>NC_134240.1:11435710-12685710 GCF_965152275.1 Natator depressus | reverse complement strand
CATTCCACCCTGTCCTCTTTAACATGATGTATGACCCGTAGTGGTACTTGGAGGGGGCAGTCCCTCCATTCCCTTCAGTGCCTGGACTGCAGATGTGACCTGTCTTTGCACAGGTGTGCCAAGAGGACATATCTGTGTGCCCTCACCTTCCTCCACTCTGCCACGCACAAGGGTCAGTCACAGTCTGGCCCTTCTTCATTGCCTGAGGCCCACACTAAAAGAGAACATCAATCCACAAAAGCATCTGATATGGATGAATGTTTATTTACTTGAGAGACAAGGTGGGTGAGCTAATATCTTTTATTGGACCAACTTCTGTTGGTGAAAGAGAGAAGCCTTTGAGCTACACAGAGCTCTTCCTCAGAGCTTACTTGATTTTCATTGTTCCTGTTTACTGAAAAGCCATTTGATTTGGTCTCTCACCTCCCACCAGTCACCTATCCCCTCTCCCCACCATGACCTACAGAAAACCAATGTGATTCTACAAAATAATATAAAATAAATACAAACAGCTGCTAACTGTTCGGACTCATACCATCCATATGTAAAGTGTGATTAAGCTTTGGGAGAACACGCAGAAAAACTCCAGGCTTTTTATTTCAAGTCAGATTGTGACTTACACCTAATAGGGAGAAATTAGACACCCAAGGAATCTCACTGACTTCAATGTGCTGCTTGTATGAATAACTACTTACCAGAATAAGAGGTTCACTGGGCCCTTAACTTGAATCTTCCTACTTCCATCTCCAGCTTCTTTTCCAACAAATTTGTTGTTTCCATAACTTTGCTACAATTGACTTGTATGTCCCTTCACAATGATATTTCAGCACTGATGTGCATGGTCCTTTCTTGGCTTTAAATCTACATAGTAAGTTAGGAAAATAATGAACCCTAGACAGTTTATGCTGGATCAGTGTTTATAAAAAAACAACAAAGAAGAGAATGCTGGCATAGACCTCAATCCTGCAAACAGGCATGTGAGAAGTTCCAGTGAAGTCAATGAGACAACTCACTTGAATACAGTTAAGAACATGTGTAAGAGCTTGCATGGTTAGCATCTTATTTAGCCTTGTGCTTTGTTTTTGTTCTTTCTATAGTTATTTTGCATTGCTTTGCTTCTTGATAAATGCTCTATCTACAGCACAAATTCAGAGAGTTACTTCCAGAATTTATTTCCTCAGTGGCTGTTTCCTTCTCTTCCTATCTTTCTTATAACTGAGATCTGGCTCTGGCAATCCTTTCCTGACTTTGCATAGCTGTCCACAACTGAATGCATGATGTTTTTGGCCTGGAGTTGAAATGGAATGGGTGCAACAGCAAACAACAACATTGCATGCAACTTTTATAATTCTTGTAATGGATTTCTACAGTAGATCTTGGTCTTCCCTGATGGGTATTTAGCACAGGGAGATGAAGGAGACAGTGGGTGCTGTTCACAATTCTGTCTTTTATCAGATTCACAGCAAACACTGATACCATACTGTGTATACTAAGTGGACGTATTTAATAATATTTAATTATATAGCATATGATGTCTATTAATCAAATAGAACACATTTAATCAATTATTTCAATAAGCATACATCCTTTCATGTGGATGCTCATTGAACTAGATTGTTAGTGCACAGACAGCTGCAGCGGCATAGGAGCTAGCAAACAGAGCTGTAAACAGGGGAGTTTGAGTGGGAGTTTGAAAGGGGAGTTTGTCTTGTGGTGCTTGTTTGGGGTTTGTTTTTGCTGTGGGTGGTGGTGTTTTGGTGTGGTTTGTGTTTCCCAGATTAACAGGGTTTAGGTGGGAAGGCAATGACAGATACAGAGGCAGCAGTGGGAGTGACCCATGTAGTGGAAGACACAATGAAGATGACTGGATGTGGAAGCTGTGGTATGTACATGATCTTGGAGGGGGCACCTGGTAAGAGTTTTGTCTGTATGAAATGCCGTCTGATAGAGCTGATGGAGGAAAAGATCCAAGGTTTGAAGATGCAGGTGGAAAGTCTGGTTGAGTTTAGGAAGGGGTTTGAGCAGATTATGGAGCAAAGACATGAGGTATCTGAAGGGAAAAGCTCAGACTTGCAGATGGAAGCAGGACTGAGGAATTCTGAGGGGAGACTGGGTGAGGAAAGTGGTCAGTGGAAGCATGTGACTAAAAGAACCAGGCAGAGGAAAAGATGGGCTAGTGAAGGAGAAATAGAGCTCAAGAATAGGTCTGCAGAGTTGGAAAATGAAGAAGGGGCTCAGCAGGTAATCACTGAAGATGGAAGGGCAAGGAAAAAGAGAAGAGTGGCTAGTCCTATAGGAAAAGGGGAAGAGTTAACGGAGACTACACCAAATATGAGCTCCAGGAGGATACAGGATGGGTTGAAGAGGATTACAAGGGAGAATAGGAATGGAAAGAACTTGCAGCCAGAGGGAACAGGGGATAGACTAGAGAATAGCACCGTCACCAGGAAAAGGCAGGTCTATGTGATCAGGGACTCTTTACTGAGAAGAATAGACAGGCCTATAACCAGAGCTGATCCAGAGAATAGGAGGGTGTGCTGTGTTCCAGGTGCTAAGATACGGGATGTAGACCTGAGGTTGAAAAGGATCCTAAAGGGAGCAGGAAAGAATCCCCTAATTATCCTGCATGTGGAACAAATGATACGGCTAGATTCTCGCTGGAAAGTATTAAGGGAGACTATGCTAGGCTGGGAAAGACGCTTAAGGAAATCGAGGCTCAGGTGATCTTTAGTGGGATTCTGCCTCTTCCTAGAGAAGGGCAACAAAGGTGTGACAAGATTATGACTATCAACAGATGGCTTAGGCAGTGGTGCTATAAGGAGGGCTTTGGGATATATGGCCACTGGGAGGCATTCATGGACAGAGGACAGTTCTCTCAGGATGGACTTCATCTGAGTAGGGAAGGAAATAGACTTCTAGGATGGAGGCTGGCACAACTGATTAAGAGAGCTTTAAACTAGGAATTTGGGGGAGATGGTTGGGAGATGTCCAGGTAATCTCCAAGCCAGATTTTAGCTTTGAGAGGGAAGAAAACGAAGTAAGAGAGGATACAGCTGTGGGTAGGAGAATGTATATTAGGAGGAAGGGCAGTGTAGATACCAGTCTAATAGGTTATACTGGCTGTAGAATGACCATGCCTAATAGGGTACAGAATGTGAGTGAGGCCAAACAGCAAAAATTAAGATGTTTGTACACTAATGCGAGGAGCCTAAGTAACAAAATGGAGGAACTAGAGCTACTGGTGCGGGAAGTGAAAACCAGATATTATAGGGATAACAGAAACATGGTGGAATAGTAGTCATGACTGGACTACAGGTATTGAAGGGTATGTGCTGTTTAAGAAAGACCAAAATAAAGGTAAAGGTGGTGGAGTAGCATTGTATATCAGTGATGAGGTAGAATGGAAAGAAATAAGAAGCGATGGAATGGATAAGACAGAGTCCGTCTGAGCAAAAATTACATTGGGGAAGAAAACTATTTGAGCCTCCCCTGGGATAGTGCTTGGGGTGTGCTATAGACTGCCGAGATCTAATTTGGATATGGATAGAGCCCTTTTTAATGTTTTTAATAAAGTAAATACTAATGGAAACTGTGTGATCATGGGAGACTTTAGCTTCCCAGATATAGACTGGAGGACGAGTGCTAGTAATAATAATAGGGCTCAGATTTTCCTAGATGCGATAGCTGATGGATTCCTTCATGAAGTAGTTGCTGAACCGACTAGAGGGGATGCCATTTTAGATTTGGTTTTGGTGAGTAGTGAGGACCTCATAGAAGAAATGGTTGTAGGGGATAATCTTGGTTCAAGTGATCATGAGCTAATTCAGTTCAAATTGAACTGAAGGATTAACAAAAATAAATCTGCGACTAGGACTTTTGATTTCAAAAGGGCTGACTTTCAAAAATTAGGGACATTAGTTAGGAAGGTGGATTGGACTGAAGAATTTATGGATCTAAAGGTAGAGGAGGCCTGGGATTATTTTAAATCAAAGCTGCAGAAGCTATCGGAAGCCTGCATCCCAAGAAAGGGGGAAAAATTCATAGGCAGGAGTTGTAGACCAAGCTGGATGAGCAAGCATCTCAGAGAGGTGATTAAGAAAAAGCAGAAAGCATACAGGGAGTGGAAGAAGGGAGGGATCAGCAAGGAAAGCTACCTTATTGAGGTCACAACATGTAGGGATAAAGTGAGACAGGCTAAAAGTCAAGTAGAGTTGGACCTTGCAAAGGGAATTAAAACCAATAGTAAAAGGTTCTATAGCCATATAAATAAGAAGAAAACAAAGAAAGAAGAAGTGGGACCGCTAAACACTGAGGATGGAGTGGAGGTCAAGGATAATCTAGGCATGGCCCAATATCTAAACAAATACTTTGCCTCAGTCTTTAATAAGACTAAAGAGGATCTTAGGGATAATGGTAGCATGACAAATGGGAATGAGGATATGAAGGTAGATATTACCACATCTGAGGTAGAAGCGAAACTCAAACAGCTTAATGGGACTAAATCGGGAGGCCCAGATAATCTTCATCCAAGAATATTAAAGGAATTGGCACATGAAATTGCAAGCCCATTAGAAGGAATTTTTAATGAATCTGTAAACTCAGGGGTTGTACCGTATGATTGGAGAATTGCTAACATAGTTCCTATTTTTAAGAAAGGGGAAAAAAATGATCCGAGTAACTACAGGCCTGTTAGTTTGACACCTGTAGTATGCAAGGTCTTGGCAAAAATTTTGAAGGAGAAGGTAGTTAAGGACATTGAAGTCAATGGTAAATGGGACAAAATACAACATGGTTTTACAAAAGGTAGATTGTGCCAAACCAACCTGATCTCCTTCTTTGAGAAAGTAACAGATTTTTTAGACATGGATCTAATTTACCTAGATTTCAGTAAGGCATTTGATACCGTGCCACATGGGGAATTATTAGTTAAATTGGATAAGATGGGGATCAATAGGAAAATTGAAAGATGGATAAGGAATTGGTTAAAGGGGAGACTACAACGGGTCCTACTGAAAGGTGAACTGTCAGGCTGGAGGGAGGTTACCAGTGGAGTTCCTCAAGGATCGATTTTGGGACCAATCTTATTTAATCTTTTTATTACTGACCTCGGCACAAAAAGTGGGAGTGTGCTAATAAAGTTTGTGGATGATACAAAGCTGGGAGGTATTGCCAATTTAGAGAAGGACAGGGATATCCTACAGGAGGATCTGGATGACCTTGTAAACTGGAGTAATAGTAATAAGATGAAATTTAATAGTGAGAAGTGTAAGGTCATGCATTTAGGGATTAATAACAAGTATTTTAGTTATAAGCTGGGGACGCATCAATTAGAAGTAACGGAGGAGGAGAAGGACCTTGGAGTATTGGTTGATCATAGGATGACTATGAGCCGCCAATGCGATATGGCTGTGAAAAAAGCTAATGCGGTCTTGGGATGGCTCAGGAAAGGTACTTCCAGTAGGGATAAGGAGGTTTTAGTACCATTATACAAGGCACTGGTGAGACCTCACCTGGAATACTGTGTGCAGTTCTGGTCTCCCATGTTTAAGAAAGATGAATTCAAACTGGAACAGGTACAGAGAAGGGCTACTAGGATGATCCGAGGAATGGAAAACATGTCTTATGAAAGGAGACTCAAGGAGCTTGGCTTGTTTAACCTAACTAAAAGAAGGTTGAGGGGAGATATGATTGCTCTCTATAAATATATCAGAGGGATAAATACCAGAGAGGGAGAGGAATTATTTAAGCTCAGTACCAATGTGGACACAAGAACAAATGGATATAAACTGGCCACCAGGAAGTTTAGACTTGAAATTAGACGAAGGTTTCAACCATCAGAGGAGTGAAGTTTTGGAATAGCCTTCCAAGGGAAGCAGTGGGGGCAAAAGATCTATCTGGCTTTAAGATTAAACTCGATAAGTTAATGGAGGAGATGGTATGATGGGATAACATGGTTTTGGTAATTAAATATTCATGGTAAATAGGCCCAATGGCCTGTGATGGGATATTAGATGGGGTGGGATCTGAGTTACCCAGGAAAGAATTTTCCTCCAGGGCAGATTGGAAGAGGCCCTGGAGGTTTTTCGCCTTCCTCTGTAGCATGGGGCATGGGTCACTTGCTGCTGGAGGATTCTCTGCTCCTTGAAGTCTTTAAACCACAATTTGAGGACTTCAATAGCTCAGACATAGGTGAGAGGTTTTTCGCAGGAGTGGTGGGTGAAATTCTGTGGCCTGCGTTATGCAGGAGGTCAGACTAGATGATCATAATGGTCCCTTCTGACCTAAATATCTATGAATCTATGAAATCCGTGTAGGTCCATTTACACCAGCTCTGGTTTTGGCTGTTGGTACAGAGCAGGACCAGCCCAGGACTAACTGAAGTTTAATTTAAAAACCCGAGGCGCTTGCATATTCAGTGAAACTGGGATCCATCACAATGGCTTGGTGATATTTTTATCTTACGCTTGACTTTTTTCAGACTGAGCTTCATTTCAAGGCTATTAGCAAATGGCAGTGGTCGGGAGAGGTGAGATTTTGTTGAAATATTGACCATACAGAGCAACAGAAAGAATACGCTGATCAGAAATAAGATTGTTGGGATCCTTTTAGCCTGGCTATACAGGACATTGAAGGAATTGAGGTATCATGCTCTAATTTAATAGGTTGCCACTTTATCTACTCTGAACCTAAAACAAATCTAATAAAAATAGTTTCTCCTCCTTTTTCTCCTTTAATTTGTGCTAAGGACCTCCAGGTTTGGCATCAGTGCATTGAAGTGAATCAAAATCTGTAGCTTATACATTGAGGGAGGCAGTTGCATCTTTATTCTCACTCCAGTGGAGCACATGATTGTAAGGCTTTTCCTCTCCATTATGTTACTGAAAAAAAGTATAACTCTCATTATATTGGAATATGAATAATAATAACAAAACTTTGAATGTCCTTGATACCTTCCTGAAAGGTTAATACTAGTTATTATATTCCTAGCTGTATTCATATTTGCATTGAAAGCTCTCTGAGTTTATGCAGCTGGAAAATGTGTTTAAAAACTTCTGAATTTCTCCTCTTAAAGTGAAATAACTGAAAACCCAGTTGGGAGAAAACAACAAGTGAGAATTTTGCTTTCACCAAACCAATAAATCAAAAACACAGATTAATGTGTAGAATATTATCTTAAAATAGTATGATGAATATCCTGGAGACTAGAGCCAGTGACTATTTGTGGCAAGCAATTTATTAATCAAATTTCGCCATTAAATCTGTCATTGTTCATGAACAGATTTATTTTTAACTAATTGGTTTATTTATAATTGTTTGACAAATAAGTTTTACATTAATATTAGTCAATGAGTTTTTTGCCAGCTGTTAGTAATTAGTACTCTTTTGCGTATCTGCTATTTGGAATTTTCTATTTAAGGTGTGTAATTGTCTAACTCAGGTCATATAGTACATTTTTTGTCCTCAGATTGGATGACCTATCCTCTTTGAGGAGGAATATCTGAAGAAACCACTTGGCACTGAATCTTTAAAAAAGGGGTAGGGATAACTTTATGGAGTGATTCAGAATAGGAGAGAATAAGGCCTGGGAAATTTTACAATATTTTTAGTCTTTTCTGCCCAGATCCCCAAAGGTATTCAGGCTCTTGTTAGGAGCCTGAATACCTTTGAGGATCTGGATCTTCCTGTCCTCTTTTGCAAAGAAAGAGCATTTATTTTAGTTGGCTTTGTATAGGGACCTCAGACTTTAGAATATCTAGGTTTCTTCCTGAGTAAAGGATACAAAGATGAAAGTAAGAATTATTGGGTGTCTGGTGGACTTTACATTCAAATTTATTTTGAAACATTTACAGAAATATTTGTGTATATGCATGGTCCTAATGAACTTTGTTTAAGCACTGTCTAATACTTTTCTGCCCATTTTGCCTACCTCTATTCCACCAGTTCTGGAAGGATAACATATTCTTTTCTTCCTTGTGTAGGTCTGATATGTTCTGTTAAACAGATATATCGTGCCATACTAGAGATGAATGCATTTCTGTGCTGGGTAAAATGACATTTCTGAATAGTTTGCTCACCACTTTGTTAAGTTTATAAGTGCTTTGTGGGACATGTAAACTATTAAGATATATTATTTATATGTGCTAGGTTTATGTGTGACAACTGATTTCTTGATACTTTGCCTGTGGACACCATTCCTGAAGTTGCATTATGAATTAAATGAGCCCATTGAAGTTCAGGAATGAATAGATATGCTTTTTTCTGGTTCAGGTTCATCTCCAGTTTTGAGTAGCTCACCTCTGGAATCAATGGAAGATGCAGCTATTAAACACCAAGAAATTAGGCCCAAGATGAGAAGACAGAAAAGTTGCCCTGTGTGCTGGAAGCTAGGAATTAATGGCTTTATCTCCCCACACCACATGTCCCTTCACTCTCTTGATGTTCAGTTCTTTTGAAAACATTGACCACATTTTCTTGTACCTAATCCTAACAACTTACAGTGCATTTATAATACTGTATAATGTACTACTATGTACAATAGAAGTAAGGCACAGTTATGACTTTGAATTTGCCTCTTGTTGAGACATGCATTGTTTTCCCTGGCTTGCATGCATATGTTCAAATGTGTAAATTCAATAGATTTTTTAGGGCCTGATCCTCAGCTAGTATATTTGCTCCTCTGAAGCCAATAAAACTACACCACTTTACACCAGCTGAGGATCTGGCCTTAATTTAAAATCAAAACAAAATTCCTGACAAAAAAAAACATGAGCAGAAAAAATAAATGTGCTGATCACAAGTTAGGCATTTGAAGAACACATCAAGTCAAACTTTTATTAGCAAAGTTGAATTCCATGTATAATGAAAATATCTTTTAAAACCATACATGTACATGATACAAACAGCAACTACAGTACAAACACATTTTTCTAAACCTTAATAAATTTACATTAACATTCATCTAGTAAAAAAAGAATGGTGTGAACTTAGTACCACATTTGTCTTGATCTTTTTACATGAAGTAACAAAATATCTTGTGTAAAATAAAAAATACAGTATGCTTTGGCTCATACCCATATATTGGTTCCTGCATGAAAACTGAATTACTGCAGATAACAAAGCTTGATCTGATAGTCAAAACTTTTACATGAAAGATATGGTGCTGAAGTGTAAACATGTACCAATAGTCAGGAGATCAAATGCAAACATTATGTATATACTTTATTCGGAAACACTAAACATTAAAAAAAGATGCTTTTGAGGGCATGATCTTTTGTCAAGTTAATGGAATTTCTGCCAGCAAGCCCTAACAATGATTTCCCTTCAATTTCTCTCTCCTTACATGGTTGTTATTTAAAATAATTGAGATACACTATAAACAGCATGTCTAAATATCCTTTTTATTTGTGTAACTATGACTGCATGATTGAAATTACAGTGAAATGCCTCTTCAGATGTATACAAGGCTTAGAATAAAAGTACCCAATTACCTAACATTGTTTTCCAAAGCTACGTGTAAAATTATTGTCAAAAGCCTGGAAAGATGCAACCTGCTCATTTTTATTTAATTCACTTGGGGGAAAAATTCTGATCCTGCAAACTTTTATTTACACGAGAATCATTGGCTCATATGGTTTGTCCCATTAGCTCCATGGGAGTACTCATCTGAATAAGGGGTACTCATAAGAGTTTCTATGATCAGGCCAAAACAAAGTGACAAATCATTGAACCACTGCATCATGTTGAAAGCTGACCTACAGAAGATATAATTTCTTATTAATTATATATACTAAACAACCTAACCATTGTAATTTTAATAAATTTATTAATGGAGTTATATGATGGGATTGCTGAACTGAACTCCATGACCCAGGAGGTCCCTTCCAATCCTGTAGTCTATGTTCCAATATATATATATATATATATATATATAGATTTATTCATAGGGGAAAATAACTTGTCTATTGTCTTTATTGGTAGCAGATACATGGCCAAGACACTTATCCTGTATTGGAATCCAGTATCAAAGCCTCCTGGGGAATCCCACTGATGTAAATGGGAGAATGCACAGAGATGGAAATACGGTTTTTAAAATGCATAAACTCCTTTGAACTTTGTGCCCTTGAGCTCACAAACACCACCAGAGACTAAACTGGAGATGGGGGCCATTCCGAAGAATACAATATTATGCAAGCTTTCTTTCTTGGGTGGATTGTGCATATTTTAAAATGTAATGCTCTGATATACAAGGGCCAGATTCTAATGCCCTTACCCATGTTGAATAGGCCATACTCCATGAGTATGTAGTATTAAAGTAAATGGGAATACTAGTGGAGGCTAGGATTATCCAACATGAGTAAAGCATTTGGTCCTTATTACCAGGGAGGAGTAACCCCCTGTATTTTGCTTACCTAAGACTTTTCATTATAAAAGATTTTTGCAACCTTTTCTTTGAGTACCTCTATCACCTCCATTGTTTAAAGTGGGCCTTTGAAATTCATCAGGGAGAAATCCCTGGAACCAGAGAAGTGCCTTTTCTTTGTCAGATGAAATTCCATTCAGGTGTGGCTGAGATATAAGCTTCTGAAAATCAACTTTACCCTTCTGTGACTTGTGCTGCCAGTAAAATGTTGGCAGCATGCCAAAATAATAATAGAATTAACTCTAATCTGAGCTTGATCCCATGCCACTATCAAAGCAGCAACAGACAGAACAGGAGTGAGGGGAGAGAGAGCCAAGCCGTTCTCCTTTCTAAAACCCCTTCCCTCTGCTTCCCCCAGGAGTACCACATGGGGAAGGAGCTTCCCTCACCTCCAGAAGGTTGAAAAGAGGAGAGCTGTTCCACACTCATAGTAATCTCTTCATTTTCCTTAGACCCAGCACGTGACTCCAGTAACCTAGTCACACCTGTCTATGGAATATCAGTTTTCTCTTACTGCTAACTAAAATGGTTACTGTAATTAAGTCCTCAAGCTGTGCTGGAGGTTTAGGATTCAAACTGACTGATGATGTATGATAGGGGGAGCTATTGCATTTGCATATAATTTAAATTTGTTTTTACTTTTTCCTTTAAAAGAAACCTAAGAAATTACAGACAAAAATCTATGTTTAAAAATATTAGTTACAGTTGTAAAGTCCAAATCAGAAAATTTAGGAAAGGCCAGAATTAAGGTTTCATATGCAACCTTAATTCAGCTTTCCTGTGTGTATGTATTATGAGATATACTACATGATCACATGGCATTTTTTTCATAAGACCCCTGTCTCATTCAGTGTATGCAGTTTTAATAGAGGAGGAGTTTTTTGTATGTAACAAATTAAATAAAAAATCATTACAGTTTTCCAAAATGTTATTTGATTAAGAGGATTTCAAGCACTTCTGAAAAATATCAGAAATACCTGTTCTCTTAATTGTGGTACTACATTTATGGTGCTAATACTTTAAATGCAACATAAGTGTCAAAATGGCCCCTTCTTTACACCAAACCCCACTGAAATGAATGGAACTGGCCTGCTTTGAATGAAAGGAAAAATTGGCTCCAAAAGTATAAACTGTTTTGCTGTTTTGTTTTTAAAATGACATCTCTTTTGGAAGCATATTTTAATCTTCTGCACATTCCAGGATATAAAGTAGATATAGTGGTGCCTAAAAAAATCCCTGCTGAAAAAGTATTACTCAAGAAAGAGAATGGAGCTAGACAGACACAAGAATCTCTGGGAATTTCAGACGTTTGTTTAATATTCATTGGGCAGAACCCTAAAAAGTCAGTGCACGTTTAAAAAAATTTCATTGCACATCTTTTTGTCACAGTGTGATTTTTAGGCCCTGAGGAGTAATGAATCACGAACACTAAGATTTAAGAGACTGAATAAAAAAAAAAAATAGAAAAAGTACTCATACCGACACAGATGAATAGCACATCACAGGAATGTCATCAGCAACTTTAAGCTACAAATGAGCAAGTCATAGCACAGGATGCTTATTCATTATTTGATAAGAGGCTGTCCCACTAATGTGGTCTGAAATTTGTGTCTGTTTAACATAGATGTTTCTGGGACAATGACTCCAGTTAAACCGAACATCCTGTAAGTGCAAGAAAAATGGCATACCTTTGCTGACTTTTAATGGCTCATATCGTACCTAATGTGTGAGTGTGAGCAGCCATCCAAACTTGCAGATGGCAGTGGCCCACAATCCTAAAGGTTTGCCCCTATCAGAGGTCCAAACCCTTTGAACAGAGGAGTTGTTTAGTAGCTATGGGGAGTAGAAGGAGAAGGCAGATTTCTGTAATTGAGCTCCTACCTAATACACTCTAACACCCTAGTCTGGACCTTTCCCTCCTCCACAATCAGATTTCTCTCTGAGGATTTGTGGCACCTACAGAAGTTGGCACAGCAGTAGGGGAGAAGAAGAGAGGCTCTGGCTACTCAATGGACCATTAAAAACAAACTAGAAAGGCTAGTAAATTTGTGGATGGGAGCAGTGGTGGTTGAGGACTTATTACTCCATCTTGCTGGATAAGGCTAACTAGGGGCTCTCCCTGTCCTATTAAGAGTTTCTTTAGAGGGTAGAAAGAGAAAAGATGAAGAGAATAAATTTAATGTTTACAAAATCCAAGGCAATCAAAACATTTCAATTAAAAAAAAAAGAATATTCAGTGGAAATAATTGAGAAGGCAAGGAAACTTTCCTCTGCTAGCCGAACATTGCTCCCCTGTGCTAGTGCAGAGCTCCCTCAAAGTGAAATGGATTAGGAATAGACTAGCAACAAATTGAAAATTGTAATACAAGTCTGGTCAATTCTCAGTTTATTTCACTTTCAGGTTCTCATGCACTAGTGTCAGTGGACATTCATCCTGTCGGTTAATTTGTCTGGAGTCCTGAAAAAAGTCACCTTGTGTGACTTGGGACAGGATGTAAGGTTTCAGCTTCCTGCCAGAACCTCTGGGTGTGAGACCCTTCCCCCCTTCCCCAAGCTGACCAGTCCCTTTTCAGTGATCAAGTTGAATTAACTGTAAAAAAATATACAGTACAAATAGTGAGACATTTGTCAAATTCTCCCAATTTTAGGGATCTGAGGTGCTAATAATACAGTATAGTGTGCTAACTATTTTAACCTATGACCATATCATTCTCTTACAAGCCACCTATAAGTAGTCCCATTGGCCTTTATTCCAAATAGATGGTAGATTTAGGGCCAGCACCCAACAGCTACCATTGTTTTCAGTTGTTGTTGAGAACTTTTGAAACTCAAGCCACTTCATTTAAGTACATGAATGGGAGCTGGTCCCTTAGGTATTGTATAAAATTAAAACCAGTGTTATGATTATTTAACAATGTGCATCGTGCAGCTCATAAAGTTGTAATTCTGGGTCTGATCCTGCAAACCCTTACTCATGGGAATAGTCTTTACTTACACTATTATTTCCACTGAAGTACTTGCAATGAAATCAACAGAGCTATTTGCCTAAGGACTACTCGTGTATAAAAGATTTTGCAGGAATTAGCTTGTATATAGTAAAATTTCTCCTTCTAACAATGGCTAAATTGTCATTATGCAGATACAACCATTTTAAAAGAACAACACAGAACTACAAGGAACATTTGCACTGTACTGAAGTTAACAAAATATAAAAGAAAAAAAACCCAACAAACTTTTAAAAATAATTGGGAGACCAAATATAAAAAGGAATGAGTAGCAAAGAAAGGAACAGCTCCATTGGGAATTTTAAACCTTATTCAGTAAACCATATAGAAAAGAAACTCTAGTGTAATCCATTTTTTAAAAAAAGTAACAATGCAGGATGTGAAAATATTTTTTTTTTAAAAATCCCTAATTATTCAGGGTTTATTTTTTGGAGAGAGAAACAATTATTTTTAAGTATTATCCAAAAGAAAGAGGAAAAGCTAATATATGACTGTTTCATACCCAATTAGTCCCTCTATTTCTACATAGCAATACAGACTCATGCTAGGATCATTTTCTCACTTCAAATTAAAACCAGTCTGTGTTTTCAATTATGTAAATATTAACATAATATGTACAAGAGAGACAAAGTGGATGTCTTTTATTGGACCAAAGTCTTCTTCTGAAGAACTCTGTGTAGCTCAAAAGTTGGTCTCTTTCCCCAACAGAAACTGGTACAAAACAAAGATATTACCTCACCCACCATGGCTCTCTGGTATCCTGGGACCAACATCACTACAGCAACACTGTAAATAATATGTACAATGCATTCCTGAAATGTATGCTCGCATACAGATATACAGACAGAAGGCAGACAAAACACAGTTGCTTAGAAATGCAGCTTTCAAGGATCTTGGGTGGCAGATTCAGGTGGCCTTTTTAGTAGTTTAAAGACCTGATCCTGCTTCCTTGACACATCAAACAGATGTAGGATGAGCCTCGTTATCCTCTGCCAAAGGAAAACTAGTGTAACTGAACTTGTTTAAGGAAAGAGTGACAGCTACTGGAGAGAAGATATAGATACCAGATCGGAACTGGTTTCTTTTGAGAGCAAGTTTGAGATCAAATTACTTTTGGATAAAGCTGTGTCGCTAAGTAATTGCAATCAGCTCTAGCCACTAATTCTAGAATTACTTAAACGGACTTTCTTTTTCTTCGTGAACATTAAATAATATATGCAATGTATTTCTATAGTGTTTTCAATTATTTTTTTCTTGGTGTTAACTTTTAAAGTAATCTCCCTTCTCCCACCCCCACTATCTTCTGACTTCCACCATGCTAAGGTCATTATATATTAGGGAATACTGGATGTAAATGTCTATACAAAGTGACAAAGCATACAAGAAATAGAAAGTTATATAGAGAAACATGTAGGGTAACAAGTATCTATATACATATGTAACACTGAGAAGCTATGGTTTTGGTCAGACTGAGTGGTATATATGGTATGTGAGAGTATTATTCACCTGTTTTTATGAATGAAAACACCTGAACAATCAGGACTGAAAAGTCTCAAAAGTCATGTTTTGATAGCAGCGACTAATTCCCATATTACCTGGAGGTTGGGGTTCTGACTGATTCATTCTGCAATCTACTTCTGATCACCTATGGTAATAGTTGATTACTAGTCAAGATAAATATGGAAATTTGAAATGAATCATTTATGTTAATATTTTATGCGTGGAGAGGAAAAGTTGCTGTAGAACTTCCAGTGCTTTCAACGGATCCTTTTTCCTTAGATCCAGCGTAAGCGCCAATAAATGAACCATCTTCATTAAACATCCCTTGGTCCCCTTCTCCATAATCTACCAAACTATCAGCACTTTCCGTAGCTTTAATGTCCCCGTTAAGTGACTGGAGGCTGCCTTTGAGTGGCTTCTCATCGCTGTCACTATGAAATAAAGAAAAAAATCTTCCCAAAATCTAGCTTTGTATTACAGTTACAAAAGCAATTGTTCATTTCCTTTGTCAAAATAAACAGACATACTGAGGGAAGAGGGAATCAGATACATTTTGATTGGGATACATTTTCAAAACATTGCACACAACACATTACTCACTTGATTCCAAGTCAAGTCAATGGATGTGGTGCCGCTAATACACTCTGCTCTGTGCATTGTTTGCATTTTGCATTTTTTGTAATTTTGAATTTAATGGAATAGGTCAAAAAACAAAACAAAAACCAAAACATGCAAACATTACTGAAAAGAATGGATTGCGGACAGTTTTTATTTTTCCTTTTTTGTCCCTTTTCCTTCTTTTGCCATTGAAAATGGAGGGAGGAGGAAGGGGAAAAGACAAAAAAGCTGAAAACCGACTCTATTGATGCATCATTGTATCTTATTTTGTATCTTAAAGAGAGGCATAAAGAGTCTGATTTTACAAAGCAAAGAGCCATTTGTATTGCCCATTGCAGGGTCCATTTCTTTCACCTAGCCTTTGAAGTGGAGTAGGTGGATTGAGGTAAAGGCTGATGTTTGGGGGTATTGGTATTTTATTGTGTCCTGCTGCTTGGTGGAAGGGGTGAGCACTTTGGTTTTTGTAACTTTAAATGATCGGCATGATGCTGGTGGGCACTTTTATTTATTCTGAGTAATAAATAAAAATATATTTTGCATGTCTATCTATTTCGCAACTGCACAGTCATAATCCACATTCACTCAGTGCGGCACCCTGTTCCCATCTAGGGACAACTGGGCCACACTATCGGGGCTGATGAGCCTGCTACAGCCTTGGGTAAGAGAGCTGGATCTCTTTTGCTTTCAGATGCAGAGGTGCCAGGTTTGACTTCAGTGCTGAAGACCCATCCAGGGGCACAGAATTACATAAAGTGGGTAATTTATATGCACAAACAGGTAGGCCCCTAAACAGCTGTGTGCCCCAAATACCAATCTGTACATACAATTGCAGTCACTGCACATGCCATAATATATGTGGATCTTGACTCATCTCTGAAATATCAGGCCCAAACCTCACTTCTTCATACCATTTGTATTCAGTACAAAGAGCCCATCATTTCATATGCTCTAGAATTACTTGGGAAGAGTCTCCAAATCTGTTTTGGGCTGCTCTGGCTTTGCACTTAATTCACCATTCACCATTGAGCCTTCCCCAGTCCCATGCAGGGTTTGTGGCTGGATTACACCCGTGTATGGCTAATCCTTAATTGCTGGAATGACCCTTGTGTTGGCAGGCTGTGCTCTCTTCAGCTACACCTAAGGATTAGAGTAGCAGCTGTGTTAGTCTGTATTCGCAAAAAGAAAAGGAGTACTTGTGGTCTCTAAGGTGCCACAAGTACTCCTTTTCTTTTTACCTAAGGATTAGGGAGCCACAAAGGTCCCAGACTCTGGATTTGTGCCAAATACACCCTTAGCAGCCCAGAGCTCTGGGCCATTCCCTTTGCAGCAGAGCTGGTTGAAAGATATCCCAGTTTTTCCGTGACAAAGGGGAAAGTTATTTTGCAACATTTTTCACAAAGGATCTGTTCCATTTTTTAGTTAGCTCTGTGGAACCTATCAGCATCACAGCTTAGTTGCACATTGGTTACATCATTACATCTCCAGCCTCAAACTCTGAATTTACATATGTATATGAAGGAATGATTCAATGAAGTGTTAAAAGACACCTAGTGTTATTTGGCAAAGCTATTTTGAACAAATTTATGCTAATCTATATTAATTCAAATCCTTTTTTATTAGGCATAGCAAAAATAGCAAAGAAGACACAACACCTAATTACTAAGAAGGAGTCAAAAGAGGCAATTTACAATGAGGACCTGTGTAAGGCTGCTACGAAAAAATGCGTTGGAAACAGTGAAGCCTAAAGGAAACTGTATCTTCTGACTAAGGTACTCCAGTGGAAATGGCATGAGAAATCCCATGAGATCTTGCAATGAGAGCCTGTTATTGTATATTTTGGAAAGCCCAGCATTTCTGGTCTAAAAAAAGACTGTCACAGAAGTTTCCCAACTGCCACGAGATATAAGTAAAATTACTAGAAATTCTTATACTAATAAAAATGGGCAAAGAAGCAATAGCATTTTTTAGTCAAAGACATGATGTTACAAGTTTAACTGGAATCCCTAAAATATTAGGCAACTGGGCCATATTCCTGCTCTGGGCCATATTCCTGCTCTCATTTATGCCAATGTATGCCTAGTAAAGCCACTGAAATCAGTGGAGTTCCACTGGCTTTACAATGAAGAAGGTGACAGCAGAGTACAGCCATGTGTATCTCTAGGATATCTATGTCTCCCAGAAAGATGCTCATGGCCAGTGATGATCTGAAGTAAATCATCTTACGTACATATCCAAACAGAAAATGGTCGAGACTGAGAGAATCCAATTAGATGGTTCTATTAAAGTGATTTCAGGAGAACCAACAAATTAATGCAACTTACCGTAGTTGCACATAAAAACTGAGTAACTTGTGCACAACTTCACCGACCTCTCAAGATGTGAATGCAATGGCACTGCCTGCTGGCTACCCCCTCACACTGCAGCTCTAGGAGCCCAGGCAGCCTTAACAACCCAGCTGTCTTCTCACTCTTGCTCCATATAAATGGTATAGAGAGACTGTCATACATTGGACTGTTCCAAGACCAGATATTCAGGATAGGCATTAGACCACACATTTGCCACTCTCAGACCAGCGCTTTGAAGTCTTAAGCATCTCCTCCAAATTGTGATCAGCACTTTTGACTGCAATTGACTTCAGGGGGAGTTGAAACTGGTCAGCACCTCATAGGAGGTGCTCACACTGCCATAGGATCACCTGCTATTTTGTTGGCTGGTCAAAAGATACTGGCCTGTTAGTTTACATTAATCTGTCCCACTCTATTGACTTCAGTGGGACTGAAGGTCATTAGAATCAGGAGATATAAAAATATCTCAAGTATGTTTCCATCTATCATGAAAAGAAATAACCAAAGAAAAATGGAAAGTAGATGTAGATGCTACAAAAATCTTCCAAATTGTTGGGCCAAAGATTGGGTTTCTAAGCTAGTAACATAAAAGTTCAATTCCGCCATCCTCACTTAAACTATTACTGAAGTTATTAGTAATGTTGACTGAATAAGGATGTCAGTAACTGGCCCCCAAATTTGTTTCTTCATAATCAATATACAAAAGATTTCTTGCTCATTTTACCATATACAGTATTTGTATTTCTAGAAAATACAGGCTGGAGTTGGGGGTGAAAATTACTAACCTCATGACACTCTTACCTTTCTAAATATCTGTCCCATTAGAAGGCATTAAAAATTAAATAAAGATGAAATTATGCATGAAAAAACCTTATCCTTGGTAAATAATCTAGTATACATACCGGATTTAGCCAGCAACGTTTGTGTTTTAAAAGCTAGTTAACCAGTATTCAAATATGGCTCATACCACGATGTATTTTCATATGTAATGTAAATATATAATGTAATTAATTAGCCTCATTAGTCTTGAATGCAGCCAAGTGTAACTATTTTACTTCTTATACAGAAACTACTGTACTGATATTTATTTGCCATTTTCTGTCTTTTTAATTTTTCTCTCTTCTTTTGCAGAATGAACAACCCCCATGTTACTAAGGGCCCAATCAAAACCCATTGGAATCAATGAGAGTCTTTCCATTGACTTCAATGGATTTTGGATTAGGCCCAGTATAAACATTATATAACAATATATATAAAAGGTGCTAAATAAGAAACAGATGGAAAAATAGGGCTACTCCATCAAAAATTACCTATATCATAACTTGGGTGGATTAAAGTGTTCTGGATATATCTTTACATTCATATTATCATCCACTCCCATGGGGTTTGCTTTGAAAATGAAAAAATAGTGTTACTTGCATGCTATAATAAAAACACATTAAATAAATACTTGTGAAGATATTGGGGGAAAAAAAACATTTGATGTAGTAGATCATATTTACCTATATTCCCCAAAGATCTCATCTTTAATTGATTGAGCTTCAGGATCTGGATGCAAATCCTCTTTTTCTTTCACTGTACAAATGAAAGAAAGAATAGATCTGTTCACCATGCTGTTTCATGTATCAATTTTATTTTTGGCAGATTCTATGGGAAAACTGTCAATCATTATCTACAGCTGGAAGGCAACTAATTTAGTTAAGTGTTTTGCATTGCACAGAGGAGTATGTTTTCAAGAGGTGTAGAATGGGGTAGCTGCCTAATTCCCAAGGACCCTAGTCAGAGTTTTGCAGCTAAATCCTTGTATACTGCTTTGAAAATGCAGCCCCTACAATTTCTTTTACTAAGACACATTTCTTTCCTGTGTAATTCACGCTATATCTGGAACCATAATGTATATGTCATTATAATACTATTTAGTTGGAATATGAATTTAAAAATTGCCATGCTGGAAAAAAAGATGTACAGGTGCATCTAGTCAAGTATCCTGCCTCTATCAGTTGGTAATTCAGGATGTTTCCAAGGAAGGTGTAAAATTAGGGTGACCAGATGTCCTGATTTTATAGGGACAGTCCCGATATTTGGGGCTTTTTCTTATATAGAGCCCTATTACCCCCCACCCCCATTCCGATTTTTCATACTTGCTGTCTGGTCACCCTATGTAAATCCATGTAATTTGTTTACAAACCTAATTATGCAGTACCATGTGGGAAATTTCTTTCTGATTTCTGCTGACGATCAACGTGTACTACAGCCACTATTACTTTATCTTAGCTAGTTTAATTAAGATTAGATTTAGGAAAAAAAAAACATTGTGGGAACACAATTATTGTAACTGGGTATATAAAATAGGTAACTGCACATGCCCAAAAAAGGCAAATTAGAAGACTTTAGTCCAATAAACACATGCAGCTCTAGTGAATATGGACAAGATCTTTTAAGAAATGTTGGTCCCAAACCCCCACTGAAATCAATGGGAATTAGGCACCTTAAGTACCTTTATAAAAATCTGGCCCTGTGTGTACAAGTTAGGATCCCAGTTCTGCAACTGGATCCCCTAGCACGGCTCCCTGTGTTTGTATAGTGCTCAATGAAATAAAAAACATATTAGCACAACTACTGTGAAACAATAACATATAGGGCTGGATTGTAACCCTACCTGAGTAAGGGGCAATATGTAGCATTTTAACATTATAGCCTGTAGGTATAATGAAAATTATTGTAGTGTCTAATACAGTGGTGGGCAATCTGTGGCCCATGGGCCGCATGCAGCCCATCAGGGCAATCCGCCGCTTCCGCAGCTCCCAATGGCTGGGAACGGTGAACCGTGGCCACTGGGAGCTGCGCGTGGTGGTGCCTGCGGATGGTCAACGCCAGCACAATGTCTCGCAGCCGGCAATCAGATTACCCTGATGGGCCACATGTGGCCCGCGGGCCGCAGGTTGCCCACCACCGGTCTAATACTACCAAACTCCCACAGCCTTTACTTTTCACTTCCATAGCTCTTATCGTATATCTAATATTCCCATTTTTTAATTTGGAATACAAAATCTGGAGAAAAATAGAACAGAGATTTCTAATTGCACAGCTCAAACAACCCAAGTAATGCAATGACTAGATCTAGTCAGAGGACATTTAAGAAGTTACAATTCATATCAAATCACTGACAACTGGGTGGACCTGCCAGGGCATAATTTTAAAATTTCCATGTGTGAGACCTTGAATGAAAAATGACCGTCTATCAATATGATGATCAACTTGGTGTCCCTACTCACTTTAGTGATACAGGATCAGGGCCTAAACCTGCCCTGTTAGAAGTTGCTTCCTGAATCACACGTAAAATACCCTCACTAATGAAAACAATGAAACCCGTAGGGTCGCTCTGGGGCATAAGCAGATGTTAACCAGTGACAAGATTGCTAGTGGCACCAAGACCACTTAGAGAGAGATTAATGAGTCTGCTCTACAACCTTAGCTAAGAGCCATGTGGCTTTTAGCTCATGCAGCGAAGGCTCATGCATTTAGCTCCAGAGGTTCCAGGTTTGATCCCGCCCACCAACATCCGGGGTCTGTCGGTGTTACACTGGAAGTACAGAGAGCAGCCATCAGTATGCCTCCTAATGACCCCTCACAAGCCATGGAGCATTCTGGGAGCAGAACTAGGAGTGGGGCTGTATCACAGCCCCATGGAGATTCTGAGCAGTGCAGCAGCACACAAAGCAACAGGGGGAGGATGTTGTAACTTACACAGGCCCCCATGGCTGTCTCAATTACACCGAGGAGTCCCGGAGCAGCCCAGGATCAGGAAGGTTCAAAGGTGGCTTAAAGCCATCATAGTGCCTCCTCCTCTGGTTGAGTGTTCTGTGCTGCACCTCTTACAAATGGAGCACAGAATCTCATCAGCTGAGTATAATGTTTATTTAAATTCACTCAATGTTATATTTATTAAAAGTCACAAATACAAATTTTGTATTTCAGTTGGTATAAGTTCAACCTTTAGGGGACCGAAGGCAAAATATTGAGGCATTTCCACTTAAATAAGAAGTTATTGGTGTGAAGAAGGACTGCTATTATATACATATCTCAAAAAGGACGTCATTTACCTGAGTATTTTCCTCCTTTATTTCTTTTGACAAAGCACATAGTTAGCAGCAATAAGGTAAGCAAAGCGATGGCACACATCAGTCCAATAAACCAGCCTTGGGTGGAAATTCCCTCATAAATGCCAGCATAAGCTTTGTAAAAGGAGAGAAGTAAAAACATTTAACAAGAGGAAAATAGACCATCCTAACCAAAAAACCCACCATTTAATATTTTCTGAACTAAACCTGAATCACACCAAACTATCGCTATTTGCTGCTTTACTGATTTCAGTCTAACATTTTCAATGTAAAAACGAAAAAATACAGGACAGAAATAATAGGTCTGAGGAATAATGTTCACATTTAAGTAAATAAAGTGTCCGCAACATAATATACATAGTAATTCCAAAGGAGCATTTGATTCAGAGGATTAATGCCAAATAGGAAAGTTGGACAGAAAATTGATAGCCTCTCATGCAAGCAGTTTTGCGACAGAAATAGTGTTAAAAGTGTTTAGGGTACATGCAAACTGCTCAGCTAGTTACACTGAAGATGTAAAATGTAACAGCACCTACCCTATTAAAATGGCATAGTAGCTAAAACCTGTATATAATATGTATTGGAAATTATTTACGTGTCATTATTTACTACTGGGAAGACAAAATACAAGGCTGAATTGAAAAATGATGGACTCATTCGTGTTCCTATTGACGTAAATGGCAAGACGAGGCTAAGATTTCATTATTTAACTGTTACACTTTCATTGCACAACATAATATGTAATGTCAGTATTTCCTGAAATATTAAAAATAAAATAATCTTGTTTTATCACAATGGATTTATCACCCTAAACAGTTTCATTTCTCACCTCTCTCCCTCGTCTCAATTACATCTTCAAAAATGCTATTGTTATCAACCCAATTCTTAGTCACTAGACGAACTGTATATTCAGTACCAGGCTCAAGTGCCTCAATGGGGTGAAACTTTTGGGTGGGATTTACTGCTTCTGAAATCTTCCCGATCCCTTTACCTATGAAATGTACATAGTCAAGTCACATTGATTAATTCTATTAATTCAATAGCAGGACTCTGAAATGCACAGTTACAAATGATTTAAATAACAAGTGATAATAGAACAGCATACATGGATATGTTTAACATTTACCTTTGGATAGTTTATCTTATTTTTTAAGGTAGACAAGAAAATAAAGTAGAAAAGCATTTTATGTATTTGCTCTTTGATATTCTGCAGGATAAAATCAGTGTCAAACTGAAATAATCCTGAGATTTATGAAGGGCTTGTTTTAAATTTGCAGGATGAAAGTAAATATTGAAGGAATGACATATAGGACTATAGATCTGCTTTAACTAATGAATGCTTAATTTAAAAAAAAAACAAAAAACCTGAATATGGCCTGGGTTTATTTACACAATCTGTGACTTGATCCATCTTCCACTGAACTGAAGTAAATGGGACAGGACTGAGGCCCATATTATCCTGAAATAATATTACATCTCTCATAGGAACAATTACACTGGGATTTATACTCAAATTTTCCTTAGACAATAAATCTCCTTGTCCCCATTTATTTCACATTTGTACTGAAGCTATAAGCAAAGCTCTCTTTTAGGTATACCTGAAGTTTTCTTTCAAATGGATTTTCATATACAATCTTTACATGTTCCAACTGATATTTATTTATATGAAAAGTATTTGCAATCAATTTTTTTCTATGGTTTTCAAACAAAGTCAGTCTTGCACTCCTTTTGCTTTCAAGACTCTCCTTGACATGAACAGATGTTTTACCTGAATCCAGGACTGCAGGGTAAGTGATTTATTATGTATGTTTTTTTAAAAAAAGTATTTCATGCTAATTGCAAAAGGAAGCAACTGTTATTCACTGCAGTGAAGATAGCAGGATTTGCCCTCATCCTGGATACAGTGTAGTATAAATCATACGAATGAATCATAACTGTTCCTCTCTTTCAGGATTTTAAACAGTAACTTTTGCTAAAAATTACACAAGGAATATAAAACAGCACCCACATTTAGGGCCTGATCCAAAGTCCGTTAAAGTCTATAGAAAGGCTAAGAATCATTGATGTCAATGGGCTTTCAAATCAGGCCTCAGATTGAACGGTGCCCAGGTCTAGTATTAGACACTAAAGTTTGGAGGAAAGCATTAAAACATATGCCTTTTTACTTCTGTTCAGTGTCTTCATTTGCTTAATTTATCTGGTGAACATTCTAAAGTTAACTCATGAAAGGGATCTTATGGTTACTCATACATACAGCATAGCTCAAAAACGGCTCGATCAATTTGCGCTTATAACACGGACAGTAAAGCAATGCTGATTACTATTGAAACTGGTAAGCAAGCAAACAAAAAAGCTTTGAGTGATTAGCCCTTCTTGATAGCTGAAGGAAAAGAAAAAAAGAGATTAAGAGAGGAACAGACATGGTTAAAGGAGCTGTACATAATACGTTTTCCAAGGCAAGTATACATATATTACAATAAGTAGCTAAATTAGTAGACCACTGGGAATCAGACAGAACATGTTCAATTAGAATAATGCGGATGGTGAAGCACAGTGTATTAGCATAACTTAATCCATCTAGAGGTACGTTTTACAAAATGAACTACATGAAGCTAAGGTATAATTTTTAATCAAACTGCAAATTCAGCAACAAGACATTACAGGTGCATTTTAATTACATTTTGTAAAATCAGGATGTCAGAACAATGTGTTTCATAAAAAAAGCTACCCATAAAGTAAAAAGAAATAAAGCTCTGCTATATGAACTTTAATCCTGTTGGTCAGTAAACGCCATAAAACACTTAAAGATGTCAGCCAGACAAAGTAGTCATATTTTCCAGTCTGTATGCAGCATAGGTCTGATCTTGTAGCTCTACACACTGAGATCGTAAGCCAGCAAAGCACTTACATTTGCCCTTAACTTTAAACATGTGAGTTGTCCCTTGAAGTCAATTTTTTTAATGCCATGACTCACTTATTTAAAGTTAAGTGAGTTCAATCCTTGAGGGGGCCATTTAGGGATCTGGGGCAAAAATTGGGGATTGGTCCTGCTTTGAGCAGGGCATTGGACTAGATGATCTCCTGAGGTCCCTTCCGACCCTGGTATTCTATGATTCTATGTGCTTAAGTGCTCTGCGGGATCAGGGATTGGGGGTTTTGCCTGATTGGGAACAAAGTTTTACACCATGAGTTGTGCAGGACTTTTGATATTTGGCACCACAATGTTGTATAAAGGATTTTCTGTATCCTAAACTGTAAGATAGGAGTCGAGTGGAGATTGTGTGTGTGTGATTTCTTTCCATGTAAATCTGGTTGGCATTATAAAACTAAACACTGTACAATACCCATAGAAAAGAAATAATGCGTAACTGGGGAAGGGTTGGTAGAGGGAATAGAAAAAATAGTTTAGAATCCTGAGGGGGGGAAACAAAGACGTACTGGTAAGGAAATGTTTACTCAATATACTGAAAGGTCAGTGCACAGCAGAAATTAGCTTCAGAAAACTGAAAGCAGTTAGGTTAGGTTTTTAATCTACAATACAGGAAATAAGCTTTAGTAATATATTTAAGCTTTAATAATATATATACCACCAGCATTTGTCATCTCCCCATGACTATTTATCAGCCATATCATGGGATTCACATGAACATTAAACACTGAACTGCAATTTTACAATATTCCTATTGGGTTTAGAGATTTATGAGAACAATGGAACATACTTTTTTTTTTTAATTGAAGCCTATGGAATAATGGGAAAACAAGATAAATCTCCCCTAAAGACGTACTATAGTGCTAGTTCTCCAAAAGTTAGCACATCTGTTATGAAACTCACTTATTAAAAAACAAAGATTGGCAATCTTACAGTTGAATTATAATTGTAAGTAATATTTTAATTTATAACAGCACCTGTCTAAATATATCTGCCTGGAATAAATGGAAAGTTAAACTACACTTTCATCAGTTTTCCTCCACTGAATGGCTATTAAAAGCTTATAAATATGCATCATAATTACACTCTACCTTCTGGGCTTTTGTATTCCACGAGGTAGTTTGTGCTGATTGGGAAGGATCTTTTTTTACTGGTAATTTACAATTACCCTCACATCCTTAGAATCCATTAGATGAAAATTAGTAGGCCATCCTGCTTAGCTTGACACCTAGACCATCCACCTTGACTTTTGGGTTGTTGGACTTTTGGACAAAGCACAGAAGAGAGGCTAGCTCATTTTGTCTTACCACCATTTCTGTTTACCTTTTGCTCCTGGCCACAGTTTTACTGGCTGTAACAGGTGGGATAGGTGTGACTGTATTTAACTATAGAAAGGATTCAGTAGGTAATACTTGTGATGCTCAGAATAGCAGTCGGTGATCACCAGTGCCCCGGTTCAGGAAAAGTTTGTATGTACACCAGGGCTTGCAGAGTTGCTCCCAGTACATGTGCAGATCAGCAGTGTGGCTTGAGAGGGCAGAAGGGCTGCCTGAGCAGTTGTATAAATGATGCGGTAGTGGTGGAGGCCGGTCAATCAGTTGGTCATAGTTCAAGAAATAGTTCCATTAGGATGTTATTCTATACGGCTAAGAAAACTGTGTTTTTAGTCTGTCAGAATGTTGGGTGGCAAAAGAGAATTGAGTTGGATCATACCTTTGTTATGAGAGGCTACTATCATGATCTTGAGAGATGTCATAAAGGTTAGTATTCTAAGGCTGGGATATTAAATGAAGCCCAAGGGAAGTAGGTGCCCAACTGCCACTGAATTATAATGACAGGTTTCAGAGTAGCAGCCATGTTAGTCTGTATCCACAAAAAGAAAAGGAGGACTTGTGGCACCTTAGAGACTAACAAATTTATTTGAGCATAAGCTTTCGTGAGCTACAGCTCACTTCATCAGACGCATTCAGTGGAAAATACAGTGGGGAGATTTATATACACAGAGAACATGAAACAATGGGTGTTACCATACACACTGTAGCGAGAATGATTAGGTAAGGTGAGCTATTACCAGCAGGAGAGCGGGGGTGGGGGGGGGAAAGCTTTTGTAGTGATAATCAAGGTGGGCCATTTCCAGCAGTTGACAAGAACTTCTGAGGAACAGCGGGTTGGAAGGAGGAGAGAATAAACATGGGGAAATAGTTTTACTTTGTGTAATGACACATCCACTCCCAGTCTTTATTCAAGCCTAAGTTAATTGTATCCAGTTTGCAAATTAATTCCAATTCAGCAGTCTCTCGTTGGAGTCTGTTTTTGAAGTTTTTTTGTTGAAGAATTGCCACTTTTAGGTCTGTAATCAAGTGACCAAAGAGATTGAAGTGTTCTCCGACTGGTTTTTGAATGTTATAATTCTTGACGTCTGATTTGTGTCCATTTATTCTTTTACATAGAGACTGTCCAGTTTGCTCAATGTACATGGCAGAGGGGCATTGCTGGCACAATGATGGCATAGATCACATTGGTAGATGTGCAGGTGAACGAGCCTCTGTGTGGCTGATGTGATTAGGCCCTATGATGGTGTCCCCTGAATAGATATGTGGACACAGTTGGCAACGGGCTTTGTTGCAAGGATAGGTTCCTGGGTTAGTGGTTCTGTTGTGTGGTGTGTTGTTGCTGGTGAGTATTTGCTTCAGGTTGGGGGGCTGTCTGTAAGCAAGGACTGGCCTGTCTCCCAAGATCTGTGAGAGTGATGGGTCATCCTTCAGGATCGGTTGTAGATCCTTGATGATGCGTTGGAGAGGTTTTAGTTGGGGGCTGAAGGTGATGGCTAGTGGCGTTCTGTTATTTTCTTTGTTGGGCCTGTCCTGTAGTAGGTGACTTCTGGGTACTCTTCTGGCTCTGTCAATCTGTTTCTTCACTTCAGCAGGTGGGTATTGTAGTTGTAAGAACGCTTGATAGAGATCTTGTAGGTGTTTGTCTGAGGGGTTGGAACATGTAATGAGATTGGAACATGTAACTTCCTTAGGCTCCTTTGAAAATTCTAGTGATAGTTACTGTTTCATATGCATGGATTTTTCATTAACACTTGGATTTTTGTATGTACAGTAATCACTGTAACATACATAATTCTGTATTTTGTCAATGCTGCAACTCACTGGTAGCTCTGGATAGTATGAAATTTGGCAACAAAGATTGTTGAGTCAGATGACAATATATCAGAGGGGGATTTAGTTCTATTTTTTTTTAGGAGTTTCTCTTTCCATTTAAAATATATATTAATGTTATGTTGTATATCATTTCAGGTGGCTAACTACACGTATAGCAATATTGATCATCAGGTTTTCTTATGTCAATGTTTTGGGGGCAGTTTAAGAAATGCTACCTGAATAAAAAAGGTAGAAGTAATAATCATTTTCTAAACAGAGACAGCACACATTCTTTCATGGAGTTAAGCCTGAGATAAGCCCATAATATTTAATCAGCTCTCTCTAAAGATACAAAAAAAGGCTAAAAGCTAAACAACATTAAAGCTATAAATTCCAGGGTTCATAATTCTCACAGCAGAGGAAAAACTGCTGATCCTTAATAACAATTTGCTAATCTCCAGTCATTCATTTTAACATCAAACTGAAAATATAATTTAACTTTGAAACTTTATTTTTTTAAAATTTATTTTGCAATGTAATGCAAATGTTACAGAGCGGCAGTCATTTCCACCATTAGTAAAAATTCTCCAATCAAAATTATCCCTGTTCTACATCTAACCTCCCTCCCACCTTGCCCCCCCCCCGGCCCCTCCTCCCCCACAAAACAAACCCCTCTAACTCTATGTTGACTGATTGAATAATAATTTCTCTAGGTGACTGAAAAAGAAACTCGAGAACCCACGGTAACCCAAAAAGGATTCATTTCAAGTGCGACTGTGAGTCATCTTTTTCTAGTAATGAAAGGCCTTAATCTGAGCTTCTGTGCAAATGGAGTGTTCCCTGTGGTTCCCCATGACTTTTCCATACAACTCAGTAGGCACAAGTTCTGCACAGTGTTTTCTCAACCACCTCTGCCTCAGCATCTCAGCTGGGTTTTGCCACTAAATATTCACTTCCATTAGAATGCTGATTTAAGAAGTCTTCCCCTCTAATGACTGCTTATTACATACTGGATTTAGTTATTAGTGCTATTGGTGTTAGGGTAGTGACATGCAGGGTAGGCCTGGGGGATTACCTTTGGGACCTGCTCCTTACAGACCAGGGGCAAGCAAACTTCTTGGCCTGAGGGCTGCATCGGGTTTCAGAAATTGTATGGAGGGCTGGATAGGGGAGGGGGTCGTGGCCTGGCCCCCACCTCCTATCCGTACCCCCCCACAGGGGTCCTGCCCCATCCAACTCCCTCTGTTACCTGACAGTCCCCCGGGACTCCTGCCCATCTACACCCCCCCGCTCCCTGTCCCCTGACCGCCCCCAGACCTCCGCCACCCCATCCAACCCCTCCTCTCATTCCTGACTGCCCCCCCAGGACGACTGCCCTATCCAACCACCCCTTCTCACTGACTACCCCCGGAACCCCCACCCTTGACTACCCCCTGCCACCCCATCCAACCCCCCTCTCCTTCCTGACTGCCCCCCCGGAACCCCTACTCCCATTCACCCCCCCTGTTCCCCGCCCTCTGACCACCCCAACCCCTGTCCACACACTCCCCGGCCGAACTCCCCGCCCTGTAACCACGCTCCCTGGAGCACCGGTGGCTGGCGGCGCCACACCGCCGCCACCACCACCACGCAGCACAGAGCACCGGGTCAGGCCGGGCTGTGGAGCTGCACTGCCCCAGGAGCTCACCCTGCCGCTCAGAGCATGGCGCCGGCAGCGTGGCGAGGTGAGGCTGCGGAGGAGGGGGCCGGGGCCTAGCCTCCCCGGCCAGGAACCCAAGGGCCGGGCAGGAGGGTCCTGCGGGCCATAGTTTGCCCACTCCTGTTATAGACCATTGGTTAATAGTACTGGATTTGACCCTACACACACACATTGCAGAGGAGAACCACATTTTAAAGGAACTATGGAGAACTGGCTCCTTCCGACTCAAGCAAGGCTCTGGGCTGATGGGGAATTCTCTCCACACCAGGACATGCAATGACTGCAGAAAGCTGCTCTAGCCCATTGAGTGAAAACACGGAAGATTTTCCTGCCCCTAGCCCAGCCTGTTCATTTCCCACTTCCCCATGTGCTGTGATGCAGAAGTCCACCATGGAACTGTGGTATGAAGCAGCTTTGGGACCTGCCACTCTTTACAGGACAACCTGCACAACCTACTCCCCTGAGGTTAAAATGCATAAATTCAATAATCTTCAGCTATAATGGAAAACAAATGAGTATTTACTTTAATATAGCTATTATAAAGTCAGGTCAAATATGCCAGGCGCCAAACATGACTGAATACATATCCACAACCCACCCAGACAGCTGTACTTCTCTGGGACAGTTTATTTTACAAAGCCCACAATGTAGCCTGTGACAGCTGGATATACTAGAGTAATGGGAGCTATAGAAGCCCTAAAATAGATAAGGGAGGTAGATCATTTTTCTTTGAAAATGGAGCACATTGAATATGGGAATCACAGAGACAAAATAAAAACCAGAGCCGATAATGTTATTTTATAGAGTCTCTTTCCACAGTAGAACCACACTTTCAATCTGCCACTTTAAATCTGGGCAACTTTAATATGCCTTGACTTTTGAAAACACTCCATTTTTGAGAGACTGTGTAACTTGTTTAACTGAGATAGTTACACATTTTATCATCCTTTTTGTATTTTGCGTGCCCGCCATTCCTCACCTCAAAAAAATGAGAAAGTCACAGAAATGTGTGTGATTTCCTCAGCCAGATGGCACAGATTTTGCACACTTTAAATGAGCCTGGACCAAATTTAGCCTTCAGATAATTACAAAAAACTCCTTTGGGATTTCAATGTAAGCAGGAGAGCTGTATCTAAGGATGGACATTGGTACTATCAGGTGGCTCTCCTTTAGATTACTTGAAAAATTTGTGTAATAGGGCACAAAAGTAACAGCAGATTAGGACCCTTAGAATTTACAGAGATTATGCTGTTCTATTTGATGTGCAATCTGCCACTCTGACTTTCAGTAGAATCCCTTGCTGCCATTGCCAACAACATCTTTTGAAAGAAAAGAAAGAAAACATGGGAAAATTAAAAAGTCAAAATTCCAATTTTGCATGTTTCCTAGCCATACGTTACTGACAGCGTTACCAACAAAGATCCTTTTAAAACCTAGAGTGTTACACAGGGTCATGCAAATTAATAACAACATCCTAAATGACCAAATGTAGGACTCCTGATCTCAGCAAAGAATACAAGAATAAATGGGTAATGAAGTAGCACTGTATTTTTCTGGGATCAAATTAAAATAAAATAAAAAAAATTATATAATATATATATATATATATATATATATATATATATATATATATAAATTATGTTGTCAAAGACAAAACTCTAACCCATTTTAATCTGATTTCTTAAATTATCTTTTTCAATTTAGCCATTAATCTCATCTACCAGCAAAAAAAGTCACACTTCCCTTAATAGTAGAATAAACGGGGAACGAAAAGGATGCTGGAAGTAGAGGCCATTTATTAATATAGCACCAGATTCTGCTTGGCCCTGAAACAGCTGCACAGTACAGTGGTTTTGGAGGACATATGCAGTGTATGGGTGGGCTTGACTTAGATCAGTGAAAAGGCATCAGTTCAGCCTTATGATCAATATAGTAATACAACCACAGCCAGTTACCTAAGGGGAAGAAGGTGGCAGAATAACCCAGCCTAGGGTGAGTCTGGTCGCTTAAATGAAATAAGATCTGGTCTGTGATAGAAAACCTTACCTATCAGGTATTGGGTCTGGGAGGGCAGCATTATCATTCAAGCCTTTTTGATGATGGGAGTCCACATGAACTACAAAGGGAGAATAATAGAATATTTTGCACCTTGGTATCTGCTGGTATCATAAGAGCTGTCCTGAATCATTTCATGAACAAGGGAATATGTTTATGTGTGGAATTAGAGGTGGAATCCTGGACCCAGATTTGGACGCGGTACTCTGGTCTGGGTAGGTTGATTCATGGAAATAATTTCTCACAGACTGCAGGTATGCAGGTATTCAGGAGATTTTCTGAAGTCCAAGGAGAGCACGAGAGAGAGAGTGTGTGCGTGCGAGAGATGTAATTAAATGAGCTGCTGATTTCACCATTGGATAGGCAATCTTTGGACATTCTGTGTGGGATGCAAAAGTGGGAAATTTGTCTTTAGATCCATGCATGGATTCGGAAGGATACTGAGAGGCATCGCATGCACAACCAGGTCTCATTATGCACAAAAATTCATTAAGGATTAAATCATGTGGAAGAAGGCAAAAGGCAATGGGGTGTCTCTGTTTCACGGACGGGGCCTTAAACGCTTCTTAGTAACTGGATCCTGAAATCAGGCTTGCTACATTCGCTGGATTAAGAATCATTTTTTGCCAGGAACTGTGCTTTGACTTCAGCACCTGAAGAGACTATGCAGGGTGAAAGTCAGCTAAGATATTAAATTTCATGGTTACAATGTTATCAGTGTTAAAAATGATGAAGCCAGGCCATTTCTGCTTATCACATTTTCTTTGTCCTTTCCTGTGGTATGTCAAAAGCAATTATTGTTGATTAATATCTAGGAACTTGTTCATTGGTACAGTAGAACTTTCAGAGTTCCCGAGCAGAGTGTATTTGATTTCAGCTGAATGAGACAGACTGGCTTGTTCTTCTAATTTTCTTGTAAATCATCGAATGTTAGAGCTTTAGGAGGACAGCAAGTAGCCTACAAATGTATTTCACTGTGTTAGTTTATGGGAAAATAATGCTATGTATGGAGCAAGTGCACTACTGTTAGCCTTATGTTAATCTTGATTTGTGGGATTCCCAAATTCTGCCCTCAAATGACAACACATGGCTTCCATTAATATTTCTTGGAATCCAAAATGTCCATTTAAGGGCAGAATATAGCCATATAACATTATTGAAAACAGGTTTTTGTTGTTCTCCAACTTCCTGTTAGTGGTTACTAAAAGCTAACTGCTAGTTTTGATAAAAATCAGCTGAGTTGATTGGTTGGTTGAAGCTGCTGTATAGTGACACGCAATAGCTAAACCTTTTTTGTGTGTTTGGAGTATCTGGGTTCCTACATTTAAAAGTTCACTGATTGTGCTAAGGCAAAGCAAATTTAAAAGCAAACAATTTCCTCTAATTAGAGAGGAAAATGTCAAAGCTGGAGTAGTCTCAATGGACTTTCCATTATCACTAAAACTCCTCATCATCAAATGATACCTCCATTAACTTACTCCCTTCTGTCATTGTTAGTCCTTCTTCTGTGATTGGTTTCCCACAACCTTTTATAGTACAGGCCCTCACATAGAATTTATACTTGGTGCTCGAGCTCAGATTTGAAATCCTCCAGCTGAAAGTCGAAGGGTTTGTAATATTGACGTCATTCAGTGCTCCAATCTCATCTGTCTCATTTACTGAAAGAGAAACAATAGAGTTCAGTCAAGCATGGCAGCTAAATGTTACCAAAATGCAAATGTGTCAAGAAAGCTGATGGAGAAGATGCAGTTTACAGTAAGCTGGAAGGATGGCACTTTAAATAAATGTATATCTTACTACCCTGATACATTTGTGAGTCTTCAAATGGGATTTACCGTGTCTAAATCAATCAACTACACAATTGGGTATTATGATAGTTGAAAAGGCTCTATGATTCTAGAGATCTAGTTACTGAACAAAGAGAAAGGCCTGAGTTTTAGAGCTATGCAAAATGTTTGTCTAGAACCCTAAATGCACATTAATTGAGACTGTTCTTGGATTTTCATTTTGCTCCCAAACATCTGCCCATGTCCTTAAACTTTGGTAGGCCTGCAGTCACGATGCAAGCTTATGGGGTGCTTCCAGAAAGTATAGTAGCTGGCTGCTATTTAAGGAATGGCCATTTGAACACCCATAGCTGGCCCTCTCCAAAAATGGAGAGCATCCAACCACCACCCCTATAAAAGTACTACAAAAGTAAGAGTGCAGTTGCCTTAGTAAGGATCAGTGCTGAGCAAAAAGTTCACAACAAACAAGTTCTTTGGCGACGTGTGTTGTATGCCCACTCCATTCTCAACAGAGTACATTGAATTAGTGTCCAAACTTACCCCCAGTGTCTGGCTGTACTGGTAACTCATAATCAATAATTCAACATAAACTTTCCTCCCTAACCTTGGCTGCTCCAGAACCATATCTGTTCTATCTCCTTAGCTCCTTCTGGCCCCAAAGAAACATTTCTATTTCCTTGATCTCCTGGTTACGTATCATTGGACCCACCTGATCATGACTCAGCAGTAATTACCCTGACTCTAAATGTAGGGTTTTTACAAACAGGGGGAGAGAATTTGCTGAAGAGAAATCATTAAAAAATCTGAATAAATATTCACCAGAAAAAGTTTGCATTATTTGCCCAGCTGTACCAACTATGCGTGTTTAAAGATTCTAAGCCTATGCACACGACTCATGAATTATCATCACAAATTATTTCTTCTTTGAAGAGTCAGGTGCATTTCTAAAAACAGCTATAAATATTCTATGTGCTGTTTAACTATTGGGTTAACTATCTGTGAATTTGAAAACATGTATTACATGATTTGATTAGTCTGAGAGTCTTTGAATGTATCATGATTGCACTTTGGGCTTATCTAGACAGAAAAAGAACATGCTGAAATCCTTTTTCCTTGGAAAATGGAATTCGCCTGCCCCCAGCAGGCTAAACTAAAATCTGTAATTTTGGAACATTTTTTCTGTGATGAACAAGTTGTTACTTAAAATTTAAAAGGATTAGTTTTAAGTTACTGTCTATTTTAAATAACTTTATATTAAAATAATGTTTGATTTAAATATGATCTATTTGCTAAAAGTCTACATCAAAGTAGAACATGTACTTACTTATCTGATATTGCAAAATGTAGCCAGTAAGGAAGCCATTTGGTTTTCTGGGAAGTCCCCATGACAAAGTGACAGAATCCTTATCTTCGTTTAGTAATCTTAGAAAACGTGGCTGTTCAGGGACTGGAAAACATAGGAATTAGCTTAGTGTCACTGAATGTAGATCATATCTTAGCAGCTCAGTCTCCATACATTCCTGTTAGTATGGCATATAATTTCATCCAATATGTACAATTCTCCATTCTCAGTCAACATATGCTAGATGCTTAGGGTCTGATCCAGCAAGATGCTTGCTAAACACCTTTTGAGAGTCCTCGGCCTTGTTAACTGCCATTTACTGCATAGACTTGGACCCTTCTATTGGATAATCATATTAAACACTTTTTTTATGCCAGCATAATAATATAGAGTCACACAGAGTTCTTAGTAGAATTAATTGGTCTGATTTCAAGGAAGATGTTCGTTTAATTTCTTCCACCCCCATATTTTAATTTTTCTTACCTCCTTCTGGAGTTTGGAATACAGTTGGAGAGCTTTCAGGTCCAGCTCCTTTTGCATTGAAAGCCAAAACAGTTAAGTGAAATTCACTAAATGGCTCTAGACCAGGAATCATGCCATAGTTTCTGTCTCCTGTAAATGTTAGGAAGTGTTTATCTGGGTGATGTTGTTTTCCATCCAGCAAACTCCTTGTTTTCCACCAAATGACCTGTATTGAGAAGGGCAATTCTGTAACAGATTAAGTTCTATGGGGATGAACACTGCATTGATTTCCCCCAACCTCACAGCAATTGCTTTAAACTTAGACAGGATTCACCTAACACAGCATGAAAAGACATCTGATTATTTAAAGAATAAATTATGACAACCTTATATCCTTTTAAGTGTCCACGAACTCGGTCTCTTGGAATGCTGGACCAGATCGCTTTAACTAGCGTACTATTCATCACTTCCACCATTACACTTGAAGGAGCAGCATCTGGAACTGTAAATATGTAGGTGTTACATACTAAGGATACTCCCTAGGATTTATTTTCAAAGAGTAGCTCTACACTTATGCTGGCGTGTAGAGTACAGACACCGCATGCCCAGCTAGCATGGGTAGAAACAACAGCACAGATGGTGAGGCACTGCTCAGGTGAGTAGAGTGCCCTACATGCCTGAAATCTAGGGTGTGTGCCCTATACATGGGTCTCTACATGCCAAAGCAGTGTCTCTGATATCTACACTGCTATATTTAGCAGTGTAGTGTCCCACAGCCTCCCTGTTGTCAGAGCCTTTCCCCACCACAGAGAAAGGCTCCAGCTGCAGGGAGTGCTGGAATCTTTCCCTGCCACAGTGAAAGTCTCTGGCAGAGGGAAAAGTCTTTGGCAGCTCCCCAGAGTCTTTCCACACTGCCTCCCCACTGTCAGTGTCTTTCATTGTCACGTGTAGCTACACACTGCAGGCAGTGTGAATGTAGCCTTCCTTTCATTGTGCCGTGTAGTTACACGTATCCTACACGCAACAGCAAAGATAGGCAAGTGTAGACAAGATCATAGTGTCCGTCCCTCAGCTACCCAACCTGGCTCAAGTTATAGAGACTTATGCTTTTAAGTCTGGAGATTCCCCCAGTTCAGTTCCAAATGGAGGCCGTCACATCTGTATCAGTGAGGATAAAAAAAAGAATTATGATTAACGCCTCATTCAAAAAAGCAATCTTAGAGTTCTTTCTGGAAGCAATTTTCTTTTAACTAAATCAACTGGTTAAAGAATAGGGTTTTAATCACCACAGAACATCAAGAAATCTACTCCAGAACCTGAAATACCTAGACCCAGAGTCAATGGCACATCAGTGGATACAGGATCAGGTCCATAGAAAGCATATTGCAAGTGAAACTGAACACATGCAGAGAATTCTCCCTTTTTACTTACTTTCACTATCTACCAGATGATATGATGTTCAGTGTTAATATTGTGACTGTGAAAAACCACATGTCCCTAACCCCGCACTCACTACGAGGGAATAGGGGATGGGTATTGTTTACTACCATAAACAAATCTCATTTAGACTCCCAGTAGTAAGTGTTTACAGGGTCAGGCCTTCAATTAACAAACTATCAGAAAAATGAAATATGATAAAAATTGCAGGCCATGTAAAAGACCTATTTTGCAAACATTAATAACTCATCTACTTAGAACACGTCATTCAGTGGAATCTGTAAACAAAACCTAATTGAGGGTTAGTTTCTTTGTATAATGTCCATAAGAGTTTCCTCTTTGGGCCATTTTTTGATGTTAGGATGATGATAATGATAGCTTTTATAGCACCTACTGGGGCTAGGCACAGACTAAGTTCATGTCAAGAGGCAGTCAGAGTAAAGAGGCTGAAGGAACAGTAACATCTATAAGATCATTCAGTTCAGCAGTTGCTAGTGCACAGCATGATGGATTAAAGAAGGATTTTGGTTGTTTGTCCATTTGAATAAGTGATAAAGTAAACAGTTGTCTTAGTTGGCTAATCCCTTGCAGGCTTTTTTGTAGGCCATTCAAGCTGGCCATCTATTTTTCTGTTAGGAAACACCTTGAAGGTTTCAGACATGGGATGAAAACTGCCCGACTTTACATAATAAAATTAATCTGCAAAATCTGAAAGATATACAATTTGTAGACACTTCTGACCCTTGCTTGCCAGCAGTCCTCAGCCCCTGCTGCTAATGACTAATGCATTGGGCATTTGTTATTTATATCAGGGAATCTTGGCTCCCTATGCTAGCTGGCTACACTGGTGTTTACTCCCTCATTGATTTCAATCCCTAAATCCTAAAAAGATTTTTTTGCTTCTCTTGCTTAACTGGCTTGTCTACTGAAGGAAATCTTGGCTTTTCATCACTGCAGCTGGGGAACATATAATCCTCCCAATGTCTTTTATACATTGATTCTCTAAGCAACAGAAGGGAGAAAAAATTATGATATAGTGTCAGGGGGGATTGGAGGGACTATTGTCCAATAGTCTAGATATTGTAGCAGGGATTTCTACAATCTTACAGTAGCCAGAAGCATGTTTGTATTAACTCCACCAGCTTTGACCCTGCACTAGTGTTGTCATTTTTGCATTAGTGTTCATTGGAGGAACATGATTACTAAAGAGCACTGTGGTGCGAGGGATTGGCAGGTATGGGTAGACTGCTGGTATCACAGCTGATGCTGATATTACAAAAGAGTATGAAATATGCTTATGTGGGAAACTGGGGAAAACATCATAACAGTCCCTTAGGGGCTTCAAATCTATGAACAGATGTTTGTGACACGAATGCTGATTGCTTGTATCAAGGCAGTCATTTAAGAAGAAAGACACAGTACAGACATTGGAAAGAACATTTTTATCAATGGTGGACCTCACTTTGAGAAGTGGCCTCCAGTTATGACAGGAACAAAACTCGATCCTCAGTTATTTGAAAGATCAAAGTTGCACTTGCAAAATTAGAGACCTGTTTGGGATCCCTTTAAAAATCGGGGACTCTGTGTCTCACAATTGTAAGAGTAGTTTCTATAAAAAGCAATAATATTGAGTGGAATATTGGTGCGGCTGCAAACTGTACAAATTAGAAGCAGTACAAATAGATCCAGTTTGAAAGGGATGATTGTGAAGGTCATTTCATGAGAAAGTACTCTGTTTCTTGCATAATACAGAAAGGATAGGTGTGTTGGTATCATGGACAAAAATGTGCTCACAATATGGAATGTAAAATATACTGAGGTGTCTACTGCACATGCAGGGCTGTGATATTATTTGGAAAACACTGCAACTCTAGTGTTGACACATTCCTCAATGTTCAGGGGGGATCCTTAAAGATAGTGCCACCTCAGTGTCGCTGGCCCATTCTGTAAACTGTGTCAAGGAGCCATAGTCATCCTCTTTCTTCCTGCCTTTGGATACCCTGCACCCCAGGAGTGCACTGAAGGGGCATACATCACTTCTTTTTGCAATTTCCTGCATTCTTTTTGGCATACAAAAGCTGCATGGTCTGTATGCTCTGTTTTAATTCTAAAATGCCCACAAACTGAATATGTGCATCTGCCTGTAGAGCATTTTACTCCCTGTAGTTTGAGATGAATGGGTTAGGCCCCAGCCCAGCAAAGTACATAAGCACATACTTAATTTGAAGCATGTAGATAGTCCTTCTGAAGTCAATGGGGCTATTAAAGTGCTTAACATTAAACATGTTTTGTTGGATTGGAGCCATGATTAGGTGCACAACTTAGACAAGCAATTGTACACTCATTTTGGTATATGCAAGCATAACTGACCTTTCTGAAAATGAAGCCCTTGATAGCTAAAATTCATAGTAAGGAAACTGACACACAATAATTCTGTTTCTTTTAGTATTCCAACATGCTGATCACTAGTGAGTGACATTTAAGCATTTTTAATTGCGAGCTGATCAAATAATACTTGTTATCCATTTATATTGCAATGTAAGAATCATCTACACCATATATTTTTACAGAAATGTTTCAGTTACTTACTGTCCTCTCCTGAATATCCAGTGGTAACATTTGGTTCAGGACCAGATCCAAAATTGTTTACAGCTTGGACTTTGATATCATAAGGCACAAAAGTAGGAGTATTCCTCAATGTCAAGGAATGTTTTTTTACAGTTTCCTCGTTCCAGTCTGTCTCTACTCCCTGCTGTCGCCAGCTGACTTTGTACTCCAGTCCCGGTCCATTGTGCTCCATGGGTTTCAAAGGCTACAAAAGAAGTTAAAGGGATACTGAGCTGCCTTTGTTGCTATGATCATAAAATGGCAGATTAAGTGGAGAATAATTTTGAAGCAGTACACTGCAATATTTTGCAAGAAAAAAATAACCTTCCCCATCATGTTATTTTTAAGATGGCTATAAGAAAAGTGTTATGATTCTTAGAACAGCATGCGGGAATAACAGCTGGATTTAAAACAGGTTAATTATTAAAGCATATCTTTCTACTTATACAATGCACTAATTGGTTTTGCGACACGTTTTCTTAGTTTTATGGTAATATAAATATACGTAATCTTCATTACAAGTAAAAGACAAATTATCTCAAATTTTTATGTGGCACAGCAAGTTGGGTCATTAACATTTAGATTATCCTGTAAAATCTTAAATATGCACCAACCTCCCCGACTCCCACTCCTCTCCCCCCCCTCCACACACACACTTACTCACTCCACCCAACTAGATTTAGACACTTAATGGGTAATAAATAGCTGTACTCCAATTTTGTTTTTTTTTACTGCTTGGTTGAGGAAACTCTTCATGATGTAAGGCAAGAATGAATCTATGAAATGGAGTCAGCTGGGGCTGGTTGGAAAATGGTATGGCTTTTCTGTAGAAATTTTAGAAAGAACTGGTTTGTTTGTTTGTTTTTCATAAAATCTTTTCAATTTTTATAGCTTTTTTTCAGTTGACGGTTTTTTAGTTGAAAAATCAGAAAATTTAGGAAGAGATGAAAAGTTTCACAGAACGTTTTCATTTACAAAAAACAAGCCATTTTTCATCAAAAAGCTGAGGTGTTAGCCCTTATTGATAGGATAATTCAGTCACCAGGCCCTATAAGGTCTGATCTAGCAGCCTTTGAAGTCAATGGAAAGGCTGCCATTTACTTCCGTTGTTGTGGGGGAGTGCACCTGAGGAGATGAATAAATGATGGGGCAGCGGTAGAGGCCTGATAATCAGATTGGTCATAGCTGTTCATTGTGAAGACTGCCAATAAAGCTACCAGTTGTGAGTCTTATGATGTGCATACCTGCAAACTGGATTTAATCACTCATCTTACTAGACCAATGGTGGGTAACCTGTGGCCCATTAAGGTAATCCGCTGGCGGGCTGCCAGACCATTTGTTTACATTTTCACGACTTTACATGACTCCCAGTGGCTGGGGTTCGCCGTTTGAGGCCAATCGGAGCTGCAGGAAGTGGCAGCCAGGCTTCCTCCAGCTCTCTTTGGCCAGGAATGGCAAACCGCAGCCACTGGCAGTTGTGAGAGGCCGTGCAAATGTAAACAAATGGTCTGGCGGCCTGCCAGTGGATTACCCTGATGGGCTGCGTGCAGCCCTCGGGCTGTAGGTTGCCCACCATGGCACAAGATTCATTTCACATAGACCATCAACTAGCCATCACATGGTAACAAACCAATATGGGTTGGATTTGAATAGAGTTGGGAAAAGTCACATTGATGGTTTGTTCTGGGGTTTTTTTGGTTCACTGGCATTTCCAAAAAACTTTTTAAAACAACGTTTGTGGTGGAAACAATGACAATTTCCTTGCTGAAATTTTGGGCAAATCGGAAAGTCAAAACAGGCTGAACAAAAAATATTTCATTCAATTTCAAATATTTCAGTTTTGACCATTTTAAAATGTTTTTGAAAGGAAAATTCATTTTGACCTAAAAAATCAAAATGTTCCCTTTTGAAAAAACTAAAAATCAAAACATTAACATTTTTTTTCAGAATTTTTTTAGGTTATCTTTTCGACCAAAACAATTTGGCAAAATTAACAGGAATTCATGAAATGTTTCAGTGTCGCCAAATTTGTATTTTTCATCAAAAAAAGTTTTGTGCAAAAAATTTTGCTCAGATCTAGACTTAAACAATGTGTTTTTATAAACTACTTTTAGAATTTAATTGTAATGTACATAAGCAAAAAAAAATAATTCCATCAACATTTTTTTCCATACATAAGAAGCATTCAAAAATACACTACAGCTCCAACCAACAAATCACATGAACTCTATATTTGAAGTATTTGCTGGATAACATCTTAAATTGACTTAATTTGAATTACTATTTAATTAGCTGCATTAATAATGCAATTAATTGAATTGTCATTTATTAACAATTTTGCATAACATTTAGGAGCACATGACTGATGAAAATGATCATTGTTATTTAAACTCTGACTTCTTCATTGCATTGCCAAAGCATTACACAGGGATTTAATTTTGTAAATCCCCTTGACTAAAACCTGAACGGTACTTTGAAAATTGATCGTTTACAAATGCACTAAAAGGAAAATAAGAAAATAAAATTTAATGCTGGAAAATAAATTCCAGTTTAGGGTTAAGTTTCAGCCCCACTTGACTATTATTTTGATCTTGCTTAATGCAACAAAGCCTTGGCTGAAAATCCTGTTGCTAATGCTCATCTGATCTGTTAATCCAAACTAGGCAGATTAACATCATTTTGCAGAATCAGTGTGTGTACATATCCGGCCCTTGTCTGCTGGAAATAAAGCATTCAGTGTGTACCAGGCATAGAATATCTGCTGCAAAGCCTACAAGAAGCAAACTAAATAAAAATATTTGTTCCCAAAAATAGTCTAAATGAACCCAGAATCACTATCTGTTCTTATTTATCTAAACCTATCCAGTCCCACTCCATTCTCACCTTTAAATGTTGTGTTACAACTGAATTGTAGATTGTAAGATTTTGGGGCAGAGAATACGTCTAGCTAGCAGTACAAATAATTAACAACAACCTACGCTGTCTGTGTTGGTAGCTGCCTCTCTGTAACTGCTTATAAAAATAGAATTGTTCTCACTGACTATGGAATATTTTGCAGAATGAAGTTTCACAATAAAGTAATAGTCAATAGACTTAGAGGGTCACATTCACTTCTGGGCTCCACCCTACCTAAAATGAAAATTCAGGTTGAGGAAATTTTTATGGTTCTTTTCTGCTAGAACCAGGGTGGGAAATAATCTTTCCAAATCCAATGCAAAATGTGATTTATTCCAGTTACACAAAATACATTCCTTCTACAATTATTAAAACTTGTTTGGAATTGAAGAGAAAATATATCCCTCTGAACAGATGGCACATAAATTACAGACAAACAGTCTGGAAATCTGAAGGCTGTAATTCTGTCCTCAACACTTCTACAGATTCCTTTGACACGTGTGCTAATGACCTTCTCCAGCTCTTTCTATATGTGCTATATATGGGATTTCTTCTCCCACTACATACTTGTGTATTTCAGGCCTTCTTACATTTTTCCATAGCATTTGTCACACAGGTGTCAAAAATGTATTTTTGAATGAGAGAGGAAGGAAAGAAATCCTTTCCCCATTGAAGTGAATGGAGGCTTTGCCTTTGACTTCAGTGGTCCTCAGATTTCAGCCACGGAGTCTACTAATGGTGGCTACAAGACAGATAGCAGGAGGAAACCCATGAAATCCATATTGAAAATGTGAGTACTGTCTTAACATGATCCTGATAACTTCAGTAATGCTTCAGGATCTTCAGCTTGAAAGGAGAAACCATTTCACATACAGTTTCACTGACAGGAAGTTTTAAATTACCTCCCATTTCATAACCATTTCATTTGGTTCAGAAGCTTCGACTCGGATGTTTTCTGGGTTCTTGTCTGGAGCTATAACAGTAGAACGAATAAAATTAGTTTACGCCATCTGTCCTTTATTAATCCTGTCTTTTTTCCCCTCTCCCCCTATGCTCTACATCTTCACAAAACAACCAGATAGATGTGAAAAGCACCACACTAATTTCCTTACTTCAAATGATTTGGCTTTGTTGCAACCAACCAACATGTAAATAAAGAACTCATGATTAAACATAATAACTTGACACAACAGAGAGTTAGTGAACAAATATGTAGTTTATATGGTTTGATCTTGAGCAGCCTTCTTGGTTAGTTTTAGTCAGTATCTCTAAGATGACTTTTTGGATTTCAGAGTACCAGATGTAGGGGGATTATGCTGAAGAGACATTTTCCCTGTTGGGAACGGAAAAACAGAAGGTGTATCATTAGTGTGTGACACAGAGCTGAAAAGCTGTGGAAGAAGCGGAGACAATATATGTAAAAGAACCCAAAAAACAAAAAACCCTAAAGCAAAAATAAAGCTGGGGCAATGTAAATTACTATGCAATGCTGAACAGCTGGCCTCTGCAAGTACTTTCAGGAACCAGTCATTCTGTGTTACAATGAGAAATGTGTTGTGAATGGAGATTTGTGACAAGTTCAGAGCTGCTGGGAGACTCACCATAAATCTTGAGAAAGATCCTATCTAGCAACTGATTGTATGTAAAAGGGCTATATTGGGGCTTTAAGCAACAGAACCAACCGGAGCCCCTGGACCATCGTACCTAACTTAGTATGCTGTCCTCCAGAGCTTCAGAGCGTGCAGGAGAGCACTGCTGCTGTGCCACCCTTGGCAAATGTGTGGCATATGCTCCCCTTTGCAGGGTATCAGCTCTTCTGGCTGGTGTGGGTCACAGCTCTGGCCTCTCTTTTCAGAGACTATTGAGTATAACTACATCTTCAGAGAGCCCCATTTGGTTTCAGTGGGACGAATCATGTAATAATGTGTTATTCAGGTTTGCAAGAGTGTAAAAATTTGGTCCCAGATGACTTAAACTGGGCTGAAAGCAACCCTGTTGGATTTCAAACTCTCATGGAACAAATAGGATTAAATGTTATTCTAGAAAATATATAGCCAGGAAATGAGATGACAGTATGTACCAGTGGGAGGTGTTTCATAGCGTGCTGATGATGCGCTAGCCTTGCTTCTTCCAACATCATTAACGGATATAACACGGAACTGGGAATTCATATAAGGAGCCAAAGATAAAACAACGGTTGTGTTGTTCCCTGGGATTCTTGTGAGTTCCTGCCACTTCCCAGGCTCCCAACGATTCACTTCAAATTCTACAATGGACTCTGGACGGGGAAAAATAAAAATGAGAGAGATAATACCAAAAACATAACTCTGCATTAAAGCCCATATAAATACAATGGCAAGCACAGAAGAAAACAAATTTACAACAAAGGTGTTTAAAAAATAAAAACAATTAAGTATGTCTATGAACCTTGTCTGTTTATTCTAGTGGTAATGACACACTGTAACTCTAAAAAATAAATGCAAGACTATGGTACTAGAATCCTTCATACCATAAATGGGACTGTTGTGACTGCCTCCTGCTTTCCAGGATAATCTAACACTTCTGTTCTGTTTTTCTGAGAGAAGTAGCTCTTCTGGTGGGTCAGGAACATCTAAGAAATAAAGAAGAAATAGCAGAAAGGTGGTGAGTGGTATGTATTTCGGGTAAGATTTCAACAGTGCTGTGCATTGGCCCTAACTGCTCCAACTGAACGCTATAGTAAAACTCCCACTGACTTCAATGGCGACTTGGTTAGGCCAGCAACAATCACTTTTAAAAATCCCACCCTTATTATACAAACACAAAGTGAATCCTCTGATTTTATGAATGGCTATATTCATTTTTCAGGGAAATCTCATGTACTCTTATTGTAATAACTAATGTAATCGATTTATTTTTTCTTCATCAATATAAAGTCTATACAATAATTAATATATCGCAGTTTTGTTTTTAATAGAAAGCTGCATTTGCTTCACTTGGATTTACTGTGGTCCAAACCACAGTGATGGGGGAAGAAGAGTGAACTTCCCCAGATATTAAACCTACGCCCCTATAATGTTAGTGAGAGGAGAAAATGCATTATCCCTGGTGGATTCCCAGTTTAACCCCATACTGTGTGAGTGGAGAAGAAAGTTCATGACCCAGCTACTCAGTTCATCATCTATCTAGAGGCTAGGACAAAAGCCAGTTGGATGCTCAGATGCCGTGATGGTGAGTGTGATATAACAACCTGGCTAGATCTCTCATCTCGGTGCCACGAAGGTGACTTTTAATCTCTCAGCAGGGTCATTCCAACCCCACTACTACTCCATCATATGCACTGTCTGTGTCAGAGCCGATTTTCAGAGCTACATATGAGGTCTGACAATACAGGACTTTAGAATCTGACTTGTAAAGCTTTAATACGGCATATACAGAGATGGATTAACCAGCAGGAGAGCAGGAAAACAGCATGGGAGGACAGACATGTTTGCAGAATGACCCTGTGTTTCTCAACAAGTTTATAAGAGGCACTAGAGATGATCTATGGTTTGGGATAACATATATTTGTGAAAATCCTACAGATTCATCCGATGAAGTGAGCTGTAGCTCACGAAAGCTTATGCTCAAATAAATTTGTTAGTCTCTAAGGTGCCACAAGTCCTCCTTTTCTTTTTGCGGATACAGACTAACACGGCTGCTACTCTGAAACATATCCTACAGTGAATGCCTTTAATACAGGCACATTCAGACTGACAGATGTTTATCTTCAGCAGTTATTGAGACTTGTTTTGTCAATTTTGCCATCCGTTTTACGAAATTGACATGGTCTGAGGGAAAAGAACAGTTTCTCATAACAATAGTATTGTGGGGCAGTATGTTTGTTGAAATAACATCTAAATACAAAATAAAAACCCATGAAAGAAATTAAAAAAATCATGTTAAAAATAAAATTATTTTCATTATGAACATATTCTTCAAACCTCAAAGTGGAAATGGTTCCAACTCCTGGAGTCACTTTAATCTAAGGCAATGTGATTAAGGAGTAGGGCTTTGAGGCCTTGAGCAAGTCTTCATCCTCCTTGTGCCTCAATCAAGTCACCTGTATTATTGGCTAAAACTAGGATTGACACTGCATGTAAACTAAATTAAAGGTAAAGGCACAGGATTTTTTAAAAAGTGAGCTTGTGCCTTCTTACCGTGCTTATGATGTGTAAAAAATGCTAGAAAGATTCTTCACCTCTTCTCTCCTCCCCAGTTGTATTACACCTTTGAAATATCAGAAATACCCGGTACGGTCTCCCTAAGTTTTGCTAGTGGCCCTCTTGTGGTCTCAGAGCATGTCTGTTGTGAGTTCTTAGATCTTATTTGGAGAGACAGCGATCCTCTATTTTAACAGAGATGTTCTCCAGTATGTCCATTAGTCACTGATGGGTGTTAACAAAACCAAACAGTTTTAAACAGACCAATTAAAAATTCCTTCCTGCTCAAATTGTGGTGTCTTGCTTTTAGCAAAATTAGTTCTCTAGTCCCCATAGAGTTTTCAAGGACAGAAAAGGCTTGAATTTTTAGTTTGAAAAACAGATTTTTTTAAATCCCCATCTGGCTTATACATTATAATAAAAACAAAAAAGGATCAAGACCGTTTTTTCCCCCAAGCAGGTCAACTTTTAAAAGGGAATATAGCCCTTCATGGAATTTTCATAAGTAGTACAACAAATAGTCAACAAACATCTTGAATTATACAGTAGTATAAATGTACAGTACTGTAAATAAAAGGCATGTCATGTTGTTAATTTACTTTTTATTGAAAACCAGCATTTATCATTCAAACATGAAGTAAATACAAAACCCTGAAGGGTGAGTGATTTAAGTCCTGCTGCAGCCTCTGCCAAGAAAATAAATGGATTGAATTAAAACAAAAACAAAATCTTGCCCTTAAAACAGGGGTGGGCAACGTTTTGGCCCAAGGGCCATATCGGGGTTGCAAAACTATATGGAGGGCCAGGTAGGGAAGGCTGTGTCTCCCCAAACAGCCTGGCCCCCACCCCGTATCTGCCCCCTCCCACTTCCCGCTCCCTGACTGCCCCCTCAGAACTCCCAACCCATCCAACCACCCCTGCTCCTTGTCCCCTGACCGCCGCCTCTCGGGACCCAGGCCCCTAACCGCCCCCGGGGACCCCACCCCCTATCCAACCCCCGCCATGCTTCCTGTCCCCTGACCTCCCCCCGGGACCCCCTGCTTCCCGCCCCCTTACCATGCTGGAGCCAGCCACGCTGCCCGGCAGGAGCGGTGGGCCGGAGCTCTGGCGACGCAGTGCGCTGAGGCTGTGAGGGAGGGGGAACAACAGGGGAGGGGCCGGGGGCTAGCCTCCCCGGCCGGGAGCTCACAGGCTGGGCAGGACGGTCCCGTGGGCCAGATGTGGCCTGCGAGCTGTAGTTTGCTCACCTCTGCTTTAAAATAACATTCCTGTTAATATCCAATTCCCTTGGATAGGTACTTAGGCTCTGATTCTGCAATGGATTGCATGTAGGTGCATCAGTTCACCCACCCTTGACTTCAATAGGGCTTCACGTGGGCAGAGCTGCAGGCAGTCCATAGCAGTGTCAAGAGAAAAGGAGGCTTCTCCAGTGGTTATGGTGCCAGCTTGGGACTTGGGAGAGCTGGGTTTCAAGTCTCAGTTCTGCCACTAGCTTCCTGTGTGACGTTAGGTGAATCGCTTAGTCTCCCTGTGCCTTAGGTCCGGTCTACACTAAAATGTTAGGTCAACCTAGCTATGTCACTAAGGGATGTGAAAGACTCACATAATTGACCTAGCTACCACCTCTCAGGGAGGTGGACTACCTACACTGATGTGGGAGAACCACTCCCGTTGGCATAAGTCATGCTGCGGTAGCATTTCAAGAGTAGACAAGCCCTAATTAGTTCCCTTTCTGTAAAATGGGGGTGTAACTGCACCTGTTCTGTGTGGTGCTCTGTCCCCGTCTCGTGATGGTTGTGTCACATATAGAGATTGATGAGCCCGAAGCTGTCAGATGCAAGGATTGAACCTGGGACCTCAGGATTTTAAAGCATGAGCCTCAAATGCTTGAACTAAAAGACTCTGTTAGCCGTAGCAAATACGACAATAGCCCTTAGTAGTTGATTAGTACATAGATACTAGTACATCCCTACCTCACAGGGGATTTTGTGAGGACAACTACATTAAAGCTATAAGGCACTCAGTTACTATGGTAGTGGGGGACATATATGTACTTTAGCTTCAGGACTTTAGATAACAAAATAAAACTGTCTCACTATTTTGCAGGAAAGATATTCCCAATCATAATTGAAGGGGTGCATAGGGTGTATTCAAATAGCAAGGCAGACTTATGTATATAGCTAAGTCAAAACTGATAAATTCTCATGGCCGGCCCCTGTAATACCATATTCTGGAACCAAGATAGTCCAAGCGGCTAGGCTGCATGCCAGAGATCTCTATGGAAGCTGGGATGGAGGAATCCTCCCCCCTGAGGTTGCAAAGTGACAGCATAACTTTTCCACCAATGCAACTAGAGCTTCCAGCCTTCAACAGCTCCTACAGCTGGTGTGATTGCCTCTTGCACAAAAGAAAATGATGAATGGCGCTCAACAAGGACATTATTATATGTGTTGTTGTATCAGAATATTGTGCTCTGGGGCCCAGTTTTCACAGATGTTGGAAAGCATAATCCTAACTGAAATTAATAGATGATGCAGGTGCTCTGCATCTCTGAAAACCAGGCCACTGATGTTCTATAAATTGAACTGAGTGTGTAGAAAAACTGGTCTGAATTACAACATTGTTTAACTTTTTGGATGTAGCGTGCAAACCAGGGGGAAAAAATTACTTACCAAGGACAATTAATTGGGATTCGGCTGTGACACTGTCCAGAGATGTACTAGCCACACAGGTGTAAACGCCTTCATCCTCTAATGTCACACTTGATATGAACAACGTATCCATTTCAGTAATTATCCTTCAGGACAAAAAAGAAATTACATAAGCATGAGAGAGAGAATTGGAAGAGAAGCATATTATTGATAGACATTTTTTTCCTGACGTTCATGCACGCCTTTGATAACAGACACATTTGGAATAATACAGTGGTGGTGTATGTCTGTTATTTAAAATTGTGTCTTAGCTGCAGATATATTACACATTGTACTTTAGAATATTACTTCTGTAGCAATTTAGAGCTCAGAGTTAGATCCTCACCTGGTGTAAATGGCATGGCTTCATTGTCTTGAATGGAACTATACTGATTTACCTCTCAATGAGGATCTGGCCCTCAGTCTTTATGCATGTGTTCAGTCATGTGGTGGAGCGTGGGGGCCTGTACCTCTTCCGTGACCAAAAAATAAAGGAGTTGTCCATTCTGGACACTTCATAGGATTAGGGGCCCAATCCTAGTCATATCAAATTCAACGGCAAAACCATACAGAGAGCAAAATTCAGCCCTCATTTCATTCATTCCTATGCTTAGGACACAACCACTCAGAAACACACTGCTTTTAATGTATACTATTTAAACTCATGTTTCTTGCTCTCGCTAACCATCTAGCACCCCAGTGTTGAACAACTGGGGTGAAATGCTGGCTCCGCTGATGTCAATGATAAAACTCCCAGTGGCTGCAGTGGAGCCAGTATTTCACACTTGGATGAAGGGTAGGCAGCCAAGTTTGATACTTCATTGTGTAGGGTGCCTGCCAAATGAGACGTACTGCACCACTGGATAGCAAGTATATATGAACCTACCTGCAAAGCTTGGTTCAAAAAATCAAAGCTTTAAAATATTTGAAAGAGCACGGGTGCATTCACAAAAAGAAATGCACTGCACGAACAGCTATGATATGCACAGACTTGGCTTAAAGCTATAAAAAATATCCTGTCCGTAGGGAACAAAATTAACCATGCTACACATAACACAGTATTGTTTCAGAGTCAAAACAAGGAGAGGTTTTTTCTCAAGATTACCTGCCATCTTCTGTGCTGTTGATTTGCAACTCATCTCCATCTTTCCTCCAGGATAATTTAAAACTTTGTTTCAAGTGTGAGTCATATTCAGACTGACATTTCAATAAAACTGAATGTGATTTCAACACTTGTGGGTTTTCAGGAGTAACAACAAGTTTTGTAGCATCTGGTTGATCACAGAAAGATATTCTGATTAGCAATATACAGGTGATTGTCCTACATTTTCACCAAGAAATTCAAATGCAGAAAATAATCATAAGAGCAATATACTGTAGTTTTTCTACACACTAGTCAAATTAAGGAGGAATATTTTTGATTTGTGGTTGGGCTAACATTTAGTGTACTATAAAAGCATTTTCCTTTGAGTTCAATTCATATCAAAGAGGATCATACAGCCAATCAGGAGTTTATAGGAAAATATCACAAGTGAACATCCTAGCTAATGGTCTGTTACAGTATATGACAAAATAAATGAGATAGAAAAACTTGACTACGATTTTTATGCCCAATCCTATTTCAAATAGACTTTGGCAATGACCCAGAGAAAATTACAAACGAATTAAAGTCAAGTGGGGAAAAAATATCACAATCAAGTTAGTTATTTTAAAATCAATCTGAATGAAGAAACAGAAGAATAAGTAATGGAAAGCAATTGGCTACATTGCCATACAGTGAAAAGTAGCTTTGTGAACATTTCATTGTGTGTTCCCATATTTATAGTGTCTCATTAATTTCTAAACAATTGTGTCCATCTGACAAGTAAAAAAGAAAGGGAAGAAAACAAAACAAAACAAAACCTAACTACAAAACCTGCAAAATCATCTTTCGCTCAGTCAAACTGCAGTCTTTCCTACTCATGCATCATTAGCAGTTCTTCAGGCTACACTAAACCCTCTGTAACATGTGCAACCCATTGACTTTAGATTATGTTCTCAACTGTACCTGTCCAACCCCATCCTCCATTTCAAGACACACACACACAAAAAACCCCCCAAAACCTGTGTTAAAATGGAGTTAAAGCTGAGAGTACGTATCAGTAATTTAAAGGTAACACACATTACAGGAATGCTATAAATATCCCAAAAGCCAAACATTACAAATCCAGCATATCCACTGAGTCTCAGGGCTGACGAGAAGAAGCAAACCCTCCCCTAAACAGTGCTCAGGCCAATATAGGAATATGGAAAAAAACTCCTTCCCAGTCTCAAAAAGGCTACTAGTATAATGCCCACAGCAAGTGCCCCAAACCCAGATCCTGCTCTAACCTGAGAGAGTAGAGGGGGTTATCATTCATGTTGTTGCAACTTGGCAGGTGCCCAGTGAAGGTACTCATGCACTAGGGGGTCCAATCCCCTGACAAATTGGAATTGGTGGCAGAGTTTGGAGAAGACAACCCCTAAAGAAGTGGGGAATGGGGTGGGAGGTTCCTAATGTCTGGTACAACAAGGGCCCAATACCCATGCCCTCAACAATCAAAAGAGGGGAATGGCAGTGGGGTTGCAGCAATGCTGCTGGGACCAGGTTAATGGTGTGGAAGGGGATGGGATGACGGCCGTGCTCCACAAGGTGGTATGGATTACAGAAGGAAGTTTGATCTGCACTGGACAAGTTATTGCCAGATAGTTCCCAGATGTGTTAGTTAATAAAGCTGTGACCTAGTTAAGCCGCATTCCTTGTGCCTTGTCATTCTTTTTGCAGAGCCCAGGACAATGTGAGGGTCATCCATTCATGGGGAAAGGACCATGCACAAAATATGCAAGAGTGCATACCTTGTCTTGATTCTTGGAGATTTCTTTCATTAAACCTTGCATAGTTGTCCCTTGCATCATCCATACATGATGCTGCTTCTTTTGCTGGACTGGGTCCTTCTGAATCAAGTATTGCTCATAAACCATGTGATAATTTTTGATGCAATTACAAGAAGCAGAATATACCTCTGTTTTGGAATAGATTTTCTCGAAAGCTTTAACATGTTTCAAAGATGTGTCTATTCATAAAATGAGAAGTTACCTCTGATACCCAGATTGGCAGTGATTGCACTTTTTCCAACCAAATTTGTCACCCAACAAGTGTACGATCCAGAATCTTCTTTCTTTGTCTCTCTGATCTCCAAGGTGCCATTTTCATATACAGTGTACCGCAGACCTTCAAGTGGCATTGTGCTGTCATCCCTCATCCTAACAGTATAATAATGGTTACCAATTATTTTCAAGTCTTGGAACCAGGCTTTCACACCAGGAGGAATTTAGGTTTAGCGATTATTGCAAAGGAATAAGATGAAGATTTCTGGATTCTGTTCCCAGCTATGCCACGGAGTGGCTGAATATCTCTGAGCAAGTCACTTTAGCCATGTCTCAGTTTACCAGCCTATTGGATATTATAATACCTTCCTCAAACAGATGTTGTGGGGTTTTCTAATCTTTGTACAGCATCATGCCTTGAGATCCTTGGATAAAAAGCTTGTTTAAGTCCACCATATTGATATTATCTTATTCATTATTAAATTTAACTCAAACATGATGACTGAAAAGTTTCAATGCGTTTGTACAGCTAAATAACATGTTCAATATAAAATCTGCGATTTAAAACAGTTATCAATGGCTTACCAAGTAATGACAGCGGGAGGTGAAGCAAAAACTTGACAGTGCAAGAAAGCATTGAAACCAACAACTGTGGCATAGTCTTCACCGTCTGAGGTTAGCACTAATGGAGCAATATCTGCAAAACAGAATGTAAATCAGTTATGTTATGCTTCGGAGTTAGACTCAAACATGTTATTTCTCAGATCCTCTTTCCAGCGCCCCCCCTGCCACTAGCCCCACAACAAGTACAAGTAACTGGGCTGGTGCAAGAGGGAACTGCACAATGAGGAATCAGTCCAACTCTGGACCCTCCAGCTGTCCTACCACTGCTCAGTGCAACTGCAGCTCAGATGTTTTGACATCTACTGCCACCAGCTCATAAGGGTCGATGGCTGGTGTATCTACTTAATGAGAAATTCATTGCCATACTCTCTCTCTTTATACTGTGCTCCTTCTCTGTAGCTAGTCCCTGGCTTCCCTCTCAAGCACCACTCTGTAAACACAACAGGAGGATGGTTCTATGACATGCCGGGGCTGTAGGGCCTAGGACATGCTCCAGAAATCTTGGTCTGGATGCGGAAACTACATTGGTTCTGCTGCCGATGGGGATCGCTTCCACTAAGTCAATTCCCAGCATTATGATTGTTTCTTAAATGAACAAACTGATAATAAAAATTTAAGTTCCAGATTAATGATCTTTGTAATAATATAATTGTACAGTTAAGGGCACAATCCCGGTTCCACACCATCGGTCTCAACTCAACTATCAGTTATTGTTTTATTTAATAGAAGTCTTTGAGCAAGACACAGTTCTTAAACTAGAGTGTACACGAGTCATTCTGTGCTTCCACTAAATGTATAATATCGTGCATGTGACACAAGGCTCTTTGAATCAGATTACACAATAAATTGCATCTCTTCATATTTTGGACCAATGCAAAGTTACAATGAACTTGTTAGAATCCTGAGGTTAACAATGAAAGCCATAGAACAACAGCCAGCTTTGGTAAAGCATTAACAACTGTGGACCTGATCGTACAAACTTTTACTCTCATGATTTATCCTCAAGCAGTGATTGGTGAACAGGATTGGGTCCCTTGGCAACAGCATCCTTTCCATAAAGGATCTAATGTTGTGGGGTACTTACTTAAAACATTCACATTGGCAGTGGCAAGGATGGCACCATGCTTGTTAGTTGCCTCACACTGGTACACTGCACTGTCCTGCAGTTGTAGGTTGGTAATGCTGATCTCCCCAGCAGAGACTCTGCCCCTATAGGTCCGTTCTTGAAAGGAATCAAACCATGTCAGTAGGATGAGGAATGATCAGCACTTTGAGTTCACAGAGCATCTCTCAACTGCTTCCATTTAAGATGCATGCCAAAAGGGCAAGCTGCATTTTCAGGATTAGGCTAACAGTTCCCCAACCACCAGAAAGCTGCTCTAAAGCATTGCACATGTCATCATTCCCATGGAGAAAAAGAAGTGGATAACTTGGCTTGCAGTAACATGTTTATCTCCAGAGACATTTTATCAATGACAGAAATAGCATGGTTTATATTTTGTATGTGTGTGTGCAGATTTCCAGAAGCACCTAAGGCATCCGACTACCCAGTTCTCATTAAAAAGAATGTCCAAATCACCTAAAAAAAAAAACTTTGAATTTCAGTATTACTGTATGTTCTTTACACCTATATACACAGTATGATGGGATAGACCAGGTATCGGCAACCTCTGGCACGTGGTCCGTCAGGGAAATCCGCTGGCAGCCGGGATGGTTTGTTTACCTGCAGCATCTGCAGATTCAGCCAATCACGGCTCTCACTGGCTGCGGTTCGCCATTCCAGGCCAATGGGGGCTGCGGAAAGCGGCGTGGGCTGAGGGACGTGCTGGCCTCCGCTTCCCGCAGCCCCTATTGGCCTGGAACAGCAAACTGTGGCCAGTGGGAGCTGCGATTGGCCAAACCTGCAGACGCTGCAGGTAAACAAACCATCCCGGCGGATTTCCCTGACGGGCTGCGTGCCAAAGGTTGCCGATCCCTGGGGTAGATGGTGTCCTGGATAACTTGGAGTGAAAATGGATGGGCCATGCTGCAGATTGCCTCACCCTGGGAGGAATTCTGATTTTCTCAGCTAGAATTCATTAGAGGGGTTCAGCATGCAGCCTGCTATGCTGGCTAGTTCAGGTGTATCTGTGAGAAAGAGAGAGAGATATGGCCTAACCCTTCCCCACTCTTATTCAAACAGATAGTGCCAGTGGAGGAACAAGGAGGGAGCAGGGCCTTTACTCTTCAGACACTTTGTGGCTTCTCTCTGTGCTAGTCTATAAGTCCTAGTGGGGCCCTAGTATTGTAAGAGACTGATCCATATTCCTAAAGATGAGAAACATACACTGACTGGACATAGGCTTTAAATTACAGTTGTAGCTTCCATATTATTGTTGCTTTAATTCTACTCCCTTCATTATCACCATGAAGTATTCACTTTGGCTAAACCAGACAAATCAACTGTCATATGATGCATTTGGATTTATGCACCAACTTTTGTGCTGGGAGTATATGCTAATCTTGTCCAGCTGTCTGAGTGTAACCCACACACCTTCTGGGTGTGGTGTTCTGTTCCATCTAGTGGCACTGAGACCACTTAGAGAAAGAGTTAAATGAGTATGCTCTACAGCCTTAGCTAACAATCAGTTGGCTTTTAGCTCATGCAGTAGAGGCTCATGCACTAAGCTCCAGAGGCCCCCGGTTTGATCCCACCCACCAAAAACCGGTGTCTTTCGGCGTTGCATGAGCACACTATTTTGTATCCTTACTTACTATCAATAGGCATCCCATTACGTTTCCACTTTATAGTTGGCTCAGGTTTGCCAGTAGCTTCACACAATAGCAAAGCAGTTGACTCTATACTGTAAACATCACTTGTGGGTTTCTTTATCCACCGAGGAGGTTCTGTTAAGAAAGAAAATAACATTTCAGCAGACGTTACAACGAGTAGGAATAAAAGTTCATGAAGATGTTGCTATCACTAATGTCTTCCAGCAGATGGCACACACTATCAACTATTGCAGAGCAAAAAGAAAAGGAGTACTTGTGGCACCTTAGAGACTAACCAATTTATTTGAGCATAAGCTTTCGTGGTTAGTCTCTAAGGTGCCACAAGTACTCCTTTTCTTTTTGCGAATACAGACTAACAAGGCTGTTACTCTGAAACCTGTCATTATTGCAGAGCAGGTTCTCTCTTAAAGGATAAATATATTGTCTTATTTTATTTTGATTTATAAAACAATTCTACCAGAGAAATTAAAATAAAATATACACCATTCTCCTCTATTTAGATGGTGTTTGTTGAAATTAAATGCCAAGGAGAGGTTGTCGGAAGTGGACAGTGTTTTGAGTGAAAATGCCGAGCTGTAAGCGCAAAGCTAAATGTTTGTGCACCAGGAAGGCTGGTGAAAATGGCAAGGTTGCTTGGTTTGATATTTTCAGAAACACCCTCAATATGGAACTCTTAACAACAGACATGCAATGTAACGAAAATGCAAATATCTATTCAACCCAAATCCTCCCCTTGGATGTAATCATATGGCTTCCATTGTCTTCAATGGGACCTGGATATAGTCTCTGACGGAAGAACCTGCAGAGTTAAGAATATTTTGGTGACTCAGGGAATGCAGGGACTGAATCCAAGCTTATCTCTTTGCATGGAGCAGAGAGGTTTCCTGGGATTTCTGACACCTTTGCATCATCCTCACAATAGCCAGACAACTGGGATCCTAGGGGCCTGATCCAAAGATCACTGAAGTAAATGGGAGTCTTTTTATTGACCTTCAATTGGCTTTGAAACAGGCCCTAAATGTTCAAGATAGAGCAGTTACCACTCAAAAGTCAACAGTGCTAAAAGTTGTCCACATGGTGGTGCCAGAGATGCAGTGCTGTACTGACATCTTTCCTTGTTCTTCGAACAGGAAGTAAACACTATGTTTATGTTAATGAGGAGAATAGAGTGTGTAGTGTGGTGTTTGTTTTGGTATGGTTTTCCTTTTCTTTCTTAAGTATGTAAACACTGCTATGTGTTCACATTAGAGAAGGTCAAAGCAGCAGGTCTTGCACCTGGAGCAGAAGGTGGGGAGATCCTTGGTTCTTAGGGAAGTTTGTTCCACAGTATGGAATCAGTCAAAGCTCTGTCTCTTGCATAGACCAGCTGTACTGAGAAGTGGTGTTGTTAACCACAGTCCTCATCCTAGAGCTTTAGGCAATCTTTTAGATATTCAGGGCCCAGATCATTAAAGGTCTTGAAGATAAGGACCAAGACAGAAATGAGATGGTGACAATACGCTAATACAAAGGTTCCCAAAATGTACCCCAAGATCACTGGTTCTTGATGGAGAACTGCTGATAGTCCAAAAGAGGCTGCCTGCCTCATGGTGCTAGCTCCTCGTCTCCTGCTGCTCCGCTGAATTAAAGAAGAGCTAAAAATACACAGCTTAAGTACTTTCCTAACATTTTTCAAGTAAGAAACTGCTAGAGTTGCCTCATCGATGTTATGCAATTGTGAGTCTATTGGTGTCCATTAGACAATTTCAGTATTAAAATGTAGTCCACACCATGAAGACACTAGAGAAGCCCTTCTAGATTAGGAAGAGGCGCTGTGCTGCCTATTAATATATTAAACGCAATGGATGTGGCATCAAATATGAACATGCACCACTTGCATCTGCAAAATCCCACATTTATGCCAGCAAGTTGCTGATTTGTGCGAGCAAGATGAGTAAAGGCAGCCACCTCCATGGGCAATTCACCCCTCTAAAACAGCTGTGAATCTGGGGGCTGTGATTACAATTGGCGTGTGTGTTTTTTTTTTAAATGATGCCCCAGTTATATTATATTATTATTGTTAATTACTATTATTCTAACAATAAAGATGAGACACCCCAACCAAGATCAGGGTTATGATGCCAGGCATTGTGCTAGTTAAAAGCTTCAGAGGTTATAAGCATTTTACATTTTGGGGGATTATATTCAATAAATAAAAGTGTTTGAAATCATGACAATTTGTTTTTGTTTTTTTTTAAAAGAACCTCTCTCTGCTCAAACAGCAACAACAGGGCTTTTTCTGTCACCATTTTAATGTTCCAGGCTCTATCTCTTTTCAAAAAGAGAGATTAAAAGGTTCAAGCAGTCAAACAATTTGCTGGCTGAACATTTCCATATGCTTTGTCATAATTGCCTGAATCTTGGCCCTCAAACTATTGTAGGATTAGTAAATAGGCTGCCTGCAAAAGCCATTGCTTGAGAATGCTGTTATGAAGACTGGGGTTTTGTTTGGACATGCTTAAGTATCAGCAAGAGGACACAACGTGGAAATGAGAGCTAGATTCTGATTTATACTCTAGCAATAGGAGAGAGAATGGGCAGAAGAGCAGTGTTGTTGATATAACACTAGTTAATGGCATGGAGAGTAATTTTTCTTACTTGTTTAATTTTCTCTCCCTATACAGATTCATAGAGGAAAAACTGTCACATCCGCAGATGCTATAAAGTGGCGTAACTCCACCAAAGTCAATAGAACTACACTCATTTACACCAGTTGAGGAGCTGACCCCGTCATGTGCGCAGAGAGAGAATGAGACTGAATATGTGGCTCTGTGATGGATGTTAGTGACATTTATTGGTTTGAAACTCTAGAAAAGGAGACTATTTGGGCTCACTTGTGCCTAACGTGTTGCATGGGAGGAGACTCCTAATAGATCTAAATCCTATTAGTGGCATCAACCGACATTGGTTCTATGCAGGGGAGAGGGGTTTAATAGCGCTCATAAAAAGCATTCTTTACATGGAAATAGCGGTTCTAGGTTTTTGGGGACTTGCTGGTTAATGAACAGAAACAATAATTCATCACAAAGCTTTTATCCCTGTAGAGATCTGTGGTCAACATACTGAACAACTTAATTAATGTTATTTCCTTTGCATTTTACTTTTTGAAGCTCCTACAATTGCTTTGAGGGCTTCAGTTTTTACAGTTGAGAAAACCATGACCAGATTGTTAAAATATTCAGCTACTGTAGAGACGTTCCATACCATCTGGAATGATTTCTAAGAGTCAGCAACTTCCACGACAGGAGCATTTGAAACTTCTCCAGGCCGTGGTGTCCCATTCCTCCCCACTTTCAGGAAGAGAAATAAATATTATACAAAACAGGGTTGTGTCAAATGACAGGGAGTGATCAGTCATATCATATGACAAAATGCTGTGTAGATACCTGAAAGGCTGTTCTTCCTCTCTGGGTGCCTGCTTATGGAGAAGTGAGGAGAGACGGGGAAGTGAAGATTAAAATCGAGCAGCTGGCAGATGTGGATGGCTTAATAGCATAGAAGTACATTTCTCTCAGCAAAGTGGAGTCTCTTTTTTAGTCGTGGCAAGTGAAAAATGTTTTTGCTGAGTCTTTCAATTATGTTTCAGTATCTTCCTTCCAGAGCTATTTTGGGTGTCTTACCCAAAATAGCAGCCACATTAGCATGGCTGATAGTAACATTACAAAATGATAATATCACTAAATGTTGTACTCTACTCTGTGGGGGGAACTGTGAGCCCTGCTGTGTGCCTGGACACAGCAATACGGGGGGAGTAAGGAGTCACCACATGGTCCTGCATGGGCTACCCACATCCCTGGAGCTTTCTTAGTGATTGAGGGAGGAAGAGCAACCGCCAGCAGGCTGATAGTCCCCCTGTGAGCAGGTGGTGGGTGAGTGGGTCCCCCAATGCACACATGGAGCAATAACCTGCTACAGAAAGGGGGATGGTCCACCTCCCTGTGCCCTGGAGCAATGGGAAGCAGAAATCACATTGTGACTTTCACATTCTGTTGCTACTCTATTCCTGAAGCAGCAACATTACACGTTGCCCTGTCCTGCAGCTGGATTGCCCTATTAACTCTGAAGAAGAGGCATTTATCTACAAACTCATTCTGTTACTCATCCCCTGTGTAACTATGGGGCGATGCTTTTCTAGACTTTATTTTGACCCTAGATTGTTTCTCACTTTTGATTTACAATGGAAGTGTTTTGCATTGTTACCTAACCCACCCAGTTTGCATGATGCCTATTGTAAGATACTACACTGGCTGGTTTTATCACTCAGTTTCACCTTCGCCAGTAAATAAAATAAATAAAAAATAATAATAACGGATAGGAAAATGCACACATCTGTGCAAGCTCCACTGATTTCAAAAGAGTTACACTGGAGTAATTATGTGCTTTGTTATGCTGTTATGTGATATGATACAAGTCACTATTTTAAGACTGAATCTCTGCCATGATGCCTATGAAGAAGTGCTAGCTGCCAATGGCTAGGTACGCAGTGAGCTGAGACTTCTGTTTATTGTGTCATAGTTTGCTCCATTAACTTGTGCTCCACCCGCCACCATTTGTTTATCTCATCCAAATGGTACGTCTTGTCATAGCATACACTGCAAGCTTAACTGGGTGTCAGGGAACTTCAAAGGAGCCACAAGCCTCTAGTTCTTGGTTTGTACTGGACAAGTAAGTTCCTGAGCTTCCTGACTTTTTCCTGGGTATGCACCATGCCTTATACAGTGGTGCCCTAATTCTTGAGCTGTGTACCTAGGTGCTATCATCATATTATTATTTGCCTTGCAAAAGCAAAGAAAGGCATTGTGCTTTATTATTAATCATGGTTTGTTAAGAGTTGACAGTGTCCTTGGCCTATGGACTTTACCACCTAAGTAAATCCAGAAAATACACTGGGAAACTTCAAATGTGATGCTCATGTAAAATGATTCACGTGGGCAGGAAGGGGGGTGTTGCTGTCCCTGGGGATAGAACCTGGACATGTTGGTCTAAAAGCATGAGCCTCAATGGTCTGCGTGGAAAGAACCAGGTCTCTTAACCAAATGCTGCAGCAGACTCATAAAAACCTTTATGTGGTTCAGCCACTACAGGTCAACAAAGCTATCCAGAGTCAGCAAGGGCGACGCTAATAGACCAATTGTTCAACAATGTATTATTTTAGTGAAGGGCTGGAGACAGCAATTTGTGGTGGCATCTTACTGGTAGGAGCTGGCCTCTCTAGCCTTTGTGGAAGCAGAGATACAGTTTGCAGATCTAAAGTTAGACAGGCCCCCAGGCTAACGTACACAGATAGTACAGGAGTAACGATAACATTAATGAGTGAGGATATAAAAAACTGCTGGGAGACAGATTAGTAGGGGTTATAAAACAGAGCAAGTAGGGAAAAGTAAGAAGATAGTGAGTTCCTTAGCTCCTGGGGAAGACTGTTTGCTTTTGCAGTCAAGAGTTACAGTCACTTAAATTGTCCTGTTATGTTAACTTTGAGAGTATTTTATTCATATTACAAGTTGTGAAGGTTTGTCATGTGAGACACTGGCTCGTGTCATTTCACCTTCGGCTACTTCTACCAGCTAATGAAATTACTCCTTCATGCCTCTGCTTTTGACGCTGAAGATCATGGATGCTCCATCCCTTTTGATGACCCAAGGTAAGTTCATTTAGGGATGAGAGTGTCACGGGGAAGTGCTCTAGTGAAGATCAGCGATGGCAGGAAAAAAGTAGGCATGGGTGAGGGATTAGAAGAAGAATGAAATCACCAGGTGCACTGGAGAGGAAGGAGTGGTTCCAGACGTGTTGGGTAGTGTGACAGTAGAATTTGGGTTCTGAAGATGAGGCCAAGGGATCATAAAGATGAGCAAAATTAGCAGAGTAAAAAATGAGCACTGGAGTGTACCACAGTGGCAGAAACATAGGTAGCAGCAGAGTCCTGCAAGTGCGGCTGAGACGTTTCAATACAATGTGGTAGGAAATGAAGCAGATTGTTCAGCTGTGATATTTTGAGAAACCTGGAGGGGAGCGAGGAAAGAAAACTGCAGTAATCTAGCTGAGATATCACTGACACCTTTCAAATGGTGGCAAATATAACTAAAACCACAGAGATGACTCTTTGTGACTACGTTATGTTCCCATTATGGAGGCCAGGATTGTTTCCCCTAATTTTTCCTTTCTATGCAAGATGCTTTGGATTTATCAGACAGACTTTACTCTACAGATTAGGAGTTATATTTGAATAAAGCATGCAAGATCCAGTCAAAGTTACTATATTTAAAAAAAAGTAAATTATACCTCTGATAGTTTCATAGATTTTAAGGCCAAAAGTGAACATTAGGTTGCCTAGCCTGACTTCTGCATAACACGTCACAGAATTTAATCCAACAACCTGTGCTTGACTAAAGCATATCTTTATATTTTAGATTACTGTTTTTGCATATATTACCATTTTTACTTCCCATTCTACAAAATCTTCATGGTTCGTAAAAAAAATCATTTTACATGAAATTTAATGCTACATTGTGCAAATATAAAATCATAGGGCCAGATCCTCAGCTGGTATAAATCAATGAGGCTCCACAGACTTCAATGAATTGTGCTGATTTACACCGGCAGAGATTCTGACACTCCTGTTTGTTTATTATTCAAAATCTAAAACCCATTAAAATATAAATGGCACCTTCCACGTGAACTTGAAACTCATGTTTCACTCTCCCCATAGAATTGCTTGCGGTGCACTCATAAGTTCCTTCATCTGCTGCAGATACTTGTTCTATCTTCAAAACCTTTCCAAAACTTTCTGTCACTGCTCTGTCCTTGGGCAAATCTCTACCAGCCTTGATCCAGTTAAGATGCGGAGTTGGGCTAGCAGAAAAAGAAAGAAGATGTTGAGTTTAATTTAAAAAAAAAAGAAAGAAAGAAGTTGTAACATTTCACATCAGTATAACTACCGAATGTTGAAGTTTATACATTTCCCTTTGCTAGATCATGATTTCAGAATTCTCCAAATGGTCCTCCTTTGTGTGCAGAGCTACCCATTTTACTCATTGAAACATCCTGGCTGGAGGTTTGATATGGTCCATAGCTACTGCCTGTTGTTTAAAAGCGACCTGTGTACAACAAATCCTTTGCAGCTGACAGTGGGTCACAAAACAGGTTTGCATCCCTTGTAAACATAGTGGCATGAACTGTAGTAGAGGCACTGAAGCTTGTTTTGTCCTGTTCCATAGGGACTTCTTGCAGACAGACAAGGGGGTAAAGACTTCATTAAAATAACTCCGCTCTGTACTCTGCCTAATTAGACAGGGCTAACCGCATGTCACAGATGGCTGAAAAAGCTACTTTATATTTTTAGAAAGTTAGGAGCGTGCTCAGAACCAGAGACACTGAAGTACAGGACAGATTGCTGTCTGAACATTCCCAGCTGGGTTTCCTGACCCCAGCACCATACATGATGCATATACACAGTGTCATATCTGCTTACTCTTGTGTCCATCTGTTAAGATGGCAAAATGCCCAGGCACAAGCTACTCAAAGCCCCAGGTACCGAGAAATTATGTTCCTTTATGAGCAGCATGGATAATAGTTCAAGTGTCACATTTTCTGCAAGAGAGTTCATCCCTGATACAGTACTGAAACACCGACACTATGAAACCCCTTACATTTCGTCAACACCAGTTTAGATCTTTGTACCATCTAGAGGAGGTTGCCTGCCATTTTCAAGATCAGGGTAAAATCCTCCGAGATCACAAAGTGGCAATATATTTATTTCCATTAATTATTTTTCGATTGACTGGTCCTCATTTTCTGAGTTTGAAACTTGTCTCAATCTAGCCAATCTAGTTCCTCATTGACATTTGCTCACCGCATAGAACAGGGATGAACTGAAGGGATGAACTGCAAGGGGAGGTAGGTTGGGGGAATATACTTAGAGTCCGTCGAAAAATTGTCATTTTTTTTTCCAAAGAAAAGTACCTTTTCGACTACAAGGTTTTTTTTTTTTTTTTTTCCATTTTGGCCTAATTTGTTCATGCTTTGATGTAAATTTGTTTTGTAATTCATCCCCACCCCAACTTTTTTTGTATACTTGAAAGAGGAAGTACTTTTTCTCCCATGTCATGGGAAATTTTGAATGAAATGTAAATGTAAAGTGTTCATTTCTTTTTAAAATGTTTATGAAGTACACTTTCCCTTTCTCCTACCGGCTTTAATTATTACACAGGGAAAGTTTTATGAGGAAATTTGCAGAACAAGTCCACATACTGTCCTTGTTTCAACCAAAGTGATCGGTTCCTTACATTCCTGAGCATAAAATTTACACACTTTTTTTTTTTTTTTTTTTAAGAATTCATCGACTGGATAAAAAGGAAGTTCACAGGCACAGGTGGCAGTGAACTAGACATGGATGTATTGCAAAAAGGAACAAGAACCCATTACAGTTACTTGGAATGAATCCAACAGAGATGAGTTGCTCACATGCTCTCAGAAAATGGCAACCAATTGCAAAGTCATAATCTTGTCTAGTCAAAGGGTGAGTGATGCCCTTTCAAACAAGCATGGACAAACAAGATGCCCTGAACATGTTTGCTCAGGCAGATAAACACCCTGATTTTGCGGTTTATAATGGGAGATAATTGCACATGCTTTAATATGGATCATTTATCTACTAACCACAGTGAGCACACAAGGATGTGGAGTTCAACAATACAGGTTGTAAACATGATGATTTAAACACCCATTCAACAGAGAGCTCTATCACACATCAACCAGGAGCAAATGTGTTTTCCCTGTTAAGTTTAATGGTTGGAGGGCTTTTAAGCTTTACCTAGTTTTCCTCCCACAACTCTTTTTGGGTAGAAAGTTGCACACATAAGTACAAGGTAAAAAGTAGTGATCAGGATGGAGGGCATAGGTAAACCTGATCCCATGTTGATGAAAGTACTGCTGTACGGCTGCCAAGTTACCCCTGCCCACTTGGAGGAATCAGGGCTTAGAGGAGTATTCACAGCTAAACGCCACATCATCATCATGAGGATTGCACTTCAATCATGTCTGCTTAGACTTTCCCATTCCCCACTCATTTTCCATCCTGCACAATAAGAAAGATGGCATACCCCTACCTGTATCTATTTGTTGCATCCTGTCTTAGATTATAGATTCTTTGTGGCAGGCATGGTCTGTTTGTACAGTGACAATCACAATGGGGTACTGGGCCAGGACTAGGGCTCCTTGGCACTATGGTATTACCAATACTAATAATAATGGGGTTTGAGATTTCCATTCAATGCAGAGGGCTACGCCTAGGGATTAGTTATGCCTGCATCCATGCATTGAAATTGGCCCAAATTAAACTTGAACACTCCCAAATATAAATCTATGTCTAATTTTGCAGATGTCCCTTATCTTTATCATGGGCCAAACAGAAAGCCCTGAATCAAAATGCCCCTAGTCTTTTACTCTGTTGTTGGGTTTGTTTCTGAATGGGCATCATGGAAGGCAAGAATCCTTGTACGATGGTGCTCAGGAAATTGAAATCTCATTGAAGGTGGAAAAGTTCAGGAATTTATTGATACTTAATCAATACTCTGAACTGGCCATGCTAGAAAAGAAAAAAAGGGTGGGTTTTTTTGGAGTCCAAACTGTGGAAGTTGAATCAATTCCTAATACACTCAAAAGAATAATAATTTTCAGTGGTCACCATACTGGAACATCTGCAAAACCAGTGATCACAGGATGGATAAACAACTGTGATATGCCAGTTACTATGGTAAATGCTGATTCTTTAGTTATACTTGTCTATAACCTGTACTTGACTCACTCGCCAACAGGAAACTTTCTCCATTGTAACTCTATGCCAGTTTTCAAAAAGTACAATTTATTTAAACAGAAATTTGGTGTAAAATTATATACTCTGTTGGAGAATGTATAAAGGTGCTTCCTTTTACTCTAACTTTATTTCAGAAGGTTGTTAAGTGGGTCCAGTACTCACAGCCCTTCAGCAATGCATTCAAGTAGTAGAACTCCCCCTTTGATGACAGTAACTGATGAGCTGCTACCAGAAGATTCAGGTGGTAACAGTATTTTGGGTTTTCTTTCCTTGATGAAATTAGCTAAAAAAGAGAAAAGAAAAGGGTCAGACTTTGTGAAGTAAGGTGATAACATATGCCCCTGAATCATTCTGCACCCTCTAACCAGTGCTAAAAATATTGCTTTGGTGAGAAGATTTCTGGAATATTCATTCATTCATTTTATTTATATTTGTGGTATTTTTCTAAAAGACCTACCTAGGGCTCTGTTTTTTACTTACATTCAAAACACAACTATAGTAACAGGAATAAAATTAGAACCTTCTCTTCCTCAAAACCAGAGCCCTGAACCTGCAAACCCTTAAACAAATACACAACTTTACACTCATGAAGTTCCTTTCCATCCAGCTTTCAGGGCTGGGCAGTGGCTAGGCTAGAATCATACAACAGTGGGAGATTCTTTCTCTGGCTGCTACTGTTGGTGTCTTAAAGAGGCAGATCAACCCAGAAGATGTTCAGGGGGAGGCTAGTCCTGAATTATGCTGGTACAAGAGCTCCTGGTTGCTGACGATGTTGGTTGGGAGATGTCACTCTTAAAAGGGCCAGAATTGCAGCTGCACTAGTATGACTCCCAAATGGTATAGGGTGAAGAGGTGTGTCACAAGGGAGCTGGTCCCTCTGAGCAGAACTGGGCCCAACTCCCCTGGGTCAGAGCAGGTGAGCCAATTAAAGGGACCTGAGCTATCCCAAGTGCCTATTAAGGGTTACCAGAAGGGAGGAAATGGGAGATGGAAGGGAATGACTGGGACAGGCCATGCCTAAGAAAAGGAAGGAAAACCATGGTGGAGTGCACCTAACTCCTGTGATGGGTCCTTGGAGCAAGGGTCTCAGGGCAGCAGCCGTGGGGCTATTGCTCCAGGAAGGGAGCAGAGCTGACAAGGACTGGGATGCTGCCAGGAACAGGAGCACCAGAGACTCCAATGAGAGGTGGCTTGGAAGCCTGAGAGAAAAGGAGAGTTAAAAGGCTGTTCTCTGTTGTTTTACTTGCCTATGGTAAGAGGCTAAACCATCCTAAAGGAGACTGGGTGTGGCAGCGAGTTTTTGGAAGCTGGGAAGAAGCTGGGTGACAGGGTGGCTGGGCCAGATGCTCTGTTCCAACTCTGCTGAAATCTCTTCTAATCCCTCCAAATGAAGATCCAAGTCCCATCTCTCCAGGTGACAGCCTAAGAAGAATTCAGCTTCCCACCTCACATGCCCTAAGAAGTGTGCTTCATCTTCAGACAACCTCCCTGGTTCCCAGTCAATTTTAAGAACCAGTTCAGAATTTCCTGCCATGCCTTGAAAAAACTCTATTGTGGATTTGCTCCAGCCTCTCTCATGGACCTTTCTTCTATTATCATGCCTGCTCAGCTAGTATTTGCCTCCTCTCTGCTTCCTTATTTCTCCCCTCACCCACACACTCTGACCAATGGTGGTGAATGAGCGTTTCCCTTGTCTGTTCTTGCTATCTGGAACAGCCTTCCTCATGTCTTTCCCCTTCACTAACTTTATATCGTCTTCTAAATCTCAGCCGATATCATATCTTTTGTCCTTTGCCAGCAACTTAGAATTCGCCTTCCCTCTACAGTTGCAGAATTTACAATAACTCACGAATGCATTTGGGAATACAGCTTGAAAACAAACCACTGTTCATAACAAAACTCCTTTTTACTGTCCTGGGTTTCAGATAACCATTTACTCTAGACTGTCAACAAAAAATCAATTGTTTCTTTGACAATACATTTTAACCATTTATATTGTTAAATGGCTATTCAGTAATAATTAATAGCCAATATGTCATTCAAATGTTTACTGATTCTTCAAGAAAAGCTATTTACTGATAATTTGGTAATAAATAATTTCTATCTTACAAGCCAGTTTTCTTCTCCCCTTCTTTAATTGCTTTGGGTCTCTTTGTACAGTATGTACTACACAGACCAGTGAGTACATGTGCTGTACACAAATGTTTGCCCACATATGCCTAGATTTTCAGACATGAATAGCATTTTTGGGTGTCCAGCATGAGATACCTGAAAAGGGCCTGATTTTCAGAAACTGTCCAGCATTAGTCCTCTGAAAAATCAAGTCCCTCTCAGGTGTTCTTAGTTGGGCACTCCAGAAACTGAGGCACTCAAAATCACTAGTTAGTTTTGGAAATGATGGACTTAATTTTAAAATATATTCTCTCTTGATAACCATGTTTGGGGAAAAATAAGGTATTTGGTAGAACGGGGTGGAAAATAGATTTTCCATCTCATGAAAAGTTTTTGTTTTGTACCCAAATTGGAACAAAAAGCCACAATTTTGATTTTTTTCATAAAATGAAATACCGCCCAAAAATATAATTTTGAGTCACTTGAAACACTTTGTTTCACTAAACTGGACCCCCCACCCCCTTTTTTTTTATATTGACACTTTATGGTTCAATTTGAAAAAAATAAAGTAAATTTAGAAAAAAAAAGGTTATAATACATAAAAAAAAACAAAACTTCGAGATCGAAAACTATGAAAACAGGACATTTAAACATTTTAATAGCTTTTTCCTTTAAAAAAACAAACAACATTTCCTCAAAATCAATCGATTTTGTGAAAATGTTCAGTTTTGTCAAAACAGCATTTTCCAGTAGAAAACTTTCATTTAAAATCTTCCAACAAGCTCTAGTATTTGGGTTGAGAATCCAAATGTATTCTCAGAAAGAAAAGGAGTACTAGTGGCACCTTACAGACTAACCAATTTATTTGAGCATAAGCTTTTGTGGGCTATAGCCCACTTCATCGGATGCATCTGATGAAGTGAGCTGTAGCTCAAGATAGCTTATGCTCAAATAAATTGGTTAGTCTGTAAGGAGCCACAAGTCCTCCTTTTCTTTTTGCGAATACAGACTAACACGGCTGCTACTCTGAAACCAAATATATTCTGTTAGCTACACACCCTTATCAATTCTATCCATATTTTCTGCTATTGTTACATGAAACATCACAGCATATTCTAACACTATCTGGTCATCAGAGTTCCTTTGTGATTTTTTTATTCATCTAGCTTGAAGCTCCTCCCCTTGAAATCACTTTCTTGATCAGCAAAACTGCCAATTCTGAAAAATACTTTCTATTTGTCAGGACCACTTCTCTGAACGCTTTATTTCACATGGAAGAGAGATGCAGTAATGTTAAAAATCCTTCAGACCTCAGTCAAGATAGTAAAGACTGAGTCAATACTGATGCATGTATTCCTTATACCCAGCAAACATGTTAAAAGTATTTCCTAAGCAGTAACAGTATTTCATCTACATTGATACAATATTTCATTTTCTAAAATTTCAGATTACCCAACACATTAAGTAGCTCTTCAGTATTCTCATTGTGAATTCAAAGGCAAAGAAACAAACAGGTACATTCAACTCACCCTTAGTAACAGCAGCATTAGGTGAGCTTGAGTCATTAGTATGTTTAACTGAAATAAACAAAAATGAAAACCAAATGCAAATGGAATAGTTGATATAGATTAAAAGGTCAAAAACAAACAAAACATCAACCAAACAAAAAAAAAACTACACAAAATATTTTCTTAAAGGAAATGTAAATATATTTTATATAAAACCACCAAAAGACTATAATGCAAATCAACACAGACAATGAATTTCTGTATGTATAAAGAAAACAATAAAAAGATGTAAAACTCAGGAAAAGATTCACTAGAAAGCGATTTTATCAGTTATGTCGAATAAGATTGATAGGTTCCTAGCATTCATTAAAAGATTCTATCCTTAATCCTTTCTCCTTTGTTATTTATCTGCTTCTTCTTGCTCTCAGACACAATGCCTCAGTAGGGGCATTTACGCATGTGCTTCACTTTAAGTACATACATAGTCCCATTGACTTCAACAGTAAGGTGCATGTACTTAAGTGGTTTGCTGCCCTGAGGCCAGAGTGTTCCAAAGCCTGCAGGATGAAGTCCTCTAATGTGTGTGTGACTGGAGACTTTTAAACATCTGTAGAATGCAATATCTACTTCTGATATTTTACTTACAATTAATATCCTAAAACATAGCACCATAGTTCATAGAAAAGTAGGTTTGGAAGGGACCTTGTAAGGCCATTTAGTGCAGCCCCCGTTGCTGAGGCTGGATCAAGTATACCTAGATCAGTGGTTCTTAAGCTTTCCAGACTACTGTATCCCTTTCAGGAGTCTGATTTGTCTTGCATACCCCCTCAAGTTTCATCTCACTTAAAAACTACTTGCTTCTAAAATCAGACATAAAAATACAAAAGCGTCACAGCACACTATTACTGAAAAATTGCTTCCTTTCACATTTTTACCATATTATTATAAAATAAATCAATTGGAATATAACTATTATACTTACATTTCAGTGTATAGTATATAGAATAGTATAAACTAGTCATTGTATGAAATTTTAGTTTCTACTGACTTCGTTAGTGCTTTTTATGTAGCCTGTTTTAAAACTAGGCAAATCTCTAGATGGGTCTCTGCATACCCCGACTGACCTACACCACCCCTTACAGGTTTTTGTCTCATTTATTATTCAAAATCTCCAATGACAGGGATTCTACAACCTTCATTGAAAGCCTATTTCAGTACTTAACTATCATTGCAGTTAGAGAGTTTTTCCTAATATCTAATCTAAGTCTCCTGTGCTTCAGATTAAGCTGATTACCATTGTCCTACGTTTAGTGGATATGGAGAAAAAAATATCACCATCTTCTCTATAAAAGCCCTTAGCATATTTGAACACTGTTATCAAGTCCCCACTCAGTCTTCTTTTCTCGGGACTTAACATGCTTAGGTTTTTTTTTTTTTTTTTTAATTTTGCTCATCATTCAGGTTTTCTAAACCTTTTATCATTTTTGTTGCTCTCCTCTGCACTCTCTCTAATTTGTCCACATCATTTTTCAAGTGTGGCACCCAGAACTGGACACAATACTCCATCTGAGGCCTCAAGATGGATTAACCAAGTATTAAGGTATATGAACTTAGTATTATTAATTATTTATCTGTTTACCCCAACAAGAAAATATACCACTTGTAAATTAAATATTGAGGCTTTCATTTAGGAAGAAAATATCCCTGATTTTTCAGGAAACATAAATCCCCCAAAGTCAGATATTATTGAAACCAGAAGGGTGACTTAAAGGGCACAGCCAGCTTAAAATAATATATATTCTCAATTGATTTTTAACATATTTATTCTTGCAAGTGACACTTAAAATTACTGCAACTGAATGAGTCAAGCAAAATGGGAAAGATCTTCAGCTGGTATAAACTGTCATAGCTCCACTGAGTTCAGTGTAGCTTTGATTACCTCAGCCTGCGAATGTGGCCTACCATATTTTCTCTGATTTTCTTTTTGTTTGTTTGACTTCTTTCAAAAGCACAATCTCACTGTTTCCTGTACATTCTGTATATAGTGTCACTTTATTTCCTTTGTTGTTTGGTTTGAACTTTGATACACAAAAAGAGTAAGCAAAATAAATATATAGGAAAATGTAAATGTAAAACCATGACATTGGCAGTGGGACTTAGGTGCAGGTACAGTATCTGAAACGACCTTTTTCTCACTTTTGGAAACTGAACAGATCTGAAGTATCTGGTATTCTTTTAATCTGCAAAAAACTGGGTAGCTACAATGCCCACGAGTCAGAAAATGAACAGCTCCATGTCCCCTACTCAGCCTTTAATCAGGAAATGCATGGCATATTATGCTCAATTCCTTTGTGCTTTTTACTTCTTACTAGAGGCAGCCATGCAAACAAGTTTTCCTCTTGCTCTAGAGTAGGAATACATTTCCTATGATTGGGAAAGCATTGACACCTAGTTCTCCTCTCCCAAGGTATGAAAGTTGATGCTTTTGTACCTTATAAAATAATGGGGTTTATGAGGCTTTTTTCTAAACAACAGGTGATTTTGTGCATTTAGAGACGGAGGGACCATTCATGACTTCTGTTGATTCTACCTTCTCTTGAGCTCCTATCAAAAGTGGGCAGGGATAATCTTCTACTGTTTGTTCAGTTCCTCTCACAGTGGGGCACCATCCTTGGCTGGTGCTTGGGCACTACTAGTAATATACTGATTACTATTAATAGAAGTGAAGACAAATGGTACCATTGGCTCTCCATGGCTGAGCTCAGGAACAGACTTGTCAGATACAAACCACGAACTCTAGGCTATGGCCATTTTGAAGTTCTCTAATACCCAGTCAGCCAAGCAAGAACCTTGTTGCATAACAGGACACCTGGAGTACTCCCTGATCATGTTAACTGCAGCTCCCTAACGTCATTCTCCAGAGCCCAATTGCCATATCCAGGCAAACCCATGCCCGGGGGAAGAGACAGTATGGAATGCCTAATCATCCACTCAGTGGCTGAGAAGGGAGTTGATTTCCCTGATGCATCATGATTAGATTTCATAGCTGTGGAGAACAGAAGGAAGACAATAGTGCTTTTGCAGCCCAGCAACTGCAGAAGCTTTTTATCAGTTGGATCTAGCTCTCAGAGTAAGGCTTATAAATATAGGAATAAGCGTATTAACATGTATTTTGTTCAGAGAGAATCATGTTAGACACATGCCACATATTTTCATTCAGTGACAAGGGAGAGTTAAAACAATTTTTAAAAGACTTACTACGTGTAACCATCAGTGTCATTGGCATTTTCTGTACAATTGTCCGCAGCCTGGGAAATGCTGCAAAGCAACAATAATCGCTTCGACTGTCATTTTCTTCCACATTTGCGATGTATAGATCTCCCTTAAGGCTCATGGAGACCCTTTCATCTTGTGGAATGTGTTGTAAATCTAGCAAGAAAAAAAATATTATAATATGGTTATGATATCCTGCCATCCCCCAATATGACGATTTACACTTCCTGTCATGTGTTTGCTTTCAGGTGCAGAATAGAACTTTGATGCAAAAGAGGAAGGAGGTGCAACATAACCATAATCTCTGTGTCCTTTTACAGCCATGGGAATGGGAGTTTATGAAACAAGAACCTAGGTAAACTTTCTACAGAAACAGCATGAATTCTCTGGAAAGTCAGTTTTGTTCATTTACTTTAATTCTTAATTACTAGGGGATGATGCAGTGAAAATCCCACCAAGTTTCAGTGCTACAAAGGCTTACAACACTGCCACGGATGCCTTGATTTCTAGGTTTCCACTGTGCAGAACCCCAACTTATCTTCCCTGTTACTACACCTTATAGGATGTAACTACTAGACCATGCAAAGGTTGTGTTGTCTCATTGTCAAACCAGCCAAATGTAGAATGAGAGCAGCTGTCTATCTATCTAGTCTGGAATCCTGTCTCTGATAGTGATAACTCCTAGGGGTGAAATCTGAGTCCCACCAAAGTCAATGGGAGTTTGCCATTGACTTTTACGTGGCCAAGATTCCACCCTAGACATTTAAAGAAGAATGTGACAGAATCCGCTAAAAGAGCCAATTATGCAATAACCAGACAACAGAAGAAGGTTATTCCTAATCTTGTCAGTTAATGGTTGGCTTGCCTTCTGAAGCAGGATGGTTTATATTACTGGTATATTTTATCCACTTTACTGTAACTGAATGTTCTGATTATCTGTGTGTGTCTCGCCCTTTCTAAAACCCTGTTGAGCTCTTGCTTTCAGTGTTATCTTGTGGCAATGAGTTTCACAGGTTAATTAAGTGTTATGTTAAAAAGCATTTTATTTCATCAACGTCAGTGTTTTTTGCCTTTCAGTTTCATTGTATGTACATTATGAAAGGTGCAGAAGATGACCTGATTCACCTTTTTGTACCATTATTACCAGTACCTTTCCATGTGTCTAACCATTCTTATTACCTAACTCTTAAATCCCTCTGCTATATCCTTTTTTGATATGGAATGACCAGAACTAAACAAAATATTCATATTGAGGGTAAACCTTTGATTTATGTAATGGCATTATAACATTTTAAATATTGATTTATATCCCATTCTTTAAAAAACTCTGGCAAAAGTCCCATGTGACTTCATGGGGTCTGAATTTCAATCGTTATAATACTGCTTGTTCTTTTGATTGCTGTTGCACATTAAATAGAGGCTTTCACTGAGTTGCCTACAATGCCATCCATATATTTTTCCTTAGTGCTTACACTTTTAATTTTCATCAGTTATGAATTTGTAATGAAACTGATCTTGATAGGCATTTTAAGAAAGGCCTGTTATGTGTTGTGTCATCAAATGTTACTTACCAATATTCATCCAATAGATATGCAAAGGTGGAATTCCTCTGGGAGGATTACAGTGCAAAACCACAGCATCACCATACTCTACCTCGATTGGCTCAATCTTTTCTTTTGGGAATTTTGGTACACCTATGACAAAAACAAACAGTTTCCTTCATTTTCTTATCCTTAGCCCCCTTTTATGCAAACAGCACATCTACCCCATATCCTTCCTTTTGTTCTCTGTATTAAGTAATATTATTATGCGCATAAAAGCAAAAATTGGCTTGGCATTTTTTGAAAAAAGAGCAAGACGACAAGATCCCAGCAAAAGAGTCTGTAATACACAAAGAACAAAGGAATTAGTGTAACGGAAAGCAAAGTAATAGTGATGTTAAGGGGAAGTCTGGCATAAAATCTGTATGTATGACTCTACATCAGCCCATCTTGGTACACATTTTTCCTCTATCCTCCACTACTCAGGGGGCATGCTGAAGGCTAACAAGGGCAGGACTGTGGTTTGTTGATCCTCGCTGGCATAATGGCTCCCAGGGAACTATAAGGCAGTGCAACTTAGAGCAGCCTTTAGGCAGCTGCTATAACTTGTGCAAGGGGCTGGCTTGGTGCTCAGTCAGCCCCAGAATTAGAAGAGGCAGAAAGGTAGCTTAGGGTGATCTTTGCTTCCCCCTCTCTCAGGTGTGCAAGCTTTGCTGTGGCACAGCTGCAGACTGACCCTACATAATCTTTAGAGTCTGATCTTGCTATCCTTGTACATATAAGCAGTCCTTTTGACTCACATGCACAAGGGCTAATGGATCTAGCTCTTACATATAGACCAGTTGATCCAATAGTTTAGGACCTGATTCAATTGCCAAAATTCACTGAAGTCAATGGAAACCCACAAGGACTGCGTATAAAGGACGGGAACAGCAACCAGCCCAGCTGCAAACAGAAACAAAGGACTGTATCTTGTTTGTCAGTCTCATGCGAGCACCCCCACTGAAAGCAGTGGTGCTACATCCACAAGTAAGGTGAGTAAGATTTGATCCTGGAATGAGCCTAGAGAAGCCACAACTCAACAAACAAATTCATTTGTTAAATATAACCACTCTTTAAGCAAACCAAGTTGAGACTGCTTCAGGGCAGACACTGAATCCTGCTTACATTTGAGGCAAGTTAAAACTGGTGGAAGGTGCAATTCTGTCAGTTCAATACATAATTAAGCAATAGTAAAAGAATGAAATAATCATGGCTATCAAGAGCCAAAGGGAAATATTAAAAAGTGCCAGCTTTGCACACCAGTTATTAATGTGAACTCCAGTGCAATGCAACTGTATATTATATCACGTTTAAATGTCAAAGCTCGTCTGTGCCAGATCCTCAGCTGATGTAAATCAGTATAACTCCACCAAATTCAATGGGTTGTGCTGATTTACACCATCTGAGGATATGGCCCATGGTCTAGGAGTAGGTTACAATTAAGGAACTGAATGATTATTGGGGATTTTACATACAAATATTACGAGACAGATTGAGACTGGTATGTGTAGTTCCATAACGAAGCAGGATGCAGGACCTACCTGCATCTTAAATTTGGGTGCAGACGAGAAAACAGAGGCTGTGTGCCTGATACTTCCTGCCCCACTCTGAGTAAATAGCTGGGAGGAATTAGGGAAGAGAAGCACGTGGGTCATGTGGGGCCACCTCCCTACAACATGTATGCCAACAGATCTGGCATGCTGTGGCTCCAAAAAGTGTTTCTGAGTTACAGTTTCTTCTTAAATTTCCTTCTGTGGTAACACTAGCTAGTCTGAATTGGAACAATTACAACATGATGTTGATTGCTTGAGTAAGAATTGTGTATGGATATTACTGGCCGAAAGGAAGGCATTACTCTGCCATAAGATAAAATGGAAGGAATGTTCTCACACCTACCATGGATCATGAGAAATTATATCTATCAGTCTTCTATTGGCAGAGAGATTAACAATTTTAAAAATCTCCAGTTTATAAACAGAGTAAGGGTCCCTAACAAGCAGTAAAATGGAGATCCCATGAATCTCACCCACTTCATGAAGGACAACAGCGAGAATACTACAGCTAGCTTCCTTCCCATAGCTTCTTCACTCCTTAAGTCCTGCAAGGTACACCCAGTGACAATTCCCGTTCCTGCCAGGTACACATATTAGGCTGAAATTTAGGTCAGCTTCCAACTGATTCTCTTGCTGAGGCCCACTCTGTCTAATCAGCTGGAAGGCAAAATTCTCCTACATTCTGTGTTCGGGGAGTTATTAAAAACCAAAAAAGCTGATTATATTGTTACCCCTTTGTGACCCAACCAGCTACTCAAATTTGGGACCCTGTGGGTTGTTTTATTAAGAGAAACTGTTGATGGTCCGTTATTTCTTTGATGCAATCCTGATACAAGAAGAAAACAACAGGAGATAGGCTTGGAACGGTGAGCCAGGAAACTCTTTCAGCCAGCACTTAAGCCAGAAGCTCTCTTTTATCTTTTTCTCAGGGACACACTATCAGAGCTTTTCTGTCTGGTGCATGCACACATGCACAACCTTACCCCAGTCACTGTCCTGCCCCTGTGTTTGTTATCAGCTTTAGTCAGCCTGGCCAGACCACTGCCTAGGCTTGTCATGCTGGTGCAGACCCTGGGCATTGGTTTCCATTATTTCATTTATCATCATACCCCGGGTATTGAATGGTTCCCACATTTAGCCTGAATAGACGTTGCTTAGTACACCCATCAACCCAACCATCAACTCCGTGATCTATGCAGCCACCAGCACCTCTGCGCATAACATTATCTTAAGAACGGGCTGTGCTATATACTCCTAAGTGCATATAGGTGTGCAACTTTTTTGCAGTATTCATCATTTTAATTCTTGGATATTATGTAATCAATTGCTACTAATTTGTGGCTGATCACAGAATCTATAATAATTGAGCTAAGCTGGTAAGTGGTTCTGAGTTCTATGCAAGACATACTGCTTCATGATAGATTTTGAAATTGCACGGAGTTATCCATACAGCACATGGATAATGTGAAATTGGAAATCAATCAATCAGTTTGCCATGACATCTACAAAAAAAGGTCATGTCAATATTACAGGCAACTGCCTACACATGGACATAAAGAGCAGGGCCAGACAATCTTTCATAGCTCAAGGTACTCCATCTCACATTTTCATTACCCAGGGGGAGAACAAACTTGTATAATGGGCCTCCGAATGACCTGTTGAAATGCCAGCAGGTGGATCCTATCAAGGCTCAGACAATCCATTGGCAGGAAAAAAAAAAAAGAGCCACATGATGAAAAATTATCCACCTGCATTCTGTCTCTTATGGAAACATTTCCCAAAGCACACTGTGATATATAACACACTCAGAATTGTCTTGGGAATGGTTCTTCATGCCACATTTTAATTCCTGCCGAAGTAATATCTTGAGTTCTCTAATACCAAAGTGTCATTAAACTGTGAGACATATAAGGATCAAAATTATATTGGTCTGTGCCCAAGTTCTCTGCTTGTGACTGATGGTGACCCAAGCAGTGACAAATTGTTGTTTTCAGTGCCCTCTCACTGTTGTGAACCTGGGTATATCCAATCCCTAGAGTGACTTGAGATTTAATGACCATACACAACTGGAAAACTCAAGATTAGAGTTGAATGTTTTGAAATACCACTGATAAATGGGACAAGGGAGAGGAAAAATTCAGCAACTGTCTTGTGGATCCCTGCTCCTATTTTCCCATGTTCAGAAAATTCAAAATCTCAATGAAAAATTAGGAAGAAGGGGGAATTATGTAATCTTATGCTAAAACTAACGAGTGTTTTTAGTATAGATACTTGGCCTGAATCTGTTCCGTTTCCCTGGTATCAACCTGAAGTTACATAGGTCATTTCACTACACTCCAAACTTTAGTGGGATTAGTCCAGATTTACTCATGCTTAGCCTGCACTTAATGATATGTCAGCATAGTTTCATTAGTCAGGGGTGTGAAAAAAACCAAATACCTAGTGACAGCCATGCTGAAAAAATCCACAGCGTTGGAGCAGCCGTGTTGACAGGAGAGCGTTTCTGTCAACTTGGCTAACGTTATTCAGGGTGGTGGCATTCCAACACACACACACACACACACACACACACTTCTGTTGGTGCAGAACGCTCTCTAAACTAGGCACTATACCGACATAGATATCCTGACATAGGCTTCATGGTGTAGACAAATTCTCAGTGTAACTGACAGTAGAATTTGTCCCACTGTTTAGAGAAGGATGCAATTAAGGTACCTGATTCTACTCTCTTACACTGGTTTTATGTGGTTATCACTCCACTGACTTTGTGGATTTACACCTGTGTAAGTGAGAAGAGAATCAGAAAGGCCCATTGCTTGTTTTTTGCATTTGAAGCCAGTGTGGAGTCAGGGAAGCTAGCACTGGGAAGCTGTGCTGGAGAAGCATGCACTGAGGAGATTCTCAGACGCAATTCAGCCAGTGAATGAGTCTTTCTATGCAGGTATATGGTTATATATGTTCCCTTCATAGAAGGACTCATTCATTGGCTGACTCCACCAGGTTTATACCCACTTGCACCAGCAGACTAGCGAGAGACAGAGAGAGAGCATGCACGCGCGCACACACACACACACACACACTGTTGTTGCCCAGTCTTGAATAAGAGCTGCTAAGGGGACAATGGCCAGGAGATCTCTATTCTCTGGCAATCCCCAATACCCAGAGCATTCCTTGGCCATTGATAATCAGCAGTAATTAGAGCAGCCCTAAGGTTGATCTTCTTTATGCCAGGGATCAACCCAGTGGCCAGCAAACCAGAGGGACATAAATATGACTTATAACTTCCTTCCACCTGCACTGTGCTGAGCACAGCTTGGACACAGCCTGAGATCTGTCTCAGTGTATCAATTTCAGTTCTGGCTTGTGCCGTTTGGAGTTAAATTAGCAATTCTCATTACAGTCTTTGAACTGTTTACAAAGGATGATTCTGCTAATTTATGGAATGATTTCTAATTTCCACACTAAACTGACTAATGTAATGGCTGGCTGTCAATCTAGGAAGGTATCTTACTATGGGATAGATGCTAGTCCTTGCCTACATGGAAGGTTTTCGCTATTACCCTTTCCCAAGAAGAAGGGCATTTATCCCCATAAATGACTTGGCGACTGTCAGAATAATCACAGTGAATTAGTTGGTAAATTGGGTGACCAACAGGACTGGGTTCTATTCCTGGCTCGTGCACGAACTGCTGTGTGACTTTGCTTTATTACTTAGCCACTCTGTTTTCTCATCTGTAAAATGAGGATAATATTGATCATTCACCTTTGTAAAGTGCTTTAATGCCAATTGTTATTTTAGCTCAACTCAAGAATCCTTTTGGTCTCTTCACTACAGAATTCAGTATGCCTTTTCAAATTTTAGATAGAGGCTTTGCCTTCTAGGTGGACTGTGCAATCGATAACGTGAGATACTGTCCGTGAATTTATTTCTTGGTTGATTTATTTTCATGCTATGCTTTCATTCTGTAGTTTTAAGTGTTTTAAGGAAAGTAACTATAAATATACTTTAAATGGATCTTATGTACATTTCACCAAGGAGGCGGTGTACTTTGTGATCAATTAAATACAAGGTTTAAATTTCTAGTCCTAATTCAATTTCTCCTTCTGACATTGGGCACATTCAATAATTAAAGTAGCAGAATTATAAGTTCAGTAGTACAGTGATTGTTGTCTGCATCCTTGTCTTATTATGGCATTTAATATGTGTCGCACTATATAATCTGCACTGCCTGTTGTTTCACTTAATTGTATATGGACACTAATCATACACATATGCTTAGATAAACATGCATTGAGATTCTACTATAGTTCTTGGTCAATTCAGTTAAATACAATAAAGGGAATGGAAATCTACTTCTAATATAAGCACCCGTATTGCAGTGAAGGAAGTCTTGTCCAGCACATATCAAGCTATCCACATGTCCTGCCTCAACTACAGGTTCCAAAATTCAAGAAACAGGCATCAATTAAGAAAAGTGTTCTGTTTTTATATATTTAAGTAGTTCTTCTTTTGGAATCAAAGTCAAAGGATCACCAGAATATCAGAAGACTTTGTACTGCTGGAGGTGACATACTTTAGAAGGGACATAAAACTGACATCCTCACCATTTGGGAAATTAAAGGGCCCCCGGCAGTCTTCTTATGAGTAGTGGTATCACCCCAATGCCCTGGCCAGATTCCAAAGTGAATAATTGTGTTCTGCCTAGAGCTTTGAATGGCAATGTTGCTCTTTTCACTCTGCCCAAAATTATTGGGTGACATTAAACAACTACTGTGTCCCCTCCAGTAATGACTAGGTCATTTTAACTCACACCATGACATTCAGTTCAGTTCAACTGAAAATACAATTTGAAGTCAAACTGTTGTGCAGTGCTGATGAGTTACACCCCTAGAGGCTGCTGAAATTTAGTGATGAGTGAAGTAATTCCTATATATACACACCTGACCTTTGTGGCCAGTGTGTCATGAGGCTTAACTGGCTAGCTAGTGTATAGAGCACACCTCTCAAGAAAAAAAGTATCCATAAAAGCTGGTCAGTAAAAAGGAAACCCTGGGAGACTCCTCTCATGGATTTCATTTCAGAGTACACAGTCAGGAAAGAATCTCCCTGAAAAGGAAGAAGTTCCACAGACTCCATGAAGTCCACCAAGGACTTCACTGTTGTTTCTGATTTTATGCAGAAGGTGCTCAGGTACTATGGGTAAAAGCAGCAGTATAAAACCAGAGACAGATAGAGATTGAGACAGGGAGAAAGAAACTTTTTGTCCCCACAGAAAGGTCAAGAGGTTCTGCTCCCTGTGTATCTTGGGGGATCTGCCCCAACACAGAACAGTTTATGTGGACTCTCTGTCCTGGCTCTGGCTCTCCTTCCCAGACCTTCTAAGCTTCTGTGACCGCACAGTTCCCATGAAGCCACGTTGCTAGGCTTTCCCCTATTTATAGCTGCCTTTAGATCACTTCTCAGGAGATGTTCCATGGCACAGAAGGAGGATGCCAGAAAAATAAATAGCCTTAGGCTGCATAAACTTTTCTACAGGGCTGGTAGACGGATGATGCATGTTCCCTATTGTCTTCTACCTCTGTACTCAAATGGCCAGAGATACTGCCAAGGAGATAGGTGACCACTCCCTTCCATGGCAAAGGCTGAAATCAGCATCTGGAGGGCCTCCATCACATGCAGATCTCAGCAGGACCCATTGGCCCTATGTCTGTCAAGTGCTTTGGGATCTTTTGATAGAGGAAGCTGTAGAAATGCAAAGTACTAAGACTGGTGGCATTGAATGAGCAAAACTGCTGTTTTAAACACAGTACAAAAAAACTGCTATGAATTTTGTGAAAAATAAAAAGAGAAGGCATTAAAAAGGTGTTTATTTTCATAGCCTCAGTAGAGAAATAATAGTCAAGTCAAAGCAAATCATTTTCTGCCACCAAACACTCAATTCTCCTGAGGATGCCATTAAAAAAGCCTGTACTAACAGCCCTGCTGGCTTATTCTCTGGAGATAAAGCATGGTGAATTCTATTCAGCAAGTATCAGTGAATAATAAATGCTCTCCAAATTAATATAGCTGTGAAAATATGTACACAATTTACCCAGTTCCTTGTAAATTAAAGTATTTGGGGAATGTTTTTTAGTATTTGTACTAGAAAACTTAGAAGGTACTGACAGTTCAGTGGTAATATCTTGAACTTCCATGCTATTTACTCAGATTTGGTAATTAATTACTAGCAAACAGGAGTTGGGAATGCTGTGGAACAAACTTAGTGAGTTAGTGGGGAGAACAGAAGTGCCTCATACCACTCAATAGCAAGTGGCTGGAGTGATTACGAAGTAGTTAGGGATATGCGGGACTACCACATCAGGATTCCCAGATTACAGGTGGTTTTTTGAGGTGACCTGCTATTAAAAATTCTGAAATCAGTTCTGAGGCCTGTACAAAGTCATCACATTGGGACATTATATCTCAAGAGGGATGATGGTTAGACACAATGTCATTATGTTGCAGCATGGTGGTGCTTGGGCACAACATGATGACAGCACTTTAAAATGTCAGAATGCTGCATTGCAAGGGCCTGTCAAACTGACTCACAACTGTGGCTAACTTAGCTCCACAGGAAGTCTTGGTTAGGAAGTCTTGTGGTTAAACAGAGAAAAACCTTGAAGGTTTCTTAGGGCTCCCTAAGAGATATGGAGGACAGTAGGGGAAATATGAGACTTCTGAAAATTAATAACTATAGCTTTCAGTTTCACTTTTTAGGCTGCTATGACCATGGCACACTAGAATAAATAAATATAGCACGCCGTATATGACAACCACCTTCACTGTTATACTGAGATAGCATCTAATATTCTCTCCCTTCATTAAAATTTTGACTAATATATGCTGGCAATCAATCAATCAATCAAAATGCATTAAGCACCAATAATATTAACCACGAATACTGTAACAGTGATATAGCCTAAACCAGCCTGTACCATAATCCTATTCACTTATGCTAAGTATCCCATAACACCTTGTATTTGCTGAACAAAGCACTTGGCACAAGCAGCTAGGAAACTTGTCAAAATCAAGATACATCTGTTCTGTGTCTTAGTACAAGCTAGGGATATACCTTCACAGATTATTACCTGGAATGCTAGTATCCAAAACAAAGATAACAAAGGAACAGAAGAAAAGGTTAGGGAACTGGAACAAACTGATGAGTTGGGTTTTAGTGCTGTAAATTTATAAAATCATTTAAATAATATCAGCTGAAATGTGTAACTTGGGGAGTACACCTTCTGCATAAGGTGAATGCAACATCACTGCACGGGACTGTTCTTTGGAGACTGGTATCATATCAAACCTTTCTCCTGTACCATATTAATAAAACTGACTAACATTGGTTATTTGGTCTCGATTATATTTCATGAAGAAATAATGAACCAAAGTGTGGTCAAGCAACTGACTATGCACTTTATCAATAAAAAGAAACACAGCATTTCATTTGAGAAACTTACTTGGAACTATTATTTCGATTTCTTCTGACATGGCAGTTCCCAGTTCATTTGAAGCATAACAACGGTATTTCCCTTGAAAATCAGCTATGATCCCCTGATTTTGGATCACAAAGGTTCCTGAATTTCTGGATGCAATTATCCTGGGGTCAGACAGTAGACTGAATGGTTTCTCATCTTTAGTCCAATTAAAACTGAAAGGTAATACAAACATTAAACATAAGGCCTTGGAAAATAATGTGCTCTAGTATAAGCATAATGGTAATCAAGGACCCATTCCTGACTCATTACAGTGAATGGCAAAATTCCCTTTGACTTTTACGGTGCTGGATCAGGCCCCAAGGGAAATGTCGCTAATGTTAGCTATGGGGCACATCTCTCCTATTGAGCACGCTACTTTGAGATACACTGACTGTGACACAAAATATTAATCGAGGGCTGAAGGCAAGGACAATAAATGAAAGTCACAGTCTCAAAATACTGGCCACAATGAAAGGAACTACAGAATTTGGATTAGAACCAAAGCTATAGAAAACTTGGTGCTGTTCGTTGGGAGGGGTCCATACAAACAAACAATTTCACTGGTTCTGTCTTATGTAGATTTGAAAAATTTAGTTGAATCCACTGAATTTCCCTTGGTTTGCCACATAAACATGAGATGCTTCAAGTGGCCTTTGGTTTTGACACAAACCTCAATTTGGGTGTGATTTTGACACAAACGCATAACTTTACCTACCTTATTTACCCATAACTCAATCCAAGCCGGTTTGAAACTGGGGCAGGCGCATTCAGAAGTCGAGTTGGTCGAAAAATTTCCATTTGAACAGTTTTTCATTGGAAAAAGCAGTTTCATTGAAATCTAAACATTTTGCAGGAACACGTTTATTTTGAAGAAATTGTTGTCTCTCAACTTTCTCATTTTGTTTCAATAGTGTTAAGAACTAATTGAAATTATAAAGTGGAAAACTAAACACATCAAAATGAAATGTTTCATTTAGACTTTTATATAATACTATGTGTAGAGATATATCTATCTCTCTCTATAAATTTTATACTATGTTTTGATATTATTGAAACAAAAAGTTTTGATGGTCCCAAATCAAAATTTTGTGGGAAATTTTGACTTTTTACTCCAATGCAGAATGAGAAATAAAAAGTCAGAATGTCTCAGTGAATGGACATTCGGTTTTCTGACCTGCCCTATTCAGAATGTTAGGAAACCTTGGCAACAACTGACCTAGGCTGACCTTTCAGTTCGTAACCAAACATGAAACAGGGCAAGTTAGTTGTTAACATGCTGCAGAGCTTCAGTCAGAGCCATCTTGAAAATGACTGTGTCTTATTTAATATTAAAATGACAGTTGTCTCCTTAAAAAAAAAAAACCACCAAGTTTTAAACTTTGTTCACTTTGTGGAGTAATGAATATCAAAACTGTACAATCACAATCACACATGCACAGAGCTCCAGCTAGTTAATAAATAATTTAATCCATGTTGAACAAACAACCTGACTGGTAAAATTTCACAGAATATTTTATTACAAACCCCATAAATTTATATTAAAAATATTTGATGAAAAATATTATCTTGTGCTTATTTTGAGATAACTATTGTGATATTAGGCACATACAAAATATCAAATTAAATGTAAATGTGAATACTTGGCACTTGGTTTAATGAGTTTGGTATTTTCATGGGGGAGGGAAGGCTAAGCAGTGTGAAAAGTAAGTGGACAGCTGGTACCCTTTGATTGACATTACACAACTCATATCTCTTTTAATACTGCAGAGTCAGCCTTGTGTGAACCTGGGGGTAAATTTAGCACATACTTGAGAAATGAAACATTTCCAAACAGGAAAAGGCATGTTAATGCCTATTCATGGAGCGAGTGGAAGAGATCAAGCAACAAAAGTTGGGTGACCTAACGGGGAACACAAAGCTTAACCTATCCCCCAGATTCAAAGCTGGTTAGTGTGCATCAATTCTCCCTTTCCCTGCCAAGTAAGAACAACGTTTAGGCAGCAGTTAACTGGTAGAAAAGGAAAACAAACTTTTGATTACTCCTTTAGTTTAAAGAAACACTTACGTGGGTTGTGGATTTCCTTTAGCTTCACATTTAATTGTAAAGTCTTCATCAAAAGGGTATGCAACTTGGGTCACGGATTGGTCTGTAATTGTTGGAACCTGTGCAACTGAACAGAGGACAATTTGATTAGATCAAGTACTATTCAAACCAAACTAAACACAGTTCAGATTATTTAAAGGGATCAAGGTTGCCAGACCCCATTACATTACCCCAGCAAACATTTCAGATTTATACATTTATACATATTCTCCTGATGATGAAAACACTGTCAGTATTCTGAAGTCAATGCTCCAAGTGTCTCAGCACCGAACGGGAGGTTGGACAGTGCTTGGCTGCAGCACTCCATGACATGGAGGGAGTATAATGGGATGGAGTAATTATATGGCTCTTGTCCTTCCCTCCTCAGACATTGATCTTCACCTGGAGCCTGATCCAAAGTCCACTCAAGTCAGTTAGTGTTTTTCCATTGATCTCAATGGGCTTGGGATCAGACTCCAGTAGAACAGTGATGGGGGCTGCATGAGCAGAAAAATTCTACTCTGCCATTCCTGTGTTCTCTCCTCTAAGGCATCATAACCTGTTCTCCTGTCTGAAAGCATAACACATCAAGAGGTTGCAACATAGCTGGTGTTCCTGCTTCCACGTCCCTGCATGGCTCCAGCTCATAGAGCCATAATAGAGAGCACTGTCTCTTCCAACATAAACTAAAGATAGCAAATGTGGAGGCTAACTTTCTAATGCTCATGATTGTACTGAGCTCTGATTTTTCTTCTGAGAGTTTGTAAGTGATTTTTTTAAAGCCAGGTGACTAAAAGAAAATACTTTCCCCCTGCTCACTCCTAATGAATCAAGCAGGTGGCGAATCTGTAGATAAATCAAATATGTGCAAAATACATGCAGGTTTCAATAAACTGGAATATGGATGATTATACACTTCCCAGAGCATGCCATCTATTTCAGTAATGACATTTCTGAACATAGCCATTAATATTACATTTTATACATTTTATTGCCATTAGAAATGATGAGCTCTGACTCAGAACAGAAATATTCCCACAGAAGTCAGTCAATACCTACACCTTGCTTGTGAGAGCATTAATGTTTCATGTTTTCCCAAATTTACCAAGTTTAAGGAGGAGAGTAAATGAATAGACTGGCGTGTTTTAAACTACACATAGATACACTACATGGTACATCATTGGATCCATTATGGATACATAGTGTTTTCCTTCATCTGTGGCATGAGTGCGCATCGTTACTATGCAAACAGCAAATCAATGATGTTTCACTGACTTTTCTTCTATGGGAATTAAAGTGTTGAGTAAGAGACACACAACAGAGAATGTGCTCTGCACTGTAAGCTGGGATAACAGATCATCACATTTTTACACACAACAAGAAAATTAGCATGTTCTCTGGTTTCATTTTTAAGTCGAACAGGCCATGAAGCTCAAAGCTCAAACAAAATGTAGTATCTTGCTGCACCATGTCATGCTGAATCCCTTGCATCTCTACTGTGTCCACCCTTTCCCACTAGCTTATAAATATTCAGACAGAATTCCTTTTTATTAAAATATAAAATGCTCTATTCAAATAAATTAAGACACAGATGGTTCCCAGAGTTGGTGCTTACATTTAGGTGAATACACAAGGAACCTGTTCCATCCTTGGCTTCAAATGCAGTCTTGTACACAGCTGAGTGCAAGGACTCCTCTTGGCTATCCACTGGGGCTATCCACTTCCGAAGGAAGGAGAGGCACTGCCTCCCTGCACTGGTATGTAGAGCTACCCAGCCATGGAAGGGAGTGTATGTTGAAACTCCTAGTAAGTGTACTCTTCCATAGCAGCTGGGATTGCTGGGAGGCACGGGGTCATTCAGAGTTCTTTCTGGGGCCTGGCGGGGGGTGCCCTAAAGTGGGCCAGTGCCTTAAAGTTATAGCTGAGACCTAACATGTTTTGAAACTACTTATAGGACCCTTCTGGCTGCAGTGTCTGAGGCACAGATCCCCAAAAGGAGTTTAGGGGCCTAACTCCCATTGAGGTCATGTGAGTTAGGCCCCTAACTATGTTTGAGGATCGGGCCCTGTATGCCTAGAAAAAAAACGCCAGGTTTGTTATTTTTTTATGAATAATTGGTGAGACAATTCATCTAACAAAAATATTAAATGGGATGAGATTTTTTCCAAAAGAAAACTGTAGTGTGTAATCACCCTTATTTATTTGCCTATGATGAAATGTAGTTTGGGGGCTAAATCTTCCACCCTTGCTCCTTTAGTCAGCTCCATGGGATTGGCCTTTTATGAGCTTCATTACATATTGTACACATGCACTGAAGAAGAACCAGCTATGCCGTTTGATGTGTACCATGGCCAGACATGGGTAAAGTAGGTGCTCCTGCAAGTGGCATTCAAATGATGGGAAATATTCTCCTGGGATAAAACTATTCGGACAGATCCACATATGTTCCCTTTTGAAAATGAAACAGCAGGCTGCATATAAATAAATAAATGGATACGTATATCAGACAAATTGCAGAAAGAATAACAGCCAAAAGGAGAGATTTATGCAAAGGACGGAACTGAAACTTCTGAGCAGAACAGAGGGTAGGATCTCAAAGGTCAGTGATGTGCTATCTAGATAAGTTCACTGCAGCATCTAAATGGGCCTGAAGAAAGTAAATTACAATTGTATCATGTATATACTCCCAAAAGGCCATGTTAAGGCAGAATAAAATTCATAACGGAACACCTGAAACGGGGGAGAAAGCAAAGTGGTTTTCAGGGGGGAAGAAAGCAGAGTAAATAGTAATAAATAGCTACAGTAAATAGCTACAACTCACCTGATAATGGTATTTCAATACCTTCTGCCCAATTTAATACAAAGAAAAGCAAACATATGTTGATCCTTTTTGTGCTTAATAGTATCTCCATCTCTCTTCTGTAAACAGGGAGTCCAAACAGAATGAAAGAATGTTTTTCTCCCACCTTCAGTTCAACTGAGACGTAAGGATGTGAACTTGCAAATCTAGTAAAGAGGAGAAAGCCATATTAGCACACAATATTAACTTGGCTTTAATGAGGTTAGTAAATTAAAGCAACGCTCAAGGGTTCAGAGCTAAAGCAAAAATGTAAACATATTAAAGGTGTATTAAATTGTACAGTTCCCCTCTTTGCTTCTGAAAGGTACTATAATAAAACTATAGCAACAGAAAAAATATAAGCACATTAATTATACCACAGAAATTTGATTACTTTTTGCTTTGATTTTGAGAGCAGGGATGGGTATATTTGTAATCATTCCAGTTCATAAATTTTTCTAATTGAGAATAATGCTAGTTGGAAAGCAGTGTAACACATCTAATGAGAGAGATTCTGTACTCCAATGACCCTATTCATAAATCTCATATGTTCTTTATCTTTCATTTATGCTTAAAACAGGACATTTAAACAAATTTGATTCACTACTAAGGACCATCCTATGAAACCTTTGCTTTTCTTCCATAATCCCAATACGATTACATACCAGCTTTACACACACCTCACCATTATCCATCCTAGGGTTATATGTTAAAAGGCAAAAATGTCAGAAGTCTGCCAAAAGGAGAACATTTTCATCTCTAATTAGCATTTAACTGTTATTCACAGAGGAGTAAAAAGAGACAGTTCTGAAAATGCAGGTGTATAGAAAATTCTGATGGTCAGTAGTGCTTGTGGCACCTCAGTTAAATATTAACCAACACCAGGCTGATATGTTTTTTTAGCTATCTATGTATCTCTATCTGTGGTATTTATAGGGTAACCAATCACCACTATATGCCAGATATCAAATGTCAACATTACTTAGACAGGACAATTTTCAGGCAAGAAATGACCAAGAATGAGGTAAAAGCCAGCTCAGGAACCAGCAGCAGCTGACTGCCAAACGGCAGGAAAGACAGATAGCCTATTTCCCCTGCAGAGGTTTCCCCTATGTGGAAGAAGCTGACAATCTGTTTCCTCTCTTACCCAAAGAGAGACGATAGTGAAGAAAGCCAACCAGCCAGCCTTAAAGAGCCCAAGAGGGAAAAGGGGCATAGCTGACTGACCTGCAACACCTGTGGGCAGGTGTCATAAGCCACTGGTTTATAACAAGGTGGGAATTGTGGCGAATTCAGCAGCTTTGTAAGGTTCTGACTGAAAGCTAGGTGGAAAGTAGAGATTTTGACTGAGGGAGGGAAATAATTTGGAAGTGAAAGTCAGGGAGTTTGAATGCTGGTAAAATGAAAGTGGAAACAAAATTTACAAGTTCCCTGAAAATCAGAATTGCTGTTTCACATTTCAAATAATCTTTGAGAATTCCCCAGTTTATCAGCAGCATGAGAGAGACAAAGGAAGAGGCTGACTGATAAGCCTCATGCCAAAATCCTCCAGTCTCACTCTTCCGCAGAAGAGATCCACTTTTCAGAGGATGTGCTGAATTCAAGAAGTGCCAAAACCCGAGTACCAGAATAGTTGTAAAACGAGTACCAGAATAGTTGCAAGATGCCCAAAAAAGGTCCAGAACAGGGTCCCAGAGAATTCCAGCAGGACTTGAACACTGCCACTTTTAAATATTTATATGACAAGGGTTTATATTACATCCACTAACTGGTCTTTCCAGGGACTTATTTTAACAATCCAAACCATTGAGAAGCTTCAACAAGCCACCATATTTTAAATCAACATGCCACAAAAATCTCTATTTCTTCTCTCAAATGTGAAAATTTACTTCAGATTACAGGGGCTTACAGATTACAGCATGAGCAATATTAAGTCTTGTGTTAACAGCCGTAAAATCTGATCACTTATTGTCCATTGCAGCTAGGAATGGAATCTTTAAATCAGTGGAAAGAGGAGATTCCCATCTTTCCATTAGGACCTACAGCACCAGTCTTTAGGCCTGGAAGGTGTTTAAAGGTCACAGACAGCCCTTAATTGAGGTAACTTCTTTTCAGCTCATGAGGAAGAGGGCCTTTACCATTCTAGGGCTGATATATCTGCCTTCCACCACTCTGTGGTAGCTCTCCGGTATGCCTTTGTCACAATGATCACAGACATATAACCAGAGAGTTGCTTGCCAGTTGTATGTTACTGGTAACAAACCCCAACTTTTGCATATAGTGCTCTCAAGGTCCAGTATCCATAATGACAAACTCATTGACATCTGGGAGAACGTCCAAAGTAGAGGAGCCAGAGTTGCAGAAGCATACTGAGGTAGCATGTTGGGAGGGAGACATGGAAAGGAGGTGTCCCTTTATCTGAACTGTATCAAATCTAATCGAGTTTCAGGTTAAATCCAAGGAAGATGCTAAGGTTTAGGTGGTTTCCGTTAGCCCATTAGCTCACCATACTACTCTTTATAGAGAGACAGACAGCAAGGTTTAGAGTGCAGACATGATCTTTTATCACGACTTGTCTCTCTCCAGACCACTATAATTAGTTGGTTCATCTAGCTCTCTCTTTCTCTCTCTTCTCCTGTTTTGAATACTAATGCAGAATGCTGCCTGCACCAGCACTGGGAACTAGTGAACACACTGAGATGGATGGTGCTACATTTTCTTGAGGCAATAGCCAATTGCAGCTGTGTTGAGCCCATTGTCATTTTTGTTTTGTTGTATGAGGTAAAACCCAGCTGAGCTGTGAATTAAGCAACAGCGTCTTTCAGGCATATTTACCAAGTGATAAGTATCTGGCAAGATACTTGAGAGGCAATAAGTGTAACCCATCAACAGGCAGAGTAACAGCGACATTATTTTAGTTGTGCTGTGTGTGGTTTCTATCAAACTATTATGACCAAACTGCTTCCCATCCTTGTAAACTCAATTCTGATTTCAGTCTGGGAGTGTGTCTGATTCTCAAGGCTTATCAGACCTTCACATATAGGAAGAAGTACACTAGGCTAGACTGTCACTATCTTTATACACTCACACAAGGAAGTAAAGGAGCATAGAGTGTCCCCTGCCACTTTTTCAGGGGAGCTACCCACACCAAAGGGTGCAGGGAAGGAGACGTAACGATGCCACTTCCTCACATCCCTGCACAGGTTGGGTGGGGAGGGATCAGAGGAGCTTAGGAATGAGCACAGCCTTGGCTCCATCACCTCTCCAGCGTGCTGGCTCACGTACCTGAGCCGACATGCTGGGTGCAGGCCTAGAGCAGGTTCCTTCTTCCCCAGAGCAGGTGGGGGAAGATGGGGAGGCAGGTTTTGACTCTCCAAGTAACAGTAGGCTTCCTGGGTTGCTCCTGGGGCAATATAATTGCCTTGCCCCTTGCTTAAGGCAGATTTCAAAGCGATGACCTAGTCCTGGGTGAGGTGCTCCTTAGGGGTGAAGAATTTGACTCCGTTCCGCTGCCTATTTGTAGCCACTCTTGCACGGTAGCAGGTGTCAAGTCTAAGAAAGGATCAAGAGCTAAGTATCTCAGTGTGACAGGGCTAGCTCTTAAAAGCATGTCTTCTCAGACATGCCCTTCTCCATCTTTGCCAGGCCCAATTCTGCACTGAGCTCTGAACAGTAAGATAGTGGTCAAGCAGGGAGGTTAGGACATATGTCTGCTCAGCGAGGGGGCAAATGATTCACCTTACTAAAGCTGCCAAGTAGACCAGGCTGCCAAGTATTAGGCAATTTGCATGGATGTCATGCAGTAAGCAGCCCTGTCATGTTTCAGGCCCACTGCTACGCTAGATATCATCAGCCCCTCCCCACCTACCTTCTAGCACCCACCAACCCGAACACTCCAGTACCCATCCACCTAAGCTAGCAATCCCTGAAAACTTCCAGGTCACAGAACACCCATAGAAACCCTCCAGCTTACCCACAAGTATTGTGCAGCACAGTGTCTGACCCCCACCATAATCTGTCATATGCAAATTATTTGTAAATGTGAAGATTAGCGCATTAAATAATTTGCATAATATATCACACATATAGCTGCACAAAACTGGCAGCTATGTGCACGGTTTTGGTTATTCTTGTGCCAAAGTACAACAATCTCATGCTGTTTGCAATGTGCCAAGCAAGGATTTGCAAAATCTAGGACTTGGTAAAATTAACAGCTCAATTCACCGAGCTGGTAGCTAGAGCAGCCCCAAAGTGCTTGCCTTGGAAATGTGTTTTTGTCAAAGTGGTGTCATGCTACCCTTTTTCCTTGTGATGAGTTTTAGGCAGGATTCTGCACTGAAGGGGCTGAGTAATCCATTGGGGGAAGAGGAATCCATTTTGTTACAACAGAAAAAAGGGCTAAATCCACTAGAGCAGATGTTGCCAACCTGTGGCTCCAGAGCCACATGCGGCTCTTCAGAAGTTAATATGCAGCTCCTTGTATAGGCACCGACTCTGGGGCTGGAGCTACAGTCACCAACTTTCCAATGTGCCGGGGGGTGCTCACTACTCAACCCCGGGCTCTGCCACAGGCCTGCCCCCACTCCACCCCTTCCCGGCCCCTCCCCTGAGCGTGCTGTGCCCTCACTCCTCTCCCCCCCCCCAGCCCCGAGCCTCCTGCACGCCACAAAACAGCTGATTGGAAGGTGCGGGGAGTGACGGGGAGGTGCTGATCATCAGGGCTGCTGGTGGGGAGGAGACGCTGGGAGAGGGAGCTGATGGGGGGCTGCTGACGTATTATTGTGGCTCTTTGGCAATGTACGTTGGTAAATTCTGGCTCCTTCTCAGGCTCAGGTTGGCCACCCCTGCACTAGAGCTACTTTTCTTCACAACAAAATACAATATGAATGCTCTGTATAGGAATTATATATATTCTATGACTTATCCTCTTTTCTGTCTCCCTCTATTTTCTCTTTTCTCGGCCTGAGGCTTCAAGCAGGTAATTTGAATTCACTTCCGATAATTATCCATAGTTCTTTACCTGCAATTCATTATTTATTATGCTGTTCAGTTAATAGTAAATACTGATTGCTTTAAGGACAGCTCATTTGTTTGTTTAATGAGATGTCCTTTACTTAGAGTGAACAAATCTTTCAACATAACCAGTTTTATTCAGGAACCATGCAGTGTCAGATTCCTGTACTGTGTCTGACCCTTTCCAAGAGCATGTAGTAAAAATATTGGGCAATCAAATAGGAGAGAAAATATTACATTTCCATTTGTCTCCTAAACCTAGGGAACAATTTTCACGACATGGAATTACTGTATCAAAATAGTTCATAAATACGAAGAGTGACCACCAAAAAAACTCAGATTACTGCTCTATAGCTACCAAATGAAGTTATATTGTGCAGCTAAATACATCATCAGCCCAGCAATTTTGTGTCCTCTTAAAATGCTTGAGTTTCCATTTCTGAGTAAGTTCTGTACAGTACAGCCAATATTAATGAAACTACTGGATTCCCAAAGCCTAGTAACGGTTAATTTCAGAGATGACCTTTTTGTTAGCCAGGTTCAGATTTAATTTACCAGTAATTTATATATTAAAAGGTTTATACATAAAAGTCATTGGTAATTAGAAAGTACAGCCTTCGGGCATGGCCCCAGATACAAGATGGGAGAGTAACTCTCTCACTCTCTCTCACACCCTCACACACAAAGCAGCTTTTGGGTTTTAGAAAGGAAGGAAGTTGATTATTTAGTTATACAATATGTGGAAAGATACAGGGACTATATACCACAGGAGCTTAATGAGCTACTGATGCTCTTTCTTAGGCATTCCACAGACAGACGAGATGAAAAATGCTGCTTCACCCAACATTTGTCCACGCCACAAACCAGTAGCATTCTCTGCTCGAAGGAAAACTGGTGCTGAATTTCAGCTATGGCAAATACAGTGGCACAGCTGTGCTGGGAAATCACACACAGACCCTGCCTACACCGTGGCTAGTTTTAGAAGACATTTTTCATATATAGTCTCCTCCTCATATCTTTTGGGTATCTCTTTGTGACCCCACCAACGTTGGGATCCCCTCTATGGGGCCCCGACTACCATTTACCTCAAATCTCATGTGCTTAAGGAGAATAGTCGCAGAGCACACTAGATTTGAACAACCTCTTAGAATGAATTAAGGACAAATGTTCCCTCTCCATGGCTTGCATCCTCAAACAGTCACCCCCCACCCCCAGTCTCCTAGCTCTTGTTCTATTCCTCACTTTAACAAAAGAGCTCCTCTGCCTCCATTCCCTCCACAATTCCCCTCATGAAGTGCCTGAAATATCCTTCCGCTCCACTCCACCCATCAAAATGGTCCAATTGTCCCACATTCCCTGCACTTTGCACTGCCACTTGTTCTGCCTCTCAGCTGACCTCTGCCACACACTATACAATGTTGGTCCTGCCCCAATCACTTTTTCCCCTTCTCTCCACGATTTCTGACCCGAGGTTAGCTGAGAACTAACAACTGGGGGAGTGGGTCATGTTTGGTGAACAGGCTGGGGGAGGAGGGAAAAAAGGCCTCATGCATGAACCCTGTTGTGTGAAAGGTGGTGGCGGGAGGGATAAATCTGGTCTTGAAGACAATCCAAGTGGTTTGGATCATTTCAGTAAGTCAAGACGTTTGGATATTTACACTGGGCAAGACTTTCCCCTCACTGGTTCACAAACTAGCTGCTCAGAACAAGTATATTTAAAGCCTATGATTCAGGGGGACACAGAGCTTAATTCTACTGATAATGACCCCTATTCAAAAATAGTCTCCACAGCAGTTGCTCCATAGGCCTACTTCTCTCCCCCACTGCCAACCCTTCTAATGAGTCTGAGTAACTAAAAATAAAATGTTAGACTTTCTGCCCGACCACTACTCTCCATAACTGGGGATTGGGCCTTTTGGAAAAAAGAATTCCATTGAGCATGTGTAGGTCATTAACCTGGCATTTTTTCCATGCAGTGAGCAGGTGAGATTTCATGTGTTCACCTGTGAGCTCCCATTAGCTCAGAGAGAGAAAAAGAGAGAGAGAGAGAGAGAGAGAGAGAGAGATTTATGCTATCAAAGCACTGGCTGTATTGTAATGCAACAGCTGAAAGGATTTTACTGTGTTCTGTAGCTACAATATTTAAAAAAAACGAACATTTGGCAAAGGTGGAAGGTGAGCTCCATGCGGACTCTTTTTCTTCAGCTGTCAATATCATAGGGACCATTTCCCCTGAAAGCTTTCAGACATCCCAATGTCAATGTTAGGGAAAAATAACCTTCCCTTGACACTATATCCAATGCCTATTTTGGATACTGCCAGTCTTCTGAAAACAATTCACTGTGCAAATGCTCGTGGAGGTTAAAATATTCCTCTAAAGCAGAAATATAGTCCAGTGTGTGAGGCAGAGAACATATTTCCATAAGCACCAAGGATCCTCTCTGTCATTCCTGGAATTAAGTATTTAAGTGACATTTTTTTTCTTTTGGCCACTGATTTCTCGCTAGATTTGGAGCGTAGAGTCAATGCATGACTTAACCCTTAGAAAACTGTTTTGCCGGGTGGCCCTATAAACTCCATTTGTCTCCGCCTACATCATAGCAGTTTTCAGAACAATTACCCAAACAACATTTTTTTAAGATTTAACAAAATTGGCACAATAAATTTAGAATATATAAAGATATTATGTTTTCTATATTTAAATAAAAAATTACCACCCTTTCTTATTATAGATTCATAAATTCCAAGGCCAGAAGGGACCATTCTGGTCATCTAGTCCAGAGGTGGGCAAACTACTGCCCGCGGGACCGTCCTGCCCGGCCCTTGAGCTCCCGGCCGGGGTGGCTAGCCCCCATCCCATCCCCTGCTGTCCCTCCTCCCCCGCGAGCGTAGCACGGCTTGCACCCGCCCACCTCTCAGGCTTTCCGATAAGCCAGTCCTGCTGCTCTGAGCGGCATGGTAAAGGGACGGGGAGCAGAGGGAGGGAAGGGGGTTAGATAAGGGGCAGGAGGTTCCAGGGGAGCAGTCAGTGTTTGGGGAGCAGGGGGCAGTTGGATGGGTCGGGGGTTCTGGAGGGGGTGGTCAGGGGATGTGGAACGGGGGAAGTGTTGGATAGGGGGTGGGAGTCCCAGGGGGCATGTCAGGCGGCGGGGGTGTGGATAGGTGTCAGGGCAGTCAGGGGGTAGGGGAGTCGGATAAGGAGTGGAGTCCTGGGGGGCGGTTAGGGGTGGGGAGGGTCCTGGAAGGGGGCAGTCAGGGGACAAGGAGCAGGGGGGTTGGATGGGTCTGGGATTCTGAGAGGGGCAGTCGGGGAGGGAGGAAGTGAGAGGGGGCAGATAGGGCGGGAGCCAGGCTGTTTGGGGAGGCACAGCCTTCCCTACCCAGCCCTCCATACAGTTTCGCAACCCTGATGTGGCGGGCCAAAAAGTTTGCTCACCTCTAATCTAGTCTGACTTTCCATAGTTCAAGCAGTAGAACTTACCCAGATTAATTCATTTATATCTTTAGGAAAAACATCCAGTCTTGATTTAAAACTTTTCAGTGATGGAGAATCCAACCTGACCCTTGGAAAGTTGTTTCAATGGTTGACTGCTCTATTAAAAATGTACACCTTATTTCTAGTCTGAATTTGTTTAACTTCAACTTCCAGCCATTGGATCATGTTATACCTTTTTCTGCTGCACTGAAGAACACACCTTTAAATATTTGTTCTTCACGTAGGTATGTATGGACTATAATCAAGTCATCCCTTAACCTTCTCTGTTATGATAACTAGATTTAGCTCCTTAAGTCTATCACCATAAGGCATGCTTTCTAATCCTTTAATCATTCTCATAGCTCTTCTTTGAACTCTCTCCAATTTATGAACATCCTTTTTGAATTGTGGACACCAGAACAGGACACAGTATTCTAGCAATGGTTACACCAGTGCCGAATACATAACCAAAGTAACCTCTCTACTCCTACTCAAGATTACCCTGTTTATGCATACAAGGATTGCACTAGCCGTCTTGGCCATTGCGTCACACTGGGAGTTTATGTTCAGCTGACTAACCCCCCGCAACCTCCAAATCTTTTTCAGAGTCACTGCTTCCTAAGACAGAGTACCCCATCTAAGTATGGCCGACTTTCTTGGTTCCTAGATTTATACCTTTAGAGCTAGCCATAATAGAACATATTGTTTGCTTGCACCCAGCTTACCAAGCAAACCAGACTGTTCTGTGTCAGTGACCACTCCCCCTATTTTTGTGTTGTTTGCAGACTATCAGTGATGATTTTTCCCCTGCTCAGGTAATTTATAAAAATGTTAAATTAGCATAGGGCCAAGAGCCAATCCCTGCAAAACCCCATTAGAAGCACACCAGTTGCCGATGATTTCCTGTTTACAATTACATTTTGAAACCTATTGTTTAGCCATCTTTTAATACAGGTAATGAATGCCATGTTAATTTTATATCTTTCTGTTTCTTTAATCAAAATATTATGTGGCACCAAATCAAATATCTTACAGAAGTCTAGATATACTAAATCAACACTATTACCGTTATAAACCAAACTTCTAATATCATACAAAAAGTTATTTTCCATAAACCCATGTTGACTGGTATTAATTATATTATCCTACTTTAATTCTTTACAAATCGAGTCCCATATCACCTGTTCTATTAATTTCTTGGGATTAATGTCAGACTGGCATGCCTGTAATTATCCAGGCCATCCCATTTACTATCTTTAAGTACTGGCACAACATGAGCTTTTCTCCAGTCATCTGGCACTTCCCCAGTGTTCCAAGTCTTATTGGAAATGAAGATTAACAGTCTAGCAAACTCCTTATCCAGCTCTTTCATAACTTATGCATTTAAAGTACAATTGAGGAGCTAGACAAATACTGGGAAAGATATGCAAAAGATGGATAAATATAACTGAAGATGTGTATAGAGGAGCAGAACATTTGCTTTAATTTAAAGGAGGAGGTAATTTAATTTCCTTATGTAGGCCAAGGTTTTCAAAAATGACTAGTGATTCTCAGTGGCCAGTTTGAGATGTCATAAAGGGGACTGGTTTTTACAGAGTGGATGCCCAGAACTTAATGGAAAATTTAAGTTGTCTCTGATTCAGCATTAAAAAGTTGAGACACCACTATTGTCTTTTGAAAATCTTGGCCTTAAATTGCCATTCACCAGACCTGTATGACTTAAAACATTCACCCTCACCACAAATTCCCATTTGAGACAAATCCCACAATCAGAGGCCTTTTCCCTCCCTCCACCTATGCCCCCTCAGACAGACAGGCTTTGCAACATACCCAGACAATCAATGACTCTGGGATCTTTCGGACCAAGGAGAGACAGCATTCCAAAAGGAAGGGACTCGCTTGCAGAGCATTATCTAAGAAACCTTCTCTCTTTTATGCCAGAGGCATCCCAGCCCAAGTCACCTCGTTGATCTTAGCTCAAGTAGAGTGCCATAGAGAGAGAGAGAAGGTCTCTGACTTATGAAGGTCCTAAGCTATTTGGGGCTTTATAAGTCAAAACTAACATTTTATCCTCTACCAGCAGCCAAAAGGCATAGCCCATGCAGATCCCAGAACACCACTGCCACATGTTTACAGCAAAAAACACTGCTTACGAAGATGTCTGCCACATTTCTCACAAGCTTCAGCTTCCAGATGGATGTAGGTGTAGCCCCAGCTAAGTCTGATCCAAAGCTCTTTTAAGTCAATGAGAGAGTTTCCCATATAAGAGCGGCCAATCCCCAAAGAGCTTACAATGTACATAGACAAAGAGTGAAAGAAAGGAGGTATTACTATCTCCATTTGACATATGGCAAACAGAGGCACAGACAGATCAAGAGACATGTCCAGAGTCACACGGGAAGTCTGCAGTAGAGCTGGGAACTGAACAAAGATCTCCTAAATCCCTATCGGGTATCTTCTCCCCAAAGCTATCCTACCTCTCTGTAAATTCTTGACGACTCATTGTGGCAAGTGTGACTTGTTAACTCCAACAGGATACTTGAGTTGTACATAATGGCCTCTTAGAGAGAGGGAGATCATGCAGGAAATGTTAGGAACAGTCAGGTTGGAGAAAAAGCTTAAGCTATTCTATTCAATTTTATTCCATCTAGGCTCTTGAACCATGCTTGTCACATAGTAGCCAAGAACTTTCCAATAGTATATTGAGGGGACTAATGTCTATCATGAGTTGTTTGTTCTCTCATTCTCTCTCAAAGAAGTATGTTCACTGGAGTAGTTTGTTTTTTGTTTATTTTTAAAATAAATATATATAATGTTGCTATATGTTTGTTAAAAAAGGCAAACACAAAATGCGCCTTGCATTTGGAATGGAAGGTGGTGAGTTTTGAGATGGCTATTTATTAATTATTACATGGGTTACCAGTAAAGTCAAACCACATGTAAAGGGTAAGTTTGACCTTGCACAGCACACGCAGACTTTAATTGTGCCATTTTACTATGGTCACTTTTCAAAGCAGAATTCAATGACCTGATTTTCAAACATTGCTTTTTTTTTTTTTTTTTTTTTTTACTCTCGCACTTTAGAGGCATGGTTTAAGCCATTTACATGTAAGTAATAGCTTTACATTGACTTCACTGGGGGCTACGAAGGCCCCAACACTTTTGAAACTCTGGCCATCTACTGAGGTGCCTAAATATGGACTTAGGAGCCTAGCATTAGCCAGTAGGGTTGCCAGGCATCCGGTTTTCGACCAGAATGCCCAGTTAAAAAGGGACCCTAGCAGCTCTGGTCGGCACCACTGACAGGGCCATTAAAAGTCCGGTCGATGGTGCAAAGCGGGCCTGGGGTTAAGGCAGGCTCCCTGCCTGCCCTAGCTCCACGCAGCTCCTGGAAGCGTCCATCAGGTCCCTGCAGCCCCTAGGCACATGGGCAGCCAGGGAGGCTCCGCGCACTGCCCCTGCCCCAAGGGCCAACTCCACAGCTTCCATTGGCCGGGAACCGCAACCCATGGAAGCTGCAGGGGCAGCAGCAACAGGGGCAGTGCACGGAGCCTTCCTTGCCACCCACGCATCTAGGGACTACAGGGACCTGGCGGCCACTTCCCAGGAGCCAAGATAAGCGACACCGGGACCCCATGCCCCAAACCCTCTCCCACTCCCCAATCCCCTGGCCCAGCCTGAGTCCCCTCCTGCACCCAAACTCCCTCCCAGAGCCCGCTACCCCCCAACATCCCAATCCACTTCCCCAGCCCCCTCCTGCACCCCAAGACCCTCATCCCTGGCCCCACCCCAGAGCCTGCACCCCCAGCTGGAGTCCTCACCCCCCTCTCCCGCACCTCAACCCCGTGCCCCAGCCCTGTGAAAGTGAGTGAGGGTGGGGGAGAGCAAGCGACAGAGGGAGGGGGGATGGAGCAAGTAGGGGCGGGACCTCGGAGAAGGGGCGGGGCATGGGTGTTTGACTTTGTGCTATTAGAAAGTTGGCAACTCTATTAACCACCCATTTTTGCACATCTTGGCCTTAGATATCTGGGCCAATCAACTTTGTGCTAATCAAACCACAGGCACAAAAACAGAGGCCAGGTTAGACTGGGTTGAAAATTTGGGCCTGTGTCCATAAATACATTTTACCATGGCAAATTCAATGCCTTTTAGTGTGTTCATTAGTTATTTCAGATAATGTCATATAGCACTCCTGAAGTTTTTTCACTTTGAGACTGCCTACTCATCTCAAGTCTCTAGGAAAAAAATTATAAATATCTTGTTGATAGTCATCGACTATGTAATGGAGATGTTTGGCATGGAGTAGTTTGGCACTCCATGCCAAATATGGTTGTGACTTGTTGCTGTGCATTTTAATCTCTTCATTGCACATAATCCTAAAATGAAGTCTTATTAAAGGCTCACAGTATATTGTAACCTATGGTTCCAATCTGCTAAAAAGCGGCCTACAGTAGTTGATATTTTCCTGTGGTCACTGTTCTGCCCTTATGATTGGCTCTGACAGTCTCTGTGATTTAATTTGTTTGGGACATCCATGAGCTGAATCACTGCACTGCTAAATTACAACCTACAAGGGCCCTATTTTTTAGGGCCTTTCATACCTTTTACACACCAGTAGTGATTGAAAACTAAAGAAATGACTCAGAAACCATGAATTCTAATGGTCACTAATGGACTGGTTTTTCATATTTACAATAAATTGACAATCCATAGTCTCCATTAGCGACTAGGAGTGCATGTGCCAAAAGAGCACGCAACCTTTGGTTTTGCCAAAATAACTGTTTTCTCTTTACAGGCCTGATCCAAATCCCACTGCAGTTCTTTATATCGACTTCAATTGGGTTCGGACCAGGTCTTAAAATGACAAAGGCTTGGAATATTTTCCCAGTAACTTAAGTTACCCCTTCGGTGGGAAATCATCCCCTTATTTTCAGCTTGCTCACTTTCAGTGATGACATGCTCGCTCCTCTTAAGTCAATGGGGTTTTGTGTCCCTAAGAACTGCAGCAGTAGGCAACATTCCTGGCAACAGTTGACACATGATCACTGCTGAGATGATAATTTTATAAAGAAAACCAGTCAGTATTGATTTGGGCCTCTCAGTCTTCTTGACCAAACAATGCTAAGTGTATTATGATTGGATCTGGGTCAATACCGCTAAGAATAATTAATAAACAGTCATTCAATTTGATTTTAAATAAATTCCCCCACTTCTATGTTTACTTCCCATGAATATTCTTGTCAGCAAGGTTGGGCACCAGAATGTTTGACAAAGCAGAACATTTTAACCATGTATTACACATTCACTGAAAGCAAATGTCAAATTTTCAATCATGGACATTCACACTGGAAACCTAATTCTAAGAGTAACACACGCGCTATCATGAATCAGAAGAACAACATTTGACTTACTGTGTCCAGTCACAACAGCTTGAATTTGAAGCATCACCTAGTAAAAGCTATACACACGGTAAACAATGCACATCCAATCCATTCACTTAAACATGTCAACATAGAACATTCCCTGAATAATTTCAAACAACGAGCAAACACATGGAAATCAGGGTCTGTATTAGGACTATTCACAGACCGGAATAATGGTAAAAATTGAGAAATACATTGTTCACTGTGAATATTTCATGTAACACTAGTTATGATACAGTAGGCCAGGTGGTAAATGGCATAAATAAGTGTACCTCCACTGAGGTAGATATCCAAGTTATTAAGATTATACTGAAATATAGTAATATTTTGCAGCCAAATTCTCCCTGTTGCTGCTATTAGAGACATTTATTCAGAAAGGTACTTAAGCATGGACATAAACTTAAGTGACTAAGCAGTCCCATTTAAATCAGTTGAACAACTGAGTAAATGGGACCCATGCACCTGTTTCAGCTTCTGATAGATATGTTTGTAGCTGATTTGTATTCAGCTGATTAACACTTGTGTTAGGGTACCTGAAGCCAGTTCAAATAAAGACACAGTGTACAGTAACTGTGAGATATTTTAAATTATAGTATGGAAGCACAATATACATTTTACCTGTATTTACACAACTTATTATAAAAAAAACCTACTCCATGCCAAATATATACATGATTACAAATATAATTCTCATCTGTAAATTAATTATACTATACACAGCATATCTGTTGTATCACATTGTTTTAAAGATATTGTGATAAGTTCATTTTTGGTGTAACTCTGTCAAAAGCAGTGAAACTCATTGGAGAAGAATATGGCCCATTAGATTTAAATGTACAAGCATGGAGTTTTTAATTCTGTTTGAAAAATAGAGCAGGTGATTGGAGAACATTTTTAAAAAAGGAATATTATCAACCTGGTGTGACATTCTATACCTTAGGAGAGCACCCTGTAACCCCCATATTCCTCATTTACATATAATTGTGATATTGAATATAAAACATGACAAGTAAAGTATCATGGGAAAGGTTATGATCTGCTGAAACCCACTGTTCCATCTAAATATGTACATCATCAATGAATATGAAGTTATGAGAATGTGTTTTATGGTTGTCACTAAAATATGCTGTGGGTTTCGGAATTGCCAAGACTCTAACTCTCCAGAGACAATACCAAGGAAAGTAACTAACGTCTGGGCGCGTATCAAACCACCATCAACAGACATTGTCCAGCAAGGGAGATACAATTCAATGACTCACCTGCACAAGGCCACATCAGAGAAATTGCTCAACCTTGCCTGGGGACTCAGCAATACCCACCAGACATGCTTGGACTTGTGATCTCCAAGCACATGTACTAAGGGTATAAAACAGAACACAGCAGCCACATGCCTAGCCTTTCTCCTGTCCCCACCTATGCTGCAAAGAAAACAAGGACGCTCTGAAGACTCCAACAGAAGGGACTAGCCCAGGTTTCAAGGGTGAAACCTGTGTACTATGAACTGCAGTATCGAGTGGGGTGAGAAAAACTGCTTAATCTAGATGTGGTCCAGCCTAATAAGATTGAGAGTTTAAACTGCGTGCTTATATTTTATTTTATTTTGGTAACCACTCGGAGTTTTTGCCTATCACTTATAATCACTTAAAATCTATCCTTTGTAGTCAATAAACTTATTTTACTGTTTATCTTTACCCGTGAGTTTACCTGAAGAGTTTGGTAAAACTGCTCAGGTTTGCAAAGGCTAGTGTACATCCACTTTCCATTCATGCAGTGGTGAACCAATGAATAAATTTGCACTGCTCATCCTGAGCAGTTCAAGATGGTATATTCCTGAGGTACAAGGCTGGAAACTGGGGGGATTTGGCTAGTGCCTTTCTCTGTGTGATTCATGCGTGGCTCTGGGAGCATTCATGCAATCCAGCTGGGTGTGGGGCTCCACATGCTGTTGTGCTCTGTGATAACAGCACCTGGAGGGGTTTGCTGCTTGTCACTAGCAAAGCACTGTTAGAGACAGCCCAGGCTGGAGAGTTAAGGGGGGCACAGCGGTCCCATAGTCCCAGGCTGCACCCCAGAGATCCTGTTAGGGACCTCGTCATAATTGGCTTTTTCACAAGCCTACAAATAATGGACGGTCAGATTGTGCCTGCAGTGATACCACCGCAGCCTTAATTGTACCTTTGTGTGTATAACTGAGAGCATATTACACCTTTAAAAATATACATGTGTTCTATTACTCCCTTGCTATTACTTTTTGACTTATTATATGACATCGAGGAAGTGAGCTGACAACATTTCTGGCTGAAACTAGTTTTATGTTAATTGAAATTTTCAACAGCGACTAGCATTTTATCTCATAGGTCAACCGTGAAGTATAATACAAAGCAAAGCATCAACAGGGCATGATGACTAGAAATGATGGAATGTCAACAGTACACAGACAATAAAAGCAGTTTGCAGTTTGTTTGTTTTCCAACGGACATGGTTAACAACAGATTTTCCCAAATGAAATTGATGCAAATTATCATGATCGGAAAATAAATTTATGTCAAGGGAGTTAGGATATAGATATTCAGGCCTGTCTGAAAAGGTCTATACTTTAAGAATTTAGGTCTATGTTTATCATTTAGCTAATTATAGAAGTATAAAAGAAAGAATCTGTGTAAGGGCCTTCTCTCACTGTGACAGTCTGAGGCCCTGTTCTTAGGCTAATGCCTTTGGCCAAGCAGCAGAGGCAGCCATAAGCTGGGAAGCGAACGGTCACATCATCACATTCCAAACCAGTCATATTGAAATAAGGCAATCTGGGGCTTAGAAAGGTGATCTGATCTATCACCTCCAGAAAAAGGGAAGAGCCTAGAAGATGTAAAAGGAAATTTAGTTTGATAGTTTTCTGTTTGCTAAGAACTCACTTATCAATAGACACAGCTGGGAAACCCTTATGTCTTTATAGCTGTAGTTGTGAAATCCTCACTTCTGTATTGTTTTATCATTATAGTTCCCTCTTTACTATTGTTTATTTGCATGGTCTCTGTCTGGTTCTGTGATTGTTTCTGTCTGCTGTATAATTAATTTTGCTGGGTGTAAACTAACTAAGATGGTGGGATATAATTGGTTAGCTAATCATGTTACAATATGTTAGGATTGGTTAAGTAAATTTCAGTAGAATGATTGGTTAAGGTATAGACTATATAAATTAGGGGCAAACAGGAAGGAAATTGGGATTCGAAAATAAGGAAAAAGGAACTTGGATTTAAGCTTGCTGGAAGTTCACCCCAATAAACATCAAATTGTTTGCACCTTTGGACTTCGGGTATTGTTGTTCTCTGTTCATGCGAGAAGGACCAGGGAAGTGGGAAAGTGAAGGAATAAGCTCTCTAACAAAGGGCATTTTCTCTTATTGTCCCCTCCTACTCCCCAGTCTCTCTGTTTTTTAAAACACAGTACATTTAATTGCACTGAATTATGACAATGCAACCTTTCTATGGTTAAAAATAAATATATTACATTGAAGTAACATGCTGCTTTACTTGGAGTTGTGCATGAGTCAGAGGAGCAGGGTTTAAGCTACCAGAGTTTGTTTTAGCCATTAAGACCCATACCCCACAAGATGTTCACTAGGCAGACAGACAGACATGAAGTGCTCCAGTGTCTTCACAATGTAGCAAAAAGCATAAGTGCTGACTCTGTGGGTGCTCCGGGGCTGGAGCACCCACAGGAAAAAATGGTGAGTGCTCAGCACTCACCGGCTGACCCCTGATCAACCTGCCAGCGGGCCCCACCAATCAACACCTCTGCCTTCTTCTCAGCACCTCCTGCCTGCTGCGGATCAGCTGTTTAGCGGCATGCAGGAGGCACTGGGGGGGAGTGGGTGGGGGAGGAACAAGGGCAGGGTGCACTCAGGGGAGGGGGAAGAACAGGGCAGGAAGAGGCAGGGCAGGGGCAGGAAGAGGACGAGGAGTGAAAAGGGGAGGGGGCAGGGTTGGGGTGAGGCCTGGGGCAGAGCAGGAATCAAGCACCCCCCAGGAAAGGACCAAATTGGTGCCTGTGGTGAAAAGGGTCTACCTGTGCATAACTCCTTGCAGGCTTGGAGTCAGATTTAATTGTTCATTCAGTGTAAAGTTTGGTTTAAAATAGCATACTTTCTCCTCTCATATGCATATATCTTATCCATTGTAAGTTCATCACAAGACAAACATTGTACTTTATCGGGTAGTAAATGAAAACAATAAAATAGCAAAGCGCAATACATATGCTCTCCATTTAAAATACATAGCAGCTCACAGTATGGAAACAATTCCGATGCCATGAAAATCATTTGACTTCAGTGGTAGTAACCACTGTACAGCAATGAGGTTTCCATTCTGTGTAGTGATTTTCTCAGCATGGGGCTTGTGTTCACGCCAGAGTTCCCTGCACTTGCAACTAGATGACACTGACTATAGGAGAAAAAGGTATTTAATTAGAAATGAATTACCTCTATAAACCATAGAAAATAGCTATTATTCCATGTGATCCATTAGATATTAGTTGTTTCTGATGTAACTCAGGAAGGCAGACTCATCCGCAAGGTGCATTGCTCCGGTGGCGGCAGGTTTTGTTTGTTGCCTTTTATATCAGAGTCTTGAGTCTGAATTTATTGTCTTGGAATATGAAAGTAGCTTTCACAACATTTCTCTCCCCCTCCCACTAACGAAATATATTTATAAGCAAGCTCAGCACATTCCCCGAGGATTTTGAGAGGAAAATGCTGGCTGTTTCTAGTTCTGAAATCTTAAAACAAAGCAGACCTTAACATCAGAAGTCAGCACAAATATCCGCTTATATGGATACCACTCTTATATCCAAAGATAGTGCTGTTACTGGAAAGTGAAAACCACCAAGACACCATGTGGATCTAATTGAAACTGCATTCACTCACTCATAACAATGGAAGGTTTCATGACAACAGACTCTTATGTCTTTACTTCTTTCCTCTGATTTTTCCCCTTCCCTATGTAATGAAAGATTAGCTTTTCCAGCTTCATAAAGGTTTTTAAAGTGCTTGCATTTCCTGATCAGTCAAACCCATCAAGCTTCCATCATTTCTTACACTACAAGAGATATGAGGGAGTAACTCAACAAAATAAGGTGGAAATTAAATATTTAACCATATAAATCATATGAAAAATATTTTAAGGGTGTAGGTTAAATTTCAGATTCATCACATTAAGCCAAATACTGCAGTCCTTATTCATTCCTTATTTAGGCTAATCCCAGTAAATTTTGTCTGAATGAGGAGCAACGCCAAGCCAGCATCCTGTTCCCCATCAACACTTCCGCCAGCCTCAAATAGTATGTCAGAGCCCAACTAAGAGATTCTTGTTCTCTTTTATGAGTGGATCTCCCATTCGTCTCAATAGTGCTGCAATATACAGAAATATAAGGAATTTTATCTTGGGTAAAAAATGCAGAATTTGGGCAAGTTTGCCCAAGTGGTTTCAACTTCTTAGGTAAGAAATCTTTAATACCTACATGTAATATTGTACTGAATGAAGGATGGATTCTCAGCTTTAGCATTTCCTTGCTTGTGATTGTCAGTTAGATGCTTAAGTTATTTTTCTAAATCACGGAGCAGCTTTAAAACTTAAAAATAAAGGATGAGGAAGAAAAATAACCATACATAATGGGAGTGCATGACACTATTATATCACATTTATCTTCTTGTAGAGCCATTATGATCTCAGAGGAGGTATATGAGCAAGTGTTATGGTACAACAGACATCTCAGCAGAGCACAGTGTATACAATCTTAATGGAAGAGTCTGAGATATTAGATTAAGTAGTATAATATTACAATTTATCAGGTCATCATCTTGTTTCAATAGCTGGTGTTAATGGAAATCTTTTGTTTCGAGGCTTTCAGGGGAATTGAATAGTTGATAAGATGAAAATTAATTCTGAACATCAGCAGTAGTAACTATTTGTTTAGGCTTATTTTATTTTATTTGTTTAACACTTTAATGATGAAAGTGTCTTCCAAAACTTACTCTGATTTACCCACTACAACCAACATTGCTCTGCATTAATGCCTTTGCCCTCAGAGTACTGTATCAGATATCAACCAGTTAAGCTGAAGAAATCTGGTGGACTTCCATGAAATATGAACAGAGTATCTTTAAGAGAAAGGAAAAGGACTTGCTCATAGTTCTGCTTCTCTAAATAAATAATTTGACTGGATCACTATTCATTCGCCCCCTTCCACTAAGAGTTGGAAGTGAAATGTTTTCAGTGACTGATTTGTTTTCAGGTGCTGTTATCCTGTATACGTGTGTGTATGTATGAATATTCACATACAAGGTATTTTATGCTATTTATTAAATTTACTATTAGATTCTGACTCAGACTACTTGCCCTCACAAAGGATTAAGAGGAAGTCAAATGCACTATACAGACTACCCAGTTACTGAGTCCAGAAACTTTCTGAAACACATAGGGCGACACACATGCTTACCCGCTGCATGGTTCAGATGGGTAGGGAAGGGAAGACAACGGGAGGGGATTTTACAGAGCCTTAACTCTACTCCCCTGCTGGCTGGCATGGGGGATTGGTGCTGCTAGGGGCCAGGAGTAAACCCTTGGCTCCCAGGAGAAAGCAGGAATGGAACTGAAAGTCAGACTACTCCTAAAACTTAAGTTGACCTAGCTATGTCACTCAGGGGTGTGAAAAGGTAAGTTATCCTAAGCCCCAGCGGAGACACCGCTAGATCAATGGAAAACTTCTTCCATCAACCTAGCTATTGCCTCTAAAGGAATTGCATTTATTACAGCAATGGGAAAACCCCCTCCTTCACTGTTGTAGTACGTGTCTACACTACTGCACTACAGTGACGAAGTGCAGAACTGCAGCTATGCCACTATACCGCTTGTAGTGTAGACATACCCTAGCAAGGGACTCAGGGACTACTCCACAGTTGGTGTAGCTTTCACATCCCCGTCCTCAGGACTTTTCCAAAAGTCTGAATCTAGTCCTTAGATTGTATCCTATTCTAATGTTACATGGATGTTACCATATTTGCATGATGGTGTTCTTAATATGCAGCGTGCACTGAAATGGAAGGTGGGAGAGTAAATGGAAAAACTCTGGAGTATTGTCAGTGTCAGGACAGCTGGCCTGCATTAGGCAGTCTGATTGGTGGGAAGAGTCAGCAGACCAGCAAACCAGATCAGCATTTGCCCCTCGATGCAATAGCTCTTGTGCCTGCTTATTTCTAGCCCTGCTCCTGCCTTGATTCACTCCCAGTAATCCAGCTCCTAGCCGTAATGCCGTCAGACCCCCAGTCAACGGTGGGTGGGATCAAACCTGGGACCTCTGAAGCTAAATGCATGAGCCTCTACTGCATGAGCTAAAAGCCATGTGGGTCTTAGCCAAGGCTGTAAAGCAGACTCATTAATCTCTCTCTAAGTGGTGTCAGTGCCACTAGATGAGACAGAAAACTACACCCAGGAGGTGTGTGGGTTACATAACCTTGGCTCCAATTCCTGACATCCGACTCTTTTAAATATGGCCTCCGACTCTGGTTTGGAACTTTGGCTCAGATTCCTCACCTCTGACTCCAGCTCTGATCCTAGACACCGATTCCTGTCTGACTCCACTTGTAACCCCTAGGCATCACAAATGCCAACTTTTTTCTGCACCCATGGGTGCTCGTGCCTCCCCCTGCCCCGCCCCAAAGTTCCCGCCCTAACTCCGCCCCTCCCTGCCCCTATTGGACCCCTCCCCAAATCCCCGCCCTGGCCCCGCCTCCTCCCCCAAGCACGCTGCGTTCCTCCTCCTCCCCTCTCCCTCCCAGGCTTGCCACGCGAAACAACTGTTTCACGGCGCAAGCACTGGCAGGGAATGGGGGAGAAGTGGGAAGCACGGCACGCTCAGGGGAGGAGGCAGAGCAGAGGCGGAGGTGAGCTGGGGCAGGGGGATGGGGCGGGGAGCTGCTGGTGGGTGCAGAGCACCCACCAATTTTTCCCCATGGGTGCTGCAGCCCCAGAGCACCCACGGAGTCGGCGCCTATGGTAGGCATGACTCGTGTGCCATGACTGCCCAAGTCTGAATGTCTGACAATCAGACATTCAGAGAACCTCCCTAAAAAAACATGAGAAAAAAAAACCGTGAGACAAATAGACCTTTAATTTATCTCTGATCTTGAGAGATGTTGAATGCCAACAACTTCATTGTCTTCAAAGGTGCTGCCTGGGCTGAGTTCCTCAAAGTATCAGGCTGCAAGGTTGCACATTTACATCCTAACACATACCCTACAAGGTGATTAGCACCTTCTGTAAGATACCAACCACACTCTCTTCTATTTGGATTCAAATGAAGTTAATGGGAAGGGATACGCTTCCAGGAGGTGTTGAACAGTTTGGAGGGGCTGGCCCAAAAACACTCTGAGCATCCGGTAAAGTGAGCAGTGTTGCCAACACCAAATGTTCAAAAATCATGAGTCAGGCTCACAAAAAATCATGACATTGGCTTTAAAACAATGAGATTATATACAAAAAATAATAGATTTGGTGTTCTTTTTATTTGCTTTCTGCTTTTTGAGCCTTTAAAGTGGACAGGGGTCACATTCTGAAGCTATCTCCACAGCCACAAGGGCTAAAAACTTACTTTTTCTTTAAGGAAGGCAGGCTGAAATCATCACATAATCCACGTGACTCCAGGAGTTGGGGCTTCAAGGAAGGCAATAACGATCATGTATCAGGGGGTAGCCATGGTAGTCTGTATCCACAAAAGCAACAAGGAGCCCGGTGGCACCTTAAAGGCTCACAGATTTATTTGGGCACCAGCTTTCGTGGGCTAGAACCCACTTCATCGGATGCATAATGATCAGGAGACTCATGGCAACACTGGTGAGTTATAAGTAGCCATGGAAGTATGTTGTCCACAGGCGCTTGTACTTAACAAATGGATTCTTTTTATGTAAAGATTACACAATGGAGACCGCAGCAGGCAGCTCACTCTCTCCCTGCAGCCCAGGGCCCCACCTTCCAGTACAGAATGAAAGCAGTTGGGGAAAAAAAGCAGCCATTGACTGCTAGAGCTATTGCTACATGGGCATGAAGGCCAGGCTTCTCCATTACATTGAGCTTTTCTATCTATACTCCTCTTTTTTCCTTCATTTATTTAACTGAAGTTATTTAAAGGACAAATCTCTGTCTAAGCAGCTGCTGCCATGACTCGTCAGCCTAGGCAGCAATTTTAATTAAATATTTGCTGCTGAGCAAGGTGCTCTCTCTCTCTCACCCGAGCCTCTCCCCCCACATTCCCCTCTTCCTTGCAAACAGCACTTGTTCTTGTGAAGATAACAGGTCTGTCAAGTAGCCTCTAGCTTTGCCTTAAAGGCCTCTCTCTTACGATATGCAGTACGTCAACTGCTACCAGAGAAATCTATCAACACGAAGGACAAGAAACAAAACTCGTCTGAATTTAATAATGATAAATGTCTCTTACATAATTAAACTTTGCTAATTATTATTACAAATCATTTCTACAGTGCTGTACCTTTTCACAACCCTTCGCAGAGTAAAATGTGTTCCTTCTCCCCAAGTAACTTACCATATAAACTAGACTAGACAAACAATTCAAGAGAATACATGGAGACACGACAGTTTAGGGAGCAGGATGGTGTGGAGAGAAGCATAGAGATGTGACAGGAACAAGAGAGGAAGCATTTCTGTGAGAAGTGGATTTCAAACATGGTTCTACTCCTGAAAAGTTGCTAAGCAGAAATAGCTCACTCTTACTCAGCAGATTGGTGCCCTGTGTGTATTTAAAATCACATCTGTTTAAATTACAGACAAACAGGTTTGCACTTTCTTGGCTCCTGTTAGGCCTGCAGAGATAACCCAGCTACAAATGACTGGACTACCACATGCATCAGCACAATTGGTTACTATGTTCCAGTCAGCATTACCTCTGAAGGCAACTGGATTGACTAGGTATTGATTGGGTCCTAATTTGGCCTGCAGAGTCTTCATTGCTGCTGATGGCATGGGAGAAAGAAGGAAGGACCCTGTCTTGTCTCTTAGAGAGACTGTCTGCAAGATGGACAGTTTGGATGTTTTCTTGTGTTTTGTTTTTTTGTCTTTTTGCTGGTAAAATGACTGGTTATGGACCCTGAGAGACAACTAACAACCCATGATGTCATTTAACAGAGGAATCAGAAAGTAGGAAAGAGGATGTGTGGCACACTGAAGTATGGAAGGTATTCCCAAGCTGTCATAAATATAAAGGGAAGGGTAAACACCTTTAAATCCCTCCTGGCCAGAGGAAAAACCCTTTCACCATGTCACGGTTCCTTCCCCACTCTGAACTCTAGGGTACAGATGTGGGGACCTGCATGAAAACCCCCTAAGCTTATTTTTAATAAAGCAATATTAATGAGCGTATGATTCAGAATGGGAAAAGGCGGTGAAGGTAAAGAAGAAGCCAGATGGCCCGCAGGAGGAAATGAGAGCAGAGACCACAGAGGTGGCTTCTACTCTTTAGGGCTTTGAAGCAGCCTTAATTAGATGTGGAAAGACAGGGAGCTGGTGAGCAGGTCCCAGAAGCTGGCTGAAGTGGTCAAAATGGCAGGAGAGGCAGATTCATTTAGAAGCATGGGGCTGTACAGACTGAGTGGGGGAAGAGGAAAAGCAGTAAGGTCAGAACAGCAGGTAAGTCACTTGGAGGGAAAGGGGCAATGAGAGTCATTTGGAGTTGAACTAAAAGGAAATTAAGAAGCAGAGAGAAGTGAGGGCTCAAAGTAACAATGTCCCCAACACAGAAGGTCTTCCAGGAGCCAAAGAGAAGGAGCGTTCATTGAAGCAGAGCACAGCAGCAGATTGTTTAATTCAGCTGAGCATTCCGCACAGGGTTAAAGCTCTCCAAATTGACAGATATATTATATAATCATTTTTGCAAGAAAGGCTGAGTTGTAGCAAGCTGGATGCATGTGTATATATAAGCAGGCTACGTGAAAAATACAAATGTATACAAAATCCACACACAGACAGAACAGATTCTGCTCTCGACTACTCTAAGTTTATATCAGCCCATCTCCTTTGATTTCAGAGTAGATACTCCTGACTGACACCATTGTGAGAGGAGAGTCTGATCCAGTGCTTCCATGGGATACCTATATTATTGTACCAAACAGCTACCGTCTCCACCCAGTAAGTGTCATCATGCGTCAAACTATGTTTCGGAATGACAACAGCATAAGCAAGTAATGAAAATATATTGTTCCATTTATTTAAATTGTTTCACATCAAAACTAGGCTTTATGCATTTAACACTAATTTAGACAAATATTTACACTTTTTAGACTTACTGGACTTGCCATAGAAATAACAATAAAATTGTAGATCGCTTTTCATTGTAAAGGAGGTTAGCGCATGTTAAAAACTTGCATTTAAACTATGCACAGGGAATTGCATCATGAAGGAATAAAATATAAACATGACAACTGGTTAGCAGCACACAGAAATGCTTCACAAAATAGGAGAAAGAGAGAAGAACAATGTAGCCAGCCGATACTGACCCGTGCTGGAATTTGGCCAGAACTCTCACTAACCACCACATTTACAAAGAATGTCATGTGTTCCTTAATTACAACTAGTCAGGACCTTGATTTTAAGTTTTCTCAGAAAGATAGTCTTGTCTTTGCCCCCAAACGTCTCACTGGAGCACTGGTTCAGAACTGACTCGCAGGGAAGAATGCCACCTAGTGAATCACAAAACCACTTTGTGAAACCCCTAGGTTTGGCCTTCTAGATCTGCCATCCAGGTATCAAGCCCAAGGTCACTTAGCTCTTAAAGCTGAGACGATCACAGCATGAAGTGGTATGGCTGCAAGCCTGCATACTATTCATTTGAACAGATTTTCCTGTTAATGTTTTACTAATCCTAAGGCACAAAAAAAGCTTAAAATATGTGTCAATCATGCCATCCTCCTCCCAGCATACTCAACCGTGTCGGGAGAATTGCTATTCAGACTGCTGACGCGCTGACTGTAACACTGTCAATGTTTGGAGAAAGGGAATTAAATTGCATGTGTGAAACAACTACTACAAAACAAAGTATCAGCGGGAGATAGAATAAATGCTTATAAACAAAACATAAGAAAATGTCAGGAAAAACCCCATTAGCATAGCTTCCCATTTGTTATGGATTAAAAATGCTTATTTTTGCAGGGAGAACATTAATGTTTTGACGCTTTGCAGTTTTCATCTGTAACCCCTGCATCATTACCTTATTTTAGCAGGCTCAACTATCTATGCAATATCATACTAGATGGGGCACTAATACTATGTGGTAAAGTCAAGTAAAAATTTGTAGTAGTTACATGCCCAGGAGATTTCATAATATTCTAGAATTATCAAGTAGCTCACAAAATTATATATCACTTAATCTGCAATTACTACATCTCAGGAAAACAATCCATTTTAAATTACAACAGTGACCACATAGCACATTACTGTATATTGCAAACTTGTAGACTAATTGTTCTGCCTTGAAATTAGTTACTGTGTAATCTACTAATTGTTCTTTGTGAAAAATGCAAGGAGCAGGAAAGCATTTTCATGAGTTTTTATTTTAAAGGTGCAATTTTCAAAATTCTGACTTCAGTATCTGCTAATTTAAGGGAATTCGTTAATGAATGCAAGAAAAGACAGTTCAAATTAGTAAAAAAGAGGCAGTTTATTCTCGTCAAGCAATTTGCATGAGAAATCACTTCCAATTTTTCTTCAGTACAGAACAGCTTTTTTAATGGACTGGCTTGATTCAAGGGTGATTAAGTCCTAGCTTGCAATAGGTAGCTTGAAACATTTAAAGGTTAAATTTATAAGCTAAGCAAGGAGATACTGCTTTCCTGCTGAGAAGTACTATATGGCCAGCCAGCATGAGTAAGATTTTTTTTTTCTGGAGACATGTGTTACTAAAGCTATTGGTCTGGCATAAAGCTCATTAAGCTCCCTGACAATCATTTTGACAAAGCATAAGCCAAAAGCTACTGCATGTTCTTCATCTGCTGTCAAAATATTAAGCAAACAGAATGGGTTTAGAAGGTTTTATATGCAGCAAATTTGGTTTTAGAAGTATTACTCTAAAGAATAGCTTCATGAATCCAGTGTAATCAGGAGGCTCTCTTATTAATGATCTATTTGATTAGATCTATAGGCACTGCAAAGTGCTGTTAAAGCAGCTACTGCATTTCACCTCAGAGGTGGCTGCACTTCAGTATTGGGTAAAGTGATTGTGACGGGTTGGGTCACAGAAACCCCCTTGGGACTGCCACCTGATTTGCTGAGACTACCTCTATGTCCATTTTTCCTGGCAGCTTGGGACTTAAGTACCCTGCCTGGTTGTGCCAGACACACTAGCCTGCTACAAACACAGATCCAGGTCTGAACCACGTCCCCCAAAAGCTTCAGGCTTAACTGAAAATAGCTTAAGAAGTTCTCCTGTCTCCAACACCCAGATACCCAGTTCCCAATGGGATCCAAACCCCAAATAAATCCATTTTACTCTGTTTAATGCTTGTACAGGGTAAGCTCAAATTGTTCACCCTCTATAACACTGACAGAGATATGCGCACAGCTGTTTGCTCCCCCAGGAATTAATTACTTGCACTGGGTTAATTAATAAGTAATAACAGACAGAGCGAAGTAAGTTACCAAGCAAAATAAAACAAAACACTCAAGTCTAAGCCTAATACAGTAGGAAACTAAATGCAGGTAAATCTCACCCTCAGAGATGTTCCAATAAGCTTCTTTGACAGACTAGAGTCCTTCCTAGTCTGGGTCCAGCAACCACTCACACCCCCGTAGTTACGGTCATTTGTTCTAGTTTCTTTCAGGCATTTCTTTGGGGTGGAGAGGCTATCTCTTGAGCCAGCTGAAGACAAAATTGAGGGGTTTCCCAGGGCCTTATATAGTCTTTCTTTTGTGGGTGGAAACCTGTGTTCTCCTGTGCAGAATCACAGCTACAAGATGGAATTTTAGAGTCACATAGGCAAGTCACATGTCCATGCATGACTCAGTTCTTTACAGGCCGACACCATTGTTTATGTGTCAGTTTGAACGTCCCCAGGAAAGCTCAGATGTGGATTGGCGTCTCTCAAGGTCCATTGTTAGCGAAGTACTCCCAATTACTTGAATAACCCCTTCACACTATGCTGACCAAAACTTCCTTATGTGCTTCCTACAGCAATCACTTTTAAATACAAGCACAGAGCCAGCATTCATGACTTCACATATAAAAATGATACATGCATATGAATAGGATGAATACATTCAGTAGAACATCACCTTTGCAAAGATATGTTACATGGCATATTTAGCAGAAAATATATTCTAGTTGTGTCATATTTACACTCCTAGCATATTTCTATAAAGCATTATGGGGTGCAATGTCACAGTGATTTCCTACAAACCATATGTAATTTGTCAACTCAGTTGATAAAGCATTTTGGGGTCTCTGACACTAGCCATGTAGTAAAGGACAATTAAAATGAGACAGAAAGAAATGTATTCCAGATTTACGATAGAGATTTTGGGGCAGATTGTCTCCTGCACTAGAATGCCAGTGGGCACAGAGGGATGGCCCGAGCATCAGGGAGCGGTTTCTCAGAGCCAGGTTGTTCATGATGTGACCCAGAGCAGCTGCTGGACTGCTCTAAGTTGCATTAGTTCTTTAATGTCCATTAAGGAGCTCTGCCACATCCCTATCCCCACCCCACCTCAAACAGAAGAAAGGGGCAAGGCAGGAGATGGGCACAGATACACCAGGAGGGAGGTTCCTTTCTGGCAAGGGACTTTTTCGCTGGCAATTTTCAGCTGCAATCAAGCGCTTTTATGCCAGCTGAGTGATGCACAGGAGCTGGATCTCAGAAGAGAATTTTCAGTTATCTGTGGTTTCTTTTTACCTAAATTAATTTAATTTCCTGGTTTTATTCAGAGCTAGAATACTAATAGAGTGTGCAATAATTTCCAACGACGTAAGTCTACGATACAGTATACAAACAATGTGTTGTAACTTAGTGCATTACCAGTCTCGCTACAGCTGACTTGGACAACCAGCAAGTAGGGCAATTACACCTATCATAATTGAAAACCTTCACCTAAGCATATGATACTAACCAGATCATTCTGAGATCCTGATTTAAACCTTTACAGGTTTCAAGGTACACTTCTGGGGCTCAGACTTGATCTGGTCTTTTAAGAGATCAGTTCCATAGCAAAGAAAAATGAAATAGTGAAAATAAAATGAGCATCCTCCAAGGTAAAAATTCTGCAGAAAATAGCACAAACATGCCTCGCCCCATTCCAAAACACCCCACTGTACTGATCAAAAGACCAACAGGACGTGCGACATATAACTGTACAAAAAAGGCACCGATGCCCTAATGTATAACAGTCTGGAACGGTTTATGCCAGATCAAGTATATTAAAACATAGAGATAGTGAAATATTCAGATGGAATATGTAAGGAGACCTTTGGAGAGCGGCAAAGCACCTGATGTTATTAGTGTCAAGTGACAGAAAGGTGGAACAGATGTCAAGACTCTAATCTATTTGGCTAATATAGTGCAGGGTTCAAAGTCCTGGGCACTTGGTTGGGTTCTAGGACCCCAACTCAGCAAGATTTATAATACATGTTTAAGTATCTTGTTGAATCAGACCCTAGAGGGTTCTTCTTCCATTAAAATCAACAGCAGCAGGCTCTAAAGGACTTTTTTTTAAGGGTGGCCAAATCCCCCAGATGTGTGATGAGGGAGCTTACCAATTTTTAAATGGAAACATATTAGGCCTGATATTGATGGTATTTGGACACCCAGTTCCCATTAAAATAAATGGGAGTTTGGGCACCCGAATTGCATAGATGCTTTTGAAAATCTCAGCTTATTTGTTTTGTCCTCTGTATTTTGTCTGTGGTGTGTGGAAGCAGAACCATGAAATGAGGCACTTTCCAAACTTTCTCCATGCTCCCAACAACAGTTTCCTGCTCAGCTCTTTATTGTATAAAGCTCTGAGAGATTGATGGAAACGCCCCCTCCCAAATGCAAAACTGCATTAAAAAACAGTGTTCAGTAACAAACTTTTAAGACAGGTTTCAGAGTAACAGCCGTGTTAGTCTGTATTCGCAAAAAGAAAAGGAGTACTTGTGGCACCTTAGCGACTAACCAATTTATTTGAGCATAAGCTTTCGTGAGCTACAGCTCACTTCATCGGATGCAAGTGAGCTGTAGCTCACGAAAGCTTATGCTCAAATAAATTGGTTAGTCTCTAAGGTGCCACAAGTCCTCCTTTTCTTTTTGCAAACTGTTAAGAGCCATCCTATTTCTCCTAAAATGAGAACATGCTATGTAACTTTAACTATCTCACATACTCACACTGAGCTTGTCAGAGTCTTTAATATATTTATCCTTATAAACAACCATGTGAGATAGGGAATTGCTAGTATCCCCAGTGTACATATAATACAGAGACTAAGGGCCTGTTATACAGAGCAGCAATGGGCAAAACTCCTGTAAGAAAGAGGCAACTAAATGCAATGCCTTAAACGGCCCAATGCTGGCACAAGTTTGCCAGGTTTTGGAGTGGCTGGTAAGACCATGTGCGGTGTCTATGTTTTTCCAGCAGTAAATGCAAGTGAAAGTCAACACTAAAAACTGTAGCAGCATTTCCTCTTTGCTGCTCTTTTCTTCCTCCTTCCGAGTGTATTTGTCCTGTTTTTCCTCCTAGAAAAAGGAATTGGTCTGTAACAACAGCAGCAACAACGACTGTGCCCGCCCACCTCAATTAACTTCTTCTCTTTTTCACAGAAGGACAAATATTACCATCTTTTATATACCATTTTAACAGATTATATACAATTTTAACAGATGAAAAAAAAAACCTCTCCAGCTGAAGGGAAAGAGAACAAAAGACGTTGTCAAAATGAAAGCCTTGATATTTTACATTTTCAATGTTTTAACTGTTTTTCCTTGTTCTGTATCTTTAATAAAAGGTTAAAAAGATATTTGAATGGTGTGTTTGCCATAATACCACAGAGGCTGAGATCTCTATATCAAACCTAGAACCTCATTTAACACTGTTTAAAGCTGGACAGTGACAGGCTCACATTAACACCTCTGACACTTGGGGCCCATATATTCCCTCTGAATTAATACCCACCTTAACCGTTAGATCATCCTTTCCCCCTTTTCAATTAAGCTCATTTTATTAAAATCTCCGTTATTCTTTGGATTCTCTACCTGCATCCATCACCATAGTACCCAAGTGCTTGCTCTGATAACTAGAAAAAGCTCCATATTGGAGACTTGTCCCAGAAATGGATAGCACAGGAGCCCGTCTTCCCTGTGAGCAGAATGTTTGATCAGTGTGTCCAGTAAGCTGGTTTAAGTGGATCTTTACACATTAAAGTTAATCTTTTTTCACACAGCGATTAGCAATTAGACTACAGAGGGTGGATATTTTAGTGACTTGGGGCCCAATTCCTGCAAGTGCACACCGATGTTGACCTCTCATTGGAGTAAAACAGAGGGTAGGGAGAGATTCTGCTGGCAGAGAGTGTTCAAAATGGGGTTCCCCCCACATTTTCTGACTAGCAAGGTGACGCTAGCCACAAAACTACATTATTGATAAAGAAAAGTTAATTCCCCTTCAGAAACAATGATCCTGAGAATGTTTGGCTGCTGTAAAGGGGAGCTAATATCTAACAGAATTACATAACCAAAGGTCAAATTCTGCCCTGCTTTAAGATCTTGCAACTACATTGAAGTCATACATTGAAGTCATATGGGGATTGGGGGGAAGGGGATGCAGCGCACAACATAGCCTAAGATGTTTCTGACTCAAGCCAGTGTTAACATATGCACTCTTCAATTTGCAACTACCCTAACTTTTGCAATGGGGTATGAATACTTATTGTTCTTTAGTGCACACATACACCTATTTTTCTCCAAGCTCTTTATGGCTTGTGCACTGGCTGGCTTCATAAAGAAGATACGACTCTTTTTATTAGAAAGGCCTGTATTATTCCAAAGTCAAACTCTCTAGGAAACACATTCTTCAGGAATAAATCTCTGTGTTTTAGCCCTGCCCAATTACGAAGACTGTCTTAGTCCCTATTGATACAAAACTCTAACTAGCTTTAGTGGGAGAGTGACCAAGAAAAGTCTTGGCATTTTACAATCAGTGATACAATATAAATCCATCTTTGGAAAAAAATATTGGCTACAGTATATGCTTAGCCAGTTAATGTAGGATGCACCACTACAAAGCATATTTAATTCAGAATGTGCATCAAATCTAACTAATGCCAAGTTATAGAAAGCACACAATTTTATTTTTATTTCTTAATTTGGTGAGTAAATGTACTGCTTACTAAAGCGAGAGGACTAACAGTACTGCCTTTAGGCACACACACAAAGTCATTGTACAGGCTTGCTAGCACAGCTCTAGGCTACTAGAACTGCCGATCAAGGCAAATTTGTGTGTATGTGTGATTGAAATAACCGGTTTCATTTTCATTTGTGAACAAAATTAAGGATTGATCTCAACTTCCAAAAGATAGACGGGGTAGGGCACTAATGCGTTTTGCCACCTAGCCCTGGCCCTCATGTAATAAGCAACTGCTATGATGGAGATAAACTAAACTACATCTGAAAAGATCAAATCAATATATGAAAGTTCAAAGAAATTGAAGAATCTATAAGTAGGCACATCTCAGCACGCGTGTCATGGCCTGTTCAAGGGAGAAGACTGTTCATAAAAATGGAAGCATTTTTTTTCTCCCACCAAAGAACAAAAATATAAGGTGAAATAAAGGACTATTTTCTACGAGTTTGCCTATCAACAGCTTACTGCTCTTTTTCTGATTAGCAGCTCCTGCTGTAGCACCACCATATTATGGGACTCCTTAAACTGTACTATCCTGATAAGACCATATTTCACTGATCTCCTCCTATCTAAATGTCAAAAATGAAAGTCCATTTCGCAATTTGGGTACAATCAGGAAACACTCTGACATGTCAGGGAAAAAAACAGCCCGCTTTTTTTTTTATAAAACAAAACCCAAACCCAAAAAGAGATACACACTTCAATGTGTAACTATCCTCAGAACAACCTTGTATGTTTTTCAAAATGTCAAAACTTTCTTTGATGAAATTCCAAGTTCCTGACATTCCAGACCAAAAAGAAGGCAATTTTGACAAGGAAAACAACAACAACAACAAAACATAAGGATATCTTCACCAAAGACTCAACAGTAAATTCATTGGGAGTTTGCAGGACTGGATGAAGATTTCCCTTGACTAATAAAGGACTTACTATTATATTACTAACTTATGTTTAAAATAGGTGATTCTTGGATGGTTTATTCATTTACTACGATTTGTCTCATCATTGAGTAAGCTGCCTATCCAGCCCCCATCCACCTATGCCATATATTAAATATACAGAAATAAACAGCTGCATTCATCTAAAGAAAGAGAAAATAACTCCTCAACTAATCCCTGCTGTCAGCTCACCCCTGCAGAGCTACTGAAATCTTGTCTCTTTGCAGTGCTGTTTAAATGACTAATTGCTTTCCTGTGCACCAGTGAGATACTGCAAGTGCTCCATTTGCTCAAAGGGGATTGGGAATTTTTCTCCACACTTCTGTTTCCTCCTTAGAAGGAAACTTGATTAGGACTAGTTATGTTTTTACATGGGGGGGGGGAGGCAAACATTCCACTGTTTCATGCCATTGGCTACTTGTGACTCTCTCTGCCTCTCTAACTAGATCTAGTGAGCAGTGGCATAAAAATTGGGAATTATTTGGTTTCAATATTCCAATTATAAAGAGACTTTTGCATTCTAATGTTGTGGCGTGCACAGACAGACACAAAACAACAACAAAATCCACAACTTTTGGGGCTGTGCCACTAGTCTCTAATCCAGTCCCTTAAAAGCAGAAGAGATAAGAATGTTTTTTGTTTCTTTTATTTTTGACTGTAATAAATCCATCTCTTGTTTTCACCACTATCTCAACATGACCTGTAATGAGGGCTGTTGCCTGGTTTTGAGATTCTTCAAAATGCAAAGCATAAACTTTAATAAATGACAGAAGTGACCATGAGATTTTATTAATCTAATTGCCATTTAAACCTAATCTTCATATTATACATCTAATTCTTCATATCTTATTGTACACTATTCCATTAATGTTTCCAGCATGTAAGCCCATTACAAATCAAAGATATAAGAAATTGCTTATCTTTATCTACTGTTTATGTATGCATAGGCATGTAATTTCAGAATAAATTAGCTTGTCTGATAGCCAGTTATGTTAATACTGCATTGCATCCAAGTACTCTACCTCTACACTACGAGCTGGGGTGTGATTCCTTTGCTCGTGTACACACAAATATGCTAGTTCTCACTGAGCTAGTGAAAGTATAAATAGCAGTGCACTGCCATAACAGAGGTGCCAAGTACAAGCTCGCCTGAAACCAGTGGGCATGTACTTGGCATGGCTCAGCCATGTGTCCACTGCTGCTACCAGCTAGCACGAGAATGTGTACACAAGCGGGGAAATCGCACCCCTATCATAGTGTATACATGCCTTACTGTGCTTTATCAGGCTACATGCTTCCACTTCCCCCATCATTCATAGTTTCAAAAAAAGTCCTTTCCTTATAGGACTCTTATGCAAAAAAACCCTGACAAAAAAGTCACTTTCCTCTAACACTGAACAAGGAACATTATTATAATAAGGAAAACAGTATTATCCCCCAAAGCCATCTCTGTGTTTCACTGCATTTTCTCCCTCAAACCATCTCCACTTCCCAATGTCCTGATATCCTGCCACAGTAAAAGAAATAGTATTTACAACTTCAGATCAAAAAGGTCTTAATTCTAGATGATGGAATGTTAGATGTGAGCATTTAGAGTTACAGTGATTCAGTGTGTATTTTGCAAATGATATATGATAACTCATTGCAACACGAGCCACAACAAACGACATACCAGTCACGTACCCCCATGACCAAGCTACAGTAGGAAGTGCAGATAATATAAGGCATGAAACATTTGATGCCAGAAATCAGTGGCATTTGAGTACAAGCAAAACACTGCAGTCTCTTTGGATCTTCTCACAAGTCCAAATTTTCTTCCTGGCCTGTTTTCAGGAAGGTTAGCGGAATTGCTGAATAAAAGACTCAGTTTTATGTCTAAAATGTTGCAATTCTTCTTTAGAGCTGAAATAAAGTAGTAGTGGACATGAGGACTGGAGGGGGAAAAAGTCGTTCTAAAGGCTTGGGGCATAAAAGTCATGTTTTCAAAACTGAAGTATTTTCACTGATAGGAAGATGATTTAAAGGGAAAGAGGAGAAATATCTGATAAATTGATACATGTGCGGCAGTCTGGCTCATATATAAGAGGGGCTCCCCCTGCATTTATTACCTTTTTATTACATTGCCATGCAAACAGGATAACTAGGGCAGTACGAACATCTATCATGGTGACTTATCCCCAGAGATGTGTTAATCGTATAGGAAATTTACCAAAAGAGATAAGATATTATTTCTACTTAGTCAGCCAAATATTACTTCAGGATATTCCCCATCTAGGAGTCCAGGAATGCCCAAGCTGCATAAATTGGGGAATCTCAAATAGGAGTACAGAAGTTTTTTTTACCTATATATTTGACACCAGTGCAACTGGTTCTGGAATACTGAGTCCAGTTCCAGTGACTACAATTCAAGAAGGATGTGGATAAATTGGAGAGGGTTTAGCGTAGAGACATGGGAATGATTAGAGTATTAGAAAACACATGAAGCCTCCATGAACTCAATCTATTTAGCTTAACAAATGGAAGGTTAAGGGGTGACTTGATTATAGTTTGTAAGTACCTACATGGGGAACAAATATTTAATAATGAGCTCTTCAATCTAGCAGAGAAAGCTAGAACACGATCCAAAAGCTGGAAGTTAAAGTGAGACAAGTTCAGACTGGAAATAAGTTGTACATTTTTCACAGTGAAAGTAAATAAGCATTGGAGCAACTTCCAAGGGTCATGGTGGACTCCCCATCACTGAAAATTTTTAAATCAAGATTGGAAGTTTTTCTAAAAGACATGTTCTAGGAATGATGTTGGGGAAGTTCTATGGCTTTTGTTATACAGGAGGTCAGACTGGATGATATAAGTGAGATGAGTTACAAAAATGCTAGACTCAGACTTAACTGTGGAGCTGCTATCATGCCTCCATAGTGTATATGTAATCACATGATTAATTTTATTAAAATTAAAATTAAATTTTACTTATTTAATATTAATTCTCCATCTCTGAGAACCCTTAATAGTTGAATATTTATTGTATTTTTCATCAAATGATATAACTTATTTCAAGAAGTACTGTTATTATGGCTTACTACCAGCCATAATGCTTACTACCATGAATAGTTCCACTGAAGCCAACTTAATTTGTCAATAGCACTACCCGTGGTAGTAAACACCATGCTGGATAGTACGTATTTGCTGCTTCTGGTGTATATTAAAAATGTAGACTTCTGTGGATGGTCAATTTACTTGGAAAGAATATATCCTCCACTCTACAGAAAAGTCTAAGGATATATCAATAGTGACAAGTTAATTAATTTTACCACTTGATATACTAGTACACAGAGAAGCAAATCAGACCATTGGAATAAAGGAATCAACTGCCTCGTTACGTGTCTGCAGTATTGCAGTTAAATCGTTGTACAAAACCTAATTGTTAGTTTGCTCTACAGTAGTGAAATATTTCACTGCAGAAAGCAATATGTGCAATCTCCCTACATGGAGATCAAAAAATGAATAAGAAATTCTTTTTTACTTTGACATGAGGAAAGTGAAGCTCAGATATGCTTAGAAACAGGGAGGCATGAAAAAAAATGCTGTAAGACCAATGCTTATAATGTTATAGTTCCAGGCCTGCAAGTTGCATTCAGATTGATCATTTGAAAGTTAATGTGACCTTTGTTTATTCAGGGCCAGATCCTCAGATCCAGTGAACCCAGCAGTGCAAAATGGATGGAAAGCTGACCTAAAGAGACATCATTGTTCTCCGCTAGCAAAAGGGAATTACACAGATGGTGTAAAGCTAGAATAGGGGGCTCAACCCAATCCCTCCATAAAAGTGTGTTTGGAGGCCAGAGCTAGGAGGGGAGGAGACATGTTGGGGCAGCAGAGCTAGAGTGCATGATGCTCCGGCCAATCCTTGGCCAGCCTCAGGTTTGGGGGGATGGAGAGGTGACATGTTGCTAACTTTACTTATTCCTCTCTTCAGCTTGCTACAGCTGAAGTTCCAAGTTCCAAAATGTATATCTTGTATGATAAGCAGTCTTGAATACAAACAGAATCCTTATGTTGTATCAAAATTTAAATGAAAATATAGCATATAAATCAAGTCTTCAGGCATTAATGTTTAATTATTTCTTGCATAGTATCAATGGACAATATTTTTCCCTAATCGTGATTTGGATCAAATCATGAAGTCTTTACTCAATTTTTATTCAGCTCTTTCTCTAGCAAAATTCCCACTGAACTAATGCTGGAGAAAGGGTTTAAAAAAAAACTGAACGAGAATTTCAAGATTTCACCCTTTATTTGACTATCTATGGAAAATAGTCCTGTGTTTATGCACCTGATTGTCCTCTCATGAACACAGGGTTTACTTCAATGTAATGTCACTGATTTCAATGGAGTTGCTGCTAATTTACACCAGTATAACTAAAAACATATATAAACACAGGATGTGACAGCTCAGGAAATGAACAATCATGCTATTCTAGTCTCAAATAGCCAAGAACTAGTTATGACTGCATTCTGAGTAAGGCTATTACAGAACTGACTAAGACTGTGATGCATGTGATTATATGGTTGTTGCTTACATCTTGTGGAAACATGCCTCAAAACTGTAGGTGGCATTTGACTATACTTTGTAGTCCAAGTCACTTTGTACAGATGTTTACTGTATCATATCTGACACAATAGGACAGTCTGTTCCCCTGCACTCATATATAGACAAACATGAATACCTCATATCAAACAACCTTCACAATCTGATGGGAAGGATTTAAGATGAAAAGTTAAATGAAATATGGCTGTGAAGAAATGCAGGGACTGAGATAACTGTCCATATATAATTAAAGGGTGTGAACACCAGGACTGGAGAGTCATTTTGGCACTGCACTGTCCTCCCCATCCAATGCCACTATCACTCCTATCCCATCTATCTATCTATATTTTAACCCACTGGTTAATATGCAGCATGGCCCTCTCATGTAAGACAAACTGATGAATTGATTACATATGCACATAGAAACTATGTTATGTTCCGCTATGCCAAGTTGTCCATTCACATTCCGATGTCACCAGATTTGCTGCTAGAAGCCCCATCACATAAGCCATTTACATTTATACTGGGCATAGTTCTCAAAGATATATAGTAGGGAAAAGCCCTGCAGTTGGAGGAGGTTTGACCTAGGCGACCACATGACATAGTCCTCTCCATCTAGAACTCTAATTGTATGCACAAAATATGTAGTCACACACAAGCCTATACATGTCTATGACTTCAATGAGAAAGTAGGGGACTGAATGGACCAGAATTGACACTCATCATACTTTTAACTTGTAAATCAAAGTCAGAGAAATGTGGAGTAGAAAGAGGATTTTTCAAGATACTGCATATTAATAGCTTACTGATATTAATAGGATTTTTTAATATAACATAGGAAGTTGAATATTCAAGATTTCCAATCCATTTAATGTTTTATTGCACAGGCTATAATGAAACAGGAAATTGGTCCAATAATTCCTAATCACATAAGTGGTGTGCAAGCAGAAAGGCTGTACATTGGACCAAAACAAATGCTCTTCTTGGACTGAGTAACTGTATGTATAAGCATCCAGCTGTGGTCATTCGCAAGTGCAATTATCCACTATGCATGGGTGAAATTTGCTTGTCTGCTCAAGACTACTGCAGGGAAGGATGATCTTGGGTTAAATTTTCAAAAATGCCCAAATGATTTAGGAGTCTAAGGCCCATTTAGATTCTTAAGTCACTTGGGTGCTTTTGAAGATTTTACCTCTTGTGTCTAAGGCATAGTCTGTGATTAGGAAGGCTGAATTCAATTACCTGCTCTTACCCAGACTTCCTATGTGATTTTGGAAGTCTTTTACTCTCCTAGAGCCTCAGTTTCCCATCTTCTGCTTGCATGTTATAGACCTTTCTCCCACCCTTTGCTTGTCTTATCTATTCAGATTGGTCGCTCTGCAGGACATGGCCTGTCTCTAAACTATGGGTACATCTACACTGAAGCAAGGAGGTATAATTCCTAGCTTGGGTAAATGTACACATGCTAGCTATGATCAAGGTAGCACTTTAAAAATAACAGTGTGACCAACTGATGCTAGATACATACTTGAGAAGCTAGCCTGAACTGTTGTGATCATGCCACTGATTGAACTAACATATATGCGTCTAATCAAGCTGTGAATTACACCTTTCAGCTGCAGGGTAGACATACCCTATGTGTATGTAGAGTGCCCAGTACAATGAGGTCATAATTCCAATGGAACACTTAGGGGCCATTGTAAATAATAATAATACATAATAATGACACAAGTCCCACTTCATCCTTATTTGATTAATTAAATGGGACTTAAGTGGTGTATAGACCTCATGAATTTCATCCTGAGCCTACCATTTCTGAAAATCTGGCTCTTTAATGTTCAAATAAAAGGATGACATTTTATACATTTGTTAAAATATTGGCATATGTACATCATGACATCATCCTTGCCACAGGCTGTTAACACTACAAGGAGATTTAAAGAAAGGCTGATTGATGTCTGTGTTTCTTTTGTGACCTGTAAACAGGTGGCTCTGTAGAAGAGAGTACTGAGTTGGAAGCAAGAAGAAGAAGAATTAAGAATATTCAATAATGTGAATTTTCCTGAAAAAAAAGAGCAATACAGCTTACCATTTATTTCCAGCATGTGAAGTGGTACCTCAGTCTCCTTCCCACTTCCCCAGAGACCAGCGTCCATCCATAGGAGGGCAGATTGTATACTACTGGCAAAGAAGCAACTGTGGAATGACTATAATGCAGCATTATGTGGGTACTAAACCAGGAGTAGCTTCTGAAACTTCATCACTTTCATGGGCCAGGAGCCTTTAATTTGTACTGGGCCTCTCTTACAGCAAGTGTGACTGGAAGTGCTTATCCAAAATCATTTTAAAACTAGATATACTTGACCATCCACTCAGGCTCCTAATACTTATTGCTGCTAAAGGATGACTATGAATACACATGTAGCAGGACACTGCTTAGCTGAAAGTCTAGGGGGTTCTGATTTCTGAAGGAGCCACTGCTGCTGAGGAGACAGGAGGGAAATACAGAAAATCAGGGGGGATGGCAGGAGCTTCTCTCTTCCCTATCTCACATGTTCTTCCTCAGAACCACATGGTGGTACTCACGTTGGCCTGCACCTTACTCACTGTTAAATCCCATTCATGTCAATAGGCCTATTAATGGAATAAGGTACTACCAGAGATGAGTAAGGGTATCATCCTCTGGCCCTCAGTGAATAGCTTTCTGGGAACCTGGATAACGTAGCAACTCCTCACTGTCTCTTTCACCCTCTGCTCTGACAATCAAGCAGAGTGAAGATTTTTGCTGTTCCTCAGTTCTTGAGCCTTTTCTCTGTCCTCCCCTTCCTGCCCAGGCCCCCAGCAACAAAAATTACATGGAACCTGATCCAAAGAGCCATTCAAAAAGCAGAGGCTGTGCTGATAAGCAAGCCTTGTGGGATGTAAATGAATTTCAGATTAGCAAGAATTTCAGTAACTTTGGTTCAGGTAATCAAGGTTTTATGGTACTGTACTTCTGTTCAGTTATAGTTCTTGATCATTTATTATGTGGCACAACCTGGGAGTGCAGATCTATTTTGCATATACCATTAAATGCAAGAGCATTTAGTAATAAGACCCTCTAGAGAGAATATTACCAGAGATTATGGACTAATTTGGCCAAAAATGTCCCTTGAGAATCTCATTGCTTCAACAGAGGAGACAGGCTTGATGAGTATAAGACATAATAGTAATACAATTCAAGAACGCTTTCTACATTTGGATTCTATATTTACTAAACTGGTTTCTAATCCCTAACAATTTATTTTATTTGTATTAACAGACTATTGAATCAATGTTTGGTTTTTTTGGCTGTTGCATATCATTTCCTTAATGTTTGTTTTAAATTTGGTTACATTGTATTTCTTAATGCTTAAATCTCTGTTTTTCTCTGAGAAATACTTCTTAATACACTAATAGCCTAAGTAACATTTTTATGCTAATTAAACCCAGTCCTGTAGTCCTTATAACAATAAAACTACGAGAGGTCACATAGGTTTGAGTCCTTAATCTCTCTTTTAAATATAGATAGATAGGTCATATTTCATTTAATCATATGGATATTTATGTTTCAGTGCTTTGAAAATTTACTATCAAACTGAAAAGCAGCACACTTTAGAGAAAATTCTGCACTGTCTCTGAAAAGTAGGTCTGTAATTATACCTTATAAAAAAAGCCAAAGGAAGTAAACTTCTAGTTTACAAAACCACTAATAGGAAAAAAAAGGAATTTATTACTGTATAATAAAGCCTTTGGTAGAGCAATGTTACAAATCCAGTTGACACACACCCATTTAATACAGAAGAAATAATAGATAATATATTACATATTTTGTTTTAAATGGATGTGTGTTTAGCTAAATTTGTAACATAACTCTATCAAGGTCTTTATTATACGTTAATATTTTTTTTCTATTTTCCTCAGGGAGGAATATTTCTGGAAATGGAGGCTCAAGCCAAATCCTCACAAAACAACAGTCACCGCATTCCATCTTGAGAACAGGAATCATAGGATAACAGGGTTGGAAGGGACCTCAGGAGGTCATCAACCCCCTGCTCAAAGCAGGACCTATCCCCAACTAAATCATTCCAGCCAAATCATCCTAAAAGTGACCTTCTGTGGCAACAATGTGCAACATGACTCCTATCTATCTCGGTGTGAAGCTGGGTTTGCATGCTAACCTTCCATTACCATCTGAAGAAGGTAGCTGCCAAGATGAAGACAAGGGTCAACCTGGTCCAGAAACTGGCAAGCACAATCTGAGGAGCATCAGTATCAGTGTTATGGACATCAGCGGTGACCCTTGTGTATTGTAGCCGAATATTGTGCACCAATATGGATGAGAAATAGCCATACTCAACATACTGCAATGTGGTGCATCACTGGAACCCGCAAGTCAACCCCAACATCTTTGTTGCCAGTGCTGTCGCACATTACTCCCCCATCTGTTTGCCATGATACTGCAACCCTTTGGGAATTCCAGAGGACAGTGGAAGATGAATGTCTTCCCATCCACCAGGACCTTAATGTCCCTCACCACTGCCTGAAGTCACATAAGCCCTTTTGGACCCATGCATTTAACCTGATGAAGTTTGGAAAGCCAAATGGAGTTCACAAGAAGTCACAAACACCTCGTAAAAGACCTGATGCAGAAGTTCCCTGGCTTCAATCTCCCACAAAGCTCATAGGCACCCCTAAACCATAGCCACACAATTTTATATTACACAACAGTCAAAGAGAAAAAAATTGCAGTCAAGCAATGTTAAATTTATAACAAAAGATGCAAATGCCCAAAGGGGAATTTTTGCTTTTTTTTTTTTTTTTTAAATCTAGATTTGGACTGCATTAGCTATGTCCAGATCTGTCCTAATCCAGGAATTAACTCAGAAAACCAACCTGAATATATACATATATTTTTACATTATTGTTCTGTACATCATTAAGTTACTGTGCTTGCTTAGCATGTAAAAAAGTGTGAGGATTCTACATTATTGTAACTTCTCTGTATGACTATATGTTTAAATGACTTTGTGCATAGGTTTGTGCATAGGGGAGCTGAGAACCCTGTTGTGTCAAGCATTGTCCCCATGCCATATAAAATATACCAAGTGTGAATACCCACACATGCGAGCTTAAATTTGCTTTCTACAAGCAGTCATGTGAAGAAAATCGTCCCAATGTTCATGGAAAGTGAAGCAAAGTTATTTAAGAAAATCAATTGAATAGTCATGGCATTTTTTGTGGTATTTCCTTAGCCATACGACCTCATCCTACTTCCATGGAAGTAAATCAAAAGACTCCTATTAATCCAATGGTACAGGATCAGGCCATTAGCGTGCACACATATATGTGCCTAGGCATAAGATTTCAAAGAAACTTCTCACCATTTGCATCTTCTTGTCTCAGTGGAGAATTGTCAGCATAATATTAAACTTATAGGAATAACAGAAAACTGACAACTATTTTTCCACTGAGAAATATGCACAATTCAGTGTTTTTTAGAAGTGCTATTACAATAAAAAGCAATTATGGAATATAGGTTTAGACATGTCATTCGATTTCATAAGAATTCAAGTCAGATTTTTCAGGCAAAGAAAGGAAAAAAATAAAAAATACATATAGTTAGTGTCAAAGTGGTCTCTGTATTATTCATCATCACATGTGCACTAACAGATCCAAAATAATTAGTATTACTCACATTAATTAAGTTATGCAATTCCCCTGCCTAAAAGAGAAACACAAAGAAATGCAAACTAATTATACATTGATAACATGCTCTTCTGTCGATCTGTATCTGTAACCTCAATTTTTTCTCCCTGTGAATGTTGCATAAGAAAAATCAATGTCATCCAGGTCCCTAGTTGTGCTAGAATGCTGTATTATGCCTTACATCTAGTAAGTTTGACTTCACAGAGAGATACTGCATATCAAAATGTTAATGCAGAGAAAGAGGTGATTATTCTCCTAGATAGGATGTGAGGCTGCCCGCTGAAAATGTCACAGAAATGTGCAATCCGTAGCTCACAGGAACAAGGACTCCCCCGAACAGTGCTAGAGACATACTACATGAACTAAGCAAGAAGATCAAAGGTCATTTATCGTGGATAGAGATTAAAATTGGCTCTGACAAATTAAAAGAAAGAGATGAAATTTTTGGTTGATTACGTACAGCTTAGCCAAACCTCAGAACCTGCAGAAACCACTTAACATAAGAACATAAGGATGGCCCTACTGGGTCAGATCAAAGGTCTATCTAGCCCAGGATCCTGTCTTCTGACAGTGGCCAGTGCCAGGTGCCCCAGAGGGAATGAACAGAACAGGTAATCATCAAGTGATCCATCCCCTGTCGCTCATTCCCAGCTTCTGGCAAACAGAGGCTACGGACACCATTCCTGCACATCCTGGCTAGTAGCCATTGACGGACTTATCCTCCATGAATTTATCTAGTTCTTTTTTGAACTTCATTTCTTCCTCCCCCCACACCCCCAAACACACACAGAGTCCCCTCAAACCCTGCACCCTTTGGGAACTCAAATGTGATCCCAGTGGACACAGAGCCCATCTCACACTCAAAAAACATTACTACGAGCACGCCTCGTCCTTCTAATGCCAAACTCTATGCCAACTCACATTTAACCACTTCACCACTTAGTGTGTGCCCACGAGGGGTATGAATACCAGTCACAAAACTCTGAAATCCCAGCTACTTGATAGCTGTTTGCACAGCAACATTCATGGAAATCCCCACAGTACCCAAGATTTCCCACCTGGCCTCAGGGGTTGGCAGTTGTGTCTTACAGTAAGTGGTGTATTCTGGCCGACAGTGAGGCTTCCAGACTTGCTGTAACACCCTTGTTCCCAATCTTATGAGGCAGAAAGAATGAGACTTAAGGAGAGGGTCTGAGATGGTGCTGAACTTTAGATTTGGGAGAAAGATACATGGGGGGGGGGGGAGAAATCAGGAAATAAATAGTGAGTGGGGGGCAGTTCATAGGGATTGGGTAGGGAGGTCCAGCAAGTACTGGAGAAGATGTGATCCAAAGATTTGGCTTCTGTTTATACGATTGGAGGTTTCATCAGACACTACTTTTGCCCAAACTAGCAAAATAATGCAGAATATTTTGTGCACAGATGTTCTGAGGTTGTCCTCTCTGTCTTCAGTTTCCTATAAAGTGAAATTATTCTTGCTGATTTTGCTTTCAGTTCTGCTAAGATGTGAAAATCTACTGACATCTAACCTTTAGAAATATTTTTTAAATCTTGAGATTAAGGCCCTGAAGCATCATTTATTGGGTTTTCCATGAAGAAGAATGTATCTGAAGCAATTTGCTCTGCTTGTACTTTGCAGGGGGGAAATACTTTATTAGTACTATGGTAAACATACATCTTCAGAATGTAAAGCTATCTTCTGTATAAATATCTTAATTCCAGGCTGTGAAACAGGGAAGTGAAATATATGTTATCAGAGACAGATGTGATTTAATATCTGAAAATATAAAGAATTCTACAATTGCTATGGAGATTCCTCCTTTCCCTCCCTAAGTCAGGGCCAAATAAAAGATATTACATGAGTCTTGTACAAAATACTCCACTATATTTTTTCTATTCAAGCATTTGTTAATATATTAAAAATATACTGTCTATTTCATGTCCTGTATTATACACTGCCTAAAAAGTCGGATATCTTGACTATAAAGCCATATCCACTTAAACCTGGGTCTTAAAATTAGTTTTCATAACTTAAGAATGGTGGGTGCTGGTCAATATTTGGTTGCGTTACCTACAAGCAAAACCAAACATACTGATAGAAGTGTGGCTATTGATTCAGTAGGTGTCGCTCCTCCAGCTGAATCAGCACCGAACCTATTGTGACAGACTGACAATAACTTGCAATATCCCAAATGAACTTTATCTAATTAAGTTTAACATCTTTGGAGCCCATAGTATTAAGAATGCAACTGTGTAGTGCATTATATCTGGACGGTATTAGGAACTCCAAAAGACTTTTTGGAACCATACCTGTGAAGTGGATTTCTTAGGAAGTACCTGGGGATTACAAATGACCCACTTCAAATCCTCCTTTTTCAAGCTACCACCAGGGGAGGGGAAACCCATTGTCTATTAATTCCAGGAGCCGGTGAATTTCAGCTCAAAGACCCCTGCACTACATAAAGGGTGGAGTAAACATGAACCTGTGTTTATCATTTCAGAGTTTGCTTCAGACTATGGGGTGGGGGCTGGAGTGATGCCTATGCCACCCCAGACCAATCTTTGTTTCTTGATATCCCATATACAGTATGTAAAGAGCACCTTTAATGTGTGTCAAACAACTGAATTCAGGGCATTAATTGGGTCCTCATATAACCTAAATCCTTTACTCCTTGTGTCACTACTAGCATGAAGTAAAAATATCTATCACCCTTTCACAAACAAAAACCTATATACATTCAATTTCTTTAACCTTCCCTCTTCAACCATATTCTCCAGTTCTTATTACTTTGGCTGAGCAGTGATTCTTTTTGATATATTTTATAGAGTGAGAGTAAAATACATTTTATTTATATGTATGCACTTCCTCAGGGCACCCTCTTGCTCCCAATGAAGGCAATTGGACTTTGATCACTGACTTCAATGGGAGTGAACGCAGGCTCATTCATTCAAACTCCCTATACTGAAAAGACAGTTTAGTTGTTTTCAAAGTGTGAGAACACAAAATGGACCAGAGTGAAGAGGAAAATTAAGCTCAAGTTAAATCTAATGCTGAACAATCCCCTCCTAACCTCCTCGCCCTCCTCCCTACGTTTTAATACTTTTTGCACAGAACAAAAAAATTAAATTTTGGGTCTACGAATTGTCAGTAAACTACAAGGAGTCCACTGGCTACAGTTCTACATGGGAACGACAAAAAAATGTCAAATGCATTAGTATTATAGAAGGAGATGAGTGGCTATGCTTGTCTTCAAGCCCATTTGCTGAAGAAAGCATTTAATAATGACTGGCATCTAGAGCTGGTTTCACTTGTTAATAGTGGCATACTGTGTAAAAATGAGAAAAGTTTTGGAAGCACTTTCTTAACGCTGCCATTTTTGTGCCTCTAAATGTTTCCTCTGTAGTAATAAGAACTGTACTACATGTTTTATAAAAGTGCACTTTCTAAAAGATTTTTTTAACGAGTAACAAAGGGTCCAATCCCACTCCTGTTGACATCAATGGCAAAACTCCCATTGTATCAATAAAAGCAGGACTGAGCTCAAAAACTTTACTGCCGAGCCCCTTTAAACCAATACCTAATTGAAAAAAACTTCCATTTTTTTTTAATAGGCAACCTTCCCATTGTACTTTCAATTCATTGCTTCTGTGTCCTACCAAAAGGCAGCAAACTCCTAATAAATAAAACCACTGAAGGACATTATTTTCAGTTATGATAGTAACTTATAATAGACCACGCTGGGAAGGATTTACAAGACTTTAAACTCTATGCTTTATTAACAACCAAAGGCCAGACTGTTTCCATTTCCCCAGTGAATATCCAGAGTAACTCCTCTGAAGCCAGTTGATTAACATTAGTGAAACTGATTTGATTTAGCTTTCTTTCATATTAGAAGAAAAGTTTTATATTTTAGTAAATTAAACTCAAATCTCCTCTCTTTCTTGACTGAGAGTATGTCTACACTGCTTGCAGCTCATGGACACACTCCTAAGCTATCTTTAATTTAGTTAGCTCAGGTAGTGGAGCAGTGAAGCTACAGCAATGCATACTTCATCATGGACCAGCCTCCGTAATTCATTACCCAGAATTGCAAGCAGGTTTGAACAACCTGTGCTGACACACATGCTGCTGCAACTTCACTGCTCTGGCACCCAAGCCAGCTAGATCAAAGTTAGCTCAGCTATGTCTACATAAACCGCAATCACACCCTGTGATTGCACTGTAGACATACCCTGTGGAGCAGCAGTTTCATTCAGCTTGGAAACTGAACCTAGTGCAGAAGGTGGCAGTGTGCCTGTTAAGTGGTGTGTCATGCCATGAGCACATGACTCCAAAATCTTCACTGGCTGTCTGTTAGTTTCCAGGTGGAGTTTAAAGGGTTGGTTGTGACTCATTAAACCCTATGGGTCTTCCAACTCCCACTGAAATATACTTCAGTGGGCGTTAGATCAGGCCCCAAGGGTAAGTCTACATGCAGCTGGGAGGGAGCCTCCCAGCCCAGGTAGACAGACTCACACTAGTGGGGCTAAGGATTGTACACTAAATGTAATTGTGTAGATGGTTGTGGCCCATGGGGCAGCTCAGGCTTGCAAGCCCACCCAACTCTCTGGGTCTGAGCTCAGGTGGCTAGCTAAAGTCTCTGCTGGAGCCACAATATTTACACAGGTTTCAGAGTAGCAGCCGTGTTAGTCTGTATCTGCAAAAAGAAAAGGAGGACTTGTGGCAACTTAGAGACTAACAAATTTATTAGAGCATAAGCTTTTGTGAACTACAGATGCATCCGATGAAGTGAGCTGTAGCTCACGAAAGCTTATGCTCTAATAAATTTGTTAGTCTCTAAGGTGCCACAAGTACTCCTTTTCTTTTTGCAAATATTTACACAGCTATTATTAGCTCACTAGCTCCAGCCCCACCAGTGTGTCCCCATCTACCTGGGCTGTGGGGCGCTCTCCCAGCTGCAGCGTAGGCATACCCTAAATGACATAGGACCTGGCTAACTGAAAGCTGCCGCTCCTTTGTTATGTTAGCATGCTTTACAAGGGCCCTCCCACTTTGGAATTCACTCACTGTGTTTGCTCAGACTGAGCTCAAATTCATTGACTTTAGAGTAAGCTGAAAATCTTATCTATTGGGGCGGGTAGTTGGGGAAGGCTGAGGACTTCTCTTGGGAATGTGGATCTTTATCTCAGGGGATTTCTTTTTGGGGAGTTCTGAGATAGGCAAACAAAATTTCACTTAAAAGGGCGTCTGTGGTATGGAGAAAATTGGGCTATTTTTTGTGAATTGGACTGTATTATTAATTATGCTGAGGCTCCTACAGCCTGCTATTGCTTTACTCTATGTCTAAATCAAAACAAAGCAATATTAATATCTTTTACATAAGTATGAATTACAGAAATGTAAAGAAATATCAATGTACTGTAAAGAACAATCCTACAGTGGCAGGGCTATTGACTAGATGATCATGTAGGTCTTTTCCATCTCTAACTCGCATGATTTTATGATACCACCTTTAAAAAATTAAGAGGAAGTGAAAGACTGAACACTTTTTATACTATCTTCATAAAGCATTCTTCAAAGCATACATCTCCCCAACTAGTTCACCCATAACCAGTGTCCAGCAACAAAGACTGACTCAAATTGGAGACTTAATCATTAACCAGAAATCACTTAGTGGGAAACAAATGCTTGCCTAATATGAGAGGTTTCATAGGCACCATGCTCACAGGCCCCCATTTGTTCATTAATATTCAAACAATAGATTCTGAGCAGAAACAGTATGCCTTTGTTTTCCAGTATGGCACATTCAGGATATAATGCTGAGTGCTTTATTATTGGGTGTGTTTCTCACCACGAGCAGAGAGCCAAGATGTCTCTTATGATGACAGGGTGAGTAGCTAAGTGGTGATTTCCAGACACCAGAGATTGTCAGATGACTGGTTACCAGAAACTATTCATTTCATAGCAGCCTCTTCCGAGTTCTCAGCACATGCACACATCTCCTTTGTATTATCTTTCTGTTTTCACATCTCAGGGCTTTCCAATAGTCCCTCTTTTAAATTTAGCAAGGCAACAATTCTGATCACATGCAAGAATACCCGGATCATCGGTCAAGTACTTCTAAATGTTATGCAGCAGATTACAAAAACCCAACCCTTTCGAGAAAGTCCACCTATTATAGCTGGAGGAATCATAATAGTATCCAAATTCTTCAACTTAATGAGGTACCATCACTTTGGGCCAACTCTTAATACATGTCTATAAGGAACTAATTCACTTCTAACGTATTCATATGGAAATTTTTCAAGCTTCAGGTCAGACTTGCAAAAGAGTTCTGTATAGCTCTAAAGCTTGTCTCTCTCACCAACATAAGTTGGCCCAATAAAAGATATTACCTCACCCACCCTATCTCTCTCATATCCTGGGAACAACACAGCTACAACAATACTGCAAACAACAATGGAAAATATCCTAAGCGCCTAAGTCCCATTTTCAAAAGATACTTAGACATTAAGGAGCTAGAGCCACAAAGGGGACTCAAAGGTAGTGTCACAACACTTAACTTTTAGGCCCCTTTCCATCTAGGAGAATCCACAGTCCTGAATTAGACTCTTAGGCTCCAGTACAATGCATGGGAAGAATTCGGAACCTAAGAATGGGATTCACAGAAGCCAGCATGCTGAGCATGGAGCTGCCTATACTACAGAGGGAAATGCTGAGGGGAAAGGTAGGACTTAAGCCACACCCCAAAAGGGAATAAGGTATCTAACAGAAGGTGTCTCCTGCCGCTTGGGATTCATAGCAATGAATGCTTTCCAGGGGTTAGGCTCCAAAGCCAGGCCAGCCCTTTCTCATAAAAAATGAAGGAGAAAGAGCAGCTGCTGGTGGTGCCCACCCCTTATACCCAAAATCTCAGTGTACCTGGAAGGCAGAAGACCCAGGTTCAATTCCCTCCAAGTCCCTGAGGTGGAGCAGAGACTTGAACCACCTTTCCCACCTCCTAAGAATGCCCTAACCTCTGAGCTATATGGTAGGTGGCCTAGGATGTGAGGTTGCATCCCACTCTCTCCAGTTCCAGTCCCTTCTCCAATCAATATTTACGTATTTCATACGCAGTGGAATAGCTTCAACAGGCGAGCTTGAGAAAGACTCCTCCTGAACTTTCAGTGTGACTTAGGAGTGAAAATGCCTGAGGGTTAGATTTACAAAGGTATTTAGGCACCTAACGAGACAAATGTGTGCCTAATGGAATTGATAAGAGTGCCTAAGCAGGTTAGGTACCCAACTCCTATTAAGTTATTGGCCTTCACGCACTTGTGCAGTGGGGAGTGAGGAGCAGAGGGGTGGAAGAGTATAAGGAGACTGCCCCATCCCCAGTCTGTGTGTTCACCTAATGGCCAGGCACAACTGCAGTTCCTATTCTCAGGAGAACACAGGGATCCTATGTCCTTCCTCACCTAGGCACACTTGGTGTCCCATAAAGGGCAAGGAGGGTCATGTGTAGGTCAGGTCATAGCTCTACTCCCTTATGCATATGAGGTAGTGAAATAAACTACAACCCACGAAAGAGTGTGGCAATGAAAGAGCAGTCTCCATGCGCCTGGGAGCCCCTTCACTCCAAGCATTCAGGATCTCTGAGGTGCTTCAGCTGGGTCAGGGCTATCACTAGCCCACAGGGACAAACAGAATTCTTATAAAGGATAGAGGATAAAGGGACAGGAAAACAACTGCTTTTTCCACGTTTCCACTGCTGTCTCTTGCACCTACATCTTTCGTTCTTCTTCTCCAGGTGGGGAAGCAGAAAGGTAAATCCTAATTGCCTAATCCTGCATTCTTTGTGCACCCAGAAATACCTGTGTAACCAATGGGAGCTTTGAGTGTGCAAGGAATACTAGGCCAGATTCTAAGGGATAAATCCTCCCTGCATAGAACTCCTATAGTCTTCAGTGGGAGAGCTCTGCACACACAGGAAGCTTTGGATGACTGGCTCCTAGCTGCTGATTGTAGGGCCACTTCTAGACAAATTATAATATTTGACTGTACTGATGGACATGCTATGTTCGCTTTCCAAAGACAATGAATCTCACAGCACACATTGCATGTGAATAGACATTTTCTTTAAGGGCATTTTATTCAAATTACTAAGACTTACTGGACCCTTTTTGACACACAAGTTTGCACCACTTTAACGAACAATGTGTTTTTAGTGAAACTAGTGCAAGTTTGTAAGTCAATTATTTTAATTTCGATTCATCCAATAAAAAGCTGAACTGACACATGAGTAAAAAGAAAAGGAGTACCTGTGGCACCTTAGAGACTAACCAGTTTATTGGTTATTATTATTATTATTAACTGGTTAGTCTCTAAGGTGCCACAAGTCCTCCTTTTCTTTTTGCGAATACAGACTAACACGGCTGTTACTCTGAAACCTGACATATGAGTGTATACACAGAGGTTTGCATCGGTTTAAAAACAAAGTTAAACTGGTGGAACATCAGTACATGGACAAGGCCTTAGATTGTGAATCACTGCAGATGTGACCTTTTGTATTGAGGCCTTTTTTATTAATGTACAGTAGTCACAATTACCACAAGACAGCAAAAATCTTTGTCTGCTTCTATCTACAGATGATTTATTATTACTACTCCTATTGTAAAAGCCTACACTTTGGGAGGAGGAGGAAATCCATATGGAAACAATGAACAGTGAAATAAAAAAAAAAGGAGGAAAACAAAGTGTCCACTTATACAGATATTAAGCCATGTAACTTTTGGATAAAATCCTGATTTAATTTGCTATACATGGAGTCAGGACTCAGGAGCACTTTTGCAAACCACAAGCGATTGGAAAGGACAAACTGAGGACTGATACTAACAAGAGCTGGCATACTGCCTCGGTCCAGGTTGACCACAGTGCACAGGGGCTGCAATTATGAACACTGCCTGTAACGGCACAATCAGATTGATCCAGCATGTTTTGTTTGTTCATTTCTGGAAAATGTCAGTTCAGCTAATTCAATCAGAAATGCATCAGGCAGTCAGAATGGGTTTTCAAACCGTCAGAAAACAAAATAATTTCCCATAATTTAAAGATTGAAAAGCTCCTGACGCCTCATGGAAAAAAATATTGAAAATAATAATAATTTAGGTTACAAAGCATTTCTGTTCATATAATCAAATTTCTTATGTAAGTCTCTTCCCTGTTTATTACTATCATCATTCATAGAAAATTACAGTATCCCATTTTTCAGACTGTAGTTTGCTCATTTCTCAAACTGTTTAACAACTCACCATTTCAACCATAATTTGGGGGAAAAAACTCCAGCAAACCTGGAGATAAATGAGAGGAGCGGTTCTCAGCGAGGGGCCCCTGAGGGCAGGAAGCTGAAGCCCAAGCCCTGCCGCCTGGAGCTGAAACTGAAGCCAAAGCAACTTAACTTTGTGGGGCCCCCTGTGGCACGGGGCCCTGGGCAATTGCTCTGCTTGCTACCCCCTAACCCTGGCCCTGGCTTTCAATCTACTGGATATGCAGAAAAACAACTGTTGTGGCACAGGTGGGCTGTGGAGTTTTTTATAGCAGGTTGCAGGGGTGGGGGGCCTCAGAAGGAAAATGGTGGAGAACCCCTGAATTAGAGCATACCTTTAAATAACCTTCTGAGGACGACGTCAGTCAGTCTTTTGGTTGAGAAAGAGTTGCATAAATTGGCCTCAGGATTTATCTAAAATAATTGTCAAAGTTAAATTTATTAGTTAACTCCTTTAATGCCATAGGATGCAAATCATCCAGATGAGCCAACTGTATATGTAAATGTTCAGCTTTTCCAAGCATTCCCTTTCTTGCTTTTTAGCACTAGTTATTTTTAATGGCTCTTCATTACTTCCTAACTGTACAAACCATATTTCCTTTATTTTTCCACTTAAGGACAGATTTACAAATGCCAAACAAATATTTACAATCCAATAAACAATGGCTAAGAGGTTTCCTGAGCCATGCCAATGTTTATTTTATTATTTATATGTACACGTGTGTGCAATGGGCAGTGTCAGACAAACTTAATTATAGATGATGCTATCAGCCCAGTCTATTTTAGGTGTGTGTGCGCACACACACACGGCTTCCCAATATAAAACCCTGTTTTCAGTTTCTTAAACCTTTGCAAAAGTACCAGTCTGGATTGAAATTTTCCATGCTGCTTGTCTCCCTCAGATTTATTATTATTATTAGAAAACTTCAGCCAAAACAGTCAGTCATTTCCAAGAACAAGGCTAGGGGAAAATATGTTGTTTTGCCCATGTTGCAAATGTTCTTTGAAATACTCTAGCACCCACATATTTTGGAGAAGACTTGAAAATTGGTCCGGGGCATGGCCTGTGTGTCAGGGATGTGCTGTCCCCATGAAAATCCACCCAAATTCAAACAAGTTCTACACCATTGAAAAATAGCCATTCACACTGTCTCAACAGAGACTTACTAGCACTTCACAGAAAAAGTGTTGACGATACCATCCTATGGGTACAAAGGTCTAGCTACTCAAAGGTCCTAATGCTGATCACGCTGCGTGCACCATCCCCACAGAGCAACTGGGCATCTCCATCCCCTCACATCTCCTACTGTGGACCAGACTGTACATGGCCCATCCCCACAGAGCTACTGAGCATGCTCCAGCCCAGGGCAACAGGGACCCAGAGAACTTTTCCTAGTAATTTAACAAGTTGGGCTAGGGCCAGACCCTAGAACCAACAGAATAAAGCCTGCATCTCCGATGCTCTCAATAACCCCCTAGCTGGTGGCCAGGCAGCAGTGAGAGGAGATTTATCCCCTCGATTCAGATGAGATTGTATCAGAATGGTTGGGGGAGATGAGAGGAGCAGATTGCGACAAGGAGTCTGGTGATATTGGGAGGGGAAAGAGAGAAACTCTGAATGGGAGGTGGAGGAGGGACACAGTCTGGCTGGCAAGTGGACTGGGCCTAGTTGGGCAAGGAAGCTAGGACTGGGAGCTGGTGCAGTGAGCAAAGACTGGACAAGGAGACTGGAACCGGGAGTGCAGGGGGAGGGTAAGCTGGAACTTAGAATGAGAGAATGAAATGAGGAGCACTTGGCTGGTGGGGAGACACAGAGATCAAAGCTAGGGGGAAGGTGGGGAACTGGGACTGGGCAGACAAGGAGACTAGGACTTGGAACCAGTGTGGGGGAGAATGTAGGTTGCAGGGGAGGAGAGGCAGATCTTAAAAGCAGCTGGGGTGCTGGGGAAGAACTGCAACTTGGCAGGCAAAAGACTAGGAGAAGGAATCAAGTGGAGCATGTGCGCTAGACAGATTGGATGAGGAGCATAGGGAGGAAGACTAGGGCTGAGAGACAATGAAAGGGAAACGGAGAGAAATATATCAAACAAGGGACCAGGAAGGAGAACTGGGGCTGGCTGGGCAAGGAGATTGGGGGCAAGGAGCTGGTGTGGGAATGACACTGGGACTGGTTTGTCAAGAAGACTTGGCCTGGGTGTTGGGAAAATGAGACGGGAAGTCAGTGTGGAGAATGGAACTTGAACAGTGAGCCTGGTGAGGGAGACTAGGACTGGCTGGACAAGGAGACTGGGATGAGAAGCCTGAGGCGTGGAAATTGGGACAAGGAGCATGGGCGGGGAAGAGACAAGACTGGGCCAGAGACAGGTTGGAAAGAATAGGATAGAAGGGGTTGAGCTTGGGAGGAACAGCCAGAAGAATTTGTGCCCCCTCTGGAGCCTGGAATGAGAGCTAATATTACATGATCACATACTGGCTTCTTCCCATGCCCCCCACAACAAGACCCCTACCTCATTCAATGCCTAGGAAGGGCCTGCTCTGGGGGTGAATTAGGGTTGTGTACTGAAAGAGCCTGTTTCCTGTAGGACCCCTGCCTCATTGCTGCAGAATCTGGAAGGTCTGTAGTAACTAAGGCAGGGGACCTCAGGAAGAAAGGACATTCTCATGGATAAGACAACTGAATGCTACCCTGGAGAATTGGCTTCTATTCCTGCTTCTGCCACAGAACTCCTGTGTGATGTTAATCAAGTCACTTAAATTGAAACCAAGCTTTCCTGAGTTGGTCACTAATTGTGTGTTCCTCATTTTCTGGGTGCCCAACCTGAGATGCCTCAGGCTTGATTTGAAGTCAATCTGAGCATTCAAAACTGCAAGTGAAATCAGTGGGAGCTGGGCTTGAATATAGAGATTGCTATAGTACTAAGTATTCCCAGGTATCTCAGATTGGGCACCCAAAATTAGTGGATCCTAATGACCTTAATCTCTCTGTGCATCAGTTCCCCATCTGTAAAATGGGAATATCATCCCCCACAGGGATGTGAAAATAAATAAATTAATCCTTATGAAGTACTTAAATAATATAATAATGAGCACTATAGACTGAGGAAAGTAATAATTCTTTCTTCAGAACAGGGTTTGAATAGCAGGCAGGCAGTAAGGGCCACATAGAGATCAACAAGGATAAAACAAAACATTGAATAACTGCTCATTAACTGAGTACAGTTCATCCTGTGCACTGAATGAGGCAGAGGTCCTGTGGAAAAAAAATAGTATGATCATGTCACTGAATACTGGGTCATAATGCATATGCTCAAGGGAGCCAGATTATGGCTGCAAAGGTGGCCTTAATTTTGATATTGCCTAACTTTTGAGTGCTTGACTTTTCAATAATGTTGTTTTAATGTAGTTTTTCTGTTTATATATACACACACAAATCTAAAAACCTCATTCTAATTCAACTAATGAAGATTAATTAAGAGATAAAAAGCATTTCATGTAAGCCTTGCCGTGGATGAATTAACTACAATTAATTTTAAAAAGATAGTAATTTAGTTCAAAGAGTCATTTTTTCGCAGTAAATTAAAAGAAACTACCTTGAGAACCGTTGTACACACACGCACACACACACCCACCCCGTGCATACTTTTTGTGAAAATGTTTTTATTGGTTGAAAAGCAGTTTTTGTACAAAAATATTGATCAAAAATGTTGGCCAGCACTAATATCTAAGTACATAGGCACAGCTACACATAGTTCATTTTTATGTCTCCTGTCAATTTACTGTTTAAAAATTTCTATTTCATTCAACAAATTCAGGCAGAAAAAAATGTGTACAGTACCAGTTGAGAAAAACCCCTGTTCATCTAGGAAGGGAGAGCAAATACAGCAATAAGAAGGAATTCTTCTGCCTCCACTATGCTCCATGGAACAGAGCCCTCTGGAGTTCCACAGAATATTCAAATTCCATTGCCATAGAGCTCAACTGGAAATGGGGGCTGGGGGAGCTTCCCTACTCAGTGGTTGCTGTGAAGTGACTACATGGCCCTTGAATGCTGCCTTTCCCCTTTGTCACCAAAGGAGATTAAGACGACACACACAGCCACTCCAACTCTCTGGAACTGGGGGGAAAGTCACTGCAATTGACTGTCAATCAAATGTCCCTAGACACTTATGAGTTAAATAGGAATAGTAGCCAACAGGTACAGAATGGAGCTTTCAGCTTGAGTGAGGCATTTCCCCAGGCCCCAGGAAAATGAAGGGCTGTGGTCACAGCAATGCCCCCTGCTCACCTTCCAGCTTCCCACATGCACAATCACTGTATACCACCTTTTTCCCTACCCCTACTTTCTTTCTTCACGCTCCATCTAAGTGACCTCAGAGATATTTTCTCCAGTCCCACATGACTTCCACAAGGAAGAAGGCAGGGAAGGACCTGTAGAGAGCTGGCAATTGGCACAGGAAGCATGTTTGTATTAGTTAGCACCCCCATAAATCAGCTCCCTGGATTGTGACCGCAAAACTAGTGTTGAGATGCTCGGTGGCTCTGTCTGCTGGCGCTAGTCTATTAATCTTCAGGACAGACCAGGTCAAAGCAGAGTCTACGAAGAGTTACGGTGCTAATAGAGCCCCTTATAAAACAAGAGCAGGATCTGCTCTTTTAACCATGAAGGATCAAATTCTGCACTTATTGAACCCCATTTGTGCTCCAGTCCAGTTGTACGTCAGCACAGAGCCGAGCACAAATTCTAATTTGTGACTGAATATACAGAACAGAGACTGACTGTCATCGGAGGAGAAAGTTAGGTGCATTTATCATGAATAGCAGGGGATCTTATAGAGTTTCTTGTGGGGGGGAGGAGAAGGGAGCAATATAAATGATATTAGCAGTATTTTGCTTTCTAAGTGAAGAGGGAATACCATACCTACCGGTAAATGCAAAAAAGGAACCTAAGAGCTTCCACTTGAATTTTCTTTTATGGGACAGTCTGCATATATTTTTTGGAAGTGGATACATCCCTTCATAAACTCATTTCTTTATAGAGCCAAGGCCTCATAATGAGCTATTTTGATCCAGTTAATTAGCAGCTTCCATCCTCACGACTTTGATTAAAACAAGTGTGATTCTAAGGTTGACAGGAGGCAGTAAGCTAATTCATTTGACTAGCTTTGAGCTCATTAAAAGTTGGGCTGAAATATGCCCTAAGTCAGAGAGAAAAAAATTTTAGTGGTCTCATCAAGACTGTCTCTCGTGCAAAACATAGCATTTAAAAAAAAAAAATCATATGAAGCAAAACTGGCCGTCTCTGCTCAACATAGTGCTAGGTTTGTAACATGGTAGGTGTTTTGCAGCTCAGATCAGAGATGTATTATTAGAGCTTTGTGCTTGAGTTTGCTCAGCACCTGTGTGCAAAATGTCTTTCTTAAATCAACGTTGCCAGTCTTATTTTACTGATACTCACATTCAAAAAAAGGAAGAAAAGAACAAGTTTCATCTCCAATTTCACTGCCTTGTATGTAATACACATAAGCAAGAGCAATATGTGATGTGTTTCTCAAAGGCTGCTTTGATTATATATATTTCATTTATACTCTCTTTTGTTTGGTGCAAAGGTACTTAACTCTGATGTTTACTTCTACCAGTTGCTCATTTGAGGGAGGATGTATTAGACTTTGATCAGCGGCTTTGATTTATTATAGTCACTGTTTGATCAGCTACTTGCCCCATGAGTATTTGATCTACTTGGTAGCCTTTCCTATTTCATTTAAATTCTTTGTTCTATACACACACCCCATTTTGTTTGTTTTGTTGTTAGGGTTTTGAGGGCTTAAAGACTCATTCAGCTCAACAACAAGCTTTTTTTTCTAAAAATTGATTTTTTTTTAAAATAATTTGGCAGAGTTATAAACTGCTGTTCTTTGGAATTTTCCATTAGCATGGCCTGCTCTGGATTTCCTTAGGGCAAAAAGTCATTCCAGTGAGAGGGTATGTAATTTGCTTTCTTCATTGACTTTTCCTCTGGTGATTTGTATTGCTGTGTTGCATATTCTTACTGATTTTTCTTGGTTAACCCCAAAATATTCAACATTTCCATATGGTTCTTTAGAGACATGCTTATTTCAGTATCTAAATAGGATTCCAGGTTTCAATTTTTTGAAAACAACATACAAGCTTTCAGGGGATTTGTTTCATATATTTTGGCAGTTGTATTTTTCTGTTATTTCACGAACATCTATGTATTTGATTTATAGTATATTAGCAATCTACTTTCTGTCTCTCTTTATGCATCTATCTGGTGCAGATCTCTATGGAAAAACACACAAAAATGCTATTCTTTCATAAGTTCCAAGGCCAGAAGGGAGCATTGTGACCATCTAGTCTAACCTCCTGTATAAAAGAGGTCATAGAACTTCCTCAAAAATAATCCCTAGAGCAAAGCTTTTAGACAAAATATCCAATCTTAATTTTAAAAAATTATCCATGATGGAGAATCCACCAAGTCCCATGGTAAGTAGTTCCAATCATTAATTACTCTCACTGTTAAAAATTTACACCCATTATGTACCCTAATAATAAAATATATCAAACTCATTAATACTTAATAAAAATAATAATCATAAATGCCATTTTAAAATTGATTTTATACGGCACATTAAAAACTTGATGGCTCAGGAGATTGATAATAAGAGAGTGTCTTTCTTCTCAAGGTCATCAATTCAAACTCAGTTCAGGCTGGTAGTGATTGAAAGTTGCTTGGTGGTGGATGTTAGCGATCCTAGTCCAGTTTCTAATGGATAGCTGCTTGCCACAGCACAATTTGTGCTAGCTGGCACCTTTGTTGGAATTCTCAGCATAGAGGCTGAAAACTGAATGGGGTTTTGGACTACCCTCATTAGTCCCTTCAGGCCTGGCTTGCTGGTGCAGTGTGGGGAAGCTTGGACTGACATTGTCTGATCCAGAGTAACAGCCGTGTTAGTCTGTATTCGCAAAAAGAAAAGGAGTACTTGTGCCACCTTAGAGACTAACCAATTTATCTGAGCATAAGCTTTCATGAGAAGTGAGCTGTAGCTCACGAAAGCTTATGCTCAAATAAATTGGTTAGTCTCTAAGGTGCCACAAGTACTCCTTTTCTTATTGTCTGATCCATAACTGTTTGGTATCTCAACAGAGCACTTCACTCACTCATTTGACAATGTACTTTTGCAGCTGTTGTGTGTCAAATAAAAGCATTCAGACTCTATATTGAGTAAGCGGATAGATACCTCCTTTCATAACTTGGAACAACTATTTGCTTGCACTCTATCATGTTTACCAGCAAATAAACCAGGTCACATATTGTGTTACTTTACCAGCCAAATAAAACCTTGTCCTAGGATAAAGCCTCGAGAATGCTGATCAGCATAATGCCCCTTGTCCCAGTACAATGTCCTTGAAATGTTATAAATATATATAACATATATAAATGTTCAAACTTACACAATGTGCCATGGGCTGTAGTCCTTGCCTGATGGAAATCATTGGTAGGCAAATCTTTTATGTTTTCCTTTAGTTTGATTTTTAATGCCAAATGAGGCCTTTTGTTTAAAAAAAGTAGCTCACTGGGCTAAATTTTCAAGTTCTTCCAAAACGCACCCTCAACATTTCTTTTGCTCTCATATTTTGCACATGCAAAACTCAACACTTGCACGTGCAGGTTGGGTAGCTGTGCATACATCTACTGTGAAAGCACAAACCACTTGTTTGCAAGTGCATATGTGAACGGTCGACAGGTGTAAGTGGGAATGAGTACATAAAACATGTGACTTCTAGTGTTATATAGTGGAAAGACATTTCCTCAGTATTCTGCATATGAAACCCAAATGTTCTTGCATATTTAATCTAAAAACAACTTCCCTAATGATTTGTAACTTAGACAAACATCTCCTTTCACAAAACTCCTGATAACAGGTATCTTCAGAAGCATCTAAGTGACTTAGGAACCTAAGGTAAAATTTTCAGAGGTGCCTAAAGTCCCAGAGACATAGGATCTCTAAAGCCTAAATCACTTTTGAAAATGCAACTTACGTGCTTTTGAAAATGTTGACCCAACATCTTATATAGCTAAGGGTGAAATTTTCCCTGTACAAATGATCTACACAAGGCTTTATGCACCACTACAGCCCCACATTTCAGGCCAATCTGTGCAATTAGGGCACAACTGTGGACCGGTGTGATTCATACTTGTGCTACTCCAGGGGTAGTTTGGGAGGGGTTTGGTCTCCCTGGGGAGTGCATTCATCACACCATCTTTTAGGACTGTAAATTGTATGATCTCCACTGTTCAGCTGTTGGAGGGAGTATATGGCTATGATCTTGTGCAGGTATAAATTTCACCCAAAGGCTTCCATCTTCGACATCCTTGTGTTCAAATCCAAGTGTGTGGAGAGATGTGTGTATGATGGGGCAGATTAATTTTATCAAATTCCTTCAGACCACATATGCATCCTCATTGTTCTGATGTAGCTGAGGATAGACAATGGCATGGGATAGAAAATCTACTTTTCCCCAGCATGTAGTCAGGTGTTCAACCAACACCTGAGATAGCTCAGTACCTAGGATTATAAGGAAGACCGGTGGGTTTGATTAGAGAACCTCTTCTTGGGTTGCAAACACTAAACAGCCCTAGTCATTTCACTACTGTCTTAAGGCGTTCGCATTAAATACTGATATGGATTTAAGCATATTTTCAAGTGTGGAAGAATCCTGAATGCATCACTTAAGGTCTTTAGCCCACATGATATATCTCAATGAGATCAATTTTCAAAGATAACTGTGTGAAGAACCGGCTGAAGGATTTTTCCCTCAATGCCTTAATTCATTCGCTATTATAGTTATGATAACCTTATGCAGGGTAATTAAACTCAATTTGCCCTATATCAGTTGAAGGGGTTGAGGGGGTGTTAATAAATGAGCCATTTTTCCCAAGACCAAAGCTACTCACTTTCTTAGGCAAGTTGTTTGCTTTCTTAAGCATGCAGAAAAGGACATATCAATATTTCACATCATAAATATGGTTACATGAATCATGCCCTGATTCAGGGGTTCTCATGCTTTTTCTTTCTGAGGCCCCCTCAACATGCTATAAAAATTCCATCACCCACCTGTGCCACAATAACTGGTTTTCTGTATACAAAAGCCAGGACTGGCATTAGTGGGTAGCAAGCAGGGCAATTGTCCAGGGCCCCATGCCACAGAGGGCCTCGCAAAGCTAAGTTGCTCTGGCTTCAGCTTCAGCCCCAGATGGCTAGGCTTTAGGCCCCGGACTTCAGCCCCATGCAGTGGGGCTTCAGCTTTCTGCCCTTGGCCCCAGTGAGTCTGATGCTGGCCCTGCTTAGAGGCCACCCTGAAACCTGCTTATGGTCCCCCACAGGGAGCCCTGGTTGAGAACCACTGCCCTGATTTAGAAAGAACACTAACTTTTAAGCTGTCAACTACAAATGTTTATTAACAACTGCCTTTTGAAAGAGATTAGCATCGTGAACTCTGAATAAAAGGAAAACTGTTACAATCATGCTTTCTTTCATTTATAATGAATCAAAAGCCCTGTTATAATTCTACTAAACTACTATGAACAGAAATAGAAAAAAACCCCTAAAGAGTTTGTCTGAACATATATATCCCTATGTGGCATGGTTTTATAGCACATATTAACACGGATTCATGCTGTGGTCATGCAGTGCAGAGGGGTCACTTATCAGATTGTGCATTGAAAACAGCGTAAACACAATTTGGGGAATCGGCACATAAAAGAGAGAGAGGAGCAATGAAAAATGTAAAAGGAGAGAAAAAAGAAAAGTGGAGCATTCCCTGAACACATGTTTCTGACATCCTAAACCAAGTTCATGGTTGGACCCAGGTGTATGACTGGGTACATGGACAATAAAGTTAGGTAACATTTGCAATTACCTAACATTCAAAGAGCTAGAATATAAAAAAATATAGTTAAGGTTACACTTGGAATTCTTTCCCAATGTCACCTGCTCCAACTTTGTAAATATTTCTCTTGTTCAGATGAAGCATTCTAGACTGGGCTTCGGTTTCATCATCAAGGGTTCAGAAAAATCCATTCATACATTTTTGAGTTACATCAGGAGGAATAGAACATATTTTCCAATCATAAAGACAGAAAAAAAATGTCATGCTCTTTATTCTTGCTTAACCAAATTATGGCCAGCCTTTACACATGACTTTTCCAGGTGGCTAGTCCTGAATGAGGACTAATTTGCAGCCTAATTTACAAACAAAGAAAGGAAATGAACTTCACTGCTCACACCTCTTATTTGTTTTTTTTTAATAATTATCTGAATCAAGACACAGAATTGGAACATACCTAACCTTTGCTGAAGTCCAGATTCAGATAGCATTTGAAATGAGCTCTGCAGCTTGGTCCTATATCTACTATAGTTATTTTGGACTTCTAACATAAAGGGGTAGCTTTTATTTAGCATATGACTTGACATTTACTGGCTGGAAAGATCAAAGGTTTGTCAATGGGTTGACTCATATGATGAACACTGGTTTCTTTTTAAAAAGACAAAGTGCATGTTACCAGCAAATGAAGTATTTTGCAGTTCACTAAAGTAGAGAAAGTGAGCTTCAAAACAGACAAATAAGAAGCGAGTTCTCAGCCCTCATTCTCTCTGTCATTGTTTGCATTAGCGAAGGCTGGGGAGTTGAATAAAGAAAATCCCATAAATGGCATTTCAAAAGTTAAGGGGTAAATCATCAGCATGATATGTGATATATATGATATGATACATGGATTTTGCCACATGGCTTTTATTAAGGTGAATAGGAGTTGCACAGTTAAGTCTCTTCATACTGAAAACTTAATCCCAATTTCTTTTTTATTTTATTTAATTAGTCACAATATAAATGTCAACAAAAATATAAATTTAAATTCAAAGCTAAGAAAGAAAAATATCTTTTGGCAGCATGAATGTTTTGTTCAGTAGCATATTTAGCTGTATTAAGGGTTCCGAAATCTTATGAAAATGGGAGTATCCTAGAGAAGCCAAGGACAGAAATAATTCTGTGGCTTCAGTACCTTCTTTCATTAAACTACAGTTGTTGGCAATGCCATCACTAAGGACATGCTTTAGACTCTTTCCCCTTTCAGCACGTCCCAGGAGTCCTCTGTAAAATCCTAGAGCCACCACTTCAGATCCAGTCTTCTCAGGTGTTTGGAATACTGTATGTGTCACTCATTTGTCTACATGGCAACCATTAGCAGAGTTAAAAGGAGAGAACTGTAGACTTTCATTCAAGAATTACACCAAATCACTGCAGGGCTCAGCCAATCAGACAGCAAAATTTGGTTTTCAGGGAAAACTCCCATCCCTTGACAAATTAAAAGCCATAATAGGATGGAAGTCCTGACTTGGTCATTTCGCCTCACAAAGGTAGCTGTGATTTGTTTGGTTAACAAACTTGTGAACTAGATTTTGGCAGCATGAAACTTTTTATTCTGAAGTGATAAATCTTTCAGACTCTGAATGTCAGTGATTTCCAATCATTTTAAAATGATATGCTATTTATGCAAGAAGTTTTATACATGGAGAGCACAAGAGAGAGAGAGCACACTACTATATACAAGTATAGAATATGTAAATTGTTTCAATGAACTTAGAGCCATGTATTTAGTATGCTCCAGAAATAAATATTAGCTAAATATATGCAAGACACAAATCTTTATTTAAAAGAAGTTTGCTAACCTGTGAATTCAGCTCCTTCTTCATCAACTCCTGCCACAATCTGCAGTTTTAAATCTGGATCATTCTTCCCACTTTACTGCATCTGGAGACAAACACAAAGTTGCAATTTGAATAATAAAAAAGGACTTCAAAAACAAGCAATACCACACATAGGAATATATCAGTCTTTGTTTCTATGTAGACACAGCTTTTATAGTGATAGAACTTCTCTTTGTTCTTATCCCGTTTCATCAGATCACTGAGTTTGTCTCTGATCTCATCCTCTTTTCTCCTACATTTAACTAGAAAAGAAGGCTGATTTTCCATGTTACAATAAGAGCGGTAACATGATCCAGTAGATAGGGAACTGGAAGGGAAGTCAGGAGACCTGGATGCCAATCTTGGCTCTAACACTGACCTGCTCTGTGACCTTTGGGCAAGTCACTTTTTTGTGCATCAGTTTCCCTTATTCACTCAATCTGCACTGTTCACTTAAGATTGTAAGCTCTTTGGAGCAGAGTTGGCCTCAGTTTTCATTGCAATCTATAGATGCTTTTGCAATATAAACATATCATCATACTAAAATGCAATAATACATTCTGAAGCTGTGGATCAAAATGTTACTTTTGTTTTAATTCCAACCTATCATAACAGGCAGCCTGAACTATATTATGGAACACGAAGTATGATTCCAAGAAGCTTAGCTGGTAGAGTTCGAAAAGACTTGTTGAATCATCCTGTCCACTGTTGTTTCACTTAGTAGCCACAAGAGGTGATCGAACCCCATAATGAAATCATAAGCATTTTGGCAAAAAATAGTTTCTACTATTCATCTAAGACTGCTTTGGGAAAAAAAAAATTTCCATCCTCTCTAGTTGTCACATTCAGTACTACTAGAAATTCAAACTGTGAGGCATCTGTCTATACTCAATTTGTTGCAGTTATTCCAAATAGAAAACCTCTCTCAATCTTTCTGATATTGCTAGAAAGGTGTATTTTTAGGGGAGATTCATGTCAATCACCCCAGTGTAGAATTTCCTTTTTTCATGCTTCTATCTTTCAATCTACATAATAACTTTAAGATATCTAGATTTCAAAAGGGTCAAAAAGAATGGTTTGGAAGACCTGTGATCTTCTGACTATGACAAGGTGTCAAAAATATATTGTTCCTGTCTCTCCTACTTCAGTTCAGCAATCTGGAGCATGCTTGAAAGGTGTTCCATTTAAAATAATAGATAAAAGGTGATATAAAAGAAGTATACGATCAAGAAAAATATAAGGGAATATTCTTAGCTATTTTCTTCAGTCGTGTTCTCTCCATTTCAAGCACATCTTCAGTGATTAACCTGTTTGTATCTCATATACACACACTACACACGTGTGATATTTCTTTGCTATTGTGCCTATCCCTTAGCATTTATACTACTGAGTTCTTTCTGGAGGGATATTTCACACATTGGGCCACGTTAACAGATGCAACCACCGCTTTGCACCCTCAGGCTTCTCTAATATGTGCTGGACCCTGGAAACGGGGAAGAGTAAGGTGACTTAAAATCACCTCTCCCAAGTCCCATATTTTAATCAGGGAGAACAACCATAATATACATTTCTGGCTTTATTTCTATATACCATTAAGGAGAAAAAGAAGGATTGCAGGTCACCTTTACAAGTGATTTACTATCAAGAATCTTTGCATGAGTGGCAAGATATTCAATGAAATATTTTTAGGGAAAAAAGTGATAAAGGGAAATTCAGCTAAGCTTTTTTCTTCCTTGATACTACTCGATAATCTCTTTATCTGGCCTTATTCCAATAGAGTTAGAGGCAGACTGTTATTTCCCCACAAACAAATCCCAGCCTCTGACACACACACACACACACACACACACACACGTACGTTAGTACTTCAAACTGATGGCTACATTTTTAAATACGGGTTAGCATCTTTGAGATGCATGGCCAAATTCTGTATACACACATACACTTCAGTGAGGCATGTCTATCTAGCTGGCCTCATTTGGTGCATCGTAGGTCCATGCAAGAGACCAATAAGTTCAAAGCCCTGATGGTGAGTCTGTTGCCTTTTTATTTAAGAGCTTGATCCAGCTCCCCTTATAGTCAATAGAAGGTTTTTAAAATAATCAATCAATCATACACAGAACACATACATCAATCTCTGCTTCAAAATGAAGAATGTAATCCTGCTCTGACACAATGGACTGACTGGTAGACAAGCCCTTAAATATACATAGATACTTAGTATGTGGCAAGCTCAGGTGTAAATCTGCAGGACACTAGACTAAGTTGCTATATGGACCCTGCTACCACACTCTAAAAGTTTGATAGTTTGCTGTAAGGTACCACTGTTTGGAAGCCGAGTACATCAAAGCATACTATGGAACTTTTAGTGCATAGTAGGAGGTCCATATGGCAATTTAATGCATAGCAGGCTAGCGTGACAGATTCACACCCCAGGTTGTTGGTTTCAGCCTATTGCTTGAGTCTATTAAGGGTTGTTTTTCTTTTTTTACCTTACTTGCAATTCACACAGAAAAGTAACTGAAATGCTTGACAGGAGACCATAATTAAAAAAAAAAAAGTCATCTTCACAAATCCTCTGCTTCCTTTATAACTAAGTGAGGTCCACCTGGACCTATCAATCAACCTTTAACTCAGAGTCATCCATGACAAGAGTATAGAGAGGCAGACAGGAAAGGACCAGAGAATGATATAAAGGAATTCTGTAGGAGTATTCACATTTGCTGAAGGAAGGCCTTAACCTTTTCTCCAGCAAATTCAGTTAACAGGTAATAGAAATGAAGGAAAGGATGGTGTTAAAGAGATAATGAGGGCTGCCAAGGAACGTTTAGGAAAATGACTACCCACTTCATGACAAACTTATACCAACAGAGGATTCCACCAGAGGTACAGGTGAGAGGCCATCATTTCCCTTTAGAAACTCACTCTTAGCACCCTGCTTTCCACTTCGAACCATCTGCTCCGGCTTATTGAAAACCATAAACTATATCATTTCATACCAGCTGAGGATGTGGTCCCCTGTATATAGAATGACATGACAATTAAAATGTAAAAAACCAAGTGGCAACAAACCACGTGCCAGACATAGCCAATCCAAGCACTATGCTTTTAAAATAGGTTCTTCCCTCCTTAGCAATTCTCTGCAGATTATGAGTGGCCTTATCTCCATTGTAGTCACCACTGAAGGGCCGGGATCCATGCTGCTTTGTACTCCGTGTAGTCCAATGTAATTCAGTAGCATTTTACCACTCTCCATAGGTTTAAATGGCCACCCAAGGGGCAGGGCAATCTAGTGTTAGGCCCCTACTCTTTTGTGTTTTGTAAGCACCAGGTGTGCAAAAGCCTGATTCAGATACAGAGTTCTGTTGTAGCCATGTTGCACATTGACTCCCCCATTATGCCTACAATGCCTCCTATTGGTGATATGGATGGAAGAGACAATGCGTAAATTAATGCACACAGGGTCGGCATTAACCTTTCTGCTACATCCAGTAGAATCTGAGGGGAAGGAATGTTGAAGACAGCAGATGGCCCCTAGTCTGCCTATGCCTACACAACAAAGCCCTGTGTGGAGGAGCTTCCATGGAGTGGGGGAAAGGTGGACAACGAAGCTGCAGAGGTGGATATTCTCCTTTTTCAGCATCACCTCAGTCCACTCTAGGGCTCTGCTAGGTTTTTGTTTCCTCTGATCCCTGAAATGAGGAGAGCATGTCCTACGACTCATGAAAAAAAAAAAAGTGAAGTTGTCAGTTGCGAGCTTCCTTTCATATCAGCGCAAGGGAGTAAGGGGGTGTAGTGAGCCTCCTTACTTCTTTGCTTGGGCTATCTGCATTGCTAATCTGCTCGCAGTGCAGAGAGCAAGAGCCAATATTTACCATCCCATTAAGTGAGTGGGGCCTTAGCTCTGTGCCCCCAATATGCTGTCTAGTCCAGCAGAGTCATCCCAGAGAAGGTCATAAGATATAACTAGCTTAGGGTTGGTGAAGCCATTCACACCTGTGCAAAGTGGATGTAAAATTATGAGAATGGCACCAATATGCACCCGCTTTGCTTAGGCATAAGTGACTATTCAAGATGAAAGGCAGTGGAGAATCAAAGTATAGGAGTCTAAAGTAACTCTGGATAATAGTATAGTTATTATGCTTTATTACCATCAATGATGCTCTTAAAAGGGGATAATCATTATCATTAATATAAAATTAGGTTCAAATGCATGATAGTATATGAGGAAACTATATCCATTATTTTATTATATTAGATCTGCAAGTATTATGCTAAATGGCTTTTGCTTAATGTTCTGATTCTTTTTAATTTGTGTCAGGTACCCATATGCAGAGGCCAGAGACACCACTAGAAATCAGTCAGTGCTTCTCTATTGTTACAGTACACTGAGTTTACTTTCATAACCTAGGGAAATGAATGTGACTTTGGACCTGATCCTACATTCCTTGTGCCTCCAAAAATCTCACACGTATAGCAATGGGATATTTAAAGGGACAAGGAATGTGAGATTAGGAATTGATTCTGTAATGGAAATTTATTATTTACCCTGTCACTTACAGTCATGCCTATGGGCCACATTGAGATTGGATCCCCATTGTGCTGGCCTTTGTGTACACACACACACACACACACACACACACACACAGAATGAGATAGGCTCTAAATATGTTTAACGTTAAGAAGGGACACAATTGTCCATTAATGTAAACCAACATAGCTCCATTGATTTCAAAAGAGCTGTTCCACTTTACACCAGCTAAGAATTTGGCCCTAAGATTTTTACAACGGTGTCCATTTTAAGACATCCTCAGGTTTCAGCAGCCTTCAAGCAATCCTACTTCACACACTCCGCCTCTCGCCCACCTCAACCTCTCTGTGAATCAAGTAGCACTTGATGGAATATGGGACTGTGTCTTATACTGTTTCATTGGGAAGATGAGTTGAATTCCTTGAAATATTGTAAGGAATGTACCGGTCTACAAGAATGCACCTGTCTGCAGCAGAGACTGAATTATGCTTTCCTGTGTCTCTTTTGTCACCCAAATGTTGAAATGTTATTCTGTGATCTATTTCTGAGACTCTTCAGTGTGGAATGATGCTTTCCATAGAAAAGCATGATTGTTATTCCTGGAGGCGTGGGTTACCTAGCAGGCATAGACAGGCTGCTGTTTTCCTTTGCTCAGGGAAATGCATAAATATCTTTAAAAAGCTGCTTGCGTTTAAAAGTCAAGTGCCTATTTTACAGAGGGCTAAAGGAGATGATTTGTGAGAGACGTGGTGCTGTGGGCGCATGGTTTCTTAAATGGGGAGAGGACAGTTATTATTATAAGTGTTCATTGTGCATATCAATAGCCATATGGCCGATTCAGAGCTGCAATGAGTTTGCAGCTGCAAAGTCCAAGTGATTGCATTTACTGTGCTACTAGAAACGGCGGTATTACTGGAACAATATATTCCTTGATAGAAATGAATGTGTGCTGTACTGTGCTAAAAACTTGTCTTGGTCTTTGAACCCCAGTTGCTAAAGAGGAGGGGGGAAATGGTTTACGTTTTAACCACATCTACTGTTCAAGGTTTGCTGCGGCTAGAATATATTTTTAAGTGATGAAATGCACCTCTTTCTTAGATCTACAGGGATTAAATAAAAACAGGAAATAGTGTGTGTGTGTTACTAACTAGATTCACACTGCTACTTCTGCTCCCTGTTTTGCAATTGCATCTTTTCATTAATTACTACTACTGTTACTAGAATTGTTTCACGTCTTCCAATTTTCAAAAGGGTTAAAGGGGTTAGATTTGTTTCCAACCAGGGGACTGAGCATTTGAGGGTTTTACTCATTTCAGCTGCTTGCTCACTGAGTGTGATTCTCTGTTCCAGCTGAGTTATGCTTGGTGCAGAAATTGAAAAAGGAGCAGAGACAAAGGTGGCTTGAATCCATCTTTGTGTTTCCCCTATTCCTGGGCGAGCTAGGAGTTTGACCGACCTCTGGTGTAAGTTAGAGCAGCCCAATTGCTGCAACTTAAAATCTAGCCACCTGTGGTCTCAAGGGGCAATTCCAGCAGCCAGGAATAGCAGGAGTGCAGCTCTGCTGTGGCCACACCCCCTTTCCCTATGCCACATCACAGATGGCAACAGAGCTGTATTACTGGATCTCTGCCACCTTGAGACACTTCAAATGGTGTTTTATTGTACCACAGATAAGTATCGACTCATGTAAGATACATTATGCTAACTGGAATCTGAACTTTTAAATGTTGCTTGTATTTGGTCTGCTGTGGAACTCTGAGTTGTTGCATTCCCATAGTCTTACTCATGGCTGTGAGATCCTCCATAAAAAGCTAACATTCCAGGGCAAGGCATCATTGTGCTGAGTTATATTGTTCTTGACAGCCCCAACACTGCTCTTGGGGTGGGGCAGAATGGCATTGTCCCTGAAGGAGCACCAGGAGCAGATAATCTCCTTAAATGCCTGATCCCACACATGGGGCATCATGCCCCTGCATGCCCTTCCTATTCTGCCAGCTATTGAGCAAACAAGGCAGGGACATAGCCCTACTTTCTTCCTGACCCTCTGGGTCAATGGATGCTCCCAGGAGCTCGTGGAGGGAGTAGTCCCACCGTCCCTCTCAGCTTTGTGCACCCAGGAGACCAGGCACAAAGTTGCTTTGTATTATTGAAGAAAATGACGACTAGGCTTTGGCACTGAAGGGTTAACAAAGTGTAAAGATATGAATGGGGGTGTGGTAGCCAAAGGTAATATCAGCCTGTTGCTTAGGCTGCAGTAAACAACTTCTATACCCAACTCACTCATGCAGCCATGTACATCTGGCTCCTCACACCAGACACTCCGAGACCAGAGGACGTCCTACAGGGTGGACCATAGAAACTTTTGCCACTGCTCTGTGTATAACAGGGGAGTGAAGAATCAAATCCTGCAGTCCTTACTTGGCCTTGACTTTAGTAAGAGTTATGGAGTAATAGTAAGGAATGAGCCTGACACCTGCATATTAATAAAGAAGTTTTTGGGGGGTGAGGGTGTAGTCACAGAAGGAAACTATTTATGAACCAACTTGGTAAACAGTGCAGCATCACATGAATAAACCACGGTCCTTTCAAAAAGTCACTGTCTTTGAAATGACAAAGCATTTTAGTGGTGTTTTGGATTCCACGTAAGAGAGAAATGAACTAGAGAGAAATTTGTGATTAAGTCTACAGTTTAATTCAAAGGCCATAAAGTTCATATGTGGAGAGAAAAAAAAAAGAAAAGAGGCTTTAACTTTTAAAATAAAAACATGAAACCAAAGTTTTAGAAATAATCATCATCCACTTATATAATGAACGCAAGACATGCCATAACTGCAATGATGACATAGATGGCAATCTAAGAGTAAAAGTTTTCTCATTTTTAATTATTTAATCTTTAAAAAGTGGGGTAGAGCTAACTTTGTAACAATGGAAAATGAACACATCCATTTTAGTTGACATGCAATGTAAAAATAAAGATGGATTATTCTTCACAATTGCAAGTCCACTGGCAAAAAAGCATTTTTGAGGTTTACCCTTTATACATTTGTCATGCTACTTTTATACAAAGTCATGAATATTGAAAAAATATACTTCATAATAAAAAAAAGTTATTTTGAAGGGTCTCTCTTTCAATGTAGGGTTTGGCCATTCATGTCAATATGAGCAGAATGTGGTAAAAAAGAAATATATCAGTAGATTTGCTTTCGTTGAACTCTTCATTTTGGACTCTTTCATTTTCCATTACAAACTGTAACAGAACAAATCAGACAAGAAGTTCTCTCAAAGTCACAGATTTAACTTAGAGATAACAGTCTTATAAAATGTACCCATTGAACGCAAATTGCTGTATGCAAGTGCTGTGATGTTTCTGTAAAATATTTTGAGCAAAAGATTTAAAATAGTGACATGAAACAGTTGCTAGGTAATCTATTAGCATTGACGGAAGTCAGAAAATGAAGTCTGTGGATCAAAATCATATAACAAGTGCACATGAATTCAGGGCATATTAAGGGGTAGGGTTGACTCTTTCATTTGTTGTTGAAGACTCCTTGGTAAATAAGAGACCCTTTGGTAGGATTCTATCCAAGACCTATTTATTTTTAATTTACTGCTGGGGTGAAATATTCTCCTCTACATTACTCCAGAAGAGCTCGTTGGGAACAATCTGTTGCAATGGTTTTTCAACAGAAATTGTAGATTCTGCAAAATTGAAATATTCTATGGGAAAATGTCTATTCTGCTGAAATGTTTCAATTGTCATCTAAAAAAAATATGGTATTTTGGATCAGTCCAGCATCAATCTGTCTTCCTGAGCAGCCACAGTACCTCATACACCCAATCTCCTCTACAGACCAGGCTCTCAGGCTGGACTACCTATACTGTGATACATCTGTCTCCCCTCTGTTTCAACCAGTGTGGTGAATCCCAGAACTCCTATGAGTGCCTCATGGGAGATGAAGTCTGACCAGGGAGCTCTGACCACAGAGGACAATGGTGGCACTGGACACCCGAACAACATCTCTCAGAATGGAGATGGATGCAGTTCAATGTTAAACAAAGCCTAAATAAAACATTTCAACTTGTTTCTACAAGCCGAAGTGAAATGTTTCAATTCAGGAATGTTGGACCCTTTCATTTTTATCAAAAATGTTGAAGTGAAGCATTTCAACGTTTTCCAGTTTATGTTTTTTTGGAAATTTTTGAAAATTTCTTTTTTGTTCCAATTCAGGATGAAAACAAATTATGAAATATTGGAACATCCCATGGGACAGAAATTCCTATTTTCAACAAACTTTACCCTCTAAAGTGTACAAGTTACCAATTTACTCTTACCTAAACTGAACTAAAAGTTGATAAATACGGAAAACTCTGATATGTAGCAAATGAGAATAATCGAAAATACAGTAACTTCTAATGACTATGGCAAAAAACCAAACCAGCTAAAAGAAAAGGAGTACTTGGTGGCACCTTAGAGACTAACCAATTTATCTGAGCATAAGCTTTAGTGAGCTACAGCTCACTTCATCGGATGTGAAGTCCGATTTCGTAGCTCACGAAAGCTTATGCTCAAATAAATTGGTTAGTCTCTAAGGTGCCACTAATACTCCTTTTCTTTTTGCGAATACAGACTAACTCTCAAAGCAGCTAAGTATCTAAAATCTTCCACTTATTTCTGTCCAAGAGCATTATTAAAAGTGAAGAGAATCTTGACGTGCTCAACTTAGTTGTATAATCGGTAATAGCAATACACAGAAATTGGTAAATTAAACTCAGTCTCTAGGATTTATAGTACCAATAAAATAAGGCAGGACAAAGATATTTTGTCAATCCAATGCACTGGACCAGATTCTGGCTGATAAAATAATAAGACCAATAATCAGAAATAAGGCTGTATTGACACATACCAGAAGTAAATCAGGTACAATATTTATTTAAGCATATGGTCACTTAGGTTTCTTACTTGCTAGGTACATGTGTTTTTTTTCCCCCACGTAAATTAGGTTTGGGTAAATAAATTCATGCCCGATATGTAACAATATTTAATGATCATGGTAAGTGCTCAGCAATTAAACCCAATTCTATGATACATGTACATGTATTGACTTTAAATTTCAGTGAACACCAAGATTTATGGTCTCTTGAGGAAAATTCTGACTGGTAGGAATCACCGCTGTCAATATTTACCTCCTGGGTCAATAAATCCTGATAGTCAATAAAAGTCAGTAAATTCAATTGACAGCACTAGGGTTGTCTGTGTACACCTTAGGGTAGGATTTGGCACACTTAGTATATGCTTATTAGTTAGAATGATTTTGCATTTAGAGTCCCTGTGGTATTGGGCACACTTCCATGTGCTTTTTACAACATATCAACCATAAGTCATTTCTACTGTTATTGCTTTGCTACTACCTTTCCTTGAACTCCTTTGGAAAATAAAGTATATGCAAATTGAATGATATGCATTTTCTTTTATATATATCAAAAAGAGGATTCCCTCTGGGCTGGTAATATAAAGTCACATAATGCTGTATGCTACAACTTTATATTAGATGCTGGAGAACAATTTTTTCACAGTGTATATGTATTTATATTCAAAGTTTTGGGATTTAAGGGGAAAAAAATTCATACAATTCACTCTTGTATTTTGAAGATTACAACAATTTCTAAATATATAGTTGTGAGTAGATATTCTGGGCCAGATCCTTAGCTGGCATAAATCAGCATAACTCCCTTGAACTTCAGTGGAGCTATACCAATTTACACCAGCTGAGGCACTGGGTCTCTAACTTTTTCCATTTCTTTAAAAACAACAACTAAGCAGAACTGTATGAGTTTGAGCTGCCCTTTTCCACATCTCCAACATAAACGTAATTCATATGACAACTATTTCATACCTATTATATAGTTGCATTGAAGCACCATCCTGTCTTCCTTTTACAGTATTTATCAAACTGTAATCTTTCAAGAATATCTAAAAAGGTTATTCAGATATTTATTACTCAACAAATATCAACAAATAATTTATTCATACAACTAACTTGCTTTCACTGTGTCAGCACCCCTTTCATGTTCACGTTGAGTGGTGTTTCTAGTGAAGGAACAGTTTGTGCTAGTTCAAGGACTTAAGCAAAAATGAATTGTAAGACTGAATTTTGAATATTTACTAAAAGTGAATTCCAAATGGTATCACCGACCACTGCAAATTTTCAATGCTGAACTGAAAATTCACACTGGAATATACAATTGTAACAATGTTGTTGTTGGTCAGTTACACAAATGACCGCCCTTTAAGCGTGTGTGTGTGTGCGCGCACGCGTGCGTGCTTGGCTGGATGGCTGAATGAAGGGAACAGTGCTTTACGGCTGGTGGGGGAGGAGACGGGGGGGGGGAAGAGGAAAACTGCTGCAAAAAGGGACAGCGTGGTTGCTGACTTACCCCTTGGAAATGCAGAGTTTAAAAGAGGCAACTGTGCGCCCAAAGCCTTCCTTTTTACACGGACCAAGGCTGAACCAGGACCCACCCTCCCTCCCTTTTAGGTGGTAAAATACCAGGTTTGGTCAACACCTGCTGTGGGCATTACACTAGCAGCCCCGTGGGAGGGGGCTGGGAAGGAATTTTTCCCTGACCACCAGATTGGCTTTGGTGCAGTTGGGGTTTTTTCACCTTCCCCACACCAGGTTTCAGGAAGGGCTCTGTTCAGGCATGGCATGACGGGTGGTAGGCCATATATCGCAACTCATTATTTAAGTGTAGGGCGGATGTCCAGTGCAGGTACTCCATAGGAAAGGCACACAGTGACCGGATAAATGGCTTGTAAAAGGACTTAAAAAGAGGTGTTCATTAAAGGAATGAACGGGGAGTGGTTGGGGACTCCTATGATTGGTACAGCAGGGAGCCAACCCCCCATTCTTATAGCCCACCTTAACCCTCCTATGGGCGGGGGTGGATGGTACGGTCCTGGCAATGGATTTGTTGGAGGGGCCAGGAGGGAAAAAGAGAGGGAGCTGGTAAAAGCCCCCCAGGTAATTACAGAATAAACATGGGGTTACCTTCACTGTACACGGTTATCTGCTGGGTAGTCCCAGACATCTAATAATAAAGTTGCAGCTGGATTAAACCCATGTTAAATGTCTCCTGTCCTTTCGGCATAGCCAGACAATAATTGATCAGGCCAAAGAAACTGTAACATGTAAGTTAGGTAGTGAGTGTGAATTTTAGAACATTTCCAAAACACTGCTGGCAAGGGATTTATAGACTAAAAATTATCCTATGAGGACAATTACAAATAATTCAGAAGAATAAGGACATTTGAGATTTGTTCATGGACAAATTAAAAACAATCTGCAAAGAGAAAAACAGTGAAATGCCTTGAATAAATTGTTTGTTATGAATCAGTTGCCCAGCTCCAAGCGTGATATGATACTCAGATCCCTTCTTATTTATAACAAGATATGCTCATGGAGAGTTTTACTACCGCAAAATGTGATACTTGGTAAAGATGGACCCCTCAGCTTTGTAATTTTTGAAAAGCTGGAGGACGGAATAATATGAAAATCATTTGAAAATCCTTGAAAAAGCAGACCAGTGAGTAGCATTATATTTCCCTTTATCACTGCAAGCATAATATTTACTCTTTATATTTCAGCACAGGGGTAAATACATATTTTATATATATAGGCCCCAATGAAGCAAAGCATTTAAGCACATGCTTAACTTTAAATATGGGATTATTCATATGCTTAAAATTCAATACATTGTTAAATATTATCTTGGACTGGGGCTTTATAGACTTAAAAAACCTATACGTTTCTACTGGTATAATCATTCCACAGGATTACAAGCAGGTGAAATGTCTGCCCAGAACAAACAGTTTGGTCAAAAATCTCTCACCCCAGTGGAGGAAAGACTAATGATTCAGATTGCTTTCCAATCACCTGTCCTGATCAGAGGGCATTCAGTTGTAAGGATCAATTTGGAAGTAATTATTTTGAGTCTGTATAATGTCTTCAAAGGCAATTAAAACCCCCATACATTTTTGAGGGGCACACAACTGCAGGTATAGAATACCACACAGCCTGTGGGAATGCCAGTTAGAACCAATTAAACCCGATCAACGTTCCATGACACTGACATGCCTATTTGAACTTTGCCTCTCTTTGCAAGATGGAGATCACCCCACGTGATCATAATACAGATTTAACGATCAAAATGGAAGATGCCCAAATTGATTCTCGTAACTGGATTCCACTGTATCAAAGAGTCATTGCTGCAAGAAAAAGACTTCAACTCTTTAGTCACAGATAGCCATCTTCACTTCAGTACAAAAGCAGAAAGTGAGAGAGAAAGAATGGCGCACATGCATATTTAACAGACTTCAAAAGCAAGGGGTTCATTAGGAGAACATCATAAAAAGCAAGCTTTCTCCTGAACGAATAGCTACAGTTTAATAAAACATGACTTCAATTTTTTTTTAAATTACATTGCAGACACATTTGGGCTGACATAGGGAATATAGCAAATTATGATAAAAATCAATTACTCAACAGATATGTATAGATACTGAATAATGCATTCATTATTATTCATTCTCATTACAATTCCCTCACATCACAAAGAAACTATGGAGGATGAGTGACAGCTTTAAGAACATATTTACCAAAATAGATGAATCTGGAGTCCTAAGCTATTTAAAAAAAACTGGTGCACTCTCAATACTGTGTTATAGGGAATTTAAAAGATCTTAATGGTTTTGTTGTTATTTTTAACTAAATAAACAGATCCACTAAATTATTAATCTGAATCGTCTCCCTCCCTGAGCCCTCCCCCGCCGAAACAATCCAAAATTTCAGAATGTGCAGGTTTCATTTCAGCTCAGTTTTACTGAGCTATAAAAATGCCTGCAAATCAAGAAAGGTACAACCAACAAATATCTTCTTATACCATGAAATAGGCTACCCTTTTTTAATGATTCAAATAGAAACATCGACAGAGTGGGAGAATTGGTAATAAATATAAATAGAAGGGCTGAGGAAAACATCCACTTGAATAGTTTGCTAACTGCTACCTATAGCATTTTGGCCATTTATAAGGCCACATTTCAGACAACTTAGGTGGGCACAACATGCATGCTTAATTTTTGTGTGCAATTCATCGGATTACACACATTACAAATCTGCACACCTAGTCACAGCAATTGTACATGAGTTTTGCCCAAACATACATTTAAGAACCTAAAATGTGTGAAAAAATCAGATCCAAATCCTCAGCTAGTATAAATCAGTATAGCTCCATTCCAGTCAAGGAAGATCTGCCAATTTACTCCAGCTAAGGATCTGACTCTAAATCTTTACTCTGTCCAATTTTGCTGCTAATATAGTCCATTTTCAACATCCATAAAATAAGAAAACCCTTTCTGTCTTCGTTGAGCAGTAACTAATATTATCACCCACTCTAAGATGTCAGAGAAAGAGACTGGAGTTTTCACTGTCTGTACGACTCAGTTACAATGTTTTTGTGACAGCTTTCCCTACACTTATGCTTTTGCTACTGTGTTCTGTGTAGGCAGTGCTAGGAGACTCTGGTATCAGTAGCAGATCTGGTAGGGAGTCGTCTTTTTCAATTCAGACATCCAGCAGAATCAATAACTCTTTGAGGAAATCTCTGAGGGTCTGACCTTTGGGGTGGCCTCTTTAGGCCCCAAACTATAGTAACAGCAGCAGTTCTCCCAGGCAACCTCCTAGGGAAAGATTCAAAAGAAGATTGTTGCCTATTGGAGGCACCAGAATCTTCCAAGCAGGCGATCTAAGAATGGAATTAATCAGCCTGCGAAGCTTTTAAACTCAACTTATCATTCACCCAGAGCTCTACACATATTCTTTGTGACCCTATGTTCCTCCATCTCCTTTGATCATATTATATTGAAGTACTCTCTTGTTGCATAAGTAACACCGCTTCATGGTAACATCGAAACAAAAGAGAACATAAAGAACATAAAAGAATAGAGAGTCCATCGCTTGGCCTATCACAACGCATACAAAGACTTAGTAAAAAGCCACAGTATTACAGAGCTGTATTTATCTTATTACAGAGCAGAACTAACAAAGCTAAATAAGGCTTTAGGACCAAACATGATCTGAAACTCTTAACTAGAACTACTGTTGATTGTTTCTCTGTTTTCTATGTGAATTATTGCACAGTTAGGGGCAGATCTTTGACCACAGAGGCGATTACTTATTCAAGTGTACCGAACCTTGTCCCTCACTCCAGCTGGTCTAATACACCAGGATGAGGATCCGGCCCTCAATGTGTTGATTTCAACTGGTCAACTCTAAGCAGAGTGCCTGTTTGAAAGAAGTGATTCATGGGTTGTAGCACATGGAAGCTGCAGAAGGTCATGCTACATGACACCTCACCCTTTTGACTTTCACATTGTCTTTCTGGCAAAATCAAAACCATTTCGTAACCAGTTCCAAAGGTCCATTTGACAAGCCAGAAAGGGATGCAACGTTCATTTTAATACCACTCAGACTCCTCTGCAGAACACTAACCTCAGTTCAACAAAAAAGAAACTTGCCTTATGTGGTTTTGTTTTCATTAGGTTTCCCAAAGTTAATCCAGTTTAATCTTTAATTTAAAACTATATGGTAGGTGTTGGAGGCCATATGGACTCTGATTTTGATATGTGTTGTCCACAATTCATCTTAAACTTGGTTTTCATACTTTGGTTCTTGGCTGCCTAAACTCATGTTAATCCATTAGGACCATTTTGCCCACTCACAAGGTGACATATCACTTGTGCTCAGTTCTATTATGCATCAAATTACCAGGAGAGGAGTTTAATATCTCACTGTTAATTATTATTTACCATTTTATTTCAGACACAATTACATTTTAATCAGTGATTTACTTTTGGTATAAAACCATGGGGTGAAATCCTCACCCCATTGCAGTCAATGGCAAAACTGCTGTTGATTTAAATGGTGCCAGGATTTCATCCCTAGAGTTTAGAGATAGAAGCAACCCTATTAGATTATTATGTATATTGTGGTAGCACCTAAAGAACCTAACTGAGATGGCTGCTCCATGGTGCTAGGCAATATACACTTATTATTATTATTATTACTGTATTACCATAGCACCTAGGAGCTCTAGACTTCATTATGCTATATTAACAGATGACACTGCAGGGCAGGGACTGACAGATTAAATAGCTCAGATAAAGTATAAGGGGGGGGGAATAGAAATGCAGAAGTGAAGATACTTGCTTGAAGTCAGACTACACAGCAGTGGTGGAAATAACCACTAGACCACACCAACACCTGGATTAAAATGTGCCAAGTTCTTTCCACAGAAAAAGGCATAATCCTTGCCCTGGAAAAATGTTTAATCTAAAAAGTAGAAAAAAGACAGATGAAAGACAGGAGAAGAACTTGCAACATATAAGCAAGATGACAGGGCCGGTGATGGCACATCTTGTTAATTGGATTTCATTAATTATTATTATTTTAATATAAACTATGCCTAACTGCCTGCTCACTTGGCCATTATTAGCACCTGACTCGGCCATCACCTAAAAACTCCAACGGCTTCAGCTATCTATTTTCAAATCCACTAGAATTCTAGTTATATTACCACCTTACCCATGACTCCTATCCTCCTTGAACAAAGCAAGCTCTGCCTCTCGTGCTACCCCGCCTTTATGAGAATCTAACTTCCTCTTCTGCACAAGTCCTCATAGTACTCACCCGCCCCCCCCCACCCGCTACATCCTATAGAGACAGGAGAAATTTTAAAAATATAGTCACTGCTGACATCAGAGGAGATGCTATGACTGTGAACACCTTCTTCCACCCCCCATCACACTGAGCTCACAGGTGCTTGGGAAACCAAGCACCTTTCCTCAAACCCACACCCCAGTTATGCTCAATCTCTGCCTATTAGTTAGTCCCCTCTTCAAAGCATCCAGCCCGTATCCAGTCCAGCCCTCCCACAACACAAGCAATCAGATGTAGTGATTAGGATATCTTTTACACTACAATGAAGTCTCTCTTTAAGAAAAAAATCAACTTTCAAGGCACTGTGTTTTGCTCTCTTAGGCTACATCTACCACCGGTAGCACCAAGTAGGGTATGTGCAGCTTCAGAACACAGTGAAAAGCTGGCAGCCTCCACAACGCAGTGTTTGGCTAAACGCATCAGTCAAAGTCCCTGGTGGGTGAATGAGGAGGGGAAAGGCTCCGGCAACAGGCCCACTGCCTCCACCCCTACCTAGGCAGGCCACTCAGCCAGTTTTGAACTGGACAGTCCTTTTTTGTAACTTCTGTCCCCCAGCCAGTACTGAGCTAAAACCCCCCACCAGTCTGATACACACCATGATGGAGAGTGCATCGCCCCAGCCCCACTTATGAGACCTCACATACACCATGTATGTAAGGTCACCCCAGCGGGGGTGGGATAGCATTGCACAGTGAGACCTCACATGCACCATGCATACAAAACCATGCCAGCAGGGGTGAGTCATGTCAGCGGGAGCATGGTCATGCCATTCCTGGAAGTCCCAGAATGTCCAATATTCCAGGAATATGGCAAGGGCAGGATGCCCACTGTCTGAGCCTCTACCCACTGCCTGAGTCTTTCCCTGAGGATTCAGGTGTGTCTTTATTGGCCTAAGCGTAACCCACACACCTCCTGGCTGTGGTGTTCTGTCCCATCTAGTGGCACTGAGACCACTTAGAGAGAGAGTTAAATGAGCCTGCTCTACAGTCTTAGTTAAGAGCCAGTTGGCTTTTAGCTCATACACTAAGATCCAGACATCCCCTATTCGATCCTGCCCGCCAACAACCATGGTCTGTCAGCATTACATAAGCAGCAGCTCACCATCTACACTGCAATTTATACCTGTGCTAAGGAGGTGTACAATGTGTGTACTCTATAGCCACCATAAGGAGTGTGCAGTATAAGCATATCCTTAGACACCATACATCACTCTTAATTCAGCCTGGACAGCAACTCCCACTGCCTACTCCAATGCCATTACACCAGTTTGCAGCAGCTGAGGATGCGGTCTGTAATGTCTACAAACAAGGCTGTGTTTTCAGAGCTGAATCACTATACCCAGCAGTTTGTGCCTGATGATGGTCCATACATAGTGGGACCCTTTCTGGGTATAGCTAGATGCCAGTTGTGAAGTGGAATGAAAGTCTGTAATTAACATGCAGAATTGGACTTCCATGACTCTACATTTGCAATTCTTGTGCACTCAAAAATTCCACCATATCTATTAAGATATTGTTCTAGGTGGATTCCTCTGTTCTTCTATCCAGTGACTGTCTGCAACATAGGGTTCTGTTGCTCTTTTTGGGGATTTCTGTTTCTCCTGAGATTCCGGTTTTCTACACTACAGAAGACAGGAATCTGAACTCTCAGAACAAGTGAAATCAATTGTGTTGATTCCTGGATCAACATTAGGCTACATAATAACTAAGCCACATAAGCCCATGAAAGTTTGAATTTGTTTTTCTGCAAAAGGTCCTTTGGCAAATGATGTTTTTCAGGCACTTATGCAAGAATCCTCTAAATTAGCCAATTTCCTCTGAAATATTAGGGAAAAAAAGAATAAATAATGTAAATAAATCATACCTTATGTGCAATACATGTGCTGACAAAGTGATATTAATGAGAATTGAGAGCTAAAACTACCTTAAAATAGGAAGCAGAATTCACGAAAGCAATACATAAGGCTAATACAAAAATCAATGTTCGCTGCACTGGTTGTTGGCAAAATTAGACAATTAATTCTGTGTAAACTAACCTATCAGGAAACCACACTGTGGGGATTCTAATAGCTGTTATTGCAGTACACTATATTAAGGAGAGAGCACTTTAATGAGATCCCTGGAGAGTCTATACAGACTTGGATCTTCTTCTCAGAAAGAACATTTTACCCCATTTAACTGCCACTATGTTATATCTCACACACACATGAACAAAACAAGCTATTAAAACAATTATCAGTACCAATCAGTATGGTGCTTTTCAGGATCAAAAAGACATTATGCCATTTTCAACATATATGATCCATCCGAAATACCATGTGCATATTAAAAAGAACAGTCAGCAGCATTTGACAGCGCAGCAGCACAAAGAAGAGCATAATGCACCAGGACAAAAAAAAAAAAAGAAAAAAATCAGACATTGCCTACATCATAACTTTTAATTTATATTTTTAAAAGGTTCTAATTTCTTGCAGACATTGATACATGAATTGGTACAGTATGTCATGTGCAATAAAGGCCCTAGCTTGAAATTTAATTTTCCAAACAGGTGTTAAAATGAATCTTTTACAGTCTTGACTTCAAAATGGCTGTATTTCAAGTTGACTATATGCTGTAAAATAGTGGAGCAGAATATCTTGATTGTGCTGTAGTGGTAATACCAGAAATAGCAGCACTAAATCCCACATTTTCACCTGCTTCTATTTGCAACTTCTCCACAAAATATGCAAGCATCAAATTTACCTCTGAAATTAAAGCAAGCGGTACTCTGAGGTTTTGAAAGGCTAGTCAGTTTAAGCCTTATGACCTTTATTTTCATATTACCTTTCTAATAAAATGTTCAGTGATGCCTTGGAGTTTTTTGGGGAAGTCACAAGTGAAATAAAATGATTCTCCCCCTTTAAAATAGTAATGAAATGGTATAAAAAATATTTTTAAAAAAGGACCTATACACCTGTAAGGGATATCTGTTTAGATAGCTGAATACTCTATTTTCCCCCCTAGTCATACATACTGGAGGAAAGTTTGCTATTCACACTTCTTTTTACTAATTAAATTGGATCAGATCCTGATAGCCTTAGTGATGTTAAATAGTACGAGCAGTCTCATTAGAGTTAATAGAACATCTCATAAATTAAGTGACTATTCTATGTAAGTAACAATATCAGAATCTGGCCCATCATAGAATATCAGGGTTGGAAGAATATCATATCAGAATCTGGCCCATCACAGAATATCAGAGTCAGGAAGTCACCTAGCCCAATCCCCTGCTCAAAGCAGGACCAACCCCAACAAAATCATCCCAGACAGGACTTTGTCAAGCCAGGCTTTAAAAACCTCTGAGGATGGAGATTCCACCACCTCCCTAGGTAACCCATTCCCGTGCTTCATCACCCTCCTAGTAAAATAGTTTTTCTTAATATCCTACCTAGACATTCCGCACTGCAACTTGAGACCATGGAGACAGCAGATCGAGGGACGTGATCGTTTCCCTCTATTCGACATTGGTGAGGCCTCATCTGGAGTACTGTGTCCAGTTTTGGGCCCCACACTACAAGAAGGATGTGGAAAAATTGGAAAGAGTCCAGCGGAGGGCAACAAAAATTATTAGGGGACTGGAACACATGACTTATGAGGAGAGGCTGAGGGAACTGGGATTGTTTAGTCTGCGGAAGAGAAGGAGGGGGGATTTGATAGCTGCTTTCAACTACCTGAAAGGGGATTCCAAAGACGATGGATCTAGACTGTTCTCAGTGGTAGCAGATGACAGAACGAGGAGTAATGGTCTCAAGTTACAATGGGGGAGGTTTAGGTTGGATATTAGGAAAATCTTTTTCACTAGGAGGGTGGTGAAACACTGGAATGCGTTATCTAGGGAGGTGGTGGAATCTCCTTCCTTCGAGTTTTTAAGGTCAGGCTTGACAAAGCCCTGGCTGGGATGATTTAGTTGGGGATTGGTCCTGCTTTGAGCAGAGGGTTGGACTAGATGAACTCCTGAGGTCTCTTCCAACCCTGATATTCTATGATTGTTTCTTGTTCTGTCATCTGCCACAACTGAGAACAGCCTAGCTCCATCCAATATGCCATTTGCCTTCTTGGCAATAAGGCACACTGTTAACTCATATCCAGCTTTTCATCCCTGTAATCCCCAGGTCTTTTTCTGCAGAACTGCCGCTTAGCCAGTCAGTCCCCAGCCTGTAGCAGTGCATGGGATTCTTCTGTCCTAAGTGCAGGACTTCGCACTTGTCCTTGTTGAACCTCATCAGATTTCTTTTGGCCCAATCCTCCAATTTGTCTAGGTCACTGTGGATCCTACCCCTACCCTCTAGCATATCTACTTCTTCCTCCAGTTTAGTGTCATCTGCGAACTTGCTGAGGGTGCAATCCATCCCATCATCCAGATCATTATTGAAAATGTTGAACAAAACCAGGCCCAGGACTGACCCCTGGGGCACTCCGCTTGATACCGTCTGCCAACTAGACATCGAGACATTGATCACAACCCGTTGAGCCCAACGGTCTAGCTAGCTTTCTATCCACCTTATAGTCCATTCATCCAATCCACACTTATTTAACTTGCTGGCAAGAATACTGTGCAAAACTGTATCAAGAGCTTTGCTAAAGTCAAGGTATATCATGTCCACCACTTTCCCCATAGCCACAGAGCCAGTTATCTCATCGTAGAAGGCAATCAGGTTGGTCAGGCATGACTTGCCCTTGGTGAATCCATGTTGACTGTTCCTGACCACCTTCCTCTCCTCCAAGTGCTTCAAAATGCATTCCTTAAGGACCTGCTCCATGATTTTTCCAGGGACTGAGGTGAAGTTGACTAGTCTGTAATTCCCTAGATTCTCCTTCTTCCCTTTTCCAAAGATGGGCACTATATTTGCCTTCTTCCAATCATCTGGGACGTCCCCCGATCACCTCACATTTTCAAAGATAATGGCCAATGGCTCTGTAATCACATCAGCCAACTCACCCAGCACCCTCGGATGCATTGCATATGGCCCCATGGACTTGTGCATGTCCAGCTTTTTTAAATAGTCCTTAACCTGTTCTTTCACCACTGAGGGCTGCTCACCTCCTCCCCATACTGTGCTGTCCAGTGCAGCAGTCTGGGATCTGACCTTGTCTGTGAAAACCGAGGCAAAAAAAGCATTGAGTACTTCAGCTTTTTCCACATCATCTGTCACTAGGTTGCCTCCCCCACACTTTCCCTGACCTTCTTCTTGTTGCTAACATGCCTGTAGAAACCCTTCTAGTTACCCTTCACATCCCTTGCTAGTTGCAACGCCAATTGTGCTTTGGCCTTCCTGTTTACACCCCTGCATGCTCAAGCAATATTTTCATGCTCCTCCCTAGTCATCTGTCCAAGTTTCCACTTCTTGTAAGCTTTCCTTTTGTGCTTAAGCTCACCGAAGATGTCTTTGTTAAGCCACGCTGGTCACCTGCCATATTCGCTATTCTTTCTGCACATCAAGATGGTTTGTTCCTGAGCCCTCAATATGGCTTCTTTAAAATACAGTCAACTCTCCAGGACTTCTGTCCCCCCCTCATATTAGCCTCTCAAGAGATCCTGCCCTTTAGTTCCCTGAGGGAGTCAAACTCTGCTTTTTTGAAGTCCAGGGTCCGTATTCTGCTGCTTTCCTTTCTTCCTTTTGTCAGGATCCTGAACTCTACCATCTCATGGTTATTACCATCACGCTAACTAACTGGACAAACCTATAAGAGATATCTTACTAACGGAGGAAAAGTGCTTCCAAAGGGGCTGGCGTTCGATAGCAGGGCAACCAGAAGTAACAACAGGTGAATTTTTGACACTGGGTTAAATTCAGACCTGTTGTAAGCAAACTGCTCTGCATGTTAGACTGCGGTACATACATACCTAGGACGTGTGTTTCTGTGGAAGTCAGTTCTCAATATAGCAACACATCTAAATGTGTATTGTGATACAGCATGGCCAGAGGGCAGCAGGAGAGTACTAGAAGGGAGCCTTATTCCCTGTAGAGGGAAGAAAGTTTGCTATAGACTAATTAAAGCACCTGAAGCCAATTAGAACACCTGAAGCCAGTCACATGATAAAAAACCCCTGCTTCAATCAGACCAGGAGGAGTTGGAGCAGAGAGCAGTTTGAAGGAGTTGGAGCAGAGGAGAGTTTGGAGAAGTGCCGTGGCTGGCTAGAAGACCAAGACCCTAGGTAAAGAGACACCCATCTTGTGGAGAGAGAGAGGGCAGGAAGCCCCACAAGCTGAAGAGCAGGAGAGGGAAGTATCCCAGGGGAAGGAAGCACTAGTTCAAATGGTTTACCACTATCCCTTGGGCCCCTGGGCTGGGACCCAGAGTAGAGGGCGGGCCTGGGTTCCTCCCTCTCCACTACCCTTCTCTGGGTTAGTGGTGGGACAGTAGATACCCTAGTTCAGGGGCAGGAAACTGCACCCTGAACACCCCCCCCCCCCCCCGCAGAAGAGGAAGTGCAGGACCCATCATAATTGTACCTGCAATTTGCCACAGCATTAAGTGACCCTAATTGATTTCATGATCCTTGGAAATAGAGAATTCAAGTATAATCTCCAAATCTTAATTGTTACACAGACAAACATTTGTTTCTCTGTTAACCACATTGTCTAATGAGAAGAGGAATTGGGATAACCTGTTCTTAAGAGGTTCTCTACATTTCTGGTTAGAGGACTCTGTACCCTGTCCTATAAATATTCTTAACATTCTCACCCAACAGACCAAGTATTATTTCAGCAGACTAATTGGTTCACAACCCCTGCTAAGTATCAGCCATATCATTCCTAACTGCCATAGGCTAGTATCATCATTAGCTGAGTGACAATCTCCTAGAGCATTTTGATTCTTTAATCTCCATACTCCCCCAGGACAGCAGGCCTATTAAGGGTTAAAGCTCCCTCTTTAATTCCTTTCTTATCCTCTACCTCTGTGTAGAAAAGCAGGGGAAAGGTAGTGACACAAAGGAAATAGAAGACCATGTCTCCCTAAGGGGGAATAGCAAGAATCAGATTATAGGAAATTGTAAATAATGGAGAAAAAACAGAGGTCCTGATCTTCATCTCAGCTGACTTCAAAGAGTCAGTATGTGAGCTCACATTAGTGTAAGTCAATATTACACCACTGAAGTCAATAAAGTATTGCAGTGTCAATGAGATCAGAATTTGGCCAAGATTCTTCTTCTTAATATTTATTATTTGCATTATAACTGTTGCACTAAAAGACCCTAGTCAAGATTAGGAACCTATGGCAATGGGTAGTGTACAAATGCATGGCAAGATATGGTACCTGCTTTGAAGAGCTGAATATAAAATGCCCTGATTCAGCAAAGTACCTAAGCACGTGCCTAACTTTAAGCCAGGAATTGTCCCATTTAATCTGACAACACTCTCCCTATTCCATCTGGAAGTCAATAGGACTACTTAAATACCTTGCTAAATAAGGCCCTAAAAGAGGACACAGAAAAATAGTGGGAGAAAGGGAAACCCTGTAGAAGCAAAGAGATCATAGTGGTGGCTGTCAATCAAGTTGGTTTCACAGTTATGTATTTTTTGTATGTTGGGGGATGTGTCCTAGGTGAGTTGATGTGAGTTAAAAGAAGAAAGGGATTGGAAATGAAATGAACAGAGTGAGGGATACTGAAAGGGGAGATGGGAGAAGAAACACAAGGAAAAAGGATGGAAGGAATGCTGGTAAGAAGCATGGTGAGGGAGGGTCATAATAGGAGTGTGGACCTATATGACAGAGGGTGGGAGGAGGGCAGAGTGAATCAAAAATACATCCTGGAGTATAAACTCAAAAATCCAGAGTGCAATGCCCTTACCAGAGTGCAAAGGAATAGTAAGGTGCTAGTGCTAAGCCTACTAGCCTGTCTGGCTTTAAGGGCTTGCTCGGTCCCTCGGTTCTTGCTTTCCCTTTCTCTGAGCTTACAAGAGCCTCCCTGTCGCTTCAAATACAGAGTACTGACTTAGGGACTGCTGAGGCTTCAGTATCACCAACCACCATCCATTTGCCCTTTTTCTGCCCAAGTGTCTTAACTGGCATGTATGACTTCTTTACTGCCAAACCCAAATACTTTAAAAAAATCAAGTCTGGCATCAAAAAATTTGAAATTGCATAATAAAGTTGAGTTATTTTTACTTGGCTTCTTTCCATTTAGGGTTCATGTTTTCAGGCTGTTCATTTCACTGTAAGGGCTAGACTCTTTTTTTTTTTTTTAAATGAAAGATTTTTATCACAATCACTCATTTCCTAGGGCTTTACGAAAAACATGAAATATAAACAAGACTTATGATAAAGTTGCAAGAGTTGGAAAAAAGTGATACTTTGACTAGCGGGAGACAGCTTCTCATGAAAACATATCCAACTTTACTGTTGCTTTGTCTCCCTCCCCATTTCTCTGTTTTGTTGCCTCTTAAAATTCTAGACTCTGAGCTCCCAGTAGCAAAGGCCATTCATGTTTTACTTCTTTGTTTAGTGCCTGCTATAATGGGGTCCTGATCTCAGATTGTGGATTCCAGGTGCTCCAGCAACAGAACTAATAAACAATGTCTATAGTATGTATAACAGAGGTTTTAGAGCTATGCTATGTACAAACAAATATCCAAGATATGTACAAAAGTCAAAATTCTTCAAATGTGTGTTCTCATTGAAAATGTCCTTTTATCAAAAAATAGTTCTTGAAAAACTGGAGTTTTTAAGCATTTTCTGTTTTTTCTAAGATTTTTCACATAATTTTGTTTTTCACTGAAGAGTTTTTGAAATTTTCCGGATACCGAAAGCCATTTTTACCAAACATAACATCAATAACCATTTAGATAATGGTATTAATAAAAATGTTGATCAAAAAGTTTCACAAAAACAAATAAAATGTCTATTTTGAATCCTGTGAAAGAACTCCACATTCTGAAAATTTGTGGGTTTTTTTTTTGACCAGTTCTAATTTTAATAGTTGGACTTGTGACAGATGAAACCTGATAGCTAACAAAGCTAGCACTAGTGTTCAGACAGAGAGAGGATTACCCTTTTTAAAGTTTTCCTGAGATAAGGGAAACCTAGCTAGACAAGAATTCTTATGCACATTGAATCTCTCAAACCCAAAAGGTAAAAAGAATTGTCTTGATACCGACAATACCCTCATTATGCCACTTGGAAAGTTTTCCAGACAGAACCTTCCATGAAACTTACATTGCTAGGCTGGATTCTTTGCCCTATTTAAAAAAAAAAATAAAAATCCTGCATTTTAAATGGTGTTATAAATCTCTACCATGAACAAAGATGTATGGAAAGCGCAATTTCCTATCACTGGTCACAATCTCAACCTCGCTGAAATCTGTAAATTATTGACGAGCTACTAGGAATCCAGTTTTTGACACACTTTGTTATTTTATTTTGATACTGACACTTTCTTTTCTAGGTCAGTCCGTCACCTGTTTCTAGGTGATTCTTTGTCAACTTTCGGTCTCTTCTTTCAGCTGTTTCTAGACAGGAGGAGAATTCTCCTCTTTTGGAAAGATTCCACTTCCAATGAAATATCTGAACTGTAGAGTCAAGAAATCCAACACTGGCCACAGATCTCAGATAGTAAAAATAATAAGCACAGAGCAGAGGGAGCAGTCTCTTCTGTGTACCTGGATCTCTGAACAGGTAGCCTTTGAGCATGCTCCAAATAGAGTCTACACACTATATGAAAAGTCATTCTTACCTTCTTCCTGTGTTTGGCTTTACTGTTAACTAACAATATTAACAGAACATAAACCTCAGCCTGATCTTCCTTCCCAAACCTAATGGTTTCAATAGTTTCTTTCAGGACCTCCCTGTCTCTCACTATTTCCCTCTGACCAAACGGCCACACCAGCCTCTCATATCATTAACAACCTGCCACAATGAGTCAGCAGAATTTACCAAGTAGCTTTCGACTGGGTTCTCACTCTAGCTAACACGGTGGGTCAACAGAAGCACTGTTCAGCCCTCGGAGACACTGGCATCATCTTACTGGGCTTCTCACTCGCTATTTTATTTCTTTGCCCCATATAAATTTGAAGCTCTCCTGTTTCTTACATACTGTATTTCCTGAAGCTTCTTGCTTTGTGCGCTGTATTTGTTGCCCAAATTCTTCCAACGATCTTATTTGAGTTGGTTAAAAATTTCCCACTGTATTCGTTGTTTTAACAAGTAATATTAATTAAAGCGGCCAAAGCAGTGAGCAGCTTAAATAAAATTATCACCAGTGAGAGAGAGAGGGGTCTGTGCACTGATAAACACTGCCTCTCTTGTGGTTGAAATTTTGGCTTTCAAATCAGAGGGGAAATAGTGTTCAAAAGTCAGTAGCAGAGCAATAAACTACTTGTTCTAATGCCCACAATCACACAGCCCCAGCAATACCCTACCACTATAGAAAATGATCAGCAAGCTCAAGACTTTTTTTTTCCTTGAGTTATGCTGAGAAATCTCTGCAATTTGTGGCTATGGTTTCTAGCCCTTCACATTTACTTTCTAATTTGAAATCATATCCTCCTTGTCAGAACATGCCTGGGGGCAAGCCGCTTATGGGGAAAAAAAAAAAAGACAGCTTGAATCTCAGTGTGTCTAGTCTGAGTCATAACATCTGCCACAATGAGCTTCTACCGCCAAACGCAGGAGTGCTCTTTTGTACAGTCCCTCTCATGGAGATGAAAAATCCAAAAGGAAGCAATTTAAGAGACCGAGCATAACTGAACCACTTCATTACACTGATGGTCAGAAGGCACTTATCAGCCAGCAATGCCAAAATTGAGGTTATAATCTTCCACCGCTTCTTGGTGTTTCTGTACAAGATACAGGGACTAGCTTTTTTTTTTTTTCCTCAAAAGGGTCATACAAATGCATACACCTGGATTAGATCTAAAAAATTCATATGCTTCCAAATCAGGTTTCTTCATTTTTGTTTGTTTTCCTTTCAGTCACGTAGAAAGCTGCCAGTAGTCAGATTACTTTCCAGGAAGCTAAGCTAATATCATATGCAGGACCCTGAGGCAAAAGCCAAGCCACTGCACACTGCGCAAAACAATCTGGAAAATATATGTCAACTAAATTGGGCTAAATTCACGTTAGGATTTAGGCACCTTAATCCCAGAATCAGGCCCCAGTGAGAGTCACAAAACCCCAGCTCAGCTGCAACCAAACGGGTTGGTGCCTAAATTCACTCAGTGCCTAAATTTGTGCTGAAAAGATTCCCTGGGTGCCTACATTTCTTCCTCTGAGCAGATCTCCAGAAGCCTAAGCCTCAGAGTTAGGGTTGCCAGGCATCCGATTTTTGACCAGAACGCTCGGTGCCCTCTCCCACATCCCAAACCCCCTCATCCCCGGTCCCACTCTAGAGCCCTCACCCCCAGCCAAAGCCCTCACCCCCCTCCCGCTCCCCAACCCAGTGAAAGTGAGTGGGGGTGGGGGAGAGTGAGGTGAGGGAGGGAGGGGGGATGGAGCGAAAGAGGGTGGGGCCTCAGAGGGGGCGGGGCAGAGGTGTTTGGTTGTGTGTGATTAGAAAGTTGGCAACCCTACTCAGAGCACAAACAAACAAAGGGACAAGCCTCTGCCTAACTTGCCCAGGAGGCCTAATCTAGTAAGCATGCTCAGATCTCACCTACTAGATCAAGCCCATGTAGGTGAGCTTATATAGCAGGAAGAGAAGGCAGCTTTCCCTCATAACTTTTAGGGCAGTAGTTAAGCTATTCACCTGGGATGTGGGAGCCTCCCAGTGTTCAAGTCCCTCTTCCACCTGAGTGGAAGAAGGGATTTCAACAGGGTTCTTCCACCTCTCAGGTGAGTGCCCTAGCCACTGATCTGTAGGATATTTTAGTGTGGGTGTTGGCTTCCTCCATCCCTTCTGTGAAGATGTTGCACTGTGACTAAATATGAAAGCATCATGGGGGAGACAGGGAGACAGAGACTCTGTAGCCTGGTACTCAGAGCACTCAGCTGGGAGACCCAGAATCCAGTACCCCATATTCCATTTTTAAAAAATGGAATTTTTAAAAAATTATTTAGCCATAGTGAAATAGCTAGAATAGCGAGAGAGAGGATACTCCACAATCAAATATCTTATAGTGCAGGGGTTAGGACACCCACCGGAGAGGTAGCAGATCCCTGTTCAGATCCCTTCTCTTGCTCAGATGGAAAGGGGATTTGAACCAGGTGTCTCCCTCCTCCCAGGCGAGTACCCTAAACGCTGCTCACGAGGGAGGTCCTTAACTGCTCACCTCCCACTAGTTTTTGTAAAAACTGCAGCTGCCTAATGCCAAGAGAAGGTTTTTCAGCCCCAGCAGTTGGGATCCCTGCAGTCTGGACTCAGCGGTGCAGCTTAGCACACCCCCCTCAGCTTACATCTCCCATTTGTTACCTTAGTCAGGGAGCCTTCTAGTGTGCTGGCTTTTGTGAATCCCATTCGGATGCACCGCCTCACCCAATTCATTCAACAAGGAGCCTAGGCACCTAACTCAGGCTTTGTGACGCTGAATGTCACCGTGCCAAAGCCTCTTTAGTAATCAAGCCCTATGTGTTGCTTCTTTTATTCCCCAACTACTTTTCTTTTGGTTGGAACTACACTATTTCCCAGAAGAGCCACACACATGTAATTGTTAAGCTACTTAAAAATATTAATCTAATATAGAAATTGCTGTATTTTAATAGGTCTGTGGTCCAGCTAATCCAGTATCCTGTCTGTAATGGTGGTCATGACTAGCTGCTTTGGAGGAAAGCGTAAGAAACCTTGCAGGAGGCAGTTATGGCATAATCTGCCAGAAGGAAATTTGTTCCCAAACCCCATTAGTTAGAGGTTGATTTATGAGCTAAAGAATGAGAATTTTAGAGGACTGTATTAGATTCCCTTAACTATTTTCAATTGTATATAGGGTCAGAAGAACCTACAAGACTCAATGGCTCAAAACCACTGTTTCTATCACTGAAATTTCTTAAACTTCACCTTCAGAAATATCTGTCAAACTTTTATTACACTTTGAACATCTTCTTGGCAATTGTATGAACCATTGCATTTTATTTCTAAAAGATTGAATTTGGGTCCCTGGAAAGCTGTCAGTGCAGCAGAAGTGCTGATGGTCCAGAAAGCAAACAAGCTAATAGGCTGCTTGAAGAAAGGGTTAGAGAAGAATAAAAATTATTATGGTATTATATGTACTAATGATAGGCCCTCACTTGGAATACTGAGTTCAGCTGTGTTCACCTAACCACCATAATGATAAAGTAGAAATAGAGAAGGATGGCAAAACATGACAGTATGCAAAGATTTCTGTAAGAGGCAAACAATAGGATTAGGACCAGTAGTTTAGAAAGAAAAGCCTTAAAGAAGTCCCATGATTGATCAATATAAAATAATGAATGGTATAGGCAAGGTCACATGGGAACTCTGTTTACGCAGTGAAATTAGAAGATAGCAAATTTTAAGTGGGAAAATAAATTCACACTAATTAACCCACTGCACTCACTGCCACAAAACATTACTGAGACAAAGACACAAACAATTCAAAAAGAATTAGAGCTTTATATGGATAATCAAAATACCCTCACTCGCTAGGATAAAAATGTAAAAGAGTTATAACCCGCGTGTTTCATAAACCAAACACTAAGGACATATGCCAGCAGCTAAGTGGTTGGAGTTAAGGCAAACTTCCTCCATAGGCATGTTATTGCATGACTTTCCATGATGAGGGCTTTACGCTGTCTTTGAGTCACCTGGTATTGGTTACTATCAGAAACAGGACACTGGGTTAGATGGTCCACTATTCAGATCCGTTATGGTAATTCCTCTACATTCCCAAAGCACTTCACAGTGTAATGCGTTTAAAAACGGGTAGTGCAGCTTTGTGCTAAGCAATCTCTTTCACACAGGTTTAGATGCTGTCACCCATCAGAGAAAGGATATTGGGTTACAAGGTTCCACATGGGATATTTACCAGCCAGCTGATCAGATACCAGACATGGCCAGGAATGTTTGTCATAATGTTTCTTCCACAAAGCAACCTAACAACATACCACTCCTGTAATAATGCAACAGAGTGTCATCATCATGAGCCCAAGTTCTAGCATGGTACTGAAAGCTACCACCTTCTGGCCACCAACCAATACATTTATATTCATGCCAACATCACTCATATTATTTGCCTCTTCTATGTATACCAAGTATATTCAATGTCCTACTTAGTCACAAATGTTCTAATACATTATATGCCATGTTTGGTAGCCAATTCACACAAAACATGTAACTTATTTCCACAGTAAAGATCCTGCAGTAACTCCATCTTTAAAACCAAAAAGCTTTCATGTAAGAAATATCACAAGTCAGCCAAACATTATAGTATTCGCTATGTTTTAGGTTTATGAAAGATTCTAGTTATTTTTCTCTGTCTAGCTGCTATAAGAATAAATAGGCAATAATGCTTGCCTTCACTGAAGAAAAAAACGTACAGGTGAAAAAATTTCTAGAGTATCCACCATTTGAGGAGGAGAACTTTTACAGTACAAGCCCTGATAAAGTGATACAGCTTTCTTAAAGGACTTAATGGGCAACTGCCTGTGTGGAAAAAGTACAAGGACTGAACCAGTAACTAGCTCTGTATCTTGCATCTTCACCTAAGCATTTTCTTTTCTTACAATCTGGTTTCCAAACACAGAAGCAGCTCTGTAGCAATTTTAAAATAACGATCACCCATCTGAGGCTATCATGACCTGAAGCACAGTTGTGCTTCTGCCAAAAACAAATCAAGGTTTCACTGTTCATGTGAATTTCATAATAGGAGCTGGACAAACATATGCCAAAGAGCAAACAGACAAAACAGTTTCCTTTCTGGGTTCTGCAACAATTCATTCTTCATGACTTCAAGAAGTCACATTCTGAAGAAAAAAAAAATCAGGAAGAAGTTGCAATATGTCATGGTATGTAGCATTTCTGTCGATGAAATGAAGGGCACATCAGAATCAGCAATGGCAGGCCACAGCAGAAAAAGCTACATGTGACAGATTCCAGGCAATGTGTGTCATGCCCTTCAGTTCTGGTTCATGGTGGGATATGTCACATCCCAAGATATGATGCAACCCTCCCCTTACATTATGTGCAAGCAATTTTGATTCAGCTGCCTTCTTTCATGCATGGAAGAATCCAGAAGTTAAACAATGTGAAAATATGGTTTTGCATAGGATTCATTCCAGAAGTTTGTCAAACTGGGATACGGTCCATCGTCATTAACAAAGGGTAGGGTCTAAAATTGCCCTGGTGCTTTTACTTAGCATGAAACAGGCAATTCAGGCTCCCCCCAACACTCTTGCCTTTACCCAGAACTAGTTTTTCCTAAAGCGACTATTTTCCATATAACAGTGACAGAAGGCGCTGTTCCAGCAGCCAGTTTCTACCTCCCTTTTTTCCCCTCCTCTGGACTTCCCTCCTTTTTCCTGTCCTCTCCCTTTCCACTGTTCTAACCCCATTGGTCATCTCTAACTCCTCCCACCACCACTTACATCCTCTTACCCCAGCTGTTCTGTCACCCTCCTAGGGGTTCTTCTAGCAGTAAATACTAACTGCAGAAGCTCTCAAACCTCACAGCTAGAAGCACTAGCAAATGCAAGGAGGACAATCACCAGATATTTGGTCACACCATGAGGCTGTATATGAAAGCTGATGCTACTAGAGTATCCTACTTTCATAAGCACTCACCGTTGGCCTAAGGACTCCTATTAGTATCAATCGTGAAACTCCGAAGGACTTGAATGGGAGTTGAGCTAGGCCAACGGTCAGCACTTTTAAAAATATCAGCCTCAAACTGCTCTTAGCATGAAACACTAATAGCACTTGTGAAATTTAACAGAAGTAGCAACACTCAGTGATCCTGAAAGGACAGTACATCATCCTCTCCCAAAGGGATAAAACATTAGGAGATGAAGGATACAAATTGTGGAACCAGGGTGCAGTCCCACCCTGAAACGAACTTGGCTTACACCACTTATTTGTACTGGACTTATAGTTCATTTATTGACACTGTACCTGACCCAGACAGAAAAAGAAACAAAACACTTGCACATGAACAGATGAGTTTAATGCATTGAATTTTAGTTTGTGTATCTAAAATGTTCCAAGAACCATCCCCTTTCTCAGGTACATTTTGAGTTTGCATTTTGGGTTGAAAGATGCATAAAACTCTAAATGGCCAAACACCTTACTATGGACTAAACATTAAAGGAGTTCACATGTGCATTGTTTATTCCAGTACGTGCATGGTATAAATAACGGAAGAGAAAAAAATAGTCCTTTCCATGGTAGTATTTGTATAAGGATAAAATATTTGGTCATACCATGCCCCGTTACAAGCACGCTTAGCGTACATTTTGGAGGAAGGCAGGATCCTAGTAGAGTTTTTTTAAAATTTAGGCTGTCACTTGCCTTGTGAATATACAGATATTTCAATATATTCTGATACAGAAGGTCAGTCCTCAGAGGACAGCTGAACACTTGATGTTTGTTCTCTTCCCTACCCCCTACCCCCATCAAATACATCCACACATATTTATAATACACAGAGAATTAAATTTTCATCTTTATGTGCAGTTGGAATTACATGAGGTTTCTCTGCATAGTAATCATGAAGCAGACTGATGATGAAAACTGGCTGTGCCAATAAGATAATTAGATACAAGGCTCACATGCTTTCACTGACGTAAAATCAGAGAGATCCCTTGGACTAAAGTGGGTGCAGGACTGGACTCTGCATTTTTTTTATTTTTTTGGTGAGTGCCAGTATATTCTGTAGTTACGCTTCTTTATTAAAACTATGTGCTGTATTAGAACTCAAATTGATTTTGATTTCCAGCAGTTCACTAAGATGTAACAGGAAATGAAGCTCAACATTCCAATTACAGTGCCTCCCAGCAGGTGCGCTCGGTTTGGAGTAGGTATTACCATAAAAGCACCTTCCAGCAGGGCATGTAGCATATTATCCAGATACAAACAATAGTATAATCAGGGATAATCCAATCCCAGATTTAGGTAAAAGTCTGAGTGAAAACTGGATGAGCTGTAGCTCATGAAAGCTTATGCTCAAATAAATTTGTTAGTCTCTAAGGTGCCACAAGTCCTTTTCTTTTTGCGAATACAGACTAACACGGCTGCTACTCTGAAACCTGAGTGAAAACTGACTCAATCAGTGGATGGAAATGTGTGTTTGCCACAAATGTAGTAAAGCCTCCGTTTGATGAGCTACTGTTGATTTCAGTGGGAGTCCTGTGAATACTGGGATGGGTCCTGGCTTTGTTATATGGGAGAGCGATTTAATCGCAACCATTTTTATGGGTCACACAACAGCAGTGTAGTTACTCATCTGACTCAGTAAAAAACCGCACATTAAAAAAAACAAAACAAAGTGAATATTTTATTTTTAGTCGGAACAGGATGCAAGTTTAAACCAAAACAGAACAGACACAACAAGTATTTTTTTAAAGTCAGTCTACAATAAGAATTCAAATGCAGAATGAACAAAATGCTTTCAGATGTGATGAGACTAACGTAGTATCCATGATACAAGTGGGCAGATCTCCAAATGGTGTAGATCAGTGCAACTCAATCAACTTAAATGGTGCTATATGATTTATACCAGCTGAGAGTCTGGACCACTATGTTTATTTTTCAAACTGCTCAAATTGTAAGTTATATTTTGTCACTGGTCTTGGGTTGAAGTCCTAGCGTAAGTGATAATGGGAGTTTGGCTATTGACTCAATAAGACCAAGCTTTCACCCTTCAGGTACATGTACACTGGAAAAAAGGACCCCGGGCTCAGCCGCGGCTGGGCCTGTTCAGCTGACTCAGGCTCACAGAGCTTGGGCTGCAGGGTTAAAAATTGCCATGTAGATGTTTCAGCTCAGGCTGGAGCCCAAGCTCTGGGACCCTGCCCCATTGTGGTTTCCCAAGTCCAAATGTTTGTTCAGCAATTTTACAGCCTCTCAGCCCAAGCCTGAGCCAGCTGTGGGGGTTTAATTGCAGTATAGTTGTACCTTCAGTTTCCATGTGTAATACAAGTATTGAAAAAAGTCATATAAATAAGCCACTGTTACATTATGCCTACCATGCTTACTACTTCCACAACTCCATCTCCTCGTGGTGCTGGAACTAGGGGCACTGCCGCCACCCCTGGCTTGAAGTAGTAACAACAAACACATGGTTTCCATCATCAGCATCCTCACTATAAAAATTATTCCAGAACCCCTGCCATCTCCCCTAAGTGTCTGATAAAATAAACTTATTCTGCATTAATATGGAACTGGGAACAAGCATCCAGTTACTTCTCCTCCCCCCGTCCATAAATATAATTATAGTTGCAATTTAAGTGAATGACATTATAAGTATTATTCCCCACCACCAAATTCAGTAAACACCACAGCAATGATGCTCCTGACAGACACTTCAGCTAGATTGACTCAGGATAAGTCACCTGGGTACAGGTAGTAGAGTATTTTCAGTAGCAGAACTTCATCTTACCAGAGAAGATCAGATGAAGCGTAGTTTGGACCATGTTCAGGTCAAAATGCAAGACTCATAAGATCATCCCCCAGTAATGGCATTTTGGAAGGACCAAATCACTACTGAAGAGAGATGAAGAAATGAAGCAGAAAGCTAAGAGAAAAGAACTAGACCCTAACTGAGCAAGATACTTAAATACACGAGTAGTCCTGATAAAAATCAAAACAATTAACTCTTGGGCTCACTTACCTTGCTTCAGCAAGGTCCTAGAGAGGAGAGCAAATAAAGACCTACCGAAACATGCGCTGGGAACAAGCGGGGTTGGGAGCACATTGAGCACTCTGTGTAATTGTCGTGTACCATTTAGACAAGACAGTGCACCAGAGTTATCAATAATAAATTCTTGATGAATTTTACAGGTGCTAATTCTTATTAGCAGCAACCCACATGAAAGATTCCAAATGTAAAAGTATCTGTTTTGTTAGCATTTGTAAATTAGTCATTGATTTATTCTGGACTCTCAGGGCAAACTCTCCTTACTCAGGTGAGCAGGCCAATTCTTCATTAAAGCTAACACCTTTGGGTAACTAGATATGGCAATTGCAATAACAACCCAAGGTGAAATGTTTTAAAGATGCATCAGACTTGTAACAACGCAACATGCTGGAGACAAGCTGCATGATGCATTTTAAAAAGTGCTCTTTCAAGCTGTAGGAATACGTCCCAAGAGGCCAGCCCTTCCTTTTCTCTCCTTTTAAAGTGCCTTGGAAGCACAACAAGCAGCATTTGAGATTACTTCTTATGTGTTAACTGGCTGAAAGTCTGACAGTGAAATGCTGTCAACCTGCAGAAGTAAGAGGTGTGGGAGAGATACAGCTGGGTGGGAGAAAGAAGCAGAGTGAAAGGGAGGTTGGCCCAATCCTGCAACTCACTCAAGTAGTCTTACAAGAGTAACCTCACTGACTTTCACTGGAATTCTAGCCTGAGTAGATTGTAGGATTTGACCTGTGGAATGTGCATGCTGAGACAACTGACTTTTAATGATCATTGCTACTTATAGGCATTTGGGGTGCGATTTTCATAAACTCCTAAATTACTTAGCAGCACCAGTCCCATAGAAAGCTATTGAAAGTCAAAGAGACTGGAGTCCCTAAGTCACCTAGGTGCTTTTGGAAATCTCATCCCTGTCTTGCATTTTACTAAGACCAAATTCTTGAAGATTTGGGCTTGAACTTCCATGCTATGTGCACATCTACTTCCTACCCAAGAGACCGCCAGTGAAATGCATACCCTTAAAATGGAATCACCGTGTCCCCCATGAGACAAAAATGTTGCCACCTCTAAGCAAGATCAATGGTTACAAATGAACTTATTCCATAAATATGTGACCCTTATGTAGCCTCCTGCTCCTGGAGGATGGAGGAAGCACCAGCAGCTACAGAAGGGACCATCCTTGAGCAGTCAATAAAAGGCAGCTCAAAAAGGAAGCCACAGCTGCAGAGATGTGAACACCCATATAGCAGAGGAATGTCTTCTTCCTTACTATTCAGAATTCCCAGGCAGAGAGACACTGGAGGAGAGGAGAAGCTGGAGGCAGGTTCCCTGAAGAGGCCATAACAAGGCTGCAAGTCACCTTTTTCTTTCTCACAAAACTTAGGTAGAAAGAGCTGTGGGGGAACTCTTCAACATTGGCCTGACTTCTGCAATTAGGGCATTTATTTGGAGGGTACCTGCCAGAAACCCCAGGGCCACAAACTCTAATTTTTCCTCAGTTCTGAGCTGTTTTTACATCAAGCAAGTATCATGCCTTTCCTCCCTGGAAGGAATAAACTACCTGAAAAGAACAGTTGCTGGGTTCTCATCAGGTGGAAGGAAGAGCCCAGGGACTGAGTACCAGGAAACATTCTGAAAGTTTGAGAATCCTAAGGGGATGGTATCCAAGGCTGTTTTCAGCCACTGGCACCCCTTCATGGTTGAGTAGGTCGCTGCCCCTTTGTTCAGCCAATTGCTATTTAATCCCATGTCTGGTTGTTCCCTATAACATCAACCCTCCAGCAGGATCATTAATAATCTCTCACCGCTTGGGGTGGTAAAAATTCTGGTAGGTCAGGAGGCTGGTAACCCTAGCAAAGGACCAACAGTATCTACCTTAAGATTAGCTTTGCCTGGAGTTCAGCTGCCTTTGTCCTTCAGGCTTTACTAACCCCTCTGCTGGGTTGGTAGGGGAACCTAGGCCCACCCCCAACTCCGGGTCCCTACCCAAGGACCCTGTGGGAAGCTGTTGGAACTGGTTTTTCGCAATCCCTTACTGCTTTCTACCATGCCTCTCTTGTAGGCTTTCCCAGACTCACATTCCATGATCCTCTTTTTTCTAGAGGTCCAGTTACCTAGGCAGATTCCTTCCAGTCCATTGCTGAATGAGCCTGCTTTCTGTGGTTCTCAACTTCTCTGTCAGTCACCCCTCCCTTCCAACCTGCAGCCTTTTTATCTCCTCAGCTGTTGTAGGGCCACCAATTAGCCCCAGCTGAGGGGGCAGCTCATCCCCCCTGTTAACCCTTTAGCAGGTGGTACAGCATGGGGTCTGTACACCTCATGACAGAAAGCAACATTCCCTTGGCTCTCAAATGAGCACTAGCCTCTCCAGGGGTGACCCATATTTGCACTGGGCAAATAATGAAAGCTAAGACTGATCAAATACTGTATTCAAAAACTTTCAGGGTGTCAAGGTGCCACCAGACTCCTTGTTGTTTTTGTATTCAAAAAGTGTCACAAAATTGTTCAAATACATGATTCACCTACTATAGTCACAAATTATTCAGCTAATTCAATAGGCTGGGAAATATGAAAGCGTCATCATTTAGTCTAAAAGTATCATGAATACAAGGAAATTCAGATGAAAAATAGTGTTGTCACCATACTACTCACAGACCTAAAAACACCTAAACTAAAGTCTTGGTGATTCTGTCTGCATCTATGCAAAATCCTAGTGACTTCCATGAAGCTTTATGAGGGCCCTGGTGGATGGAACAGCTTGCAAGATCGGGGCCTGAGTTACGCTGATTAATATTAGCACAACTAACACTGTATAATGATATAAACAGTAATGCTGATCTGGTAGAGACCATTTATAATGTATGGCTTCCCCCCCGTCCCTCCCCAGTTTCAAACTCAATCTCCCATACTTGGGGATAGGGTGGAGAAAGAGAAACAAATATTTGGAAGCCACATGTACAGTGCAGGGCACAAAACAATCCTCAACAAATATTAAAATACCATAAAAGTCCATTGTATTTCTAACTATGTTGAATGTTTGGTACAGTTACCCAGAGGAAGCAAGGGAAACCAATTGGAGACCTTGGGTCAGCACCATTTTTTACCATGCACATTCACCTAACATACACAGGCAATTACTGCCACTGCATACATAAATTAGGCATTTGTGCATGCAAATGGTCTACGTAAGTGCATGCACAAATCAGATGCAAAAAAGAGCAAACAAAAAATTATTTTTGTCTTTGAGCCACAGCTTCATGGGAGAAAAATAAAAAACAAATCAAACCTTAAATGATGCTCAGATGTCAGACAGCACTAGCATTAAGTCAGAAATGTTTGTAATGGGCTTTTCCTAGAATGTAAGTAATACTTTTTCTAAATAAGTGTCAGGAATCAAGGCCTGCAGCAGAGCCAGTCTCACAGCACCCTAAGGAGTGCAGCAGGCTGCCGGATTAGATGCACTGCCAGATTGGTTGGAAGACTCAGCAGACCAGCTCTCAAGCTGCAGTTCAGCAACTACTCAAAGCATTTGCCTATGGCTATGATAACTCCTCTGCCTGTTTGTTCCCAGCCAGCTCCAGTTTTGCCTCCCTCCAGGTAACCTGGTTCTGACCACGGGCTCAGATTCTTGTCTCTGGCTGGGACCCTTGGCTCTGACACTGGCCTCTGATTCCTGCCTACCAATGCCTGCTCCAACCAGCAGGAACAACCATCCATGTCCCAGTAATGGACAATAAGGCTAAATGCCTTAAGTGGTATTGTACCTTCCTTTACTACTTTAGGTTACTGGGGCTATTCTTAATTCCTCAGGGGAATGCACAAAAAAGCCCTGCTCTTTGGTTGTCACAAAATGATACATTAGGCATTATTTGCCACCTCCGTTAGTAGGCCAGATTCCATTACTGCACCCAGCCCATTTGGCTGCATCAGGTTCTTGACATCAAATGTGTAACTTTGTGCTTGGTCAGGAAGTCACATGAGGGATAGGAATTGTTCCAGGGATGGGGAGATAACAGATACAAAGGAACAGACAGCAGTTCTGTACATAAACAAGGAATGCTCTGCAGATGGGACTGCCATGTTTTGAGGGGATTTTTTTCCCCCTTAACAATAAAGATAAGAAGCTTTAATGAGCTAAAAATATCCATATCCATCCACATAAGACTAGTATGATCTGGGGTCTTGTGATTTTTCACTGGTTTGGGGCTTTAAGTTGTTACAGCAGTGTGGGGGGTTTTTTTGTGATTATTTTTTAACAGCCGTTTTATTTTGCAGAGTTCAGATCTGTCCGCCTATCTTTGAAATTCCCACTGACCTTGAGGGGAGAGCTAACAGCAGAATGATGCCAGTATGCTATGCATACACCTAGGTTGTTTGGAAACATGACCACACGCACATAGTTTGTAATACACTCTTGCAAGAATGGTTTTATTAACTCTTATTTACACACTCTGGGGTCAGATTCTGGTTCACCATGGAAGTGGACCCAAAACAAGTAGACATTAATGTTATTATTATGTATCCTGTGAAAGAATCCATGATCCGCAGTCATGGACAAGGACCCCATTGTGCTAGGTGCTGTAAAAACAGAACAAAAGACAACCCCTACACCTAAAAGCTTTCACTCTAAGCAAAAGCAACATTATTGTAGCCACCATCATCCCTGACTCTCACCTCAATACCCCCCTACATGGATTATTTTACTAGGAGCAAGAACGATCAGCAGGGGTGCTCAGAACCCACAGTGATAACAGCGACATAAGTACACAGATAGATAGTGGGGGATGTGCAATTCATGTTGAGATCAATGGACACATACTCACACAGATATGACCACTACCATCCTAAATCGCTACACTCCACCCTGGAAAATCTCTCCACAATTCCAGCCAGGGGCCACACGTGGAGAGATCTCTCTACAGCTTATGATTTTCGCCTGAATCTGAACAGCAAGTGTCTGCCCGGCATTCTACCCTGTACGACGTGGTTTTGGCACTGTTGATAAATTGAATAGTCAATTGCTTGACCACACCTTAGTTCATTATGAAATATATTCAAGAGACCAAATAATATCGGTCAGGTTAATTGCTACAAGATTATAATAATATAGTACAGGGAAAAGGTTCAATACAATACCAGTCTCCGGGATGCTGTCTCACATTTGCCTTACACAGAAGGTGTGCCCTCAAACTTACACCCCTAAAGTCGTCTTTTTACATCCAACCTGTTCACAAGGAAAAGATGTGCGACATCTGAAACTAAACTCAACCAATCAGCTTTCCACCTTGTTTCTGTGGTACCACAGTGTGCCCCTTATCTCTTTGTTATGAACAAATACAATCCTAGTACCAAGGGGCATGAGGACACCTCCTAGGCTTGTACCAGGGTAGACTATTCATATATCTTGGCCTTTTCCTTTGGGACATTCAAATACTGTCCTAGGAGAATAACTCCCTACCTCTTCCTGTGGGGAAAACACTTTATGTCCTGATCCAGACCCATTTTTCCATTTACTTAAGCCAAAAGCTTACGGCAACTAATGCAAAGTGTTATGGGATACCTGACGTGGGTGAACATAATTGTGGGGAGACTATAATACATTCAGTTAACTTCCAAACACTTTTATTAATAAGATGCCTTACATCTAGGTATTGGCTGACGGGGTGTGCAAAAGCACACAGACAGCCAGAATCAGGCCATATACAGAAGAACCTCAGAGTTACGAATGCCTCGGGAATGGAGGTTGTTCGTAACTGAACAAAACGTTATGGTTTTTCTATCAAAAGTTTACAACTGAGCATTGACTTAATACAGCTTTGAAACTTTATTATGCAGAAGAAAAATGCTGCTTTTAACCATCTTAATTTAAATGAAACTGTTTCCTTACCTTGTCAATTTTTTTTAAAAAACTTCACCTTTTTTATTTTTAGTAGTTTACATTTAACACTGTACTGTACTGTATTTGGGGGTTGGCACAGGGGTGAAAGTAACTTAAAGTCTTACTGGTACAGGGCCTAGCTCCGGGCCCCTGGAAGGGGTGGGGCCTCGGGCAGAAGGGGCAGGGCTGGGGTCAGCCACCCCCAGCCAGCCCTTCAGCGCTGCCCAGCCCGCACCACCCAGGGCTCCGGTGGCGATTTAAAGGGCCCGGGGCTCCGGCTGCTGCAGCTGAGCAAGCTTCCCCTTTTGCCCTCCCCCTCTGCACCCCCCCCCCCCCCGGCAGCCTAGGGAGGGCAAGAGGGGCAGTGACATTAAAACGCTGCCACAACAGGACCCTACTGGCAGGGCCACCGACTGCAGGTGGGGGGAGGGAGAGGAAGGGGGACGTCAAAGTTTAACGTCGGCTGTGTACGGTCCTGTACCGGCGGCCACCTCTTACCCACCCCCTTTCACCTCAGGGAGAGTGGGTGCGTGTATGTGTTTCTCTTCTGCTGCCTGATTGCATATTTCTGGTTCCAGATGAGGTACGCTGTTAACAAGTCAGTTTATAACTCTGGTGTTCATAATTCTGAGTTTCTACTGTATCAATACACATAAAGGGGCAGAAATATTTTTGTGGTGAACCCTTCACCCTGAATTTCCCCGACTTCTCTTCAATCAAAATCTGAACTGTAGTTTTACATTGAATCCTTTTTGTTCTGAATTCGTAAAAGTCATTTCTGATCTTTAAAAATGATACACAAAGCAGTTTCTACGTTCCATATGAAGCAATATGGATCTCGAGTATAAGGCTGCATCTTGCTATTATTCCAGATGCAGGAACTCCAACTGGAATTATGGGAGTCTTGGATACCAAAAATCAAGCAAACATGGGATATTGTCTTATAGACACTCTTCAAAAATATTGGCCCAGATTGTGAGTGTTACTGAGAGGAACTATATCATAGTGTTATTGTTAGATGTTGACAGGAAAGCAATTCTTTAGTTAACCGTACAATACATTTTAAAAATCGGTTATATCTTGGTTTTCTGCTGTAATTTAGGCTACCTGTGTTTATCTTTCTTTCACTTTGCTGAGTCCTAAATCTGTTATTTCCTTTGGATGAAGAATACACAAAATGTATCTAATAAAACAAATTTCTGCTACTGGGAACTGCCCAGCGAAGTTCTCCAGTCATATGAACTACAGGATGTGCCAAACTGCCCTGATATAATTCAGATAATCATCAAACTGCATGTTCCATGTTATGTTCCATTTACTCATAATGAAGTATGATGTAACTCAACATGACCTATCAGGACCTCACATTTCAAGACAGCATGACAAAAAGCACTGAGTGGATGAATTTCTTTGTTGGGATTATGCTTCCCACTGATGGTTTCCTTTCAACAGATGTCTGACTGAGAAAGGACAAATATTTAATTGCAACTTATTATAAAACACTGAGCATATCAAATTCTGAGTTTCCAAGTAGCAATGGTAGTAATGCGTTTTTTTGTCCCTTTCCCCCTTTTCCATACACATTCTGCTACCGAGCTTCAATACTAGAGTAAGGCACATCATTTTTAGTAACATATAATCTGAATTAGTTATGGTGAGGCTTTTGTACTGGCAAAAAATGTTCTTTAACTAAAACAGAATTTTCTAGTTTACTGGACAAATACCAGAAGAAAATTGTGGAATCATGTGGGGTTGCTAAGCAACCAATAGTTCCAGTGTCACTTGTTTGTGATCAATTCAAGTCATTCATCAGGCTCTGAAGCACCATGCTAAGGAATTCCAACAAATTTGTTCCTTGGGAAAGCCACAGAGACTTCCTGCAACACAGTAACATTTTCATTCTTAGAAGATAAACTTAGATGTTCTTTTGATGAAATGTGATATGTTAATTCATTATTCTTAACATACTACTAATGGGCAAAGCTTTAATTAACTAACTACATCATTGTAACACATGCAAGATAAAATGGAGTAATTAGTACTGCTTAAAGGAGTCACTATCCTCTCCCACTGGGAAAATGAAGAAGGAAGCTTCCCTATCATGCAAACAATTGTCCACAAACATCACTATATGTAATTTGCAGCTAGCTTTTGTTATTTTTTCCAGTGATACGTGATAAATTACATTTTTAATGGCAAACAAAATGTCTGCAGTCCAAACCACACTAGGTAGACCTAAAAGGCTGTGAATAATATAATCTTTCATTTAAAAGGAATGCTTATCTCTGGGCTTTCTGGAAAAAAGGGATGTACTATTATGCCTTCACTCATTAAGTTTAATTACAAATGTGGCACATTGTAATTATTATGGGCATTTACTTTCTCTATAGACAGTCAGTGAGTTAAGGATAAAACTGTAATCAAAATGCACATAATTGAAAACATAGTATCCTTACTGTCTTGTTTCAGTCTCTGGTTCAGAATTCAATGCCTCATATTCTGATTGTTTAAAATGTTGTACTGTATTACAAATTTCAAACAGTGAATGTAAAAGCTGCGCTTATATTTATGGTAAAACTGCTACAAGACCAATTTGCTTATAATTTTTTGGTCATGGACATTTCCCAGAATTTTCATACAAATCCTGGTTATTTTCTCCCTTGCATAAATTATTTTGTCCCATGTCTTGCTCTTGTTATCATAGGACCTGGTTTTGTAATCAACTTACTCAGGCAAAACTCCCACTGACAACAAAAGGACCCTTGCTTGAGTAAGTAATACAGAAGCTTGGTTCACAAGCCTTTTCAATTTCATTAAAAACAAATTGCCTTTCTAAGGGCAAATCATTCAGTACTTTGAAGATACCACAAAAGGTCATATTAGGACATTAATGATATATCACATTAAAAAAATCCTCCCTAAAATGAATATTCTATATTTTTATTTTACAAGATGGTGACCAAATTTCGAAACAAAATGTTGTTAAGTAAATAAGATCTGCATGCAAAGGATCATGGGTTATAATGTGCCAATGATCATATGAACTGCTCCAATGTTTCCAAATTTGGTCACCATCTTCTAAAATGAATATTCTATATTTTTCCTTAAGGGAGATTTTTTAAATGTATAAATCACAATCTCTCTCTTTGAGGAGCACTAGGGGTCAATTCATACTATTTATTCAGTAGTGCTCAGTGGTGCTTATGAAGTTCTTCCAAATACCATTCCATTAACACTTATTTTCAACATAATTTAACTTTGTCAGATAAAATAGCACTGCACAGTCAAACAAAATGAGATTTGTCAAATCACTTGAGAAATTTCCCAACAATATGTATCAGATTACACTACTTCTAAGGACCAGTAATAAATATATATGGCTATATATATGCATATATGTGGCTTTTTATCTATTAATGATGTATGAAAACATACTGCATTTCAGACATGATTATACAACTTCTCTGTCCACCTGCCTAAAATATATGTCATGTCAAAAACTGGACCCAAATAATGTTAGTGATGAGCTGTGTGTGAAAAGGCAACCTCTGTTTCCTGGTGCAAAGTCTTCTGTGGGCTGTTTGTTAATTTATTCTACTACATTGCATAAAAGCCTACTGAAATTATGCAGTCAGAAAATGTAAGTGGAACCACTTATTAAATAAAACTTTGTGGTTATCAAAACTATAAACAGATGCATCTTTTGATTAATAACTTGGATTGTACAATGAGAATACCATTAAACTACCATACATCACTAATACCAATAGGTTCTTGCATTTCTCCCTACTTTTGGTGAGTTCATCTACATTTTACTGCAAAAATGAATTACCACAACTTTAATAAAAGATGTTAAATATCTGTAAGAAAAAGAGATGACTACTGAAAAACGACACTCGCTCCCCTACCCCACCACAAGAATCTGAAAATATATATCCCCAACGGAAACTGAAATTGAGGCTTGCAAACTTGAACTTTCACAAAACAATGTGAATTCAGAAGAAACAATCCTAAAACTAACAGTCACCTCAAGCTATTTATGTTTGTGATCTTAGTTACATAGATACCAAACAGATCTTCTCTTCTTCGCCTGCTATTTCTGCTGAAAGTTTCCCCTTATTTCCCCTGCAGTGCAAACTTTCGCTGGACAACAGTTTTGCACGGTGTGTCACAGCATGCATTTAAGAAAACTGCATCAAAACTGCCTGAACAATAAGGACAGACCATCTCAAAATGCCTCGGACTCAGAAAATGCGTGAAGGACTAATTGGGGTCTTGCTCCCCAAAACATGTGTGAGGGGACGATCTCTGTCCTAGAGGCACTGCGAAGCGAAGCCAAAGAGCAAAAAGATTCCAGAGCTCAGCTAAGACCTGCCAACCCAGCTCCCTCGCACAATAGTACTGATCTGAGTTCCCTGGGTACTTTCCAAGGCTCCACCGAGCATTAAAGCGTTTGCAGTTTGCATCCAGCGACTAGGCACATCCATAAAGCTACGCCGCTGCTGGGGGTTTAACTCCAGCCCAGCCGCTCTGCTCCAGGGAGAGCCTGCTTGACATACACACGTAGGCATGAGGTTTCAGTGCAATCAGCTGCCTTCCGAGCCCTTTAAACCCCCTGCCTCAGCATGTCTGCCTCAGCTTCCCACTATCGCCTTGCCTCCCCCCACCCCAACATAGGATCTGATGTTTCCCCTGGGCAGAGCGGCTTTTTTGCAAGCAAGAAATCCACTGGCCTCAACCCCCTATCAAAGAAAAATACCCCCCTCCCACCCCACTTCCCACCTTCTACCCTCATCCAACCACACCTCTACCCAACCAGTACCTGGGCTTGCTGGTTCCAGCTCAGGGCGGGCGGGGAGGGGGCTTGCTTTTTGGTGGTTAAGGTCCCTCGCTGGGAAGAGCCCGGAGTTCGCAGGGGGAAGGGAGAAGCGCCCGGCTGGAGCTGCGGTTCTTGGGCAGCGGCTCCCCCGTCCCAGCGCTCCGAATTAATCGCTTCGCCTTCCCCCCCACCAAAAAGGGGGAACGCGCTGAAAAGAAGAAGGCTCCCTCCGTGACTGGCATCAATATCTCCTTCGGCGGAGCTTCCCGGGAGCCATGGCAACGAGCCCCTAAACCTCCCAAATCTCCCCCCGGCTTCACACACACACAGAGAGCGGCGGCTGCTCTGGGGCTGGCCAAGCAGCTCGCGCTCCCCAGCACCCGCACAACCCAGCCAGGCTGGGGAAGGTGCGGGGAGGGGCGGCAGCCTGCAGTTCCCCGGCACACGCCCCTCTACCGCAGCTGGAAGCTGCTGCCTTCCTCCCGGGGGATCGGGGGCAGCAGCAGAGCAAAAGCCAGCCCTGCAAAAAGGGGTGCGTGCGTGTGTGCAAATTCCTCCCCCCCCACACACACACCTGATTCAGCTGCAAGGTGGGGAGCAGTTGGCAAGGCAGCCGGACCCCCAAACTCAAAGGCAGGTGGGGAGCTCCCACCTGATGCAGCCGCTCCCTCGGGTCGCGTCAATCCGGATCAGCGGAAGGGCTGAGCCGCGGCAGGGCAGCCCCTTGAGGTGGGGAGCGAGCCGCACAGCTCCCAGCCCAGGGGCGCGTGGGAAGATCGGGGTCTTCTCCAGCGCAGGAGCAGAGCGAGGCGGGGTTCCCCGGGCTCTAGCGCTGGGTGGCTCTTCCCCTCCCCCCCCCGGCTGAGGCTCACCCCTCTCTCCCAGCGGGCTGCAGCTAAGTGCCCGTCTCCTTCCCCAGCTGCCAGAGGGCGAGGAGCGCAGGGTGCCGTCCCAGCATGTTCGCACTTTCCACTCCCCCCTCCTCCGCCACGCTGGAGGCTTGGGAGCGCGTGGAGAGCTGGGAACAGCGATTCCAAACTCCCTGGGTGCTGGAACAGTTTCTATAGTGGGGGTGCTGCTGCTGGAGACCACCTATTTGGTGGCTGTTATTACTGTTCCAGCCAGGGATGCGGCAGAACCCTCAGCACCCCTATCCCAGGGAGCGTGGCTGAGGAGGGGCACGGGGCTGGGGGTGCCCCAGCACCCCTCTGATAATCAGGGGCCAAGAGTTGAAAGCCACAGCCAAGGACCTTTGGGGCCTGTGTTAAGGACCCACCTTCGGAAGCCCCTGAGATGCGGTGCCTCGGAGACCACCAATAGAGCACTTTGGAAAGACACAGGACAAAATAGCATATTCTTGACTGCACGTGGTTCATCCCTCTTCAGTAACTGTACCCATGGATGGCACAACTGAAAACTGCAAAGAAAAGGGGCAAAAATCAAGAAAAGGAAAATAATGGTTAAATAGTGGGGTGGGGGAGCACCCTACTGGCAAGACCCTTGGAATAAGGAACTGAAGGGCCAAGGGTGCTCATAGAGAGCCCACTATCTAAGTTAATTAAATCAATGGGACTAAATAAAACACCAGACTCTTTTCTTGCATCTAAATCAGACCTCTCTGTTTTCCACCAGAGACAAAACTTTATACCCTCCCTATACAAGGCAGGTGCGGTAAGTAATTATTACCATAGCAGATTCGTTAAATTAGAGTGTTCTGAAAGTTAATTAATCCCACATCATTTGAGACTCCTTTCAGCATTGTTTTTCTCCACCTCCCCTACCTTTCTTTTCCCCACCTAGCCAAATTAACTTCTTTTGAATTAGTGAGCATTTGGAATCTCTGGAACATATTGAACGAGTGGAAAGGTTGGCTTTTACGTCTGTGTATTTTCCTTGAATAACCCATTTATTCCATAGAGTAAGATTGAATTTTCCCCTGTGTTAGGCAGGAAGGTGAAGACACACTATCACCAATCTGTCACCCATGTTCTTAAAAGACTTTACCCAGGAAAGAGGGGAGGGGATTTTGTGAGTACTTGGATTTCTCATACAGTTTCCTACTTCACTGCTACCTGGGAAATGTGACCTTTCCATTTTTTCCCCTCTGAGCTTTGTCTGACGTGATGAACAAAAATGATCATAAACACACATTAAACCATAACACCAGACTGAGTGAAGAGCTAGGACTCATGGGGATTATTACCACTGGGGTTACAGATTTTAAAATAAATTTAAAATCATTTTTAAAATTAGAAAGTGTTGATGTACCAGGGAACCATTGTTGTCCACCTCCGGCAAAATTGTTTAGGTGAGATTATTTTTGGACAGGAAGTGAATAAAATGGCACATTAGGCTTGGGAAAAGATGTTTTAAAGCAAATGAGGTAATAGGAGAGAAATTCTGCAAGCTAATAAGAAAGATGGTAGTATAAATTTAATATATTTGTTTTGGATAAGGAAACTGAATGCAAAAATCTATACTGAGTCAGTGCTATGGTTTACATTTCAATCATGTAAAATCAACCAATATACAGTCAGAATTTTCTCAGTAACTGTAACTCAGCCAATTTGTGACTATACGGTTGCTGAAATTTACAACCAGATGCAGAGGGGGAAAACCTACCTCTGTGCAAGGGAGCTAAGTTCGGGTTGCTTGGAAAAGTCACAATATTGAATTCCTAGATTTATCTGCAATTAGGGCCTTGCCCAAAGCCCAGCAAAGGAAACAGGATTCTTTCCATTGACTAAAGTGGACAGTGGATCCGGCCTGCACAGCTAAACCCTAAGTCTATTTGCTGGTTGTGAGTATATTCAGTCCAAACACAGTGGGGAAAAAATGTTACATTGACATGGCACTGCTCTCCAAAGCAGCTGAGAACTCAGCAGTGGGTCTCCACACCTTTATGCACAAGAAACCTCTGCAAACTAATGTGAATGGATCAATGGTGATACTAGTAAAGCAATTTTCTATCAGTGTTAGGGCCCTGAACGATGGATGCGCTGTGAAGCCGCACGGCCCAGTATCAGCATTGGAGTCAAATAGCAGACTGTACCCATTACCAGCCATTTCCTCATATACACCAGCAGAAGCCAGGAGTGGGCTGATTCTTTGACTTCTGAGAGCTTCACTTACATGGCTGGTTAATCTAGCCCCAGCTTTGCGGTGTTAACTCACAGTTTCACTGAGAGGACTGACTCCTTTGCTCATTTTTCTGGGTTTCAGCCTATGTTTCCCTTGCCTGCGGAAAAAAACAGATAGATGGATGTAAAACAATCAAGAATACTTCAGCTAAATAAATAATTGGCTTACAATTATAATGCAAAATACGTTGTTACTAATACTAAGATAAGACACTAGTGAAAAACTCTTATCTAGAGGCCACAGTTTCTCTTAGATGTGGTGTAAATAGACGTATTCCATCATCCTTCGGACTTCAGTGGATAATGAAAATGAACAAATGTTACATGCACTCAATTCATTCTTAATATGGGAGGAAAACAAAGACACATGAGGAACACAAAGACAGTTCAGTAACATGGGTACTTCTAACCAGCTGGTTCCTCTCTCCCTGAATTGCTTGCCTGAAAATAAAAGATGTGCTTCAAAATATCATCCGTTTGGCTAGAGAGACACAGATAGGGACATTGGCCAAATCTGTCAAACCCAGGTGCCTAAATATAGGCTCTGGCATTCATACTAAACACCTACATAAAAGTGGCTTGATTTTCACAGGTGCTGATTTTTTGCCCATTGATTGCATTTTAAAAATACAGTACACATTAAATATATATCATCTTCCCAAATCAAATGCCAGAGTAAAAGGTTGAGTAATTTAGCTCAGGGTTTCGCCAAAGGAACCCAGAGCTGTAGAGGGTCGAGTTATATCTGACTTTATTTTTAAAAATAGATAGTACTTTCATGTAATAAGTTATCATTCAAAAAGGCCATTTTCAAAGTCATATAGGAGGGTCAGAGGTTAGAACTTGGATCTTCAAGCTCCCAGGGTGAGTGCTCGGTATTTGAGTCAAAAGAACAGCTGGATAATGTCTTCTTTGGCGGAAGAATCATTCTGCCCATAATTGTCAATACATACACAACTGTCATGTATAGTTGTTAAGAAAGATTATGTATTTCTGAGTGCAAACAATCTCAGAAACATTTAGGTGTATGAGTAGGTAGGAACACCAACAGCTGAATGCATTTTGTTACTGATAACATAGCCACAATTTGATGTAATTCCTAGAAGTATTACTCCCAAAAGCAACATTTCTGAGAAACACATAGTGGTGATGGAGAAGTTTATCGGCTGGCTTAAGTAACATCATGCCTACAAACGTTTTATGAGAATGACTTTTTTTTTCTGGAAATTATATTTCAGCCCAGCATTTCAGAGTGTCGCATGAATTGCAGAATTTTGAGAGTAACCAATGAAGTGCAGTTCAATTGTAGCCATTATACCAATTCAAATGATTATTATTGCTCTTATTAAAAATATTACAGAAGCACTCAAAATCTTCTAGGAAGTCTGTAAATGCATACAAAGACACATCCCCTGTCCCTAAGAGCTTTTAATCTTAAAAGGAAAAGCACAGATGGAGGAACAGGGAAAGAGGTACAACATAGAGCAAAGAAAACAAGGTGCACATCTTATGAGTTCCTTTTAAAAATAAATATGTGTGCTAATATAAAGCACTCACCTTTATCTTTGAAAGGCAGAAAGTTATAAGGGTCTTGATTGGCATAGTGAAAGTTACAGCAGGACATAATGAAAACTGCTTACTTCCTGCTTCAGAATAAGAAAAGGGGAAAGTCAATGAGATTAAAGGGCAGCAAATTTAAAACAAATAGAAGGACATACCATTTTACACATTTACAATCAACCCTTGGAATTCAGTCTTCAGAGGTCATTAAGTCAAATGCTGTGGCTTTTTAAAACTAGGGCATTTTTTTAAACACCAGATAATTTTATGATTGCTAATAACATTTGTAGCCATGCAAGCTAAAACAATAATGAGGGTAATCAAATCTCATGCTTCAGGGCATAAATTGATTACTTGAGGGGGTCATGAAGGGTATTTTTTTAACCACTGAGTACAAGATTGCACAATTGACTAGGTGCATAACAAGAGGGTTTTGCTACTGTAGATAGACCAATGGTCTGATCTGTCTGACAAATCTGGTGCTCCTTCAGGGAAGCTAAGAAACTTAAGTTCTAGTCCTGCTATTGACTTTGATTCAAAAATTTGATTTTTACTGATAGGGATACCATCAACTTGAATCTAGTCAATTTTAAAATGAATTAAAAGTAGTTTCAGGTGATACTACACCTACTTGAGTCCAGTTGCCAATTTTTTGTGATTTTATAGTCACATTTTCCTACTTTTAAAAATGTTTAATCTCTTATGAAAAACCCCCACAAAAAACAGAGGCAAAAGTTAATTAACTGATTATATGGGGAAACAGTGAAATTGGCTAAATAAAATTGCATAAAGCATTGCACAATGCATAAAGTTATTTATGAAAAAGAAACAATTATTTGTTTTTGTCATCTCTTCCACTTACAGTGATTCTAGGTATCACTTGTAACAATAGAAGGCAGAAAGAAGTGTGACTTTTAAGATGATGGTATCCCCTTAATTAGAAGACTTTCAAGTAAAATTCATTTTCTCAGGGCATTTGGTGATGGCACTAGAATTGTCTGTAAGGCTCTTCTCTGCATTAATGCAAAAGTCTTTGGTTGTAATTTACAGTATGTTACATTACTGGCTTTTGAGGGGGGGGGTAAGTGAGACCTTTAACATTCTGGGGGGCAGAGGGGGAGGTTTGTACTGAGTAATAGTGACATTCCCAACAAAACACTTCAATACGAAATTGTACGGTACAGTAACTCCACAGTATGAGTTCCAAGTACATGCATGTGTTGAAAGGGTAGGCTTGCTGCCTCAATGTAGTTAGTCCCTCCACCCTAGACTCCTCTTTTTGGTGCATTGCCCAGTTATCTAGTTGGTGTTTGCCAGCTTTTAGCATGGAACTACAGAACCAAGGGTCTGAAATGGAAATACAGATTCCTGGCAACCGTGTGCCAGAACAGAGTGTGCCTATTCATATGTCTCTGAATGGGCCAAGTTCACTTTATAAAGAAAAGCCATTATGGAATAACACAAGTTGAAAACACACACACACACACACACACACAATCTGAAAAAGTCTCTGTCGCCATTTTATAACTTCAGAGGAATCAGGCAGATTTTTTTCTGAAATTTAAAACAACAAAATTACCCCAATGCTGTATCCTTATGTGATTCCATTCTGAAACCAATTTGGACAGCTAAACTACAGACTTCCTCCTTCCCCAAAAAACGTTCATACCCTTAAAAAAACAGCAGTGTGAATACTACCATTAGAATACAAAACCTGTAATGTGATGGCCAAGTAATACCGTCATATTGAAATCAGAACACTAAACTGATATTTTGCTAATGTGATTCATTTGCATAAATATAGTGTTAGATACAGCATTTTAGCATAATATTGGCATTTTATATTGTTTGATAGTAAGATTCTAGTTCAGAAGGCCAATTAAGTACAGTACTTTTTCATAGTGATCAGGCCAGTTAGATCAGTCTGAGAACACTCCTTTCAGATCCAAATTTTACTATTATTACATGGCTGAGAACAGATAATTAAAATTATAGTTCACTCACTCCTTGCTGGCTAGAATGCAAAATATCCAAAATTAGCATCTGAAAGCAAAGCATAATAAATAAAGCTACAGGGCTTAAAATATAACACTCAAAATGCAATTTAAAATGTAAAATAATGTTAATAATACTAATATGTTGAAACAGCCAAGAGGAATTAATCCACTATCCTATTCTGAAACCTCAAAAGAACATTGAGGCTAATATTTCAGGGTTTCATAATATGGCAGCATGGAGAAGAATAAATATCAATTGGTAAATGCTATTGAATAATATTTTGGACCTGTAAGATTCCTGCTGAGAAATGTTGCTTATTTCAAAAGCATATATCTAACTGTTATATCTTAAACACTTTATCAGATGATGCAAGATTTGATAAAGCCCTAAGCTTAACATTGATTATTAATATCATATGGCATTTTCAGGAGGCCTGATCCAACTTACGATGAAGTAAATGGAAAAACTCCATTGTCAGTAATAGGAACGGGATCTGGCCCTAGAGGAATTCCACTCTTTTTTTAAAAAGCACAACGTGGATGTAGGGAAAATGTACTTGAAAGTTAAAATACGATTCCTGTACGATAAAGATAAGAGGCAGAGTTCTGAACAGAGGTGTTCCGTTATGAAACTTACAGAATGATTTTACATTAAAATAGTATCTTTCATCCTAATAGATTCCTAAGAGCTTTATAAACTGTACACACTGGAGCAAAAATGTAACACTGCTTCTTCAACCACCACAGAAAACAGTAACAGTACCACGTGACTCTGTGTAAGGAGTTCCTCACTTTCTCTCTTTTTTCTTTTATCTAACCAACACTACCAGGGAATTTTACATAATCAGAAGATAGCCAGATTCCCAGATGTGGATTAAGGCACAAGAGCTCTTAGTCTTGTGAAGAAGTGCCCGTGGATATGTCATAACCACATGAAGTCAGAACCTTGTTTAAAAGTCTTATGCAAGGCAGCATCATACTGGGGCATTAGAGCAACTATTATACTCTCTACGTTGCTTCCCTTGTAAGGGTCTTCCTTACAAGTAACGATCCAGTCAAATGATGCCTTGTGGGTGAAAACAGACAACTTCAAGTGTCGTGGCTACAGTCTATAATCAGTGCTCCCATTTGCAAAAAGAGAACAGAAATACTCAAACACTGATTATTACCTGGCCTTCCCAGTGATTAATAGTTTTCAAACCACCATAGTTAATACATCCATCAATTTCTTACCATTTTTAACCATTTAATTAATAGCACTTACAAACAGAGTTATATGGAGGTTTGAACCTCATGAAGAAACTTGAGGTCAACATGCTGTCGCAGGAAGATCAGATGCATCTGCTGGACAGGTTTAAACCATTCCAGGAGACTGAGAACACTGTACAGGAGCACAGTGCAGGAAAAGTTCCAGGTGAAAGTGCCTTTGGAGCTGTCTTTGCTAAAACATTCCAAGCACAGCTGGTACTAATCCTAAAAAAAGCAATCAAGGACATTTATCGAAAAGGAATCCTGTCTCATGACATGAGTATGGCATTGATCTTACTTATAAGAAAGATAAAAAGGGGAGAGCTGTGGAGATTTACAACACATCTTCCTCTTGAACATGGAAGGTTAGACACCAGACAAAATATAAGGGACAAAACTTATTGAGGTTACTCCTATACTTATATGTGGTGTCCAGGTGGGGGTTGTAAAACAAAGGCTACCAGAGGGTAACACATGAAAAATATTTAATGGACCAGGTACAACTGTTAGGAATTCTGGCTGAGATATTCACAGGGGCCCAAGGGGATTAGGCTTTCAGCTCCGATTGAGCTTCAAGGATTTGGGTGCCTTTTTCCTTTAGGCCCTTTGAAAATCCCAGCCTCCAGCTATAGCTTTGTTTCTTGATGCTGATGAGGCCTTTGACAGGATCAAACAATATTATTCAATTTAAGTGCTAAGAAAATTTGGATTCAGTCCAGTCTTTTTAACATGCGTAGAAAACTTTCTCCATTTGCATCAATCTTAATTATTGGTATTATGATATCACCCTTTTGAATAAGACAGCAGCCAAAAATTAAAGGCATCCCTGTCAATAAACATAATTTAATATCAGTCTCTGAAAAGATATTTTCTGTCTACCGAATAATCCAGGCTCTTTAATTCCACTTTTATTAGATTCAAATGATCCATTTTCCTCTATATTTGAGATTCCTTCTAAATTGGAATAATTCATACTTAACAGATACATCCAAAAGGCCAGACTTACACTGTACAATGTTCATGGCTACCCTCCTATATACACAAAGAAATTATATACTTGGGAGAAAAGGTGTGGGCACAACATCCCACAACATGTGGGCATTGCAGGCGACTGATCAAGGTTATTATTCTTTTGTTTTTCTATAGGAAATGAAACAACTTCACTGATCTCATAAGATGTGAAGAAAATAAAATAAATAAAAACAAAAAACAAACATAGCTGTCTGGACAGATGTGATCACCTGTACCATTTAGCTTTCTGCACCTACCCTCTCACGAAGTGGCTTGATTCTTTTAAAAAACTAGCTCTTTCCCAGTTTGGATAAGAATAGATAGGATGTTGACTGAACCATTTGGAGCTCTTGCATTCACATGTCTACTTTCCCTGACCTCCATATCTAGGATGTCAAGAACATAGCTAAATTCAATCTAGACAACTTGCTGTTAGCTACTACCTGGAACAATCCACACTTTCCAATTAAATTTCAGAACTCTTACAAAGACTACTGGGTAGATAACGATATAGAAAAAAAAAGACCTATGATCTTCAGGAAACTGGCAGCCTTCAAAATCTACATAATAAGTATGAAATGTCTTTGTCATGCAGTCCAATGTATCAACAGTCATGCAAGGTTATTAACACAAGCAGGAAATCAATAGTGCACAGTAACTTGCTTTCAACTAAAGTTTTACTTTAAAAAAATATATTGGCAATTCTCATGTAGCAAAGAACACATATAAATGGCTTAGCTCTTTTCTGAGCCCTTGAACCTTAGACTCCAGAGAAATAGGAAGAAGAACTATGAATATATCTGACAATAACTGGAAAACATTTAGCAAAAAGTCAAGTATATTTCCAATTCTTTACCGAGGAGATTTTCTCAAAATGCAACTCTAAATTGATATTATTGGAGCCCAGAGAAACTCCTTCAAGCTAAATTAACAAAACATAGCAAATACTGGAAAGGCTGAAAGCAACATGCCAGACGTTGTGCCTATGCCTGAAATTACATCTGTTAGTCCCGATACAGGTTCTGAATCTGCCACTCAGCAATTTTTAGTGGGGTCCCACAAACATTGGTTCATGGCCCTACGTTATTTCACATTTCTATCAATAATCTGGTGGAAACATAAAATCATTACAGCGGAAGACACAAAGGTTGGAGATGTGGTACAAAGATTGGAGAAGACAGGTCACTAATCCAGAGCAATCCCGATTGCTTGGTAAACTGTGTGCAAACAAGCAATATGCATGCCAATACAGCCAAATGTAAAACCATACACCTCAGAATAAAGAATGTTGTCTGTACTTGCAGAATGGGGGATTCTATCCCAGGAAGCAAAAACTCTGAAGAAGACTTGGGGTCATTATGGGTAATCAGCTGAACATGGGCTCTCAGTGCGAAATTGCAGACAAAGAGGCTTGTGCAGTCAGTCCTTGGTTTTATAAACAGGGGAATATTGAGTAGGAGCAGAGAGGTATATTACCTCTGTATTTGGCATGGATGCAACTGTTGCTGGAATACTGTGTCTGGTTCTGGTGTCCACAGTTCAAGACTGATGTTTAAAAAATGGAAGAGGGTTCAGAGAAAGCACATAAAAATGAGGAACACAAAGGATCGGAACACATGCCTTATACTGAAAGACTCAAGCTCAATCGACTTAGCATAACAAAGATATATAAACAGATTTTTAAAAAAATCTTGTAACTATGCAACAGCAATATTGATTTTGTATTAGAAACATAGACGATTAGGACTGGAAGAGACCTCAGGAGGTCATCTAGTTCAACCCCCTGCTCAAAGCAGGACCAACCCCAACTAAATCATCCAAGCCGGGGCTTTGTCAAGCCGGGCCTTAAAAACTTCTTAAGGGTGGAGATTCCACCATCTCCCTAGGTAACCCATTCCAGTGTTTCTCCACCCTCCTAGTGAAATAGTTTTTCCTAATATCCAACCTAGACATTCCCCACTGCAACTTGAGACCATTGCTCCTTGTTCTGTCATCTGCCACCACTGAGAACAGCCTAGCTCCATTCTCTTTGGAACCCCCCTTCAGTAGCTGAAGGTTGCTATCAAATCCCCCCTCACTCTTCTCTTCTGCAGACTAAATAAACCCAGTTCCTTCAGCCTCTCCTCGTAAGTCATGTATCCCAGCTCTCTAATCATTTTTGTTGCCCTCTGCTGGACTCCCTCCAAATTGTCCACATCCTTTCTGTAATGGGGGGCCCAAAACTGGATGCAGTACTCCAGATGTGGCCTTACCAGTGCCGAATAGATAATAATAAGAATAATCACTTCCCTCTATCTGCTGGCAATGCTCCTACTTATGCAGCCCAATATGCTATTATACTTCTTGGCAACAAGGGCACACTGTTGACTCATATCCAGCTTCTTGTCCACTGCAATCCCCAGGTCCCTTTCTGCAGAACTGCTGCTTAGTCAGTCAGTCCCCAGCCTGTAGTAGTGCATGGGATTCTTCCATCCTAAGTGCAGGACTCTGCACTTGTCCTTGTTGAACCTCATCAGATTTCTTTTGGCCCAATCCTCCAATTTGACTAGGTCGCTCTGGACCCTATCCCTACCCTCCAGTGTATCTACCTCTCCACCCAACTTAGTGTCATCCACGAATTTGCTGAGGATGCAATCCATCCCATAATCCAGATCATTAATGAAGATGTTGAACAAAATCATCCCCAAGAGAGACCCCTGGGGCACTCCGCTTGATACCGGCTACCAACTAGACATCGAGCCATTGATCACTGCCCCTTGAGCCCGACAATCTAGCCAGTTTTCTATCTACCTTATAGTCCATTCATCCAATCCATACTTTAACTTGCTGGCAAGAATACTGTGGGAGACCATATCAAAAGCTTTGCTACTCTAAGCTCCCTACTCTCCTCCTCAACCCACCCCAAACCCAGCCCCCAAACACTTTATTTGGCTTCCCCTAGACCCCTTGCTTTCGCTCTCACAGCCCGGCCCCCTCCTGTAGCCACAGCCTTCTCTCCCCACCCCCAGGCCATAATCACTACGAGGCTGCTCACTAAGTTTGCTCACTAGTTCCATCTGCTTCCTCTGTACTGCTGCCGCCCGGATCCCACTTGCCATGCCACTGCCTGCTGCACCAGACCAGAAGAAGTGACAGTGCAGGGGCAATGCTTCTGGGGCATGCATGGGACAAGGAGTGACATGGGGAGAACCACCTAGACACTTCTTGTGGCCCACTGGTGGTTCAGAACCCACCATTTGATAAACACTGGGGTAAAGGGTTATTTGATCACAATCTGTAAATACCTATATGGAGAACAGAATTTTGATAATAAAAGGGTTCTTCAGTCTAGCAAAGCTATCACAAGGTCCACTGGCTCAAATTTGAAGCTAGATATATTTAGCCTAGAAATAAGGTGCAGATTTTTAACAGTGAGGGTAATTAACCACTGGAACGATTTACCAAGGTGGATTTTCCATCACTGGCCATTTTTAAATTAAGATTGGCAATGTTTCTAGCTCAGACAGGAATCAATTCAAAAAAGTCCTATGGCCTGTGTTATGCAGGAAGTCAGACTAGATGATCACAAAGATCCCTTCTGCCCTTATAATCTATGAATCTGCAAACAAAGCAGATTCCTGTGACACTGATTGTGGATATAGTGCAAGGACCAGTATTAAGAAGATATAGGTCTGAAGTATTTCTACCTAGGGAGATGGGGGAATCTCCTTCCTTAGATATTTTTAAGATCAGGCTTGACAAAGCCCTGGCTGGGATGATTTAGTTGGGGATTGGTCCTGCTTTGAGCAGGGGGTTGGACTAGATGACCTCCTGCGGTCCCTTCCAACCCTGATATTCTATGATTCTATGATTGTGTATGCAGACTAGCTGGATGAGATGGTTTACTTTGGTGCTGGGTTTGACAATACTTTCTGGGCTGCATGGTTGAGCTACATTCCATAGTGCTTTAAAGCTATGGGGCAGATACCTAGCCTGTCTAAATGATCATAGCTCCAATTAGTTCTCCTCAAAGTCAATGTAGCTATAATAAATTACACCAACTGAGGATTTGCCCTATAGACTTTTCCAACAGCTTTTCTAATTTCATTGCACTTGCTCTCTCAATCCTTCTGTGATCCTCTTTCTTGCTGTGCTCATCTGTATTCCCTGACAGTGCTTTTGTAAAATATATTACTGTACTGAATGGTACAATGGACTGTATACTTTTAAAATGTCTTGCTTCATTTATGAGCTAAATGTATTTTATAAGAAAAATGAATAGAGATGTAATGGCAAAAAAAAAGAAATAGTACATCTACTTTCGGCTGCAAGTTCCTCTGCGAGATATTCATTGTGATTGCTGACAAAACCAACCTCTTAAAAGGTCTGTGAACACAGCCTAGCATATGTTCCACACTTGATGAATTGCACACATCCATCGTATGACCAATAAAGAAAGGAATCCCCATGCCAACATTCAAACTCTGGACAGGAATGCAAGAAAGCCATAACTCTGCTCTGATGACAGTGAGCACCAACAGAAAATAGGGACCTTTCCTAAAAGGAATTGTCTATAGATGGGATATACTCTCTCTCATGTAAAAAGCTGTGTGGTTACCCTTACCATTTTTTATTCCTTTTACCTTTCTTGGAATAAACATCCTTTGCTAGTATTATGTGATTCCCTTGCCACAATGTGCTTAAATATGTCAAAGAACTTTGGTTTTAATATGTGCCAGTTAGAATATTTTCAGAGCACAGATAAAATACAGAATCATTAAGTATTTTTTTTCTGCCCACATGATCACAACCCTTTCCAGAATAAATAAACCCCCTGCAGGGTTTGGTGGTTACATTGTCCTCCCATTTTGCAGAAAGCATCACAGTTTCTCTCCTTGCTGCAGTCAGTAGATGTAATCTTGTGTATTTGTTGAAGATGGATGACTTTGTTTTCAACCCTGATTCCCAAGAGATTGGAGTCAAGTGAAAATTCAGAGGCAGGGATGTTAAATGCAGCAATTGCGGTAAGACCAAAGCCCTACAGAAACAGGTACAAGCCATTAAAAAAGAATCCTCCACAAGATAACCTGTTTATCCATGGGGGAAGGCGGGAGGGATGGAGAGACAGAGAGAGATTACAGTATATAAAATTGCAGCTGGTTTGAGTTTGTGTCCTTGTTAAAGTTTGGGTATCTACAGGTGAAGTAGTACTTCCATTTTTAAGCTAAACCAGTCACAGGTATCCACTTGAACAGTCTCTGAAGATAGGGAGTCAGAATACAAGAGCTATCAACTGCAAATTAATCTGCCAGTATGCATCAGAGTAATGGCGCTCTGCACAGATGCAAGGATGGGCCATGACCCTGCAACTGCTGCATCCTGATGGACCCCACGGAATGCACAAAACTGCACTGAAATCAGTGCAAGATCAGTGCCTTGGCTAACATCTGGCCCTATATTTCAGTCTTTTAATGCTATTCGATCTGCTAATGCCACTAATGTACTCAATAAGGGACTAGATTTACAACTGTTGCAGTGCCATGCTCATCAACTTGATCTAAACCAGGAACTGTCCACAAACATCTCTGGCGTCCATCCCGTCATTAATTATTATTATTTTATTTATTACTGATTGACAGTTTATTTGGCACTGTGTAAGACACAGAAGAAGACGTGGCCCTCCCCTGGAGAGCTTTCAGTCTAAAGAGAATGAGAATAGATTGCAGCTCATAGAAAATTTTAGGCAAGCTCTGTGACAATATGATGTTTTTTATTTGTGTACATGATTCCCAGCTTGCACAGATCTACTAGTGCCAGCTGTCATCTGATAGCATGGTAAAAATAATAGTGCAGCCATGAAAGGACGGACAGCGGTGGCAGGGGCATACCCACCCCAGGTGCATACCCACAGGGTTCAGGCAGGTGTGTATGCAGGGCAGCTAGCTGCCTGTGTTCTGTAGCTACACAACTATGTAGAATGCTAGCTCCAATGAAAGCTTGCATGAATATGTCTACGTCAGCTGGAAATCAGGCCCCTTGCTCATAGTGTAGACATTCCCTTAGAGAGACAGTCCCTTCCCTAATAGCCTACAGTCTAAATAAGCAAGATGGATACGGGGTGAAGTGATTTGCCCAAAAGCATACATTAGGTTAGTGGCAGAGCAGGGAATAGAAGCCAGAAGTCCTAAGTCCCAATTCATTGGCCCATAACGTAATATATCCCATGCTATCAGACATAATACAAGTAAGAGATCAATTAAAAATAATCAAATTTAATATAGCTACACTTTCTCTCCTCATATCATGGAGGTAGTTTGGCTCACAGATTGAATCAAATGATAGCCTCTTTTTGCTGCACAAAGACCCTAGTTGCTGACCATGGGAATGTTTCTGCTTACTTCAGCGGGCTCTCTGAGAGCAACTGAGAACAGATAGACCAAGCAACCCAAAGCATCAAGTGGGTTTTTTTACATTTCATTTTACTTTAGTTATGGTGAAATAGATCCTTGTAAATATGTATCTAATAATACAATCAGGGTGTATGTTTTTGTTTGTATGGATGTGTTGGTTGCATGTTTTATTTCATTTACATACAAATCAAGATGATACATAACTGAACACTTATATTCAAATTCAATTTACAGATTAGTATCATTGTTGATTATTAAAATCATTTTGTTTTAAACCTTATGAATTAGATAAAAGTTTTGTACCATAATTGTATTCTAGATAGAATGTATATATAAAAATAGCAGTGAAACCAGTGTACCATACACATTTGAGTAGTTGATAAGGAGTATAAAAGATGTCTCAATGCTTCTGATTTCAAATGGAAAATGGGTGAGAAAATTGTGTTTCCCACATCCTGAAATTCAAAAAGTTTTTACTGGAAACCTCTAAGCAAGAAATGCAGTTATGAACATTCTCTTTGGTTCATACAAGTTTGTATGGAATACCCTAGGGATGAAAAGTGGACTAATAACCACATGGGAAAATGCCATCTGATTGGACCTACATGTTTTCTCACCAGTGAACATCCTTTGAACTTAAAATTCACCAGTAAACTGGAGCCTCAAAATGTTTGTGGATATTGCGATAGAGCAATGAGTTTGCAAAAAGCATCAACAGACACTTTCTGGACACACAGAAATTCTAATGATGAACCGCCATTGGTCTATGAGTGGTCAAAACAAGGCTGATTTTGAATATTTTTGTATTTCAAGTTGAACATGTCAGAAGGCTCTTATGAGCATCTGTAATGATGAATAAAGTACTATCCATTTACACAGTCTAATAAGAGAAATAGAATGACCAAATTATAAATAGCAGGTGCTGTCTCCTTAAAATATCTTTGCCGTGTACATTATTTCAGAACAAGCACCATGAATATTACAATATTGATACAGATTAAATAATTAGTATATATTCCCTGCTATATTGGTTTACAGAAAGTATTTGGATCTGGGGATGTGCTGTTAATCTGTATCCCAATTGTAGGTCAACCTGCCATCCCCAAGAGAATGTGAGCCTTAATGTCCCCAGGAAAGTATTACCTCTACCGTGCAGAAGATGACAAAGTTACCCAGAAGAAATATGAAAGGCCATACATTTTCAGTAACTGTCTGGATTGACAAACCTGCTCCTCAGCTGAGATGTATGCAAGCCATTGTGATAAGTTCTGGAATGCAACAGAGAAATTCACAAAGTGTATTCAGAGTGCATGCTACTGAAAGGCAAGTGAGAGCAAAATATGGCTTGAATTGTGATGAAGTGGATAAGGAATGATTATGGGTGTTTATTCTGATGAGTTTAGTAGCTTGGACTGCGACCTCGGTAGTGAATAAGATTAATTGTTATACTAGCACCTTCTTTATCTCATGTAGGAGTGATGATGAATAATGGCTCTTAATTAGCAAAGCCCTTTTCATCTGAACTGCATAAAATGCTCTCCTCCTCCAGGAACTGCAGATCCCTAAAAGGGCAAAGTCAAGCTGGGAAAAAAAGGGGAACTGTGCCTGCTTCTCTGTCACTGGTGTAAATCAGGAATAACTCCACTGAAGTTACATCTCTGTAAAACTGCGACAAGTTTGATCAGAATCAGGCTTAAGTTTGCAGCATAAATGAACACATACCTTTTGTTTCAAGAGGGAAACAAACAGCCCTTTAAATTTGCCCAAGAACAGACCCAATTTTTCAAGTGCCAATTTACATGATTTCATTTGACACACAAAATTATTAGTTACTTATTAGTATTATCAATTATATTGCAGTAATGACCATAGGCCTCAGTGACCATTAGGGCTCTGTTATTCTAGGCAAGTGGTGCCCAAACTTTTCCTCTCATGCCCCCCATTACCAGTAATGGAATGGGACCATGCCCCTGCCCTGCCCCAGCCAGGAGCAGAGTCATGACAGGCCAGGAGTGGAGCTGTGGATGGAGCCAGGGCCGTGGCCGGGAGTGGGGCTGTGGCCAGGGGGCCGGGAGTGGAATCATGGTCTGAGACAAGGTCAGGTGACCATGGCTGGAGACAGGGGCCATGGAAGGGGGCTGAGCACCGAGACATGGCCAGGGGCCAAGTTACGGCTGCAGCCTGAGGCCTGGGAGTGGGGCTGTGGCTGGAGAAGGGGGCCAGGGGCTGGAGACTGGGGCCAGGAGTGGGCCTGGAGCACAGCTGGGAATACAAAGGGGCTGGGTGGTGCTCCTTCCCTGCCCACCCGCGGGGGGCTGGCCTGGGCCCTGCCATGCGCCCTGCCGCAGGCATTTCTTTGTGCTTCCCTGGTGGCGGAGCACACCCCACAGTTTGGGGACCACTGTAACGGAGTTTAGGAAAACACGGCCCTTACCCCCAAAGAGTTTATAACCTACAGCTTGTCTCTCTCACCAACAGAAGTTGGTCCAATAAAAGATGTTACCTCGCCCACCTTCTCTCTAATATCCTGGAACCACCACAGCTACAACTACTCTATATATACTTTGAGAAGACAAATATCATACAAAGAGTGGGGGAAAGAGACACAACATACAAAGGGATCAAGGTGGTGAAGGCACATCACAGAGTAGCTCCAGGTCTTTTTAAAATATATTTGTTTTTCACATATTGTTTGTGTTACCAAAAAATGTCCCTTTAGTGGGAGTTTCTTGGCTGTCTTCTGAAATGGGGATGCACTCAGGCTTTAAGAAATGAAGGGCGCACTGCAGTAAGGTAGAGGAGTGGTTAATGGGGGAGGGAGACTGGGGAAAGAGGTAGAGCAGGAAGGAAGAAAAGAGAGGGAGATGAGAATCAGAAGCACAATCGGTGGTGGGTCGGGGGTGAGGCTGGGCATCAGGAGGGTGACTGGTATAGCCACCCTCCAGTGACCACAGCCTGATAAGTCTGTTTTGAGGGCACTGGAGTCCACTATCATGCCATAACACAGCAGAGGCAGGATGAGCTGTCCAGCACCATCCTGCTAATGAGCCACATACTATGTTAGTAAAATGAGAGTACCTGTAGTTCATCCTGCAGACCAATTAAATCCTCAGCCTCTCTGCAGAAAATGCTAATCAGTGTGACAATTAGTATCAGCTCTGGGGGTGGTTTTGTTATGTGAACGCTTCTCCATGACAAATTGGTCTGAGAGAATGACTTCAACTCACTCCAGGCCCTGGAGAGCTATGGTTGATAAAAAATCTTTCAGGGCTGGATCCTGAGGTGTGTCTGAACTCTGGGGACAACACACACACACACTACAGTGCAGTGGTTAGGGCACACACCTGGGAGGTAGGAGACCCAGGATCTAATTCCTGCTTCTCCAGTAACGCTTTAAGTATTTAAACAAAGCTTCAACAGGCAAGAGAGTGAGGAAGCCCTACCTCTGACTATCCCATAGCTCCACAGTTAGAGCACTCTACTGAGAGGTAGGAAATCCCTGTTCAAAACCTTTCTCCCGCTCTGTCTGAGAGTGGGCTTGAGCTTGGGTCTTCCACATCTCAGCTGAGTGTGCTAACCACTGAACTATAAGGTGGGTGGTGGCAGCATCACCTGCTCCTACCAGACTTAGAATGGGACCTGATCCAGTAGGGCCCCTCTGAGCATGCCTAGTGGATTGGGCCCTTCGGGTGATAGGCAGGCAAATGCCTAACTTGGGGCTTAGGCAGCAGGTAGGAATCTGGTCATCGAGAGTGAGGCAGCCAGTGCACATGCCCAGAGGCAGAAACTTAGGCACTAAGGGACATTTTATCCTGAAAACCTAGTATATGCCTACGCTGCAATAAAAGACCTGCAGCAGCAGGTCTCAGAGCCCACGTCAACTGACATGGGCTCATAACACGGGGCTAAAAATAGCAGCGTAGACGTTCAGGCGCAGGCTGGACCGAAACCCCATAAGGGGGTTGGTTCTCAGCTTCTGGGTTCCATCCCAAGCGTTCATTGCGGTGTAGACGTATCTTTAGGCGGTGCATGAATTTCGGTGCCTAGGAAGGTTTGGGAGGCTAGGGGAGATTGTGGATCACAGTGGAGCCTAGGTGTGGATTTAGGTGTCTAGGTACCTTTGTGAATTGGGGTCTGATCTGTAGGGATGGGCAGCAATATAAAATTCTCAGACAAAGAGATGGTATTCTATTGCCTTACAGCGATAACAGGGCTTGAATTTCAGTGCAGGATCAGTGGAATCTAATATTCTCAAGTCTGCCTCTGTCTTTTTGCCTCTAATCTGAGAAGGAAAACCTGACTATAATTTCCAGCAGAGTAATCTTGTGTTTGCTCCTGAAAAGTAGCACTGTCCTAACTTAATCTGAATGGAACTGGAGGATCAGTTTCCTTCAAAGCCAGTTTCACAGGGCAGCCTGCACCTTGGAGAAAAGATTACCATGCACGAGCAAGATTGTACTAATTGCAGAAATCAGTTTTCAACAGCTGGTGTCTTGGAGTAAGGAGATGAATAAAAATAGACTGAGCTGAGGCAAATGATTACTGATGAAAAGAGCAAAAGCCAGGAAGAGAGAACAGAGTTGCGTGAGGGTGAGGACAGCAGAGGGAAGGCTGGGTTTTGTTGTTGTTTTCTAACGTGTACAAAGATTTTTGTACTTGCCTTTGTTTAAGGAATTGTATGAACTGTGAGGTACTTGGACATTTATATGCTTAGCTGGAACCAATGGGGAGAATAGATGTTTCCTCTGCTGTCCATCAAGGAAATGGCATGCAATCTGAAAGAGTTTTGGTTCCACCTCCTCCCTCAGTTTCCCCAGTCAACACCTCCACTGGGAACCTTTTTTTTTCCCTTTTTTTTTTAAATTTCAGCCTCAGTTTTCCTTCAGGCTCAGCAAGACAAGAGATTCAATCTGGTGTAGCAGCAGCCTAAGGAGCTAAGACGACATTAGCTGCCCAAACTTTTTCTCTATTAAGGGTTCCCCATGTTTACAATGCATACCTTCCAACTGGCTACAGCAGGACTCACCACCAGTCAGTTTGGCCTGTCTACCTCTGTGTCTCCATTTACAGAAGGGAACAATGGGCCAAACTGTTTGCATCCAGTAGCTCTAAATGCAGAAGAAGTTCCCCTTCAATCAGGACAGAGAGTTGTGGGTGTCAAAGCAGGACAGCCCTGAGAAACCCCATACTTTTGTGAGGTCTGGGAATGTGACACTCAAGTTCTCTGCAGCTGCTCACTGGGGACAAGCCTCAGCCAGGGGGAGCCATCAGGGGAACTCATTAGAGCAACCCTTCAAGCCAGGATTCTTCCACTGTAGTACCTGCTTTTGTCAGTTAATCTGGTTCTGCAGCAGCCTGCATTTTCCATGGCCCAGCCCTCCATTCAGTTCACCCTTCCACTTCAGTCCCCTTCCACCATAAGGAAAGTCCCACTGGAAATCCAAACATCTAGTCTTGGGCTACCCTGAAGTTCCCTGCTCTTTGTCCCTACTCCCAGGCTCTGCAGAGTCAGCCGTTGCCTCTCAAGCTACCTTCCAAGCTTTCTCCCTGGAGGCTGTTTTCTTCCGAGCAGGTTTCCTACTGCCTCCACTCAGCAGGGACTCTAGCAGCTTCTCCAGGGAGCTCACACTTCTTACAAACCTTCCCTCTGGATCTCCCACAGAACCTTATAGGTCCTCTCCTTGCAGCAGCCTCTGCTCTCTACAGTTTCCTATTCCTAATTGTGTTCTCTCAAGCCTGTTTATGAGGCTCAGGTGTTCACCATATTATCACTGGATGCCATTAGTCCTACCTCCTCGGGCTAAGAAGCAGCTAATCATGACACAGATAGGGTTAACTGCAAAGTCCTTGATGTCTCAAGGCCTCCTGGCCCACAAAGGAACAGGTTCCCTGTTACAGGCACAAAATGGTTAAACATATAACTGCTCCTGCATGGGCCAACAACAGGATTTGAACCCTAGCCAGCCACTACTAGTAATATGAGCTGCTAATACTTGATCTAAAGGACCAATTGCTAGAATTAGGAGCAGTTGTCAGTACATGTGGAACAGCCAATAGAGGCAGACAAAGACACACTCTCTCCTAGTATGAGTTACAAGTGCACCGTGATGAGTTTCTTCTAACAGCAGGGGAGAAGGGCAAGGTGATAGCAGGAACCCAAGCAGGCTCCCTTTTCCAGCAAAAGGATTGCTTGCCCCAGAAGCCAGGGCCTGGACTTAAGAGTTAAGCAGCAGTCTCAGTTTACTTAAAGATTTTATATCTGTTTTGTGTGTATGCCTGTTATTGATCAGTATTAAACTAAAATAGGCAAAGAAACCAGTGTTAAGTTTAAATGAACGTCTCATGTTCCCAGTAGGCGTCTGTGTGTGCGCGCGCCACAGAATATTGACAAAATAAGGATTACCACAGAGAACTGCCCAACATTTCTTGGATTACTTTCTATATCCTGGTTCTAACCTGTTCATCATGTTAACTTTCACACCTCTGGTGCTGCCGAGAACAGTAAAGGTAACTAACATTTAACTGAGAAACAACTGTATTGAAATATTCATAACTGCCCTTGATTCCATCAGAGAGTTACATCTGAGAGATTTAGGTGGGGTAAAACTGGAACTTGGTGCTAATAAACTGGAGGGTATTACATGAAAATATTGGGAGGATAACACATTGTGGGAGCAGAGATGTTCTTTCTTATAATCACTCATTTAAATAGAGGCATAGTCTTTGAATAAGGATTATTATAATGCCTGAATGCCTAATTGAAACAAGGTACTGTAGTTAACATAGTAACGGCTTAATTTTGAACCTTTTTATCATCCCCAAACGTGAATCCAAATTTAAATATGGGGGGGGAAGCCTCACATAGAATCATAGAATCATAGAATGTATGTAGAAAATAACAATGGCATTGTCTCACATAAGAAGCTTATGCAAAACTCCATTTACTGTAAAGCTTTCAAATACCCAAATAAATGATGGAAAAAGCTTTCTTTTAATCTGTGTTTGCATTGTGGGATTTCACCTCACCAATACTGAAGAGACAGCATTATTCAGCGAAATAAGAGCTTTGTTTAGCACCTTTCCGAAGCACCAAGTCTGCAAACCGGTATCTATTTTTTTAAAAAAAGATTTTCATTATTCATCCACTACCTATAACCCTAAAGCAAAGTCTTTAAAGACAATATGGACATGGGACATTTTTAGATTAAAGTAGTGGGGAAAGTCCATGTGATATTGGTGTAGAGAGACAGCATGGTCCAATTGATAGAGCACAACACTGGGGGCCAGCCTACCTGTGTTCTATTCCTAGCTTTGCCTCTGGCCTGCTCCGTGACTTCAGGCAAGTTATTTCTCTCTGTGCTTCTATTTCTGCTCTCATCCTTTGTCTGTCTTTTCAACTTAGAGTGCAAGCTCTTTGGGCAGGGACCGTTTCATACTATGTGTCTAAACAGTGGCTAGCATGATGGTGCCCTGATCTCAGTTGTTATGCTACTACAAATAATAATTATGTGTGGACAGGTTTCATATGGATGGATGACTGAATGGCAAAAAAACTGAACATTTCTTTGTTCAGGATAATCATCTTAATTCTACTGTGGATGAGATCTCTCTCAATTATAGGGGAATCCATGTGTGCAGCCAAGACAGCAGAAATCAATCCTAATTCTTCCCTGCCTACAAGCAGCGTCTGTTGTGCACTATTTCAGGGGCTATGGGAAGGGATGGGATGGGTTATAAAGCTACATTGGTCAAATGGATGGTGATTGGGGCGTTACTTCTTGTAGCACTTTTGTAAATAAAGGGGCTGGCACAGACCAAGCAAAGAACACAAAGATTTTGTTAGAAATATGACAAATAGGTTGCCTCCAGCAATAAAACACTGGCAGAACTTGTGACAAACCAGACCATAGAACTAGGTTGTTCTTTGTTGGCATATGAAAACAAGTTTTAAGGGATGAATTTAATAACTTCACTAATAATAAGGGGAAATATAGAATTATAGATTATAAAGTCAGAAGGGACCATTATCATCATCTAGTTGGACCTCACAATAACACAAAGGGCCAGATTCTCAGCCCCTTCTAAGCCTCCTTTAACTGTTACAGATGAATAAAGTGGTCATAAGGCAGAGACTCTGGATTCACCCACCACACTCCATAGCTAGAATGCTCTGTACTCCGATGGGAGGCTAGAAGCTGAGGCATCTCAGTGGTTGCAGGAGACAGAGACAGGGATCAAAGTTATTGTGTGATCCCTACCAGATAAGTGATTTATTTTTGAGACACTAACTGCTTGTGCAATCTATAGCAACCTTGAGGCTGTTCTAAGGTGAGCTTGGGGGGTGGGTTTCACCTCTGTAGCCCTCAGGAACAAGGAAATGGGAAAATAACATCAAGCCACCTATGCTCTCACATACACACACAATTTCCCAGGTGCTCTAAGTACTTTGTTGGCACCCCTAGAGATCACTGTGTCTATGTGCATTAGCTGAATTCATAAGAAGCCAATGGGTTTCAATATTTTTATCTGATCAGCTTTATTTTTATATCATCTTATCACTGAATGTGCCCCTCTATCTATCCTAAATAAGTCAGTTTTAGTTACAAATCTCTTTTAATAGCATGTACCCAAAACACAGATATGAATTCTAGTCAACACAGATGGCCAATGTTTATCACTCACTCATTTAATTGACAAGGTGCACCTTGGCTCATAAGCCATATTTTATTTTTATTCAGTGAAACCTGGTTTCAGTTTTTTTTAAGTGTCTGGTATAAAACCACAATGACTTCAGTAAAGTCACACAGGAATTAATGTGGACCATTGGGAGCTGTGTGCCTGTTTCTGGGAAGGCAATTTTTGTCCACAGTGTTTACAAAAGTCAGACATTAATTTAAAGATTCCACACAGCTGAGAAGGCAGAGAAAGATACTGCAACTGACTAAAACTCAGAAATGTTAAAAATAAATTTAAAAAAACCTGACAGAAGGACAAAATGCTTCAAATACAGAATCTAGTGCCCTACTTCATAGTATGTACACACACACACACACACACACACACACAGTATATTATATATAAGCTAGAAGAGATGCTCTGTGAGATTTTATTTCAAACCTGCTGTCTGAAGATCAAAAGTCAATTTCAAGTTTCCAGCTCTTCCTGTACTAATGACAGACTGAATTATGCTGCTCTTCTCCAGGGCTATACTTGGAACTAGATATGTTCCTTGTTATAATTTACCACTGTAATCATCTCAAATGGTGGCGTTTTATACTTTTTGCCAGAGTGCTATTCTATACCAGTTACCATGACATCCCTCAATAGCTCCTATTGCCAACTGCTGAAAGATGGTAGAGAGGGAGAGGCAGAAGAAAGTTAGTGGGAGAGGGGAGGAAGAAAAATAATGAAAATAATAATGGAAAGTGAAAATCAAACCTCACACAAAAACACAGTAAAGGAAACAAACAGGTTAAAAGAGAGCAGACAGAAGGAGGGAGAAAGAGATGCTAGAACAGGCAGGCAAGGGTCTCTCTTAAATGGGGGCTCTACCAACCACTGAAATCTTGTGAGCCCCTCAATTAGACCAATAGGCTCGTTATAAAGGATTCATGAGCAAGAGGTTGGGATGGCTTGTGCAGTAAAATGCCAAGTGAACTAGGCAGGCCATCACAATTGAGTGCGAGGAGTCCAGCTGTACAGGCCTTAGCGGGAGAGAAATATGACAACTTTGGACATTTTCTTTCCAAGAAAATGAGTTAAGATAATATTCTCAGTTTGTAGGGGAAACTAAGGACTGATTCCTCAGGCACTACAAACAAGTCTTATGTGTCCCATTGGGACACTCCCAGCTTCCCAATGGGACACATACAATACAACAATACAGAGGTCTCATTATTTGAGCCCTGATGATGTCTGACTTTTAACCCATCACTGATCTGTGATTAAAGGTTACTCATACTGGGTTTTGGGCCAGTGTAATTTTGGGAGGAAAATATCACAGATTGGGGGAAAGAAGGAAAACATGCAGGCTGTTGGCTAAAAAGCAAAGCAAAACTACAGTAGCTGCAGAAGTTGGTCAGAGCTTTGGAAATTTAGAAGTCACAGGTTGATTATGGGTAGAACATGTATAAGATGGTCAAAGGTGCATGATAAATACAATTTAACATACAGTTCTTCAGTTGATTCCACTTTTAATCACATGGTTCTGCAGTTAATCACAGCTGGGATTTCCAGAGGGGCCTAAGGAAGTTATTAATTATTAATTATTATTATTATTATTAATTATCTAGGCAGGGCCCCATTATGCTAGGTTCCCAACCCTCATTGACTGTCAGTGGGAGTTGGGCAGCTAACTCCATTAGGCTCCTTTGAAAATCTCATCCTACATGGATATCACTACAATATGCTCCCCTAAGCAGAATTTCAGTGGGGACCACGGCTGCACCTGTCATAAAAGGAGCTTTCTTTTAGGGATGCAACATGTTTTTATTTACATATCAGTACAGTCTGCTGCAAACAAATCACTGCACTGGCCCCTAATTTTTTTAAATTTAAATCCATCTATAAGTCTAAGAAGAGAAACCTTGTTTTTAATAACCCTGTGCCTTTTAATCCCAGCACCAGTTATGTAAGGAACCAAGTCCCAGTCTTAAAACCATTTTTTGCACAAAAACTCCCATTGACTTCTGTGGGCATTTTGGATACACAACAAACGCACAGTCAGGCTAAGAATGTACGATATTTTAATGGACAGAGATCCCTAAGTATTTCATTTGTCATAATAATTTATGCATCCACAATCTTGACAATTAACATTGAGCTGGACTTTTAAAATGCTATTACTCATACATTTGTTCCCTCTTATCGGGGTGGAATACCATAATACCTGAATGTAACTCTCCTCTCACGTACACCTTTCATTCACCTCAGTGGAGTTATTCCTACTTCACTTCAGCATGAATGAGAGGGGTCTCGGGCCCATTTTCTTCAGTTAGGCTTTTTCCATCCATTCAGTTGTTCTGGCCAAGGTTTCAGAAGTGAATAGTAATTTGGGGTGCTGGTAATTTGAAGCTCAACTGGAAGCCTAATTTTCAGTGAGTGATTGTTCAAAATCAGGCAACTTCAAAGTATCTCAAACTTGACAACCACAAATTAAGGTACCCCAAAATCACCAGTCACTTTTTAAAATCTTGGCCTCCGTTGCCTTTGGATACAAAACCATTGTCATCATTTCCTTTCACCAGGTGTGTTTTTTAAGCCACTTGCCTATAAAACCATTTTGTGATTTTATATATAAACTGCTAAGCTACTTTTGGTATATTTCCAGCTTTTTCATTTTCATTCATTCTGATGCACATATTTAAACAGTTTCCACTACTTCAGCTTTCTTGGCCAAGCAGAAATATTCATCATACTTGTTAAAGTTTATATTACCCCATAGCAAAGCAATTTATCATTACTATACATGAATGACTTTCCTGATTATTAAAATACTGTTACAGTGAAAACTGTTCAGAGTATACCACACTCCATCTAATTTATTCTTGTTCTTATTTGACCTGAAGCACAGTAAAACTACAGAATAATACATATGATTCAGAAATTGAGGTAGTCAGGATGGTGCAGCTGGCATCTGGGGAGAATTTGCTGGTGTTACCTCTTGCTGAGAAATTTGAGTGTAATCTGTTCTCCTTTGCATGTATTGACCAGGGTCATTTTTTGCTACTGATGTCAAATGGGCATGAAAGGTAGATTTTAATTGAGAATTAATCCATTTTAAACTTGGATTAGTGGTGCCATATCCCTTTAACTAGAGTCAGGCAAGCCGAGGATGGCAGCTGCTGTGACATTCCCAGTGGGGAATCTATCCTCAGCAAATACACTTGATGAACACAGATTTTTCCCTTTGCTGCTCACACTCATACCCATCTGTTAGGATGGCACTGTGCTTGCTGACAAGTTGGTTGTATCCTGGCCTTAGGGTACAACTGCCAAACTATGATGGTCTTAAAGAAGCAACATGCATAATATCACAAATTGCTAACTCTACTACAGGATGTCCCTCCTCTGTTCTTTACTGAAGTTGCCATGTGAATCCTTGCGGATGATCATATCTGATGTCACCTACATCACCTCCCTTCCCATTCTGGTGTTTGCATATGGTCTAACTAGGTTGTACAACCATGGAGGGCTGGAACCTTGCATTCATACTTTGCAGAATACCTGCTATATTGTTGGTGTTATGCAAATAAATAATAAACTAAGCAAAGGAGACAAGGAAAGCACAGAATTCATGGCACTTAGAACAGCCAACTCGATAAGTGGTAGCATCTGAAACGCTCTGGAAGAACACAAGGGATATGGAAATAGATGCTTAAGAAAAGTATCATCTACAAAACTAGGGCTGCGAGGGGCTATGATAATACAACAGTAATAAAACACTGTATACATTGATTTTATTTATAGAAGACAGAGGCAACCACGAGGACAGTGAACTAACAAAGGAATGAGTCTCCTCTGGAGTCAGTGGAGCTACACCAGTTGTGCATCTATCTCACAGTACTGGCCTCAAGAAATGGGAGCTCTTCCATTTTATGGAATTAAATTCTGACTGTTAACAATGCAACTTTTGCTGCCAATTCACAGGGTGGAAAATAGCAGGTGAAAATATTCACGTACTGAGTTGGGCATAGCTGAAGGGAAGCAAACAAAGGCGGAGGAGATCTCTCTTAGGATATGTCTATAGTGGAAATTACACCTTCCTGCTTCAGGGTAGACATACCCTTAGCCATAGTCAGCCTATGGACACAAGTATATTGATATGACGGGTAGCCATAATCTGAAAGGTTTCAGAGTAACAGCCGTGTTAGTCTGTATGTACATTGGTCAAACTGGACAGTCTCTACGTAAAAGAATAAATGGACACAAATCAGATGTTAAGAATTATAACATTCATAAACCAGTCGGAGAACACTTCAATCTCTCTGGTCACGCAATCACAGACATGAGGGTCGCTATCTTAAAGCAAAAAAACTTCAAATCCAGACTCCAGCGAGAAACTGCTGAATTGGAATTCATTTGCAAATTGGATACTATTAATTTGGGCTTGAATAGAGACTGGGAGTGGCTAAGTCATTATGCAAGGTAGCCTATCTCCCCTTGTTTTTTTCCTACAAACCCCCCCCCCCCAAGACGTTCTGGTTAAACTTGGATTATTGCTGTGCACATTGTAAGATGAGCTATTGCCAGCAGGAGAGTGAGTTTGTGTGTGTGGTTTTTGGAAGGGGGGGGGGGGGCGTGTGGGGGTGGTGGTGAGAAAACCTGGATTAGTGCTGGAAATGACCCACCTTGATTATCATGCGCATTATAAAGAGAGATTTCAAAGAGGGATGGGCTATTACCAGCAGGAGAGTGAGTTTGTATGTGTGTCTGTGTGTGTGTGGGGGGGGGGGGGGAAGAGTGAGAAAACCTTGATTTGTGCTGGAAATGGCCTTCCTTGATGATCACTTGATGATCACTTTAGATAAGCTGTTAGCAGCAGGACAGTGGGGTGGGAGGAAGTTTTGTTTCATGGTCTCTGTGTGTATATAATGTCTTCTGCAGTTTCCACGATATGCTATGCATCCGATGAAGTGAGCTGTAGCTCACGAAAGCTCATGCTCAAATAAACTGGTTAGTCTCTAAGGTGCCACAAGTACTCCTTTTCTTTTTTCTTTTTACATAATCTGAAAATGCAGCTCCAGAATCTGATTCTAAACCAGAACTACGGGCAGAATGACAACTGGGGGAAACAATGATGTTCCCTGCAGCCAAGACTGTGAAAATGGATCTTCTGTCCAAATCAAAGCATTTGATATTTCTTTCACAGTATATATTTTTGCAGTATGGGGAAACCTTCCTTACTACACATCTGTCTTTACATGTTTTGTAACTAGAGCTGAACTAATTCTTCATTATGAAACTGGGAACCACACCATAGTAACCCTGATTTCAGGTTTTGGGGCTAATTTGAAATCTAGCCCAGGTACAGATGATCAGATACTAGGCTGGGGAAGATGCTATATAATGGAACGTAGCTGTTAGACAGAATGTTTCACCAATAGATCTCAGAGCATTTTGCCAAGGAGGTAAACATTATCTACATTTTACAGATGGGGGAACCAAGGTACAGGAAAGTGAATTGACTTACCCAAGGTCGCCCAGCAGGGCAGTGACAAAGCTGGGAATAGAACACAATTTTCTTCAATCCCAATCTAGTGCTGGTGCCAGTAGGCTATGCTGTCTCTCTCCAGTGTAAATGCCTAGATAAATCAACAAAGGCATAGTATGGTATATAGACAGTAATTAAGGTTAATGAATGTAGGACTCCCATACTTGATCGGAGCAGTAGATCATCTTGTACAATATTCCAGTTCTGACATTGGCCAGTGGCAGATGCTTCAGAGGAAGGCGCAAGTAACCCTGCAGTAGACAATTACAAAAAAAAAAAACAACCCTGCCCATAGAGAAAGTGTCTTTCTAACCTCCATTAATTAGAGGTTGGTTTATGCCCTGAGTCATGAAGGTTTAAAAACCTTGACCCAGGCTCATGAGAACCTGGGGGATTTATGGTGATACTAAACAGTTTTGACAGAGTTTTGGGGGTCAGTTGGAGTGTAACTCACAGAGTGTAAACCAAAGTGAATTTAAATAAAAAACAAGGGGGACGCAAATCCCTATAAACAGTGTTGCCTAGGTTTTCACATCTCTAGTGTAAATGAAGACTAATAGTTTGACTGGAATGATGAAAATTATTCAGTGCACTACATGGAAATGCACATATAATATCTGATGTGCCTTTTAGCTTCCATTTAACTAGAGCTCAATGCAGGCTGGGCAGGGGTGGGGGGTGGGGGAGAATTGAGTTTTTCATTATACAAAAAAATTTCCTTGGGACCTAGAGTCTGGCTTTAAGAGTAAAAATTGTTAGATCTAGGAATTCTCCTGGATATAGTTGGATTTAATAGGAAAATGCAAGGAGATTTTAACCATTCATAAGGGATGATGCAAATTTACATTCTGCTAGTTTAAATTAAAATTTAAGAATTATTTCACACATCTTTATAAATGCTGGTCATGTGACTTTTTCTAGAAAAGAAGCTTACACACCAATTTTTTAGCTGGTAGTAATTTATTATGGTTGAGTTATAAACTCTTCAAAATAGGGATTCATAATGAAAATGCTGATAGAACACAATCTGTAGAAGCTGCAATGGGTTCTTCTAGAAAACTGTAATTTTTTTTTAACGTGAATGCTCTTCTGCTCTTTGTGGAAATCTTGTAAGATTAAAGCATGGCAAAACTGAAATGCTTTTAACAATATAAGACCACAGATCTCATTATGGCTGCCCCTTTCCTTCACTTGCAATTACATTTTTCTCTGTGCTTGCTTCCTTTGTATCAATAACTCATTTAATCATTGCTTGAACTAGTGTGAAATACGTTTTTGGCCAAATCAGTTATTTTTTTAATCTGAATCACCAAGTTTTAGATGATGTGTCCACTTCTTCCCCTCTCCCCCCTTTCGCAAATGGAACTCAAGTCACAACATACACCATTGTTTGTTGAAAGCAAAGCATCGGTCTAGTCAGGTTATAGGTTTTACTTCTTCCTAATGAGCTGACATTCTTCTGTCTTTTCATCTACATTATCTTAAATTGCAGAAGATGATATTTTGGTTGCCATATAGCAAACCACATCCAGTAGCAAACAGGTTCTTCTGAAGCTATAGTGATCAATGGCAAATAAAGTATAATTCTTTAAGTAATGTCAAAATGATGCCTTATAGTTACAATGCCAGCTACTTTGATTTATACTGCCCTTCTCTACCAATACAATCCAGCATTCTGTTTGCCCTTTTCATGCAGTTGCACATTAAGCTGAATGCTTTAGAGATTTTCTACAACTCCCAGATCTCTTTCCTAATCAGTATTCAACAGCATCTTTCCTTTTAGCAGATGTGCTGTTTTTTCCCTTTGTTCCAAGATTCATTGTTCTACACTTATCTGCATTAACTGCAGTTGCCATTTATTAGTCCAGATGCAGAAACGATGCAAGATCTTGTGTATGTGTGTGTGTGTGTGTGTGTGATTTTGATTACACTGAATCAACAGACTGTTTACATGAGAGCCAGGATGCAGCATTTATGAACAGTTCCTTGGAACAAGAGATGATTCTCAATCTGCATATTTAAAAAAAAAGAAGAAGAAAAAGGCAGAATTCTGGACCAGCAGAAGTAAGCCTGTTTCAGGGATAGTCCTAAGTACTCCCTTTTCTCTGCTTCACAGATGATACAAATATACAGGGCCAATCCTCAGCTGGTGGGAAGCACTCCATTGGCTCCGGATTTAGACCAGCTGAGGTTTTGGCCCATTATTTCTTTGCTGCGCTGCTGCATGTATCTTTTTGAAAGTGTTTCAATTTAAATAATAACCTGTAACCCTGGATCATAATAGTTATTTTTCTGAAATGGGAAAAAATGAAGTATGGAAAATTTAGGGGGAAATATGCTCAGAATATACAAAATCATAAGGAAATGGAGAGTGTGATGTTTATTCAAAATATTGACATACAAACAGATGGTAACAATAAAGTATAAAGAATATTAAGCTGGAATCCTGTGCACACTTTGGAGATAGGAAAATAGGATTTAACATACCATATTAGTTCATTGGTCTGTGAAATCCTGTATCCTGCCTTCAGCAATGGTGAATAGATAATGCTTTAGAGGAAAACAACCTCTCCCTTCATAATGCACCTAGGGTAATGTGAAATACTGTTAGAAAGGGGAAATGGGAAAAGACAGTGACTTAAAATTTTAGGGATGCAAAAGAAGATTTAACAAAGAGGAGAGTACCACTAGCTAAAAATGCAACCACAGTGGAACTGAATAGCTCAGGCAATTATTAGTGGGATAGAACTTTTCACTGCTAGGTCACAGTTCAAATCATGCCCTGGTCAATGGTAGGTAAAATTTATTACCATTGAGCAATTGTTCAGTGGCCTTTTTGAATTGAGCTGATGGTCTCAGGCTAGTTTCTAGTGGACACGGACATCACAATTAAACACTAACTGGTCTTGTTGTCCTAACAGGAGCATAGAGGACAGAGATTGAATGACCCTCTTATCACAATGGGTGGCCCAGCCAGAAGAGCACTGAGAGGCATTGCTGAAGTGAGGTAGTAAGCATGTTATATCCACCCTGGTGACTTCAGGATCCAGAACTGTTACTACTCTCTCTCATTCTGTGTAATAGTGTTTAGAGACCTTACTCAGGGGATGAGACCTCATTGTATTACGCATTATAAAGATGACTAAAGCTAAAAGACATTTCCTGCCCCAGAATGCTCACAATCTATGATTTTAACAAGGCACAACAGGTAGATAAACAGGCACAGGGGATGGGGTTGGATCCCAGCTAGCCAGAAGTACCAACTTCCCCAGTTCCTGGGGGGTGCTCGATCCCCACTCCACCCCTTCCCCCAAACTCCCACCCCTGCCCTGCCTCTTCCTGCTCTGCCCCCTCCCCCACCTCTACCGTTCCTCACTCCCCCACTCCTCCAACACACCGCTGAACAGCTGATCACAGCAGGCGGGAGGCACTGGGAGAGAGGGGGAGAAGCTGATCCATGGGCCCTGCTGGCGGATGGGAGGGCTGTGGGGGAGGGGGAGGAGCTGATCCATGGGGCTGCCGGTGGGTGCTGAGTACCCACTATATTTTTCCCATGGATGCTCCAGCCTCGGGGCACCCAGGGAGTCTGCGCCTATGCAGCTAGATGTGAACTTCTGTAGAAGGATGTGGTGTTTATGAAACTTCATATGTTCATTTAAATAAAATAAACTGTGTACCAAATGTGAAGCAAGCAGTTATGCTGATGGATAATCACTGTGCTGTATCACACAGGCCCAGGTCAGCAGAGATGGGGCGGGTTGCACTGCAGTTGAAAGGATAGTTTGCAACCCACTTGCATTTACTACAAAAGTATGAATTTAAAAAAGTATCAGCGCTAAGCTTATAGAATTTGTTTGTGTGTGCATGTGTTTCAAAAGGCTGATAGAGAATACTTGACCTTGAAGGGTACAGGTGTCTGGAGAGTAGGGGAGCGAAACAGTGGGAGTGTCACCTGCACAGACGTGAAAGAGACAAAGCTACAACTACTGCATTTGACCTCACAGACTTTGAAGGTTTTGGCAGCCCCAATGTTATTTTGGAACCTCTATTATCTTTGCTTTAGATTATATTAAAATGTTCAATGCCATATTCTTTTCATGAACCCTCCCCCCAGACACACACACACAAAGACTGCAACCCACCTGTTTCTCTTCTCTTTCCTGCGTCTTAGTGTTTTGCAAGTGCACTAGAGGTAATCATTTCCTTGGTCATCACATAACCTGAGTAGGAGATCACAGATTTTCTATATATATATTTTGACTAAGGAGCTGCTGGTCATTTTAGCAATCATGACTGGTTACTGCTAGTGTTATTATTTACACAATGCCATAGAGGTGCGTTCATGAGATGTACATGTATAGACACATATGACATGTAACATACATGCCTGAACCATATTCATGGGCACAGTCTCTGATCTCTCTGGTATTCCTTTGAATGGCATAGCTGGCTCCCCTCTCCACATTTGGACTCATGCTTCCCATCCCTCCAACCTTCCTCTAAGTTGATTTGCACATATGGGTGCACATAGAGAAAGGAGCCCTTGCAATCCTCCAAGCAATTATCCCCGGCTCTTGCATGTGTCTTGCAAGGGGCTGGGGGAACAGAGTAAGAGGATCTTTGTGCTTTCCCCTCCTCTCTGATGTACCCTCACAAGGGTCAGGAACAATCTGGCCTCTTCTGTTCATCCATATCTTTCCCTCTCTCAAGGTATCATAAATACCTGCATATATTCAAGAGCTGAAGTTGCAAGGAGACACTGCAAAAAGAGAACACATTGCAATGCAGATAATATTAATCTGCTGTGGATTGCTGCAAGGAATGTGGCCAGAAACATTTAAATAATACCATTTATTTTCATGAGTTTGGGATAAACCACAGAGCTCATCTATTACCAAGCAAAGTGAAGTCATGGGAGGGTTGTGTTAGGTCATCCCAAGCAAGTCAATATAAATTGCTTATTGCCCTCTTATCATCAGCACTTTTTGAAATATATTTACACACTGAAGTAGAAGCAGGGAATATTCAGACTAGGATGCTATGAAACTTATTGGACTCCAGCCAGGCACACATATTGACTAGTGTTATGGAAAGATCATTTTTTCAGGTTTTTTGTTTTGGGTTTTTTTTGCAATAATATGTCAGTAGCATGAGACAATGCCCTATTATATTGTATCTCACTCATAATGAGGAAGTTATTCTCACTTATAGGAGGAATAACAGGTTTTATTTTGGGGCTTTGGCTTCTGACTCATGTGATTAAGTATGGAGAGGCATTCATTTCTGTACATGTGCACACGCACACACAAGATGAAACAGCCTTGGGTTAAACTGGACATGGGTGTTTTGAAGACGACATGGCTGTTTTGAAGATGAACAAGAAATTAAGGGGTTTCCCTAGCAATGACAAGAACACAAACACTCTCAAAATGTCACCTTTCCCCACTCTGCTTTCATTTTCTCCCTACTCTTTGTGGCAGTTCACACACTGACTGACACGAAGAACCACAAAACTGTAGTCTAGGGGAAGTATTTTAAGTGACCTGAATCAGAGCTAAATTATTTAATTTTGTTTACAAATTTAGCAAACACCAATTCATTGCTAATGCTGGATATGGATACTTACTAAACAGCAAGGAGTTCAGTATTTTTCTTTGTTTCTTTCCAAATGGCCATCTTGCTAACCAACGCTGACAAAATGATTGCTTATATGAAGAAAAGAATGCGGTAAAACTAAAAGCTATTCTAAGTGCTGAATTCAGGGAGAGACTGAGGATGCAACAGATTCACTGGACATGAAATTGGCAAACCAGGGTGTCTCAAAAAAAAAAAAGCGGCTGATACCTTTTTAATAGTTTGGATGCCACAGTACACAAAGCAGCATCAATTGATATACTAAATGATCCATCTTGTCATGTTATAGCTTCATTTGACATGATGAATCACTCTATAGCATGCTATTCTGCATTTAAAAAAATCAGATTGCAATAAATTATCGTAATATCTGTTTGCTTCTTTTTTTAAAAGAAAGAACACACAAGGCTGAAAAACCATGGGGGGTGGGGGGGGAGATTTGTTTCCTAATCGTTGTGAGCTGGTTGTCAACATGAGCCATTGGAGGCTGACATATCTCTGGAGGTTAGAAAGTTTTCTCAGCAGTGTAAAACTCAACACTTGACCACTCTCCTTGAAAATCTTATTAATATGTGTTAGCATTAAAATGAGTCTCCATTCCTCTCTGAATATGATGAGCAAGTCAATGACTGTAGATACCAGTGGAGAATTTTAAAGGCAGGAAGTCAATGGGAGTTAGCTAATTAACTCCCATCTCTGCCGTGGAAAATCTCCTCCACAATGCTTACTGTATCCCCAGCAAATCTACCTAAAGATTCAGGCTTACTCCTGAATCGCATTGAGGTCCTTTGTGCCATTTCCCTAAGACACGGAAGCTGAAAAGCATTTGGATCTCCCCAGCTGCGTATTCCTCTTGCATGGGTGAGAGTTCCACTAGCATAAAGATGGCTGCTACACTTCCCTACCATTAGAAGCTTTGACAACAGGAAGGTCGCATATTTAGAGAGCACTGTACTCCCGTGGTGCCTGGTCGACAGAATGCCCCTGGGGATCATAGCCTGACAGGCATACTTTAGAGCAGCCCTAGAGATGCTCTAAACAATGGGTCTTGGGGAAACTCTAAAGTACTCCAGGGCAAAACCAGTCCCCGGTTGCCCCAACATTGGTAGCTACAAACTGTTGACCATTTAATTTTCCAATCCTAGGCGCAGCTGTGGAACAAAGCCAAAATCTCTTGCATTTGGGAACTTGTAATGGGGGAGGGGGGAAAAGATTTATAAATGACACCGATATCTGTATTAATATTTCTTGTTATAAATTGTTTAGATACAATAGATAACATGTAAATTAACACAAGGCCAAATTATTCCTAATAGATTCAGTATCTAAAGTACAACTTCCCCCCCCCTCACTTTAAAGACACTTATATTTCAGATTGCTTTTACAAATTACAGAATTTAATGGATGTTATGGGTTTTTTAACCCTCAGACAATTTCTGCAAAATTCAATTATTTTTGGAGCCTGCTTGAGTTTCTCTCTCACTGTTATGATGAATTACCTATTGTTCTAGTAGACTTAAAAACAATATGAAAAATCAATTGTTTGACAAAAGGAAAGACAGAGAAGAGCAAAGACTGGCACATACCATCTTTGCATTGTGTTTGGAAATGAAGTAATTTAAATCACTGATGGGCCTACATTTTGTAGCAGCAGCTGATAAAATTTAAACTGAGTATTTTATGCAGGTTGATTTTGCTACCAGTGTTATTAGACACCAAGAAATTGTAATTAATTTAATGAACTCTGTCTTTGAAACAGTTGGATTTTAAAGCTAAGAATAACCATTATCACAAGAATTAAATGGTTTTGTTTAAAACGTATGTATTCTGTGGAAGCTTTGAACAATTGTATGCAAACCTTTTCATAAGCAGTTATCTCTGCCTAGATGTGAATGTGGTATTTAGGATTACAGACCGTCTAAAGTAAAGATAATATTATGGCATGAATAATAGCGGTAGTAATAACAATAAATATTATTGACATGGCATTTTAAGTAATGCCTGCTAGAACAAAGCTCTTTATGACTCAAATCTGTTTAGAAAAGGGTGAAACATACTGTATTAAAGGGGATCCAAGACACTATCCCTCTATAAAGCCATAGGATGCAGTTTCAAGCCAACTTCTTCATCGCCACACATTACTTCAAATACTTTCAGCTTGAGTAGCATACACATTAAGAGGGGAAAAATATCACTAGACTGATGCTACCAATAAAGATGGTTGTTCTGCCGAATGGTTAAATTCCATTCACAATCATTTTCATGTTAATCTCATGTTAAACAAATCCAAAAAAAGTGTCGCTCTGGTGTTTAGTCTGTAATGATAAAATCTCTCTCCTGAGCTGTGATGTGATCTGACACACAGAATACTAGACTTGATCTCATCCTTACATGATCAGATGTTACATTTGACTGGTGCCAATAACGGTTAACATAAGAATGGCCATACTGGGTCAGACCAAAGGTCCATCCAGCCCAGTATCCTGTCTACCAACAGTGGCCAATGCCAATGCCATCCATCTCCACCCTCTGACAGAAAGAGGCTAGGGACACCATTCCTTACCCATCCTGGCTAATAGCCATTAGTGGACTTAACCTCCATGAATTTATCCAGTTCTCTTTTAAACCCTGCTATAGTCCTAGCCTTCACAACCTCCTCAGGCAAGGAGTTCCACCGGTTGACTGTGCGCTGTGTGAAGAAGAACTTCCTTTTATTTGTTTTAAACCTGCTGCCCATTAATTTCATTTGGTGGCCCCATGTTCTTATATTATGGGAACAAGTAAATAACTTTTCCTTATTCACTTTCTCCACACCACTCATGATTGTATATACCTCTATCATATCCCCCCTTAGTCTCCTCTTTTCCAAGCTGAAAAGTCCTAGCCTCTTTCATCTCTCCTCATATGGGACCTGTTCCAAACCCCTAATCATTTTAGTTGCCCTTCTCTGAACCTTTTTTAATGCCAGTATATCTTTTTTGAGATGAGGAGAGCACATCTGTATGCAGTATTCAAGATATGGGCATACCATGGATTTATATAAGGGCAATAAAATATTCTCCATCTTATTCTCTATCCTTTTTTTTAATGATTCCTAACATCCTGTTTGCTTTTTTGACTGCCGCTGCACACTGCGTGGATATCTTCAGAGAACTATCCACGATGACTCCAGGATCTCTTTCCTGATTAGTTGTAGCTAAATTAGCCCCCATCGTATTGTATGTATAGTTGGGATTATTTTTTCCAATGTGCATTACTTTACATTTATCTACATTAAATTTAGGGATAGGTAGATACAAAGAGAGAGTCTATAAAAAGATCTTAACAACAATATTCCAAAATATTTCAAATTATTGGAGGGCAAATCCTCCATGCCTTTGACTCTGATACCCCCATCGCTTTGTGCTTTGCACAGTTATGGATATCTGTTTTTTGGATAGTGTCAGGAGGAGATGAACCACTAATGCAACCCGCACACTCTCCATTCCATACCTAAGCTAGAATCCAGATTTATAAGATTTCAGGAGATCTGCGGCAGTTAGATAGCTAAAAGCTGTCTTGCCAGAAGCTTTTTGATAATCTTAACTGAAAATGGAAGATTAAACCTAGGGTAATTGTTGATTACCAGGTTTCAGAGTAACAGCCGTGTTAGTCTGTATTCGCAAAAAGAAAAGGAGGACTTGTGGCACCTTAGAGACTAACCGATTTATTTGCGCATGAGCTTTCGTGAGCTACAGCTCACTTCATCGGATGCATACTGTGGAAATTGCAGAAGACATTATATACACAGACACCATGAAACAATACCCACCCCACTCTCCTGCTGGTAATAGCTTATCTAAAGTGATCATCAAGTTGGGCCATTTCCAGCACAAATCCAGGTTTTCTCACCCTCCGCCCCCCCACAGACAAACTCACTCTCTTGCTGGTAATAGCCCATCCAAAGTGACCACTCTCTTCACAATGTGTATGATAATCAAGGTGGGCCATTTCCTGCAGAAATCCAGGTTCTCTCACCCTCTCACCCCCCTCCAAAAACCACACACACAAACTCACTCTCCTGCTGGTAATAGCCTATCCAAAGTGACCACTCTCCTTACAACCTGCATGAAAATCAAGGTGGGCCACTTCCAGCATAAATCCAAGTTTAACCAGAACGTCTGGGGGGGGGGGGGGGGGGAATGTAGGAAAAAACAAGGGGAAATAGGCTACCTTGCATAATGACTTAGCCACTCCCAGTCTCTATTTAAGCCTAAATTAATAGTATCCAATTTGCAAATGAATTCCAATTCAGCAGTTTCTCGCTGGACTCTGGATTTGAAGTTTTTTTGTTGTAAGATAGCGACCTTCATGTCTCTGATTGCGTGACCAGAGAGATTGAAATGTTCTACGACTGGTTTATGAATGTTATAATTCTTGACATCTGATTTGTGTCCATTTATTCTTTTACGTAGAGACTGTCCATTTTGACCAATGTACATGGCAGAGGGGCATTGCTGGCACATGATGGCATATATCACATTGGTGGATGTGCAGGTGAACGAGCCTCTGATAGTGTGGCTGATGTTATTAGGCCCTGTGATGGTGTCCCCTGAATAGATATGTGGGCACAGTTGGCAACGGGCTTTGTTGCAAGGATAGGTTCCTGGGTTAGTAGTTCTGTTGTGTGGTATGTGGTTGTTGGTGAGTATTCGCTTCAGGTTGGGGGGCTGTCTGTAGGCAAGGACTGGCCTGTCTCCCAAGATTTGTGAGAGTGTTGGGTCATCCTTCAGGATAGGTTGTAGATCCTTAATAATGCGTTGGAGGGGTTTTAGTTGGGGGCTGAAGGTGACGGCTAGTGGCGTTCTGTTATTTTCTTTGTTAGGCCTGTCCTGTAGTAGGTGACTTCTGGGAACTCTTCTGGCTCTATCAATCTGTTTCTTCACTTCCGCAGGTGGGTATTGTAGTTGTAAGAATGCTTGATAGAGATCTTGTAGGTGTTTGTCTCTGTCTGAGGGGTTGGAGCAAATGCGGTTGTATCGCAGAGCTTGGCTGTAGACGATGGATCGTGTGGTGTGGTCTGGATGAAAGCTGGAGGCATGTAGGTAGACATAGCGGTCAGTAGGTTTCCGGTATAGGGTGGTGTTTATGTGACCATTGTTTATTAGCACTGTAGTGTCCAGGAAGTGGATCTCTTGTGTGGACTGGACGAGGCTGAGGTTGATGGTGGGATGGAAATTGTTGAAATCATGGTGGAATTCCTCAAGGGCTTCTTTTCCATGGGTCCAGATGATGAAGATGTCATCAATATAGCGCAAGTAGAGTAGGGGCGTTAGGGGACGAGAGCTGAGGAAGCGTTGTTCTAAATCAGCCATAAAAATGTTGGCATACTGTGGGGCCATGCGGGTACCCATAGCAGTGCCGCTGATCTGAAGGTATACATTGTCCCCAAATGTAAAATAGTTATGGGTAAGGACAAAGTCACAAAGTTCAGCCACCAGGTTAGCCGTGACATTATCGGGGATAGTGTTCTTGACGGCTTGTAGTCCATCTTTGTGTGGAATGTTGGTGTAGAGGGCTTCTACATCCATTGTGGCCAGGATGGTGTTATCAGGAAGATCACCGATGGATTGTAGTTTCCTCAGGAAGTCAGTGGTATCTCGAAGGTAGCTGGGAGTGCTGGTAGCGTAGGGCCTGAGGAGGGAGTCTACATAGCCAGACAATCCTGCTGTCAGGGTGCCAATGCCTGAGATGATGGGGCGCCCAGGATTTCCAGGTTTATGGATCTTGGGTAGTAGATAGAATATCCCAGGTCGGGGTTCCAGGGGTGTGTCTGTGCGGATTTGATCTTGTGCTTTTTCAGGAAGTTTCTTGAGCAAATGCTGTAGTTGCTTTTGGTAACTCTCAGTGGGATCAGAGGGTAATGGCTTGTAGAAAGTGGTGTTGGAGAGCTGCCGAGCAGCCTCTTGTTCATATTCCGACCTATTCATGATGACAACAGCACCTCCTTTGTCAGCCTTTTTGATTATGATGTCAGAGTTGTTTCTGAGGCTGTGGATGGCATTGTGTTCCGCACAGCTGAGGTTATGGGGCAAGTGATGCTGCTTTTCCACAATTTCAGCCCGTGCACGTCGGCGGAAGCACTCTGTGTAGAAGTCCAGTCTGCTGTTTCGACCTTCAGAAGGAGTCCACCTAGAATCCTTCTTTTTGTAATGTTGGTCGGGAGGCCTCTGTGGATTAGTATGTTGTTCAGAGGTATTTTGGAAATATTCCTTGAGTCGGAGACATCGAAAATAGGATTCTAGGTCACCACAGAACTGTATCATGTTCGTGGGGGTGGAGGGGCAGAAGGAGAGGCCCCGAGATAGGACAGCTGCTTCTGCTGGGCTGAGAGTATAGTTGGATAGGTTAACAATATTGCTGGGTGGGTTGAGGGAACCATTGCTGTGGCCCCTTGTAGCATGTAGTAGTTTAGAAAGTTTAGTGTCCTTTTTCTTTTGTAGAGAAGCAAAGTGTGCATTGTAAATGGCTTGTCTAGTTTTAGTAAAATCCAGCCATGAGGAAGTTTGTGTGGAAGGTTGGTTTTTTATGAGAGTATCCAGTTTTGAGAGCTCATTCTTAATCTTTCCCTGTTTGCTGTGGAGGATGTTGATCAGGTGATTCCAGTGATTACCAGTGTCAAGGGATTTTATTTTGAGCAGTAGCCACACAGATATTTCTTTAAGAGATGCAAGCAATCTGCTTTCCTTCAATGAAATGTTGGCAGTTCACCACAATGGGTCCAGTACTTTCCAACTCCACCAGCTGGCAAGGACATTGATCCTGAACATAGCTTGACACACAAGGCATTTCCAACATCACTGGTACCTCAGAGAGTGACACTGAATGAAACTCAAGCAGAGAAAACTTAGGCAAAATCTTGAAGGGACAAATGCTTTCTCTGACTATATCAGACAGCTCTGACTGTTTGTGCACTGCTCACCACAATGGGGCACTAATCCTGATTGAGGCCTGGGGGTGCCACTGAAAAATAAATATTGCATAATAATGAGTCTCTTCCTATGAGGAAGGCATGCAAGGCCTACATTTACAATATCACACGAGTTTTGCCTACATGTTTGGTGTGTTCAATTCACTTTGAGTGCTGAACATAGTTTAGGCTGAAAGATTTGGCAAAAAATGTGTATTTGTTTTAAGAGCATAACCTGATGGCTCCAACTTCTTCTTTCTTATTCCTTTTTAAAAACTTTTTTGTTAGTTCCTAATTTGAAAGTAACTCCATGGAATTCACATCAATAAAGCAACAATGATATTGTGCTTCAAAAGTAACCAGGCATCCAGTCTGGAAGCCCTTCCTCGCATGAGCAGTCTTACTGAATAAGGGCTGCAGGATCGGGCCCCTAATTACTTAGCATGTACCTCTGAAGGGCATTATAAGGCTACTAGACTCTGTCTCAGAGCTCCATTGGAGTCCATAATGAACTTCTCACTTTATAAAAGACTTCGCTATAACTCATGAAACACTTACTATAGCTCCCAAGAACAGCTATACAGAAATCTCTGTGTTTTCACAATTTGCTTCATCCCTGCAGAGGTGATTTAAAAGTCACTGCTGAGAGCCTACTGTTCAAATTCAACTTGGTTGTAAAGCTTTTCCAGATGTATGTTTCCATAGTATTTTTCACACTGGTAAGCTACAAAGGGGACAAGCACGGAGCTGCTCCCATGTCCACTGAAGTCAATAAAAGTTTTGCTATTGACTCCCTTGGTGCAGGATTGGGTCCATTCTGTATGTTGTAGATAAATGCCATTCAATACCAGTCCATGCCATACTCACTGTATCAACAGAAGGTCTTGTCTACACAAGAAAGGGTTTGCCAGTGTAGTTATGCAGGTGCGTACACAGCTTATACCAGCAAAAGTTGTTATATCATTTCCTCAAATGAAAAAAGCTATACTAGAAAAAATAAGTGGGTCCACAGTACGGTTTGTGTTGGTATAAAAATGTCCTAAAAAGCAGTCCCATCCCTCCATTTGATATTACCGTACTTACACACATTTCTAGTGTAGGCCAAGCCTAAGGAGGAAGGAATAGTTTCTCAGCCATTGTGACCAAAAGACCATTTAAATGAATGATTTCAGTATTATTTCAATTATTTTCAATATTAATTGGTTCCATAACCAGGCCTAGGACCAATTTCTGAATGCAGCTGTAAGAAAGGGGAGGAAGTGTAAGATACCCAGAGAGAGCTACTTACCAACAGAGACAAACCTAGCACACTCCTGGCTTGGCTAGAGGATTGCTTCATTTCAGTTTACATAGCTGAAATCCTTCAAAGATTTACACATGTATTTAAATTTATGCACTGAAAGTAGACCCAGTGTCTACTCTCAATACACAAGCATACGCATAAGACTTTGAGGGATCAGGAGCTTAACACGGCTGCTCCCAAACAACAAAAGAGTTTGAGTGGTAGCAGCGCTAATGTCAGAATAAGCACATAGAAGATCCAGCTGCAAGATGGGGGAATCCATTGATAAGTTTGCCTCAATCTCTGTCCGGACATCAGTGGCAAATGCAGCAGAATCCATCCTGATAAGAGAAAAGAAGAACATAAGTGCAGGGAATTTCAATATTAGAAGGCAGATTTGCACAGTGACGCAGGAACAGTGGATCAGCAACAAGGTGCCAGGACTATGAAATCACTGGATATCAGGAGATAGCATACAAAGTCAGCCTGTGTATTAAAATCTAAGGTTCTAACTAAAGCTGTATGTTCACAATCTTGTTTCTAATGTAGTTAGGAAGGGTCTGATAAAATTAAAAAATTCTTCCTTCCAAGATGTAGATTCTTAGAGGTGCTAGGAAGGTCTGTTGGGTTTGCACTGGGGTGTTTAGCAGGGGTTCAGGGTGTTACAAGTAGAGCTGGGTGACATTTTTTTGCTGGCTTTTTTCTGACAAAAATGCAGATTTGGGTCCACCGAAACATGAGTCCATGTCAAATTCCCTGAATGATTTGGGCAAGAAAACAAGTTGAAACGTTTTGTCTCAACACTTTCTAAACGTAACATTTTGATTTTTTTTTTTAATTCAGAATGGCTTTTTCTTTCAGATTTTACTTCAGTTAAAAAGGAAAAGGTTAAACTCAAAATTGAAATGAAACATTTTGTTGAACCCGAAACAAATTTTATTTTATCTTTTCAGTTCAGCCAGTGAACTGAAAAAATCAGTTATTCATACAGTTCTAGTTACTAGCAAATTTTCCCTGTGAGAGTGGCATCTTTCAGTAATCCCACTGCTTAAATGGATTCATACTGCTCATATAATTACAATCATAAAAGGAATAGAAAAGTCCCATTGCTTTATTACTAATAGGATAGGCAATAGGTAATATTGCTCAATTGTTTAAATGTAAACTATGTAAAAGCAGCTTTCCTAAAAGCTGGTAACAATGGCAAATAGGCCTAGTGTCTTAGGAACCTCAGACCCATCTTCAAAAGTGACTTAGGGACCTAGGAAACTAAGTCCGATTTTGGGCTAAGTGCTTAAGTCTACTTTGAAAATGAGACTTAGGCTCCTAAGTCACTTAAAGCCAGATTTTTAAAAGGTATTTAAGCACCTAAATATGCAGATAGGTGCCTAGTGGGATTTTCAGAAGTGCCTAGCTGTCCAACTCCCTTTGATTTAAATGGGAATTATACACCCAGGCATCTTTGAAAAATCTCACTAGGCACCTATCCCCGTCTTTAGGTGCCTAAATACCTTTAAAAATCTAGCCTTTAGGCACTTTTGAAAATGTTGCCCTAGAGCTGCTATTGATAAACTCTGATACACAACATATTGGAAACTTTCCCCAGCTCTAAAGCCCAGAAAGAGAATGAGGCTATGTCTTCATTGACAAAGAAAGGCGTGCTTTGACCATGGAATAACACACACATACACATTAGCAATCCCACTGTAGAAACATAGTGGAGCCAAGCTACTGTAACATTTACCACAAGGCTAGGACAGCCAGGGGAGAAGTATAGTGACAACCTCACCTAGCTACCTCTCAGCGAACACTACAAATGTCTTGTCTCCACTTAGTTTTCTTGCTATACAATGCCATCTCACATTTGTTTTCTTGGTGTAAAAAAACCCCCAACAACAACGACCCTTTATGTCAGAAGACAGAGCCTGAGACTGCAAAGTATGACTATCTGATAATGTTATCAGACAGATACCTCGAAAGCAGAAGTGAGTTGGACTGGCTGAGTGCACCTCTAAGTAGCACTTATGCACTTATATTCAAAGCAAGTCTCCTAGTAGCATTATTTTGGTAGTCTCATTAAGAGTCAGTGCAGAAGGGACACTTGGGTTGCATTCATTTTGATGAAATACCTGAAAAATCTCACACGCACAGTTATTTTGACTGGGACGTTTTTTTTTTTAAATCAAAGAAATCTTAGTTTACTACAGGAAATCCTCACAGGGCATTTGGTGTATGTGTTATTCACTCAGAATACTTACTAGCCTCTTCCTATAAACACAAGTATTAAAATGGTAGACATAATTTATGGGGGCAAGCAGATGCATTGCAATTCAGCCATGTTACCACTCGGGTTCAATGCCTTAATGGGCTGAATTAGGAGAGATCAAGAGCTATTATGCTTGCCTGGATGAGGACATTGTCATCATTCAGTATCATTCCCCTACATTGCCAGGGGCATATACATTTCCATACAGCTGGTGACATTAATTAAGATTGCCTTTTAGGAAATTCCTCAAGGGTCCCATGCTAGTCCCATAATTAAGTACTGTCTAAGCATAAACATGCAATCCAGTGCAGTTTTAAAATCAGTGAGGCAGATCATCATCTCAGCTACACTGAGATAATAATGGAATAATAGCGACAGGAGAAGAGAAAAATCAAACCTAAAAAAACCAAGAATAGGAAAAAATCCCATCCTTTTAGTGCCATTGTGCCTATTGTACAAAGAATTGTCCTGTCTATCCACATGCCAGCGCTATCGTTTAATTGATTTTTTAAAAAATAAAGTGCTAAGACAGGGTGAAATCCTGGTCCTACTGAAATCCGTGGGAAAACTCCAATTGACTTCAATGAGGCCAGGATTTCACCCACAGACTGCATGGGACAAAATCATTTTGCAGAATTAGAGACCTCTCTCTTTACATTTCTATCTTCATCCTCTGTGTCCTTGCAAAGATTTTCTGGTGCTCCTTCCCCGTCCTCCTGCTTGGACTCAGCAGCGCTCATTAAATGGCACTGAAACAGGGTTTTACTGAAAACACATTAAAAGCCCACAGAGAAGGCATCACTGTTCTGCCCTGCCCTTTGCTGCTCTCATAAATAACATGAGTAAATAAAAGGCAGAAGGGGGTAAATCCCTTTCCCACAGCCAAGGAGGCTGCCCTTAGCACCACCTTCATTCTCCTCCCAGCCTTTCCTAAAGCTTTATACTTAAAATACTAACATTTCAGACCAGACCTTTAGAATATTGGTAGCACACAGGGGATGAGGATTCTTCTGGCGCAGGGAATCTCCAAGAGACATACAGTCAACTCTAGGCCATCGTCATCCAGCCCCCCCTTCCCTCCGCCACTGTGTTGGGAGGGCATGTCTGGGGGGGGGTGCGGGTGCACGGCTAGTGTAATAACCGCTAGGGGGCTGTTACAAGCGGATATAAATTGGAGCAGCTCAGTTTACTCTGGGCGCCACACCAGCCTTCAGACAGCCCGAGGCTCAAAGGAGTGCAAGGCAGCATACAGACACTTTTGCCCTTCCCCTCACCTCTTATCTCTGCTGAGCTGTGCTCAGCTGGATCTAAACACTGTTAATTGCCTATTTTATGAAGCTTTCCACTCTGTCTCTATCTCTCTGGCTCAATGGTCCACACAACCTGCTCACATCAAAGAGAAAAACATACTCTGAACTAGATGGCAATGCCTCACTTTTAATCTGAAGGCAACTACCATTTTAGTTCCAGTGCTCCTCTATCATTTCCCGCTCTTAGAAAGCTTGATATTTCCACTAGCCTTGTACATGGCGCATAACCTAGGTCGCTATGTCTGGGAACTGCCCCCAGAGGCTCACAAACAGTTTGTTGCAGCTGTGATTTTCCACACAAGTTTCTCACAGAGATAAACTGGAATTGCAATGTGTTCCTCAATGAAATTGCAGTTAATTGCGGCTATCAAAGGGAATGTCTGCTCATTTTCTTCTCACAGCGCCATTGCAAGACACCTTCCCTGTTTTCCTATTTATTTCAAAATCCAGATCAAAACTGCCTTCCTTAAAACTCTCCATGGTCTTGTTCCAGCCAGCCTTATTTTAGCTTACATATACACCACAACTACATGGTCCTTCCAGTGGAATACTGTTCCTCCTTACCATGATAACGTCTCAGCTGGAGTACTGTGTCCAGTTCTGGGCACCACACTTTGGGAAAGAGGTGAAGAAATTGGAGAAAGTCCAGAGAAGAGCAACAAAAATGATAAGAGGTCAGCAAAAAACGTGATCCATGAGGAAAGATTGAAAAAAAATGTGTTTGTTTAGTCTGGGAAAGAGAAGACTGAGGAGAGACAGGACAACAGTTTTTAAGTACATAAAAGGTTGTTATTCAGAGGAGAGTGATAAATTGTTCTCCTTATTTAGTGAGGACAGTGTAAGAAGTGATGGGCTGAAATTGCAGCAAGGAAGATTTAGGTTAGGCGTTAGGAAAAACTGTCAGGGTAGTTAAGCACTGGAACACATTACCTAGGGAGGTTGTGGAATCTCCCTTGCTGGAGGCTTTTAAGAACAGGTTAGACAAACACCTGTGAGGGATGGTGTACATAATACTTAGAGTATCTAGTCCAGTCCCTTGCACTGAGGTAGGACTATCAATGTCCTTGTGAGATCTACGTTTCTGTTATTCTATGTTCCCTGCGCATCTCAGACTCGTAAGGGTGAAATCCTGGTCCTATATAATTCAGTGTGAGTTTGGCTATTGATGTCAAGAGGGCCATGATGTCAAGAGGCCCAAGAGCCTCAACAAAGCCTAAAATAACATTAAGGCTATTATTAATTATTATTATTGCAATAATGTATATTACAGTAATGGTGGCAATAAGAAGTCTTACTTGGTGATCAAAAAGAAAACCATAGAAACAAGAAGTCAAAAAAAATTCAAGTCCATCTTGTGCTCCTTGGATTTCCGTGGCGCTCTTTGATGCTATTTACTTACCCACACTGAAGTACTGCATGGCTCACATAGTTTCTGTTTTATGTTCATTTCTATTGGCAAAACAAGGCTGATTCAATCTGAGAAGCAACCATGGGCTAGTTCTCTTTTGTTACTTCAAGTACCCTAATAACACAGAGACCATGCACATCCACAGCTCAGCTAGATTCATTAATTTCTTGGGCTGCTCATGAAACACGGTCCTGTCCTAATAATAATATTTCAGAATTTTTGCCTCAGCTAGCAAAGCATAGAAAAAAAATCCACACAATAACTAAGAGAAATAGGCACTGCTTAATAATTTAGATTCTCCTCAGTGCAGCAGTTGGTTTATTGCAGATTCTGTTGTGATAAGAATGTATTTGGGGGACTAGATTAAAAAAAAGATTCTGTAAACTGAGCCGAGTATTTAAATGTGGGGGGAAAATGAAGGCTAAGAACTGTGTGGTGAAGTGCATCAAGAATACTAATTGAATATGGTCACTTCTTTCATCAATGTTAAAAGAGAATGAGGATCAGCTCTAGTAACATAGCTTTTCAGGAAGCAAAATATCCTCTAAGGGCAGATTTCTGGGTATTTGTTTTGAAATGGAAATAAATAGTTAAGATTTCATGGCCACAAGGAATATTAGCCACTGGTTGGACCATAATCTTTACTACTATTTTAGAAATACTGGGTGTCCTCTGGCCCAAATCCTCAAAGGTATTTAGGCACATAACTCCCATTGATTTCTCTGGGAGCTCACACCTAAATACCTTTGAGGATCTGAGTCCTAGGGTCACCATTTACTCCTCCGCAAAGTGAATGTTAAACAGCCCCATTCTGAGCCACAGGCCTTTCTCTGTGCCAGATCCTCCAGTCCAGCCAAGCTTCACTGAGTGCAGCTCCAGGGATAGGAGGTGGCTTTACGCCCCCATCCTAGGACAAACCAGGTGCCAGCTTTGCCCTTACCACAATTTATAGCAGCATCAGAGTTGCTCTAAGTTGTACCCAGCTGGGAATCACAGCTCACCAGCGCACAGCAGCACTCTCGCCTGACTTCTTTTTCTTTAGCCTCTACTGTCAGCACGATGCCAGGAGGGTACAACATCATCTGGGGATTTCTTATACACCACGAGAATCCTCAGAAGGTCCATTAAACCATCTTTATGACCCAAGAATCAGAGTGCTGCAAAGGGACAATAACAGGGCCACAGTTCAGGCTCTCTGTCCAACTGCTCAGTGACCAACATCTGTCAGGTATGGGAAGGCATATGAATCATAACTAAGAATGCAATACTTAGCATATGTATAGTGAGAGATATCAGATGAGCTCAGGGCCAGATTTCTGAGGGCGTGTAGCAGTTTCCATTGTGACAATTATGGCCAGATCTCAAAAGAGCTCAGCACCAAACCTGCTGAGCAACTTCGAAATCTGGCAACTTATTTTGGTGCCTAATTGGGATGGTAGGGTTTTTTTTTCGAAAACCTGACTTGTCTTCTGGGTGCTGACCCCTTCTGTAAATGCTGACCCTACCTCCTTCCAATCCTGAAGCATTTTACAAACATTTGAGTGCAGTTATGGCCTCAGTACTGACTTGTGTGTTTCCTGTGTGCATGCCAAACCACACCAACTACTTATTGAGAAAAATAAAGGTTAACTATTTTTTACTCCTGTTAGCCCTCTAAAGCCTAATCTTGGAGAGTAATGACACTTTCAATCTGGTTTGCACATCAGTACCAATTGCAAAATCTTTGTTACTGGTGATGATGCTCAAACCCAAAAGAGCCAAGCTTGTCTTTTGGGTTTGCAGTGCCAGCCATTAGACAAAATGTACTTTTCACTGGTTCTGATTTCCATCAGATTACAAGACAAAAATCCCATTATGACATTTTTATGGAGTCAGTGTTTAGTGTAAGCAGCTCAAACTGCCTCTCATTAAAGTCAATGGAAAAAAGGTCTATCAGAGTTTGATGAGGCCCTCCCTGTTGTTCTCAAGGTCACACAGAAAGTCTGTAACAAAGCCCTGAATAGATTCTCCTGACTCTCATCCCTGTGTCTTAACCAAAAAATGTCCTGCCTCCTGTTAAATATCATAAAATGAATTTAGAGGAATGAGAGCCCAGGGAATCTTAAAATGTTATAAACATGCAAATACTGTGGATTATATTCTACATGGAGCCATAATTTGTGTGCCTTTTTGTATCCCTTTTAAATTAAAATCACAGTAGGTAAAGCTAGCCCAGTGTGCATGGTTTAAAGAGTTTAAAATATTTTTGTTCATAGATTTTTTGATTCTTTATATACCAGGTGCTATTCAGGAAACAATTTGTCTGCTCCTGAAAGACAAAAGAATTTGTTCTGAAAACTAAATTCTTCAGGAAACCAGTTGGTAATTTGGATTAATGTGTTTGCATGCTTTAAGATACAAGGAATATAGTTAACAAAAATATCCAGTTAGTTATTTAAACATACCTTGAGATACAAACCCCTAGCTGCAGAAGAAGGGTTTAATTGGAAGAAAAATTGTAATTAGTATGCAATATGCAAGGAGAAATTTGCCAGCCAAAAGTGTTCAGTATCACTGTAATAGTAAAGAGAAGCTATTGCCAAGCTCAAAGAAATGTGGCTGAACTGTAGATCCTATCTAGGGGTTAACAAGAAGAGAGTTAATACTCTCTAGTTCTGTGTAAAACCCATAAGATAGATTCTGACCTAGTGCAAATCAACATAGCTCTGTTAAATTCAATAGAGCTATGTTGATTTACACCAGCTGATGATCTGAGCTCTTATCTACCTGCCCTAATTGCAGGGATTGCCGGAAGAGTAAGGTTAAGCCAGCTGTCGTGAATCAAGTAATTCTCCCACTAAAATATAAGAGGGAGAGCCTTAAAGCAGTTAGGTGGTTGTATAAGGAGCCAAGCTTTAGGGGGAGGGGAAGGGAAGGATTAGTTAGTTAGTTAGTTAGTTAGTTAGTTAGTTAGTTAGTTAGTTAGTTAGTTAGTTAGTTAGTTAGTTAGTTAGTTAGTTAGTTAGTTAGTTAGTTAGTTAGTTAGTTAGTTAGTTAGTTAGTTATGCTGGCTGTTTTGTTATCCACTAATTTTTGAAGTGTCATAGCTTTGTTTATTTAGGGTTCTGAAACTGAGTTAAGAGAAACTTAATTCAAGTCCTGGCTCTGAACAATTTGTGGTTATCTGGTCTAATTCTGAGAAGCTGGGTGCATCTGCAGTCTAACACTGTGTGCCTGGAGGGAAAGGGTTCTTGAACTTTACAATAGCAGGTCTGCCCCATCACAAAATGTGAGAAGATATAAAGGGAGAAGAGTGAAAAGAAACTAAAAGGAGACAAAAGACCTCAAATTTATTTCTCTGCCAAATAAATCCCTTTGGGGAATGTACAAAACACTTAAGGAAAAATCAGGGCCAAATCTTCCTCTTTTCCAACCCAATTCTCTCTTTAAAAGATACTTCCTCAGAAGTACCCTTCTGCCTTTCCTATTGTGATAAGCCCTGTCTACTAGGTCTATATAGGTTCTTGTAGAGAGGAAAGTTGAGGACTTAAAAGGATTAAACACTTATATGACTAATGAAATCATCCACACTGTCACATTAAATAGGATTTAAAGCATTGGAATAGAAACCTTGCTTCTTCAGGGTATGGACCAATCACTAACTGATGGCGATAGTAAGAAACTTCTTGTTTGGGCAAGTTATTCTATAATTCTTTACTCTATGAATTTTTGAACCTTCCTCAGAAGAATCTGATACACGCATTGAGTTTGATGGATCACTAGGCTGATCAGGTAAAATAATTACTATGTGCCTATGTTCCCACTTAAATAGTTGCTTATTCATACAACATTTTTTTCATTAACATCCCCAAGGATAAGAGGCAGCACACAGCAAATGAATGCATATTAAGCTGTGCTGTTCAAGAAGGGTTCCTACTTCATTTCTGACTAATGTGATTAATATAGAGAGATTATAGTACTTAATGTGTAATAATTTAAAGAGAGTGGGATGAAGAGATTATGGAGAGACAGAATATATCTAGGAGCCCTTGGATACTTTGGAAAATACCTACTCATTTAATGTAATCTGGTCCATCCAAAAGCAAAACATTCTTCATAAATATATATATTATTTGAGCCCCAGGAAAAGTTCACCTCAATTAAATGGGGTTTAAAAGTATCTGGAGATGAGGTGGATTTCAGGAGAGGCAGGAAAATCATCCCAACTTTCTGGTCAATTAGGTGGCAGAATTTTTCAGTGATCCCTGAGAACATCCAATGGCTTCATGTATATTTGGAGTTGAATTAAAATCTTTACGGTTCTGAAATTATCATATAGTGCGGGGGGGTTTCCAGGTGGGACTGGAAGAAGTAGTTCAGCATATAGCAAGTTTTTGCAGGGTTTCAATCCTAATATCACAGATGAGAAGTTTTGAATAGTTCAGAGCTTTGGATGAAGTGTCCAAACTCCTATACTTATCAGCACTTCACAGCTTTTTTTAGTTTGACCATAATCCGACTCTATTTTCTACCCACTGCCCTAAGTCAAGCAATTGAGATATGTTGTTCTCTGCTTGGCGCAGTATTATTCTCTGGCTGAATCAGGATTATAACATTTACATGCTTGCTGTGATAATGGTATGTTTTGGGAGGGAGTATTCCCCAGCAGCACCATGTTCCAGAAGTACTGTGTTCTATTTGGTTTGTCTTAGCATTGAGATTCAGTGTACATGTGGAGTGTTCAGGCACTTTGGGGGTATCCACTGAAACTAACACAAAGAAGAGAAGAGGGCCAGTCATTGTGAGGACATGTTATCAGAGCACTTAGATGTTGCAGAGAATGGTGACATATAAGAACCTAGATAAATGGATAGATTTCACCAACAATAGAAAAGGACTCTCCACTGTCCATTTAGATCCTTAATATAACATGAAAACTCCTCTCAGCCAGTCTTCAAAACAGAAACAAATTGCTTGCACGTCCTGTAGTTCACAGTACTTCAAGGCAAAGTTCTTTTGCACCTTTTATCCAAGGGCCTCAAAGCACTTCACCTAAATTAAACAAACACCTAAATAAACAGAGAAACCAAGGCAGATGGGTTACGATCAGGGAGGACAGAGACAAAATTAAAACACTGACCCCTTGACTCCCTGGCCTCTGCTCTAACCAAAAGATAAATAAAGAGTTAAAATACAAAGCAGCACAGTTCCACTTGCTGTGATAAAGTGGGGGGAGAGAGATTCCTCCTTTCTCTGTCCTGTTTCAGTTTACTCTAATTATTGTTCACTTACATGCACCTGATAGACCCTCAAGTTCCCAGCCCTCCTCTTGCTATGTTTATAACTCCACCATCTGGGATGAGGCTGTCAATTACCCTTGGTAGGCTAGCATCAGTTACCTGAGGGAAATGTTAACAAGTGTAATTACTGGCTGCTTTTTCCATGGTTTTAACCTCTAACTTGCAGGGTCCATCTGCCCTGTGACAGGAGGAAATTATAGAACTGGTCCATCTTCAATTAAAAATATTGTTCCATGCAGCATGAGAGGCTACGGCCCTGCATAAATAATAAACATTACAATAAAAATAGATATTTTATTGGAAAAATTATAAAACCATTCAGTTCCTCTCCAATCACAATAATCAATGGGGGGCAAGTACCCTAATTTGCAGTACATGCAGAGTCTCATTAAAACTTGCACCAATAGCTAATGTGGGTGCCAATAGAAAAAGTTGGGAGGAAAGGTAGTTATGCAGCAAAATATTGCATGTTTAGTTGACAAGAATCTACTCATGTTTGTTTAATAACACACAGAATGTGGTTTAAAATTGACAATCCATTACTAGAAATCCATTCTTTATTTAGGATGATAAACTGAGATTGAATTATAGATTTCATGGCAGCGTCTTCCTCCACTGTGCATTTAAATCCATAGCTTCTGCTTCCCTAGTTTTTGAAAATCCATTCATTTGAAATGTGTGTTCATGGTCAAAAACTACCTCAGTTTAGGAACATTTTCACTTCAGGAAATGTAACACAAACAATCTCCAAGATATGGGTTGTTCAGAGGCTGCTGTGAAAGGAGCTTTGCTGTCATAGTCTATTTCACAGTATTTATTTGTTTCGTTTTATTTCTGACCGAATATATATATCCCGGACTCTGTGCACTTTTGGCAAATTTAAACTATAGGAAATAAGTTAATATCAATACAATGAAAACTATTATTATATAATGGCATTATTGACTGCCTGCACAATATCACAGTGCTGTCACCATGACATAAAGGTAGCATAGTACACAGGCACCCCAATAACCATCTTCTAACGATCTAAATATTTAGATATTCAAATATTCTCTCCCCAGATGCTGGAGAAAAGTGGGTTTTGCAATGTGCCCAGAAAGTTAAAGAATCCAGGCTGTGGCAGACCAAGGGAGAAAAGGAGTTCTAAGATGAGGAACCTTCATGGAGAATGTTCTAGGGCTTTTTTCAAGTGCCCCGCCTATCGCAGATGAACCAGTAGGAAGCCTTCCAGGGTACCAAATCCCAAACCATTTAGGGCTTTATGAAGAAAAAACACCACCACAAACTCCACACATATCTAGACCCTCAGCCTGTGAAGATCACAAATTTCCCAAGTGATCTGCTCTTGAAAGGAAACACTATCTGACTCATGAGAATATAAAACTGGCCATATTGGGTCAGACCAATGGTCCATCTAGCCCAGTAGCCTGTCTTCCATCAGTGGCCGGGGCCAGAGGGAATTAACAGATACAGGGCAATTTTTCAGTGATCCATCTCCTGTCATCCAGTCCTAGCCTCTGGCAGGCAGCTTCCATATGGTGTCAAAGAATAGTCACAAGTTGGGCCAGGTGCTGATACTTTTAACTTTATGTAAATATTGAGAGCCACAATGAAACCTTGAATGCATGTTAGTGATCAGATAAAGTGGGCTTCAGTGGAAATACACAATTGAGTAATTCCTTACCACTGTGAGGGAAGGGGGAGTCATAGTCTGGCCCATCACTAGAGTTATACCTGGTTCATTACCAGGTATGAGTGCCTATCAGGAGATTTTCATTACATAAATATTTTTTACATCTCTAGATAATTCATTTTTGTGACTTAGACTTGTTTTGTCATCTTCTTCCATGATAGTCTGACACCTTTCTTTCCTCTCTGTAATAATTTAAAATCAAGGCTTCTATTCACTAGATTCCCCTTGATATTTTCCCAAATAAAATTAGACTGGACATACATCTGCAAACCTCTCCAAACTCAGGCTGCAACAGTAGTTGGAAATAAATGCAGAAATACAGGCAGCTCACTGAAAGAGGAGTGAAACAGCTCAGTTATCAGTAAAAGCAGTTGCAGCTGAAAGCTGGTTGAATTGGCTGGTCTAAACATTCTGTGTTAATTATCTTAAATGTGAATCAAAATCTAGTAACAAATGTGAGTGTATTAGAGAGAGATTTCAGCCCAAACTCACATCAATACAATTTAAAATAGTTCAACGAACTCTGGTGAATGTTACTCAGTCTGTTACTTTTGTTATTGTTATGAATGACAGTAGTCAGCTATTTAAAGCAACTGATGCGTTCAGTTGTTAATTGTAAATGCCTACTGAGGGTACCTCAAGTGAACCACAATTTTCCTTCAGTTCTGTTCCCCCCTAAGCCAAGGGTTACACAATGAAAGAGTTTAAGAGAGTACAAGAAGTACATCTGTTAAGCCAACAAAGGCCATCAGAAAGGATCAAGAATGGGAAGGAGGGTTAGAGGGAAGAGGACACACACAAAAACTCACTGTCACCTTTATATTATGACACAAACTGACTGATGCTCTGTCTTTTGCTCACTCTGGGTTGGGAAAACCAGTCTCAGGAGCATTTAGTCAGGATGGGGGATTCATATAATAAACGTCTATAAAATTATCAATGGTGTGGAGAAAGTGACCAAGGAAGTGTTATTTACCCCTTCATATAGCCCAAGAACCAGTGGTCACCCGATTAAATTAATAGGCAGCAGGCTTAAAACAAACAAAAGGAAATATTTCTTCATGCACTGCACGGTCAACCTGCAGAACTCATTGCCAGAGGATGTGGTGAAAGCCAAAATTATAACTGGGTTCAAAAAGAATGAGATAAGTTTACAGAAGATAGTTCCATGAATGGCTATTAGCCAAGATGGGGAAGGATGCAACTCCATGCTCTAGATGTCCATCAGCCTCTGACTGTCAGATGCTGGGACTGGACAATGGGATGGATCACTTGGTAATTGCCCTGTGCTGTTTATTCCCTCTGAAACATCTGGCATCAGCCATTGTTAGATACTGGGCTAGATGGATCATTGGTCTGACCCAGAATGGCCATTTTTATATTCTTATCTTAAGAGAATTATTCCAGACTGTGGCTCAGCCTTAATTCAATGGCAAACAGATTTAAGGAAGTGGTACACTTAACCTTACAGACAGGTCCCATCATTAGCATAAATTTAGTCTGTAAAGCCCTGATTCTGCAAACACACAGATGAGTATTCCTATTGAATTCAAGACCAGACATAAATATTGTTGGATCAGGCCTAAAGTGTTGCAAATGGGACTATTTTATCCTGGTAACCTCCTCTTGGCACAAGCGTACTGGAACACCCGTAACAGAATGAGGAAGCAAAGCTAATGTAGGTGATGAGGAACTGAGTCTCATCAGCACAGTAATGCTAATTCAGCCCATATTGTTACTTAATGGAAGCCAATGAGCTCATATGCAATAAACATTCATAATCATAGAGCTTTAGCCCTAGAGGACCCATAAGGGACATTATCCAAAGCACAAGCATATTCCTGTATTGCGCAATCTACAAACTGAAACGTAAGTAAATAGGAAGAATATCGAGTAGTAATTCTGCTGGACAGTCTTCTCAGACATACAAAGTGACTTCAAAGGACACTCTGATTCTGATCCTGATCATCCTAATAAAATATGTGCCGCAAACATTAACTTTAATTATTTTGGCTTTTCACGCTGTTTCCAGCTACTCTCCAGCACTCACTTTAGCTTTAGTCAACTGTGATGTACAACAGCCATCTCAGAGCCCACCCACACGCTCTGAGATGCACAACTAAGAGCCAGACTTGACAACAGAGGGCAGCTGGGAGTAGCACACATTGAGGTAACAATTCCACATTATTTAACAAATAGTAATATTTCTGTTCTGTGAGGGGTTTTTTTTGTCTGTTTTGTTTGTTTTCAGTATTAATTCTCCACCATACCTGAGAACCAGCGAGTATGGACAGGAAGGAACAAGTTTCCAGAATTTATCAAGGACAATTTGGATTTTTAAAATGCAATGGGATGAGGAATAGAGAAAAAAACACAAATATTAATACAACTGGCTGTCATAAGGTGGTACTTCAGGTAATCATATTTCACTATAAGCCCTTTATCATATTTGGCACTGCAATGTAACTTCTGAAAATATAGTTATGAGCTACATGAAAAGTGCCCTTTCTCAGCAGACTATTTCCCATCTGTAGTGTATAGGAATAGGGTAGTATGTGAGCTCTCTGGTAGCGCTCATTATGTTCTAGATGCTGCCAGAAACGAGGCAGAGCCAGCAGTATGTCTCTAGCCCTTGCATGGTTGTGTATATTTAGTAAATATGGGTCTTTGAGATCCATGTGGTTTATTCATATTTTCTTAATTGTGTACAAAGCAATAGACCCCACCACCATGAATGTATCTCCCCAACACCATTTATTTTGGCCTTAGCAAAGTTACCTGTTGTAAGCAAAATGGGTCGAATGGAGTGCTCATGAAATTTTGTTCATTTTGACCACTGCAATTTGCTCTCTGTAAACACTCAGATACATGGATATTTGTTCTCATGAATGTCTGCTCTGCATACAAACACCCATAGTCACATGACAATGTGGTTTTTTATTTTCTGTTCACTAGTTATTTCTCTCTCTCTCTCTCTGTGAAAGCTCTGCAGAAATTGGACAGGATTGGATAACCCAAGAACATTTCATGTTCCCTGGAGTTATCCCAGGTAGTGGGTCTAACAATGGTGCATGTGGGGTCACCACTAAGGGTGAGTAGGAAAGCAGGTGTTTTGAATCTCTGTGGGTCGTATTAGTAATAATTATAATAGAAAATATTTTAAAACCATTTTATGCTTAAATACCTACACAATTACATGCTGTTACTCAATATTTGTGTTTATAATCTTCTTTCCATTGGGCTAATTTGAGCCGTTGGGCTCAGCCCTGGCTGTGATGTACTACATTCTCAGTGTTCATATCATTACAATTCATTTCCATGGGAAAGAAAATGCATAACTACTTGACGTATAGTCCTCTCCATAAAGCTGAACGTCTAAGGAACAAATATGCTGCATATCAGCTAGCTGGCACTCATTTCTACCAGCTATCATAGAGTGCCAGCTACCTAGTTTATTGAAAGCTGGTTGTGTCCATCAGACAAAACGGATTTTGGTTACAAAAGCTAAATCTAAATCATGCTTTATCAGGTGGTGCTTTAGCAATAACCATTTTGCTAATGACAGGTTTCAGAGAAGCAGCCGTGTTAGGCTGTATTCGCAAAAAGAAAAGGAGTACTTGTGGCACCTTAGAGACTAACATTTTGCTAATGTTTCTGATACTTTGAAAACGGAGTCCACATCTAATCATGTGAAACAGAAACAACCAACGTCAAAATTTCACTTTTTTTTTTAAATCTCTATTGCCATAGTTCTGCAGGGAAGAGAGGGAAGCTTGAGGACACGATAGACTATAAGGTCTTCGGAAAAACACCTTCTTTGCATTTTGTATGTATACTGCCTCATGCAATGGGACCCTGAGTATCGTTTTAGGTGCTTCTCTACTAATAATATAGATCAGTATGAAAATGTAAAGCCATTTATCTACATCAAAAAGAAGCAAGAAAGGGCAAAAACATTTCTGATTTCCGTTCATCTCACAAGATAGACCAAAATAGAGTAATCAGGGGATTATATTTTTATTAACTAGATTGTCCATTTCTTTTGTGACTACACATGACAAAAAACCTTTTGGTTACCAGGACCCATAGAGAGGGTATCTGGATATCAGCTAATTATGCACCTGTCTAATGGAATGTAGTTTGTCTAAGTAATAAATAAACAAACTTCATTTTGTCTCCAGTTGTTGCCTGGAATTGTTTATTTATAACATGAGGGACACTTGTAGGGCAAAAGAAAGCAGCACAAATATTAAACTAGAGTTAAAAACAGTTGGTCAGTGAAGGGTCACAATACTAAAGCCTAAAATCTGTCATTCTTCATGGTCTGATTTACCAGCCATTGCACTTTGCAAAATATGAGTTCTGATAAAAAAAAGGACCATGACATGATATTACACAGCATGAAATCACTCAATCTATGGGGCTCATTCTTCTCCAACATCTCATCTTCTGAGGGATTGACATGCCAAGAGGAGTCAGGAAATCTATGCAACCATCATTTGTCAAAAAGTTTTTCCACTTCCCATCTTAAATCAGGCACAATTCTGTTCTCTGAACCCTGCATATATTTCAGCATTTTTTGGTGCACGGAACATTTTTCTCTTTGATGAAAAATCATTTTGGGATTACACATTAATATAAAAAAGTCAGCACGCTCATTGTCCTCATAAAGAAATGGAGTACTGAGATTCATCTTGAAAGGACAAGGAATTACAGTGGACATACATTACAATTTCTAGTATATTGTTTTTAAGAAAAACGGAATAACAAAACCCTAGGGAGTTACCAATATGCCAGTCTAAAGTGACTCAGTCTGCATTTGCCTCAGTGTTTTCTTATTGTTCTCAGTGATAGAATCCTTCATACCTTATACTTCTGAAATTGCTGAGTATCCAAATCAGCAAACAGGCATATATCTGATTTTGGCAGAGAGCCACCCACTCTACAGAGCCAACAAGCTCTACAGCATCACAGAAAAATGTAAAGCGATCGTCTTCTATTAATAAATGCAGGGGGTTGGAGAAAAATACAGGAACTCCTCACTTAAAGTCATCCCGGTTGACGTTGTTACGTTGCTGATCAATTAGGGAACATGCTCGTTTAAAGTTGTGCAATGCTCCCTTATAACGCTGTTTGGCAGCCGCCTGCTTTGTCCACTGCTTGCAGGAAGAGCAGCCCGTTGCAGCTAGCTGGTGGGGGCTTGGAACCAGGGTGGGCTGGCAGCCCCCCAATCAGCTCCCCGCTCCCCTAAGTTCCCTGTGCAGCAGCCGCCCAGCAGGCTACCAATTGCCAGCAGTTCAGCTGTCCCTCCACCCACTGCCATGTGCTGCTCCTGCCCTCTGCCTTGGAGCTGCTCTCCGAGCCTCCTGCTGCTGGGGGGAAGGGGGAGAGGAGCTAATGTCAGGGTGTCCCCCTCCCCCCTGTTTCCGCACCCCGCTTACCCCATCTCCATATAGAGCAGGGTGGGGACAGGACAGGGCTCAGGATGGAGAGACCGCAGCTGCTGTCTCAACTTCCCAATCTTTTTAAAGGCAATGCACTTAGAGTGGTGTCAGCGTACTTACAGGGGCAATGCACATCTCTCTCTCTCTCCCACACACCGGGTGTGTGTCTCTGTCTGCCATGCTGTCTCCCCTCCCTTCATGCATGCTGCCTTGTACAGTGTGACACTACATTAACAACGATGTGTTAACCCACGAGCGCTCAGCCAAATGCTAGTTCATCATTTAGCAGTAAGGCATTCCCTAGGAAATATCCCACCCTCTCACTTCACCACCTCAACCAAGCTTCGCAATCGTCATCGCTGTGTATAGTATTAAATTGTTTGTTTAAAACTTATACTCTGTGTGTGTGTATATATATACTTTTTTGTCTGGTGAAAAAAATTTCCCTGGAACCTAACCCCCGCATTTACATTAATTCTTATGGGGAAATTGGATTCGCTTAACATCGTTTCGCTTAAAGTCGTGTTTTTCAGGAACATAACTACAACGTTAAGCGAGGAGTTTCTGTATTGTTAATCTCACAGAAAGGAGGGAAGGATCTTATGGGCTTTTGCTCACCTGCAGAGCACTCCACTAAGGAGTATACATTGTTAAAAAGCCACAGAGTGTCTCCAAATTTTAGAGGAGAAGCCAGAGCAGAAGGCCCAGTGAAAGATAAGGGCAAACAGGCAGCATAGTTGTCCCTGACCATTGTGACTGGATTCTAGCTGGCATCAAGACTCCCAGTAAATAAGAGGAGTTTACAATGGAAAGAGACAGATTTTTGGAACAATCCCAGAAAACCCAGTAGGCTACTGTGCCAACTCCAGTTCTCAGTCCCACCCCTTCAAAAGGGACCCCCTGGAGAAGGGTTTATTTGGGGCAGAATTCCCAGAAGGTCTGAAGAAGCTTCCTGGGTGAAATTCTGGCCCCATTGAAGTCAATGTGTATCTTGCTATAGACTTAAATAAAACAGGATTTTACCCTGATCTTCTTTTTATCTGTGATACTTATATGGCTCCTGTTACCATGGTCTCTGAGTACATCACAAATCTTCAGGGTCTTTAACCTCACGACATCCCTACTAGCTACGGAAGTGCTATTATCTCAATTTTTACAGAGGCACAGACAGAGACTAGGTAACTTGCCCAAAGTCAAACAGGAAGTCTAGACTGGAACAAGGAATTGAAACTGGGTCTCAAATTTCCCAGGTTAGCTATCTGTTAATAAGTAAAAAGAAAAAAGAAAAGGAGTACTTGTGGCACCTTAGAGACTAACCAGTTTATTTGAGCATGAGCTTTCGTGAGCTACAGCTCACTTCATCGGATGCATAGCATATCGTGGAAACTGCAGAAGACATTATATACACACAGAGACCATGAAACAAAACTTCCTCCCACCCCACTCTCCTGCTGGTAAAGTGATCTTCAAGTAGGGCCATTTCCAGCACAAATCCAGGTTTTCTCACCCTTCCCCCCCCCCCCACATACACACATACAAACTCACTCTCCTGCAGGAGAGTGAGTTTGTATGTGTGTATGTGGGGGGGGGGGGAAGGGTGAGAAAACCTGGATTTGTGCTGGAAATGGCCCTACTTGAAGATCACTTTACCAGCAGGAGAGTGGGGTGGGAGGAAGTTTTGTTTCATGGTCTCTGTGTGTATATAATGTCTTCTGCAGTTTCCACGATATGCTATGCATCCGATGAAGTGAGCTGTAGCTCACGAAAGCTCATGCTCAAATAAACTGGTTAGTCTCTAAGGTGCCACAAGTACTCCTTTTCTTTTTTCTTTTTACGAATACAGACTAACACGGCTGTTACTCTGAAACCTGTTAATAAGTAAAACTTCGATTGTGCAAACATCTGAGTATGTGTTTAACATGAACTCAGTGAAACTACTCACATGAGTAAAATTACTCATGAACAAATTTTGTTGAAGGATCAGAGGCAAAATCATGGACCTGGGTTGGTAACAATTGTCCTCTCCCATATATTTATCTGCTTAAAAATGTGCATGGTTAACAACAAGCTGCTACAAATTTTCCAGACTACCTTTTCACAGCAATGCAGATATAAGTAAATAAACAGTATTTAATGAACAATGCTCAGTCTTAGCAATGACAGAAGAAAAGAGAGAAATCGTATAGTGCAGATTGCAACTATAGCCTTTAATCTTCATTAAAGATTCAAATACAAGCATCTAAAAATAAGATTCAAGCGGGATGATGAAATTCTTTTTGTTTAATGGATAACACTGAAGTAAAATATAATTCCTTGTAGTAGTAATTCTGTAACTATTCTGTTCCTTTCATGTAAGTAATATGTCTTAATAGGGTTTACAGCAATTTAGGACACGAGACAAAGCATCTGGTGAAAACTAATATACAAGAATGTGGCTTGTGAGTAACTTGTGCTATCCATAGAACTGAAATATTGGGGCGGGAGGGAGCTGAGCACTTAATCCTACTGCTATACAGAAGTCCTGTAAATACTTTTTAAAATAAATGTACATTTCCTTAAAAAATAACAAAACTAAGTTGTACTTTTCCAAGGAATTGTTTGCCAGTTACTATCCTTTGCATAAAACTTCTTTTTCTTGCTTATCTGTTTCTAAAAATGGTCTTGCTTTGCTTCATTAAGGAAAGACATTAATTGCCTCTTCACCAGAAACTCATGTGAAAATCACCAAATCTTTGGTACCAGAGAGAATACCAGACATTTCAGACACCCTATGGTAGCTTCATTAGAACTATGAATGAGAAGAGAGATTTCAAACATAAAATCTAAATAAACTCAGATTAATAAAAACAATAACCGATGAAAAAGTTCATAAATACAAAGTGTACAAATGTAGGTTATGATGTGATTTTAGACATTACTTGTTTAAAACAATGACCACCTCACGCCATCTTTTCAATGGAACAGTTATGTTCCTTTTGTCTCAGGTTGCATTGGTAAATTTCAGTGTCTGTGCTGCTCGCATCTGAGGGGTATTGTCATTCTGGAGATAAACATACTGGTAATGGGTAGAGTGAATATCTTTAGAGATACAAGTCTATTCTTTTTGGGGATCTCCCACTTTGCGGTGACCTACTTTATTGAAACACTGTGCACTGAAGAGACACTACAGAAGGAATTAGAACATTCTAGCTAATGCATAAGGATCAAATGACATCATTCCCATGAAATAAGGTTCAGGTTGGAGAACCAGGTATGTGTAGTTAATATATATTAGCATTTATATTCCAGAAGGAAATGGCCAAAGACTATAATTAGCTATGAAGCTGAAGTATGAGCAGCATAATAATGCCTTTTAGGCTAAAAGAGAATGTAATGAATAAAATCTCAGTCCACAAAGGAATACAATGTTAATATTGAAATTTGGACATTTCAGAATGGTGATTGGCAAACGAGTAATGATTTTCTGCCATGGAAAGTTAACTGAAATATAAAAGCCAGCGAAGATATAGTTGTACTTTGAAAGAACTCAAACAGGGCTGTGCGTGTGTCTGTTTTACAACATATTCTATTGTTATGAGCTGGGTGAAACCTTGATCTGGGTTCAGTTAAAACCCCATTGAGGTTGGTAGGTGTGAACTCGCCCGTCAATTAACACAACTGTAAAAATAAACCCACACCTAAGAAAAAAATTGTGTGTAAACCCATCCAGGAGCTTTTGCTGTGTAAAACTGTGGTCAGACAAGAACAGATGAAGTAAGAGAGAAACCAGAGGTTACCTGATGGAATAAATAGGCAGCAGGTTTAATTCAAACTAGAGAAAGTACTTTTTCACACATTGTACAATAAATCTGTGGAACCCATTTAATTGGATGTTATAAAGACCAAAAGTATAACTGGGTTAAAAAAAGAAATAGATAAGTTTATCGAGGTTAGGTCCATCAGTGTTTATTAGCCAAGATGGTCAGGGATGGAACCCCATGCTGAGGGTGACCCTAAACCTCTGACTGCCAGAAGCTGGGAGAGGAAGATGTGTGGGTCACTCCCATGGCCCTATTCTGTACACTCCCCCTGAAGCTCTGACACTGTCCACTATTTGAGACACGATACTGGACTAGATGGACCATTGATCTGACTCAGTATAGCAGATGTTAGGTTCTTCTGAGTGCACAATTTCAGTCGGTGCATATGAGAAAGTATTTTATTCCCATTCACATAACTCAGAAACTGCTGAGCTGGTTTTGCTCGCACTTTCCAAAATAATTCACCTTTGGGCTGAGACCAACCATAATTTAGGTCTGAAAGGAACTTGTATAAGGAAGTCTGGGCAGCTGATAAATGAGGTTACAGTAGAAACCAGATCTTAAACTTTAATATATAGCACTGCCTAATTGTGAAAGCTATACTATATCATGCTGTTATAAAACAGGGCTACATTAGCAGTTAATAAAATAAGCCTTAAAGCCATCTCATTTTCAGTTTCACGCTTCCAAACTCAGATGAGACTAATTTGTCCTTTTCAGCATGGATTTGGAACTGTGCAACTTTCTTTAGGCTGAAGTTTGTGTAAGTGTGCAAAGGGTGAGAAAGATTTCAAGAAGCTCTGAGATGATACCAAGCCCACTATCACATCAACCTTGGCCCTTCATCTTATATCTATTTGTGTATTTGAAGGTATTCTGGCTACTTGCTAATTGCACAGGAGAGAAAATTTCTGGCTGGCTGATGGATACAAAAATTGTCAAACAAACTTTTTTGCCTCAGCTAGCTGAAACACACACCAAATAGTAAATAGTACTGCCATTAAAGTCTGGCTGGCTAACCATCTATTTTAAGCAGTAGACATGGAAATAAGAGAAAAGAAAATATGGTCTCAGCCCTGAACTGGAAGGAACATATGTGCAAAAATATTTAAGACTCCAGCTATCCTTCTCTTTTCCAGATAGCTCCAAAATATCATGACCCTAGTGCATTATGTAATTTAACTAGATTAGACTGATTGAGTATCTTGAAAATTTCATAATACTCCATTCAGTAGCCTCATGTACTTCTAATGAACTCTGTGATTACTGCCTGCCTCTTTTCATAGAAACACTTATAAAATCAATTAAATGTGACATGCAGAATAACACCATCAAACTCAGTATTCCGTCATTCATGCTGCAGTCAGGAAAAAGCATGCACGTAGGAGTTACTCACAATTCCCATGTAAAATGATGGTGATAATGACTATTGTTAATTGTTTTATAAATCCATTGTTGGAAAGCCAGAAACATTACCTGCCACAGGGTTTAGAATATGTGCAAATGCTGCATAGAATCATAGAAATGTAAGGCTGGAAGGGACCTTGAGAAGTCATCAAGTCCAGCCCCCTGCACTGAGGCAGGACCAGGTACGCCTTGACCATCCCTGACAGGTGTTTATCCAACCTGTTCTTAAAAACTCCCAGTGATGGGGATTCTACACCCTCCCTTTAAAGCCAATCCCAGAGTTTATCTACCCTTATAGTTACAAAGTGTTATAAACCTTTTATAAGTTTAGTTGCTCTCTTCTGGATTATCTCCAAATTGTTCATGTCTTTCCTAAAGTGTGGCACCAAGAATTGGAAACAATACTCCAGTAGGGGCTTTTCCATGCCAAGTAAAGTGGGACAATTATCTCCCATATCTTACATACAACACTCATAAAACTACACTCCAGATGATTTTAGCCTTTTTTGCAACTGCATCACATTATTGTCTCATACTCCATTTGTGATCCCCAGTAACCCCCCCCCACCCCGGCCGCCAAAATTTTTGAGCAGTACTGCCACCTAATCAGCTATTCCTCATTTTGTAGTTGGGCATTTGATTTTTCCTTCCTAAGTATTTTGCCCTTGTCTTTAGTGAATTTCATCTTGTTGATTTAAGACTCATTCTCCAATTTTTCAAGGTCATTTTGAATTCTAATTCTGTCCTCCAAAGTGCTTGTAACCCCTCCCTATGTGAACACTAGGAAAGCAAAGAGAAACGTCCTCTCCACACAAGACAATAAATTATCTATATCTACATTAGGCAGAGTTTGAAACTCCTAGGCAAAATCTTCACTGGTGTAAATTTACAGTAGCTCCATTGAAACCAAATTTACCCTAGGTTGAGGGTCTGGACTAACAAGTATGGCAAACCTAACTCCAAAACTGTATTCTCCTTATGCTTAGGTATCAATTCCTAGAGCAACAGGCTTTTCTGGGTCAGTAGCTCAGTTAATTCAGAGTGAAAAAATATAGGCCTAAAAGTATGATAACATCATATTTCTATGGTCAGATCCTCCATTGAAGGTAATTGGCAAAGCTCCATTGAAGCCAAGAAGATATGAAATATAATCTTTAGTTTGTCTTGTTTTTCTTAAATACTGTATACTGAGTATCAAAGATCACACCTTTTTTACCAATGTAGAAATACATATATTCAACAGCGTATCTTCAGGAGTAGAGCTGGCTGGGAATTTTTTGACAAATATTTTTTTGCTGTTGTTGGAAAATACTGATTCATCAAAACTGGGAAAGGATCAATTTTGATGAATTTCCCATTTCAAATAAAAAAATAGATTCAAAATTTTCAAAATGCCCCCTTTTGATATTTTGGAAAGGAAAAGTTTCCCTTTCTTGGTTCTAACCCAATTTTAATTTCAAAATTTAAGTTCATTTACATAAAAAAGAGTTGAAAAAATTCAAAGGTTGAAATCAAAACAAAATGTTTTGATTGACTCAATCCAAAAAATGTGGGTGTTACAAAAATTGTCTAGATTTGAAAGAATATGGCAGACAGTTTCTGAGTTTACACCAGCATGAATCCACAGAACTCCCCAGAAGCCAATGGAATTTCTTCACATAATATATATATAAACTACGTAAAAAAATTAAATTAAGAATCTGAATTTTATCCAGAAATCCATGATAGTGTGTATTAACAGGTACTGGATATAGGATGTCCAAATATGATCCAGTCCCTGTTAATACACAATATCATGGATTTCTGGGTATAATTCAGATTCTTAATTGAATTATTTTATGTAGTTTTTAAATTGAATTTGTTTTTTTGCAAACCAAAACGCAACCTCCAGTTGCAGACATTGATTCTATGATCACTGGTAGGGCCCCTTTATCTGAATGTTATTTAATGAATGTATCTAAGGGGATCATCATGTCAATGCATGTACATTGATTTCCTAATCCAGTCCTTCAAAGCTGCTATGATCTGGAACAACGCAGGCAGCAGCCATTCAAGGTTCATCATACAGCTCTGGAAATGTGCTTTCAAGCCTCTTGATGTGAGAATTTGCGCAGTCCCAAAGCCCAATTAATCTGAGGAGACTGTCAACAAATGTGTCATTTGTATTTGCATTTTTGGGGATGTGGACACCTGTCTAAAACATGGAATGAGATCATCAGCTCATTTACATAGGGCAACAGATGGTAAAAATCTGCATTTGATATCAGCTTGGGCTTTTCTGTGTCCCAGTGCCAAACCTCTAAGCCACCAGGTCCCAAGAAATAATCACTACAAACCAAATATAGTTTGATAAATAATACCTGGTTTCAGTCCTTGTATAACAAGCTACCTCCCAGTGAAATTATTTATAGAACCACTAGAAAAGAGGTTATAATGAAAACAGTCAGAGGCCACTAAGTCTTTTGCGCCCCCATGAAGAAAATAGTAGGGCTGGTCAAAATTTTTCTGTCAAAACTATTTTTGATAGAAAATTGGGTATTGGATTAAATAAAACATTTTTGCAAAAAGTGTATGCTTTCTGCTGAAAACTCTGATTTTCTTGTGAACAAAAGCAAATGCCCCCAAACTGAAATATTCTGATTTGGCATGCTGCCACAGTGACTTATGACTGGTCTAGTTAGGCTGCCTCAGGCCCCAGTCTCTTCTAAAGGCTGGGCTCTCTGGCTGGACTATATCTCCCATGATGTACCATTGCCAGGGACTCCCATGATGCCCCACTTCCCCTCTCCAAGAGGTGAGACCATGGTGCACCATGGGAGATGTAGTATGACCAGGGACGCTGCCTATAGAAGGGAATGGGAGCTTGAGGCATCCAAACTACAACTCCCATGTGTCACCGCAGCAGTATTTCCAAATCAAAATATTTGGGGTTTTTTTGTTTTTTTCTCAACCAGCCCTAGAAAACGGGTAGTTGTGTCATGCCCTGGATTGAGTAAGGCTAGTAATCTAAATGCTTTTTATGCACCTGGTAGATCAAATGCTCAAGTTCTAATCACATCCTGATGGCTTTGTCACACTCTAAAATTATTCTAGGTGCAAAAACTAATGGCCCACTGTGACACTTTGGGGTTCAACCCAGACCAGAAGGGGATTGTATCACTGCCTGCCCTGCAACTCTGGATGCCTTAAATGCTATGTTGCCGTGTCTCACGCCTCTGACACCAACAGTGATATTTATATCTCTCTGTGTGCACCACATACATACATACATCACACAATGATTTTGGGAGCAGTGTATTACCAGTTTGCACTTGATACCTTACTGGACACCTTTTAGATTCAAATTATGACACCCGTGTGCTAGGCGTAGTGAGTATGTCAGGTCTGAGAAGAGTTGCCGACACAGAGTAGTGAACCACCAGTGAGCCTCTGTCTCACCCCCACATGACTCTGTTGCCCACATGGCCATGCAGTTCTTTCCCTGGGGATTCTTCTAGTGCTTTGATATGCCGAGGCCCTTTCTTCCAGCTAGCTTCCTCTTTCTATGGTTGAAATATTACAACCTACAGTTACATTTTTCCTCCTTTTTTTTAGTAAATTCATATTTTACTTGTCATCTGGTCCTTTGTGGCCAGTTCCTCCAGCAAGGGGAGTGTTTTGAGGGTCAGCTGGGGCTGGGAGGGGACTTGCCTGGGGTGCTTCCACACCCTGGCTACTCCCCACAAGCCCCATAAGGGTAATAGCAATGCAAGGAGCAGTTTGGCCCCTAGTAGTTCCTGAATAAAGATGGACACACACGTTGCTTTCCTCAATCCCTATGTGGGTGCTATTGAATCCCCAGCTAAGGTTTCAGTCTTGCTACCACTGAAGTCAATAGCAAAACTCCAATTGACTCTAATGGTGGAGAATCAGGCGCTAAGGCAGGAGTTAAATATTGCCAGGGGAGATCATTCTAAATATTGTAACCTATTAATTCCTTTGCAAACTATGGAATGGGACATTCTACATGCTAACTTCTGTAGCACTTGCTGTCAAGTGAACTGAGTATAGTCTTGAATGTATTATAATGAAAAATCCCTCTAACCATTTTTTTTATACATGCTACACAGAATCCATTCTTATGCTGTCATCAGATTGCCTCTGTTTCCTCAATGTGTCCCTGCACAAATTTGGCATGCTTCCTGTTTTTGGGCATTGTCTAATTCCCTGGGTCATTAGTTATGTAATCATAATAATTTTCTGCTGGGCAGATTGGTGTTATCCATCTCATCTTCTTTTTTCTCATCACCTCTTTAGTAGTGTTAGAGCATAGAGGGGAACATGCAACTCCCGGAGGGTGCCATCTGGTACTACCATGTATGGAGAGAGCTAAATGAATGACATACTGTATGAGACTTTCTACTCATTAGTTACTGATTCTTTGTTTTTTAATTCATGCCATTACAGTTTCCTCGCTTAATCTCTTCATCTTTTTACCCCCTTTCCTTTATGTGACATCTAACGACTCCAGAGGGTGGAGTAACAACTGACAAGCAAAAAAAAGTGGGACACCAAAGGTTTCAGTAGATCAGGAATAATATTGTGAATGTATGAATAAATCAGACAGGATTAACATTTAAAATGTACGCAGTGACTGACATAAGCAATACTGGGAGTCATCACCAAATATATATTGACATAACTGGGAAACGCTTATGTGAGTCACTTGTTTGACCATAGTGAACTCATTATACTGTACAGTCCTTTAACGTTAAAGAACAGAGCTTTTATATATAAATAATGCACCGACGTGGAGCCATTGGATCCCTTCCCAGTAGAATAAAACTCCAGCCTATTTCATGCAAAGCTTGAAACAATTTGAAAACTGCCTTTTAAACCTTCCATTGATGGCCCTCCACTGCCCACAGTCTGACGGCATGGTTCCCGCTGAAGCCAATGGGAGTGCTGCACACAGACAAAAGGCAGTGCGTAGTTTTATTTTTTCCTTTGCGTCTATCTTAGGCTCATCTTAATAAGCCAGGTTGTAATTTTTTTATTATACTATGATGCACCCTAAACATGCATGGCATTTTGTATCCAAATATTTATCTTGTCAAATAATTGCCAATGAAATGTAATATTAATTAGTCTTTATAGGACAACCTGCTGTATGGGTTTGCACATTTCAAGATTTCTTATGGCTTTGATGGTTGTACACGTGCATCTTAGAAGTTGGGGAGATCAGCACTGTGGATGAAGGAGGGTGTGTAAACCTATGTGAACTGAAAACAAAGGGCAATGTTTGCTCAAGCCCCAGTAAAAATGGGTTGGTGAGATGCTCAGAGGTTTATTTCATAATCAGAGACCGTACAGATGTTTTACATGTTTTGTTCGATGATACTTTAGGGTTGTTTCTTCTTCTGTCTCATGTTTCCACAATCAGTATTTCTTTCTGTTTTAAAATAGATTGTTTTTCAGAAGAGAAGGAAGAGGGAACGAAGGGATTGGGAAGAGTTCATAAAATGTACAGACATCTGTGATCTAATACAAACATTACCATAAAATTCAGCGTGAACTACTCAAAGTATGCTCAAAGAACAGGAGGACTTGTGGCACCTTAGAGACTAACAAATTTATTAGAGCATATGCTTCCGTGAGCTACAGCTCACTTATGCTGATATTCATCCCAGCATTTTTAAGGACTAATATTATTAAGTATATTCTATCTCATTCATTAGGAAAGATATATTTTCAAATCTGGCAATCTCACTCAAACCAACATACCAGATCTTAAAATACTTTCTGCTCTTCCATTTCACAATATTAATACTTTAGCTATTAAGTTTGATTCCATTACCATGTTATTTGCATTAGCAATGGTCATCATGAAGACAATGACACCCAAAATAAATATCATTAGTAGTCATAAGATATATTTGCTGATAGAACTATATTTAGAAGTAAATCCTGGCCTTATGGCCCAAAGTCAGCAGAGCAAGTTTAGTGCCATAGAGCCAGTATGGTATCCTGTAAAAGAGATGTCCAGTCTTCACAAGACACAAGATGTGTCTGTTCAGGAAGGACAGGCAGGGCAGAAAAGGTGGGGGAGTAGCACTGTATGTAAGGGAGCAGTATGACTGCTCAGAGCTCCGGTACGAAACTGCAGAAAAACCTGAGTGTCTCTGGATTAAGTTTAGAAGTGTGAGCAACAAGAGTGATGTAGTGGTGGGAGTCTGCTGTAGACCACCGGATCAGGGGAATGAGGTGGATGAAGTTTTCTTCCGGCAACTCGCAGAAGCTACTAGATCGCACGCCCTGGTTCTCATGGGTGACTTTAATTTTCCTGATATTTGCTGGGAGAGCAATACAGCGGTGCATAGACAATCCAGGAAGTTTTTGGAAAGCGTAGGGGACAATTTCCTGGTGCAAGTGCTAGACGAGCCAACTGGGGGGGAGCTTTTCTTGACCTCCTGCTCACAAACAGGGAAGAATTAGTGGGGGAAGCAAAAGTGGATGGGAATCTGGGAGGCAGTGACCATGAAATGGTCGAGTTCAGGATCCTGACACAGGGAAGAAAGGTAAACAGCAGGATATGGACCCTGGACTTCAGGAAAGCAGACTTTGACTCCCTCAGGGAGCAGATGGGTAAGATCCCCTGGGGGACTAACATGAAGGGGAAAGGAGTCCAGGAGAGCTGGCTGTATTTCAAGGAATCCCTGTTGAGGTTACAGGGACAAACCATCCCGATGAGTCGAAAGAATAGTAAATATGGCAGGCGACCAGCTTGGCTTAATGGTGAAATCCTAGCGGATCTTAAACATAAAAAAGAAGCTTACAAGAAGTGGAAGGTTGGACATATGACCAGGGAAGAGTATAAAAATATTGCTCGGGCATGTAGGAATGAAATCAGGAGGGCCAAATCGCACCTGGAGCTGCAGCTAGCAAGAGATGTCAAGAGTAACAAGAAGGGTTTCTTCAGGTATGTTGGCAACAAGAAGAAAGCCAAGGAAAGTGTGGGCCCCTTACTGAATGAGGGAGGCAACCTAGTGACAGAGGATGTGGAAAAAGCTAATGTGCTCAATGCTTTTTTTGCCTCTGTCTTCACTAACAAGGACAGCTCCCAGACTGCTGCACTGGGCATCGCAACATGGGGAGTAGATGGCCAGCCCTCTGTGGAGAAAGAGGTGGTTAGGGACTATTTAGAAAAGCTGGACGTGCACAAGTCCATGGGGCCGGACGAGTTGCATCCGAGAGTGCTAAAGGAATTGGCGGATGTGATTGCAGAGCCATTGGCCATTATCTTTGAAAACTCGTGGCGAACGGGGGAAGTCCCAGATGACTGGAAAAAGGCTAATGTAGTGCCAATCTTTAAAAAAGGGAAGAAGGAGGATCCTGGGAACTACAGGCCGGTCAGCATCACCTCAGTCCCCGGAAAAATCATGGAGCAGGTCCTCAAGGAATCAATCCTGAAGCACTTACACGAGAGTAAAGTGATCAGGAACAGTCAGCATGGATTCACCAAGGGAAGGTCATGCCTGACTAATCTAATCGCCTTCTATGATGAGATTACTGATTCTGTGGATGAAGGGAAAGCAGTGGATGTATTGTTTCTTGACTTTAGCAAAGCTTTTGACACTGTCTCCCACAGTATTCTTGTCAGCAAGTTAAAGAAGTATGGGCTGGATGAATGTACTATAAGGTGGGTAGAAAGTTGGCTAGATTATCGGGCTCAACGGGTAGTGATCAATGGCTCCATGTCTAGTTGGCAGCCGGTGTCAAGTGGAGTGCCCCAGGGGTCGGTCCTGGGGCCGGTTTTGTTCAATATCTTCATAAATGATCTGGAGGATGGTGTGGATTGCACTCTTAGCAAATTTGAGGATGATACTAAACTGGGAGGAGTGGTAGATACGTTGGAGGGCAGAGATAGGATACAGAGGGACCTAGACAAATTGGAGGATTGGGCCAAAAGAAACCTGATGAGGTTCAATAAGGATAAATGCAGGGTCCTGCACTTAGAACGGAAGAACCCAATGCACAGCTACAGACTAGGGACCGAATGGCTAGGCAGCAGTTCTGCGGAAAAGGACCTAGGGGTGACAGTGGATGAGAAGCTGGATATGAGTCAGTAGTGTGCCCTTGTTGCCGAGAAAGCCAATGGCATTTTGGGATGTATAAGTAGGGGCATAGCGAGCAGATCGAGGGACGTGATCGTTCCCCTCTATTCGACATTGGTGAGGCCTCATCTGGAGTACTGTGTCCAGTTTTGGGCCACTACAAGAAGGATGTGGATAAATTGGAGAGAGTCCAGCGAAGGGCAACAAAAATGATTAGGGGTCTGGAACACATGACTTATGAGGAGAGGCTGAGGGAACTGGGATTGTTTAGTCTGCAGAAAGAAGAATGAGGGGGGATTTGATAGCTGCTTTCAACTACCTGAGAGGTGGTTCCAAAGAGGATGGTTCTAGACTATTCTCAGTGGTAGAAGATGACAGGACAAGGAGTAATGGTCTCAAGTTGCAGTGGGGGAGGTTTAGGTTGGATATTAGGAAAAACTTTTTCACTAGGAGGGTGGTGAAACACTGGAATGCGTTACCTAGGGAGGTGGTAGAATCTCCTTCCTTAGAAGTTTTTAACGTCAGGCTTGACAAAGCCCTGGCTGGGATGATTTAATTGGGGATTGGTCCTGCTTTGAGCAGGGGGTTGGACTAGATGACCTCCTGAGGTCCCTTCCAACCCTGATATTCTATGATTCTATGTCCTTTGTGGGACCAGCTGATCTTATGCCAGGAAATTCTTGGTGTCTCATTATCACAGAAGTAAAATGTTCACTGATACTGCAGCCGTTTTGAACTGACCTTCTCGGAAATATATGTGCTAGATATCATTTGGCTGACCACACCCTGTTCACTCCTAAAACACACTCTGGCCCCAGGGTAAGGGTTTTAAGGTTGATATATCTGTTTTTGTTTGCTCAGGTGGCATCACACAATTGCATCCACACTGGGCAAGTCGGCATTTGTGCTCCTGTTTTGAGCAATGGCAATGTATGCCCTCAGTCTTTTGACTACGTCTGCTCAGAAAGAGCCAACCCCTTCACGTTCCTTCGGTACATAGACTAAATCTCCCTCACAATCATTCATCATCAGCGTATAGCTCAAGGGCCCAAGTCATTTTGTTGCTACCCAGGCCATAGGATCCTAACACTAGAAAATCTACCCAACATGGGAGTGACGTGATACAAGTTATCCATGAAGCACACTTTGTTGGGTCCCAAAACCAGGCAGTGCTGCCACAGTGGAACCGGCTAGGGGAGGGCAGGGCCAGAGCTATCTGGAGATGGGCTGAATCAGAGAAACTCACAGAGGGTCTCTGCTGGATTGACTCCTGTGAAGTCCCTGATCATATTTAAAGCTACTTCTACTGCTGCCAGTCCTAGGGGTGAATGCATCCACTAGCACAGTGTTTCCAACGGGAGTAGGGATGTACAAATAACTGACTTTTCAGTTCAGTGGCCAAACTGAAACTCGGAACAAAAAAATAATTTTGAATTGATCTGAAACGAAACATTTGGTTTCATCTAAAACTCAATGTTTTGTTTCACTTGTCAGCTTTATCCTTTTTTAAAAAAATACACAATTACTGTAAATATTCCAAACAAAAAGGCAAACAACCCCCTCACCGCCTCTTCCATCTGTGGACCTGCCCATGGCCCTACCCCATTCTGCCCTCATCCCACCCATGGCCCCGCCCCTGTTCCACCCCTTCCCCTGGGGCCCTGCTCACACTCGCTCCTTTCCACCCCCTCCCTACTCCTCCCCTGCTGCAGCCCCAAGACCAGAAAAGCTCTGTGCCACCACCGTGGCCCCGCAAGAGCATCTGCAGCCCCGGGGCCATGGCAGGGGGAGATTTTTCCAGGGGCCCCAAATTGGCCCGGACCCCATGAGCCAATGCAGTAATCTGCCATTGCTCTCTGTCCCCTCCCCCCACTCTGCAGTGTGAGATTTAGGGAGGCTTAGCCTCCCCCAGCCTCCATTACAAATCAACCATGTTCTTGGTGCTAAATATTGCAAGCAAGAAGTAGTGTCTGGGAGTGTAGGAGAGAGGCAGAAATAATGACTCTGGGAGAACATAATAATCAAAGCTCTTTTCCCTTTAGAAAAAGAAGCAGCTGTGGTTAATAGGTGAAAGCAGTGGTATGGAAAGTGGTACCCTGGCCATGCCCCCAAATGGCCTACTCACACTTTGAGGTATGCAGGGAGTGCTGGCTATACCATTGTGACTGTCTGCCGTGTCAGTGTGATAGGGAAGATGCTCTTCCCCCTCTAATGAATCCATCTCGGAGGCAGTCACAATTTTGCCCTCTGTTTTTGAGAACAGTTTTCTTATTATCATAATTATTTTTATTTCTTATTCATATTATAGTAGTGTCTAGAGGCCCCAGTCAGGGGAGGCTCTGTACAAACACAGAATCAAAGACATTTCCAGCCACAGAGAGAACAATCTCAATTCCTTGATGAAGATGAAAATGACTGAAAAAACAATGCATAATTACAGCCTTATTGGACAGGTTCTTCGCTGGTGTAAATTATCCAATCTCTACTGATTAATAGGTCTACACCAATTTACACCAGCTGAATCATCAACCCATGTTCTCCAGATTACTTTCATTCTAATTTAAATAATGGAATGTTGAATGTATCATATCATTTTAAAAGTATGTGAAACAATAATACAAGGAGTGAATGTGTACACATTCTTGAGATGGTTTGTTTCAATTCATTCTCCTTTACATCAGCCTCTGTTTTCCCCTTGGCCTTTTCCTTTTCATTTAGCTTTTCAAAGCCCTGTGACATTACACAAGTCTTTTTTTATTCATAGCTGTCCTTTCCCTTGAGCTCCCACTCTCTCTGTTTCTGCATGACACTTTCTCCTGTCTTGATTGCTCTTGCTTTTTGCCACATCTTTTGTTTCTTAATTCTGTTTTGTTTCTTGAGCCCTGTTGCTGGACTGAAATCCCCCTTTTTATGAAACCAGACTTCTTTCTCATCCACCCTTAAAAGGCATCACTTTGGCCAGCCAAGCTGACAGACTTACTATGTTCTCATTTACAAATGTCACTGCAGCCCTGGCTAAACTTCAGCTTCAGTTCTGAATACTACACTGGCACAGAACTAAAATGTTCACATGATTTATATACTGCTGGGTTGTTTCCTTTTATTCCTCTTCCATACTGGTTTAGTTGTGAAAACTGTGATGAAATTTTAGCATGAGACATATGTTCTTCAGGGCCCCACTCTTGCTTGTGTTGAAATTAATGGTAGAACTCCAATGACAGTAATGATTAAGGACCAGTCCTTACGGAGACAGAAGCAGATAGGGAGACCTTTTTTCATCCTTGCCTCTCTTTTTCCAGTCCATTGCAACGTGTGAGAATTTTCCTCTTCAAATATTCAATTTTAAACCCATATCCTGCAATTTAATTGACTGATTTCAACGGGGCTTTGCCAGGGCACAGGCATTAACCTACACGGATCTGGTTGACAGATTGGGGCCGTAGTGTTTACTCTACTTCAGCTGTTCTCAAACTGTGGGTCAGGACACCAAGGTGGGTCAGGACCCCATTTTAATGGGGTCACCAGGCTGGCTTAGATTTAATGGGGCCCAGGACTGAAGTCCAAGCCCCACTACCCAGGGATGAAGCCGAAGGCTGAGGGCTTCAGCCCTGGGTGGAGGAGATCAAGTTACAGGATCCCTTCCTGGGGTTGAAGCCCTTGAGCTTCCACTTTGGCCCCCAGCTCAGAGTGGTGGGGCTTGGGCTTTGCCCCCTCCCCCTCAGGACAATGGGGCTCAGGTGGGCTCAGGCTTTGGTCCCTCCTCCTGGGGTCATGTAGTAATTTTAGTTGTCAGAAGGGGGTCGCGGTGCAATAAAGTTTGAGAACCCCATCTCTACTTTAAGAAAAGTCCTAAGGAGCTGTCTCTAGCATGAGTTGTCCCATAGCACACTTGGCAAAAGGATATGCAAAGAAGCCATGAATTTAATGTGTTGGAGAAATCAAAACCTAAGCCCCCGCTCATGGCCTCCTGCTTAAAACTCTTCCCTTCAGAAAGTTTCCCTTCCAGCAGAAGTTTGATGAATGCTGGCCCTACTAACCTGAAAACAAACATGCTCTAGGAAGCTGAAATAAGTGGGGTTGAACAAACCTCTGCAATTTGCAGGGGGTGGGGGGAGGATGTTTGCTTTCTGTTTAGTTTTGCTTAGCCACAGTGAAAAACGAATGCAAGTGTGTGGAAATATCAAGTTAAATTGTATATAAATAATGGACACACTGAACATGACTTAGGGAAGTCAAGTATTTGAACTTCTCATCTGAGTTACCGGTGGAGCTCAGTGCAATAAATATATATTTGGTCTATGAATAATTAAAAACAAAGCAGGAGGAGCGGGATGGAGAGGAAGCACATCTCATTCTTCCTTACAAAGAAATGGGATAGCACAGCAATGTTGTTGTGTTCGGTGGTTCATCTGAGTCCACTGCACAAAAACAATAGGCTGCTCAAGCCACTGAAGGCAACTGGCACTAACTGTATAGAGATATTAGGAGCCATCAGGAAATCCTTGACTAACATAAAAGAATCTCCTAGAGGCCAATCCAATGCCCATTGAAGTCAATGGAGAAACTCACATTAACTTCACTGGCCATTGGATTAGGCCCCTAAGGAGCACACATAATTGCGCAATAATTTTAAGCTTGAATGCAATTGTCAAAAGTAAGAATGCCTTTTTTCCAGTATTAGTTGTAATCTCACTACGTTAAGATAATTATTCTGAATTTTCCACATTTAAATAACAAAAAAGGGAATAGGACATTTGAATTTCCATTCACTAAATGTTGGCTCTAAATGGTTACTAATAATGTAATTTTAAAAAAATTGAACTATTGAGCCAAATTCTCTGCTGGTCTAAATTGATGCCACTCCACCAAAGTGCTTGTCAGATTTACTAGCTAAAGATTTTCAGAAAGAAAGATGTGAATTTTAATAATCAGGAGACTATTTTTTCTCAAGCATGGGTTTCCAGATACAGGGAAAGAGAGAGGATTTTTTATCTCCCACTCAGGTAGTCTGTCCTTTGGGAAGATCTGAGCCCACCAATCAGTTCAATACCTACCAAAAGTGAAAGTGATTTATGGGGGGGATGGCCAAGGGAATCTATTTATTTTAGACTCAGAGTATGACTTAATACTGCTGGAATAACACTGGAACTATCCAGTGAATCACTTAAAGTATTATTGGTGTCCAAAGAAAGAACATCCACGGGCTGGATTTTGCAACCTTTACACACCGTGGACCAGATTTTCCCCCACATTAGGAAATCTTTTCACCACTCCATGAGTGGAGTTCAGGGGTATCCTAAGGTTCTGGAGCTACTCCTATGCAAGCCAGATTCCAGAAAGCATGGCTGAAAAAAAGAGGATATGGTAAGAGTACATAATTGATGGCGTTTGGGGACTGGGTGGGGTTGCAGGACATTAGGGGGCATGGAGTATATAGAACTGATTACTCTGTGTGCCTGTGTGGGTGTATAAGTGTAAGAGTTTAAAGAATCAGACCCCAAATAATTAACTTTCCAGAAAAATGTGTATGGGGACTGACACCTCCTCTCCTTAAGAAAGACGAACTCCCATTGACCTGAGTGGCAACACAGGAACTGCAGGGGGGACCCCCCAGGACAGTAACTTTCTATTATGCATAGCTGTGTTAATGTTGTGACTGCTTCAATTTATGGATTGGCACAACAATACGCACATTTAAATGACCGTAATGAAATACCATATGTGTGAAAGAGCTGAGATGATTAATCACATGAAAGTCACTAAATGCTTGATCACTTCATCAAGTCATTAATCTGCTTTCCAAAAATGTCCCTGCCATATATATAGTCAATTAGATGCATTTTAGATGACCAGACCTCAGGATATATTTATATGGTTAGATCAATACCATGCATAATTTAGCCTTTATATACTATCAGATATTCAGGGAGATTTTAAAACAGAGTAAACCATCCCTGTGAAGCAAAGAAATACTTTGAGTCACATATTGGACAATGCATGATCAATAATCACTATGACAGTAATTTGTATTGACAACTTCCATATTGTGTTCTCTTATACCTGCGATGCTGAAACCATTAAGAAAACTGAAGAACATTTTCAAGCTATATTTATTTTTAACGTTTTTCAGTTATAATTAGATTCATTATTCCATGAATAACATTGTAACAAACTGGTTGGTGTTTTCTGTACTGTTGCCCTTTACTGGACTGAATCTGTACTACTCAACAGTGTATCATAGGCCCTATATGCTAACAGATTATCTCTTTAGGTCCAGTAGTAAAGGTTTATGCCATGACATATGCTTACTTGGTGACTTTACTGAGAATCACCCACTATTAAATCTTTTTTGCAAAAATCACCTGTTTGAGAGCAAGTTGTGCCCTCCTTTGGAGAGATAGCATCATATTACAAAAAATATGCACATGCTTTTTGGAACGTGACAAAATAACAGCAGATTCAGTATAGAGGAGAAAGAACCAGATCTTCAGTGGGCGTAAATCAGCAGAGCTCAGTTCTCTTCAATGAAGTTGCACTTATTTGAAACAACTGTCGTTCTGTGCCTTAAATGATTGACTTTGGTTCAAAATTAAGAGGTCTATTGGAGAGCTGTATCAGCACACCTGAGCCTCCCTGACAATGTCCCTTTTTCCGCCTCTTTTAGCCACCTTTGGGCTGCACTGCTCTGCTGATGCAGTGCTCAGGATTGAGAGAAGGGTGTGGCTGCTTTGTAATAGTGAAGCCTTGCCTGTAGAGAACTTGCCATGATGTCTGGAGACCACCATTTCCCTGAGAGGTGAATCTTTGGACTCCAGTTTCAAAGCTAAGCATCCACCCTCTGTCTTCATAAATGCAGAAACAAAGTATATGTTGGCAAATGGAGGTTCTGAGGCCCCTGTGACTCCCCTTGTTTTACTGATATTTAGAGCAGAGAATGGAAATTCCATCTGGTGGAGGCTTTTGATGTTTCAACGTTTGTTTTCATTCTGATTAGGAACAAACCCTCAATATTTCTAAATTCTCTGTGAAAGAAAATTAAAACACAGAATGTTTTGGGTGAATTGAAGTATCCATCGGTGCAGCTGTGTTGCTGTAAGCTCTCTAGTGTAGCCGTAGACCCAGTGTGTTTCCGATAGACTCTCCTTGGTCAGTACAGAAAGCCCCAGAACTTAAAATTCTCAAGCAACAATTTCTAGGTTAAACGGTTTCTGAGGCAAAAATGGAAACACCAGAAGAGAAAGATTTGGTCACATTTCAACGTTCAGAGACATGTTGTGGCCAATCACTACATAGGTGTGCAAGGGATGGGGGAAATACAAAGAGCTTCTCTCCAGCGTGTAATGAGACTGCATATGCAACCTCTGCTACCTCCAAGCACGCCCTGTCAGGAGTCACTGCCTGAAGGGAGAGGGTAAAATTGATGTCATTGTCACATACTCAGCTCGGCAAGGATCTATGGGGTCCTGAACTTGAGCCCACAGGGTCTTGGGCTGCTGCTACAGCTACATCACCCAGCAGCTCTACTAATGAGTGGAGAATTGGGAGCCCTAGGGCACTACGCTCCACTAAAGTGACCGCCCACAGGGAACTGCCTGACGGAGCTCCACAGGTCCTGTTTGGATCAGATACTCTATGTAAGCCAGAAAGAGACAGGAAGTTGTCTGTGCAATGACTCCTGCCTTGCTGCTGTGACACACCCTGCTGTCTCTTGCTTCCTAGCCTCATGCCTGGTTCTGGACTTCAGCTCTGCCCCATTCCTGGTTCCTGTCCCTGTTCTCTGACTCTGACCATTGGCTTGACTCTCTGACTTTGGTTCCAGCTCTGAATCTTGGCTCTGGCATCCAGGTACTGATGCTGGGCCTGATCTTCAGTTCTGATTCCTGGCTCTGACTCTGGCTTGGCTCTGGCATCCAGCCTCCGACTCTAGTTTTGACCCTTTGTTCCATTTCCTGGCTCCTGACTTCTGCTCTGACCCCAACCCTGTCTCTGACACACACCAGCCAGAAAAGGTGAGCAGGCACAGAAATGAGAGCATCGTATGTTCTTTCCAAAGATGGTGCGAGGAATTTTGCTCAGCCTGAAAACCCCTGTAGCATGCCAATGGCCCTATCCAATCCCCAGGGAATCAAATGAAAGTCTTTCCATTGATTTCAAAGAGCTTTGCATGAGATTGCAAGTGCTCATTGTGGCCATGAGTTTCATATAAACTATTCTACCTATATCACATATAGAAAACTTTAAATAAAGCCTAAGAAAGCACAGAACATAATAAAAATAAACAAAAACACTAACGTAAGTGTATAACCATCCATTTTAATATCTGTGACTATACACAAAAAGCACCATTCAAAAATTCCAGCCAAAACTTCCTCTGTCTTATGTATGGTTCCAGGAAAATCATTCCAGCTTTGACTCTTTGCAAAGTTCATAAACTAATTAAGTGTTTAGTATTCACGGTCTGTTTTAGTAAAATGAGCAGCCAACTTTCCTCTGGGCCAAAATTCAAACAGAAACCCAATTCACTTTTCTTAGAACTTGGATACGCACCATCCTGTCACAACAGCCTCTGTCCGCCAAGCAGCTGGAACTGTGCAATGAAAAGCAAACGTCCTGTTTGGCAGGAGGGAGAGCGTGTTTGCTGTGATACACTCTGAGGTGAAGTACATTGGAACCTGTCTTACAACATGTACAAGCACCCAGCATCCTGAATTCTTTCTGAAACACAAAATAAGCATTCTCTGCCAAGGGTGAGCTTATGGCAATCCTTACAGAGGCCCACGTTAGGAGTAGTACAGCAGGAAAAACGTAGAAATAGCTCATGAGATTTTTTTGCACCGTCGTTTTGAATCCGGACCGTGTCCCAAATTCAGCCTAAAACCTTAACCTCTAAACCTAATCCAGAGCCAATCTCCACCTCTTCTCTGTAGTTCAAATCCTGTTCTTTGCTTACATCCCTTCTAATCTAAAAGATGGTGAAAGGCTCAAGTAAGATATTGCACTGAGGGAAAGTGTAGTTACAGAGTGCATCTTAGTGATAGTTTATGTCTGTGATGAATACCTATCCAGAGCAGTGATACTCAGACTGAGGCTTGGGAGCTGCAAGTGGCTCTTTAATGTGTCTCCTGTGGCTCATTGTGGCACATTATGTTAAAACACGGTGTGATTTAATTATTGACTGATCTAAGTTATTAGCCAGTCAGGATGCTTTTACTATATTATGAACCAATTATAGTTGATAAAATAATAATACTTGGTCAGTCATTGTGCTGTGAGAATTATATGTGTATATCAATCATTTATATATAAAAAAAATAAGCTGAATATTTCCCATCATACTGTTTAAATATGAATAGTGCTATAGTAAATGAAACAGTGAGTTCACACTCCTGTGGCTCTTTTGGGTAATGCTGAACTGAAATTTGGTTCCTGAACCACTGAGTATCAGTGCTCTCTAGAGCAACATTCAGGGCTTTAGGAATGAGTGTGTGGCTTTCGTGAAGTCCTTGGATTTAATTGAAGCTACCCAATGCTCAGCTAGTGCAATGGAGGGCCAGTCAAAGAAGCCTTGCCTATGCCAACTGACAGTTAGTCACTGGGAACTGCATCTCTGCTCCCTCAAGCAATCAGGCAGCGATAGAGATAAAAGGTATCTATAAAAAGAGACACTGAAAGCCATAAAAGAATCCCATGAAACACCTGGACACCGAATGGTGATGTTCCTCTGTGATTTTGCATCAATGTGTGCTGACACTGACTCAAAACATTAATGCATCATGATTCATACATGGCAACACAATGTCAAATCAATGCATCATGTTTACGGTGAGGTTCTGTGGGACTCTACTTGTGAAGGGTGGGTTTTCCAGCTCACACAGGGTCCCACTGGTCTATTATGGTGTCTTCCTTATTCTTTGTGTTGGTAAGCTGGCAAAAAAGCAAATGAACTGCAATTTCTCAGATTTTCAGCTCGTTTACTTGTCACATTGCATGGGACCGGCTGTGCTCTAGTGATGCTGCCAGAGCTTCAGGAAGTCTGCAACAATGTGTCTTTCATCTGTTTACTTCTCTATTCATTTTAACTTGCAATGGGTGAAGTGTCATGATGTTGAGGAAATAACTTTTTACACAGTTCATGAAGGGTGGCCTTAACCCTGGGCTGGATAGGCACTGACTTAGGATGCTATGTTTCAAAGAGCCCTTGTGGCACCTTAGAGACTAACAAATTTATTTGGGCATAAGCCAGCAGATGAAGTGGGTTCTAGCCCACAAATCTTATGCCCAAATAAATTTGTTAGTCTCTAAGGTGCACAGGGACTCCTCATTGTTTTTGCTGATACAGACTAACACGGCTACCACTCTGAAATATGTTTCAAAGGAAAGCCAGAACTCTGGAATGATTTCAGCTGCAAGAAGTAACCCTGTAGTCATACTCCCTGGGATCTCATCCCAAAACATAGGCTGAAGTAGAAAGCAAGACAGGAGACAAGCTACATACCAGAATGAGGTGGAGTAAGCAGCCAGATGAAATAATATTAGGGAGCAAAAGCTTTGGGTGTATCAGGGTATAGAATCATAGAATCATAGAATATCAGGGTTGGAAGGGACCCCAGAAGGTCATCTAGTCCAACCCCCTGCTCGAAGCAGGACCAATTCCCAGTTAAATCATCCCAGCCAGGGCTTTGTCAAGCCTGACCTTAAAAACCTCTAAGGAAGGAGATTCTACCACCTCCCTAGGTAACGCATTCCAGTGTTTCACCACCCTCTTAGTGAAAAAGTTTTTCCTAATATCCAATCTAAACCTCCCCCATTGCAACTTGAGACCATTACTCCTCGTTCTGTCATCTGCTACCATTGAGAACAGTCTAGAGCCATCCTCTTTGGAACCCCCTTTCAGGTAGTTGAAAGCAGCTATCAAATCCCCCCTCATTCTTCTCTTCTGCAGACTAAACAATCCCAGCTCCCTCAGCCTCTCCTCATAAGTCATGTGCTCTAGACCCCTAATCATTTTTGTTGCCCTTCGCTGGACTCTCTCCAATTTATCCACATCCTTCTTGTAGTGTGGGGCCCAAAACTGGACACAGTACTCCAGATGAGGCCTCACCAGTGTCGAATAGAGGGGAACGATCACATCCCTCGATCTGCTGGCTATGCCCCTACTTATACATCCCAAAATGCCATTGGCCTTCTTGGCAACAAGGGCACACTGTTGACTCATATCCAGCTTCTCGTCCACTGTCACCCCTAGGTCCTTTTCCGCAGAACTGCTGCCTAGCCATTCGGTCCCTAGTCTGTAGCGGTGCATTGGATTCTTCCATCCTAAGTGCAGGACCCTGCACTTATCCTTATTGAACCTCATCAGATTTCTTTTGGCCCAATCCTCCAATTTGTCTAGGTCCTTCTGTATCCTATCCCTCCCCTCCAGCGTATCTACCACTCCTCCCAGTTTAGTATCATCTGCAAATTTGCTGAGAGTGCAATCCACACCATCCTCCAGATCATTTATGAAGATATTGAACAAAACCGGCCCCAGGACCGACCCCTGGGGCACTCCACTTGACACCGGCTGCCAACTAGACATGGAGCCATTTATCACTACCCGTTGAGCCCGACAATCTAGCCAGCTTTCTACACACCTTATAGTGCATTCATCCAGCCCATACTTCTTTAACTTGCTGACAAGAATACTGTGGGAGACCGTGTCAAAAGCTTTGCTAAAGTCAAGAAACAATACATCCACTGCTTTCCCTTCATCCACAGAACCAGTAATCTCATCATAAAAGGCGATTAGATTAGTCAGGCATGACCTTCCCTTGGTGAATCCATGCTGACTGTTCCTGATCACTTTCCTCTCATGTAAGTGCTTCAGGATTGATTCTTTGAGGACCTGCTCCATGATTTTTCCAGGGACTGAGGTGAGGCTGAGCGGCCTGTAGTTCCCAGGATCCTCCTTCTTCCCTTTTTTAAAGATTGGCACTACATTAGCCTTTTTCCAGTCATCCGTAGGGTAAAGCAAAGAGACAGAGTCCCAGGGAACAGAAAAAGGATGCGAGTCCAAGGACTAGTGGAAAGGTCTGTGCCAGAAACGAGTGACCAGAAATAGGTCAACTCCCATTGATTCAGTGAGGCCAGGATTTTGCCCCTGGCGTGCCAATATTCACGGGGCTGATCCCCTGGTTAGTTGAAATGCTGTAATGCTGAGGGTGGGAGTCAAGTTTGAAAGCACCTGCAGAGAAGGAATTTAAAAAGAAGTTAAAACAGCTGATTTGGAATCTCTCACTATTTATGTTGTGTTTTTTTCAATAAATTCACCCTCAGTGGAAATAAAATGAAAAATATAAACACATCGGACTCAGCACTTTATTACTTGTCTTAATTAACCTGCAGAATGTAATAACCTTGCTTCTATTTAAGTACACCATTTCGTTTATTGAAATATCTGCTGTTCTTGCAAATGTAGCATAATTATAGAGAAACACCATGTGGTTGCAAGAGCAGAAAAAGATTAATCTTGAGAAATTCTATTTCTGTGGATGGGTGGGGCTGCAATTCAAGTGCATTGTTGAGATTTGATTTCTTTGTAGTGAAATTACTATGACTTTTCACATCATGCTGGGATGCAGAAAAGTGAGAAATAATTGTCTTCTTCATTCCTTTGATCTTTATTAGGAGATGCTATTTTGAGCCAGTTTATTGCTGTTATCACTCTAGTCACACTGGTATTTGTTGCTGTGGCAATACAGAAAACTGCATAATGAGGGGATTACAGCAACTGCATACCATTACATTAAATATCACTGTGAAATTTTAAATGATTCGGCCAACATTTTCAAATGTGGGTACCTAAATTCAGGATCCTAAATAGACATTTGGGAATCTAAATACCAGTTGGCTGATTATTAAAGGTGGTGAGCAACTGAAGCTCCCATTACTGATAATGAGATCTGTGGGTGTTCAGCAACTCTTTGAAAATCAGGCCAACATTCTATTTAGGTGGCTACAGATGGCTATGGGAGCCTAACTTTGGGATCTGGGTTTAAAATGTTGGCTGATAGCATTATTGTTTGAGGAATTATTTTGCCAGAAGTACTCAGGGCTTCATACATCTACCACTGAAGTTGGTAGCAGTGCTTCCATGGATTTAATCGGCCACAGGGCCAAACTACATGAGCAAGGAAGTAAAGGAGGGCAAAACAATGAAAAACAGGATATGCTGGAGGCTTACATTTAAAGGAAGAAATGATTTAAAGGAAGAAAGTACAAATGTTCCCAAAAATTGTATGGTAGCTATGAGGAGACTGAAAAGTGGAAGGACATAGGTAAAAAAAAAATGCAAATATACAAGAGGAAGCAGTGCCCAGATTAGGGGAAGAGAGGTTAAAGGATTTAAATATCTATAGGTGTATTTTCTGGAGACAGGCTACTGCAAGCCTAAGGAGAGATGGTGGCAGAGCCTAAATGGTACTGAATATCACATTTTATTGGTATTTATGATTTATTTAGTGTCTCAGTTATGCATGATACTATATAGACAAAGAACAAGATGGAATTATGTCCCAAGGGTCTATTAATGTAAATCTGACTTGTACATAATGAAAGGGGAATGGGCCCAAAGGATGTGGAAAGACATTGGCCAGAGACAATACGTAACTGTTGATAGTGGGTAGAGGGCACAATTTAAAGGTACTGGTGGTTTGCAGCAGGGTTCAGGGCAGGGCATATAAACCCTGGCAGAAATCGTGGGTGGGGGGACTTTAACCCTGTGTGCTCCCCCACACAAATGTTGCCTCTGACATTGGCCACCAAGGGAGGGGACTGCAGCCTTTGGACAGCAGTTGTGGTGGAAAGACACACTTTTCTCAAATAGTGAAAGGTGAAAGCTATATCTCTTTTATAGGTATTTCTGATGTTATGGAATGAGCAAGTATTAAATCATAACAGAGTGAAGTATGTTTTAGCCGAGAATTAGAGGTGATAGACTTTTGAGGAAGAAGCTTTGAATCTCAGCTGTAAAATATTTGTGATTGGAGTTGCTAAGCTGTGATATTTGTTCCGGGTTTTTTTGGACAATACAAGATGTATTATAGAATGGAAAAAAAAATAGGAATGCAGCCAATGCATTATGGTTCTGTTTCTATGCGTTCTTCTGCTATAAAAACAATTGAAAGTGTGATGCATCTCATCTCCTATGATGTACTGTGCTAGACTCTCCCATGATGTACCACACTGGCTCAGCAAGAGGAGAATACACTGATCCCTTGTGAGAGACGTAGTCTGTCCACAGAGGAGGATGGGGACATAAGGCATCCAAGCTGCAGTTTCCATGAGGCACTGTGGTCGCATTTTCAAGTTGAAATTTTCAGCCAACATTTTCCTGAAAAGTCAAAAAATTTCATGGAAAAAAACTATGTTCTGACTATCTGTAATAATTAGTGAAAGTTGGAGGCCTGATTCACCACTGTGTTTCACTGGTGTCATGCTAACAGAATTGCATTGATTTCAGTGAAGACGTACCAGAATAAAACTGGTATAACACAGAGATCAGTCAGGCCCTGTGAGTCTGATACATCATTTAAAAATGGAACCACAGCAATTTCAACTGTGAAAGTGTGGACTCAGCTTCCCAACCTTAAGAGAGGTATTTCCTCTTCCACTTGATTTTCTTGATTAGCCGGAGCATGGGCAAAGTGCAGTACCCTGTGTTAAGGGACACATCTCCCACTATATACACACATGATCTCCTTTCCTCCTCCTGGCTAATCACAATTTTCCCTTTGACCTTGAAAGATAAACTGAGAGACCTAGATTCCTTTAATAAATGCCTGAATTCACTCCCTTAGCCACTTGCCAAAAATCTTTTGTCTTAATAAGAGTCTTGAACCTCCTATCCCAAAAGCATGGATATTTGTCTGAATGTCCTGTGAAGCTTATTTTGCAAAAAGATTTACAAAACACACTCTGTCGGGCCCACTTTCCTTTAAAATGTGTTGTGCCATGTGGCATTGTCCGTTTTCAAACTCATTCACACCTGCATGGTTTTGAAGACTAGACTTTTCCTCTTAGCAGCTCACCAGCTGACTTCTTTATATTTATATGCTTTGAACAGGCCAATGCTTTGTTACATGCAACAGATATTCTTCTATAGAATACCTACACAGGCAGGAGAGGACAGCCTCATTCTTTGATGTTTAATACAAAGAAATAGCTGAATGCTTGGAGCTTTCAAACATTTGTCAGACCTTTTGCTCTCTTTTTCAAAACAATTGGCCAGATCCTAAGCTGGTATAAATCAGCTCTAATTTGAATAACTATATTGCTGTACCTGGCAAAATCTTAGAAACAGTTGAAGAGATGCCCAATCCCATGGAAAACCAGCAATAGCAAATGCATATTTCTACTTCTCTTTGAGTCCTTAAGTTATTCTTCATACATCCCTTGTGTGCCAGCATATTATTTCTGTGGCAAGACCATGTCCTTGGTGATTGTATTGAACATCATGTCTCATAGTCCTGTTTTTTGGAACTGTACAGGTTGGAGACAGCAGAGTCCTAACAAAAGTCCAATTGAGATATCAATGAAACAATTGTGCAGCCTATTACAAAGTCAGATGTACTTTTTGGCATTTAAGCAGACAAAGCAGTCTGTGTCATTAACATGATTCACTATAAGTGAATTTGTGGTTCCCATTTACTTCCCTGAAAAGAGAAGCAGCTTGTTTTCACTGTAGTTCATTTAAAAGTAAAAGAAACAGTGTAGCAGTGACAGGAGTGATGGTCCCTGCAGACAGAGATTGCAGAAGCATTTTTGAAACTGGTGAATATTACATGGGGTATCTCTCTTTTTATAATCCATTCAGTTAAGGAAGCAGAACCCAGAAAAATGTAGGCTTTTGTGAAACATTTTAGAACCTATTTTGGCTGAGACATTAATTTGGGGGTTGAATCCAAATGTCCTCAAAATTTGAGAGTTCTGGTTTGGGTCCATCAGTAGTTTTGACATTTGTTTTCGAAGGTTAAAATACCTCTTCACCTTTTTTTTTTCTCTTGCCCCCTTCTTCACTACAGCCAAGCCCCAACCCTTCTACCTCTTAATTCTGGATCATCAGAGGTTATAGAACAATTAAATGAATGGGCTTCAGTGTCTCCTATACGTTCATCCTGAGGCATGAAGTCCTATCATAAACACCATCTGTGGCTGTGTGGTATCTATAGAGTAATATAGAAATTCTTCCTTGTGTAGAGGGCCAGTTCAAGGTCTATGCGCCACTTCAACCTCACTTCTTCCTGTATATAAATATAAATGGCAGTTAAGTATTGAAAAGCCCTTGTGTTGGGCCTTCATTTAGGAGTGAATTTCACCTAAAGCCCTATTTATATGAAAAATATCATATAATGAACAGCACAAGCATAATATAAAATATGTAACATATAAAAATATACCTGTGGTATTTGCTTATGCATACAATAAATATAAGCAGTTAAAAATAAGCACCCTGAACAAGTCCAGCGGTCAGATTCTGATACGCCCTCCCCCAGTCCTGGCACTTGCCTTCAGACCCTGGCATACAGTAGAGCAGTCTTGAGGATGCTCTAATCTACACCCGGCTGCAAGGAGTCCCCAAGGTGTACTTGTGACAGCTAGTGGTAGCAGGTGTGCAGTAGTGCTCTGACCACACTCCGTTGCCCATCATGACCCTTATACCAGGGGGCACTGTGAGGGGAACTAGCGTTGGGCTGAACCCGGGGATTCCTGTTTTTGAATGGGCGGGCCTTCACGCTGGCTGAAAGGAGACTAACGAGATCCTCTGGCTCCGTTCAACACCAACAAGGCGTACCTGCAAGGCTTGTTCAGCCTGGAAAGGGAGGGGAGGAGGGAAGGAGCTTAAAAGGGAAAACCTGCCACAGGCGGAGGGCTGTCCCACTTTGAACAGCTGAGATAGGCTTACTGAGAGGGAGACAATAACAAGTCTTACCACTTCCAAAGCCGCAAGATCCTTAGAGCAGTAGGTTCCACCCAGAGGCATTGGAGATAGACCCCATTTTAGACTAAGCCCAAAGGGCTGATCCAGGAAGACTGCCTGAGATCCAGGTCACTCTTACCTCTCTTTTCCTATGAATGCGCCTCTACCATAAGGGAAGAAAGAGGGGAGAGGACTTTTCTTTTGTTTGTGTGCTCTAAGAACCACCTTGGGCATTTGCTGGGGGAAGGAGGGGTGGCACAGGGGAGAAGAAGACAGTATAAGGACCTGAAGTGGGGTTTGGAGCAGATGGAGGAGAAGCACTGTTATATCATGGAGACAAGACTGTGACCTCTCTCCCCCACAAATTCTACCTTATTTACTGTTCTGCTGCTCCTGTCTATACCATCTCACTTTGGATTCTCCTTCCTCTCTGTTCCTCTTGTCTACTTCCTCTCTCCCTCCAGCCTCATGCTTGCACGGTATGACAATGGTCTGTAGGGAGGCCAGTGCTGGGTCCCCCTCCCTGTCCTTCCCATTTCCTGTAAAATCTGTCCCTCGTTCACTCTCTCTTCAGGAGTGCTCACCCTCTTCTGCCAGTTATCTTGTCTCCTATTCTCTGCCTCCATTCTTACCTTTCTCTGTCATCATGTGGCAAGACCAGGCCCAAAGAACTCTTCTTTGCGTGGGGTGGGGAACTGGTGCTTTTGGACCTTGATAAGCTCTCCATGACAGGAGAAAGCCATTTGCAGAGCCCGTCAACAAATTTTGTTCATCCTACAAAACCCAGGAACTATGCTAGATCTTCTAAAAGTGCGATCTCCTGGCTCTTCATCTATTGTCTATACATATAGACATCTTGTTTATAGAACATTCCTATAACAAATCTGGCTAGCAGATGAGAAAATTTCCTCTGGGAGGAGTCAGAGCACTCTTGATATAATGATAACATTCTTCCTCTGCCCTCACATCAAATGGAGAAGAGGGTCAGATTCCCCTCCTGAATTGCATGCTTGGCTAGGGGTTCTACTGCATCTAAGGTGAATTCACCAGAGCAGGGCAACATTTTTCATGGTGTTAAGAGCTGACAAAGAGATTCATAGAGGAAGCCAATTACAGTGCCCAATGAGAATAAATGTTATTGGTCCTACAAAATCTAAGCGCTATGCTATGTATTCTTGAGTGATATCTACTGGCACCGTATCTAACAACTATTTACGTATATACTACTGTAGAGCTTTTTTGCATCATATGCCTTATCATCCCAGCCAGCGGGGCAGCAGAAAACTATAGCCATTGACCACAAGTGATCCATGAGCTGTACTAGTATCTCGGCTGTATGAAGTTATGGGGCCCAGACATAGGTTTTGTGGTTGAGGTAAAAATGGATGGAATGTGCGAAGGTGGTTCAAAGCCAATTTTGCACTCAGCATATTCTGGGGTGATTCAGGGGCCTGTGTGGTCCCCATTGTAAATCTGAGCAGCTGATTTAACCCACGGTCTGCTTCTTGTGTCCCTCTATGGACCTGGGGTAGCAGAGAATGGCTGGATTACACTGCACTGTGCCCAGGCCTCCTTCTTGCCTCCCTCCTCACTCCACCATGGACCACCGCAGCACAATCCCTATGCAGATTACTTATGCCAGTACTGCACCACCCAGGAAGTGTTCTCAGGACTTCTATCTGCCCCTTTAAGGCCTCTGAATGCTGCAAGAGTGGTGTCAAGGTGTCTTGATGTAACATGGAATTAAGGCCATTCTATTTCTCCACACACACAACAAAATAGGTGTTGTTTATAAACACAATACTCCACATACCCAACTAAACTGCACTACGGTACTATTTAAACGGCACTTCTCTAAGATTTTGAATGAGAATTATCGATTAGAAACAAATCCTAATGCAATATTAGGGAAATCTTTCCATTTAAATGGTGTATTATCTTTTCTTTTTATAAAGGAAAGAAACATTTAACATTTCTGAAATGGAGAGCAAAAATTGCAAAGCACAGTTGTCGAATGCCCCCTAGTGATATCTGGAAAGAATAGCTCTATGTGTATTGCTGTTTTAGCATCATCAGGGAAAGACAGAATCTGTAGACCTCTACTGGCAAAAAGCTAGATTCACAGTCTCCTTACTTTCAGTATTCTTATTTGCTATGCATCTCCATTCTGGTTTCTATTGAGGAATTCAATTCATAATGTCAATATCAAGTTTAATGATTTAAAGGGAGCCATTCAGATAGAATTTTTTTTCCCTGATATGTACTAACTTTACTCTGACATCATCCAGACTATACTATATCTTTATTATTTAAAAAAAAACCTCAGATAGTTACATTGCAATTCACTTTTACTAATCAGTGGAAAAGTTTATTCCTGTTCTTTGTGCATTGGCCAATATGATCCTAAACACTTACATTACTAATCATTTATTTGTGTTTAAGTAGCACCTAGAGATTCCATTCTGCTAGAGACTGTACAGCCACATAGTAACAGAGTGCACCTCAAAGTGCTTATAATCTTATTTAAAGATGAGATCAATGGTAGATTGAATAAAGAAATGGAATTGGAGTCGGTGCAGAGTAACAGTAATATGAGCATATCTTTAATAGCCTAGCAATTTGCAAAATGTGTAGGTATAGAGTAGATTTTTAATTCGAGAGGGAAATAAGCAGATCATCAGCAGTAGTATTACCTCTGCATCTGCTAGGCTTTTATCAGCTTTTAGATTTTTCTAGGTATCTCAGAAGTGGTGTTGGTGATGCAATAGATAACATTCATCCTGTAATGTCAGTTTTTGCACGCAGGATCGAGTGTTCTCTGGTTGGGAAGCAGGAGGTGTATATGGTTGAAACCCATGGTTTATGGAAGCATGGGGCCAGATTCTACTGTATAAACTGGCACTGTTTTCTAACGATGAACTTTAATAACTCATAAGGTCTGACAGCAAGTGTGTTGCTGAAATGTCAGCTGCGCAGTATCAAAGAGCATGAATTGTAATTAGGGGTGTGTGGGGTCATCGATTGAGTCAACAGTGTGTTCATCCCCAAAAGCATTAGTGATCAATTTATATTAGTGACACACAGCCTTGGAGATTTGGAGACTTGTTATTACAAAGCGTCAGGCAACATGACATCATGTTTGCATCCTCATGGCCTTGTCATGACTAGAGATGCCTCTTGTCTACAGTTGGCTGAAAAAATTCAAATTTCAAAACGTTTTGATGATAAAAGGGGACAAATATTTCACAAAAAGTTTTTCAGCCAACTCTAATTATGATCATGTTTCCCTGGAATTCAGCATTATAACACATTCATGCACCATCATAATGCTGTATAAGGATTATTTTGGGACTGCAAAACAATATTTTCCCACTGTGCTTGGGATAAATTAAAGTTGTAAATTGTGACTATTACAAAAGGAGTCACCTACAAAGAGATGAGACCTTCAAGAGAAGAGGAACATTTTACTGCTCTCCTCCCCCAAACATTTAAATAGTTTGCTTTTTGCAGAATGTTTCTTTGGATATCAAATACAATCACTTTTAAAATTCCTATTATATTTCAGGCATACCCAGGCTGGATTGGGTTTTATTTCTACACTCACCTAGTGGCGCTAAAGCCCATTCATGTCAATTGAAAGATGCCCCTTGACTTGAGAGGGCTTTGAATTAGCCCCCCTAGTTCAGGCTATCAGCTGAACTCTGAAATACTTTTGACGTATCAGAATGCATCATATTTATGGCTAGTTTATAAATCTGGATTCTGCATTTTTAAAAAAACCCAAACCACACCTCTTAAAGAATGAATAACTCAAATATTCTGCATTGCTACAAAACTGAATTTTTGCTTCTGAAAGGCCAGCGAATTTCTATTTATCTTATAAAAATACAAAATGAAACATATATGCTGACCTTGTAAATAGGAATGATGTGATGTGATGTGGAATGGAGGGTTGAAATCACTAATTCACTGTTTTTTTTTTAATTTTGTCACTTTCCCATCATTCTGCAAAATCTCTTTCCTCTTATGATGCAGTGTCATGTGAGCATCATATTCCATAATTATAGCTGCTGCGTGCAACTGATTTCAGTACCATTGACTTCAAGACTCTAATTACCATCTTTCTTTGTGGATGAGTCAGTCATCTAACTATATGATTTAATTTGACTGATCATCATCATGGTAGAACATTTGCAAATCAGACATTGTAGCACAGACATTTTCTAGATTGGCTTTATTATGCATGTACATGTTTATTAAAGTTATTTCAGAGCATATTATTTTATTTCAACAATAGTACAATGATAAAAAAAAAGAGAGAGAAAGAGACTCTACAGAAGTTGCCAGTAAAAATACTATAGTAAATAACATAAATATATGTAGGAGTAGTCTTAGTTTTATTTCAAACCCCCTCTCTGGATCCATGAAAAGCTCTTCATTTTCATCCAAAGACCAAGATTGTAGCAAGAAATCTAGACACATCCCCCAAGAAGCTATTAGTGCCACTTCATGCATACATCCATCTAAAGGGGTTGCTACAGAGCGATACCAAAGTGTTCTCCCCAGGAACTGAGAGGTTGCCTCTGCAGCACTCAGAAGGCTTGATTCTCCTTTTGTTTACACCAGTGCAAATCAAGAAGACTATCAAAATCAATAAAGTTCCACCAATCTAAAAGTGATGCAAATGAGAGAATCAGACCCTTGTCTCTGCCAGCCTAGGAGAGAGGAAAACACAATACAAACTCTGATTCTCCAGGTGATACCAGGCTAATCACTCAGTCCAAGGAATTGTGATGTCTGAGTCAGCACAAATGTCGCAGCCTTAGAATGAACTCATGACAAGTCTAAGACATCATTTTGCTGGAAGAATTGCTTTTGTAAATGGAAGGAGCTTTTTTGTTGTATGCCAGAACTGAAAAACGTGTTTGACTGGAAATTTTAAAATGTTACGTTTAACCTTTTATGCTTTGTTGAATAGCTTTCTATGTGTGAGACAGCTGTAATAATCTTTATTACAGAGTACCACATATAAGGGAGCTTATTTCCCATTTGCTGCAGAGCTGGGAAAAAAGTCCTATAATAACAGTGCTTCTTACTGTGAAGTGCATTAAAATCATGTCACCCTTTGAACAGCACAATCCCCTTTTCACTGGTGCGAGTGGCAATTGGGAGAGGAGGTTGAACGGTAAATCAGGAGAATGTTACAGTTTTGACTCTCATTCATTTCAGGAATTTGTTTACACTATGTAAAGAGGTTTTAATAGCCCACAAGATCTATTATTCATTATTTTAGGTGTGTTTTTTCATTAGGTTAGAGATGTGTGAAGTGATTTCTCCCACTAAGGATCACTGCTTAATTCATCTTTAAATTTAGTCTTATCCAAGGTGAACTTTGGGAAGGTGAACTTTGGCAAATGACTCATTAAATTGAGGGGAACAAACACACTGAACTACATTCTTTTCATTATTCCATACTATCTCTAGCATTAGTCTTTTTATTTCAAAATGTGGACAAACGTAGGAAATCAACCAACAAAATTTGTCATAGAAAAGATTGATTAAAAAAACTGGATTAAATTTCTGTGGAAATTTTCATGAAAATTCCATCCTGTGGGTGGTTGGTTTTTGTTTTTGTTTTTGTTTTTTTGGGCGGGGGAAAGTTGGGGGTGGTTGTTATTGCGTTTTTGGTTTTGGGAGTCTCTCTGGGCCCCTTCCTAGAGTCCTAATGCAAGAAATGCTTCCACTAAGTTGTACACATTATATGCTTGCTTAGAAAAAAATAACTAAACTTGTCACAGCAATCATCCCATGAAATATTAATGTCTAATATACAGTGCACTGAGTGTGAGGGTTGACTAGAAATTAAAACTGACAAAAAACTAGGTAAGGACATGGGGATTTGGCCCAAAATTTTTTAACAAGTAGACTTAGAGCACATATGAAATGTTCTATATTCTGTAAGCTCTTATCAGATGTCCTGCAGATAGTGGGTACCCATATGATAGTGGGGTTAACTATTGCAATCAAGGATATCTGAATGACTGTGAACATAAAAATGTACTTTTTATGCAGGTAAACTAGTGCCATTGGTTATTCCAGATAAATTAAAGAAGACGGAAGTAAAAGTGAAACCTTAAGCAGCAACAGACAGAGGTATAACTCTGGAACCACAAGATCAGGCATTAAGCGCTTGATATAAAGCATATTAGACTCAATGGAAAAATTCCCATTGATTTCAAAGGGCTTTGGATCAGGACTTAAAAGATCAGAATGACCTACAGAAAAACATGATCAGCCATTGTGGTTGTGTTTCATAGACTACAAAAAAAAACCCAACCTCGGAAAGATTTGTTCCACAAATCTCAAAGAAAGTGCTCCTGGAAAAAAGTTTTCTTTGACATTACCTAGACTTGCTTCATCTCTGTGTGACCAGAAAGCAGCCCTCATAATAATAAAATTACACCTCAGATAAATGAAGGAAAATGTTTCTCCTGAAAAAGACTTTATCACAGATATGAAAGACTTCATGATAGATTACAAAAGTATAGTTTAACAGGAAAGGAGTCTGACAATGATGGGTTTCATCAGTGTATCTCTTTAAAGAGATATGAAATGTACAGTGCTACTGATGGGTATGCTGCTCAGGTGTGAATTGAAAGAATCAACCTCTCACTCTTTAATATGTTAATGGTAATCATACACACACATTGATGGAAGAATAGGCCTCACAGTGTATAGTACTAATGTATATATGTATTGAATATGCACTGCATGTACTTATGAGAGCATTTTTTAAAAATCAAAAATTCCATCTTTATTAATAGTTCAATCAAGTATTGCAGAAGAGGTATAGAAAACATCTTCAAAAAAATCAAACTTCCGGGTCATAATTGTTACAAAAATCATTCTGCAGCACTGGAAAGACTCTTCTCTGCTAAATATTGATCACCTGAATCAATGTTTTACATGGAAGCAGCCTGGAATTCTTACTTTCTAATGATTCAACTATAAAGCACTGTGATACCACCTAAAGATGCTAGGCTCTCCTGCTGACTTACCTTGATGTCAAGTGCCAAGACCCAGTACCTAGAGGCAGAGTTATTTCTGCTGACTGACAGATCAAGTGAATGCTATTAACTCTGCTTTAGGTATGTAGGCATCAATCTAGCAAAACACTTAAGCACAACTTTAGTTCACTGGAAGACTCAAATGATAAGCACATACTTAAGTTCTTTTTTGGAACAAAAATATATATAAAAAAGGTTACAGCTGTAAGGCAAAAAGAATGAAGGGCAGGGACAGAGAGGACAGAGTCTTGACATTGATCTCATATGTAGTGAGAACAGGCTAGGAACTCTGGCTCTTTGTAAACGCTCTCCTCTAGTTCTTTTTTGGTGGTAGCTCAGCTGAAAAATTCATGTTGCCACTGAACTGACAATGGCAAAACCAACCCAAAGTGGAAATCTTAATAATGAATTTTTAATGTCCAGTGTTTTTTGACCTGCCCCGGCTAGAATGAATTTAGTGTCATGATACCGGAGCCAATATACTTTTTCAGGACACAACTGTAGAGAAGCAATCAGAAAATAATTATATTACTGCCATACAAAACACTGAGCAATGGAAGCCCCACAGATGTCTGATTAAAACAAAACTAAAACTTTTCACATATTGCTTGGCAGTGTAAAATTCAAATAGAATTATAGGATGTATACATGTAGCAGTGGTATAGAATATAAGAGACAAACTAAGCCTTATTTGAGATGCAGCACACAGAGATCACCTTATTATGAAAGTGTTAGTGATACAAGACATTGAGAATCGTATTAAATAAAATATACTACAGGACCCATGTCTGCTTTTCAAAAGAGCTAGACACAATTCAATGGAAAATGGAGAATGATGGTGTCCCAGTTGTTTTAGACTGGGATTTATTAGCCATCAACCTCTTTTTATAGTGAAAGTCATGATGGCCAGAAGCACCAACTTGTCACTATTCAAGTCAGGTTTAGAACCAATAATAACTCCAACAGCAAAAGGGTGTAGACTTATGCTAAGGGAAAATTCAATATGAGAGAAATTTAAATATTTCCTTCTACAGAGAGTAGTTTATATACAGTCTGAAATAAATCAGTTATCAACCTATGGTCCATGGAAAGGTGAGTATAAAAATTAAGTTTCAGATCCCAGAAGAGGCATTCGGTTTTTCTGATCAATCAAAAGTTTGTGAATATCCCCACCTACAGGTCAAAACCCCTAAGTATTGTCATTACCATAGAAACCCATAGTTTGGCACCCTTTCTCGCGCTGCGTCAAATGCTGGGCCAAACACGTGCAATATTTATAGATGAATTCTGTTTAGTCAATATTCAGTCTAAGGCTTCTATTGAAGGGTTCTGCGGACCTCAGGTTGAATTTCCAAAGGGGTCCACACCTCCATTTGAATTTTTTTAGAGGTCCACAAATGATTGGGTTGAAAACCACTGAAATAAATAATCAAGGCAGGCACTGGAACAACTTGGATTATATTTTAATGTTCTTTTGTGTTACACAATAAAACAAGAAAACCACATATACTATTGCATATATCCAATCAGCAAGCACTGATCACAGCAGACCTAATGCACAATATAAAACCTATGGGCCAGACTCTCTGTTGCCCTGCCCCTTGTGTTCTCTTGTGCAAAGATCTCCACATTGAGGCAAAAGTTATTTACACCCATACAAATGCTACCTGATCAGAATCGTAGCATTTTAGGACCTGAATGCACTCATGTGGCCAGTGGCACTGGAACATTTTTAGTAGTGGGGGTGTTGAAAGCTAGCCCCTTACCGCTGTCTGCCCCCACCCCCGAGGCTGTGAGCAGGGCTGTGTCTCCAGAAGGGAGGGACCTGGACAGGGCTAAGGGGGCCGAGGCCACAGCTGTGGGCGGGTCTGGGGCCAGGAGCAGAGCCCCGGGCAGGGGCTAGTAGCCAGGACCCCACAGGTGGGGCCAAGAGCAGGTGAGGTGAGGGGTTGGGGCGCGGAGTGCGGGCAGAGGGCCAGGAGCAGGGCATAGGCACAGGAAGCACCCCCAGGTTTTATGCATGGAGCCAGCAGCTGGGCTGTGGGGCTGGTAACCCCACATAAAACCTGGGGGTGCTGCAGCACCCCCTGCACTCCTACTTCCCACGCCTATGCATGTGGCACAAGTGTCAATGATGACACAAGGCACAAAACAGGGCATACACAGAGTAAAACACATTCTCCTCTCAGTGAAACCAATGAAATTCCATTGAAGCCAATGGGACTGTCTTATCTACATCCCACAAATTAATGGAGGGAGCATGGTCAAAGGGTTTGTGGCACAGCTGTTTGCAAAGGGGAAGGATTACTCCTGTGTAGATTCATTGACTCATTTAGGGGGTTCATAAAGGGGAACATGTAGATGCTCAGATCTGGTTTTACTGTATTTCTAAAATAAGAACCATTCCCCTCCTGTTCATTAAATACTGAGACTACCTAGTGGACAAGCAGCAGTAAGTTACGGGTATCTCAAAATCTTGACAGGTTTCAGAGTAACAGCCGTGTTAGTCTGTATTCGTAAAAAGAAAAAAGAAAAGGAGTACTTGTGGCACCTTAGAGACTAACCAGTTTATTTGAGCATGAGCTTTCGTGAGCTACAGCTCACTTCATCTTGAGTGATAGGAATCTCTTGCAAGTGGAATTGATCCTACATTGTCACTGTAGAAAAAGGAACTGATTTAGAAGCAACTCACAGATTTTTCATACCTCTTTTCCTGGGTATTTGCTTTAAAACAGTGTAGAATATAGTAACAATTGAATTATTCTACTGTCCTTCTGGACTCCTCTTCCCCAGGCACCACTGGGCTAAATATGTGTACTTCTTTCCTGAGCCTTCAGTGTGTTATTAATCCGCATCAGCCAAACTGAGCAGTGAGGGGATACCAATTTTAAGGACATCTCAGGGACATTTTTATCATTTGGGATCTTTTTAATAATACATATGATTTTAGTTCCAATAAAACATCCTTGAAAATAACCCGGAGATTTTTGTCCTATTTTTTATCTGCTTCCCCCTCTCCACCCAACTGCAGAAGCCTAAAGTAAACCCTGCTGAAATCTACCTGTCCTCTTCTCAAAAACCACAGAAAGTGAGATGTTTGCTTCCAAGTTGCATAAACATGAGACATAAAACATACTAAGCTTTGACAGCTTTACTACAAAAAAAGATGTACAATATGTAGTCATGGAGCTATGCATTGCCCAAAGTCTATAAGAGCATGCATCAAAAATATAGATATAAAACATACAACTGACTTTGTCTCAGTATGTTGCAGAGGTTTTATCTCCGACCGATAAATAATGGAAGCATCAGCACATTTATCTCTGCACAATAACAAATCCCATCCCCCTGGTAACTGTAAACACACTGAAGCTTGTTATTGACCTTGTATAAAATACTGACACAGGAAAAAGAAAAGAAAAAAACCTATGAAAGTTCCTTCCCTCCGTAACTACTCACTTACAAAGCTCCGTTATGAGCAGGAAACTACCAAATCTGTAATGTGAAAGGAACAAAATATACTGTAAATGATGAGGAACTATTAAAAAAACCCCAAAGTACTGCACAAAACATAAAAGCCATTGTTGCTGTTTAATCTAACAAGACAGATTCATCTATACAGTGTCTCTCTCCATATATGTTTCGCTTTCTTAAAAGGATCTTCATTTTAAGTGTGATCTTAGAGCATCAGTCACTTAATTTACAAATCAGTTTATAAAAATATTCTATGCAATTTTAAATATTCAGATAATCCATGGAGTTATGCTGGACTGTTTGAATGGACTAAGGAAGTTAGGCACTAATCTATCTCTGATTGCTTGCCTAACTCTGTTAGGCCCCTTTGAAATTCACTGAGTTAACACAATACTGCTGGTGCTTAAATACATTATTCATTTAATTTAGTTGGAACATTTCCTTAAATGGTCTTTGACTTGAATGAACATTGGAAAATATGTAAAAAGAAAAGGAGTACTTGTGGCACCTTAGAGACTAACCAATTTATTTGAGCATGAGCTTTCGTGAGCTACAGCTCACTCACGAAAGCTCATGCTCAAATAAATTGGTTAGTCTCTAAGGTGCCACAAGTACTTCTTTTCGTTTTGCGAATACAGACTAACACAGCTGTTACTCTGAAACCTGGAAAATATGTATCTATCAAGATAACAGCCATAACATTTTCTGATAAAATATCCTTTCCTACATTATCAGTTCTCAAGGACCATAAAGGTTTCTTCTTAACTACTCTATTCAAAATGTTTTGAATGAAACAATTCTTCTGATGGTCACGACTATAACTGGTAACAAAATGCTATATTAGACACATGCCCATACCAGCTAAAAGGCTCACAAAACTTTGTGTACAAAATAATTGCGTTTGAAGAGCCATAAGGGCTAAGTTGAGTAGTTTAAACCATCATAGATCATAATATGGTGTGATGGGATGCATGAACCCCACCTTGGTTAAACATGGGTTAAGAGGGGCCTACGCCCGTTAGGCCACCCGGACAGGGTATTAGGCATAATTGGTAATCCAATCCAGCTGGGGAGGAGCTGGGTCTTCAAAAAGGAAGGAGAGGAGGCCAGTAGGAAAAAGAGCCAGGAGAAGAACCCAGTAAGAGGTTGCTGAGTGTATACTCTTTTGGGCTCAGGGCTAAAAGATGCCTACGCAACTAGAAGCTTGGAGCCAGAACTAGAGGGGCCTGAGTCAGGAGGAAGCCAGGGAAGCTGAGTTCTGAAATAAGAACAAGAAAGAACTTTGTAGGCATTAGGTTGAACTCCAGGAATAAGCCTTACGCAAGTATGGTCTAGGACCTGTAAAGAAACCCTGCATAGCTGAGGCTGTCAGGGAAGGCTGCTAGAGATAGGGGGAAGACCTGCAGATGGACATTAAAAAGACAAAAGCAACAGGAGATGGAGATGATGATTATCACTACAGTAGGTCCAAAAGAGGTTCAATATGGAGCTGAGACTGAGGGAATAGCAAGATGGTGGGAGTTGAGGGCTGTGGTGAGCCTGAGACAGAGTTTAGTAAATACTGGAAGCTGAGTGGGGCTATAGATTTGAGTTAAGATGTCTTCGAATGGTCTATGTGGATGATCCCAGGTTGAGGACATGTAGGTTTTAGTAATGCCTAGGAAGAGAGGCTGAAGAGTCTGGAATACTGTGTATAGTTTTTATACACACTTAGGACTGGGGTACCTCAAAAGGAGTATGAAACTGAAACCTGATCTGGCTGGAGGGCTGCGCTGCAAGAAGAGATGGACCACCCCAAGACCTGAGTGGTTGTAGACGCTTGAGGAGGAGGGTCTGGTATGCTACACCAAGCCATGAGTGGGCATGCCAGTGGTGAGTCAACCATTTTACATCCAGTAACTTGTAACCAGTGTCTGAAGACAATTTAGGCATGTGCTTAAGTGCTTTGATGAATCAGGGCCATAATAACTCTGAAGCCCATTTGTAATGTGTGTTAATGTACTACATTAACTCTAGATAACTGCAATTAACTCATCTCACCAAGGCAAGAATAGCACTACTGTATAATTAAGGGACATAGAAACACAAACTATTAAATTCCGCTTTCTGCTTTAATGTTATCAGGATATAGAAGTCTGACAGAAATTGAATGAATTTTCCACATCATGTGGTATGTTTCTGCTCCTTTCTGTTGCACTATTAGTTGACGTAGTTGTGTCTAAGTAATTAATCAATATCTAGAAATCATAAGTGTGCATGTTATTTTCCCCTCTAATGCATTTATCAAAGGTCACCAATGTATGTTAAAGGAGCTAAAAACTCAAAGCTTACAAGTGAACCTGGGCTGACTTACAGAATTTTCATCAAAACAATGTGGCAAGGACCCCTTTCATGTATTTAATGTACTTCTTGAATTTTGCAACAAGACTCTGGCTTGAATCAAACAGAGGCTTAACATGAAATGCACATGGGTGTTTGGGTTAAATCCATGTGGACTGAAATGGAAGAAAATGTTCATGGAAACTTCTGTACATTTAAGTGGCCCCTTCTTTGGAAAGAGTCACTAAAACTCTCATTCAACAAGCCTTTTAGGGGTGCTAATATAATTTTGCTTGGTTGAATTAATCTTCATCTAAATTCCCGGCTTGCATCCTGGAGTATGTCTTCTCTGATGTGTTCTGCACCGTAAGTCATTCTCTGTTTGGACATGACAGTGGAAATTACATACCACAAAAAGGATATTATAGCTGCAGGTAGCAAATGAACCACAGGAGCAGAGGAACAATTAAGATTACAAAAAAAAATCTGTTTCCATGGAAATCTCCTCCATGATAAAGAGCAAGAGAAGAGAAATACCGAGGAAGACATTCACAGAAATGTTTCTAAATGGAATGTATTTCAGTTTTCCAGGAGGCATGTAAATACTGGCTATGTAAATAACCAGTTAAAAATGAAATGGTCTAACTTGTATTTTTATGTATCCATAAAACTCCTTCCACTAAATGTTCACTGAAGTATATAACACTAAAATGTGAAAAAACAGAACTATAAAACTAAAAAGAAACATGGAAAGACTATACAAGCCTTTAAAGAGTAGCATCAAAATATAGTTTTCTCTATTTGAATCACTCTAACAAGGTTGCTTGGTGTCTGTGTGTGTGTTGGTTTGGGTTTTTTTTTTCTTCCTATCATAGAGGTTTTAAATAGTCACAATGACAAAGGGACATGATTCCAGCCATGTATGGTAAATCCATGACATCGTAGAAATTAATCATCAAGAATTCTGTTATTTACTGAAATCTTCTATGACAGACCAAATGGCCTAGCAGATTTCTTTCTCTATCAGTTGGGATGTGCTCAATTGGTGTAAAGTGAAGCTAATGTCTAAACTCAGTGATTTGTGGGCTTTAAAAAAAAAAAAAACACCTTTGGTCTCTTTACATGTTAGCGATTACTAAAGTGTTATAGCTATATGCAAATTCTTCATAGGCAGGAATGGTCTGAGAACAAAGAGTAAAACAGAATTCTTAATTGACTCTCAGACAGAAACAGGAATCACTTCACAAACCAGAAGGGTGGAAAAACCTACAAAGTGAGTATGGCAACAAGATGAATTAAGTCCTTTCAGGGGGAGGGCTACTTGCTTCCTTTATGTTGGAATTTGAAATACATCATTTTTAAACACTTTCTTAACCAAACTGCACTTTATTCGATTACACTAGCTATTTTTGGTTTGCCCATAATACCTTTTCATTATGGTATTGAATAGATATTAATCCAAACAGTGCAGCTTTCAGTCAGATTCCACAGATGGCCTCCAAGACACTGGTTCTCATCCTTTTCCATACTGGGAGACCGTGGGACCCCCAACACCCATCTAGCCAGGACGTAACTGGGACTCCTATAGCAATATTGGAAACGCAAGGTGGTCATGATGCTGATCCCTGTTCACAACTCCGAGGCTAAGATCTGTCTGTTTGTTTGTCAGATCAGGGTAATATCTGGTGTGATTCATATGCAAAACGCTCTCTCGAAAATAGACATTGTCAAGTACTAGATATCAAAAATCTCTCAATAGAAAAGGGCCTACCAAGCCACTGGCTTATGAAAAATCAGTGGAATTACAGAAGTGGGTCCATGGCTACATAGTCAGTCACTCCCTATGCTGTATTGGAGATAGTTAAGAGAAGTGCACTGAGCTCATTTGTACAAACATTCTACTTTCCAGGGAGCTATGTGCCTCCATGCAGGATATATTTTTAACTAGCTTCAGGACAGCCAACAAAGTAACAAACCTTTCCTCTGAATAAACTGGCCCATCAAGGTACCACAATCCATGAACTTCCAGTTCAGTAAGCTGAAGACGATTTCTTCTAGATCAAGCAATGCATGCTGATAATGCACCTTTAAGAAACTAGGCTGGGTTTTGATCATCAGTGTCTTCAAATTCTCCCCCATGGATTTCCCACTCTTCCAGTTCATTGCTTCCCTGCTGTTTGGGAGAAGAGGAAAGAATATTGGGATGTTTGCCAAGTTCCTAAAACTAACTGACTGTTGCAAGCTTGCATCCTTGTCTAAAAACACATTGTTTGAGTGTTAGTCACATTGCGATGACTGATACGCAGACTAACCCTTTATGTTAAATTAAATGCAAAGTAACAGAAAGCAATATAACTATTGGAGTTCATTGTGGCTCTGTTCTAATATTACTAACTAGAACTGTTATATCTGGTATGAAAAGCAATTACAGGTTTGGTAAAATGTAGCTGACTTTTTTTTTATCCAGTGACACCTGGCAGCTAAGCAAAATATTCTCTGAGCTACAATAAATAGGCAAAGCTTTCATCTGAAGGTACAGACAATACAAAAGGTAATCCTTGGGAGATTACATTTTCATCAGCTTTATTTGCTAGGCAGTTCAAATTTGACATACTTTTATATTTTGAAAGACAAAGGAATCCGAAAGCTCCTAATGGTTTTCAACTAGCAAACTTCCACAGTAAAAATTCCATCAGATTTCTTTTTTCTTCTCAACCCACATTCCCCAGTAAACTGCTTCAACAAAAATTACTTTAATGGTATAACATACTCTGATCACAAAACCTCAGTAGCATATTTCACTCACATAAAAACCTGATAGGACATAATGGAAATGTTTTACACAAATTTTACAGCCTATTAATGTTATTGGCTTGAAATGGCAAACAGCTATAAACCATACCATATATGCATAACTTGGTTTGATATGTTTGCTTCTATTTTATAATGGGTATGAGAGCAATATAAATTCAGGCACCCAAGAAGAAACTGGCAAGATTGCATGGTTTCATAGAAAGGTAATCAAATGTAATGCTTACTTTGGGTGGTAAGCTAAAGATAAGTAACCTGAGGTACAGATGCTTATCTGAGCCTCTGAACCATTTTCAGCCTGTTCCCCCTTCCCAAGACACAATTTATTCCTTGGCTCTGTTGCCCCATTTCCCTCCCTTTGAAAATCAGATGAGTATTGAGCAACTCTGGCAGTCTATCTGCATCCGGTGACTAGATTTTCTAAGTGACAAAGTCATAGAGCTGATGTTCCTAGAAGCTGATGTGTTGCCCAGGAAGGTTTAGCTTCTGGGAGGAGACAGAAAAGGGTGGCCAGTCATCCTCCTCCTCCTTCCCAGTCATTCTGTGGACAGTACTCCATTACAGCGATGAGATGGCTTATGGGAGAAAACTCACTGGGAAGATGGGAAAGTGACCAGGGGAACCTCAGTGCCAACTGGCAGAAGGCACAGGGGTTCACAAAGGCTACAGGGGTCCCCTGGGTCTGGTATCTACATGCCAGTTCACCAAAGAGTGTCATGTACAGTCTTTAATGAAAGGTTGTGTCACTCTGGTCCTCATGATCATTGTGAAATGGATGGATAATATATAAGGGTTTGTGTGTGTATATACTGAATTATGTTCTTAGGGTCTGTGACTTGGGCTGGTCACCAGAAAAGATGCAGAAAAGGGTTCCTTTCAGGTGAGATGTTTACTTAGCTGTGTGCCTTCATGTAAATTGAGTATTGTATGTATCACAATGGGCACCATTTACAAACTAAGCAAAATGCTAAGCAAGTGATTGTGATGCTTTCTCTACAAACAAATCTAAGTGTAGTCCCCCTTTCCTCTCTGGGTTACTCAGGAGCAGGCAACACTCACCTGTGTGCCTGATGTTGTTGACATTAAAGAAGATCCTGAGTGATGTTGGATAGGTGGGAATCCTCTATCCACCCCTCTGCTGCAGTCCCTTTACTCCTAAAGGAATTTAAAATTGGCAGTGCCTCCACCTGGCTGGCCCCTGTACACACTCAATGTGAACTTGGGAACTTCCAGGAACAAAGCTATTCTAATAATAAATAATAATAATATCATCTGTGGCATGGGTGTAACTCAAAAATACCAATTATAAATAATATACATCCAGTATTCTTAAATTAGAGTTAACTCACCTTTACTTAATAACTTAAAAAAAATCAGGGTATAGCAGTCTAAGATTATATGTCGCTACTAATTTAAATCCACAGGGGTCAGCTGAATAAAATCAATTAACAAATATAGTATATAGTAATAAATGAAACTTATTTAACTGGCATTTACACTGCCACCATTTTACCCAATGTACACTTGTCTCCATTTCAGAGTCCTAGACACTTGCTTGCATAGGCGCGCTTGGAGATCTGCAGCTGGAGACAGTACTCTGTTGGTTCTGTGTATCAGTCCAGCCAAGGCAACAAGCTGCACAACCCCTCCGACGACTGGAGCTGGTTCCACCAAATGTCATCAGCTCTGGGTCCTGGTTCGGTGGGAAGATCACTCTGTCTCTCCTCAGACTCAGTCTCTCTGCTGTGCCCCTTCCCTTGCAAGCACTTTCCCAAACCAGAGTGGGGGTTACTCACAGTTCCTTCACTGCAGGCCCACACAAGCCAATCCCTAAGAACCCCAACATTCTATGTGACTAGATCCCCCCGGCGTGCAGTCTGGGACTGTGGTGGGCCCATTGTGCACCCCTGACTCTCTCCCCTGCTTGCCGCTGCTTGCCCCTTGCCCCGCTTGCCAGGAGCAGATCAAAAAAAAGAAGCAACAAGCTCCAATAAGCTACAAGCCAAACAAGCTACAAGCCAAAAACTAGCCAACAAGCAACTCACAAGCCAATTAAGCCAAAACAAGCCCAATTTCCTGGGTTTTTTTCGATGGCTTTGGCATGTCTGAAGTCTCTCACCCTTTCCTCAAAGTTGTAGTCTCTAAGGCTAGATGGCAACACACAGGATCTTCCTAACTGGAACATGCCCAATAAAGTTCAGAGGCCCCTCTAGTAAAGGGTACCTACATAAGTGTTGTGTGTTAAGTGGATCTGTGGTCTAGGTTGTAACGGGTAAGCTGTGGTGGGAGCAGCGGATCTCAGAATTCTCAGTGTCCAGGGGGTCAGCACTCCAGGAAGACACTCGGAGGATTGAAGGGTTGGAGTGTGCCATCCTTCACCTGAAAAGAGAGCAAAGGCCTGTAATGCAGGATTAGGGTTAAGGTTAGGGCTTGTGTTGCCAAATGCTTCAGGGGTTGTGTAACTGACCTTCAGCAGGCACAGACAAGGTTTCTTCACACTAAGGGCAGGCAGTAGCCAAGTTCCTCCCAACCCTGGGTACCCTGAAGAGTCACAGCAGGGAACACAAAGTGGCAACAGCCTGATAGCAGAGAGAGCACAGCCAGCCTAGTATCTGTTCTACCTGTTCAGCTGGCAGGCAGTTTCTTCAGGGGGCAGGCTGCAGGGGGGTTATGTAAACCAGGGATTAAATACACTCAGTTAAACAACAACGCAAGAGGGACACTAGACTAGGCCCTGAAAACCAAGACATCTGCAGTTTTCAAAAGAAACTCATAGGCCTGCTCGCTCACTGTAACCTGTCTATACTAGGCTCCAGGCTGTACCAACCTTCATCATCCCTTGCAATGAACAGACAGTCGCCCATGGGACACACTGGATGAGGTAGTTCTGGCAACAGGGAAGGCACTTCTTTCTGGGGACAGTTATCTGAGCTGGGAGAGGAGTTGAGTTAAAGATGTTTGCCATGGTGAAGGAGGTGGCAGAGTTCTGCAAGCGAGGGCAGCTGGGGTATAAGACTGTTATAGGGAATCAAAGGCGGCTGAGGTGGGGGGGGGGTTGCGGGTGGGGGGAGATAATCCCCACCTGGAACTGTCCGTGTTTGAGGGGAAGGAATTTCCATTTTATTTAGAAAAGACTAAAGCATAAATGGAGCTTATCTCCATGAGGTACTGCTGCAATACAAAAAAGTGTAATATTAACAGGGTAAATTCACATGCTCAGCTGCTCCCCCTTCTCCTCGGGTAAGCTTAAAGAGGGGCTGAGTTCACAGATAGGCATTAGAAGGAATAATATTGTAACATCAGAGGTATCTGAAGGAATGGAGAGATAATGTTGTCTAGAAATCTAACCACCCACAGCCCCAACACCACTCAGCAAGCACCTCACCCACCAAACGAACACTGCTTGTTTAAATCTGGGTTCCCCAGCCTCTCAAACTACACCCACCTGCAACCCAGCTCACGGCAGTTGTGGGAAGGAGAATGCTTTTATAACTTAAAATATCTACAAATAGCAGAAGGTGGCCTCTCCCTGAACTTTTGCTGTGTTTTTAGGAATGAGCATTAGAGTGGCCTGCTTTTTAACTTGGAGATCTCTCTGGGAGCACAGAGGCAAAAACAGTGTTAGTCTGGACAGAAGGGAGTAAAGCAGCAGAGGTGAAGACCACTCCCCTAAGGTGAATTTATGTGGCACATAAGCAGAATATCGACCTTGTGCCGGCTTTCTGCATGGCGGTGAATTTCACCCAGAAAGAACAGGGAGAAAAGGAGGTTAAGAGCATCATCTATTCATTACCAGCAATGCAATGTGAACAGTTAGGATTTTAGAACTATACTCTGAGTTGACGTGAGGGAAGGATTGTAATATTCCCCTCTCAAAAGAGATCTATAAAGCTTTGCAGTAACATCACACAGAGCATTCATGAACAGTAAACTACTTCTTTACTGCCCTTTACTCCTCATTCTCCCGATTCCTGTGTGTATCTGTCCCTGTAGCTTAATCAACCGTTTGATCACTTTTTCCTATGATACCATACTACTGCCCTCTGCTGTGTGTAGATAAAATAGCAGACTGATTCTTTTATTAAAGTGAAAACACCTTCCTTAACTAAATATCCCCCTAGATTCCCAGAGCTATCTTATATTTATCATGCCCAACAAGATGACCAGGATTACAGGTGGCTGATCAATGGCAGCAGCATGACTAGACAATCAATTACACGTTAATATAGCTATTGGGGATACAAATGCCAAGCATACAGCAGCACAAACCCTGCAGATCAGCAAGCTAAGAAATTATTACCTGCTGCATATTCTTATGTCTTTAACCAGTGCCACTTACATTTCCAAGGAAAATGCTTGACTTACATTACATCATTGCTCCATCTGTTTGCTCAGGTGTTCAGTTCAATAAAGGATTTTAATGGTCTTAGAATTTAGTAAGTAATCTAGCTAGATATGTGTTAGATTATGATTTCTTTAAATGGCTGAGAAATTAAGCTGTGCTGAATAGAATGGATATTCCTGTCTGTGTGTCTTTGTAACTTAAGGTTTTGCCTAGAGGGATTCTGAAAACCTCCAAGGACATGAAAACCTCCAAGGTTCCTTCCCCACTCTGAACTCTAGGGTACAGATGTGGGGACCTGCATGAAAACCTCCTAAGCTTACTTTTACCAGCTTCTACCAGCTTAGGTTGAAACTTCCCCAAGGTACAAACTATTTTACCCTTTGCCCTTGGACTTCCACTGCCACCACCAAACGTTTATCTGGGTTTATTTTATTAGGAAAGCGTTGTTTGGAAACATCTTTCCACCCAAAATCCTCCCAACCCTTGCACCCCACTTCCTGGGGAAGGTTTGGTAAAAATCCTCACCAATTTGCATAGGTGACCACAGACCCAAACCCTTGGATCTTAAGAACAATGAAAAAAAGCATTCCGGTTTTACAAGAAGAATTTTAATAGAAGAAACAGTAAAAAATAAGTAACCATAAAAAGAATCACCTCTGTAAAATCAGGATGGTAAATACCTTACACGGTATTCAGATTCAAAAATAGAGAATCCCTCTAGGCAAAACCTTAAGTTACAAAAAGACACACAGACAGGAATATCCATTCTATTCAGCACAGCTTAATTTCTCAGCCATTTAAAGAAATCATAATCTAACGCATATCTAGCTAGATTACTTACTAAATTCTAAGACTCCATTCCTGTTCTGTCCCCGGCAAAAGCATCATACAGACAGACTCTTTGTCTCTCCCTCCTTCCAGCTTTTGAAAGTATCTTGTCTCCTCATTGGTCATTTTGGTCAGGTGCCGGCGAGGTTATTCTAGCTTCTTAACCCTTTACAGGTGAAAGGATTTTTCCTCTGGCCAGAAGGGATTTTAAAGGGGTTTACCCTTCCCTTTTTATTTATGACACCTACTATATGGTGTACTATCCAATCAACTAGCCCAAGTACACAAATTAAGACCAGACAATGAACAGAATGACAACAATAAAGCTCTTCCCAACCATACAAACACTATTCAACATGGAAGGGCAGGGAGAACCAGAAGAACAGATATGCCAGGAATACAATTATATCTCTGGTGGACCAAGGGGCGTGGAAATGAGTTCCAGAGTTGAGGGTTACTCACTGAACACTCCACCAGCAGGGGCCTATTAGCCAGAGTGCCTGAGATCACTGCAACCACCAGTGTATTTACAAGGAGCAAGGTAGCCTCTAGTCTAAGCACATGTCTACACTTTGAGCTGGGGGTGTGATCCCACCTTGAGGAGACTCTGGTTCTCATCTAGCTCGTACCCTAAAATGGAGTGTGGCAAGAGGAGGCTAGCTCCCCCATGTATGTGTCTAGTAGTTCTGAGCATGCACTCTGGGAAGCTAGCTCCTGACGCTGCTGAGGCTCCATTCTATTTTTAGCATGCTAGCTCTACCCCAGCAATGTCTCCTGGAGTTGGGAATGCCCCCCTTCTCCCACAAGTCAAAGTGTAGACGTGCCCAAAACGTTTAGGACTGAACTCTCCTCTCGCTTACACTGGGTCTATGCCAAAGTCATTCCATTAATTTAAATACAGTGAATCCTGATTTACTTTGGTGCGCATGTGAAGGCAGAATCTGGCCCAGCAGCATAGGGATTAAGTATCTCTTACTGAGTTGTCTCTTCTTATATTACTGCACAGCCTAAAACTAAGATGGTAGCTGTACAACAAATCAGATAAATTACAAATTAGTGTATTCCTTTTGTGTACAAAAAAATCTATGTTTGTTAACGTTACATTTCTAGGGTTAGACAAGTGTGTGTTTGACTAAGCCAGGTCTATACTACGAACTTACATTGGTATAACTACGTCGCTCAGGGGTGTGAAAAATCTACACTCCAGAGCAATGCAGTTATACCGACCTAACCCCCGCCGTAGACAGCGTTAAGTCGAGGTATGGCTTCTCCTGTCGAAGTAGCTACTGCCTCTCGTGGAGGTGGATTTACTAGGCTGCCAGGAGAAACTCTCCTGTCAGCATAATAGCATCTTCAGTGAAGCACCACAGCAGCACAGCTGCAATGTAGACCTGCCTTAAGTGTGTTTATTCTAAAATATAGCAATATTCAGTTACATTCAGTGTGAGGCTTGACTTAGTGTAATATAGGGTCTGATCTGAAGCCCCTTGATGTTGATGGAAAGATTCCTATTAACTTCAAAGGGCTTTGGATCAGGGCCAAAAATTGACAAGGACTCGTAGACTTTAAGGCCAGAAGGAACAATCATGATCATCCTGCACCCACCCACTCCTGTAATAGACCCTTCATCTCTGGCTGAGTTACTGAAGTCCTCAATCATGATTTAAAGTCTTTGAGTTACAGATCATCCATTTACTCTAGTTTAAACCTGAAAGTGACCTGTGCCCCATGGAGCAGAGGAACGCAAAAACATACCCAGGGGCTCTGCCAATCTGACCCAGGGGAAAATTCCTTCCCAACCCCAAACATGGCGACTGGTTCAGCCCTGAGCATGTGGACAAGATTACCAGCCAGTCACCTGGGAAAGAATTCCAGAAGAAAATGTCTTGCTTAAATAAGCATAAATCCAAGAATGCTTCCCCTGTATTTTTCAGCATAAACCTACATTGATTTCATCTTCCTGTCCGCGCTGCAAGAAATGGTTTAGTGTCAAAAATTCAGTAAAGTTTGCTTTTACTGCTATTCCTTTCTTGCTGTCACTTCTTGGTTTGCTAAATGGAAGAATATTTACGTGGATAACACCTACTGGAACTGCATGAACTGACAGACACATTCTCAATGTACACATGCATAGTTATGTAGACCTAACAGTGAACAAGAGAAAGGACTGATGACAAAGAAGGCCCTTGAAAAGTGGCTTGTTCACTAGTAATGGAGGAATTCTGCAAAAAAAGATTTTGCATAAATGGGGGAGGGCAGGGGAAACCTCTCATTTTGTAAGTGTCCTGGGTTCACTTCTGTGACTATGGTAGAACACAGATGATTAAATGGAGCATGAGTTTATCTTGCCATATGCCACAATATATTTCTGAATGAAGGAAGATAATAGCACAAAAAGGCAAACACTGTGTTTTACAAAATGGTAGAAAACTTCCAAAAAATGTCACCTTGAGCAATTCACGTCCCCTTACTGTGTTTCAGACTAATCTTCCCATTTGTAAAATGGAGTCAATACTTATCCACATCATAAGGTTATTGTGTCAGTTAATACCCATACAGTTTTTTCCCCCAATCTTCAAATCACTATCTACTATACAGCCAGAGCTGACTGGACACTGCAAAGACATTCCTTCAAATTCTGTGCATTTTGATCATGTTCATGCCTGTTATTCACTATTCATGAACATTTGTGAGTGATTTTTTTGTTTTGTTTACACAAATGTTTGGGAAACAGCTCTTGTTTGCACGAATGCCCTATTTATATGCAAGCATGGCAATTCATTCAAAATAAATAGTGACTAGCAAATAAATGTATTAGTCATCAGTGGTGACACTACTGCTTAAAAACCCTTAGTCATCCAATCACAGCAGAAACAACGCCATGTGACTAAGGTGACTGATCAGTCATACACCATAAATAACACTTAGCAAATAGACAAAGTGAACACTGATGGACATCTGATAACCTGCAATTTGTGTGCATAAACTATATGGTCATTATCTGTAAACAACTATATTTGCAGAAATGTATATTAGTTGGCAATTTGCAAACAGAAAAGAGGGCAAAAGGGCATTTTCTATAATTTTTCACTGTCATAACTTCCCTAACGTAGTGGACAAGTCTCCCCATAACTCTTAAGAACTACACCTATAAATGGTGAGATATGTTTGAAATTTTGAATATTTTTAATTAATTTTTTCAGCAGAATTTTATACTTTGACCTCTACCCCCCAAAACAATTTTTAGCAAAATTCATAATTGGTTTTTAACCAGTTCTAATCCCCTGATTATGCATGTTGATTGCATGTGAAATTAGTCCTGAGAATCTCACTGAATGATTTTTCTGTTTAAAAAAATATACACGAAGTATAAACAGTGTACTGAATGCCTTTGACTAGACACTAAAGTTTATAAAAATATGCCTGATATTTCAGAAACCATTACGATAGCACAGAACAGAGAACTTTGATAGATATTACATGTAAAATGTTAGCAAACAATGTTTTACAGTGTACAGTCATGTATCTTGATCCCCAATTCTAAATATTTACCAATTATTAGCCACAGAATAAATATTTTCCCTTCTGTATTCTTCTCTAGTTTTGTTATTAGCTGAATACAGATGTCCTATGTATATTTAAATGGTGGAAATTGTGAGATCATCCAAGCATATAGGATATTTGGAGGCAAAATCTGTTTGTGAGATTTTTAGTGCCATCACAGCAAAACTTTATATGATTTGTCCTTGAACCTGAATTCTAGTTGACCTAAACATAATCTTAATCCAAACACCCCATGGTAGACCAGACTCTTCTACACATCCCATCTTTGAGCTCTGCAATCAAAGAATAGAACTGACTGAAACTTTTTCACCAAAAAAAATTCTCAACAATATATGGGGAGCGGGTTTTCAAAATAATATTTTCACCAGGCAAACGGTGATTTTGAAAAATCTGTTTCAATGGAAATCTTTTAAGTGAAATATTTCATTGACATTGAAGTGTCAATTTTGCAATTTAAATGAAAATGTTGACACTTTTCTTTTCAATGTTTCCAAATTGGATTTTTGGGGAACTTTTTGTTCTATGAAAAATTTGATAATTTGATTTTTCATCCCATTATGGGAGGGGGGTGGGGAAGTCAAAATATCAACATTTTCCACAGTATGGAAAATCTGTTTTCTGATCAGCCGTACATAAAAATCTGAAACCTCTTATAGCTATCCAGTTCTGGTCTCTCTGTTTATGTGAAACTGAAATACTATAGCCACTGAGTGGCATTTCTCACTGTCTTTTTGAATTTTGGGCTTCACTTTTGGACTTCACTTTTGAGTCTGATGTGAAATGTAAATGTAACAATCTGTACTAGCAAAAATCTAAATAGAAATGCATAAAGGGCTGTTAAGAAGAGTAGTAGGTGTTGATCACAAGCCTAGCACTCTTAACTTAGCACAGTTCCTCTTTCAGCAGAATTTTTATTTTCTAAAAATTTAGTGCTAAATCAGAAAGCCTTTTCTTTTTTTATAGCTGATGCATAATGTATGATTCCCCATAAATCTGGACTGAGTCTGGCATTGGACATGCACAATCACTACTGTATAATAAATTTATAACAAAGACTGACTTTCACAGCTGCTTTTTTAAATTCAAAGGATTGTAAGTCTGTCTACAAAATTCGCAAAGTTTGCAGTGTGAAGGATTTCTTTTTTTCATTTTCTTAATAGTTTCTCCTTTTTTATGTAAACTCCTATTATGAACCACCACTGTGACCCTGTCATATGTTCAGCAGAGAAGGGTCTATGGTTTGATGTCATCCTTCAAATTGCCACTTACTGTTATAGCAAATAAGTTGCAATGCTACTTTTGGACACTTTCAAGTCCAGTGCTTTCAAAATTAGAGAGCCAGCCTGGTGACAAAGTGGTGTGATGGAGTGAAGGTTCTTTTCACTCCCCTGATATAAGACTAATGTCAGTTTCCCTGGGCAAAGCTTGTATGATGGCCGCCATCTTGGCCAACACACTGGATTGACCTGAGTTGCCATTGCTTCAGCTAAAGTAAGCAGGCTCTGTAGGTTGGCTGTAACAGAATCATATCCCCTATGGATCTGTAAAGAGCAGGACCTGAAACATGCACTCACCAGTGGGTTACACTTACTTTCTCCTTAGATTTTTGGAATCAGACATACATGCTCAATCACATTTTGCAGGAGTTCTTCATTCCTCACAGAGTCTGTGGGATTCAGATGGGCTTCTGACTTTATGGAGGAGCTTCTCAGATAAAATTGGGATGATCCTCATGTCACTAATTTGGTAAAAATACCAGATTCCCCATTAAAGAGAGTCTGCTACTCTGTGCAATCTTTATTGCACGTACAAAGATTATTGAAATCCAGTGCTTACTTCAACCCATGGTCCACTAAACTAATTCACGCGTCTCTATGTACCTTTTAAGAAATGGAATTGAAATTAAATTTAAAATCTTGATTTAAGATGGCCAGTAGATTACTAAAAAGAAAAGGAGGACTTGTGGCACCTTAGAGACTAACCAATTTATTTGAGCATAAGCTTTCATGAGCTCACTTCATCAGATGCATTCCAGTAGATTACTAGTAGATTACTAGTTTCGTCTAGCCCTTCTGACAAAGTACTGAAAATCTTAAAAACATGCTATTCATGAAAAGAGGTATACTGATCTGATAGTAAATTCTAATGGACAGCACTCTTCTCTTAAAGCTAACAAAATTGATAATATAAGAGTTCAGTAGAATTCAAATTCTAAACTCCTTCCCTATTCTCTCATTGAGAGTGTTCTTAATATATATGCCTGTCACTTATAAACTCCTAGTGTGAGCCAAATGGAGGCATTTAAACATAGGGGCAAGACAGAGCTGTGCAACCCTATTGGGTGCTCAGGGAAGCATAATCAGTCCCAAGTGTCATGGTGAGCAGGGTTACTGCATAGGTTGCTCTGTGGGTTGTTGTGGGAAAGGGTGGAGCATAAGCTTGCCTCCTCTTCATCTCTTTTGGTGAGAGGCAAGAACCTGATTCAAAGACTATTGAAATCAACAGCAGTCCAGACACTCCCATGAGCACAGAGCTTGCCTGTTGAAAGACGGTCTGCTTGCTTTTCTCCTATACATACTCTGTCAGTTAACTGCAGAAGCTAAGGTCTTTGTTCAATGTCTATTATACGTAGCTGAATTACTGCAAATTGTGTTTTCCAGAGTTTCCCTTCTTAGATGTTTCTAACTTCTTGGGTCTGACTTACCAAACAGTGATGATTAAAATGTATCCCAACTGGCACTCCCTCTATATATCAGGATGTTTTAATGTGTTGAATATATGTGGTTTATATGTTAGCATCTGAGTTTTCAGGCCAGATTGCTGACTTCAAATCATAGTTCTATAGGAGTGAAAATTGGAGCCACATTCTGCCCTGCGTGACATTGGTCCAGGTCCCATTAACTTTCTGTGGGAGTTGTAGCTATTTGACTGAGGGCAGAATTTTCTCTGATTTCTCATTAATAGACTACTTGTTGTCAGTCTGCAGCCACTCAAAGTCAATCAATTCCACTAATGAATCAGGAACTGGAAAGGCAGAAGGCAATTATCTCTACTTTTAGATAATTTTAGAGGGTCTCTTCTATCGACAGAGCTGAATCAGAATCAGATTTAGAGTTTACATTCTTTTTTTTTTAATTAAATGAGAAATCCATCACAATTAAAGTCATCCCACAAGACGTGACTCAGGTTTGGAGGAATAAGTGAAATTCCATCCTTTTAGAGGAAAATGAAGAGGTTTTCTTTCCTAGTGACAGAGGATGTGGAAAAAGCTAATGTACCCAATGCTTTTTTTGCCTCTGTCTTCACAAACAAGGTCAGCTCCCAGACTGCTGCACTGAGCAGCACAGCATGGGGAGGAGGTGACCAACCTTCTGTGGAGAAAGAAGTGGTTCGGGACCATTTAGAAAAGCTGGACGAGCACAAGTCCATGGGGCCGGATGCACTGCATCCGAGAGTGCTAAAGAAGTTGGCGGATGTGATTGCAGAGCCATTGGCCATTATCTTTGAAAACTCATGGCGATCAGGGGAGGTCCCAGATGACTGGAAAAAGGCTAATGTAGTGCCCATCTTTAAAAAAGAGAAGCAGGAGGATCCAGGGAACTACAGGCCAGTCAGCCTCACCTCAGTCCCTGGAAAAATCATGGAGCAGGTCCTCAAGGAATCAATTCTGAAGCACTTAGAGGAGAGGAAAGTGATCAGGAACAATCAGCATGGATTCACCAAGGGCAAGTCATGCCTGACTAATCTAACTGCCTTCTATGACGAGATAACTGGCTCTGTGGATGAGGGGAAAGCAGTGGATGTGTTATTACTTGACTTGCGTAGGGCTCTCCACCAGCCCTACTTGAAGCAAAGGAGATAAATCGGGCGCTTGACCAGAGGGAAGTGCACTTCAGCTATTCCCTGTTTTCACAGTGCCCAGAGTGAAGCACAACATAAGTAGGAGCAGCACTGAAAAAGTCCTAGCTTACCCTGGAGGCTAAGCAGCCTTTGCATGAACCCCAAAATACAGGGAGCACAAAGGTACTTTCAGGAATCCTTGTCCTTATCTCTGTCCCTTTCCCAAGTGCAGGATGGGAATAATGGAGAATCAGGCTCTAGGTTTCAGCAGATTCTTCTGCTCTTCAAATATTTTTGAGACACTACAAAAGGTCGCGCCCCCCCCCCCGCTCTCCTGCTGGTAATAGCTCACCTTACCTGATCACTCTTGTTACAGTGTGTATGGTAACATCCATTGTTTCATGTTCTCTGTGTATATAAATCTCCCCACTGTATTTTCCACTGAATGCATCTGATGAAGTGAGCTGTAGCTCACGAAAGCTTATGCTCAAATAAATTTGTTAGTCTCTAAGGTGCCATAAGTCCTCCTTTTCTTTTTGTGGATACAGACTAACACGGCTGCTACTCTGAAACCTGGTTACAGACAGATTCTCTGAACCCCCTCATAATAATCTCAAAGATCCAGGTGGACAAAGCTTAATTAAAATGGTACACTATTACCTCCTAGTACAAGCAAAGCTTTTTGCTGACAGAGGACAATGGTATCTCTCATCTGATGAGTGCTTTTTCCTTTGTTAGAAGTTCTGTGTGAAGAACTCTCTGGAGTTCCCACAGCTTGCTGTGATTCAGAGCTGTATGAAACCTGACAGTTTCAGTTCACAGGAATTCATATGGATAAGAGGACTATCTTTCCAGTTTCTGTTCATGTGAGTCTGCACTCCCTGAATTTTGCTTTGAGTTTCAGATTCTGATAAATAAATACAAATCCCCTCCAAAGTCAAACTCCACCAAAATTGCCAAATTTGGCCTGGTTTAAAGTGAAAACCTTTTTGAGGCTATAGAGCAGAACATGGTTCCCAAACAGAAGCACAGCTCAGCCCAGACTTACTCCAACCTTAACCTAGGTTTAGAAACCTTAAATTTATCAGTGTGTTTGCTGTCAGTTTCATATTTATAAACATGTGAAGAGAGGATAAGTAACAATGAATAATGTATTGGTTTAATTAAGCCTCTTTTCAGCCTTTGGAATATTTGTGAACAGACCCCATATTCTCTGATTTGTTATTCAAATACTTTTGGATTTAATCATGGGTTTTTGGAAATGAGCTAATTTGCATAGTTGTGACTGCTCAGGTATGTCACAGGTATTCTTTCTGTCCTCTGACTAGGTGAGCAGAAAAGCATTCTTGTGTGAAAACCTGAGTGTGTATTTAATAGATTTTAAAGCCAGAAGGGACAATTATAATCATCTAGTATTATCTCCTGCATAAGACAGACCCTGAATTTCACCCAGTTACTTCTGTATCAATTCCATAACTTCTGGTTGAGCTACAGCATATATTTTACTCTTGCCTACACTACATGCTAGGGGGCAATTCCCCTGATAGCATATATGTGCTCATGAAAAGAAAAGGAGGACTTGTGGCACCTTAGAGACTAACCAATTTATTTGAGCGTGAGCTACAGCTGATGCATCCAATGAAGTGAGCTGTAGCTCACGAAAGCTCATGCTCAAATAAATTGGTTAGTCTCTAAGGTGCCACAAATACTCCTTTTCTTTTTGCGAATACAGACTAACACGGCTGTTACTCTGAAACCTGTCATATGTGCTCATGCTAGTTCTGATTGAGCTAGTGCAGGTATAAATAGCAGCGTAGCCATGGTAGCCTAGATAATGGCAGCTAGTGAGACTGTGTACACAGGCAAAGGAATTACACCCCCCTAGCTGGTAGCTTAGACATACCCTTAGCAAGACACCCAAGCTTGACTTACAATTCACCAATATTCAAGCAGGCTACTTTGAATTTGCTTTCTGAACCAGTTTTGCTAGTAAAACTTGATCACTCAAATATGTGCGTTAAGCAAACACAAAGGGAGTGTGGACATGACCAAAGCAAATTCATCTGAAAAGTCAAGAAAATGTTTCCTGATTTTTTTTTCTTTGCACTGTTTACCCAACTCAATGAATTATGAAAACAAGCAAGTTCAATTATGTTCTGAAATGGTTTTTCCATATTCTTAGCTAGTTACTGCAAATCTGGTGTGGACCTAGCAGAAATATCAAGGAAAAATACTTAGGTATCTCATCATTCTGGATTGGTGGGATAACTCTAAAGTATCCTTCAGGGTGGTGAAGGTACAGTGCTGTCACGAATATCTATCTCATACATACCTCTTCTCCTTAGGCCCTAAGTTAAGACCCTAAGGCCTAATTCTGCTGAACATTTTTCCACTAGTTCTTCCATGGACTTCAGTAGATTTACAACTGACTTAACGCCAGCAGGAAAGCAGGGTCTGTCCATTTGTCTCTAGTTCTGACTGAAACCATGTATTCATCTACTTCCTAGGGAATCAGTTTACAGAGCCTGGTTTGCATGTGGTTATACTGTACATCTGTGATCACAGCCAGTCCTTTGAACCTACAAATAGGTCCTGATACTCCTTCCATTGAAGTTGGTAGCAAAAGTCCAGCTGATTTCATTGGTGGAGAATCAGACCTATATCGTGCCCCATGACTTGTTAAAGAGGTGGGCACTGGTGGCACTAGGCTCTTATAGGCAAAATAGTAATTCATCTAAATACATGTGAGACTGGCAGCGGCCATGGTCATGGTCTGTTGTTTTTAATGGTATGTTTGTTCATTTTTTATTTTTGAACATGCAGAGATTTTCAGTAGTGTTTCTCTTGATTTAAGCAAACACGATGCTTTGTCTAGTTGTTATCAGAGCAGGAGGATGGACTTGAGGACCTCTCAAGTTCTGTTCCAGCCCTATTTGTCCATGATTTTTATAGTATATCTGTTTGCTATTTTAAAGCAGGTTTCTTTACTTACAGCATTTATCTGCCCTCCTCATATTCACATTTGTTCTTAATATGGCTCTTAAGAATCTCAAAACAAAATGATATGCTAATAAAACTGGGTCTTTACGTGCTAGCCCCAAATGTGGAAATGGTTTTATTTTTCAAAAGGGAAAACCGTCTTCTGCAGTTTTGAGAAGCAATCTGATGAGTTCCCAGGAATTTGAAGTAGAAAAGAACCCAGAATGTTCAAGAACAAAGACATAGCAGATAACTGGAAGATTAATGAAAATGATATTAAAGACTTTGTTTTGTTTTGAAGTTGTATTCTGTTAAGATTCTAAATTCTAATTGTCTTAAAGATAATAGCATGGCTCCTGAGCTATAGCATGGATGTGTGTCATGTTGGTAGGGAAACAGCAACATTGCAGATCCGGGACAGGTAATGACAAAAGGGAGGCATCTAGGAAGGTGGCAGAGGGGTCAGGCTCTCAAAGAAACACAAATACTTTCACTACTGATTACACAGCACAATGTATAAGTAGGGATAGAATTGTGGCCTCTCTTATTCTGGGGTGGCTATGTGGATCCCTGGTCAGTGATCTTTTAGCCAGCTGTTTTCCAGCCAGAAAATGTCAATTCCACAACACCAAAACTGTTTGGGGGAAAGCTGATTTCAACAAATCTCTTGACCTGAAAAAAGTTATGAAATTGCAAGATGTCCTGTTTTCACATTTTCAAAATGAAAAATTCCAGTTTCCTGCTTCAAACTGACTTTTTTCAGTTAGACATCTGAGCTATTTATAGTTTAAAACAATTAAAAATGGTCCAAACACAACAAAAATATTGAAAGTATCTCAAATCATTTTGATTGCCCCAAATCAAATTTATTTGTTCAGTTGGTCAAAATTGTCAGAAACTTGACTTCTCATCCTGATTTAGGTCAAGAACACTTTTTTATCTCAGATATTTTCCAGGGATAAGAGCCATTTCCTTCCCAGCTCTAGCTGGGTACTTGTCTGGTCCCAGAAGACTTCTCTAACTTACTACCGCTTGGCCCCTGGGGCCAATATGGCAGTCAGGGATCAATGGATTTAAGGAAGCCCCAGAAATCTCCACATTCCCCATATGCTGGCAACAGGAAGGGGAAATAGGACAGGGAACTTTTGCATCTCAATGGCAGCAACTGGCCACAGTACGAACACCATTCTTGGACCACGTAGTCCAATATCTTGTCTCTTGACAGTAGCCAGCACCAGATGCTTTTGAGGAAAGTGAAGGAAACCCCAAGTAGAAAATTATGGGATAATCTTGCCCAGGGATGTTTCCCTCTAACCCTGATAGCTAGAGACTGGATTAATCCTTGAAGCATAAGAGTTATATCCCATCCCATCAAGTCCCTGAATTGTCCTGAGTACAAGGACTTTACCTCCTAGAACCCTCACAGGCACTAGTCACCCTAAAGGTCTGACTAGTGGAGCATGTCCTTCACATCCTTAAGAAATGCAGCAATGATACCTACTGGAGAGCTCCAGGATTCATCATACCCTCCTGAGATACAATGCCTCCTACTTTTCCCACTGGGGCAGCATGGCTCTGTGTCTCATGGTTATGCCTGTAGTGCACAGTGGAACTCTTAATAAATACCTTTCTGGAATTTCAGGTATATTATAGTAATATCCATCTATACATATAGAAATAGACATAGCTATAGCTATATCAGTTTCCAACCCAGTTGCAATATCAGATCCAGATTCTGGTGCCCTTACTCTTGATGAATAACATCTTAAACCTTGAAGTCAATGGGATCGTGTGTGTTAGTAACCTCTAACCAGTGCGAGTAGGGGTATCAGAATCTGGACCTGATCTTGCAGCTGGGCTGAAAACTTATTGGAGCAAAATCAAAGGTCAAAGTATGCAAATCTGATCTGTGTACTATACCTACAGTATATTGTTGGCCCAGTGGAAATACGGATAAATTACTTCTGTTATTAAAAGAAATAAAATATTTTATAGTCAGATTTCAAGACCAAATGCAGGAAGGACTTTTAGTCATGTCACCAAAGAATCAGTCTAGTGAGGATCTCTGGAAATTATGTGGAACATTTTTCAGTAATAATGGGAACTGCTTACCTTTCACACTGTAGGAAATCTAACCTCATAAATTTCCACTACTGTCCTTGATGCATATTATTGTTTGAACAAGAGACACAAGAGACAAGAGCGATTGGGGGGACAGATAAAGGGTAACCCTAAATGCTAAATTTAAAATGCTATTTACTTGTTTGGCATTTAGGGCCTGACCCAAAACAAATTGAATCCAAGTCCTTCCATTGACCTCAGCAGACTTAGAATCAGTCTTGTAGGGCTTGATCCTACACTCATTGAAAGCAACGGCAAAGCTGACTTTAATGGTGAAAGATTAGGAATATAATGTTTCCATCTAATCTACTGTACAATGAGTAGCTACAAAAGCATGTGTTGCAAGGTATCACTTCATCTGTGTGTGTCTTGCTTCCACTGTACCTGCAAATGGAAAACTTCTCTTTTGGAAATCACATGGGTAACTCACCATATAAGATTCATCTCTCTAAAATCCTTACTGATAAGAAGGGGCCTTACCAGTTTTGGCCAAGGTAGTTCTTGGATGAAATGAAAAAAACCGCAGCCACTTGTAATCACTTATAGAGCTGGGCAAAAACAAACTGTCAAACATTTTGCCAAAAATATGCAGATTGGGGTCACCATTTTGTGAATTTGTGCTGATTTCAGCAAATTGCTTCAATTGAAACAAAAATGGCATTTAAAAAAAATCTGCATCTTTAGGTGGCTAAAACCTTTAAAAATCTGGCCCCGAGTGCTCTTGGTATCTGCAGGAATATAATATACAACACAAATCCACTCACTTAGCTGCACGGAGTTGCAGATGGAAGGATATGCATTCATAATGCTCAGAAACTCCAGTGCACAGACCCTGAAATGTATGTAGTAAAATAATATATTCCATCTATTTTTAAGCCTCTCGCTCTATTTGTTTATATTTCAAGGCTCAAGATTTAGTTGCAACAGCACTTTGGACAAGGCTTAAAATTCACATGGAATTTCATAAAAATACATGAGACAAGAGGGCAGGGCCAGATCCTGATACCCTTACTCAATCTGAGTAGTGCATCACGCCATACATTGAAGACAATGGGACTACCTTTAGAACTACAAGGTACTGCTCAGTGTCAGCCAGGCTTTGAGGCTCTGGCCCAAAAAGAACAACAAATATTAAGAGTGAAATCCTACCCCACGCTGAAGTGTGTAGGAATTTGTCCATTGATTTCAATGGGGCCAGGATTTCATCCCCAACCTTGCATGATAGAAACTCTTAAAGGACTCCAAGCAAGGAGAAAAGCCTCCATATAGTTTCTAGTGTGCTGCTGAAAAGCCCCATTCATACTGGCGACTTATTGACTTCAATGGAGCTAGGCTGACTTCTATCAGCTAAGGATCTGACACTCCACTGAGGTAAATCCAGTTATTTTAAATTGTTAAAAAAATCTTTCCTTTCTAAGTAACAATTGAAATAAATTACTCTTTTGATCAACACTTTAATAGATTAAACTCTTTTTAAAAGGATTAAAGAGACACTCACGGATACTCTACAGCAGTTGGCATTTTTCCCTCTGATATCACTCCCTTCCATTTTTGCATATCTATTGTTTTACAGCAGAATTTGAAATGTTACTGTTATCAGTTCTTTTCACCCTTTCCTTATTTGCATACCTATTGAAATATTGTTTTTAGAATATATATTTCCTGATGTTTTGCTATATCTTTCTCTGTACGGATCAGTTGATGAAGAGCAGTATATCATCTCAGAACATTTCAACTTGGTATTACTCTTTCTTATTACATGCAATTTACTTTTACTTGTTGTTTTGACACAGTTCAAATGAAAAGCTTTGAAACTGTTTTGCATAAAATGTTCTATTCTTTACTAATGCAGTTTGGAGTCCGGGTATGTTCAGAGTTGAAAGTACTGTATTAAAGACAGAAAATACTGGAATCAAATTCTATGGAAAAACATAATGTCTCTAAAATATATGGATAAAACAATGTATCTAAAGTGATTTGTATGGTGCTATAGCTAAACATATAGTGGGTATCTAAAGTAGCAGTTCTCAATGTTTTCTACACTAGTATCACCTGGGATCCCCTTGTATATAGCAAGGACCCCCTCCTCATTAATTCATATGGGAAATTCAGGTGGTTGTGACTCCCTGATACCTGTTCATATCCCACCATGGGGTCATGAACCCCTAGATTGAAAACCCCTGTTCTAAAAGGTATTCAGTGTGGTATAGGAGGATCAGAAGCACACCTGTTCTTATTGATAAGTGTTATACACACACATATTTGTGCCAGGGCTGAACTTGGCACCTCTAGGCATGGCAGTTCATAGCCCCAGCATCTCTGGACTTGCCACATCAGTTATGAAAGTAAATCTTTGTTTGAGCCCCAGCACCTCTTTCATTACCAACTAAGCATTGATTATGCATCTAGGAGTCAAGAAAAAATGGACTATTACTTGGCTACTGACAGAGATCAATAGCCTGAAATACAGTCTTGCAAGGAGATAAACATACCTCTGAGGTTCTGAGTGCCACAGGCTTCAGTCAGGTTTGAGGGCACCAGCACAGTATAGGATTTACTCCTGAATGGGATTAGATTATTAGCCATGGTAATTCTCACTCATGTACATAGGATGAAACAGACTTCCAAATTTGGGCTTGGGAAAACGATCTATCTATGGGCATATCAGCAGATACCTTATGTTTTCCCACTTATTCTGGAACACTGAGGAAGGAATCATCTGTAAAGGGATGGGGAAGGCTATATTATATGGTGAATTTCCTGACATAATGAAGCGAAAGGAGAGGTTAGTAGGTAACCGACCTCAGTCCTTCCTCTGTTAAGGACCAAATCCTCTGGTGGTGTAAACTGGCATACATCCATTGACAGCAATGAGGCTATGTCAATTTCCCAGCTGAGGATCTGGCCCTAGGATTATAAATAAATAAATAAATAAATATAAATATATATCTGACTGAATTCAAATTCTCCATTGTCAATTCTAAAAGATTATTTTTAGTTACCAAGACTCCAGGAACATTAACTGTAGAAAATCCTATAAAAAGCGTTTGGAAAATAGAACACCATTAATCCAAACATCTGTACAATCTTTCCCTAAAATAGGTTCTGATAAGTAGATCACTGCTTTAAGTGTAAAATGGAACTCATCCTTAACCATGGAGTCATGACCAGCACTTCCATAATATCTAGCAAATCAAAATTGATGCAACATAAGTTCCCATGTAACCTACGACCAATTTATGTATTTGTTTAAGATGTGTTTTTGAAATGGGGATTCAATCTGATTCTCTAACTTTCCTAATGCAGGGCTAGCTTTAAAAGCAGACTTGGCATCATAGAATGGCAGATGTGAGTAATAATGACTCAATTTTTAAAACACATAAATGCTCAACTCACAGAAACGTTCACTATCTCAGTCAAAGAACTTCGGGGAGTTGAAACAAATGTCAGAAAAACATTGACAAATTTATAAATCTCAGAGCACAATTTTAACCAGATTATATTGATGGCAAAGTAAAAAATGCTAACTTGCTCTAAGAAATTTACATCAGAGAAGGCAGGTCAGTGGATTACCGGCTTTAACAGAATCTTAACAAATCTACATTAAAAATATGGAGCATTTCACTTAAAACCCATAAACAAGAAGAAATCACAAGAAGAGAGCAAGTTCAACACTACATTCCTTTCTGGAAGATAGCTTTAGCCATGATATTCTATGGCCTGTATTATATAGGAGGTCAGACTTGATGATTTGATGAGTCCCTCTGGACTTGGAATCTATGACTCGCCCTCTATGATCAGGGATTTTGTATGTGGGGTGGGGGTGAGATGGACAAAGATTGACAGGGAATTGAATTGTTATCCCCCAACACCTAGGAGGAACTCCACAGGAAACATAACAACTTTCATTGCATTCCCATTTCTCCACTGGAACCCCCCAAGCTTGGGGTTCCTGGAGCAGCTGCCAGTAGATATACCCCTGACATCACAGCTCCAGAGGCCCAGATGCAAGGTTTGAGGGAAATCTGCTAACATGAAAGATTAATGTCAAAATATTTTAACTCCAGATGAAAATATAATAACTATTGGCAGATTAATTAGACATTGTCTTATTGTAAAGGAGACTGTCTAGGGACTCAATGATTCTCATTCGTTGCACTGCACTGAATTGACCTCAGCCTGACAAGAGCAGTGAGAGTTGCATAACGGGGAAAACACAGTTTCCAGACACCTGAACCCCTACAGCTGATAAAACTTAGAAATCTACTTTCACAGTAAACTTCACTATAGCTTTAAAAGGTATTTTTCTAAATGCAGCTCTTAGCCATTATATCCGCTAAGAGTTGTGAAGCAAAATATTTTCCCTTCTCAATTATGCATCATTTTCTCCATCTCTGCACTGGTGTATTGGTTCAAATTATTTAATAAACCACATTTTCAGAGCTTATATAATAAACCACATTTTTCCTGCTTTTATGAAGGGGGATTATAGTTATTGAATTTTATCTAATATTAAAAAAAAATTGCCATGTTGCTGTTTGGACATAAAAACTATGTTTTTGTTTTAGGCCCCATCATACAATGGGATCTCCCTGCATAGACCCTCATGAACACAGAGAATCCCACTGACGTCAACGGAACACAGCTCATGCAGACTTTGTTGCGTGATTGTGACCCTAGGCAAGCTTCTTACATTGCAGAGCCCTTAATGCACTTTCAAGTCAATAGGACTTCACCACATACTTAAAGTTAAGCACATACTCCACTGAATAGGGGTGAACTTCACCATGTGCTTTCTTTCATCAAGGCCCAAATCCTTTACTTGATAACAGAATGTCATGTAACCCATCATTCTCTCTTTTTGCAGTCAGTGAGAGATCTGCTTGCCAAAGGACTGCAGCTTAAATAACAATGGCGAGATGCATCTTTTCACATGTTCCAGTTTTGCAGTACACATTGTGAAATAGATTTACAGTATGCATGTTATTTTTGGACAGTTTTTATGTGATAATCAGTAAACCTTTTATTCACATCTTTTTTTCAAAGGAAAAGTCATCTGGCTGAGGGACTGAATTTACACACACAATTAAATTAAACAGTCCAGTTATGATATCAACTATGCTATGGAAATAAGACTGATATATATTTCTCTCAAATATTTTTTTAAAAAAATCAAGACTAATACTTGTAATATGAAGCATGCTGGAATAAGTAGTCATGCTATTGAATTATGTGAAGTAATTTAACATTTTACACTGCAGATCTAAGACACCATACTTTAGGCTCCTCATTACAACTTCCTGTATAACATATACTTTCTCATTCATGTGCCCTGTGGTTTATACACTTCATCTGAGCAGATGCTTTGCAAATCATAAATTAAACCATGGCTTTATTGCCTCTCGTTTCTCTGACATTATTGCCCTTGTCATGGGTCCCAGATACAGAATTTTATGACATCCAGTAAATCCCTCTTGGTTGTTTGTTACTCATAACTTCAGCTTCATAGCTTTGTCATCAATAACTTTTTTTAACAAGAACAAAACTTCCCAGGGTTTACACCTGGAAAGATAATTTACAAGGCTATTATGGGTAATGGCAAAAATCCCTTTTGACTGTTTCTTGCTCAGACCTATATTACTTTTAGAATACCAATTGACCCAGCAAAAGTTCAGTTAATTTAGAAATAATTCAATCATGTATTCAATTCCATTTGCCATCTTCTACTGAATTAGAAGTGTCATAATATTTGGAAGCTCAAAGTTTGACTTTTCCAATGAAGGGGAAATTTATTATATTAAATGAAACTTCTTTCCCATGAGAAAATATCCTAAGCAATAGAAATGCCAAAGAAAATAAAAGGTTTTGTCTATTTTTCATTTTGTTGTTTGCTAATAGTGCTCAGTGAATTTTGTGAAAGTAGGCAAAAGCATCTACCACTGGATAGATAATAGGGAATGTTCCTGGAGGAACATACTGAAATATAAGTGAAATAATCTTTTGTATAAGGTATTTGTAAGAATTTATACAATCCACTAATCTTGCCACTGCAGCTGTTAGTGTGTCATATCAGCCAGCACAACATTGCTAAACGCTTGACCACAAAACGATCGTGGCCACTTGTATTCTAATTCAATCAGTTTGTTAATAATATGAAACTGGTAATGCTGGTACATTTTCATGCTTAAATGTCAACATCACAACTAGAATACACTACAGAAGTTTCCCTCAACCAGTGTATATTCAAGAGGGGATTTTGTATTATAATTGCTTCAAGATTACCTGACTGTAATTTTGCTTCTAGTGACTTAATGGTCTCATTCCTGATAGCACTCCTCTTTGCTTATGTCACTTCATTGGATTCATAAAAGGATAATGTTTGAGGCTGAATCAAACTGAAGTACATTATTGTTCTAGCTCTTCATTAGATTGGAGGTTTACTGTGGAAGTTCCTGAATTTTAGGCCTCAGAGGTTTGGGCTCCACAAGATAAAGACAAGTACAGTTCTGTTTGCCATTAGACAAGCCCTGCTTTCCCCTCCTTAGAATCAGCCTGAGGACTAGTGATGTGCCCAGTACTGTCTTGCTTGCCAGGGCTCATTCAGGAAATATAAGTTTAGCTATCACTATCAGCAATCGCTCTGCAGTCTTAAGAATCTTATCGAATGCTTGCTCCTTTTTGCTGTTACTTATGGAGGACCCCTTGCTGTAGTCCTTGCCTAAGCAGAACCCAGATTGACTCTAAGGTGCATGGTTGTACATACAAACACACAGGGGCCAGATCCTCAGATGGTGTAAATCAGCAAAGCACCAAGGACTTCTGTGAAACTCTGCTGATTTGTGCCAGCTGAGGCTTGATCTTTCAAGGTGCTGATTGCTCAGCATTTACCATTATCAGACCATAATGCATTGCTTAAAACATAGCTCTCCAGATTCCTTTCATAGCTAAAAAGCCAAAATGTTTTTTGAAGCAGAAGCAATGAGAGAAAAATCAAACGAATGGTTAATAATAACTAGCCAGCTGAAAGGAACACACACCAAGAGATATCATGAAAACAGGGAAAACTCACTCTCATTCAGCGCACTCTTTCTGGGAACATATGGAGAGCTAGTCCGAGTTCCATACCAAACCTGATTGCTGTGCAAAACTCCCACTCTGACAAACGGAAGTTTGGACAAGAACATCATGCAAATCATAATGTACACGGGCAAAGTGGATATCAGAGGACAGTGAGATTGGTTTTTTTTCATCTAGTATTTTCATGGAGCAAATACATAATTTAATTTAGAACACTGCTCAGTCTTGTATATCAGGTTTTGTGCACTTTACTTAATGAATATAGCTCCCTGGCAGCCTGACCCTACCTATCTCACTTAAAGAGGAGCAGAATTGTGGCTAAAAATGCCACCTTGGATTACTTAACTGAAAAGGGATATGAATGAATGCAGGAGGGAGAACAAACCATGTGTTCTCAGTTTAGTATAAGTGCTGTCTATAGAGTGAAGTCATCTATGAAGCATGGTAGATTTTGCTAAAAATATAATCTGAGATTTTTCAAAGCCAAGGAGAGCTTTGAAATCAAGCACTATGTGATTCCCACCTATTTTCACAGGAGTTGTGTAGCTGAATCCCCTAACTGATCTTTCAGAGTAACAGCCGTGTTAGTCTGTATTCGCAAAAAGAAAAGGAGTACTTGTGGCACCTTAGAGACTAACCAATTTATTTGAGCATAAGCTTTCGTGAGCTACATCCGATGAAGTGAGCTGTAGCTCACGAAAGCTTATGCTCAAATAAATTGGTTAGTCTCTAAGGTGCCACAAGTACTCCTTTTCTAACTGATCTTGACAATCTCAACCATTGATCCCAATCTTTCCCCCACTGAGGTCAAACAGAAAATTCCCATTGACAATTTTTATTGGCCATGGGTTCCTGATTCAATTCAAATCAGAGAAATATGAAATCTGAAACACTTAACTATAAATCACAACTTGATTTTTCTATGGCTACCATTCAGTGTTACCATATTTATATGCCCTGATTCGGATCTTGTTCTAGAATGAATCAGAAGTGACTTCCCTGAAGTAGTTTCTTAGTGTCATGAAGTTTTAGATTTTAATAGTGCTGAAAATTTAAATTGCCTTTTTTATAATTTGAACAACGACTGTGTGAGCAGAGCCTCAGAGGCAAGATCTTATTAACGGTAATCACCATGCTATTTCCTCATGTGACACATTTCCACTTTGCATAAAATTTAAGACAGATTTCATTAACTCATGTTTTCCCCAAAACACATTTAGATGAAAACTTTAGCCACCAACAAGAATGAAAGGAGGCCCCAATATGCAGAATTCAGAAATAAAGGTCATTTTGTAATGTATGCATGAAATTGTAGGTTCCTATTTCTTGTGGTTAGACTTTAAGACTCTAATTCTCAAATCTGCTAAGGCCCCTTTAGATCATTCTGGCAGTCCAAAGGTACCTTAAATATGTATAAATGTACATGCTTTTGTGTGAATGAGATTCTACCTTTTTCATATGACATAAATCAATTAAAGAAAAAAATGCATAGGAAAACAATAGATCTAATATTAGCATCTGTGTGGTTTTTATTTGATACTTCTTACATGGCATTAATATTATAATATCTCCCTTTCTCCAGTTTTGTTTTTTTGTTGGTTTATTTTGTGCATGAAAGACTTCTGGGATGAGAGCTTTTAATTACAGTGTACCAGAGCTATAGAACTGTTTATTCCAGGTGATTTATTGACTACCATGGTTTCATTGTTTAAGTGCAGGCTAAGAATTATTTATCTGACCTAGCTTACTGCTATTTATTCAAGCTACTATATTTATTATTCTCTTAAATAACTTAGGATGCATTGCATGACAGACATATGATCATGTCCGTATTTGCATAATGCTGCATAAGGAAAATCAGTAAAATTTTGATTGGACGTAATAGATGTTAAGTACATTATGAAAGGTTTATATATTTTTAAAATTGCTTGTAAAAATTTGTAGTTGGCTAAAATAGAAAAGATGAAATTGGCACCCTGTGCAAGTAAGAATATGTATGTGTCAGATTTTGCATTATTCTAGAACAGGGTTGTGGTAGTGAACTATCATATGGGCTGAGAAAGAAAAAACATCCAAGCAGCTGACTCCTATTAAGCAGTCGTCTCAAAGGCTGCTGGGAGTGTGTGGTGGGGTGGGGTAGGTGGTCTGGGCTTACATAAACCAGACCCAGCTCATTTCAAGAAGGAGTGGAGGATGAGACAGCACTTGAAATGCCTTGGAAGATAAAGAAGTCTCTGGAAAAATAAACAGAAGAAGGCATCTACTGAGGAACAGGTACTGATTTGGGGGAGAGTTAGTCCCAAGTGTAAGTTTGCCTCCCCAGGCAACTGTGGACTTGCTATAGTGGTAAGAGACCTATGGGGAAAGGGGAGTAGAGACTTTGGTTGTAGATGATGATAAAGTAAATACTGATACACACACTTTTATAACTATTACTACTGTATGTTATCTTTTGTTAATTTCCCCTTCTTTCTTCTGTTGTGATGAAGTCATACTGGCTTACCAGGTGATAGCTTGGTGAAAAGGGTATGCAATTATGCATAACGAAATCTACTACAGCTTCTTAAAAGTTTCAGAGTAATAATTGGTTAGTCTCTAAGGTGCCACAAGTACTCCTTTTCTTTTTGCTTCTTAAAAGTGTCTTTTAAAGTTAGAGATGACTAGAGAAGAGTCCGTTTCTAATGTTTTTCAGCTGTATAGCTTGACTTATGGTCAAATATCCTGTCAAGCTGGAGGTCTGCACTTTCAGTCTTTTGAATGCTCAGGAGGTATTTGCATGTAACTGAGTTTTGGGCTAATTATGCATCTTTATTTTGAGTGTTATACATTTTATTTTATAATCTCTTCACTTTATGGAAGCACAATCTGCATACAAGTGCCCACTAGAGGTCTCCTCCAACTCAAATGATCCTGTGACCTAAAGTGACTCCTTCTGATCCCTAAAATGAATGCTGGATATAGATGTTTTAGGTATTACTTTTGCAGAACCCTAGCACTTATAAGCTATTTTGTCCAATGGCACATCATAGTCCTAAAGCAACATTTTAAGTATTAAAGTTGTCACTGTGAATTATTTTATTAACAATAATTTATACCCCCGCTAACTAATTGATACCTCCCCCTTGACCCTCCAAGCCAGCTGAAGTAGGTGAAGTTGTCTTTATACTCCGTCCCAATGTTCTATCTGGATCATATTGGGACAAGGACTTGCTGGTTCAGCAATCCCATCTATAAAACCTCCTCCTTAGCTGATTTGCATGTTTGGTGGCATGATTTCCTGATTAGGTCAGTATGGCCTTGAGCATTTTTGTTTTCTTTTTGTCAGTATTTTAGGGTTGTTTTTTTTTTAATCATTATCTATCTTTATTGGCTGGATGGGTCCAGGCTGTGCACCAATTCTGAGTTACATTTTTGTTTTAATTTTGGGTATCATATCCCAGTTTCTCTGTTAGGACCTGATCCCAAAGCCCATAGTCAATAGGGGCAATTCTATTAATGCCAGTAAGCTTTGGATCAGGCCCTTACAAAGCTGGATTCCTTAAAATAAAATAGAGAGAATTTGAGTTCAGGGGAAGCATTCATGTACTTAAAGTTAAGCAGGAGCACAAGTCTTTGCAGCATCAAGGCCTTAGATTGTAACCTTTTGAAGCAGCAATGGTGTTTTCCTATATATCTAAACAGTGTCTAGGACTATGTATTAAAACGCATGTGCTCTCAGTATAATAAATAATACTAACTCTCAGGTACAAGAAATTGGAACATTGTGTAAGGAAAACATGAATCTTCCCTTTTCAAACTACCATGGAGATCAGCAATGATTTTTATTTTAATTTTATTTTTTTTCAAAATTAGCCAATAAATGCAGGTCTCTGTCAAAGATGAGGCTAATGTTAGGAGAATTACAAATCCAAAAATTTTCCATCTTGCTCATATCTCTATAATGGATAGTAAAACCCCAGATCCAACATTCCTAATTTATAAGGAGTTTGAACTTTACATCCATATTTTGGACCTTCAGCCCACTTCTGCTTTGTATACAACTTTCCTTCTTATATACAGTTTTAGAATGCACAACAATAGAATATTAAATCACCACTGGGAATAATATTGGATTTTGAGTTTGCTATAATTCTGTAGTGCTATCTCCTTACTAAATGGTCTTTTCTCTTCACTTGCATTTTGTTCAATTTCAAACCCACAGAGCAGAATACAGATACAATTCATAGAAAAGCTTGCTGATCAGCTTTCTAGGAACGCACACATTAGTTTGCTAAATCACAATAATGACAGAATACAAACTATGTGTTGATTGTAATTGTGAAATGCTGCATCTGGTACTCTAGGCATACAATTATCCACTTCAACTTTATTTGTCAAATGCTTGGATCGATTTAGTATAATAATTTCAGCTGACCAATGGTCTCTAAAATTCTGACATTTGCTATTGCTTTGTTTAGAAGATCAGATTTTCTTCTACAGTCTTCATTTTATATATCAAACTTTATTAGTTGTAATATCTTTAAAAAGACGTACTAAATGTCCATAGATTTCTGGATGTACCTTCCTGTTAAGGGACAAACAGAATCCTAGAGCTTATATTTTCAAAGGTGACTAGTGATTTATGGTAGCTCAGTTTTTGAGTTCCTGATCTCACACACTTTAAAGGGGTTTGTTGTTTGTGAGTTTGCTGGGAATCTGTCCTCTGAAATATCAGGCCCATCTAGGTATGTCTCAGGTTGGAGACACATAAGCTGAGACCTGATAGGTTAGTAAAATATTTCAGCAGATTCCCCTTCTCACTAACATATTGTGAATTGCTGAACTTGTCACTTGAGATTCCATCTAAGATCCTGATCCTGCAAACACATAACACACATGCTTAACTTTACCACTGTTAATAATACCACATCAGTCTGATTTCTCACAATAGTAAACTAACTATGTGGATAATTGTCAGAATAGAGGCCTAAGGCCTCATTTAAACTCTGTCCACTGTCTGCAGCAAGGAATCTGATGGAAGTCCATATCAGATCAACCTCCCACCCAAAATATCGACTTTCAAGACTCAAATATACTGTTTTGCAATTAATTATGCATAACATGGACAGTTTTTAAGAGTCTCATCAAAATCACCTAGCAGAGTAGTATAACATTATGTATTTATTACAGTGAGCTCTGGATCAGTCCATCCTAATTAGTATAAAACTTCAGCCATGCTAACATACATGTTAAAATCAACGTAATTATGTTCCAAATATTTACAAATTTAATGAAAAAATAAGTCTTTAAGTGTCACTTAAGTTTTCCTTGGAACTCATGTTGCAATTGCATCTCATTAAATTCACTCCTTATTAAATTATATCTAATGATGACCTACTTTAGATGTTTTCTCCTTAGAATGTCAGTTGCACATGCTACAAATGAAGATAGAGCTTTTATAAGTCTTTTCTGTCATATGAATAATGAATAGGTTTCACACAAAATGCAGGAAATTGCCATCAACACCAAACTACTATAAAAATAAGCTGATCTGAGAGAAAATGCAATTCAAACAATTCTTTTTGGCTTGTTTTTTTTTTTAAGGTGATCTCTAATGGATTTATATGTCTAGTTAATGAGTATCATCTTAATTCATTAAATTCAAAGCAACTATCTTAGACAGAACTTCCTTTCAATTTTGTTAAAAATCATGTGGAAATGTCTTGGTAACTGAAATCTACATTATTTTAAAAATTCTCTACTTGAAATAAAGGCATAGCGAGAAGACTAATTTGACAATGGCAAAGCCTCTGATTTTAAGAAGCTCATTATGTGAAGCATTTAATTTGTTCTCTGCACTAAATTGAGTTTCTTACTATTTGCTGATTTCTCCACACTTATAAAGCCCCTGGAGTGCAAAGTAAAATGCTAGCATGAGAAAATATGTCTAATAACCTATCTAATCAGATATTAACAAGCCTGTCCTCAGTTGATCTGTATTATTACAAAAAGTTCAGAAGTTAGAGAAAATTATCATATATACAATATATCAGCTTCATTTTGAAGATGAATATTTTACACTAAGATTTTACATAGCCAGCAAGCTTCCAAAAGAGCAAAATTTTCAAGCATTATAATCACTAAGGCCTGAGCCAAAACCCACTGAAGTAGGGTTACCAATTTTGGTAGGATGTATTCGTGGAGGTTTCGTCACATGACATAATATTTAATTAAAAATTAGTCTTTAATTCCTGGAGACTCCAGCACAATCATGGGAGGTTGGTAACCCTACACTGAAGACTATTGGAGTCTTTCCATTGACCTCAGTGGGTTTTGGAACACTTCTTAAATGGCTTTCTGGAAATGATTAATTGTAAGAATTGCAACTTCTTAAATGTCTCAAGCACCAATATTTGGATTCCATCTATTTTGTTAGCTGTATCTGAACTCTAGATGATAGCTTTGGTGGGTGATTTTCAAAAGCCCTTTATCTTCGCCTAACTGTTCCCACTGAATCATTGGGGCCTGGATCACAAAGGAAGTTAGATGTTGCAAACAGTCAAATCACCTAGAAAATGACAGGAACAACACTGTGGTTCACAAATCCTCAGTTAGGTGCCTGGGATTTCTGTACAAAGATTGAGGAGAAAGAGACCCCTTAGAATGGGATCTATGGGAGATGCTAAGGAGAGGTAGGTGCTGCCCTGAAGCCCATGCTTAGGTGCCTATCTCTGCTTATCAATCCACAAACTGAAACCCCTGCCACAGGCACCTGGAGTAAGGGTTTCTCACAGCTGTTTCACCCACTAAAAACCTTCTGAAAGAGGCGCTAATGGTAGTGCCCACCTTACAACTTTGTAGCACAGTGGTTAGAGTACTTGCCTGGGATGCAGGACTCCCCATGTTCCATTCCCTCCTCTGTTTAAGGGGAGGGAGGATTTAAACAGGGCCTCGCACGTCTCAGGAGCATGCTCTAGCCACTGAACTATGGGCAATTCTGATGTGGGGCTCCCTCCATCTCGCCTGTTGAAGCTATTCCACTGTGGATAATTAATGAAAGAGAGATTTGAGAGGGGGACTGGACCCTGATTTTCCTACCTCTCTGGTGGGTGACCCATGAGACTAAGCTATTATGTGCCACAAGCAGAGTATAGGAGGGATCAGTGCCTAAGTCACCTGTAATGGCAGGGAATGCATTAAATGAGATACAGCCAGATAATCCTGCCAAGTGACTTGCACCCCATGCTTCAGAGAAAGGCGAAAAACCTCCACTGCCCATCCAACACCACATATGGAAATCAATTAGACTCTGTGCATGCGAGCAAGAACCAGCTAGCTAAGCATGTAGGCTTCTTAATGGTGCTTAACAGGAGGCCTGATGCTTCTTGGACATTGATTTGAATAAGAATGGATTGTTAGCTCTTTGAGGCAGGGACAGTCTTTTTGATCTATTTGTACAGCACCTAGCACAATGGGGTTCTGCTCCATAACTGAGGCTCCCAGGCAATTCTAAGTCAATTAAATTCTAAGTCAATTAAAATAGTGTAAAAACGATACTACAACAGGATATTTCTTGAGTTTATTGAGCATTCCTCCCAAGCATATCACACTCACAATTATCTTAACTCCTTGGACTAAACTTTCAATGACATCTGCAGGGATCTCTACTTCCATACATATGATAGGATATGCTGCTCTAGATACACAGGTCTGGAAAACTACCTCAGATCAGTTACTCTCTTCTGACATCTGCCAGATCAGTTAATGGTTTTCTTAGAGAAAGCTAAACATTTCTTACCTTAAATATTAAAATTTATTATAAATTTTTGAAAGGGCTTGATTCCTGAAGCCAGTTTTAAGCCTCATTTGTCATCAGTGTGAAATTCTTGGTGAGTTTTTTTATGAATAAATTAAAGACCTTCAATATAGATATTACAAAATTAAATGGATTTTGCCAGAATACATTACAGCCATTAAAGTAAATCAGACTATTAAACAGGAAAAAAGGAGAATCTGCAAATTCCATACAACTTCATGACAGAACCAATTAATCAACTCACTATAATTTGAGACCCTTGCTAGAAAACCTGTACAGGAAGAGGGTGATAGATATCCATGATATATATCATCATTATGTGAAAGTATGGAAAATAAATTCTGCAAAGAAAGATCATAAGCTTGGAAACTGTCCATATCACATAACCAATTAGATGTGGAAAGAGGGGTATTTTTTTCCTTTCTTTAATCCCCTCAGGTTACATTATGTATCTGCATCATTACCTCAAAGCATTCACAGAGGGGGTGTGAATCCCCTTTAAAAAAGTCTAATGTTTTAAAAAATAACCAGGACGCTCATTCTTTCCCATAAAAATGCTCCACAATGAGGGAGTCAGTAGTCCGCCCACTTGTCCCCTCATGGTTGCTTCAAAGGGGTAGATGTGGCTCAGAATAGATCCCATTGAAGTTGTGGAGGTGAGGGGGCAAACAGCCCCTGACATTCTCAACTAGGAAGAAGGCATGTAAGCGTCCCCCATAGCCCTTGGATATTAGTATAGACCATTGGACTTCCCTTGGAAAGAAGACTTGCTTCCTAAATGAGCATGAGTTAGGACTGGTGAACAGCTAAATCTGCTGTTTCTCTCTCAAAGGTGGGAGCCCATATAGTTAAACCTCATTGTGTGTTCTTGGACAAATCACTCCTCTGCCTCTTCTTCCCTCTCCTGTCCTTACTCTGCCTTGTCTATCTAGATCGGAGCTATTTTGGGCAGGGACTTCCCTTAGACTGTGCGTACACATGTGCACAGTACCTTGCACGATGAGGTCCATAGGCACTACCATAGTACAAATAACAGTGAGAACCAGAACCTTGTAGAGGAGTTGAAGGTTGGGTGACAGTCCAGGAAGGGAGAAAATGCTTATTCCCCCGTGCCCCATGGCCCCTCCCAGGCCATTTTGACCATCCCTATTCAACATCTTCAAGTTAAAAGAAGTTATTTCTGAACAAATTAGCTCCCTATCAAAATGCCAGACACTACAGTTTACAAGGGCTTCAATCCTGCAAGCTACTGAGTGAACACCCTCAATTCTGACTGGCTTAAGCAAGAGGTGAGGGTGCTCAGCACCTAGATGATCAATCCCCATGTTAGCTGACTCAGGTGAGCTTATCCCTTCCCAGTTTCATCCTCACTTCTTTAATGAGAAGCTCCTCTGACCTTCTCTGTGTTTTAAGAATTAGCCATATACAGAACCAATGGCTTAGTTAAGCAAAACAAAAAATTGTGACTTTCTTATGAAACACAGAAAACAATGGATTTTAGCAGTAACCTAAGGTGGAAGCAAATGTTAGATATGGAAGAGAAAATTTCATCCATTCTGCTAGCAAATCAGCTCTTATTTTGGATATCTGCCTTGTGCTGCCTTCTAAATACTCGCAACTAGAGCGTCAAAAAAGACTAGAAATGATAAATGGGGTAGAAACTGCTTAAGGTCTTTGCAAAGTTTAATGAAAGATTGATCTCTTGAGGGTAATGTTCCTCTTTCTTTTACTGAAACAAGAGTTTGATAACCTCTCATTGTGCGTTTGATAAATTACATCTCACAGTCATAACTAAAATGAGTAAGTGGAAAATAACTAAACCTTTCTTTAGCCTTTTTTTAATCCTAGTCATTTAATACAAAGAATCCAAAAACTACTAAGTAGCATGCAACGTATTTTTAATCACAGAAGTGAGAACACTCTGATGCAGTAATGAGTAATATAATAGCAGAGGGGAAAGGACTCCTATATCTTGCTGAGTGTACATTGCATCCATTAGTATTTTAAAAGATAGCTCTAGATTTTATGGTGAAGCCTGATCCCTCTGAACTGGAATATTTATCCCTTGGATATCCTTCTAGCACTAATTCCCCATCACTAATGTAGCAGTCATTATATTACCATAGTGAGAAATCCTGCAGTGCATGGATGTAAAACTCCACTTACAATCATGGATTCTTTTGCAGGGTCAGGCCCTTATGCTGGAATCTTCTCTATGCACCTAGAACATGACTACTAAGCTCCTATCTAGGCTGAGTGTAAAGGAACTAGGGAGGTGAAATCCATGACCCTTAACTCAGCCAGCGAGAGAGGCTGCTGCACGACATGCGCCTTCTCCCCTCTAGTCCAAAGGAAGGAGCTGCTGTAGCCAATTTTCTAACACTGCAACCACAGTTCCCTCCATAGAGCTGGCTGGAAAGCAGAATATCCATCCCGTGAACTCCTCACTGAATCAGAACGAAACGCCAAACTTCAGAATCGCCTGCAAAAACGGGAATATTCTGATTCAGGAACATACCAGTGTCCCTTACACCTGTACTAGGTCTCCCTATCTGCTGTGGGGGAGCAACACTTTGGCTGATTGGAGGAGCCAGGGATGTGAGCAGCCCAGCAGGCTGGTTGCTGGGGCAGAAGAGACTGAGGAGCCCAAGCTCTGTGTCAGCTGAGCTGTTGAGGACCAGGGACCCCGGGAACCCGTCTCCCAGCAGCCTGCCAAGAGAGCTGATGAAGGCCAGAGGAGCTTGGCAGCCAGGGCTCCCAGTGCTTCCTGGCTCCCCTTTCAGCTTTCCAGGCAAGGCAGGTGCTGGGCAGGTGAGCTGGCAGGAAACCTGCCTCATTTCCCACTGGAATTTCAATGAAATTGGCGTGTTCCTACAGAACTCTTAGTTGTTTGATGAACTGGCATTTTCTGACAGGAAACATTCCCAGCTAGCTCTGCCCCTCTGACTGCTGGGCCAACAGAGCTGTGCAACCAGACACAATGTTGTCATCCTCTAGCACTCCCACTGTAGCCTTAGGAGCCAGACCATGCAGTGTTGGTGCAAACTCCCTTTCTGTGTCTCAGAGGATGTGCAGGCACTCCATTAGCTGCCTCATGTACTCACTCTAGATGGGGCTTATGTTATTTTAAAGGAATGTCTACATTGCAATTAAACCCATGGCTGGCCCATACTAGCTGACCCAGGCTTGGACTAAGGGGCTATTTGACTGCAGTGTAGATGTTCAGTCTTGGGCTGCAGCTTCCCACCTCACAGGTCCTAAAGCCTGGGCTCCAGCCCAAGCCTGAATGTCTACACCATAATTAAACAGCCTTTTAGCCCAAGCTTCTTAGCCCTAGTCAGCTGGCACTGGCCAGCCGTGGATTTTTAATTGCAGCGCAGATACACCCAAAGGGACGTATTCTTGCTTGCTGTTCATAGGTATTTAGGCTAGTGGCTCTTTGTTTTCCTGTGGTCTTAGGAAGCTAAGATGTCAAATTGTTTCTGAGGGTTAACACAAACACTTACAAATAAAGGAGGGAAACTTATGGAGGGGTAGGTAAAGATGTTCGCCCTGTAATGTCTGTGGGCAAAATCTGGATATGTTGACAGGCCACTAAGCATTCAGCGGCAACAGGAAAAATGATTTATCAGTCCCTTTCTACAAAATAACCTCTGTTTGACAGCACAGCTTGGGGTCAAAGAGACTTGAATGGACAAAGGCAATGAACCATCCTCTCATCCCAGAGGTGAACCTGCCAGAATGGGGCTGAGGTATATTGGCAGGCTGAGACAAGGAAGCAAGCAAACCCATTGTCTCTCCTGGGGCTATATTTTCTCCTTGGATAAATGTAGTACTTACTTTGGTAGCATTCCTCAAGGGTGCTAGATTGTGCTGTTTTTTATTCAGATCACTATGGCGGGCAGTAATAGGTTGCCTGACTATACTGTACTAGTGTCATATAACTACTAACTGTTACACACTACTCAAAGAATGTATATAGTAGTAGCAAGTGCTGAAATGCTCCATTATATTTGTTCATAAACCAACAGACAGAATAATTGCAGAATACCTACAATATACTGTTTGCTACTTCATTTTGGAACTCTTCTTGTATATCTATGTACTGTAGATATATAAATGTCAAACTCTCTGACTGAGAACAGCATGGTTCATGGCGCCATTAGTAAGAGAGATGCTTTTGTCCTTTGGCTTTTTCTTTTAATGAACCGTACAGCAAAACTCTTCAAACCACAAGAAAAAACACATTTTTTCTATTGAAAACAGAGCTATGAAGGAAGACATTCACTCTATTATATGTGCACATTTATCTTTCAATTATTTTGTTTACGACACACATATAATGTTCTCTTAAGTTGCGGAAAACCTACTGCAGCATTTGCAGGGAAGTGACTATTCTACTCAACACGAAACAGGTTCTTCCATTTTTATTTTATTTATTTATTTATTTATTTTTTAGGTATAGGGCACAAGCAGTATGGCCGAGGAATTATAAAATTGCAGCATGGAAATAGGAATTGGGGCTCCTTTCTTCTTCTGCTTTTTGGCTCCACTATTCACTTTGTATGATCATAAGAAAATCCCTTAACCTCTTCATGTTTTAGTTTACTCACCTATAACCTTGGTATAACATCTACCTACCTAACAGGAGATGAGGTAGATACGGGCTGTTTTGAAGTAAATCAATGAGGTCTATGCACAATAAGAATGTGTGGGTTGTTGTTTTTTATATATATAATTTTCATTATGTGTATGTATTTTGTCAAGCTACTGATCATTCTACTGGTAGCCCAACATCCAGATTAACTGTCCTGTTGAGAAGCAATCTCTCACTCCAATACATAGCATTATTAGAGGCAATAAACCCAATTTAAATTTCTCAAATTAAAAAAGGAGAGCAAATTCTCAGAGTGTCACTTGTAGGCTTATTCAAAGTAGATAACTCTTTGAGGCACAGTGGGATTCAGCAAAATTGGTCCCATACCACAAACCCTGTAGTTTATGCACTTCTTGTAATACACTTTTAATTAAGCGATGATAAAAAGGGCACACTGCTTTATGAAGCATTAACCTTGCTCACAATTAGCTAAACCATGAGATCAAAGATTTTGAAGATATCCACATGAAAATATATCATTTCAAAGACAGTGCAGCCGTTATTGCTAATATGTTGTAAGCAAGCATATGTAAAAAGATTTTTATAGTTGAATTAAATATTTTTAGAGTAAATACTTAAAACAAGCAAAGTCTGATATGTGGAGCTATTTTGCTGGCATCTCTGGAGACCAATTTCTTGGCACCATTCCAGTGAAATCTGCATGCTGGAGAAGTGGTAATGCTACAGCATAGAACAACCCGTAGGCAACTACATGTAAAGCGCCGAATCCTTAGCTGATCGGCACAACTTCATCGACTTCAAAATGTGTTTGTTTTTGCTGTTTGGACACATCTAGATCAAACTTAAGCACCGTAAAACAAAACTAAAAATATATTTACAGTGCACGAGGGGCCGTGCAATAGAATTTAAAACATAGCAACAATGTAAAAGGGATAAAAAGGATTCTGACTTACAATATGAACACAAAATGTAGGTGAGGGGGTCCAAGAAGGAAGGGTATTGAAAGCGACGATAACGAATATAGCACCAGAAGTGTTTGTCTTAACATAGCCTTGAATTTTTTTTTTTTTTTAAAGCTTTAAGCTGTTTAAGAGGAGGGATGGAACTGGGACTCAGTTCCACATGACAGCGCTCAGTGCTGCAGACGTGCAGTTGCCTCTGATTTCAGTGAGCGTCGCGTGAGCACAGATATAAGCTGTCAGTCTAGCTATGCCTATCACCGTTAAGCGCTTCAAAATCCAAAGTTAATAGACACTTTATGGGAATTGAAAATAAAGGACACAGGTTGGGTCTAGTATTATGCTTACTCACCCCCTCAGAAGTTGTGCTGTTGCGTTACCTGGAGCCCTAATAATAATAAGAAATGATGCTAATCGAGGCTCAAAAGCAGAAAGACACATGTTGCTGTGCTGTGAGGTCATCAAAAGATAGATGTATAGCTGACCAGAAAATGAATAATCAAAGCTCACTTTCTAAAGGCTCATGAAGTTTACAGGCAGAACTAGGAACTCATGGCCCAATCCTTCATTTCTTACCCTGCTTATCATACTGATCTTAATCGTCCCTCTATTACCTTGTGCTCTGCTATCTGTGGTATCCAAATATAAAATCAGAGTCAATAGGTGGATTGTAACTTCTTCAGGCTAGGGACTGCCTTTTTGCTATGTCATTAACGTGCCTGAAATGAGGCTGGGATCTCTAATTGCTATAATAAATCAGTATCAACAAAAGTCTTCAAGCATCAGAACTGAGAGAGACTGGAGTCATTGAATATTTTGTTGAAAAATAATCTATCAAGAATGTGAAGATCCACATTTCTTAAAAGATTCATTTGAATGCTGTCCCCAAGACTCATTAATTTTTGCTGTTTGGAGGGATTTTGTTTCCAACTTTCTTCCTGTTTTTGCACAAGGGAGGCTGGCGATCAGTTCATCATTATTTCTGCATTTCATCCATTTCTTCTCCTGAACATTCATTTGTTCCCTCCTACCACCTGACCCATCACCGGCTGTTGAATTTCCCTGAAAGTGCAAATGACTCCCATGTAAAACACACAGGAGAACTGAGACAGTCATGAGGATGTATAAATGAAAAAGCTGCCATATAATACACAAAATGGATTTTGTTTAACTCTGCCTCCTACTTAATAATAATAATAAAAATAATAATATTCTATTTAAGACTGAGGAATGGGAAGGCAAAAGGAGAAATCAGAGAAAGTTAAGGGTAAACAGGAAAAGGGACAGTTTAATCATTATTTAAAACAGATTCTCATTTTGACAAGGAGGGGAGAAGTCCATCCTCCATTAGTGCTAACCATAGATTAGCTGACAAATGTGGCAAGTAACAAATTTTGATTAAAGATAACAAACACTATTGTAAAGAATTACATGTTTGTATTCTATTATTAAACTGCTAAAATCTAGTATTCCTTTAAAATATACTGGCTTTCAGGGGATATATTTTAAAGAACCTTTTGTAAGGTAGACAATCAATTTCTATTAAGTTATATTTTTCTTGTTGTCTCTGTGTTATCCCCAAATTCAAAGGAACTCACATGAAGATATTTAGGTGCTGTGACTCAGATATGACAGTAATATGGAAATAATTTGGTTTCACTTCTTTTGGAAGACTGAGCTAGTTTGTCACTGTGAATGCAAGTAGTTCCATGAAATTAAATGGAGGTACACTCATTTACACTAATGGGATCCTGTCCTGTGTATATCCCCGAACCTTGTAGGAATGGAGAAAATCAATAGGTTTTAGTATGTTATATCTTGCGGGGAGGGGGGGGTGATTGCATGTTCATTTATGTTGCTGCTGTGGCTGTGTTGGCTGTGTTCTCCACTGATACCGGGGGCCTGAACCTCAGCCAGTCAATGAAGTTATGCCCGTTTACATCAGCTGAAGACTTGACACATAATTCATTAATACTTAGTCAGCATTCTTTGGTTTATGAATACCATATTTGAGGAAAACCCAGTGAAAAGCGTGTGTGATAACATCCACTTGTTGTCTGGGAGAAACACTATGTTTTTGGGAGATAAAACCGATTTCATTGATACATCGAAGGGGCTGGGCCTTTGTGTAATGGCTGACTATGGAAAGTCTGTTTGTGTCACAGTCATATGCAATTTTCAGGGTTAACTTTTGCTGTCCTTAATCCTGTCTGTGGACACTTACTCATGTGAGAGTACATGGCATCAAGAGGAATTACTCAGATGAGAGTGTCCAAACCTTACTCACACCGCGGTGTAAAAGCTCAATCTAGCCTTGTACCCTGTATGTAACATCATAACTTCTTCTTATTTCCAGCATTCCTATTTGTGAGCATTAGGGGAATACCCTTAAGGTGTTTAAGGAGGGCAAAGTTAATAGATGCAATATTTCACCATCTTCAGGAGGATCCATCGAAGGTTGATTAAGCCTTTTTTATTATTTTATTTAATGCTTGATATGTCAGCCAAAGGCAATGAATAATCCTTCAGTGACCTGCTCTAGCAGCTCAGGCACTAGGCCAACTTCTTTGCACAGAACAAACCTCAGTTCAGCCCAAATGTCTACAGAAGTGGTGATGAGGAGGGTTTGATGTAAACGTTAAGGTCGGATACTTCCCCTTGTCTGTTTTGCATGACAGTTCAGCTCTGAGATGTGTTCTACTTATGTAAAATGGTTACATAACCGAGCTAGGAAAATACACTGTTCAGTGGTCCGTTAACGTGCCATCAAAGAGAATGAAGTCGTTTCTCAGCATAGACTATGTAGTTTTAGAGATGCATACTGTCATCTTTATTGCGTATCAGTACGGTGCTTAGTATAATGGGTTCTGATTCTTGACTGGGATTCCTAAGTAGTTGTGATAGTTTTATAAAACTATTTTTTCATATTTGTAGAAAACAGCTTTTCTGGATGTCATAACACCGTACATCTCTCGCAAAAATGATGTAACCGGTGAGAGCAGTGTGGCTCTTTGTCTCCCCACTAATGGCTAGGTTTATAAGTATGCTACTGATTCTGAGCTAATGAACCTGCCTCGAGATAGAGAAGTCCTGGGTTCAGTCTCTGCAGAGGACCTTCCAGAAACATAGTTACTTTTGTCTTTGTAAGGCCGACAGACCCCAGTCATCAGGGAGGCAGGATCAAACCGGGGACTTCTGACACTTAGTGCATGAGCCTCTACCATATGAGCTAAAAGCAAGCTCACTGTTAGCTAAGGCTGTAGAGCAGACTCATTTTATCTCTCTTGCTAAGTGGTCTCAGTCCCACTAGGTGGTACAGAACACCACACCCCAGAGGTCTGTGAGTTACATATTGACATAGTTTTTGAACAAAAACATTCTCCTCTGAGCACCGTAGCTGTTAGTAAGAGAGACGGCTAAACAAGTTTTGGGAAATTTTTGAGTTGAAGTGTTCCCAGTGTATGCAGATATTTTGATATCTGGGGGACCTGAGTGAGATCCAGGCATCGACAGGAATATAACAAGTTGCCAATGATGGTAGGCAGATAAACAGGTGATAGAAATTGGATGAAATCAATGGTAGAGAAGTGAAAAGTCATGCACTTAGGGTCTAAATTTCTGTTACAATCTGGGCCTCATCAGATGCAAGCAACAAAGGAGTGAGACCTTTGTGTGTGTGTCTATCACAGGATGTCAGAGCTACCAATGTGATGCAGCTGTGAAAAAGGCAAATGTGATTCCAGGATGTATTACCAAGGCATTTCCAGAAGGGCAGAGGAGAGAGAGAGAGATATTAATGACATTGTACCAAGCACTGGTAAGACTTCATCTGGAATACTGTGTTCCCTTCTGGTCACCCATGTTCAAAAAGATGAATTTAAATGAACAGGTGCAGAGAAGAACTATCAGGGTGATCAGGGGAATGAAGCACCTCTCTTATATGAGGAGACTGGAAGAGCTTGGCATGTTTAGTCTAGAAAAAAGAAAGCTGACGGGATCTGATTGCTCACTATAAATTAGGGGAGTAAATGCCAGAGAGGGTAAAGAGCTAATTAAGCTGGAAGGACAATGTTGGAACAAGAACAAATGGATATAAACTGGCCATAAACAAACGGAGACTGGGAATTGGAAGAAGGCTTCTAACAATCAGAAGCTCTGGAACAGCCTTCCAATAAGAGGTGTGGGGGCAAACAACCTAATTAGTTTTGAGAGAGCTGGGCAAATTTATGAGTGTGATTGTATGATGGGTTTCTTGTAATGGGGCTCACTTCCTATTTGTCTTATGTTCCTAAAGCTTATGCTTTATTGTTTCGAACAGCAAGGGTCAGAAAGGGATTTTTTCCCCAGTGTATTCTGGGAGCGATATTATCATTTCCCTCCTCTGAGCGTCAGGGATGGCCATGGATGGAAATGGGACATTGAGCACATGAGAGAAAGAATGCTTGGTGCCAACTCTGGACAAGGTGGGCCAGGGTTCTGAGTCTAACTGATCCACATATTGGGATTGAGAAGGAATTTTCCCCCAGATCAGGCTGGCAGTGACCTTTTTGCCTTCCTCTGTAGCATATGGATGTGGGTCACTTAACTATTTCCCTGCAATTGAAGGGGCCTCAAGCACTGGTGTCCCTCAGTCGCTCCTATTCTCTGCCTGTGGTACATGATAGTCTAGTCTCCTGTGGGCTACAATACTTTGGTCTCATTTTGGTGGTTGGTTTTAGTGTGTAGCTTCCGGGTAGAGATGGAAGCCTGTGATAGAAAGATTAGATCTAGTGGTCCCCTCTGGCCTTAAACTCTGATTCTGACTGGAAACAGCTATTGGAACCTCAGCTAATCTGGTCTGTTGGTGGTGATCTATGGAGGAAATGAGGGTGATCATCTGGAGGTACAGTGGTAAAATGTTACCAACGTGTGGACAGCTGTAGCTCCTAGCTAGGTTGTCTATCCCATGCTTACTGTGAAAAACCTTAAGATTGAATGTCCTGAGAAAGGAGAGAAACAGGGTGGAGAGGGGAGAGCTGGAAAGAATTAATGTAGTAATAGAAACACAGAGGTGTGGCATCTGAGTGGGAGAAGTGCATGTACTGGGTTGGTGATGGAAATTTGCTTCTCTCATGTAAGAAGCGATGTTTCCACTAAATAAAGCTGGCAAACAAAAATATAGGGAGGGTAACTGTGTAAATTTCACAGTGTTCTTGCAATCATTTATCCTTATAAAATAAAAATTGTAAAATATTTAAAACAAAATTCAGAACCAGTCCCACAACTGGTGGGAAAACAAAGGGGGGGGGGGGTTGCAAAAAAAATCTCATTTTGAAGTTTTTTGAATTTCAAATTTTCAAAATAAAAAAAATACATATAAACTGCTGTAGTCATAGGGATGCAGGGCTGGAAGGGATCTCCTGGGCCATGGAGTCCAATCTTCTGCCATTACAGGCCAATCAGCGATAGAATCCAATTCAAAAACAAACAATCCTGAAGTACAGCACAGCATGCTGCTGCACTAATTCCTAAAGTCCTAAATGGACTTTCAGTGGTCTTGGAAGGACGATAACATAAATGCAGTCCCAGCCCTCCCCCTTCTCATGCCTGGACTCTGAGAGTGACCTCTACAGGAGCAAGGAATGGATTGCGTGTTGGAGAGGGGCATTAATATACCACAGATGTGATAACTGACTGCCCCCCCCCACATTTTGTACAGGTGTTCATGCTCCCTGTGCATTTAGGGGGAAGGATCTCGCCCATGGCTTTACTTCAGTCGGAGTTTTCCATTAGAAATATTTTTAAGACCTTTAAAAGTGGCTCTTTAGCAAAGCATACCTCTGTAAAAGTTTTAAAGTTTTTTCAGATTAAAAATACTTAAGTTCTCCTAGCCATAATTATAATACCCAAGTGTCCAATTTAGTTTGCATTTCCAGTCTACTAGTACATGAATCATGTTCAATAACCTCCCATCTGAGTGCTTTATTGCTGTTTAAGTACGAATTAAAACCTATAAAAATAGATGCTATAAATCATTGTAGCAATTGCTAGGAATTGCCGTTGATCATGGGTCTAAAACCCAGTCAGACCCACACCTAAAACATCTGTGGAAGAATACAATTTTACTGTTCAGAGTTGTTCTTTCCTATATGTGTGTCAAACCGATATTAACACAGTCATGCCTGAAGTGTGGTGCATGTTTTCCACTATGAAGGGAACATCAAATAATTTACTACAAGTTACCGTTGACAAAGAGGAGACCATAAACTAACCCACATTGTGAAAAAATCTACACTTTCTAAGCTTATGACAGCAAAATAAAATGACACACTTATGTTTCAATAAAGTTATTCAAAGAGATGCAGTCAGGAACTATTCTCTTCTCAAATATAATGATTCTCCTATAAAACACTAACCCTGATATTTTCCTCAGTGCTACATGCACCTTTGAACTTTACCAGTCCTCTCACTTGGAAATGGAGTGATCTAAACATGTATTGAACTGGAGATTATTCCATTGTCAAAACCTGTGAGTATTGGTATAACTGAATGTCTCCTGTTTGGCTCTAGTTTCAGGCTATAGGAATATGAAGCAAAACAAAATGGTTCCTAATTCGAAAAGTCTTAGACAAAACCACCATTAAAGCCAATGAGTCTTTTGTCTCAAAGACAACTGGTGGCTAGATCATGTGGTGGGAGAAAATGGAAGGGGCTTCCTTCTGTGCAGTGTAACCCTCCTGCTCGGTGGTGTCAGCAGCAACAGGCACTGAGTTCAATATCTAGCTGTTCCTCTTAGCCATTGCAAAACAGAACTGGCTCCAGCCCCTACCTGGTAATCTGGGAACACCAAACACCACCCTTGGGTGCCTCTGAGACAATATTTCCCCACTTGCAAGCACTGAGTCTGTGTAACACAAGAGAAATGTATTAAAAGGCAGAGGGAACTCAGCATTAATTTGGGGAAACACTGCAGCAATTCAAAGCCTGTAAATCATAACTAAACACCTGCCCTACTGTATGGTGAGCAGCATCTTTTGCCTCAGTTTTCCACCTGGTAGTTTGAAAGTCTGAAGGATGAATGTCCCTTTAACACACCACTCCCCTTTCCCTCCATTGCGCCTCAGTCACAGGTAGTTGTCCACAGTCAATTAAGCCCCACAATTCAGGGATGCATTCACCTGGGCTCACCTCCCACCCCAAAAGGTGGACATCGAGTGATGCCGCTGCTATCTCGGCCACTGCTTCGCACTGCCATTGGTATCTCTGCTGCTTGCCACTCACTGGCACCTCTGCAGTGCCATGTTCTGAGGTTCTGTCACATAGCCCAGTTCTTAGTGATTTCACTGGATAGTGGGAAACCTCCCTGTTATTGCAGCCTCTGTGCCATCTTCCACTGCAAGTGTCCCCATGCCAAGTCTAAGGTTTAGCCCCAAGACCGGCTCATCAGCAACTGCAGCTCTAGTAATCACTGAACAGAAACAAGAATTCTCAGTTGAGTCTGGTCAGCTCTGTCTTCAAACCCTGGAGAGGGGAGGGTCAAATGGAGAGAAGGTGTGCCTATACAAATAGACACACAGCTCCTGAAGTCTTTCCTTCTAGTTCATCACTAGATGGCAGAGCATTCATTCAGCCCCTGGCTTATGCAAATAAATTGCAGAGGGCCCCTTGCTAACAATCTCAGGGCAGGAGTTTGCTCTGTGAATCAGATCTTGTGCCCTGTGAATTAGATTGCCGATTCTATTGACATTCTTATACAATACTCGCATGGGGATGAGGGCAATATAAGACTGTGTCTCCCAGTGGTGCCGTAAGCAACATGATTTTCATCTGTGGTTTGTTCTTTTCATTCTCTTTCTCAAGGAGACAATGTGTACAGTGTAGTGTTTTGGCAGGGGTTTCTGGGTTGTTCTTTTTAAATATCCATGCTGTTATGTGTTGCCTTTCAAACAAATAGTAGTATCCACATGGCATTACTAATGTAATTGGAAGCAGTGAAATCTGAAACAATTATTTTGCTTTTGTTAAATCTTTTGATTATGCCCTTTCTTGCAACCTACTGGTCTGAAAGAGGTGCCTCAGGTATAGACCACAAAATAAAAACTGCAGGGTTATGAAAATTCAGCCAGCTCCACTGATCTAATTACACATTGTTGTGCCTTACAATCTGGCTCATGAGCACTCCTTTGTAAAAGGCCATGATGGTCCTGCCATGCCCAGTAACAAGGCCACCTTCTTTTTGTCTCAAAATTGAACCCATCTTCTCTATTGCTAAAATGGAAACAGTAACTTATATTCACAGTTCAGATGTCTTGGTTTTCCACTATAGAGAATGAGTTAACTGCTGTGATTGCTACTTTATGCCCTAATTTCACATTAAAGCCTCTGAATGATTAGTATTAACTGATTTTTCCACTACACAGTTTGCTCTGTATAGGTTGCTGTTTCACTGATTATCACGATGATTCATCTGGACTTGCAATGGGGGTCTTTTTTTACTAGAAGAATGATTTATACCAGTGTTAGAAGGGCTAAATACTCTTAGAAGAGCTACGGTTTAAAAAAAATCTGATTTAACTGAGACTTGCAAGGAAGGGTTTATTGCTTAGACTGCTTTATAGGTTAGCAATGGAAGCATGATCTCCACCCACCTTAGATTATTTCAATGCCAGAACCTAATCCTTGAAGCTCCAGACATTTTATTCTTTAATACATCTTAATTTTTGGTAAGATTATGTCCTGAGTTCTAATCACTGAATTTGATTGATAGATCATTTTCTATCTGAGCTGATTGCAGGAAAGGTCTAGTGATAAAGATGTATCATCTTTAGGCCAGGTGTTAATACAGGCATTACCCATTCATGCCTTTTCCTTGAACAAATGTGAACCTGGTGTAAAATCAAAAGAAATAGTGTCAGTTACTATAGAAGACCACTCTTTGGCTTTTCAAAGTAACATGTCTAATGGTAAGAAATTTCTGCCTTGTGCTGTCAAACTTGCTCTTTCCAGTTTCAAGGACAACATTTAAATAATCTGACATTAGTCACGTAATCAGAGACATGATCTTATAAAAGACAGACTCTAGACTTTTCCAGTCTTCTCCACTTTCACCTCTCTATCTTCTTTATACCAATTGTTGGGTAGGATTAATGCCCCGAACCTCAAACAAAATTATTTGTGCTTAGGGTTCTGGTGTACTACAACACTTACCAGCAAAAAGCTTGTCGGTTTTCAAAAACAATCTTTGTCACCTAGATAAGTATTTCTAATGAAACCTGTTTTCCTTTCTTTTTAAAAGGAAAATGTGGGTATTAGAACACTGCTGTCATTAGTTCAGCAGAAGCTAAATATCTAGAATTTGTGCTAGTTTTTATGAAAAACTTTTAAGTGTTCCAGGAATGATAGACAACAAATTAAACATGACAGTGAATTCAAAGATTTTGGATCAGTGTCATGTAACCTGTAATGGTGAAAGAACGAAGGTCATGATTTTCCCATATATTCAGAGATCTTTCTTATTCAAGAAAGACTAGAATTTGTATCACTAAAGACAGCATCTATAATATAATAAGTTATGAAACATCACTTAGGTCCCTATGCAAGCCCCCTGGAGTCAACAGCCACCTTCCTACTGAGTTCAGCAGTGGACTAGGGCCCTTATGTAGCACTCTAGATACATAGTTCTTTTCCGCTGATATAAGACACACATAACTGAAGTCATTTAGCACATGCACATGTTAAACCCGCAGCGGGCATCTTTAATTTATGTCACTGACAAAGTCCCTCAGGGAATCTACTCCACTGAAAAATCAGGTGTACTGGAACCTATCACCAGCAATGTACGATGGACAAAAATCCCCGGAAACTCAAGACAACAATACGAAGTGGAAAGCAATGACTAAGTCCGGAAGACAGCTTGAGAGAAGACACAAACCACTGTCACAGGGTGGCTGGAACCTTAATGGCAAGGGGGCTAGTCTAGCCTCCAAACAGGAGGCTCACCCGGAATGTGAGGCCTGGTAAGGGAGTTGGATCTAGGAAGTGGTTGATGGGAGTATGTAGGCTGATTAGTCCTGCTATATTTGAAGACAGGTGTGTCAGGCAGGAAAGAGTTATATGGAAGGGAAGCTGGGGAAGGGAGAACCGCAGGGTTTTCCTCTCTATTGAGAGGTCTGCTAGGAGGCAGAGGGAGAACTGATGAAGTCTGCAGGAAGCAATACATTCCCAGGAGTGCGTCCTAGGGAATTGCAAGGAATGAAATAAGAAGCCAGAGCACACTAAGGCATAGTTGCAGAATAAAATATTATTTAACTGATCACACAAAGATACAACATTTGCCTCATTTACTGTCACAAAGCTTACAAAATGATCTTTTATATCTACCTTTCCTTCAATATGATCAATATCAACAAACCAAAGCAAATTGCCATTTGATCAAGATGGTTTGCATCTGGAATGATAGTAAAAACTTAGCTTCATGGCAGCTATTAAATATGTGCTTCCTAGTTTTGGACGTTAAAAGACTTATAAATTCATTAGTAACTGTCTTGCTCAAGTTTTTGATTCTGTTGGTCTCCGTGGTACACTGGGAAAAAGTTGCAATATGTCCGGCAAGTAGCTTACGGATGCTTCAGTAAATACCACAATTGTGCTCTCCAGCACTTCATGGTATCTATAGAAGGGGAGACCTAAACAAGCTGGAGTTTTGACTGACAAGCAACATTTTTAGGACTTCTCGCCATTTCAGAAGATTGTTTGTCAAAACATGCCGTGATACTATGACTCTGTAGAGGTGCCACATGATGTGACTGCACATGTTCGTTCTTCCTCCTGTGAACAGACATTGACTTTAGCATATTCTTCCAATCACTGTTAACCATGCTGGGTTTTCAGTTTCTGTATCCCTGAACAACCAACAAATGTGTCAGTATGCGTAAGCTGAAATATATGCTAAACCACTGGACATGAAAATCTTCATGCAATGCATTTTTCATTCTGCAAAATGCAGGTGAAAAATGGTACTTTGTAGGTAGGGGAGAAAGGAAACTGTTCATTTGGCATATCACTTTTACAGGGGTTGGCAAGGATCAGTCTGAACAAGCATATGCAATTGCTTAGCTGATAAAACTGAACCTTGAAAGTGACTCCTATCAGATGGAACCATCAAACCTATTTAGGCAGGAAGACTGCTTTGACTTGCTTTATTGTTAAGCCACTCATTTACAGGGCCTGTGGTTTGTTCCTTTCAAATTCATCTATAGGGCCTTTGGGTTTTTTGGTATTAAGATCATCTGAGTTCTCTGGGTTTGTTTGATTTGCAGGTCATCTACAGGGTCTTCAGTTGTTTTCTTGGTTTCAGGCAAAGCTTCACTGGAAACACTGTCACCTATAACTACAGGCACAACTTCAGTGGTACTGCACAAATCGTTGTCCTGACGTAAACTTTGACACAATGACAGATTCATGCTTGCTGAGCTGGGAGACAGTTCTCGACTTTCTACTTCAGACTGCAGGAGTTGATCAGGAAGCTTACAAAATGCTGCTTAGGATCTTTTGGAGGCAGTTTGTAATGTGTTTTTGTTGTCAAAAAACAGACTTGTATGTGTGTTTATGGTTTTCATTTTCAGATATCTTACAGTATGAGAATAACTAAGTTGGAAGTAAAAAGAACAGGAGTACTTGTGGCACCTTAGAGACTAACCAATTTATTTGAGCATTATTATTATTATTATTATTAGTCTCTAAGGTGCCACAAGTACTCCTTTTCTTTTTGCGAATACAGACTAACACGGCTGTTACTCTGAAACCTGTCATTAAGTTGGAAGTATAGCCTAAGTGCATTTTTGTGCTGCTTGCTTTATCCTTCAGTTGTGGGGTAATCCTAAAAAAAAAAAAAAATTATGTGCAGAATCTTGCAGAGAGGCAGAACTAGAATGGGGCTGGCTGGAGACAGCACTGTTGGGGTAGGGAGCAGCGAGAGCAGACAGGCACATACCTCTTTGTCCCACAGCAAGAGGAGGATATGGAGGCTATTGAACAAACTACATTTCCCAACAGTACCCTGTTGAGCACTGAAGAATACTCAATGGCTGTGATCTCTACAGGATGGGGTAGGAAACTTTTCTCCTACTATGAGTATGCTAAAATACTGTGAGATTTTACAAAGGCATTGCAGGACAGGTGGGTATGGGTCCCCTGGGACACATATAGAAATGGGGGCTGATGGCCAAGAGCAGTGTTAGACACCGGCAACCCATGCAATTGCATCAGCCCTGAGACAGCAAGGGGGTCCCTTGCCATGGTGACTGACTCAGTTACTTATGAGGGTGGGGCCCCAGAATCGAGTGACAGAGGACACATGGCCGAAGCAGAGGAATAGATGATGCAGCTGCTCGAGGACCCATGCACTTGGAGGGCCGCTGAAGGCTCAGGGCTGCTTGGCCACACAACATACACCTGGCGCAGGCTGCTGCCATTGTGTGCAACCTGCTGGAACCTCTAGAGCAGTGGTTCCCAACCTTGTTCCGCCGCTTGTGCAGGGAAAGCCCCTGGTGGGCCGGGCCAGTTTGTTTACCTGCCATGTCCGCAGGTTCGGCTGATCGCGGCTCCCAGTGGCTGTGGTTCGCTGCTCCAGGCCAATGGGAGCTGCTGGAAATGGCGCGGGCCAAGGGACTTACTGGCCACCACTTCCAGCAGCTCCCATTGGCCTGGAGCAGCGAACCGTGGCCAGTGGGAGCCGCGATCGGCCGAACCTGCAGATGTGGCAGGTAAACAAACCGGACCAGCCTGGCAGGGGCTTTCCCCGCACAAGCAGCGGACCAAGTTTGGGAACCACTGCTCTAGAAAGATCAATGTGCTAGCCCCAACTTTGAATTTTGCCTGAGGAAGGGACCTCCAAAATGGTGGTTCTGCCATGAATTCTGATTACTAGGACCGTCAATGGCAGAGCCTCCATTTTGGCTGCAGGCCCCTCCTCCACTCCCATTGTTCAGGCCAGTGAAAGCGTGTGCAGCAGGAACCAGCACACTGCTCTTCCTAGGGGGTCTGGCTCCAGTTCTGGTGGCAGCAGGGGTGGTGGTTTTGTGGCTCTGGCTCTCTCGGCAGCTGTTCTGGCTTTGGCAGGAGCAGTGGTGATGGCTCTAGCTGTAGCAGTGCTGGTGCAGGGCCAAGGCCAGAGGGAGCAGATGGCAGGGCATGGAGCTGGGCAGCGGAGAGAGTGAGGCAATGGGGGAGTACAGCAGGGATGCAGAGGTAGGGATGAGTTGGGAGGGTGAAGAAAGTGAGTTTATTTGGGTGTGGAACACATATGGGCGGGTCCACAATAAAAACCTGCACTGGGGCCCCTCTTTGCTCCTCTGCCACTGGCAGAGCGGAGAAAGAGATGCAGGGAGGCTGGACCAGGTGGCACCCGGTCAGCATTTGCTGACTGTATTGACTTAAATCTGCCGCTGAGCAGAAGATGCTGAATTTCTTATGTTTGATTTAGTCCTGTTTTGAGGGACCTCAGGGGAAGGCCTTGCGGGTCCCAGCCTGAGGAAAAGAAGCCAAAGACAAGTTGTGGTATGTTTTCTTCTGCAACCTGGATGTTGGGCCTCTGATACCCTGGAAGGGGTTAGACTGTATGTGACCTGGCCAGAGGGCCAACTCACTGGAAGAACCAGACCACCGTTGTATTAGTTCAGATGCATTAATTCAGGGTCAACGGTGTTAACATGATACTGACCCTGTCCAACATTAAACAGGTCCAGGGTCTGGTATGCAGAGATTTCTGCTTAGTAAAATAGCAAACGCACCATTAAAAATCCTTTTAACCTTTTATTATAGATACAGAAAACTAGGAAATACAGTCAAAGCATTTGAAGTGTATGGTATTAAGAGAGAAGTAGAAATAGACCAGAGAAGTAGATCACATCATGCAGGAGGCAGCTTTAATTTATGTCATTGACATAAAATCCATCCAGGACATACCTGAGTGAACAATTAGGTGCAGCACCAATGCCCCATAGCCTCTCTGCACTCCTGGAATGCCTCCGACATGCCCTCTCCCTCCCATTATACTGGTGGGGATGAGCGGGTAGGTTCTAAGGGTGGCAGAACAGCCCCTGCTAGCTTTATACCAGTGGAGAATCCTCCTTCACAGGGAGAATTCACTATCCTTCTCCAAATGTGTCGGGTTTACTTTACAGGTGAAAATTGAACTTGGAAGCCTGGCAAATCTGATCTGTTGCAAGGAATGTAGAGAAAGTAGGGGAACATGAGACACTGAGGTACGAGGTAGATGGAACAGGATAATGTAGGGCCTTTAAGATGAGGAACCTGAACCGGATACAGTACAAGATAAAAATGATAATGAAGGGATTTGAAGAATTAAATATCAGGGTCAGAGTGACAGGAGAGGAAGTTGACTCTGCCAATATTATGGATAGTCTGGATGGAGGAAAAGATAAGCAGAGGAAAGGCCAGAAAGGAGACTACAGCAATTAGGGAAATAGAGGACAAAGGTATGAGCAAGAGTTTTAGCAGAGCAGATAGGGCCTGAAACAATGCCCACTCAAGTCAACAGAAAGTTTCCCATTGTCTTCAATGGCCTTTGGTTAGGCTCAGGGTGAGCAAAGGGTAGATTTAGTGATAGTAAATTAGAAATCAGGGCCAGAAAAAAACCCACCTGTTTTCTGCTTTGAGAACAATAGCTAAGCTTCTTATATTCTCCATTACTTGCTATTCTAGCAGGTAGATGCTCTCCTTAATTATGTAAATGAGTTGATTGTGACAGATTTTAAATGACAGTCTTTCTATTTTGAAGATATATTTTCTTATCAAACTATAACTGAGTGAGTGTCAAAGATGCTCTTTTGCACTTTTATATCTCCTTTTGTGACTAACAGATTTCAAAACAGCATTCATTTATGGAATATGATACTAAATATGCTACATGAATATACGTGATCACTGTATCTTTTTGCCTACCGTGTATTGCTTTTCGTTTTCAGATTGGAATGTTGCTATATTTTAAAGCAATGTCTATTTATATGTCCATAAGAAGAACTGTTTCTGACACTTGATTTTCCCAGAGGAGTTATGATCAGCTAAAATTGAATATAGCATACACTATCTGTGAAGCAAGATTTCTTATTGTCAAATCATTGTTGATGCAAGGAAGCATCACTCACCCAAAATTGCCTTCTGGATTCTCCTCATAAAAAAGTGAAACCACGTCAAAGCTGTTCCACCCACTCTTAGAGACCGCAGCCTTGTCAAAAGCATCTTAAAGTCATTGTATAACAGGTGGCTGGCAGATCCTCCATTTGTATAAATCTGCTTAGTGCCATTGGAGTCATTGGGGCTATGCTGATTTATACCAGCTGAGGATCTAGCATGTTAACTTTATCCATAGACAGAGGGAGACCACTGATCAAAGCCACTAGTGCACTTTTAGTCCTGTACCCAGGTCAAATCCTAGAGTGACCATAATCAAAAGGCATGAAGATTGAAAACAGTGCCTTAGCTGATTCTCAGTAATCTTTCCCAAAATGTTTGGCAAGATTGTCTGTGTTTGCTGTTGCTGTTTCATTATTATTATTATTATATTATCATAGTGCCTAGGAGCCCTAGGCATGGACCAAAACCCCATTGGGCTAGCTGCTGTACAAACAGAGAACAATGAGATGGCCCCTGCCCAAGGAGTTTTCAATCTAAGTATAAGACAGGAGACAACAGATAGATGCAGACAGGAGTACAGGGGAGCGATGAGACTACTGGTGATAAGTAGTGGTCACAGCATACCAGCCTAACCATTGCCAAGTTTCAACAGGCACCATGGCATAGGAGAGTTTTGGAGGAGGATAATGAGGTAGCTTTGCCATTGTTTACGAGGAGCACCTTCCAAGTGGGAGGGGCGGCATGGGAGAAAGAAAAAAGGTTCGAAAACTCAACATACATAACAAGTGCATGATAGAGGCTGGCATCTCTTGAGCAGAGACCTCCTCAGTGTCTATTTGAGAATGACCACAGAAAAAGAGGCATTACAATCTTCACAGCAGGCCATAGCTCCACTGGAACTTTTTCCTTTCTGGGTTGGTGTGGCAATGACAATTTACACAAGCTGAGGTTCAGCCCCTTTTTCTTACTCTGGGCCCATTTTTGTTCAGAAATAGAGGTCTCTTTTCAGCTGAAGAACTGAATGCAACACAGTGAAATTTTCAATCATCATGGGCAACTTTAGAGTTTGCAAACAAGATGCAAAGAAATTAACATTTCAAAGATTTTTCGCTTTCTTGGGACTGTCACATACCCTTGCTGTCATCCTATTTCGGAGTCATTTTCTTCATGTATGGCTAAATACATGATAACTTTATACTGGAGAAAATGCACACTTCTATGGACATTGTTAAAAGATAGCATTGTTCTTGGGAAGTTTCTTTGCTACAGTATAATGAGTAGTTTGTCAAATATGATAATAAATTGGCATTACTCCACTGACTGAGGATCTGGCCTTTATATATTGAAAAGAAAAATGACTTAAGAAATAGGCCCTTAATTTAACTAGCTAGTTTATTTTCTGTAGATTCTTTCAAGGGCAGCATGGCATACCTTTCAACAAGGCAATAATTCTGCAAATAGTTCAGAGAGTCCTCTCCAATGTGTTTTCTTTAAAAAGCAGCCAGACTGGCTGTCTTTCCCATTACAGAAGATAGAGCTGGATTAGCTTACTTTGAAAACCGTGTAGCTTATCTAACTCTAGTTCAGAGTCTCCTAGTCAAACCATTGTTGTAATACAGTTTGTTTATTTATATTTAATTTTATTATACCTTTTATAATCTGATCAAAGTTAAGTAAACAAACAAGTGGTGCATTGCATTCAGTTATTGCTCTTCAAAGACTTTAGCAAAAGTTCTATAGCACATCTCATTATTGCACAAAGATCAAAGTTATCACAATACTTCAAAATTGTCTAGAATTTTTGGCTAATTCAAATATGATAAATAATAATAGTACCAGACATCACACATTCCAACATAAAATAGTAACTGTTAATATATTGATACAACATACCATAAAGTGCCCTGACTGGAGGCTTGATTCCACTCCCATGTGTTCAGATGTAAGCTAGGCAAACCTGCAATAAAGGCCTGGTATAACTGTGAGCCACTCAACACTGTAGTATCTGAGGGCCATTTAAGTACCTAAATAGACACAGATCTTGCTAGTGTGAGGGTGTCATCTGACCCCATTAGCTCACAATTGCTTAAATGAGTTGGGAATATGCAGTTATCATTAATACAATTAGTCTATTTCAAGTAATTGATTCTTTTGATATTTTTATTTGTACTGATCTACCATCTGAGGTCCCATCCCTATTGACACTGTACAAACACATCAGAGATGGCATCTGTACTGAAAAGCTTACAACAGAATGCCCAAATCAAGTGCACAGTTAGCATACATTTAGTAAAAATTATGTGAGGGCAACCAAAGGTTATGGTCTATCTAGCTTTTCCAGGAATTTCCATAATTTCACTAGCACTTAATCCCTTAGGGGGGAAATGATTTTTTTTTTTTGCTACTCTTATGAATTGACAGACTTAGTAAGCAAACAAGTATAATTCTCTCTAGATGCATCAATTTATGGTTTCCATATACGTTCCATATAGATTTGGGGTATATAATAGGGAAATGGGAATATCATGATTCCGGTCTCAAGGACATGACAGCAAAGCTGACAAATGTAACTGTTCTGTTTACCATGCATTTCTGTACAATAAATCTCAAATGGTTTTTCACCAATGTCCATAATTCTGGCAGAATTTTTACATGCACACTATGTAGTTGTCTGTCTTAGAAGATTCCTGTCTAAGCAGGATTATGATGTGAATTGGGCTGTGTGCTTACTGCAAGGTTCACATTATGCAGATATTATAATTTCAGATGACAATTTCTCATGTTCCAATTTTAATGAGGTCCTTATTATAAAGTGAGAATTCCTGGACTCCACCTAAATAAATAGCATTCTCTTCCTGTATCTGTGACCAAGAGAGTAATGCTTACATGTATTTTTACTAGAGATTGGTCACCATGAAAACTATTCTAAATTGCTTTGATTTTAATGAAATATATGACAAAATGCAATGACAAAATGCAATGTCAAAACTAAGCATCTTATGGGCTGGGAAAAAATGAAATCCTTTTAAAATGTCTGCAGGGTATTCATATACATTTTGCTTAATGTGTGTATTACATAGACATGAGCTCATTACCCTATTTAGGAGAACTGTCTTTTGTTCAGATATACTTCTATGAGCTCCATTGATAAATTAACACTGGCAGGAACCCTATACCAGTATCCAGAGAGGGGTAAATTCTGCAACTGGTAAAGAGCTTGCTTTACATTGCTGCAGACCATGAGAACCAGCTCCATCACTAATGGTCTATTTTTCTCCCCAGCCACGGAAATCTTGGTTCTGAAATAGGACCAGCAAAGGGAGAAAGGAAGGGACAATGGCAGTATTGAGTGGCTAACCGGAAGTGAAATTGCAGCTAATATATAAATGCAATGGCATGGTGTAGCCATTTAAGTCTGTAAGGAACTTTGGGACCTTTTGGGATGGAGCATGCCAAAGTTCTTCTCATTCACATTGTACCTATATAAATGTCACTGTGCATTTATAGCTTCACCATTGTGATATCTGAGCACTTTTCTGATTGTTTATATAAAATAAGGAGGAAAGCAATGTGGCCTCATGAACCACATACAGTCCTGAAATCTAGCAATCCCCACCTTCTAATGCTGTTGATTCATTTTGTGTGGTGTTGGAAAAGTCACTTGTAGAAAGATTATCCCACCCAGAGCTGGATCCTGGATCTGGTCCTCGCCTCCTCTGGATTCACCAGGTTCATGTACCATCCCAAAGGCCTTTCATGCATGGGAGGGGTAGTCCTGTTTCTCTCCCCTGACTGGACAGTGATGGGGTGCCTCCTTGAGAGAATCCTTGCAGCCAGTTAATCATGAAGGGGAAACATCTGGACAATGGAGCAGATTTTAATGTTACAAATGGGAGGAAATACAAAGTTAAGATTCTCTCTGAAATGTAACTCAATCAGATAGCACAAATAAGCTAATACTGGTTTGTGAGCAGGATTTCCATTTGCTACCATCAATGCAGACGACAAACTGAAAAAGCCTGCTTTCATATGCTAATGGAACTGGTTGGGTTTCAAACTGCGCTGAGGAAGAATGCTGCTCAGCTGATGGACCACTCTAACAATGGTTGATGCTCAGATATGATAGTAGGGGCCCAGGTACCAAGTGATGAATGCACCATAAGAACTAGAATTCAATAGAGCTCGTGCATCCATCTTTTGTTCGAGAGAGCCTGAGTCTTTTGACCTTTAAAGGAATATTGCAAGACCTATTTATTTGCCCAGGATTTTTCTGAGGGTGTGCATTAAACAGGGAAAGTATTGGTTTTCTGTGTGCTGGGGAGACTTTGGGTATGTCTACGGGTCAATAAAACACCTTGCAGCTGGCCCAGGTCAGCTGACTTGGGCTTGCAGGGCTCAAGCTGCAGGGCTATAAAACTGCAGCGTTGATATCTGGGCTTGGTCTGGAGCCAGGGCTGTGCGACACTGTGATGGCGAGGGTCCCAGAGCCTGGGCTCCAGCCCAAGCCTGAACACAAACATCTACACTGCATTTTTATAGCCCCGCAAGCCTGAGTCAGCTGATCAGACCAGCCGTGGGTGTTTAATTGTAGTGTAGACATACCCTTTGTGCTTATTTTGATAGCAACACCTCTAAGCTACACACTATGTGTTTAATTTTTTTTCTTTTGTCTGCATAGAGATGCTATGAATAGCAGGTGTATGGTATAAAGAAAATATATGTATATTTTTAGTAATACAGAATACGTATTTCAGGGATGCTAAGTTACAGTTGCTTTGGAAACCAAACCTTTGAATTTCCTGATTTATGTATGGTTTAATGCCATGGCTGAGATTTCCGGTAGTTTTCTTGTTGTTAATATTGTCTATGTTCTCTGCTGACTGACTTGAGGCAGTCTTTTCTACAGAGGATTACCCACAGGGAGTATACAAAGACCATTCCCGCCTTCCTGAGATGCATTTTGCTGTGAGATAGTGATAATATACAGCTCTGAACCTTACTTTTTTTCCTGCCTTAAATTATTCTGCTTATGTCAAAGTGAGGAGCTGAATTTTAATTGGAATGAAGTTTGATAAGAGTAGATCAGTGTTATTAATAGGGCAATGAACAAGACATATGTTCTACAGTGCTAGACTTTACAATGTGAACAAAAAAGGAGATTCTTAAAATTTACTATCCAATGATAAATAATAAATTGTCCCATTTACTATTCTCTCTATTGTATCTTCCAATCTGATGTAAAATTATAAAGGCCATACATCTTGGTACAGGAATAAAACCAAAATATTACAAATAGCTAATACAATAATGAAAACTTATGGGTGATTCTCAGGATACATTTAATAAGGTTAATGTAATATGCACATGCTTTGTTTCTTCAACAATATAAATCACTAATATTTCATTAAGTAGCATCTGCAAAAAAAAGTTTCTAGACATGCACGTCTTTATCTGCAGTGTTCCCCGTCATTCCCAGAGTTAGTGGATTTAATACAAGCTTCATTTCTGTACAACACTAAGAATAATTATGGATGTAGGCATTCTGTTGCCTAGTGCCTACTCCTAAAGCCTACTCCTAAAGCCTAAATGCTAAACAGAATGCCTACTCCTAAAGCCAACTCCTAAAAGCCAACAGCCATTCACACAAAGAGGCCCTGAATGGTTTGCTGCCCCTAATATATTTGTTGTCTAGTGCCTAAAATTTCTGACTGGCGTGACTAGAACTTAATCTTGTAGTTATCCACAGGCAAAACTCCCACTGAAGCCCACAAGAATTTTGCCTGAGGAACTCCAAGACCATGCAGCTTCAGGGAAATCCATTTTTTGGGATTGTGGGGGGTTTTGCAATGCAGAAGCTAGACATTAGGGAATGGCCAACAAAGTATAATAAAGTAAGCTCCCTAAGCCTACTTCTAACTGAATTTAAAGAGCTGGATTGTGACTTTACACAACACTTCCTGTGCAAGGTTGTGTCTAAACTGAACCAACCCAAGAGCAGCCCCAGTTCATTCTGACTCTCAGAACCCCACCAAGTCACACTTCCTCCTGTGCTTCCTGTTGTCCTGATGGGGAATTGAATTAGTACTTTACTGCCGACTCAGCTCCTCTAGCCAGTCAGCAAAGGCTCCACCCTTTTCCCCTCACCTCCCTGCCCACCTACTGAAGGCACTGTACTGAAAGTGGACTGCGTAGCCCACCTACAGTTCAAAGGGGGGATTTACTCCCCTAGGTATATAATCCAAGTCATAATCTAGCCCTAAGAGATGAAAACATTACAGACAGAGAAACATTTTCTAGCAAAACACCATAGTGGTTGACTTAAATTGAAACTTGCACCACGTGCATAAGAGAATGGAGAAAATGCAGAGATTGACTGGATGTTTTCCCTTCAGCATAAGATATCTTTCGAAGGCTCTGGATTGATTTGACATACATCATGAACGGCATAATAGTGTGTGAGAGTTTGTCTATTTCTGAAGATGTTCAGCATCTTCATTGCTCACTCTGGAAATGACAGCATGCCTTCCCTGTGTGACCTCGCTTCATAATTACTTTATGGCAGCCATTCTGTCTTCTCCATTCAGCCAGAGTCAGCTCTCAGCTACCCCTTGCCAAATGCAAAAGCACACTGTTTTTTCAGAGATTCGAGACCTTTACCGTTCTGCAAGTACTCCTGGTGCAGACTTGCAGCTGCCTTCTGTTAGAGGGACCTCACTCTACCTACCACCCAAGCCAGAGTTGTAGTGCATTTTTTCTCTCTTGTCCAAGACTATCTTTAATTATAATGTCCAGCTGTTTCAAATAAGGTGTATGACTAGAGAACTCTCCAATATAAAATATTCTAGGCTACAGTTGGGGGGCAATTATTGGCTGCTTATCCTCATCTATTAGTATTAGGAAGCTGGTTTTAGGTCTTATCTTTTTGTTCTCACTTCCACAGTAAATGTATTAATGAGTGTTACTCTTCCCCATGATTTTATTAAAAGCTACTGCTCCAAACACTGTATTCTTATTATTTTAATGATAGCCACAGTGTATCTTACAGTATCAGCCTTTGCTGACAGTGATTATATGAGGATATCTGACTTTATCACAGCATTTCCTTCCCGAAATCTGTGCAGATTTTATGCAATGCAGTCACTAGCAAATGTAACTATTATTGAACAACACAGTTTGGATCAGTGTAAACTCATACAGTACTTTACAAATAAAGTGGCATAATCTCTAGTCCAAAGAGTTTATAATCCAAGACCCAAATCCTGCAATAGGTTCACACTTTATATTTAGGGTTGTCAAGGTTCCTTCCCCACTCTGAACTCTGGGGTACAGATGTGGGGACCTGCAGGAAAGACCCCCTAAGCTTATTTTTACCAGCTTAGGTTAAAAACTTTCCCAAGGCACAAACTTTGCCTTGTTCTTGAACAGTATGCTGCCACCACCAAGTGATTTACACAAAGAACTGGGAAAGGACCGCTTGGAGTCCCTATTTCCCCAAAATATCCCCCCAAGCCCTTACACCCCCTTTCCTGGGGAGGCTTGAGAATAAACAAGATGAGCACAAACCAGCCTTGGATTTTTAAGACCCAAAAAACCCAATCAGATTCTTAAAAATCAGAACTTTATTAGAAGAACAAAAAAAAAATTTCTGTTTTTGTGTCTTTTTGTAACTTAAGGTTTTGCTTAGAGGGATTCTCTATGTTTTGAATCTGACTGCCTGTAAGATTATCTTTCATTCTGATCTTACAGAGTTGTTCAAATCCTCCAGATTTGAAAGTATCTTGTCCCCTCATTGGTCATTTTGGGTCAGGTGCCAGTGAGGTTACCTTAGCTTCTTAACCCTTTACAGGTGAAAGGATTTTGCCTCTGGCCAGGAGGGATTTTATAGCAGTGTACACAGAAAGGTGGTTACCCTTCCCTTTATATTTATGACAAGGGTATATAATAGTTTATGAAAGATTAATATGCTTTTATACACTCCAACAGGTTAATAGGTTGCTTATCTAACACCTTCTACTGATGATTTTATAGCCATCTATAATTCATTACTCATGTCGGTAATCTGCTTGTAATGTCTATTAGTCAACAATTAACACTTTATATTAAGGTTACTTTTATAAGGATCATCTACAACAGCATGCAGGTGAGAAGAACCCCATGAATATCCTTCACAGGTCTATTAATAAATCACAGATACAAGGTGGGTGAAGTAATATATTTTATTGGCTCAACTTCTGTTGAGGAAAGAGACAAGCTTTTGGGCCTCACAGAGCTCTTCTTCAGGTATGTCCTGTAATACCCAACCCCCTCCTGGACAGGACAATATACAAAGTCCATTATTCTTTCCAGGGAATAATATGCCATTTTATTACCTTAAATAGTGACGCAGACACTTCATTTTAAACACACTGGATTAGGACTTGAAGAAGAGCTCTGTGTTGGCCCAGTAGAAGATATTACCTCACACACTTTGTCTAAAATCCTGGGACTGACACGGCTACAGCTACGCTGCATATTAATACATCAGACAGACCCCTGATGCAGATTCCGGAAATTTTTATCACCTGGATCTTTAAGTATACATGCGAGCAGGATAGGACAATACACTGGGGACTAAATCTGTGTCCGTGCAAAGGAGAGACATATATGACAGGATGCCCTCCATTACAGGCCATGTTATATTTGTGTTGGCAGTGTTTTAATATTATAACTTTACTTGTGTCTAAGTTGTTGGCATCCCATATTGCTTCCTCATGCAGTGTGGTATGGTCTGGAATATGTGTAACTTATTTTTGGGGGGAGGCAATACAGTCCAGTGAACAGGGCACTGTTCCTGCATATGCAGAGCTAACCCCTGCTTGAATTAACCCTTGTAATCATATAGCAATCCACACGATAACAAGCAGATAAACATATGGAACCTGCAATATTCATAAAATATTTCGCTGTAGGTGCTATGCTTCCACGTTCATTCCAAAGAAGATACCAAGCTGTGCTCTGACAGAGCTGTTAATGCAGGCAGCGTAAGTGTTCTGAATAACATGTATCCTAGCTCCTGAATGATCTCCTGCAGTGTGTGGACACACCATTCGGAATGCCACTAACCATTGTGCCAGATAAAATTCCATAAAGGGAATACAAATATCCAAGAGGGCATTTGCTGGGGCTCTTCCTAGATTCTGTGCAGAATTGCTCACTTTTAGCTTTGGGGTGAACTTGTGTGCAGAAGTATACTTAAGACAGAACCTATGTTCTAGCTGGATGATGACTAATCACAGGGAGACAAATCCTGCAGCCCACTGGAGCTAGATCCTGCCACCCTTATTTGTACTGAATTCAGTGAGATTACTTATGGAGTAAGGTACTACTTAGCATGAATAAACGTGGCAGAATCTGGCTCACTGGAGTCATTAAAATATAACTGCACTTCTTAGTTAAGGTGAAGTATTACATTCCTGAGAGCCCATGGAACTACTCATGTGAATCCTAGAAGATTAGGGTTGGAAGAGACCCCAGGAGGTCATCTAGTCCAATCCCCTGCTCAAAGCAGGACCAACCCCAACTAAATCATCCCAGCCAGGGCTTCGTCAAGCCGGGACTTAAAAACCTCTAAGGATGGAGATTCCACCACCTCCCTAGGTGTGGAATCTGTGGAAACACTCACTTCAGTTGAGGCCTTGCTCTGTAATTATTGCCTCCAAGGCAAAAATGGGTGTAAAATGCTACCAAATTAGAACAGCAGCACCTTACATTCACTCTGCACCAGTGTAAATGATGAGATAATGAGCAGAGAAATGGACAGACAAGCCCTGGAGTTCAGACTGAAATACACCAAGTTATTGTACAAAGTGGCTGAGAAATATATACACACAGCCATCTGAGTGTACATAAAGAGGAGTTGTGAGGCAATCATAAATAACCATGTTTTAAGAATACAAATTAAGTTTTTCTTTCAAAACTTGTTTGCATCTTTTTAGACCTTACTTCCTTTTTTTTTTAATTTATTACAGAATATCCATTTTATATATTTAGCAGAGAGGTTCTCTGCTGGTGTAAATCAGCACAATGCTATTGACACTAATGAAGTGATGGAGATTTACACAAGCTAAGGCTCTAGCTCTTACAATTGTGTTAAATAGTATCTTCTTCTGTATCTTTCCCTTCACATCTCTTCTAGTAACTGAAGTCCTTGTGGTGAAGAGGAAAACTAGAGTGGATCTTAAACAGGATAATTTATGCTGCTAGAAAAACTTTTTTTAATTTGGGCCTAAAATAACATTTGCATGGAAATATCGTAGCCATCTTGATGCCATTGCTGAAGATTTGCTGTGGAACATAGAAACCCACTAATATTCAAAACTCCAGTGATGTTGCACATTAAAAAATTATACGCACTGATCAATAAAGTGTGAAAGGACTGATGAAACACACTGTATTTTTCTGGGACAGTAATTTTGCTCCATGAATTATTTATAAGGACTGTGAAGTAGAAACAAAAGAAGTATGAAAGCAAGGCTTACCTTATCACTCATAATCTTGCAAACAGCTCCAAAGAAGCTATAATCATTTGCTACATGCTGGGATATCAAAGAACAATGTAATATTGCGGCACGTAAAAATGTATTATAATATATTAAAGAAATTAGCCCCTGGTGAGTTGATAAGTATAGGCTGTAAGATTCTTTTCTTAGAACGAGTTACCATTTTTGCTGACAAAGTGAGTTTCTTCAAAGCTGTCTTGCTTTGGCATCAAGGACCAAGTAAAAAGTGAAATGGAAAAGATTGACTTTGCAGTTGATTTCAGACTTGCAACAGGCAAAAAGATGTGCTACAAAATGACATCCCAAACTTTTGTGAAGGGAATTACTATAGATTTTAGACTTATCACTGCCATGATGGTGGCAGTTCTTTTTGGAAAGAATGTTAGGTTTAGCGGTACTTGGGTTTGGTTAATGTTTTCAAAAATATTTTAACAAATTGCATACAGTAAGATATAATCACTAGTTCTTTTATATTGTGTTCATACATTTTTGCATCATAAATTCCCTTAACACATGTTCCCCAAAAGAGAATGGAGGGTGCGGGAAAAAAGAAATCCCTTAGTTATATATTTGTTTTCTAAGCATTCCTTTCTTAACTAAACTAAAGCCTTCCCGTACATATGGCTGTGCCTTGTGTCTGCCTCAACAAGAACTGTCGGAACCCATGTTTCCTGTTCGGAAGCTTGTGACATTCCTTCATATGTTACCAATTCTGTATTTTTCTCATTTAGACAGTGTCTCACAATATTATCAGATATTAGCAATGCTATTTTAATCCAGAAAGTGCTAGTTATCACACTGACACTAAGTATGGAGAGGTCTGGTGAACACTGCTGACTACATTTGTCTCATTACCTTAGGCTCCCCTGTTTGTTGTGTCCCACCGTCAGCTCTCAACTTATCTTAGGTTGTAAGCTCTTGCAAGCAGATATTTTCTTTTGTTATGGCTTGGTGCAGCACCTAGTACAATGACATACTGATCCCTGAGTGGGGCTTCTGGGTGGCCTAGATTCTAGACCCTTGCACTGGGACTCAAACCATCTGGGTTCCATTCTTAGCTCTGCCATTGGCTTGCAAGGTGATCTTGGGCAAGTCAATTTACCTCCATGTCTGTTTCCCCATCTGTAAAATGGGAATAATGGTACTGACCTAGTTTGTAAAGTACTTTGAGCTTTGCTGACTTAACGTGCAATATAAGAGCTAGGACTAATAATAATATTTTTATTTGTGTGTGTACAGACACTTCTTGCAGCACTGACCACTGAATTATCTTTGCACCTCATCAACATTAATGCATTTATTCTCAGCAGCCCTGCAAACTATGGAAGTTTTATCCTCGTTGTAAAAATAGGAGCTGAGTCAGAGATATTAAGTGACTTTAGGTCACACAAGAATCTTGTAGCACTGGGAACTGAACACAGACCTCCTGAATTCCCATTTAATGGCATAAGCAGAGGACCATCTTTCTATAATTTCTAATGAATTTCCTAAGTATAGCTTCTCATTTTGAAATGTGTAGTACATTTTCACTTCCATTTTGGGACCTATAGCATAAATTACAGTTCCTCAAATCCTGCTGAAGTATCTGAAGTGCTTGAGTAGATTACTTGAGAATTCTCTGACTTTGTAGTGGCATCTTTCACAACGGCACAATTATTTTTCCCAATTTTATGTGCCAATTTCCCCTGGTGCTCACTTCTCTCACAAGATGAGTTGACTTGTAATAAAGAAAGCGTATCGCTCAGCTGTTAAAAGGCCAGTGTGATCACAAGCTGGAGGTTTCCTTAGAGGAGAGTTCAACATCATTCTTAAGCACAAATGAGAAATATATTTATTTGCAAACTTCTGTACTCAAAGGGAAACAGAACAGAGCAGCTCAAAAAGTCATGAACATTGTGTGTCCTTTCTTTCAAAAAATCTTTTTTTCACTGAATTTTTGAAACGTTAAAAAATTGGAAGCTTTTTTCATGAACATTTCTCTTTTTGTGCCCCACCCCCAAAAAAATCAAAATTCTTTTTTTTTTTCAAACTAGCTTTAAAACAGAATTTTGTGTAACCCACACAGAGTGTGGTTCAAAACTACATCAACTTTCCTAGATGTGACAGAACTTATAGGGGCTACAGTTCTGCACTCAGGTGTGGAGACCTCTTACTGACAAAGTCTTGAGTTGCCTGGGCAGAGAAGAATTTGGTTGTGTGTGCGTGTGTTTGTGCACACACACATTTTCTGTGTTTTCAAGATTCTTTTTTTCTACTATTTGCCTAGATATGGGGTTGTGCATTTCAGAAAATACCTTAGTGAAGGATTCATGGACCAAACAACTTTTCATGTCATAGTGAAGATACTGGGAGATAGCGAATTGAAACTGTATCTCTGTAAAACAGTGTTGAAAATGAGATTTTTTTTTCCCTTGAAAATAGCACCATTTCCTTTCAATATAAAACTCTTTCAACATCCTCTCCCTTCACCAACAGCACCTTTAAACATGAAACCTATGAAGAAGCTCTTCTCCTCTGATGTGACTTCTGACAAACTCTACCTCTTATCTATATGTCTGAATCTTCACATGAAGAAAATAAAACCCAGGGCCCAACCGTGCATTTTTTACACACCCAAAACTTCCAACATCTCTTGACTTCTGGTCACAGATTGTCAGAATAGCCTTAAGTTTTATAGGTTGGTATTTTTAGGTAAGGAAAAACAGAGATAGTATATCTCTAATGCAGTATTTTCAGTGCAGTGCTAAGCCATTCAATATTTTTGTCATTTGGGGATATTTTTAATAGATTTTTTTTGTTATGTTACCTAGTCTTTTGTGAAAATTTCAATGGCTTAGTCTCACTTATGCTGGACAGGATGAGAATAAAATGCTAGCGAGCAAAACTGAAGTACAGAATCAATATCAGTATGATTTTTCCACTATATAAAATCCTGTAAGCTTTGTTTCTGTGTGCGAACATAAACCAGTATCCATGGATAAACACCCACCTAGGTATAATTAGTATAGAAAAAATATATGCTTTACATGGTAACACTAATATTAATGAATAAACATGATCTCTCACTGATATATGTAGCAGCTTATGAGATCTTTTCATAGAAAACTCTCTAGAAATCCAAGGTATTTTCTATTATTTAAAAGGGAGCTATACATCTTTTACAAAAGCACATGGTATAAGAAGAAAACATACAGTACCGATTCATCTCCCATGAGTGTAGCAATGATCTCAAAATCACTTAGTGTACTAATTTCTTCAGACAAGGGAAAAATCATTAAAGAATTAAGAAAGAAAACACGACCTTGTGATGTTCCAATATAATGTCTCATTTTGCCTTTTGCCTTATTAAAATGGAACGTGACATTCTTCTTAAATAAGTTGCATTTAAATGAGATTATTTTTCTTTTAGTTGTATTCCTTAACTCGGCTAAATAGCCTAACTCCTTATGTCGGGTATACATGTGCATTTAAGTCTACTACATTGCACAGGTAGAATAGAGCAGAACTTGGCTATGTGTTCTCATACATTAAGATTTTTCACAAGTACACAGCACTCATATTTCCCCTTGAAGCCAATAGGAACTGAAGGTGTTCAGCACTTCTGATAACTGGACCCCAAATAACAAGTGATGGGCTATGTCTGCAGCAGGTAGATCTAGCTCAATAGTTCAGGCCCCCACAGTTCACAAGTATTTGGGTCTGTAGCTAGGATTCAGGCCCATCTCTACAAACAACAAAACTATAGAACAGTGTTTGCTCAGCACAGGCTCTATCTCTATGCACAGAGCAGAGATTTATCATTGTCATACATAGTCATACAGAATCCCACAAAGTCAATATATGTACCTTACCATAAAGGAAAGGAAGAAAAAACATAAATTGTCTCAACTGAAAGCTAGATACACTGGAAACTTATTTCACTTTCCTTGCATTGCAGCTTCACCGCCATCAGATCTTTAACTGCATAAGAAAAGGGAAGAATAAGGGGGGGAAAATATTGGGCCAAATTCAGACCCAGAAACAGCAGTCACACTTTCCACTGCAATCAGTTGGAGGAGCACTCATTTATTTCAGAAGCAAAATTGGTCTCCTGACCAAAAGTTCTCTTAGGGTATGTCTACATAGATAGCTGGCCTGTGTCAGCTGACTCAAGGTCATGGGGCTTGGGCTAGGGGGCTGTTTAACTACAGTGTAGACGTTCGGGCTCACGCTGGAGCCCAGGCTCTAAAACCCTGCAAGGTGGAAGGGTACCAGTGCTCAGGCTGCAGCCCAAGCTCAAATGTGCACACTACAATTAAACAGCCCCTTAGACCAAGCCCCATGAGCATAGGCTCAGCTTTTGCACAGGCCAGCCACACGTGTCTAATTACAGTGTAGATGTACCCTGAGAGGAAGGATGGTCACATGGTTAGATCACTGACCTAAAACTCTGGAGACCGACATTCAATCCTACTTTGCAGCAGAGTTCTTGGGCACCACAGTTAGTCTCCCTTTGCCTCCGTTCCTTATCTGTAAAATGGAATAAAAACACTTTTTCTGCCTCACTGGTGTGTTGTGAGGATAAATGCCTTAGTTTCAAACACTTTGCAATCTTTAATGTAATGACCGCCATCTAAGTAACAGAGTGAGAGAGTTTATTGCAGTTTCGTTGTGCTGCAGGTACGCTGATAGCAAAGTCCTGTGTACAAAGCAATACTTGAGAACACAATGATTGAAGTCTTAATCGTACCTGAGAGAGTGAGAGACCTCCATCTCATGAAAAATACTCTGTTTAGAGACAACTCCCTGCTTATATATTATATACACGGTGCATTTTGTCTTCTGCCTTACTTTTAGGACACTTACATGACAAAAGGAGGACTCTGCTTTTCCGAGTTCAGTCTGCTGTTTGTGGATTTTGCTGGTGGCTGTGAAAATGATCATGATTATGGTGAAACAGAAGATTATGCTCATTCCTCAAATGAGCTCATAATAAGATTAAAACTTAAAAGCAAGCACATCTCCCTTGCAATAAAGGCAAAAAAATGATCACGAGATACTGCACAGGAAGATTTTTTTTTTCTAAATACAGCAAAAAGATTTTCAGAGTTCTCCAGGATAAATCTATAGTTTGTTACTACATAGTTATAAGGGTATACATGACCACCTAGCCATTAGGCAGCATGGAGGGAAACAGAAGGGTGCTCTCTTCACACAGGAGGATCCAGTGGTGGACTGCACACAGGGGTAAATTGGCTATGCAGAGGAAACGTGGCATTCCGCCACCACCATTTTAGCACTTTCATAGTGTCACACTCCAATGGCCCCCCCCCTCCTTCAGGGAATCTCCAGGGAAGGCAGATCAGCACTGTATATTGCTAATGCTGCTGCAAGCATTGCAAAGCATTTTGGGGAGGGTCAGAGGTGTATAAGTGGGGAGTAAAAGTTTCCTTTGCAGGTATGAAAGGCTGGTGGGGGAGAGAAAGAAAAAAGCAAAGAACGGGTTAATTCAACACTGCAGCTAGCAAGCTCAGTCCGAAAATAAAAAGCTAATTCCAGCCCAAGGCCAGCTGCTACCTGCCAAGACAGAAAAGGGGGAAGTCCAAACCTCCCCCCCGCAACCAGCCGTAAAAAAGAAAAGTTGTTAAACAAAATGCAGGGGCCAGGAAAAGAAGCAAAACGGCAAAGGCCAGCCAGGAACAAACAAAACTGTCTCACGGCCCTAAAACCGGGTGTTTTGGAAAAGGGAAAAAGACCACAAAAAGCCGGTTTGAACTGGTACAAAAAGCACCAGAAACAAAGGTTGCGAAATAAAACACCCCCAAAGAAGCCTTAACACCCTCCTAAAAGCTGAAGCAACTCGGAGAGCACAGCAGAAGCCTTAAAACCCTCCTAAAAGCTGAAGCAACTCGGAGAGCACAGCAGATCCTTGGATGGCCTGGGCCCAGGACAGCACTCCTGTCCACCTTCCCCCACCCCTTCTTCTGATGTTACACACAGACTCGGCCAGTCTGGGTCGTGCGTGTGAGAGTATGAAAGTGGGTTAGGGCATGGGGCATTAACGCTTTCTTTCTTCCCCTAAGTAACGTGGGAGCATTCCGAGCACTCTCTGCTGGTACTTTATTATTTTATCAATAAAGCTTTAAAATTTAGACACTTGGTGTACCTCGTCATCTCCGCCCCAAAAAGATCCTGTGGCCCCAGCCCAATCAACTGTGGCCCCAGGCAGATTGGGAACAAAAATCTGTCACAATAGCGTCTACCTAAGAGCTCATTTCTACATGTCTGAGTGATGAATAACCAGGAGGGGTTGGAGGAATGGTCATTCTACACAGCATGTTCCATGGAGGTCATGGTTTGCATGACATTTGCATTATATATTATTGTTGTTTTCCTTTATAATAACTCTTCCTTTCCATGGCTTTATCAGACTGTAGGAGCATGGTAAGGAGACTAACAAGCCAATGACTGCATGGCACCTGCACGAGCCTTGTATGCTTTGCTGGAAGGGGGCAGCATCGATTCAACAGGAGATCCTTTAAAGCCCTGTGATTAAATGAGCCTTCACTGGGATTTCCTATGGATTTCACACAAGTCGTTCCATATGCACTGTCCCTTTCACTCCTCTACCTTACCACCAACCCTGAAGAGATAATTGAGTGGACTAAAAACAGCACATCTCTAGAGAGCAGCTGTTTGAACTGTGAAGGAGAGCATTTGACAAAAAGTACATAGGAAAAAAGATGCAGCAGTTTGTTTTTGTCAGGCCTGTGTTTGTTAGAAAATTTGATCTGACCACACTGGGACATAATGGATACAGAGTGAATTCACTGCATGACAGAAAGCAAGTGTAGCTCTTGTACCTCAGCATACCCATACAGCCTGATGTACCCCCAATAACATCATCTATTGTACTTCAACAGCAAGGTTTTCTGTTTTTTTTAATAAACTTCATGTTTTTTCTCTCCTTTTTCTTGAGTTGTATTAGAAAATAAGCCCCTGAAAAGGGGTGTGACAAGGCTCCAGTGAAATTAGAGAACACAGAATAAATTATAACATGAAAAGTTATCTATATCACACATTACAGCCTGTTCTCCCAAGTGCTATGCAGGTTCTTCTAGTTTGCCAATCAAATATGAGTTGGAATAGAATAACAGCATGCTACCCTTGCTTTTCTGGTTATTGCCATTCACAACTGTCCGTGTGCAGGAAAATTCCTAAACCATATCATTGCAATACAAGCTGTCAGTCTTCTAAAATAGACACCCTGGATGCCTTCTCCTTTGTCCATAGCAACTCTTGAATAGCTTGAAGAGCAGCTAATACATAAACTACAGGCCGTGCATTGTGTTACACACTGCAGCAAAATGAGTTCCATGATATTTCAGTCTCATATCATATGAACACACCAAGAAGATTTCCGAAACATTGAATCAGAAAGGACAACTGATGAGAAATGTATTGCCAAAGACAAGGTGGGGGGAGAAGTCCACCCCTAAATTAAACTAGAAATTGAAAGAAAAGGAAAAGTATACTGTTCAAAGAAGCCACTGGAAACCAGTGCTGCTACATGTGTGGAACATACTGATTTTAAGGAGCGAAGGTTTCCTGGTGATTAAATAGTCTGACCTGCATAACACAGGTCATACCATTTCACAGTTATTTCTGTGTAAAGTCCAATAATTAATAATTTGAGGTAGAGCATATCTTTAAAAAAACGCACACACAAAAAACACCTCCAGTGTTCATTTAAAGATTTCAAGTGATGGAGAATCCGCCTAATAACTTGGAAAAAATTTAAAGGTACCACTTAGTTTTCATATGTATCACCTGGTCTATACCTGGTATTTGAATGCAGAACCTCTTTCAGTGTAACAAGGACTCATAATCCTACACCAGCAGTCCACCATCCAGGGTCATAGAACAGGGTGGTAGGAAAAGTCCCACTTTTAAAAAATATATATATAGCATTCTTATTCTCCAACACAATTCAGTGCACTTCAGAAGGGAGACATAAATGCAGTCTTTAACTGAAATACAGTGAAGTAGCCTTTACTTTTCCACCTCCCCCTATAAACGTTCTGCAGCATTATATCCTACACAATATTTTGTGTCTTCTGTTTCCCTACTATTTTTTTTACAGAATATTGTGAGATTTGATTATTACAGGCCAGTTATTTCTAAAAAATGAGTAACGCTTCCACTGGGTACTGCTAAAATGCACACAGAGGCATATTTTAATTGTCTATGAATATTCAAAACCTCATTATTGTTACAGTTCTATAATTATCCTATTCCCCTGACAAAAACATGCAGCACACAATAAAAAAGGCAATCCATTAAAAAGTGTTGACATCCACGTTCAACAGTTTTCTGGCTTTTATACTAACTAGTAGGCTGTTTATCTTAGGCTATTAAAATCATTTCTGGGAGACACTCTGGTTCCAAATTTAGCATAGCCTCTTCCCGTGAAAATACAGTGTGTACAGTTAGTATTGTAACCATTCTTTCATGTTGGATATACAGAGTATTCCAGATAACCAGCAGTATCAGCAAAGACCCAATCTTGCAATGAGCTCTGTGCAAGCAGTTGTATGGAGGCCCATTGCAATCAACGGAATTCTGCATGGGCAGAAAGGTCTGCCAGTGTAGAATTTATCACATCCTCAGAGTCTGTGACACTACAGAAAACTCACAACTATACAAAAAAAGAGAGGTAAGGGGTGTGTGTGCATTTTTCAGATCCCCTCTGTGCCTGATCTGCAAAGGATCTGAGTTTGTGACAGCCCCAGATAGAAAGCTTTGGTTTTTTTAGCTCAGGCTGTAGCATCTCATGATTTTAGCTTTGGAGGTCCCTGTTTCAATCCCATCTGTGCCAGCCAAGATGGTAGCTATCACATGTGCACTGTGAAGTTCACATGCTGGCCCTTAATCTTTTTTCATGGGAGGAATCTTCAGTTTTGTAAACCAGGAAGACTGAAACTAGGACCAATTTCTCATTTCTAAGAAAATTACCTTAGATACATGATGCACAGTGTATACTCTACGTTGGGATAGTGTGATCACTCCTCTTAATTTCTTTTACTTGGTGCTTTATTCAGGCATTTGCAGAAGCAGCTGCTGAAAGCAACAGAACAGTAACGATATTTACCAAAGTTTGGAAAACCACCTTAATTAGCATCTTGAACAAATCCCTGTGGTTGCTTTTGAAACCATGGAAGTTTCAAATAGGCTTTTGCAACTGAAAATGAAGCTTTAAAACTTCAAAGATGGTCATGGGGGGTTGCTTCTAAAAGCGATTTGGTCATCCAGGACTTCAGCTGTGAGGAATGTGTGCAGGATTTAATGACTCTCAGTCTGCAGGGTCCTAGGAGAGCAGCAGTGATGCCACGCTGTTCAGCTTAAGTTACAAAACAGCATCATTGTTCTGGACACGGAGTACAGAATCAGGGGATTTCGCTGCATCCTGTACAAAGGGCCTTGTAGCAGAACATCATCTGTCCTTCTGTTATATGCTCTGTAATTAGTGCTTTTTTGAAAAGGTTTCTCTGGGTGCTTACTTATGGAAAGTTTGCTGGGGTCATCTTTTCCCAGTTGTCTCTGTGATCTCAAAAAAATACATGCATTATAGCACAGATTTGTCTGAATCATTCGAGCAGGTTTTTCATTTTAGCACATTATTGTAAAGGAAAAGTAACAATGGTATCATGCTATCTTATCAGAATCCATCCTGCACTCTTTGTAGGCTATATCTTGATAAAGACTTATTTTACACTGCATGCTAAGAATAAGTCATTTATTTTTCTTTCTGGCTACCATTGTTGAGGTTGTTTCTGCACAAGGAGATTGTTGGAGACTTCCTTTAAGTAATGCCAAACAAACTGAAGTATAAGAGAGAGAGTGACCAATGATCCGATGAAGTGAGCTGTAGTTCACAAAAGCTTATGCTCAAATAAATTTGTTAGTCTCTAAGGTGCCACAAGTACTCCTTTTCTCAATGCAGAACAGACATGACATAGCAGAATGTGGAAAGGAAGACATTTCTCTGTGCAGAAATGACTGAATTGTTCTGTTCTGTTCTGAGTTTGCCCACGCTAAGGAATTGATTGGCATGGTTGATATATGACCAGGTTGTTGCTAAATTATTCTGTGAATTACTGCTATTCACAGACACAAACAACCCTATCCAGTTGGTTCTCAAAAGTCTATAGCCTAAGACGAGGAAGGAAAACAGAAAACATGAAACGCCTGTCAGCTATAGTACAAGTAACTGCAGTAAAAAAAAAATCTAGGCGATTACGAATAATGACAGCTGCTGCTCAATGATATCTAATTGTTGACTGAAGCTATGCCCAGTAGGCAAACTGTATATAAACTAATTATAACCTATAACTACAGCACAGAATTTGCTGTTGCTGAGAAAATCTAAATGAGAAACTTTAGTGTGCACTTGTTGCATCAATTCTGTAGCCATGTACACTTCAAAATTCAAGGTGTCCTGGATTTATGTTTTAGCATATACAGAGGCTGCTATTATAAAGGCAACATTTGCCCGTACATACAATACAGTTAACCATAACTTACGTTTAAATGGCAACCATCAGAATATTAATAATGCAAATATAAAATAGGGATCCATAAAAGTTAAGGTACTCAGCCTCTGCAAACTTATTGTAATATTAAAAGCTATTTTATAGTGGCTCCTTTAGTTCTCTGCAAGGATTGTTGCCATGAAGCATGTGTCAGTCATTTCTCGAAATGCCTACTGCAGAACTCAGCACTTTGAAGGATTTGGGAAACAGGGAAGAGGGTTAGGGGGAGAATATTCTCTTCAGATAAGTGAACTGAAAAGTCCAGCATTTTGGAGGACTGCCAGATTACTAAATCTGCTCACTTCTAACAAGAATATAGAAAAAGCCAGTTACAAGAAGAATGCACCTCTTACCACCTGACACCTTTTCTTGAGCTGGCGAAGTCCTCATGATAAACTGGAATTGAGGTAACTATTTGTGCATATTCTCCACTTAGCTCTATTTTTGTTTAGTTCTTTGTGGAACTGGTCAGAATTTTTTTCCATGGAAAATTTATAGAAGAATAGAGGAAAAAAATGTGTCTTCATCAACACTTTCACTGAAAGTTTGTCTTGTTGAAAAATGAAAAACCAAAAAACAATTTTTGGCTGATAATTTTTAGTTTTCTGGGGAAAAAATCAAAAATTCTCAAAGACAGTAAGCACTTGCCATGAAAACTTTTGTGATGTAGAAAACTGAATTTTCCATCAGAAAGAGGTTTTGGTTGGAAAATTTCAACCAGCCCATGTCATTTGGTAGTTAGGAAGCGCTGGGGATGGACAATAGTGCATGAAGCAGTAAGCTCAGGACTTGATTATTTTTTTAAAAATTACTGAAGACTAGATTTTCAAATGCTTACCACCCACAATTGGGGCCGTCTTCTGGAAGAGCTCAGCCCCCATTTAGATATCTAAATAACGGCCCTATTTGCAAAAGTACTGGAAACTCAGCAGTTCCCACTGTGACACTGATGGCCAGATTTTCAAAAGAACCCAAAGTACCCAGTGTGCTGATCTCTTTTGAAAATCTGGAAACTTATTTTGATGCCTAAGTGGAAACTGAGTTCTCTTGAAAAACTGGCCTTATACTTACGGCTTTGGTAAGAATGAGTGTGAATTCATTTCTCTTTATTGCAGGCCAGAAACTTTCTCTCTTCCTCAGTGAGTCATTGAATTACTTCATGCTGGTATAAAAGCCTGTCTTCTGTCCCAGGGAGTGAGACAGTATCATAGAAGTCTTCCTTTCTTGTAAAAAGATATTTAAAGCCTGTATGGGGCAGCCTGCTCTTCAGTGCAGAAAGAGGCTGTTTGGGGAGAGGAGAGTCAACATAAATACGGTTCCCTAGTGCTGTGTTACTACAGTGACAATCAAAAGGTTGGTCTTTAACACACAGTATTATCTAAAATAATGCTGGTATTTTGAATAGTAAGTGACTCCGATACCATTGTGTGGTGACTGCTTGGGAATGATGATTTTTGATGGTAATTGCTGTACACAACCCAGAGAAAGTCTGAACATGAGAAACATATTATTAAAGTTAGTGCTGTATAAAGAAGGCGACCTTTATTTCTGTCTATATATTTGTTTTCTTTTGGAAAAGCACAGCTAGCTGAAGCTGGAAATCCCAGCTGCTACAGCTTCCTGTTTGGGCAATCTTGCAGCTATCAGCATGAGGGGAGTGATTCTTCATCCTGACAAAGTTCTCATATGCCACCGCAGCAGGAAAAGGAGCTGCAAAAGTACCTTTGCGACCAAGGGGAAGCTCATTGACGCAGGCATGGCGTAAGGCAGCCCTAAGCTGCCCTCTTCTGGCTCCCCCCACAATCCCCAGTGTAGAGAGCATTACAGGTGCAGGAAGGGATGTAATGAGGTGGAAGGGGACAGGTCTGTAGCAGAGCATGGAGAGTCTGGAGTAACTCTGGATTGTGAAGTCGCCTGTTAGCAGGACAGGCAACAATGCTGTAACTTAGAGCAGCCCCCTGGGCTACCTGAATTATGTTTGAGGCCATTTTGGTCTCCAAATAGTCCAGGATCCTGAGGGCACAAAGATGGCCTAAAGCCAATTTTGGCAACCTCCTCAGCCCTCTGGTCTGGACTTGTGTGTACACACAAACTCACTTGGTTTATTTTGTTCTTTGAGTGTGTTGTTTTGACCTCGGCTAGTAACACTCTGGGACACCTAACCTGATGGCTATATTCTTTGAAGGCTGTTCTTGTTGCTATCAGAGGCGATATTGTTCACAGCCTGTTTGTAGCAAGAGAATATTAATTTTGCGATGGGGTTGTTACGCTTCACTAATGGGATAATGCGGAGATGTCTGGTTTGTCTACAGAACTTATGAAGCTTCAAGTAATATTCACTAAGGAATAAAAATAGGAACGCTAGCCTGCAAAGGTGGGAGAATAGCGTAATTAGTATTAGATATCTGCAGGCACTTACTCACAATACATACTGTAGCCACACAAGGCAAAATGTAGTTACAGCACAAGGTGCAACATAAGTTAAGATTCATCAAAGCATGTAATGTTAAAAGGAAGTGCTACAGAGTGCAGATATTTGGACTCACTCAGTAGAAGGAGGTAGTTCTGCTCCCATTGAAGCAAAGCAAGCTGCATGTATTATACCACCAGAAGCGTTAAATTTAAAATGAGCTGACATGGTTCAGTGGATAGGGACATTGGACTAAGGCTCCGGGGACCTGGGTTCTAAGCTTGGCTCTCTCATTAGCTCATTATGTGACCTTGGGCAGGTCTCTGTTGTCCTTTCTAGCTTGACTGTAAGCTCTCTGATTATGTGTGCTTTGTATACTGGGGCCTAAGAAATAGTGCAATACAAATAAATAAAAATAACTATTCCAGGCAGCCCCCAGATCTGCATACCTGTAATCTGACACAAAAGCATACCTGACATCAGTAGCAGCATTTCCAGGATGCTTGGATGGGGCTTTTAGTCAACCAGAGAAGCCAGCTGTACACGCAGCACCCCCGTTATGCGACACAGGTATAATGCCCTGGGGATATTCCCTCCAAATTCCTGACCAGTTCAATGGAACAAAAAATGAAGTCACTGCCCTCCCCCACTTTCCTGAGAATCCATCCCATGCTTTACACAGAGTGAAGTGCATTCTGGGACAAGGCTTTGGGAGTTTGAGGCCTTTCTATGGGAGACTTGAATATATGTTGAATACAAGTTCTTAGTGAGTGATGGGTGACCACTCATACCTGGGTAAAGCCTGCCCCTGAAGAGGAACCTCTGGTAGCAGAACCACTGCTATTGTGCTGCACAAGAGAATGGCATGGTTGACGGGCTTTGCAAATGTTTCAAATAAGGAGTCCCTGCAGCTGTGGAGATCTTCTTGTGCGCGTGCCCACTTGGCTGAGGTGGCGTCAAATCTGCTGTGGAAGCAGAGTTCCTCTCTACTCCCGACCTTCAGAGGCCGCTTAAGGCAAATGGCTGCCCTAGGCAACACTTCAGTGTGCCACCCCACACGCCACTCAAATTTGATCTCTCCCCAGTCCCACCATTATGATGGGGGGAGAGCAGCAGGCCAAATTTGAGTGAGTGGTGTTGTGACCTCCTGCATCGGGTTGCAATGCCACTCATGTTTGGCCCAGCCACCCCTCCCTCGTGCCTTGATTTAAGAAGGTCCCTGAAAAGTAGGCACACAAAAGCAGGCATTGCAACACCTACTTGTATCTTTGGGCCATCTCTAGATTTAATACAACCATAATGACACTTGTACTGATAATTACATTCTCCGTTATTTAGCTGCTAACTTTCCCTTTTATAAGGTAATAAATCTCATTAAATGCTCCTTAAGCAATCAATTGATTCATTAACTAGTAATAAATGCTTTTTAACTGCAAATTAAATACCAATCTGAAACACCTATTTAAAGTGCTTACCAACGTGATTTATATTTCTGTGCTGTTTGAAACTCCTAGGTTTGGTTTAAAAATAACTATAGAAGCATATCCATGGAGTTGTTCCTACCACACTGTGGCTTTCACTTTTATAGGTAAAGCACATCTGAGCATGAGCCATGATTCTCTTTCCTAAGCAAATAAAACAAAATCTATGTTCCAGGTGGTGGAGTTGCCTGTCATTGGAAACCAGTGTGTTCAAGCCTCCTGCAAGTCAAGATGGCTGGACTAAATCGTGCTCCCATGAATGACAGTGGCATATGGACTGCATTGGAAGTAGGAGTCTAGTGTTTAAAAGAGTAAGGTGCTGATCCTCAACTGTACAGGGCAACTTGGGAGTGACCACTACATACTGTCCAGTCCCCCAGTGTAAGGTAAGCAGTCTGAAAGCTTCTCTATGTCTGCCAACAGCCCCAACGAGGACTTTGACAGCCAGAGTTTATGGGAAGCCCTGGTTATGTCCCCTTTTCACTGACCAAATCATAGAAAGGGTTAATAATTCATGCGAAAAGGCACTTCTAAAAGGCTAGCAAGGTTAACTAAAAGAAGGTTGAGGGGAGATATGATTGCTCTCTAAATATATCAGAGGGATAAATACCAGAGAGGGAGAGGAATTATTTAAGCTCAGTACCAATGTGGACACAAGAACAAATGGATATAAACTGGCCACTAGGAAATTTAGACTAGAAATTAGATGACGGTTTTTAACGATCAGAGGAGTGAAGTTTTGGAATAGCCTTCCAAGGGAAGCAGTGGGGGCAAAAGATCTATCTGGCTTTAAGATTAAACTCGATAAATTTATGGAGGAGATGGTATGATGGGATAACATGGTTTTGGTAATTAAATATTCATGGTAAATAGGCCCAATGGCCTGTGATGGGCTATTAGATAGGGTGAGATCCGACTTACCCAGGAAAGAATTTTCTGTAGTATCTGGCTGATGAATCTTGCCCACATGCTCAGGGCTTAGCTGATCGCCATATTTGGGTTCGGGAAGGAATTTTCCTCCAGAGCAGATTGGAAGAGGCCGTGGAGGTTTTTCGCCTTCCTCTGTAGCATGGGGCACGGGTCACTCGCTGGAGGATTCTCTGCTCCTTGAAGTCTTTAAACTACGATTTGAGGACTTCAATAGCACAGATATAGGTGTGAGGTTTTTTTTGTAGGAGTGGTGGGTGAAATTCTGTGGCCTGCGTTGTGCAGGAGGTCAGACTGGATGATCATAATGGTCCCTTCTGACCTAAATATCTATGAATCTATGAATTAGATCTACTGGAGTACTATTCACATAGAGTCAAAGACCTGGATCCACAAAGATATTTAGGCACCTAACCCCCAGATTTGGGCCACCTGTGTTTGGGCACTACTGCAATCCACAAAACTGCTGCCTGCCTGCTGCCTAACCCCATAGGTGCCTAAACTCACCTGGTGCCTACATTTGTCAGAGTAAAAGTTCCCTCAAAGCCTATGTTGCTTTTCTCTGCACATGCTCACTGCTGCCTCACTCTAGGCATCTAGACACCTGTCTTCCCCATGCCTGCCCCTACCTTCCTTTAGATCCAAAGCAATCCACAAACTGGAGGAAGACAGGTGTTTCTCCACCAAACTTGCATGTGCGGCCCAATCCAGTAGGTGTGCTCAGAGGCTGCTTATCTCCACACAAGACAGACATAGGAGGCCCTTACCCCCCCCCCTTATATCCTTTATTCCTGTGGTTTAGGTACTCACTTGGGTTATGGGAGTCCCTCTATTCAAGTCCACCCTCTCCCTGATGAGGAGAAGGGATTTGAACAGGGACCTGCCACTTCTCAGGTGAGTGCTGTAACCACTGGACTAAAGGATAGTCCAGTGTGGGCCTCCCTCAATCTCTCCTATTGAAATTGTTCCCCTTCAACAAATAATTGAATAATGCTAATTGGGCCAGAGAGAGTGAGAATCATTATAAAGGTTACAATAGAGGTCCTCCTTCCCCTGGCTGTTGTGTGGATTTAGGCAGCCTCGAAGCGCACACACTGGATTAGGCCCTGCATGCAAGTGAAGCAGAGGAGTGCCTATCTTCCCCTGCTACACAGGCACCTGGCTCCATCAGCAGGGTTGGCCTTAAGACACGTCCATCACATCTCCCATTGGGTAGCATAGGCAGGTTGACGCCGGTTGACATGGACACATTGTGCCGCTGAATACACAGGACAGGATTTCTTCATCCAAAAAACCACAAGTTAATAACATATCGGACTTCCTGTTCAATTTGTTGTTACTTTCCTGCAGCTTAGATGCAGGTACAAAGTATCGCTACATAACCATGATGCAGATAGATGCTGGCAGGTTCCCAGTTAATGAATTATCTGAATTAGTTTGGATGGTTTTAGCACATCTGGAGCATTTAGCAGTTTCTCTGAATGTTTCACGTTAATACACAGACCATGTTAATGCATTAATTAGCTTTGCTTAAACTCTCTTAATAAGGTTCAAGTGCTACTGGTATTTAAAGGTCCATTTGAAAAATAGAAAGAGAATGGCTATTTAGAGCAGCAGAAAGTGAATTTTCTCTTCATTGTTAACAAAGAATTGCTCTTATTCTGTTTTAATGCTTGTCACTAACTTAAGTTAGATGCATTAAAGCAGGTTTTAACAACATCAGTGCTGCCCAATTGTCTCATGGGCATTTGGTGTTCTTTAAAATGATAGCTATTACTTTTTGAGTTTAAAGGGGTGTTTTGTTCCTGCTTTGGGAGGGAGTGGGCTTCTTATCTCTGAGGTTTTATTCCTCTGCTCTGGTTACATTATACATACATCTGTACACACACCCTGAAGGCTTCATGTCATGGTCTCCATCCATCCTTCCAACTGACATCAGTATAAGCAGGAAACTATTGAGTAGACTGTTCCATGTACAGGGCCTAAATTTTAGTTCTGCAAAGGGCCCTTTATACTAGCAATATAAAGAGGGCAAAAATAGACTCCTGAGAATTCCTGTCCAGTATTGAGTAGGATGAAGGTTCTACACCACCCCTGCTCTTAGCCCTTGGTGGATGGGGTGTTCCTGGGGTGGAAAGTGTGAGCCAGGAGTCGGGAGGGACCACGATCAGTGCATAGTGCACTCCTAATATTCCGTGCTTCCCAGAACCCATACAGGACTATGGGAAAGACAACAGTAACTACAGCTGCTATAACTTACAGTGGGCCCTGTGCCTATGGAGAGTGCGAAGATCACTAACACCACTGGTTTTTGTGTCCTTCTCATTCATGTTCCTGCACCAAGCACAGGAACAGAGGAATTGAGCATGGTTTTGAGGGGACTTCTCCAGCTGATTGCAGAGTAACATTAGTCAGACAGAAGGTTGTGTAAGCTAATGTGGCAGGAAAGCCAGGATTTGGGGGACTGAGGGTGGGAGAAGAAAAGTGTGTGTGGCCGGGGGTGGGGGTGTTGTGAATGAGAGGATTGTCCAAGCTTTGAGACACGACAAAATGTTCAGGGTCTAGTCTGACCTGGTAAAAGGCAGAGATCATTTTCCTTGCCTGTTGCTTTGATCAAGTCACCCCTCTCTTTGCATCTGTCCACTGACTCCACCTTCTCTATTGCATAAAACAAAATTATTTGTCTTTGCTTTCAAGGCCCTTCATGGTCTATCCCTTCCACCCCGCCCTACCCTCACCCCCCCATTTCTCACTCACTGTTGAGATGTCAGCTGCTGCCTCCGATCAGCTAGGGATGCTAGCCTCTATGCGCCACTTGCTTATTTAGAAAGTTAAGACCTTCATGCTTTTTCTCCCATGCTGCTCCCTTAGACGTCTGCAAAACTAACTCACAAGCCTCCTTTAAAACTCTCCTTTGCTGTGAGGCCTACAAAAAGCTTGATAATGGTTAGGCTGCTGGAGTGCTGAAACCACTGTCTATCGTGCTGACCAATATTGTCTCATTGTTTCCTTGAACTCCTCTGTCAGTTTGTATTATACTTAGATTGTAAGCTATCTGGAGTGGGGACTGGCTTTTTGTTCTGTGTTAGTACAATGGAGCCCTACCCTGTAATAAGAAAGAGCAAGGAAAACCAGAATTAGGTCAGTTATTCCCCAGAATGTACTGGGGTTTTGTTGGCTATATGGGAGCTACACAATTCAGTCCTGGTTTTCTCTTATTTGTTGACTGCTGTGGTGCTAGTCCTCTGTGAGTAATATTAGCAGGATTTGACAGAATGAGTCAAATCACCATTATTAATGCTGAATTCCCTTGTATTTCTCTCATTATGACTGTAATGTTCTGCATTCTTTTTTATATACGGCTATTTTGGCATTTACATATAGTGCCAGTGCATTGTATAATAAAGTGTTTTGCCATTTTTTATTTATTGGATGTTGTATTTGTTATACAATATTAGTCCCCTCTGACGACTATTAGTCGTCTGTGTTTTCACCAATTTGAATTATTCCACTTACATCACATAATCAATTTCTACTCTATAGCTCAAAGAGGTTACATTCCATTCTGGAAAGACTCCCTGCAACAATACAAAGCTTCTGAAGGCTAGAAATGCAGTTTGTTACCAAGCTCATACTTTTCAGTATGTTAGCTATTCTACACCAAATTTCTGTGCACAGACTAATGAACTTGTTCACCTCCATTTATACAAAACAGACAACTTTAATTGCCAAGACAAAGTAATGATGAGCTCTGCAGCAGGACTAAAGAGGGAGCTGTTGACTAAAGATGGCTTGAATATATCACAGAGAATAAAGACACTCTCAGTACTGGGAGGAAATCCACTAGATATGTTGCAACTGTCAATGATGTTATTGTACATGGTGAAATAATGAATTATTTTATAACACTATTAGCTCTACAATGAATATTTGAGTTGCTTTTAAGGGTTGGGACGCGTTGATTGTTTCATTTTTGTTTTGCAAAGCCATGCTCAAATGGCAAAATATTATTTTGATTTATGACTGGCTTAAATTAGTTAGCTCTGTTTAGCATATATATTGGTGAGAAAAATGTGATCTGTACAAATGTTATAGAATTAATAGTAAAGTAACAACACTGTAGGGAACAATTGATTATTAAGGCCCTAAAATAGACAAAAAAATCCCTCAATGTAATGAGCAAAATCACGATAATGTTTTTTTGTAATGATTCACAAACATAATGGTGGACTTTGAGTGGAAAAATCCCTGAAAACCCATGTGTAAAGAAGTTAAAAAATACTGACATTTTGAGGGTATGGCACTTTCTAACCCCCACACATCCTCTATAGATGGTTATAACGATATACATATGCTGACCTATGATGTTAAAATAGAAAAATGAAGAATAGCTAAATGGTAAGATTGAGAACTTCGTTATGCTTTAATATTTTCTAATTATGAATTGTGAATGAGTTTAGACAAGGTAACTTATGCCAAGACCTCAGCCTATCTTGCTGGCATGAGTGTTTTGCCAATTCTTCTCCTCTTACATAGATTTGCTTAAATAATGCTAATGCTGACAGGGCAAAGGTAATACACTGCATTGGAAGGCTTTAGGTAAAAGGGAAAGCTAATTAGTATAATATACAAATCTGTAATGAAAAAAAAGTCTCCTTTTATCAGTGAAAACTCAGGACCAGGTGACATGAAAAAGAGAATGATCTGAAAATTGTACTAACAGCAAAAGTTGTGTAAATTGAAGCTTGCACATGAGTCTTGTGTGGGTTATGCAGAACACAATGCTTAATGCTGACTGGAGGAAGCTAATGAGTACACAATGTGGAAAAGTATCAGAAGCCAAGTGAATAAGGCCCAGATCGGAGAACTACTAGGCCAGAAACTGAATGATCAGAACAGGGATCAGAGGTGGTGATGACCATCTTGAAGTACAGGAAAACTTCCCAATACCCCAGAATTTGGAAATGTAGGCCCCAACCTATTCCATCATATCTGTTTATCATCTGGCATATATATATATGTCCAGACACTATAAGTGACATTTTATAAATAGAGGAAAACTTGATTAAACCTAAAGTGGGTGGACTTGTGATGGTTTCCCACCTTACATTCCCAACAGCAGCCTAAACTTTATGGCATATTCCCTTTGATGCAGTCATATCTCCCATTTACATCTGTGCAACCACAATGATGACAATTATTGGCTTTGAAAAGAGATATGTATGAAAATGCAGAGAGTTACTGGAGTATAAGACAAACACTGATAAATTAGGGGTTAAACATGTTACCACTATTAAGTCAGTACTTGGCACAGCTCCATTAAGATTGGGAAGAATTTGGAGGTATTGTTTTGGCCACCAGAGGGAGTTCACATTGTTCCAAGAACGCATTGACAAAACAGTGAGGATCATTTGGGAAAGCAAGTTGAATAAAAAAATAATAATTCAAAGGGTAAAGGAGAGAGCATATTCCCTATTTCATACCAAAAATCATGCATCCACACAACATTTCATAAAAATCAGATGGAAATCACTGTATTTTCATTAAAAAGAGTGTGATAATGAGTATTCCTACCAATTCATTTATATATATCCATAAACACAGCAGGTATTTACCTGATTCTTTAAATGAATTTAATGTAAGGTTCTGATCCTGCAAAGACTAGTGCATGTTCAGCTTTATGGCCCATTCCTTAGCTGTATAAATTTGCATAGTTCCACTGGGTTCAATGGAGCTATGCTGTAAGCTGTGGGGGGCAGTGACTGTCATCTTGTTTTGTTTGTACAGCGCCAAGCACATAGGAGCCCCGGTCATGGCCTAGGACCCCAGGCTCTATAATAATACAAATAATAATATGCTATATTACACCAGATGAGTTTCAGGTCTTATGACTTTGGGGTCCCGATCCTGCAAACTTGCATGTGCTTAACTTTATTCATGTGAGTAGTCCCACTGAGTTTTTAATGGGATTTCTCACAAGTGTAATGACAATCTCATTCATAAGTGTTTGCAGGATTAAGGGCCAAGGTGTTTTCCTGTGTAGACGATACAATGTTGTTTTAAGTCAACCCTTCAGTAGAAGGCTTCTGCTGGAATTTTAGCTGTCAATGGGTATAAGCTTGGGGCATGTGTGTGTATTTTGACGACAGATAAATAGGAGGGAGAAATGCATGAATAGTGTGTTGTGAGATAAAAGTTGTAATTTTCATGACTTTACTCATGCAAGGATTACTCATGAATGTGGGTTAATTAAAATTGTTATGCCACATTACACCATAATATATTCTGTATAAATCATGTATTTAACAGAAAAGCTATCTTAGAAATATTTTCAAGAGTTTATGAAAAACCATTGCTCTGAACAACTCAATACACAAACACTTATGGGTGTATTAATAAAAGATAAGTCCTTTGTACCCAGAAAGATCAAGCCTCCTCAAAGTTATATTAAAGTAACTAATATTAGGATATGGGGATTTCATGAGGTATCTCAAGAGAAGGAGGTTTCTAATTTAATATCTGCTTTTTTGAACTCTGCCCTCTCTTCAGATATTAATGATATTTTGGATACAAGATAAAAATTCACTAACATAAGCGTTGCCAGATCAAGGGTATTTTTTCTTTCAATCTAATTGTCATTTTTGACTCACTTTTGGATTGGAAAAGAATTTACAAACAGTATAAAGAAGAAAGGGATTACTTTATGTAATGATTGCAAGATCCATATCTTTCCTAATTCTTCTAAGGCTACAGAGACTAGAAGACAAAAAGTACTACTACTGAAAAATCTTATTGTTTTAAGGTTTTCTCCATCACATTTGTATCCCGCCAAGCTAACCCTGGGTAAAGACAATTAAAAATACCTATTCTTCCATTATGATGACTGTAAAGATTTTCCTGATCCCTAAAAGAGTAGTAAAGAGACTCCTTCTGAAGATCTTGAAAACAACTCCAGAGATTTCAAATTCTTTAGCACCATTTTTATGTCCTGAAGGGCTTACTGCGTTCCACTCTTCAGTCAAATGTTAGTTCATTCCTATGGGTTCCTAAAATTCCAGTGCATTACTCAGATTATCCCTTCGTATTTTACATAGTAGGCTTTTACTAAAACTCATTCATTTCAACAATCTAAAAGCTTATCTACTCAATAGACTTTTTTCTAAATACCTTTGAATTCTGCCTCTTCACCCTTTGATTATAATATGCCTTTTCAACTGATGCTATATTTTGAAGGCATTTAAGCCAATCTCAAGGAGAGAGGAGAGCTTTACACTGCGAGGCTACCCTCTGACAAACTGATGATGATGGGCAAAATTCAAGACCTTAAATACCATCATGACCTATTATGTTGTGCATAGGCCTTGTGCTACTCTTCTGCACAGGAGTGAATTTCACTCCGTGAATATGCAGCAGCTGTAATTACACTGCCATGTGGGTGAGTCTGGCAGGTTACATTCCTCTTATGGAGTTTTAACAAGTTGGACTATAACAGTGAAATGATGTCTTGATGTTAAAATGTTCATGCGGGGCACATCTGGGTTAGTGGTAGCTAATTATAGATGTACCATAGATACATGTGAATGAGCTACTCAACTGAATTTTGCATAAGTCCGCATTGAAAGTTTGCTCCTAACTCTGACACTAAGTAAGCAAAATGGCTGAATAAATTATCGCAACACATGCTGCTGAGAAGAAAATATGTCCTGGTTGATTTGGGCCTTACCGCTATAGTAATACATACTGAATGTTCTCTGTATTATTCAGCACTCACATGGCATAGGATTATGCTCAATAAATAACTAACACGTATATGTAAATAAGCAAACTATATCCTGTTGAGACAGTTTCAGTGTGCACAACAACGTTAGTGCTAACAAGCAGAGTCAAGTTAGCCCACAATACTAAGAAACCACTCCAAGCAACGTTAGACATTGGACTTAAAGCCACAAAAGCCACTACATTTATCATTAAATAGGCAGGTTGCATAATACACTCACCTTTTGTCCCATGAGACCTGTTTAAAATATGGCTTAGATAACCTGGAAATTGATGTAATGGTCCCTGGCATAGTATAAAACCACTCTCCAATCTGCCACAACTAGGCATGATTATAACTCTCTGAAGAGAAGTTTGTGGCTGCAGTCCTATGGCACTGTGGAGCAGAGATGTGCGGTCAGACTGGTGCAATGTCTGCTTTGCAGTTGAGGCTACCTTCTGCTGAGAGAACCAGACAGCAGACTTTGGAATCTGCACAAGCTGCAAGTGTAGGGAAGAGATGGCTTCTTGCTCGGGGTACAAGGACAAGTATATGAGGGCTGGGAACATTCATGTCTTCTGCACTTAGGAAACACAAGGATTGCATGAGGCTGATGACTGCTGCAGCAATAATCTTCCCAAAGGAAACAGGGAAGAGGGAAGTGGGTGAAGTAAGCCCAGATGGCAAATGCCAGACTATTTAAAAGGGTGTTGCAACAGCCATGATTCCCCATTCACTCAGAGCTCTGGAAGCAATGGCTGATCTACGCTGGCAGAGGATGTAGTCCAGTGCCTCTACTTGTTTCCCTTAGTGTGATGTGCCTCTTCATGGCCTGTGAAAGAAAGAATGCTTGGGAATACGGGCCGTCTGTAAGATTTAATTATTTTAAATGGATTATATCTTGAGAGGTTTTAAAGTAACTTTTCTCTATCACGCTGAGAACTTTCAAAGATAAGCTGTTTGATTTATGGATTAGTTCCTAAATATAAAGATAACTAAATTGCCTTGTCTTGCAAGAAGAATGGTGACATCTGGTCATAAGATGTTCAAATTTATTTTTTAATTTTGCTGATGGATGAATGTTGAGTGGCTGATTGCTGCTAGATCTTTTCAAAGAGTTATTTATATAGGATTGTGAGCTGAACTTTCCCTAAACTAGTGACAATGTCACTTCAAGGCGTTTTTACCCAAGGGCATGTGTCAGCTTCCTCAGACATGGTCTTGTGTTTTGTATTTTTGATATTTTGGGGGATCACAGACTTAGTCTCTGTGACGTGCAAACATCAAATACTTTTAAAGTTGTTGGCTTAAGCAAGAATTTTCCAAGCTGACTCTACCTAAGGGTGACCTAATTTGAACCTGACTGGACCAAGTTGAATGGCTTTGTCCAAAGGGCTTGGAGGGGGCCTGTGTTCACTCCACACTTGCACAGAAAGGGTTAATGAAGATTAAGAAGGGGCCTAATTAACCCAACAAGCCACAGCTGAGGAGAATCAAGTGGCTAAGTAATCTGATTAAGTGAGGGAGCCCAGCTGAGGAGGAACAAGCTGGGCTGGATTTATAAAGGAAGGAAATTTGGCAGCTGAGGGGGCTGTTGGGAATAGACTATAGTCACTCCATGGGAGGAGAGCATGGTGAAGCTGGCAGACCCAGGGAAGGAAGGGAGAGCCAGAAGGTAAGGAAAGGGCTCTGGGAAATACTGCAAGGTCTGGAGTGGAACAGACCTTGACTGCTGACTAGAGGGTCCCTGAGCCAGAACCTAGAGAAGAGGGGCAGGCCTGGATTCCACAACCAGCCACTGGAGAAGTGGCACTGGCTGGGCAGTGAATAGGAAAACTGCCTGAGCCTCTGTGTGGGAAGAGACTTTCCAACCCTGGGAGGGGAAACCATTTGGTGACCTGGCCGGAGGACCAAGTCACAAAGAGACAGCAACAACTCGTGAAGCAAGAGAGGGGCTGCAGACACAGAGAAAGAGGCAGAGGATGGCATGCAACTGCGGGAAAGGCCATTGACCTCATGAGCTATCCCCCAGAGTGACCAGGAGGAGGTGCCATGCTAGCAGTGAGTGGACCAACCGTCACAGGGGTGCTCACACACATAGAAAACCAAGGGTAAGGCTGAGAAGCCTCACCTTTAGGTCAGCAAGCCACCTGAGGGAAGATTGAGGTTACAGAATCCTAAAGACTGATCAATTCCCTTGGTAAGAGGAAGTCACAATATCAATAAATAGGCTATACCAGCCCATGACCAGTCTTTCCCTGCACCCAAAGAAAGCCCACAAGGAGAAGCAATGTGCTGGGAATACTATCTGGCTCCTTGACTGCAGTTCCACCTCCTACCCAATGAGAGTCCAGAAGACCGCAAGAAGTGAAGAGTTCACCAAACACCCTCTTATGTTAAGTACCATTTTCCTTCTTTCTGTTATTGTCTGTTGGAAGACGTCCCAGCTTTTTATTCTTTAACATAAAGCTTTGAAAGTGGCTGTGTGTATGGACACCTGTGAAATTCACGCAGGGAGAGCTCCAGAAAGAAAGTTCCTCTGATGTAAACTGCCTTAAAACATAGTCTCACAAAGATACTCATTAAAGTGCAGGCTGTGTTCACAATTTACAGCTTTAAGTTTCGTAGGATTCATAAAGTAAAAGTTGTCAAACTTCCATTTATCAGCGTGTTCTTTAAAGGCCTGCATTTATAACATCTTTGGAGAAGGGGGAAAGGGCTAGCCACTACCTAAGAACTTAAATCTAAGGAAGAATCTTTGTAATTAGATCTTAGATTGTGGCTCGGATATTAGATGGTTGATTTCAGTATCAAAATATTTAACCAGCTTCAACTTATAGATTTCATTGGGGTTTATAAGCATACAGCCACTTCCTGAGAACCCTACTGAAGACTTATAAGGACTTGTTGTATTAAGTGATTTAAGTAATCTGTTCATCACATTCCAATTCAGTATGCCGCTAACTTGTTGTTTTGATAGCTGTATTGTGTTTTCTTAGCTTAGTCTAGTAGTAACTTAGCTTTGATATACAATCCTAGACTTTAAGGTCAGAAGGGACCATTATGATTGTCTAGTCTGACCTCCTGCACAACGCAGGCCACAGAATCTCACCCACCAACTCCTGTAACAAACCCCTAACTTATGTCTGAGCTATTGAAGTCCTCAAATCATGGTTTAAAGACTTCAAGGTGCAGAGAATCCTCCAGCAAGTGACCCGTGCCCCACGCTGCAGAGGAAGGGGAAAACCCCCCAAGGCTTCTGCCAATCTGTCCTGGGGGGAAATTCCTTCCCAACCCCAAATATGGCAATCAGCTAAACCCTGAGCATGTGGGCAAGACTCACCAGCCAGACACCCAGGAAAGAATTCTCTGTAGTAACTCAGATCCCACCCCATCTAACATCCCATCAGAGGCCATTGGGCATATCTACCCCTAGTAGTCGAAGATCAATTAATTACCAAAATTAGGCTATCCTATCATATCATCTCCTCTATATACTTATCAAGCTTTGTCTTAAAGCCAGATATGTCTTTTGCCCCACTGCTTCCCTTGGAAGGCTGTTCCAGAACTTCACTCCTCTGATGGTTAGAAACCTTCATCTAATTTCAAGTCTAAACTTCCTGATGGCTAGTTTTATATCCATTTGTTCTTGTGTCCACATTGGTACTGAGTTTAAATAATTCTTCTCCCTCCATGGTATTTATCCCTCTCATATATTTATAGATAGCAATCATATCTCCTCTCAGCCTTCTTTTAGTTAGGCTAAAAAAGCCAAGCTCCTTGAGTCTCCTTTCATAAGACAGGTTTTCCAATCCTCGGATCATCCTAGTAGCCCTTCTCTGTACCTGTTCCAGTTTGAATTCATCCTTCTTAAACATGGGAGACCAGAACTGCACAATATATTCCAGATGAGGTCTCACCAGTGCCTTGTATAAAGGTACTAACACCTCCTTATCTCTACTGGAAATACCTCGCCTTATGCATCCCAAGACAGCATTAGCTTTTTTCACAGCCATATCACATTGGCGGCTCATAGTCATCCTGTGATCAACCAATACTCCGAGGTCCTTCTCCTCCTCTGTTATTTCCAAGTAATGCGTCCCCAGTTTATAACAGAAATTCTTGTTATTAATCCCTAAATGCATGACCTTGCACTTTTCACTATTAAATTTCATCCTATTACTCTTGCTCCAGTTTACAAGGTCATCCAGATCTTCCTGTATGATATCCCGGTCCTTCTCTGTATTGGCAATACCTTCTAGCTTTGTGTCATCCGCAAACTTTATTAGCACATTCCTGCTTTTTGTGTTTTCTTGATTGTTGTTCAGTGGTTTTAATAAAAAGTATAAAACTGATAGTCACATTTCTTTCATTAAGGAATATGGGATCGCATTCAAGATTTGAGGGGATACCAGCCGCTCAACTTGAAATCCTGATCATCTCATCCTAATTACCCTTTGGTTCTCCTAGGCCCATGTATCCCTCACAGTCTGAATGCAGATTTCACACTTCCTTGATCTGCTGCTATTATTATCCCAGTTATTCAAAGGTTTCCGAGGGGCAACTATTAGCTTGTTCTTGGAATAGCAATGGGTTGGTTTAGAATATCTATGGCAGACACACCATGTCCCCAAAACTTTATAGGGACTGCCTATGCCTGGCAACAAAATTTGAAAACAACCACAATCTGGGGAGAGCCCTATGTGGCAAATTCCAGCCTACAGCAGAATTCTGTAGCCAAGTAGAACTAACTTATAAATAAATCAATTAAAGACAGTATATAGTACAGACAGGCAAGCCCATCACTTTAGCAGAGTTAGTGGTCACAACTGTAAGAAGGTGATGTTGATTTAGAAAGGGGATATTACCTCTAATATGAAATGTGATGGATAACATCTCCCTTTAACGCATATTGTTATGTTATCAGCATTGGGCATTGGTAAATGCCAGCTATTGGTAAATGCATGTCCAATCATTTCTTATTGACACATAAGATTCTTTCTCAACCACTAATAACCATTAAACTATACAGCATTGCAACTGAAGTTAATGTGTGTATAACAAATCCCATTCTCAGTGATTTATACCACAGTCATAAGGTTGTCTCTGTTGAAATATGACATTCAACTCTCTTCCCCCTTTACAGCCTATAGCAGGGAGGGGAAGATCTTGCAAACTACACACAAGAGATAGCGTTGGTTGTTGTTTTTTTTAAATAAAAATTCTTGATTCATGTTATATCTCCCCACATCTCATTGCCCTTCTTTCTCCTGCAAAGGATTCCCCAAAACTATTTATTACAGCTTGAGGGATGCAGTAATTCTCACAGCCTGTATGTTACCAGCAGGCAAAAGAGAATCTGAATCAGATAAGTGTGTGAGATATAGCAAATGCATCTACCCTAAGCTCTCTTCTCCTTCCTGGGAAGTTATTTCAACCACTCCTCAGCTTGGTGCTTGGGTTTTTCATCTTGGTTTGTTGCCCTACTGCAACTTGAGAGAGAATGTATGTAGGACTGTGGAAGGGTATACATTTCTTCTGGGAAGGGTCCAAAAATAATTCAAACCCATTTAGTAAGTATCCATTTCATTTCCTTACCCTAGTTAGAGGCTGTTTAAAAAGTTCTCTCTCAACTGTTGTGAAGTCTGATTTTACATTAATATGCATATATTTCCTTTCATCCATTTAAGAATGTGATAAACAAGCTGTTTCCCACTGATGAAGAACTGAACACGTTTTGAAATACCACTTACTTGAAATTCATAAATCAATCCGACCATAACTTGGTTTTCCCCCTCTATTACTCAGAAAATGACAGACAGCTAATTCCACTGAGTGAAATTTTCTGTTCATTCATGTATTGTTCCATCTAAGTTTTGAGAGTTGACTTCTTTTCCGTTTAAACAGTGCAGTTTAAAGTCAAAACAGCGCCTCTATTAATAAGACCTGCCTTGTTGTTAAAAATGACAGAACCTGTTCCTATTTAAAATTACTGTTAAGTCCTTATTTAATAAGAGACTATTTGCACAGTAATATATTCTCTTAGGGGGGCATGTCTACACTTGCCATTTAAAGCGGAAAAAGTCCCTTTTTTGCACAAAAACTGTGGGAATGTCTACACTTGCCAATGACTTTTTGCGGTGAAACTTAGAAGTTTCACCACAAAAAGAAAACCACCTCCCTGGGAGGTGTACAGCTCTTACCATTGATGTTTTTGAGGTGATGTGCAAGTGAAGACACATTCCTCTTGTTTATACAGCTTTAGCCTCTGCAGGATATCCCACAGGGCCTAGTTGACCACTCTGGCCAGCAGCTCTGCTGCTTTGGTGCCAGGTAAACCGACATCCACCCCTCCCCCTGTAAAACCCCAGGAACTTTGAAACTCCCCTTCCTGTTTTCTTGGCAAGTGCTCACCTATCATCTGGCCAGGTGACAATGGCTGCTCCACAGAGCAAACGATCCCCTGCTCGGAGCAATGCAGAGCTACTGGAGCTGATCAGTATTTGGGGAGAGGACGCTGTGCAGGGACCCCGGGTGCCCCGCGATCACCCCACCCCCACACTTCCCACAAGACCCATCAAAATGGCGAGAGCTGCACTGTGAGATAGCTGCCCTAGAGTGCTGGTCTCATCAGCGATGGAAGTGCTGCTAATGTAAACACTCTCTGACGCCTGAGGAATTAAGTGAGAACACAAACCAGCACTTTACTTTCACCAGTTCCCTAGCACCGGTGAAACTTAACAGCACAAAAACTCTGCAAGTGTAGACATATCCTTAAAGATAGGAAACGAAACTGCTGTATAACTCCACAAAATTTATTTGAAAGTGTAACCATCCTTTAATATACACATAGAGACACAGACATATATAAATACAAGGGAGAGTCAGAAAACTTGGGGCCAGATTCTGATACCCTGACTCACACTGAATAGCATCTTACTTCACAAATATCCTCATCAACCTCATTGTAATGTCCATGGATGAGATACTGCTCTATGTGAGTAAGGGTATCAGAACCCAGCTCACAGAGGGCTAGATTCTGATTGGTCCATGTACCCAATAAGGAGAAAAAATCCCCTCCTTCCCCACCACTTCCATCCAGTATCCTCTGCATCAGATACACCAGTGTGCAGGAGTAAGGCAGCACCTAGTTAATACTCTGCCCCTGTCATGCACGCAGTTGGAGCTTTGACACAATTATCTGTGGCATAAATCCTGTGAAACCACCCAATATACAGGGCTCATGACATAGCCATAACCCTAAACCAAGGTGGACTGGATCACCCCAAATTTTACTAAGTCCTGTGACTTTCCAATAACTTGTGATTTTGGTTTCCATTTGTAACAGAGGAGCAGATTTCCAGGTGCCTGAAATTGTTTTAATGCAGAAAACATACTGTATCCAATTTCTTCTAACCTTCTAATATAAAAAATAATCTTGTTATGTGCATGCAACAAAATTAGCACAGCTAAATATTCTTGATTCACTTCCTAATGTGTCAAGTAATAGTCCTCTGCTGTTGTGCCAAGTGGCACTTGCTTCTTTAACCTCCAGTTTCTGGTGCAATGTGTAATGGTTCATTTAGCTAATCACCTTACTCCATCCTAGAAATTGTCATGGCATGACTGGGAGCTGAAACTCCCATGTAACTGTAATACTGACAGACACCCCCCCACCACCACCCTCGGTCATCTCTGTCAGCAGGCAGGATTGAACCTGGGACCTCCGGAGCTTAGTATATAAGCCTCTACTGCATGAGCTAAAAGCCACATGGCCCTTAGCTAAGGCTGTAGCAGACTCATTAATCTCTAAGTGGTCTCAGTGCCACTAGAGGGGACAGAGTACCACACCCACAAGGTGTGTGGGTTACATAAGCACCAAAGTTAAGATCAAATATATTTAAAACAAAGCTATAGTAGAAGTTACTTCCAGCAGATTCCTTCAGAGTTGTCTGTGCATGCCTATTACAGCTTCTGGCTACTTTGAATGAATACCTTGATATAAAAAGCTCTGTCTTCTTTTCCTAAGCAGATTTGAAACTAAAATAGCAGTCAGACTGAGTTATAATAAATCTGCCATTTGCTTATGGCACCAAAAAAAAAGAGAGATACATTTGGCCTTCCCAGGTACCTTGGACTATCTTATTCCCTCTGCAAATCATTCACCATTTCATTCCCAGATACACGAGAGAACCTACCTAAGGTAGACTTACAACATTAGTGCTGATTTCTGCAGTGTAACTTAGCAGTGTACATCTGCTGGTTCCATCTTTGACAGCTCACTGAGAGGAGAAAGAGAGAACTTCTCAAGGCATATCCTCCCCATCCCCCCTACACAGACTGACTGACTTCCATAGCTGCTCTTGTTGACACTACTTCCCAGAGCACTATGGATTCTCTTTCTAAGAGAAGGAAGATCAGCTAGAGCTGGTTGGAAAATAAGGGGTTTTCATGGAAAATTTTGGAAAAAATGTTGTGTGTTTTTGTTAAAACTTTTTGAAGAAAATTTGATTCTTCAATGACATAATTTGGCCCCCCCAAAAATGGAATATCTCACTTCAAACTAGTACAGTGGTGCCTCATTGGAGTTGTTGTTCAGCTTCCTTAAATTCCCATTCTTGTCTATAGACCTGTCTCTGTGCCTGGATTACATGTCTCATGATACGCTGCCTTTTCCTATCATTGCAGGGATAGGAGGCATCAAGAGTCCCTGTCTGTGGTGCATCATGGAAAACTTAGTCGAGAAGGAGAGTCTGGTTCAGGGACTCTCGCATAAAGCACTTGAACTACAACTTGCAAGAGGAACCACAGTGCACTTCAAATCACAATATTTTAGTTCTTCAATTGAAATGCTGAATTTCCCACAGAAAGCGGACACTCCTCATGAAAAAAATTGTTGAATCAAAATCCTGTTTTCTACTGAACATGGAAAAATTTTGACCAGCCTTAAAATTAACAACTATAACACTGAAGGAGGAGAAATATCCAGGGTTACAAGTGTTTCTGCATCACCTGTAATGTTAATAAAGGTTCCTTTTTTAAAGCATAAGACTTTTAAAGGGCCTAAGAATGTTTTTCACCAGTCCAACAGCATGCATACTACTCATCCAGGCGCAGTTGAAATGAATGAGGGTAATTACATATGTGAAGGAGGACAACACAGGGCAGAAGGAGGAGGAGATGTTTGTCTACCTATTGAACTGGGTAACTGGTAGGGTCTGAAATAAGGGTAAAATCTCCACTAGAGGAAAGTGTGGCAAGAAGCCTGGGGGAAAGACTGTAGTGAAGATATCTGCAGATCTAGAGATCCATATGTTTTGGTGGCTGACTGTAGTGTGGGGTCTGGAATCTAAAAGGGGGAGATGTGTACTTTGAAGAGGCATACTCTTGTAGCATGTCACCTGGACACAGGGTCAGCATGATCTAGAGCCTCACGAAAGTGGCCAGATCTAATAAATTTATTGTAAATGTGCTAAGATCTTAAATTTAACAAGATCCCATGTGTGTATAAATATATTACACAATTCCTTTGACAACTGGGCCAAAGAAAATATCCAGGCAAGAGGAGTTGAAACATTGCTATTCCTATCCAGTGAACCTAGATTATATCTCAGCACACAACACATATTTCCTGGGACTCCTAATCAGATACTCACCTAGCATTGAAAATACCACAGGAGGAAAGTACTTCTTACTTCACAAACATTTTCTGCAAGAATTGTACCAAAAAGAGTTACTGTACTGAAAATAACTATGAAAAGCTTTATGTCCAACAGTAAATCCATTTTAAAGAGCTAAATTTTCAGCAGCATTACAGTTCTGCACTAATGTATGTCCAACATTTGTGGGTGCATCCATTTGCGTCCAGAAGTGTACCTTTGTGCATGTCATCTGCTCTTTTGAGTGCACAGATATGGGTTTGGCGCATCCTAGCAAGATGGTGCCTGGAAAGCACACAGATATACTCACCTCTTAGAATGCTCATCACTTTAACTGTTAGCATGCTTTGTTATATCAACGCACAGGCCCTCATTAGGTTATTCCCTTACTTTAATTGAGGGTGTTCATTTGGTTTCAAACTACCAGAACGGAAACAGCTATGAACCTTGGAAGGGATGCATTACAAATGCATGCCTAAGCTCACTCCTCCTTATCAACCCCTCTACCTGCTCTGGCAGTGTAATGCTTCCTTCTGGCTTGACTTGGCTACAGTATAAATGAAAAGGAATTCACAGTTAGCTTTATACCTGTTTTCTAATGAGAGCTTTGTTTGAGTTTCTCTTCATGTATGGGCAGATTAATGGATAGACTGCAGTATTATATTTCCATCAAAGGATTCTGGGGACACCATGAACTGAGACCACAGCTAACGTAACTTAGGATTTTTCCAAAATGCAAAAAGGAATTCACTCCGTGCAATTTGTTGCAGGTCATTTTTTGTTTTTTTATTTTTGTTTTAAAGTACAATACATGGATCCCAGACCATTTTCAAAATTTAAAAGTATTTTACAAAGCAAAACAATTATAGATTAATAAATGTTAAAATTATGTCTATGCGACTGCTATTGACTTTATGAAAACTCTGTTCCCTTTAGTAGTGGAACTACTAATTTCAGATCTGAAGGTCTTTGGTTTAAGTCTTTACGCAGATTTATTTCTCATAACATAATGTTTGCCCAAGTTCTTCCTCCATTCATCTAATCTGTTCACACTCAAAATATGAGCCTTCATGAATAATGTTTGCATTTTGTGCCCTGCAACTCTTACCCGACCCACATAAATTAGTCTCTCAGGGTTACTGATTACAAACATGCTATGAATTATTATTGAATTATCAGAGGAAACTATAGCAAGAGAAGTTCACATTAAGTTGTTTGTTAATTCAAGAATGAAGGCTATTCAAGAGGGCCATTAGCAACTGGGAGCATAGAAATCTTTAAATATTGTCAGGTTATCAATTTTGCTGTGTTTACATCATATCTAGAAATGAATTAATTCCTTTGGTGCTTCATGTTATGTATTTTTATTGTGTAAAACACCAGGAAGGGTACATAGAGTAGGAGTTTATGGAAGAAACACTATTATAATCAAAACTGTAAAACATATTTGTTCTTATTTATGCTTAATTGCTCATTCACCTGGTGTGAGCTATAAGCCCCCCAGTACAGATAGAACACATGGTCTCTGCTTGGAAGGGCTTATAACGTAATTTAAGATGGGATGCATTGAAGACAGAGCAAAACAGCATGGGAAAGATTTAAGATAGAAGAATGAAAGCACCATAGGTAAGCTTACGTGGATAGAGTCTCATCCAAACCCACTGAAATCAATGGGAGTCTTCTCCACTGACTTCAGTGGGCTTTGGATCAGGACTAATTCACCAAAGGCTAATGCACAGTTGCATTAGAAAAGAAGTTTGTGTTGCTTTCTATAAGAACTAAAATAGATATGTCTTACCTGGAGAACTAATTGTAGGCATTGCACAAGTGGGTCTTTAAAGGGATTTGAATGAGAAGTAGGAAGGGTTTACACACGAATACAGGACAATGCTATTAATATTAATAATACAATATTAACATACTTTTTGCAGTTCTAACGCAGTATTCAGAAAGATTTTTAATGAGTCTAGGTGGCAAAATGTGTATGCAGTTAAACATTTAACTTGCACACACAACCACTATGCTTAAGCATGCAAAATGGGTGACTCAATACGTACATAGCTAGAGCTGGCAATTTCCATACTCACGTGGCCAATTTGTGTGCTACGGTGGTAATTAAGCAAACTAATTAGAAACCATATTGTACTCTTAAACTCTTTAAATATCTGGCCCATTTGTATTACTAATGTCATTCAAGGAAATTACATACAGTAATTGCATACAGTAACTCCTCACTTACCATTGTAGTTATGTTCCTGAAAAATGTGACTTTAAGCAAAACGATGTTAAGTGAATCCAATTTCCCATAAGAATTAATGTAAATAGCGGGGGTTAGGTTCCAGGGAAATTTTTTTTTTGCCAGACAAAAGACTATATTTATACACACACACACACACATACACAGTTTTAAACAAACAATTTAATACTGTACACAGCGATGATGATTGTGAAGCTTGGTTGAGGGGTGAAGTCAGAGGGTGGGATATTTCCCAGGGGATGCCTTACTGCTAAATGATGAACTAGCAATTGGCTGAGCCCTCAAGGGTTTACTCATTGTTGTTAATGTAGCCTCACACTCTACAAGGCAGCACAAATGGAGGGAGGGGAGACAGAATGGCAGACAGAGACAGAGACAAACTGTGTGTGTGTCTGTGTGTGAGAGAGAGAGAAAGAGATGCACATTTCCCCTTTAAGTACGCTGACCCCACTCTTAAGTACACTGCCTTGTTAAGTTAATCAGCAAGCTGAGGCAGCAGCTGCTGCCAGGAAACTCCCTCCATCCTGAGCCCTGTCCTGTGTCCCCCCCAACTCTATGGAAATGGGGTAAGAAGGGTGCAAGACAGGGGGGAGGGGGATACCCTGACATTAGCCCCTCTCCCCCTTCCCCCCAGTAAGCAGGAGGCTCGGGGAGAAGCTCCAAGGCAGAGGGCAGGAGCAGCACACAGCAGTGGGGGGTGGGACAGCTGAACTGCCAGCAATTGATAGCCTGCTGGGCGGCTGCCGCACAGGGAACTTAGGGGAATGGGGAGCTGGTAGGGGGGCTGCCAGCCCACCCTGGTTCCAAGCCCCCACCAGCTAGCTGCAACGGGCTACTCTTTCCGGAAGCAGTGGACAAAGCAGGCGGCTGCCAAACGTCATTATAAGGGAGCATTGCACAACTTTAAACGAGCATGTTCCCTAATTGATCAGCAACGTAACAAGGTTAACTGGGACGACTTTAAGTGAGGAGTTCCTGTATTTACTTATGGAAGGCTGATGGAATGCACTAATGTTGGGGGCTGAGAGACATGGTATCTAAAATGTTGCTTCTTTCTTCAAATATGTTGATCAAAATTTTTGTAAGGGATTTTGGAAACTTAGGATAGCAGTGTTTAAAAAACATTTGCCTAGAAGACACAAATCAAAATGCACCATCCACCTGTAATTCATGCCTGCGTGGTGTGCCAGCTAGAGATTGATATGCCTGCTACAGCTTTAGCTAAAAGAGGTGTGTGTCTTTTTAGCTCATACAGCAGAAGCTCATGCATTAAGCTCAAGAGGTCCCAAGTTTGATCCCCACTGCTTACACCCCACCAAGGGGGTGTTGGCATTACACACCCATAGATTCTCCCATTACAGTCAGTTTGCATGTACTGTATATTTAGGGAACAAACTTGTTTGTTTGATTGAGGAATGTTAAGTTGTATGGAAAACTGCCTGAATGCATCCGATGAAGTGAGCTGTAGCTCACGAAAGCTTATGCTCAAATAAATTGGTTAGTCTCTAAGCTGCCACAAGTACTCCTTTTCTTTTTGCGGATACAGACTAACACGGCGGCTACTCTGAAACCTCCCTGATCATGGTTACTTCAGTCAGTTGTCTCCTATGCTATGCTTCCTAGAATGCCTGTGCTGTACATATGCCCATCATTATTGAAACATGAAAAGTCAGGACAGAGATTTGTGTGCTAGTTCAAAAACATGGTTTAATAACAATACTGTTTCTGAAAAGGTGATAATTTCTTAACCAGGGAACATTCACTACTCAATGAGATAGTTATCCCTTATTCCAAAGGACCTGTCTTCCTCCAAATGTCTCTGAAGAATTCTTTTGAGAAGCTCACATCTCAAATTATACTTTATCATTCCACCCCCACCCTACCTTCACACATAACTTAGAGACACACTACCTTCCTGAAAGCTATAGCTGTCAGCTGTTGGGATTGGTGAGAAACTAACCTCACAGACTCTCACTTCATGACAGTTTATTTACTGTTACCAGGTTTGTAATCACTCTTTGTATTTGTGAACGCATCATTCTTGACAGTTCCTAGCCTGATCATGGGCCATATACTACTCTCTATCTACGCCAGAAGTCCCAACGATATCACCCCAAGAGGTTGATTGTTCAGCATCTTTTTGTTTTCCTAACCATAAAGACAATGATAAGCCCCAAAATCAAAGAAAAAAAACCTCTGCTTTCTGCTTGAAACTTAGCAGTGTAATACTTAGGGGAACTGCAAGCTGGTAGTTTGCCTGATGTTAATAAGTTAGACTTTTTGCCACTACCTTCATGGTAATTTACATAAACATTATCCATAATGGCTTGTGCTGGAACTTTTAATAATTTCTTAACTTCTGCAAATAGAGCTGACTGGTTTTGAATATGTCACTTTAGACTGAAATATACAGTAGAATATGATGCAAACTGCTTGTGACTTAGGTACAGTTCCTTAAATTGCTCTCTTTCTGGCTAACTCCAATAGAAACAGGTTGGGAATATTCACAAAAGATGGCTTGTTCTGATGCAGATGATGCAAGATAAATTAAGATAGTTAACACAGATTTACATATTCTGAAGAACTTGTGTTTAGTTTGCACATTTGAATTAATGACAGGTTCAGTTTATTTCACTGATCCTTGGATCCCTTTAAGACCTTTCTTGTGCAATCCTATAGCAACTAATTGAAATAAGGCAGAAAAAAAGGGATTCAACCCTGAAAAAAAGGTTGCATTGTAGTTACAGTTTTGCTGAGCTTACATTGCTTGTGGCATTTCTGTCATCTCTGTATTTCATGAATTTATTAACTCTTGTTTCTTATGACAGCCACAGCTGATTACTGTTGAATCATCATTCAAACTTCAGATCATTCCTCTGTTTCTTGCACTTATTTTTAAATGGACTATAATTCATTGGATTTCATGCAGAATGACAATTCAGACAGCATGGGGTAAATTTTCAAGGTGGTGAGTGGGAGGTACAGTGTAAGCACAAATCCGATTATTTGTTAATAGGATTTGTCTGCATCTCTTCTGCCTATTCCTTTGAAAATGTACAGCTGTGTCTCATTTACTGGGTAATCCTATTGGCAACAAACACCACCACCACCAGAAACTCCAAAGAGTGCTGGCCACGTGCTATGGTGGCTGTCTATGCAGGAGTCCCAGAGAAGGGCATGACATTAGTATTTCAAAAAGAAAAGGAGTACTTGTGACACCTTAGTACTTGTGGCACCTTTCGTGAGCTCACGAAAGCTTATGCTCAGATAAATTGGTTAGTCTCTAAGGTGCCACAAGTACTCCTTTTCTTTTTGCGAATACAGACTAACACGGCTGTTACTCTGAAACCTGTCATTAGTATTTCAGTTCCTAAACAAGTGACAATCAGGCACATGGCAAAATTTGTTTGTAAAACTATCCTACTCTTCAGTTGCTCTTTATCAGCCAAGTCAAACGCAGCATCACTATCAATAAGGTGGCCAAAACATTTCCCATTAGAGAAATGTTTGCCATCATTATCGCTAACACTGTGCTGGCAACTATCACTAAAGTGGGAGAGAGGGCTTAAAATGCTACATCGAGACAAATGTACAGTATTCTCCACAATGCATCAGCTGTGTTGTTGAATGCATGGGAGAACATCTGTCACATAGAGAAAACAACCTTGTCTTCCCACATGAGCTAAAAACAGTAGCAAATTGTCCATCCGTATATCAATCTGTGCAGATTCTTATATTTCCACCTATCGTTGCGTCTGAATGAGAAGACTTGCTTCCAACTGGGAGAAGAAATAGGTATGTAATGAACTGATAGAAAACTAGAATAATTGCAGGACACTTATTAAGTAAGTGTTAAGTACATACGCTTCCTATTAGAGAATTTACTTCTGGGGGAAATTGCGCAGAATTCATACCTTCTACAGATTTCTTGTCTCCGCAGAAAAATGGGGGAGCAAAGAAATCTGTGGGGAACACACACCCTTTCCCCGGCAGCCCACACTCATCTGCTGGGAGCAACCAGAAGCGGAGAGCAGATCACCGTTGGGGGAGAAGGCAGGGCCTGGATGCCTGGGTCCATGGAGAGATGTTAAGGGGGTCAGGCTGGGTGCATGCCTGCATACCCTCTCGCTCACTGTTGCTGCATCCTGGGCTTAGAGGCCTAGGGCTGTGTGAAGCAGGCTCTGTCCCTGTTACAGAAATGTAACAACTAAGCAGTCAGGCTGCTAATGTTCCCACTGTTAGTTAATTGTTCTCCTTCTTAGTTAATTAAGGCTCCTTTACCTTGCCAGAGTGGTGTAAAGGAGTTTTATTGTAAATGATAGTAATGGAATCCTCAGCTCCGGAGGTCTATGTCAGTGGTTCTCAAACTTTTGTACCGATGACCCCTGTCACACAGCAAGCCCCTGAGTGCGACCCCCCTTATAAATTTAAAAAAAATGTTTATATATGTTTAACACCATTATAAATGCTGGATGCAAAGCGGGGTTTGAGGTGGAGGCTGGCAGCTCGCGACCCCCCATGTAATAACTTCACAACCTCCTGAGGGGTCCCCACCCCCAGTTTGAGAACCCTTGTCTATGTGCTTTCTCGCTTTTCTTCCTGTGCCAGAGAGTCACAAGGGGGTTAGATTACAGCTCAGGATCTATTTAACTTACCCATTTAAAAAAAATGCAGGACAATGATTAGCAAAACTGTATGACTTTCATGTGTGAAAGTCAGAGCAATTTAAAGCAACATTCTGCTTTACAGAACACCACACACCAAAGTAAAAGTAATGTAATTTATATGAAAATCCAGGATTATAACTGGAATGCAGGTATTGGTTACTAAGTATTTGTAACTTTCCTGTGTTTAGGAAATGCTGAACAGTTATTGTGATTTTTTTTTCTGTAGGGTAGTTTTAAAAAATTGCCAAAATAAATGAAATGGGTGAGATTATATTGCATTATTTTGGGAAATAAAATATGCAGAATTTTGCAGAATTTTGGATTTTTTGGCACAGGATTCCCCCAAAAGTAGGAATTATTAAATGTCTAATACACCAGCACATGGTCAATGACACTGTTAACAATAGACTATCCTATTCCCTGGAGAACGTTTTTTAGCCACAATAATTAGATAAGTGAGTGTTTTTAGAGTCCCAAAGCAGGGACTGGGAGTACTGTTTTATACTCTGATATCCTGACCCATATATACAAGCTCAGACCTGACATGTAATGCCAATGATTGTGGTTTTTTCCCTACAAACTGTGTTAGAGGTTTTGCAACAGGAGACATGAGTGAAATTTTAGTAAAGGACTAGAGGACGGACTTCTCCCTCCAGCTTTCCGTAGGGGGTGGAGAGTAATCAGTGTCACTCAGGACTGTATATTCCCATTTTCTCACCTTCCACGTGATCAGCTGTTGAGCTGGATCTGGGCAGAGAGGAGCATTGTAGCTTCTTACCACTTGGGGCAACATTTTTCTCCTGCTGGTGACTGATCTCTGGAGCTGTTGGCATCTGTCACAGTTCAGAGCAACTGCACCTCTATTCCCCACTCATGGTCCACCAAGAGCACCTCCTTTAGGCTCCCAGCTCCTCAGCCATCAACTCTCTTGAACAGAGACCCGCATCTCTTTCTCCCTCCTGATGGGGGTGTTGAGGCTGCACAGCTCACTGATTTACACTGTGATATTCCCAGCAAACCAGACTGCCTAAAAGGCCAGTATCTGTGCTTTGCTTTCTCTCCAGAGGCTATGCACAATGTATTTCCCATAGTTATAAGTTACTTTACAACTATTTCTAAGCAAGTACATTTGTTTTTAAGGTGAAAGCATAACCGAAAAAACATATTAAAAACAATAAAAGTACCTACATGCACGCTAAAAAGCTTTTAGAGGTCACCCCCAACTCCAGCTTTGGGTTCCGATAGGTGTCATTCTTCAAAACACACAAATTCATCACTGTCTCAGATTCAGAATGAGAACCCAGACTGGGCAGTTCAGCTGTTTCTTTATACCTCTCGTACCTTAAATCTCCAGTCTCTGAGAATAGATAATCAGTAGACAATCACCCTCTCCTCAGAGTGTAGCTACAGAAGGCTGGGTTTTTGCATCACCGGGGATGGGTAATTTACATTACCCTCTCCTTCGGTATTCCCCAGGAAATCCCCTTCCCACTTACTGGCCCAAAAGGCCATCACATTTTCAGTATAGTCCTTTGAACTTCCAGGCCTAACCCCGCTCTCTCCCCCAGAGAGGATACATACAATCCCAGCCCACAATAATACATACATTTTGCATTTAGTTCAATGGATGCCACAGATATTTAAACTTAATTCAATCAAGCCTCTCAAGGATGTACAAGAAATTGTCAAGTCTGTCAGAGCAGCTTCCTGCCTTTCCACCTTCATCCCACATGGGCAAAGAGTGCAGAGCAGAGGAGCCCAGTTGGGCAGGATGGGGGCTGAGCTTGCTCCAGAGAAGAGACTGAGATGGCTCTCAGCAGTACTAGCACCTTCTCCCTACCAACAGAGGTTCAGATATGAGGGAGAGGAGCCTGGGGCAGGGAGGGAGAGAACAGAAGACAAGCTCAAGGAGGGCCTAGCGGGAGGAGGAGACTGAAGAAGTGGACAATTTTACAGGCTCATGGTACTATGCAGAAATGCATCCCCCCTACATTGGTGGTAACGTTAAATGTTGCCAGGTCTTGTGATTTTATCACAATACAATATCTGGTGTTTGTTTTTCTTAAAGCTTCAGCTCCTGGAGTCATATGATTTTGTGAGATTCTTAGCTTCCATTTAAAACAAAAGGGTAAATTTCTCTAGATCTTGTGGTTATAAAGACAAGCTTGAAAAGTGACCCTAAAAGCTCAAAATCCACAAAGCAAATAAAATGTACCTCAAACTTATTATCTTCTAGGATCTCTTGATTGTTAAACCAATTTCTTGGGTTTTGAGATTATGGCACATGAACTTTGAACATATGGGGTTGGCTTACAAGAAGCATAATTCTGTGGAATGAATTTCCCATTCTGTTACAATGACTGGGATTCAGAGGTTCAAGAAGCTGCAAATTGTTTCATTCTTGCTGGTGTCCAATTAGTTAAGAACAGTCGTACTGGGTCAACAGAGCAAAGGTCCATCTGGCCAAGTATCCTGTCTTCTGACAGTGGCCGGTGCCAGATGCTTCAGAGGGAATGAACAGAACAATTTATTGAGTGATCCATCTCCTGTTGTCCACTCCCAGCTTCTGGTAGTCAGAGGTTTAGGGACACCCAGAGCACAGCATTGCATCCCTGACCAGCTTGGCTAACAGCTATTGATGGACTTATCTTCCATGAACTTATCTAATTCTTTTTTGACCCTGGTTATACTTTTGGTCTTCACAAGATCCCCTGGCAATGATTTCCATAGATTGACTGCATGTTGTGTCCAGAAGTACTTCCTTAGGTTTGTTTTAAACCTACTGCCTATTAATTTTACTGTGTGTCCTCTGGTTCTTGTGTCACATGCGTGCGTAAACAACACATACTCACTTTTTCCACACTATTCATGATTTCATAAATCTCTATCATATCCCCCCTTAGCCGTCTCTTTTCTAAGCTGATGTTCTAAATTGTTTAATTCTTAATCCTTTTAACCATTCACTCAATTGAAGAAAGAGAGACAGAAAGTCAACAGGTGGTCCCTGATGTTTCCCAGTAGAATCCTTTAGGGTTTTTCAGCTTGGCAAACCCTAGCATGGTGTAGTACCAGAGGAAATCAATGTTGCAAACAGTGGTGGAGTATAACTTTGCTATTAGGAGTTTCCGGATTGCCACAAATTAACCCTAATTTTCAGCAATAACCTTTGATATATTTGCTGTAAAATAATTCCACATGTCTGCAAAGTGGGTTTTTGTTTTTTAATGAAGTATAAGGGATTGACATATGGTCTACAGTACTAGCATGCTTTTATATCCAATGAATTGGTATTGTTTTTCCATCATATTTTTTGAAGATGATGACAATGGATGCTATAAAACATCAGAAATGATATCATGATTTTGTAACTCAGGTGCTATGGGTACAGTGTCTGATGATAGGACTCTTGAGGGTGCAGGGTGCATCTTTGTTCGCTACATTTCCATTATTCCATATTCAGAATAAATAGTCTCCGCATCTCTTCTGTCCTTGGTTAGTCTTGGATCCAATAAAATAAAATAAACTACCTCCCTATAATAACAGCAAACTGTCATTTCACTTTAATTGGGAAGTCATAAATGTGTCATCCCCTCCTCCTCACTTTTTCATTTTCAGACTATGGTGTCATTTTTCTTTCTTCAGGTAAACAAAGTGTCTAGTTTGATTCTCAACCTGCACTCCCATCTCTGTGCTTTTGAACAGAGAAATCAGGTCAGACCTTGGTATCTCATATGTAAAAAAAAAATCATATTTAGTGCAAGTTAATGACTCAGTCTTCCCATCCTATGAATTTTCTTCTATTTCATTTGCTCCATTGTTTCATCCATTTTCAAATGGCTTCATTTCCTGCTGGATCATTGACTGACTTTGTAACAGGTTCTCTTTCCACTGTGAACTTGCAAGGCAAATCACATTATGTTTGTGAGCACAGAGATGGTATGTTCACCACAAAGGCAAGTGGTCTATTACAGATCTAGTGGTAATCCCTTTCGTGCCCAGGTCAAATGAAAATAATATGACCATGTAAAATAATTGTTATTTCTAAGCTTTTCATAAAGACCTTTGCTCAGCTATATACCACCCTTAGTCTGTCCGCAGAACTAACAGCCCTTAACTCAAAACATCTTCCATTGTAAAGCCTGCTAATTATTGCTGCAGCTAGGTGTTGCTCCATGCTGCTGTTTATTGAACAATAATATTATTAATGTAAGGGTTCTGACACTGAGTAAATGAGGTCTGTAAGGAAACATCCACACCAGTTCTCCCTCTCAGCATTCCCCCTCCTCCCCACTTCACCTCACTTCTTCTGTCGGATTATCCTCCTGGACCATTTGACACAGGGGTCATGTGATGGCCAGGCTATTTAAAGCAAACATAACTGCTTATTTCGCAGAATGGTGGGAAACCAGAGGAGGGGCTGTCTATGAAGACCACTGGAGAAGCAGCCAGAAGAGTCTATGGGAAAGGATTTGTGAGGCCTATAAATATGCAGAATATAGAAGAATCCAGAGTAGGATGTGTAAGAAACTGACAATAACCTACAACATCCTGGACAAACCTTATGGAATTAAGCTAGACTTTATGGAATTAAGTTAAACCTTACTGAATTAGATTTAATACCTTTGTGGTCCAATGTATTAAAAATGCAATTGTGTATGTGTTATTGTGGAATTGTATGTACTCCTTTAGGAGGAGGGGGGTGCTAATGTAATTCCTTTGATTATCAGCTCCTTCAAAGGCACCCCTTGGAGAGGTTTGCATGTAGGAGTTCAAACTGGATTCACCAGGGACCAACAGACAAAGAATGGATTTTTGGATAAATAGCCTGCTTTTTAAACAGGCTCAGGGCCTTCTTCCTGATCCAGCAAGTGAACAGGATCCCTGGTCCATGGAGGGCCCCAGTCCTTAGGGAAGGGTTGGCAGGACTGGGCCTACTGAGGCCACATAAGACTGGATGCTGGTTCTGAGCTGAAGCTCTGATGAACTTGAAGTGATAAGGAACCCCCTTGGGTGGGGTTTTAAGGACTGCTCTTGCCAGGGCCCGGGTTAGGGTTGGGGTGATCTCTAGTAAGCTTATTAGCAGACATGTAGTTTCTTTTATTGTTTTTTAATAAGTTTTCTCTGTTGCACTTTCACCTTAAGAATAAAATAGGGTTGCATAAAATGATCTGTGTGGTATCTACCACTGTGGGCAATCACACTGTACTGTCTCTGAAGAGAAAGCAAGCAGGACTGCCTGGGCAGCCTGTCTCTGCCGGGAATAAAACAGTGAAGGCAGGGAACTGTTCAGCATTGAGGTATTTTGGGCAGAAGGGGGAGATATGTGTGTCTCCACCAAAGAGAGGTGATGGCCAGGAAGCTGGAAGCCTGAGCATGGGTGTACATCCTGTACCCTAGAGGGGGAATACAGGTGCATTTGTTCTGAACTGTGACAGGGAGTAGCAAATGAAGGAAATGGCCTGCGGAACAGAGTACAAGTGTCAGCTGGAGGCCCAATCTTACTATTGTCCTTGTCAAGAGGACTCAAGGTCAGGTCTTCCAGTGAGGATGAGCAGAAGGCCTCCAGTCAATTCTTGCATTACCAGGGGGAGACCAAAGCCAAGACCCTGGTGGAGAAAGGATTACTGAATTGTTAACTCATTGAGGGAAGCACCTGGTTATCCAGGGAGGGCAAAGAAGCTTGGATTGAGACATGTATCCAGAGGGCATAAAATTGTTTTACCCTGGGAGGGAAGAAGGATTATTGAACCCTGAAACAGTAGGGGTGCAGACTTAGGTCCAGGGGACAAAAGAAGTCTTTTGTCTGGTTTGGACTTTTGTTTGGCTTGGGAAGAGAAGAGTTGATGGTTTGGAAGGCCAAACTACTTTACTAGAAGGGACACTGAGGGTGAATTACCCTACTGACAGAGCAAGGCTTACTGTAGGAGTAAAACCCCAAAGAGGCATCAGTGGGGGGAAATTGAGACACTGATGCCAGAGATAAGTACATGCTAGAGGCATGATTCTGTATGGGCCCTACACTCATATTCAAACCATTGGGAGTTGATGCTATTCATAATATTTATGTTTTCATACACACACAAATTGCCTAGTTAAAAAAGCAAAGCTGAGGGACTATCCTTGAATGAGGTAACTTTGAGATGCAGAAAATCCAGATGACATGTGACCAGTAATTTGTATAATTTTCAGAGCAGCAATTAGTACAAGAATTTTCCTGCACTAAAAAGATTTATAAGGCACCTCTGTACTCTGTAATACTTAGAAGTGGGGTTCTGAAAGAGCCACTATCATATAATTGCAAATGAGGAGTTACACCTAAGAAACGACTGTGTCAGACACACCATGCTTTGAACTGTGAGGAAAATAAGGCACATGACATATGGATGCCTAATAACATCTCAGAGAAGTCACATTCACAGTCATAGTCAGCAGATTAACATTTTAACAAGAAGCTGTTCCCACCGGGATTGCCTCTTTCAGGTGACTGAGAAAACACTTCAAACTGTGCTGAGAAAAAGGAAAACTAGGGATGGAAAACTCTGTTAGAGCCTTTAATACCAGAGTCCATTGAACTTTGTTTGGCAGTAGTGCTCATCTCATACACAGGAAAGATACTCTGACGAAGTGAGCTGTAGCTCACGAAAGGTAATGCTCAAATAAATCTGTTAGTCTCTAAAGTGCCACAAGTACTCCTTTTCTTTTTGAGGATACAGACTAACACGGCTGCTACTCTGAATCCCAGAGGTTGTTTCCCATACCAGCAAAACTGCAAAGCTCACAGAGGTGTGTCCTTAGTTATGCATGATCCTTTCATTGAACCTTATCTTTGTGTAATCCGTTGCTTGATGTATGTTATGCATCCCTCTCTTGCCTAATCCACAGAGGATGTGAATCTGCTACAACTCCCAGCTAATGGGAGCTAGTTGTTTAGCATCTTATGCTCCTAGCTCTATTCCTGGTGATGTCCAAGAGGCATTGCACTTCTGTCATGATGAGTGATCTTTGCATACACCTCACTGTGTAGCCTGCTGGAAGTTTGTTCTCACTGTCTAATAGCATGGAAGGAGTCACACTTCATAGTGGAGGCTGTATCAGGGACCACAGTTCTTGAACGCCAGTCTACAGGGTTCTTAGCAGCCAGTAAGTCCTGACCTGCTACCCAGTAACCTATTCCATGCTAATAGTTGCCAGAACTGGAAGCTCAACCCTGACAGAGGATGTCAGTCCTGAGATCTGATTGGCAGAACTCTGGGGGTCCTGATTGGTTCCCTGCTTCTATTAAAACCAAGCACAAGAACAGGAATTTTTCCATGCAAATGGGTTTCCCTGATCAGGACTGCTTCACTTGTGCTACCTGCTCCTACTGCCCGCCTCTGACCTGCTGATAACCTGATCCTGCCTGCCTCCTGACCCCGGCTTCCCCTCTGTCCCGCCTTGGACTCTGAGCTCCTGGTATGTGAGACAGCCTGGCTCCCAACTCCTGTTCTGACCACTAGGTCAGGCCTCCCACATCCTGGTTTTGAAGAGCACAGAATGTGATGCTTTTGACACACTAGGGCCTTCCTGACCATTAACTCTAATGAGCATAATCAGTCACCAGAAACTTTCAGTCAGAAGTTTTTCTTCTAACAATAGCCTACATGCCTAAAGAGAGCACTCCACAGGATAGACAAAATAATAGGGAAAATAAAGAACTGCAAATCCCAACAGTGTGCAGTCTAAGATATCAGGGTAACAAATGCATTTCTACAATAGAAATTCCAGCACAAACAACTGTTTTTTGAGGTTAGCCAGAGTCTTTTACAATAGCTATCGTGATTTGTAGTCTAGAGGGGAAAATAAGAGGAAGGGGGCAGTTTTGTTGTTGAATCACTTCATCACACTATGAATTCATATAATATTCAAATTACAGGTCATATTTCTTTCCCTCAGGGCTAAATGTAATAGTCCTAGAGCCACAAACACTAAAGAAGGTAAATATTTATGTATTTGTATCATATTTGGTATACTCTTTTCCAGATAGACTAGGTTCTTTTTGAATCTCAGATTGTTTTTCCATTGGGATTGAGAGTGAGAAAGAGAATTTATTATAAAGTCTCTCTCATGTGCTAATCAAATATTTTGTAATTTAATATTTGATCAAATATCCTTTCATGTATTTGAACATTGACTGTAATGCAACGATAAAGGCATTTGTCTAATATTCTTATAGCTTGAGAATTTTGACTCCCAGTTCTTTAATAGATGACTTTTCGAAACACTAACAGACTGCAGCGGGGAGATCCCTTCCTCAAAATCAGAGTGGGAAATGTGCAACAAATTTAAAATAATATATTTTTTTTATAATGGGGGAATAGTGATCCTTACTCCCTGTGCTTAACAGCTAGACTTTACAGTTACTCTAAAAGGCTGCTAAGGGAAGAGAGAAGCCATGTGAAAATGTGATTCATTCATTTGGAAATTGCTAGTGAGCAGAGTGATGTTTGAAAGCTAATATTTTTACATTTTGAGAGAGAATTTTGATCTTTTAACATAAGATTTATTATAATGCCAGACTGCTGCTGAGAAAAGAGACTATTTAAAAAAGGGCAAAATTCCTTCATCTCAAAATTGAAAAGAAGCAGAACATTTTTAGACGAGGAATGTTTGACTTTCAAGCAGCCAGAATAAATAGAAAGTCTTTTACACTGAAGATTTGTGAGTTTCTTCACCCTGAGCATTAAAAATATTAAATATTTTTAAAAAACTCAGTTCACTTTCTTTCAGTTTTTATCCAAATGGATTCTGTGCTCTCACTTCAAGTCAAATGGTAAAAAGTGTTGATCTTTAAGAAACTGTTTTACCATTCGTTTGAGCTTTTAAAGAAAACATTTCTTTTAAAAATCTTTTTTGCCTATAGTTTGCCGTGTTTTACCATACATTATTATTTAGCACCAGTTATAACTTGTTACTTAGTACAGGCTTGTTTTCTGTCTGCTTCCAGACAGAGCGGCATGATGTTTTTAAGGTCAGGCTTGACAAAGCCCTGGCTCGGATGATTTAGTTGGGGATTGGTCCTGCTTTGAGCAAGGGGTTGGACTAGATGACCTCCTGAGGTCCCTTCCAACCTGATATTCTAGGATTCTATGATGTGAAATTTCTGCTTTTTGAAAAAAAAAACAAATGAGGAGAAATAGTCACAAAACAAGAATCCCTGATTCACAGAGATGAAGCTTGGTGTGACCCATGGATGGTCCCAGAACATCCACAGGGACTACTTGTTACCACCCTATTTTCCTTTCCCCACCCACTTTCTTGTTTAGTACTTGATGAAAGGGCAGGTTGACCTTGGTGACCAAGTTGGCCTTCTAATGACCTTAGAATGGTTAGAACTGAGGGGGTAACAGCATGCTCTGTGCCACATATATGTAATAAGATGCGGGACCCTGCACACTAGTTCAGGAGAATTATAAGGAATGGATGAAATAAATCATCATTTATTGTGAATTAGTTTTTAAAGCTAATGGAAAGTTAAAGATGCTCAGCAACTTGCTGGAGTCACTCCACAGTTTGCAGGGCCTGTCCTTGAGATTATAATCTCTCCAAGGCAGAGACCTTGTCTGCATTTTAATGTGAAACGCCATGCCCACCAATGACACTGTAGAAATCTTAAATAGTAATAAATCTCTGTGTTGTGAAAGAAGCTGTTTGTTTCCAGCTGTTCATCCAGGCTCATTATACAAGATGATGGTCTCACCATGATGCTGGGCAAAATATTATCATTATTATATTTCATGTATATAGTGCCTAGATGAAAACCCACACAAAACTACCACGTAGTTTCTCCTTTTTTTCCTTTTTGAAGATTCTTGCTGTAGATACCATCTGTCAGGCTCTTAACTTGTTCTTCCTTACACCATCCTTGTCACGCATAGTTTGCACCTATCTAGTCCCCTTAGAGGTCTATAATATTTAAACTACATAAACTACCATGAAGAGTTAAATTCATTTCTATTTAGGAGGATCAGTGTAAGGTCTATTCACTGCTTAAGTCCCGCGTTAACCATATTTTGACTGCCTAAGTGGAACTTAAATTGAGCAGTGGCTTTTGTGCTGGCACTCTGCACATGGGTGAATTTCAGTTTAGGTGTTTGCTTAATATAATTTTTATTTATCCGAATATTTCAGAACTCTGGGGATTCTGAACTTAGGACTTTAGATTGTGGTAGACAGAGCAGATGGTGCTGCCTTTTCTTGAAAGATTTTCCTCCAAGGACAAAAGAATCTTGGGTAGAACTTGGACTCATTATACAGAATGAAAGATGTGGGGCTTCTCTGCACAACGGCATAACTGCTTACTGTGGCAGTTCTGCAGAAAAGGACCTGGGAATTACAGTGGACGAGAAGCTGGATATGAGTCAACAGTGTGCCCTTGTTGCCAAAAAGGCTAATGGCATATTGCGCATTAGTAGGAGCACTGCCAGCAGATCGAGGGAACTGATTATTCCCCTCTATTTGACACTGATGAGGCCACCTCTGGAGTATTGCATATGAAAGGATGTGGACAAATTGGAGAGAGTCCAGCAGAGGGGAACGAAAACGATGAGGGGGCTGGGACACCTGACTTATGAGGAGAGTCTGAGGGAAGTGGAATTATTTAGTCTGCAGAAGAGAAGAGTGAAGGGGGGATTTGATAGCAGCTTTCAAATACCTGAAGTGGGGTTCCAAACAGGATGGAGGTCAGCTGTTCTCAGTGGTGGCAGATTACAGAACAAGGAGCAATGGTCTCAAGTTGCAGTGGGGGAGGTCTAGGTTGGATATTAGGAAAAACTATTTCACTAGGAGGGTTGTGAAGCACTGGAATGGGTTACCTAGGGAGTTGGTGGAATCCCCATCCTTATAGGTTTTTAAGGCCCAGCTTGACAAAGCTCTGGCTGAGATGATTTAGTTGGGGTTGGTCCTGCTTTGAGCAGGGCGTTGGACTAGATGACCTCCTGAGGTCTCTTCCAACCCTAATTTTCTATGATTCTATGAAATGTACTCACTTCGAATCCCAATGATAATGAAGAAGGATGCTGCTTACTATTTACATATTGCTGGAAAGATTAAATATTGGCATATTTCCGAAAAAAATTACATCATCTTAAGCACAAGAAGAAGAAAGACAAGTGCAATATAATAAAGACATAAGAACTGAATTCAAAAACTCCTATTAATATGAAGAATAATTAAATCGAAGCTCTGTTATGTACTTGGTAACTGGAGTAATAGTCTATAAAATATAGAACTAAGAAGAAGACAGATGCATCCCAGTTTGTTGAGCAAAGAGTGAAACTCAGTGGATCTAATCATGTAAGTAAAGATACTTGCATGCCTATGTTCTTGTAGGACTGGGCCCTACACTGTGATTAATGGAAGGACTAATGTGACACACAGAAGTGGGATTTGCTTTCTGCTGTACTTTCCTGTGAGACATGTGATATTTCCCCACTTCTTATTCCCTCTCCCGTTTTATTTTCCATTGTATAGAAACCAACTCTTTTTCCAGTAGAAATATTTCTTCTACAATGCCATGTAAAACGATCTTTGATCACTGTTTTTTTCCTTTTCTGTAAAATTTCTTGCAAGCCCACCATACAGTAGAACTTCGATTTAGGACCACCCGTCTTATAAACAACCATTATACAAACCATTTTTCCTAATGGAAGGGGGAGAAAAAATCACATAACAAAAGTGATGTTGACAGAGAACAAATTGACATCTCTTTACATACCCATGCCTTCAGTGCATTGAAGATCACTTTGAAGTGGTTTGAAGGACAAGAAATAAGTGATGCAGTGCACCATACTGCAACTTATGCACCATACCGGCTGTAATTTTGAGATGTTCAATTTTATGAACTCCTGAATCCCCAATTGGTTTGTAAAATAGGATTCCACTGCATTTTATTTCACTCCATCAAAAACAATTGACAACATATTCTTGAAAAAAAAATCTTTAAAATTTACTAATTTTTTTAATACAAGAACAATATTCTGACAAAAATTTGCAGATGGGTTCTAGTAGCAAACTTCAAACCCTGATTCTGAACTCTTCCAAATTTTTGAGTCCCGGGTACTTGTATTTTCAAAGGACCCAGCTCCTACTGAATTTCAAGGGGAGACAGAAACCTAATAGTTCCTTAAATTTCTTTTGAAAATCTCAGCCTCAGTCAGTTGGAAAAAATTGCCCTATACTGAGATCTTAAGTGGGACTTAAATGATGCATAGACTTTGTACTGGTTCTCTGTACATGATAAATGTCAGCTCATGTGGGCAGTTGCTCGTGTATAAGTGGATATTGGATATAAGTGGATATTGGGGGATGCACTTGTAAATATTATTCTAAACTACTAACTAAAAGTAAACCTTAAGTATTGTTCCTGGAAAATACCCTACTGTGAATTTACAGGTAATTAAAAAAAGAGAAGTTTGCATGAATAACCCATGAATAATGCCTTTACAAAGCGTTATAATAATTCTCTTTTTAAAAAAAACAAATCTTTTTTAAGTGATTCATAATTATCAGGACAGTGTGTGATGTCTATTATGAATTGCACTAAAACTGAACTGAACCTGATAAATCTGGCTTTGTTATTGCAGTCCTGAGAAAGAGCTACAGAATTAGTTTTTATAATTTGCCATTATCCAGTATATGTTGGCAGATATTTAGCAGAATGGATATCTTATAAAATAATTTATTGTGAGTTAATATATCTTTAGGCAGTTTGAAACCCCTGATGATTCAATGCTCACACTTGTCTCATTGATTTGTCCTTACATTACCCCCATTGAAAAGCATACATCTTTCAGGAAAAAATAAACAGCACTGTAAATTTCTGTAAAGAGAGAAGAGGAATTGAGATTACACAAGTACAAAATACATCTGACAGTTTTGTTGTGCAAAGAAAAGCATACATATTTGTAGCCACTTGTCTTCAATAAATAAAAATGCTGATTATATTTTTAGATGAAGAAACTGTATTTAAACTTTTATGATTACCTCAACCTACCTATGTAAATGAATTGCAACCCATTGTTTTGTTTTAGGTTTGTTTTCTAATGCATTACTTTCTGATACTGATGAGTGAAAAGAAACATCTTTCAGGGGAATTAATTTTAAAATTTTATGAGAAATCAGATATGGGGAAAGAAATGAGCTCATTTTGCTTAACATTTAGGCAAGCACTTCAGTGAGGTTTTCAAGCTTTGCATATGTGAGGCAAGGCAATCTTAAAGTTAAAGCAGAAATGATTCTTTACTGCATCCTGTCTCTGGTCCTCAGGCTTTACTCTGGTCCTAACATAAGCTAGAGTTTCCAAGGGCTCTTCTGATCTGTGACGACTAATAATGGTTCCCGGTGGAGTGCACATCAGTTGAGAATAGTCAGAGTGTACAGTAGTCCTCCAGCCACAGCCCATCTTGCCCTTTCATGTCCCCTGGCATCTCTTCTACACCAGGTCCAGGACAGAGGACAGCATAGGAGGTGGCTATACCATATCTACTTTAGCTGAGGACTTTCCCCATGCCAGGGGAATTCCCAGGTGGCCAGATGCAGATAGTGTCCAGGCCCTTTGCATTGCCACTGTGGATCAGAGAACCTGCCAAAACACTCTAAAACTTCACATGCAGGTACAATAGACCAGCACATTAGGCCAACAAACTTCCATACAAGCTGTGGAAATATACCATCAGATCTGTGTGACTGCTGATTTGTACCAGTCTCTTTTATAGCAATCGTGAAATACATCACTTTCCAACAATTTAACAGAACAAAATATCTTAGCTCAATAGTCAAACAAAACAGACACAATTCATAGCACAATTCACTGCTGGAGGGGAACGCTATATCATTATGAGCTATCTCCTTAACCGCTGGGAAAATAATTCCCAGATAGAAACAATCTGGTATGATGTTCCTGAATTCTTTTTGCAGCCTGTCTTTGTCTCATTATCATTAATGTTGCTATGTTTCAGAACATCTCGCCTTAGGTACACTTTTGAATCTTTGCTATAAGCAGTTCTGTAAATAAGTTCCAGAAAACACATCTATCTTGACACGAAATTCTGACCCCATTGAAGTCAATGGGAGTTTTGGTATTGACTTAGTAGAGCCCAGGATTTTACCAATGCATTGTGGAAAATAAGTTCAAGGCTTCCACCCTTTCTTTGGGGAAGGCTTCCTTACTCTGCCTTTATTTCTGTCAATATGCAAAAACATTGGTCAGAAAAAAAAATCTCTGCTTTTTGACTAGTTGTATCATTGGGTATTGTAACATCTTGTGCACATTGCAAGTTGGTCTTTTTCTTTTTTTATTTGGAAACTCATTTCTATTGGTTCATAACTATAAATAAAAATTCTCTGTGAGCTGAAACCTGGTGATTCTGTGACCCACAAAAGAACTGGTGATGCTATTAACTTTCCTGGATGCCTGTGAGACCCACTTCATGTATTCAGTGCCTGTACCAGGAATGAAAGGCAGCTTGGTTCATTTGCTAAAGCACTGGATTCAAACTTGGGATACTAGTTCTATTCCTGGCACTGCCACTGTCCTGCTGTCTGACCTTGAGCAAATCACTTTGCCTCTGTTTCCTTTTCCACCCTCTGTCCATCTTTATTTAGATCATAAACTTTTCAAGGCATTATCTTTTCCTATGTGTATAGGTTGACCAGATGTCCCGATTTTATAGGGACAGTCCCAATATTTGGGGCTTTTTCTTATATAGGCACCTATTACCCCCCACCCCCGTCCCAATTTTTCACATTTGCTGCCTGGTTACCCTATATGTGTATATACAGAAGCTAGCATAATGGTGCCTCTGGCTGCTATCACAATACAAACTCTTGGGTAGGTGAGTAGGTTTACTAACAATGATATCCCATTCAGTATGACAGAATTATTTAAGGGTTTGTACTCCAAAGAGGTCTTAACAGAGACTAGAACATCACAAAGTGATGGGCCATTTAGGAGCAATAAAACAGATGGTGGGGGAGGAAAGGTGGATGGAAGACATTGTAAGGGGAACCCTAACAAATATATATAATAAGCAGAAATATGTATATATATGGGCTGGGAAGCGATTTAAAAAATTAATCACAATAAATCACACTGTTGTTAATATAATACCATTTATTTAAATATTTTTGGATATTTTCTACATTTTCAAATATATTGATTTCAATTATAGCACAGAAAACAAAGTGTACAGTGCCCACTTTATATTTATTTTTGATTACAATATTTGCATTGTAAAAAACAAAAAAAAATAGTATTTTTCAATTCACCTCATACAAGTACTGTAGTGCAATCTCTTTACAAATGTAGAATTATGTACAAAAAATTATGTACAAAAAATAACTGCATTCAAAAATAAAACAATGTAAAACTTTAGACCCTACAAGTCCACTCAGTCCTATTTCTTGTTCAGCCAATTGCACAGACAAACAAGTTTGTTTACATTTGCAGGAGATAATGCTGCCTGCTTCTTGTTCACAATGACACCTAAAAGTGAGAACAGGTGTTCTCATGGCACTGTTGTAGCTGGCGTTGCAAGATATTTACGTGCTAGATGTGCTAAAGATTCATATGTCCGTTCATGCTTCAATAACCATTCCAGAGGACATGTGCCCATGCTGATGATGGGTTCTGCTCAATAACAATCCAGAGCAGTGCAGACCAACGCATGTTCATTTTCATCATCTGAGTCAGGTGTCACCAGCAGAAGGTTGATCTTTTTTGGTGGTTCAGGTTCTGTGGTTTCTGCATTGGAGTGTTGCTCTTTTAAGACTTCTGAAAGCTTGAGCCACACCTCATCCCTCTCAGATTTTGGAAGGCACTTCAGATTCCTAAACCTTGGGTCAGGTGCTGTAGCTATCTTTAGAAATCTCACATTGGTTCCTTCTTTGCATTTTGTCAAATCTGCAGCGAAAGTGTTCTTAAAATGAACATGTGCTGAGTCATCATCCGAGACTGCTATAACATGAAATATATGGCAGAATGCAGGTAAAATAGAGCCGGAGACATACAATGCTCCCTCAAGGAGTTCAGTCACAAATTTAATTAATGCATTATTTTATTAACAAGTGTCATCAGCATGGAAGCATGTCACCTGGAATGGTGGCCAAAGCATGAAGGGACATACAAATGTTTAGCATATCTGGCACGTAAATACCTTGCAATGCCAGCTACAAAAGTCCAATGCAAACGCCTGTTCTCACTTTCTGGTGACATTGTAGATAAGAAGTGGGCAGCATTATTTCTTGTAAATATAAACAAACTTGTTTGTCTTAGCAATTGGTTGAATGAGAAGTAGGACTGAGTGGACTTGTAGGGTCTAAAGTTTTGCATTGTTTTGTTTTTGAGTGCAGTTATGTAACAAAAGAAATCTACATTTGTAAATTGCACTTTCATGATAAAGAGATTGCACTTCAGTACTTTTATGAGGTGAATTGAAAAATACTGTTTCTTTTGTTTATCATTTTTACAGAGCAAATATTTGTAATAAAAATAATAATATAAAGTAAGCAGTGTACACTTTGTATTCTGTGTTGTAATTGAAATCAATATATTTGAAAATGTAGGAAAACATCCAAAAATATTTAATACATTTCAATTAGTATTCTATTGTTTAACAATGCGATTAAAACTGCAATGAATCATGATTAATGTTTTTGAGTTAATCGCATGAGTTAACTGCAATTAATCGACGGCCATATATATATATATATATATATGGCAAGCCATATGTAAAATCCTACTTCACCAAGAATGTTTACTATTAGATAAGATAATGAAAGTCCACTTCAAATGTGTTGAAAGAAGTTGTGGGCAAACCTCCAAAATCTGATGGTTTATTACCACTTGGATAAGAATCCAAATATGGAAGCTTGTTCCAGAATTTATCAAGCCCTCTTTAAGTGTCAAAATCTAGGAGGATGTGATCCAAAATGCAGATGTGCCATATGGTGTTATTAATATACTGACCCCTGTCAATTTTTAAAAAGGTTTTGTATTGTTTTGCATTTTGAGAAAATATTCAGGTCATTTCTAATTTTATCAGAATTTGAAAAACTCTAGGAGCCTGATCAAATTCTCACTGAAGTCAATGGAAAGACTACTGTAAACCTTAATGCAAGATAGATTAAGGATTAATTTTAAATCCTATTATGATAACATATTAATGTTTTTCAATTTAGGGTAAAAATATTCTACATAACAAACTCACATATTTACATAAATAAGAGTTCTTACAGTATTACTCATAAAGTACTCAATCAAGCTTCCACTAAAATCAATGGAATATTTTCCATTGTCTTCAATAGGTGCAGGATCAGAATGGGAATCATTAGATAAAGTTAATCATATGAACTTGCTATTCTCACAAAAGTGGGAGAGAACAGACACAATTTACCTTCATAAATTTCAAAGTCTCTTCTAAGTGAGGGCCCTAATACAACATATAGCTCTGTAGCACTAGCAAAGACCCTCTTTGTGATTTTAGAGACAGTTAAAAAAGAGGATATCATCCCTTTGTAAATATGTGGCTGGATGTATTTGCTCATGGTTTGAAGAGTTTTTGAGAAATACAAAAGCTAAGAAGAATAGTTTCCACTAGCTCAGCTTACTCATTTCTGAAAGCAAGAAGAGCAGACTATTTTTGTGAAGTAAGCACAAGTGTTTTTTCTTATGCCGTGCACCCTTGGTGGAAACACAGAAAAAATATAGCACCTTTGAAAAAAATATTTGAAGTGGCTTTTAAAAAATGGTCTCTTCGCTTTTCTTCCGACACTCCCTCTAGGGTATTAAAGTGACTGGTACTATCACCAATGTAACAGATGGACGTCTGAACAAACTTAGAAAAAGAAAAATCCCTCCTCAATATCTTAAAGAAATCATTAAAAGGGTGAAAAAAGTATTTGGCATAGTGTTCAAATTAAGGGTATTAGAATGAACAAGGACTTTAGGAAGAATAAATCAGTCTTCCCCTAAGTAAGTTAAGGATGAAAGCTATTATAGCTGACACTTTTGGTCGCTCGCTTTTATCACCTATAAAGGTTTACTGAAATCTTTTAAAGAAGTTTAAACTTCAATATGATACATTATCATTAGCTCTTAACAAACTTAGCCCTTTTTAGGTTTAATATTACAGGATTGTAAAAGTTTAGTTGTTTCATGCATTATTATTATTAACTAATATATGTAGTAAGTATTCTCTTTTCTATATTAGAGAATGTTCTATTCTTTCTGTACATTCACAACATAATATGTTTAATTAGATCATGAACTCATGGATCCATAGATATTAATGCCAGAAGAAACAATTGTGTTCATCTAGACTGACCATTTACATAACACAGGCCATAAGACTTCCCTGAATTAAGTCCTCTTTGAACTAGAGCATATCTTTTAGGAAAACAGCCAATCTTGATTTTAGTTGGTGATGGAAAATCCATTAAGAACCTTGTTTACCATTGCCCCAATTTTTGTGTCGTGTGCAAACTTAATCAGTGATTTTATGTTTTCTTCCAGATAACGGATAAAAATGTTAAATAGGGTAGGGCCAAAAACTGATCCCTGCAGAACCCCACTGGAAACAAACCAGCTTGATGACGATTCCCCATTTACAATTACAAGACTCATCAGTTAGCCAGCTTTTAATCCACTTAAGCTTTGCAATGTTAATTTTATATCATTCTAGTTTTTTAATCAAAATGTCATGTGGTACCAAGTGCCTTAGACAAGTATAGTTTGTCAACACCATTACCTTTATCAACCAAACTTGTAATCTCATTTAAAAAAAAATCAAGTTAGCTTGACAAGATCTATTTTCCATAAAGTCAGGTTGATTTGCTTAATTACATCACCCTTCTTTAATTCTTTATATAAATCTGCACTCATGGGATATAGTATGTCATTGTAGAAACCTCCTAGAAGTTATATGCCTTTAAAAGACTATTGTGGATCAATAATACTGAAGAGTTGGTCTGCTTTCTAAACCTCAGTATTTTTTTTCTTCCCTCCCCTCTCCCCTGCGCCTTTTATAGTGAAAATAGTCAAATCCCTGTTGTGGAATTTTACCTGTTAGACATTTTTAGAATACATTCTAATTCTAAGTAACAAGATAACCCAGTAAATTGTTCTATTTTTTTCTTTCTTATCATTTAAAAAATGAGCCAGGCTTCAGTTTTGTGCCTGAACCAGACTTCTATTTCCTTAAAATAGACTTCTACCTTTAAGGAATTTACTGTTAACTTTTTTTTTTAACCAAGGGCCAGATGCTTCCCCAACATGGGTTTTCCCATTAAGTGGTTCAGAAACTCAATGATCTTCTACTTACAGAGTTTTCTTTACATAATTGCATGTGACCCCTTCCCTGCAGATCTTAACAAGGGTTCACCTTCCAGAAAGCAAGGCTCTCCTGACCTCCCAGCCTCCTCCTACTCCTTCCCTGAGTCCAGTCCTCTTCCCATACCCCAGAACAGATGTTCGGCTCTCAGCCACCCTCTCTTTGCTGAGTCTGAGGGCAGCTTTGGCCAACATTTATTTTAGGGTTAACCCTAAAATAGGGTTATAGGCTGTCTATATTTCTATCTGTCTATATTTTCTATCTGTCTATATTTTTAGGGTATAGGCTGTCTATATTTCACCCCCCAAAAAAGTGATTCTTGGTGTCTTCTTCTAACGCTGCAGAAAGATCAGCTAGTTTGCGCCGTTATCTTTAGTGACAATTTTAATCCCCTTCCTTTCCCCATCCCCCAAAGTCCCAATTCCTTCACTGGCTGTATCGGCTCCAGTGGAACTCAGCCTAGGTTCCTGTGTTAGGACTCCTCTCCTTCCCCATACACCTTGACCCAGGCTGACTGGTACACAAGAGTCAGCATGCCTGCCAAAGCAGATAGGTGGGGAAAGGCAGGAAATGGGTGGAGCCTTTGCTCCACCATCACTTCCCACTCACTGGCCAGCTTAGCTGAACTGGCATGGAGCATGTTGCTCTTTGCTGCTGATATAGGCCAGACCTGAAGAATTTCAACTGGAAAACACAGTGCCCCATGGGCTATTGCGAGGTTAGTTCAGCTTACATATCCCCTCCCCACACACACGCCTGGACCTCCCACCGCCACCCCATGCACAGAGTCAAACTTTAGCCCTAAATTGTTTAAGTTCAAAATCTGTCTGTATCAAAATGTGGAACTTCAAAGGAAGGGAGGAACAAAGCAAGAAAGATTTTGCACTACTTATTGAAAATATCTCCAACATAGCTGCCAGAATATTTTCAGTACATATGTCCAGAAATGTCCCAAAAGGATTATCCATCAATACTGCTGGAGAGAAGAATTCCAGTTGAAGGTGTTATTGATTGTTATTACACAAACCAGCCTGAATCAAGACAGCATTTCTGTTTGTCTGTAACATTAATCAGCTCTGTTTGTGATGGGGTAGGAGGAGATGGAAGTCAATGAGGCTCTGTAATATGTTTTCCTTTAAATGTACAGGAATGCTTGAGATAATTGACTTTGAGTCAGTTTAACAGAGTGGAGTTAAGACCTGTTCAGATTAACTAGACCACCATTATCTGCTTTGGCAGTTTCATTGTAGTAATAGCTTAAAAAATATATATTCATGTAAGTCACAGAACTCATTTGATTTACTTCATACTTTCAGACATAAAGCATGGACTTGGCATTATCCCGGTTCTCCCACAAATTGGTCTAAAGGGTTATTATTTCCTTTACCACTCACGATAAAAGGCAGTCTTCTCCTGATCACCCCAATCAAAGCAAGTACCTACAGAGCAAACCAAGTAGAATTTGCTGCTAACTCCTTTGAAGACATCCCTTTTGTCCTTAACACAATCCAGCTCTCTCGTGCCACTGCTGTCCTCCAGCCCTGCACTAAATCAATCCTGCCTCTCATCATTTTCAAGACGAACATTTATCGCTCACTAGAAAGCTGCTTTACATTGACATTTCCCCCTACCACATTCCAACCTGGTGTCATCTTTATTATTTGAACCAGAAATATTAAATCATGGAATAAACAGCATGATGTGTAAACAGTTGTGTGATGGAAAGGAATCTTGCATCAGGAAGCTTTACACGTATTATTATTTTTTCTTAATTCCTTCCTTCTAGAGCTACAGTGTGTCATTCATTGCATCAGACATTTAGAATTTGGCAGTTTGAGAGGCATTTTCCACAGGCTTCCACCATTCCTCTTGTCTTTAGTGAAAGCTACCTTCAGGCCCGGAGGTATTTAATAAACTTTTGCTGCACTTGTATGCCATGTTTCGATTCTTGGTTTCCTGCCTCCCCCACTTATCATTAGTCTCAAGTCCCTTCATTTTTGGCTTTGATTTTGTGTAAATTTCCCAGGAATTTATCAGTGTTTATTACAAAAATTTTAAAAAGGATGACAAAAAGTAACTTCGTGGTTTTCTGGATTAATAGTGGGGGACAAAAGGATAGAAAAAAAAGCAACAAATAAGCATGTTGAAAATAAAAGCAGTTTAATGCTGTGGTTTATTTCATGAACTGTATTTAACTGCATAATACTGTGTTTTGACATACACATATGCATGAGCATGTGGGTGTTTATTCTCCACTACTTTTCTTTACTTTGGCTCTTTAGCTGAAGTTGTAGCGACTTGTGCATTTAACTCTGGAGGTAGCCAGTTCAGTCTCTGGTGTTGGCCAGGATGCCACACCTGAAAGTCCTGCTGTGTTAGGTGTTCTGTACACACATAGTAAGAGATGGTTCCTGCCACTAAGAACTTGTGATCTAAAAAAATCCCTGAGGTATGGATTTGAAAGACTGTTTCTGCTGAAATCCATGTTAGAATTGTGTGGGTGTTCTGGGTAACCTTATTAGCACGTGTCAGTTCTTTTACTGTTTCTAATGTTTTCTCTGGAATGCTTTTTACCTTAAGAATAAAGTAGGCTTGCATAGAAAGAACTGTGTGGTACCTTATAACTGTTGACAATCACTTTGTCGTCAGTCTCCATAGAGAAAACAAGCAAATGTCCTTGAGCAACCTGTCTGTGCTGCGAAATAAAGTGAAGGCAGAGAACTGTGCAACCTGGCAATGCCCCAGTCAGAAGGGGGAGAGAGGCATGAAAACCCAGAAAGGCAGTGGCTTTGGAAGCCGAGAGAAAGTGCCCATGCTGAACCACTGTGGAGAAATACAGGTGCAGTTGCCCTGAACTGTCACATTCATGCTTTTACCGCTCCTGGAATGGAATTTTCCAAATCTCCCACTCTTAGATCAGGCCCTGGGCTACCGTACCTTGTGTACCAAGAGTGGCTCTCCAGCAGGTCTGATAGGCGTCAGCACTGAGGGTCTTCCCGTCACGAGTCTGGGACCAGTGGTGAAATAGTGACCAGGCAGCCTGTGGAGAACATTAGGGTCTGTGTCGTGTTCGCATTGTTTTGGGTGTGGTAGGTAAAATATGTGGCTCAGAGTGAGATAATGGTTTGAAACCTAAGGACTCTTGAGGACCCATTGCGTTGCTAGGAGCCATCCTGGAATGTCTGTTCAAAAGTCTGCAGTTGGAGGAGGCCTTGTGGGGACTGGCAGACACGGGTGGTTTGGTCTGGGCTTGCTGCAGTTGCTAAGAAAGGTCTCTCCCAACTCCAGAGATTGGTCCTTTTGGAACAATTGAGGTACAGGCTCCCAAAAGGGTGGTACTGAGACCAGATCAGGAGAACATCAGGCTTATGAAAATGAAACCTCCACTGGGGCTTGAAAAGGACAGTGGGCACTGCCAGATGATTAGCACTGGCATTCATTCGTAAGTTTTAATTGTAAATAATAAATTGCATGTTTGGTTAATTCAGTCTGAAGTGGAGTTCTGGTGAATGACGATTTTTGCACCAGTCTTTGAAGAACACCTACCACAGCTACCAGGGGATCCCAGGTCCTGGGGATGGAGTCCTTGTAACAAGGGCGCAGAGTGACAGGTGCCCTGAAGTAAATTTTCTAAGTGAGAAGCAGGGAACTGAGACCAGATCATAAGAAACACAGAGTCACATCAAAACAGTCTAATTGTAAACAAGAAGGCTCCCTGATCCACTTTGAGGCTAGCCGATATTAACAGGAAGAGGAAGCTGAGGAGGGGAGAAAGCAGCTTGGACACTGTGTGGGTAGCCATGAGTGGCAGCTTCTGCCTCAGGTTGCCGGGGACTAGTTGGACCAGGCTCCAGATATTTTGTTTTGCTGACACTAAGTTTGGGAGCTTAGAAGCATGGCTCTGAGGTAATGGCCTGATGAGCTTTTGCAGGCACTGCTTCTTCCCGGAGGCCTTCTTAAAGGAACATAATCCTTTGCTGATTTGTTTTGGGTCCTTCTTCACCATCCCCTCTTCTGGGACTCCGTTTAGCCCTCAAGCCCAAAACCTCAACTCCATAACATCAAACTGAGAAGAAAGTACTTCCTCCTAGTTTGTTTATCAGACAGCTCCAATTATTCCAGACTATCACTTTCTCATCCTATTAAGTGGGAGCTAGTTGCTGAGCTTGTGCCATGAATGCTGGGTGAGCTAATTATTAATAATTTTCCTTGCTAACTTCAAAATGACTCTTGGCCAAGCAATTGACTGAAAAAAGCAAAGGAAAGATGAAAACCTGGTGGGTTTTTTTTTTCTAATTATTCCTGCCTCCAAGCAAACCTAGATAGCTCCGGAATCTGGGCATCGCTGAAAACATTTGCAAACATTACAGCAAAGGGGAACACTTCTTGCAAAATACCAGAAGACCTGGAAGATTGCTGCGGGGCTGAGGAACAAATAAAATTATCCCCCATTATTATGTTCTAACGCATCAGAGGACTTGGAAACCTATTTTAGAACTGGTGAGCAAGTAGCATATATTCCTCCCATATAGAAGGTCTATAGAACCTTGCCAGACTTCTGGCTAGATGAATGCTAGTATTAACATTAACACACAGGTTGTTATGAAGATAAGTAATAATCTTTTCTGCAAACCTTTTGGCTTGAAAAATAACTTTAGACAAGCTGCGTACACAAGTATTTTATGTGTGATGAAAGAGCAGTGTCACTTATCTAACAACAATACATTTAATTATATTCTGCAGTAGATGGTAGAAAAAAGGGTGATGCAAAAATATCAGAGTTTTCTCTGTGTGTTTTATTACTTGTTTTTTTATTGAATCTGTTGTAGCTCTGAATTGGATCAAAAGGAAAATAAGTAATTCTTTTTGCCTAATACAATGTATTTCTCAGTTACTAACTGTCTAAAATAGTTACTAACTAAAATATTAAAGCCAAAATACAAAGCAAAAGGCAGAATCATAATAGTTTAGTAAACAATTATTAGTTACCATTTGCAGAATGGCTGAGCACTCTGTAGAAATCTGAGCACTTATTTTCTCTATTAGCAATATATTCTTCCATACAAATCCCAAACGTATGTCTGTTTGTTTGTTTGTTTATTGCTTCACTCAAAGCTATAGCAAAACTCAAACTATCAACTTTGTGTCTGTGAAGTTTTAAGGCCAAATCTGAAGCTACTGTGTGTTTTGCCATTGACTTCAATCACATCGTCTGATGAGGATTTCTCCCTTAAGGAGCAATCTTGCGCTGGTTCCTTGAGTGCGGCAGACATTGGCACTGGAACTTTTGTGACTCTGCTGCCAAGCACCACTATGTAGCATGGAGAACAGATCTGTGGGGCGTCTCTGCACAACAGATACGTCTGGGGTAAGGCAAGATATGGAGGCATGGCTGGAATATCTGCCTTTTAAGAGATCCCTGGTCCTTTTCCAAGGGTTGTGGTAGGGCCAATAGGCTGGAGTAGCTTCCACAGGGTCTCCACTGCTGCCACTTACAGTCCTGGGAGGTGGGGCCAGAAATTTGCCCCAGATCACTCCAGTGCTCAGATGACATATTCAGCTTGGCACAGGAATCTGGATCCTCCTCTCAGTGCATGAGCAAATCAGGTTCAGTAATACGTTTCTTTTTGTTGTTAAGAGAGAAGATGAGAGGCCAGTGGAAACTCAGAAAGTATTTATTATTGCCCTGTGTGTAGGACAGCAGGGATGAGAAACTAAAGAGGAGAGGAACAGACACAATATCTTTATAATGTGTAACTAGTCCTGAATACGAGCCACATCGTCAGGTGAGACCAGAATCTTTCTGTTCAACTCTCGTGAACTCACTGTACAAAATGACTACACACAAAATGTAAAACAAATGCCCCCCAGAGGCAGAAAGCAAAGATGAGACTGACCCAGGATGGAAATAATGTAATTATACTCTGTCTGCATTAGAGAGCTCCATTCCAGTGCTTCATAATGTCTGACTATTTTACCTTGGTCTTAGTGGGGCTTCAATTCACTGAAGCTATCTGTGCAATATCCTTGCTTTTCTATACGCTCAGGATGGATCCTGCAAGAAGTATAAATAAAAATATAGTATCCAGTTAGCATAGTAGCAGAGAAGGGAAATGAACAAGGCAAATGTATCAGCGGAGACGTAAAGCAGCACTAGATGGACAGGTTGAAAAACAAAAAGAAAAGGAGGACTTGTGGCACCTTAGAGATTAACCAATTTATTTGAGCATAAGCTTTCGTGAGCTACAGCTCACTCGATGAAGTGAGCTGTAGCTCACGAAAGCTTATGCTCAAATAAATTGTTTAGTCTCTAAGGTGCCACAAGTCCTCCTTTTCTTTTTGCGAATACAGACTAACACGGCTGCTATTCTGAAACCTGTCATTATGCAAGATTGAGAAACATGGCTCCCCTACAGTGGTGCGGAACCAATATCAGCAATTTGATCCTACTTGGTACATTATGAAAAAAGAATTATGACTTTAAAAAAAAGCTTATTTTATTGTTTGCTTCTTTCTTACTTGCTAAATATTTGACACTGTGCTCACTGCTATACACAACACAGCAGTATTTATTTGTATTAGATTAGTGCCTAAAGGCTCTGACTCATATCAGGGCCCCATTATACTGTTGTATGTATGCACAGTAAGACAGTCCTGGTATTGGTGGTGGTCATTCATTGGGGAAGGAGAAAGAGGAGTGACTGCCTCATTCAGGGATGACGAAGCAGCATCCATCCATACCTGCGGATCCGGTTCCACCTCTTCCGCCTTGTACACCGACGGAACCAGCTGGCAAGAGGGAGAGGAATAGTGCGAGTCTCGAGGGGGCCCTGATACCTGTCATAAGCATCCCATCGATCCCAATAAGGCCAGAAAGAGGAATCTTGTTCCTCAATTATGCCCGGCTTGGTCATGTTCCTGTGCATGATGTCCTGCTGTCTAGTCAGTGGTCAGCCTCTAGGTTAGACTGAACTTGGCTGTGTTTGCATTATTTTTTTGGCATTCTATCATCTGTTTGTCTTCAGCATCATAATCTTTTTGACTGTACCCAATGCTGTACCCTGAATTAACATCCTACTTTCTTTCTAACTTCTTCATTTGTCTTGAAATCATTTCATCTTCCACCTACCATCTTTCTAGAAACTCTGCCTCCAGTCTTCCGATGTCTGTTTTATTTAATACAGCTGCTTCAGACTGTAGAATAATATTGTTTACAATACTTTGTTAAATTTTCACTTGGTATCAAATGTAATGTTTTTATCAGTCCATAATTTTCTCAATTTCTGTGCAGCACTTGTAGCTAAGGCACATCTCCTTTTAACCTCATCCTTGATGGAATAATCAGCATGGATCAAGCTTCCCAGATATATGTAAAAAGAAAAGGAGTACTTGTGGCACCTTAGAGATTAACCAATTTATTTGAGCATAAGCTTTCGTGAGCTACAGCTCACTTCATCGGATGCATACTGTGGAAACTGCAGAAAACATTATATTCACAGAGACCATGAAACAATACCTTCTCCCACCCCACTCTCCTGCTGGTAATAGCTTATCTAAAGTGATCACTCTCCTTACAATGTGTATGGCAATCAAGTTGGGCCATTTTCAGCACAAATCCAGGTTTTCTCACCCTCCACCCCGGAAATGGCCCAACTTGATTATCATACACATTGTAAGGAGAGTGATCACTTTAGATAAGCTATTACCAGCAGGAGAGTGGGGTGGGAGGAGGTATTGTTTCATGGTCTCTGTGTATATAATGTCTTCTGCAGTTTCCACAGTATGCATCCGATGAAGTGAGCTGTAGCTCACGAAAGCTTATGCTCAAATAAATTGGTTAGTCTCTAAGGTGCCACAAGTACTCCTTTTCCTTTTGCGAATACAGACTAACACGGCTGTTACTCTGAAACCAGATATATGTAAAATTTTACTTGTTCTATGACTTCACCAGCTGCTGTATATCAACATTTTATCGATTGATACTTTTCCAAGATGTACCCACTTCACCAGTTTGACATTTATTGTAAATTCAAGTCAGCGACATCAGTTTTCCAAGGTAGCAAAGAGTATCATCATTCATTCAAATGTGTTGATCAGTTGTACAATGTCATCTGCATAAGCTAAGGAGCTTAATTCTGGATCATCCAACATCATGTCATCCAATTCATATAACATTCTTAATGTCTAGTTTAAGAACATAATGAAAAGTGATGGTGATTCCATGCCCCCCTTGTCTTACACCAAACTTTGACTTAAACTACTTGCTTAATTTTCCACTGATTTTTATGGCACTGCAGGAGTCTTTGTACATAGCTTTTATAATTACAGTTATCTTATCTGGAATACCATGTGATTTTGCTGCTTTCCATAATGTTTCCCTCCAAACTGAATCAAATGCCTTTATGAAATTGAAAACAACAAACATCTTTAATCCCCATTCTCACTTTTTTTGCATCTGTTGTCAGAGTGTGAATGCAACTTTGGCCTGATTTAAAGCTGCACTATTCTTCACTTACTATTTCCTCTAAAACCGGCCTTAATCTGTTAACAATTACTTTTATCATGATTTTTCCCAGTATTGACAAGACATGTATAGCTCTGTAATTGTTCAGATTAGAAGGATCTCTTTTCTTCAAGATTGGTGCAACTGTTGCCTTTAGCCAGTCAACCAGTTCCTCCTCTTTCTCCCATACCTTTTTGTATATTTTTTCTAATGCTTTGATAGCACTTGTCCCACCATGAAATAGATAATCCTTTTCATCTCAATTGAGATGTAATTTTGATGGGGAAAAAGAACTGAGGTCTTACAGCCAAGAGATAGATAATCGGCTCTTAGAAGCACTAGCTTCTTTCTCTAATGCTGAGTGCCGTTCAGAACACATTGAAATATATGCATCCTTGAAAAATATTTTGGAACATAATATGGCTCTTTTTCTGCTCATACTTGATATATTAGTCTTTCCCAGATTCTCAGGTACTTCAGAATGAACAAAGTTTTAGTCAGAATGTAATGTTCAGAGGTAGTGTAAAGCTCCCATTGCTGTGCTGGTTTTTAAGAACATATGAACAGACTGATGCAGAACCAGTTATGCTAGCTAATGATTTCCCCGTGTTGCCATTTCTGGGTGGCTTCATGGCCCCTTTGATGCATTCACCCTCTCTTACTCTCAGGAGTCTAAAAGTGTTTTTAAATGTTGCATTGCAGAAAAAAAGAGTTTCAAGAGTCATTTGAGAAGCAAATATGGGAATCTAATTATTTGCTTCCAGATTCTTCTCAGCCAGTAGGACTACATCCATATATACTGGCAAGTGCCAGCCTGACCATGTATAGAACAGAATTGAAGTTACTTCTATGGTTTCTGAGAGATACTCTGTACATGCAGTGATGGACATGGAGTTGCTTAGCAATAATTTATGAATACTGCATGCTGTCCTGGTTATCATGGTGTTTTCTGTATGACTATATTAGTTTAACTCATCATGAGACTGAAAAAACAAACAGGAAAGGTAAAAATGGTCTAAGATAAGCCAGCCCTCAGTGAACACTTGAGGGTTGTGAAGGGACAATGATGTGACGATGATTCGCTTTTCCTCTCTAGCCAACCTACAGAACTGGTTTGAACTAGGAAAGGAAAAGGCACGCAAACAAAAGACAATGAAAGAATTATAGAAGGATTAAAAAGAAATCCTCTCTTGAGATGAGTAATTGTTTGGGAGAGCCATGCTGAGACATGGGCACCCTCTGGAGTGACTGAAGAAGCTAGACTTGCCTAGGTTACCAACCAAGAATGGTAAATCTGTATGTAAGATAGACATGCATGTAGACTGTTTTAAAATCTGAGTGTTAAAAGAACAATACTTTGGTTTAAGAAAGGTGTCTGGTCACTGTACACTACTGGCCACAGAATCCCAAAGGGAAGAACTGCACCTACCTTAACTCAGTCAGACTTGCGGGGTAAGCACAGTTGATATGTAGGGTGCTGTAGCCCAGGGCCTGGTGTAAAAGTGGGATACTTGTGGAATTCCACCCAAGAAAAGGTGAAGGCACAAGGTCTAATACCTGAGGTGGATCATTCAGAGAACAGAAAGGGATGAGAGGCACAGTTAGTCCTGCAACCGTGCCACATGCATGAACAAGACGCAGAACCAAAACTGAATTGAAGGCAAATGCTACTCACGGCCACTTGGTGCTAAGATCATGCTGGATGCTGTTCTGTGCTTGCCAAGACGAACAAAGTTAGAGCCTGCATAAATACATCAGGCTCATATGATTGAAATGCTGCATCTATACAACATTTAAAGAAAAGATGGTGGCCAGTCTATTTGTGGCATAAACGCATGGTACAAACACTTGTTTGTCACTGATGTCTGAAGAAAATTAAAGCCACTGTATTGTTTGGTTTGTTTTTTCCATGTAAAATTCGGTTTGAGTATTGTTGACTATGCTGCATCATTCAATGCTTCGCACAAATGGCCTCCACATCAAACACACTGTCTTTGTTTCTCTTTCCACAGAGCAGCTTGCTGAGAGCACTTGTCATGGCTCGTCTATTTTCACCAACTAGCATGCAGTCTGTGCACTCCTTTCTGCCTTTTTCTAGCTACTCAGATGTCTAGAGAACAATGCCCTATATCTGCTTTCTTTTCTTTCACCTCAAAACATCAACTTTCTTCTAGTTTCAGCTCTAAAATTAGGATGTTCATTTGTAATGGGAGTGATATATTTGAAGGGCTAAACTCTGCTTGTATGTACATGCACAGGGCTCCCAGCACTTATACTTTCTTTTTCCAGATACTGCTGGGAAGGGTGGGGCTAGTGCAAATCCCTTGGCTAGATAGGTAAAATGAGTGAATGTACAAATGTTCAGGAACACACAGTAGGATAATTAACCATCTGGATAGACAGATAGCAGCAACTTCCTTTCCTATGAAACAGTTTGAGAGATTAAAACAGGAGGCCAAATTTGGGCCTGAATAATCGCCCATGCAGTGGCATTGTACTGGGTAGGTCAGGGAAGAATTTATTCTATTGATTCTAATTTCACAGACATCCATAGGTGAGATTGTGAATGCCTTACTCCCACTGGAGAGCAATTAATCACACAAGTAGTTACTATCATTGGGATTAAGTAACTGCCATACTGAAATGTAGTAACAGAGCGCTCTGGTTCCACGTTTTGAGTTTTCTCAGTTATTCTCAGAAATTTTCTTTAAACATAGCTGTAGGTCAAATTGATCTGTTTTTCTGTGAATGGTGCACGCAAACAAAAAAGAAACCACTGGGAAGTAACTGACTCTTCCCCCTGAAACAATATTTGTTTTCCATTTGTTTCTCAGAAACACTTTTTGCAAGTAAATCTGCGTGTGGTTGAAGTGACATGGGATACCCGAATTGCTGCCCCTTCTCAGAGTTGGTTTAAAAATTAATTAGTCTTTTATAAGAATGGCATCGTGTCACAGTCTAGTTAACATGTATTGCTAAACTGTGGTTAGGGATATTATAAGCAGAGGAACTACATATTGCAGTATTGTGACTGTTTACTGCCTTTATCCATTTCCATGGGGCTAGAATCTGCTGCCCTTATGTTCATTAATCTAATATTAGTCCCGTTCATTTAACTGGGAGTAACTTACTATTTTTTGGATAAAATCCTGGCACTGTTGAAGTCAGTGGTAAAACTTCAAGGTGAGTAAAGTAAAATCTGGCACTAAATTTAGTTCAGTCCATTTCTGGGGGAAAAACACATTTAAAAATCTCCATTCAAGCCGGTGGATTTACAATAAGTACAGTAGCTCCTCATTAATAGCTTCATTTTGGTTTGATTCTTGTTTTAGTTTTAGGAAAGTCGATGGAAACCATATCTTGGTGTATGAACTTTGGGGGGGGGGGCAGTATCATCTCTTTTTTAAGTAACCCACAACCAAAAATGAAGCTCTCAGTACCAGCTGTGGAAAGAGAGCTTGGGGAACGCTAAAAAGTTTTAATTTCCCGATGCTACTATCATTCTACAGCTTTACAGCCCTGTGTCTTTGACAAGATCCATAGCTTGTTTTGGTTTTTGGTTTTTTTGTTCCAGGATACTGGGGAAGCAGAGCATTCAAGGGGAGGTGAGCTTAGAAGCACAATGTATGGAAATGTTTGCTTTTATGGATCTCTTCCCTAAAATCTTGCCTGAAGGCAAGATTAAATACCTGAAAAAGCCTCTCTGTATGTTGAGGTGGCGTCTAACTGTGGAGTTACCTAAAAGAAAGAAAAATGATGCTACACTCACACTGGAAAACAACTTCTACACAAACAGGGAAAATATAGGCCCGGGGAAAACACAGCATATTTTTTATAAACGATCATTTCAAAGGTCTCTTTGTAATTTTCAAGTCCCTTGGAGAAGCTTTTTGGACAGGTTTAAAAGCACACTGTAATCATTATTATACACATCCAATTCAATAGCATAGAAATAAGTTGTTCATTTGCATTTTTATCTTTGTTGTCTTACAGCCATTAATTGTGCAAATGAAACTCAGAGAACATTTGTATTCAACCCCAGGCTATTAGAAATTAATATACATGCAGAACAAAAATATCGAGAAGTTAGGGATGACCTTCATGTGTCATAGAAAGAGATGTAGTGAGGCACAAGTTATAGTTTCCAATTTACTGGAAAACAACACATCCTATTTCAGAATAACGGCACTACACAGTAATCACAGGGTTAGCAATACTTTTGGAGTATCTGATGGTAACAGGAAACAACGCAACACCAATGCTGTAATTCTGGGGAATGAATCAATACTCATGAAAAGTAAGAGGGCGCTTATATATGTATATTAGTGAGGTTCTGAAATCTCTATCACTGGAGATTTTTAGAACAGGTTAGACAAACACCTGCCAGGAACGGTCTGTTAGGTAGTCCTGCCTTGAGTGCAGCAGACTGGACTAGCTGACCTCTTAAGGTGCCCTCCAGTCCTCCACTTCTGTGATTCTATGTTTATTTCAGTGGGTTGGGATTTAACTCGTAGTGTATCAAGAAGAGAATATACCTTTAAATATACATCTTTATTTTCATAAACATTCATTTTAATGTCACTCAGACATCAATGGGGTGGATCCTCAGTTGGTGTAAATTATCACACTCTGTTGAAGTCAATGGAGCTTATGACAATTTACACCAGATGAGGATCTGCCCCAGGATTTGGGTAATGTTTGTGGGCTCCGTCCTCCAGCCCATACTCACATGAATGGCCCCAATGAAACAGTCAGTTGGGACTATTCATACTAGCAAGGGCCGAAAGATTAAGCTCAAAGGAGCTGCATCCATATACTTGAGGGCAAAATTTGGCCCTCTGAAAAGAAACAAAATGGTACTAAGAAGGAATGTGTTAGTTCTAAAAGGAATCGGTCATAATATTGTAGGGTTTCGTTGAACAAGTAAGTGAACTCTCCAGTATCTTAAAAAGCTACAACCCATGTGGAATATGGCTTTAATTCAACATCCTTACATTAATAATAGGGAAATGACATGGCATTTAAACTGTAGGGTTAGCGTATAGCCAGTTTCTGCATGAACACACAGAAGGGATTAACCAAAGAGCACCACCACTTCTATGCTACGCAAGTGTGAGGACTGCTCCCTGCTATTACCCTATGAATCCTAGCCATGCTAGGGGGAGCAAGGAAGAGCCAGAGATGGCAGGCAGAGGAGGGGAGTAAATGCAGGAGCCTCTTAAAAGGGTATAGCAAAAAGCATACCATTCTGCATGTGGGGGGAAGGGCTGGGGGGCAGATGGGGAAAATGCCCTCTGTGGCTGTGTGGCTCTTTTCCTCCTCCAGTGGGCCAGTGCTTAATAAGGCATAATAATGAGTCATTTCACAAAATGGAAGAAGAAGGTAAAAGGGTAAAGTACAGACATAAAGGGAGAGAGGATGAAAGATTGATGTGATCACCACAGGGACTGACTGAGAAAGGAGCGAAGATGACACTCAATCCATTATGCCTGGCAGAAAACAAAGATGGCCTCTTGCCCACTATTCGGAAGCCCCCAAAGGCTAAAGGTCTGTGCTCCAAACTCCCATCTAACATCCCACCGGTAGCTGCATCTGGTAAAATGCAGGATTAAGAACACAGAAATCTGTGAGCAAATAGGACAGTTCAGTTAACCAGGGCTCCTCAGATATGCACTCCTTTGAGGAGACTTTAATGCTTCTCTTATGCTAGTCATATAATATATTATTTATGGTTATTATTACTTATTAATTTATTTTCTATCAGGCGCACCCTGCTTTAATGTCTCAGGACACACTGCAATTTACTAAAGTAGCAAATGGTTTTTACTAAGAAGCAAAAAGGAAATGGACACTCCCTCTCCCAGCCATCTTGAGAAAGTAGATTGATCAAATGCTATATCAATAGATTTGAAGTGGGAGAGGGAGGGATGTAAGTTTCAGTGCTGAGGGACTTCCCCAAAGAACATTGTCACCAGCCCCACAGACAACTAAATCTAGTGACATGTAGCTGGAGTGCCACCGCTGCCCTCAGCTGCTATGGCAGTACAAGTGGAGACAGCTAAGGCTGGAGCCATGGACGAGTTGTAGTTTAAAGACAACAGCTTGAACGGCATTCGTGAATCAGTAACATGCCAGTGCAGCTACTAGAGAAAACACTTAGGTGATTTTGAAAATTTTACCCCAGAGACATTTAAGTGATGTAGGATTCTCAATCTTATTTACTTTCAATGAGGTTGAGGCTCCTAAGATGCAGACCCTCTAAGGTATTTAGGCACCTTTTGGGGATCTGGGCCTTAAGCTCCTAAGTCTCTTTTGAAAATGGGCTCCCAAATCATTTAGGTGCTTTTGAAAATTTTACCTTCTCTGGCTAATACTACCTAATACGTGAGCATTGGAATTCTGCCCTGCGGGAAGCCTCTGATTTGTCTTCATTGTCACCTAGGTTGAAACTTAGCCCTCTGATCTTAATACGGGTGCTGATTTGGCTAGAAACTCAGAAAGCTGCGAGGGTGCTTTGTACATTTGACCACAATACATAGAGCTAGATACTGTCTACATTCTCTTGGCACTTCAGCCCATGTTGTCTCACCAGATCACCCCAAAGGCTGAACAGCATGAGGGACTGAGACTTATGGGACTCTGTAGGGGAGGGCTTTGCAGTGAAGGAACAGTCACCTGTAGTGAACATCGGGGGAGGAAGCATTCGAGCCATTTCAAGGTATTTTACTTAGACTGCAAATGCTTTTTGGCCAGGAACCATCTTTTCATTATGTGCATGTACAGTGCCTAGCACAATGGGCCTTGGACACAGGCTGGAGCCCCAGGTGCTACCACAATACAAATAAATACTACTATCAATATTTTTGTTCACCCCTGTAGCCAGTTGTCAGTGGGAGAGATGAGCTTCCACTCTAATGAGGGTACTGAATTAGTCAACACAATCCTCATGTCCATGCAGATTAAAAACTGCAGTTCTTCTTCCTGCCTGGGAAAGCTGGTAATTGATTCTTGATTAAAAATACTTTGAGCAGTGGTCAGATGCTTATATTTATTTGTCATGTCTACCTATCCCTGCTAGGGCTTTTCCTCTTTTTCCACCTATGAACAGTTGTAAAGAAACATATTTGTCAAATGTTGAGCTACAACTATCTCTGAATCAGTGTTTTACATAAATATTACATTCCAACCCCACCATGTAAATGCTCACAAAAGTTAATAGAAACATAGCTATGAGAAACAAAGAAAAGAGTAGGTACACTGGGAGATTATATACATTGATGAATGACATGTTCTCTTTTCTGTAATTATAGTTCTCAAAGGGACCACATTAGGACAGTAACCTGTATTCAGACACTCACCTCGCTAATGGACTATAGGATCCCACATTAGCATTATCATCAACCAGTTCACTGTTGGATAAAAGACGTTTCATCTTCCACACTTCTGCCTATATTGAGCTTCACCCACCCATGCCAGGTATTTAAATTTAATGTTTCATTTCCCCACTTTCTATATATCTACCCTTTCCCTACTCTTGAATTTTCTATTTTATCATTTTAATTTTTTATGAAGGCTTTTCAGGAGCTGTACTTCAGCTCCTTGACTCCACAAAGTGTATAATGCAGTTTGTCACTGAGCTTTGAAACTTTTGGGAACAGATTGTCAATGAGGGTCTGGTCAACTAGCCCACTGCTCCATTGTCCCTTTGACCATAGTGATGCACACAGTTTAGTCTTGGTTAAAGTACACTAACAAAAAGATTATTTGAAGCTGGCATCTTGCTCACATTATAAACTTAATCTGAGGATCTTTAACCATTTTTATAAAGGTGGATCTTTATTTCATGGAAACACTTAGGTACCAAAAGTTTAGGTAACTTGCCCCAGGCAACAAAGTGAGCCAGTGGCAGAGTCAGGAACAGAACCTAACTCCCCAGGCTCCCGTTCCTTTGTTCAGGATGTAAGACCATACTGACTTCGACCTTGCCTCTACAGCCATAGAGGTACACAGAAGTGCCGTGCTTCCAGTCCTCAAAGGAGGTCAGGATTCTGAGGACCATTGAAGATATACACACCTATGTCACTAAGAGGGCTCAGGGGTTCCCTGTGCAAAAGCAGGTGGGGCTGGAAGATGATCGGGGCAGTACCAAGGAGCAGCTGGAATGGAACCAGAAGACTTTTGCAGCGCAGATACGCCAGTCTTCAGTCCTGCAATGGGTGGCTGCATAACAAGCACAGACAGCTACTTCAGCCAACAACTACATCACAGTTGCCAACTTTCATGCAGTAAATAAGCACCCCGACTTTCACAATAAGCCAAAAATCAAGCTAATCCCATTTCAAAACAAGCCCATCCCTAAGAACCCCAACACTCTGTGACTAGATCCCCACGGTGTACAGTCTGGGACTGTAGTGGGCCCGCTGTGCACCCCTGACTCTCTCTCCCCTTGTCCTCTGCTTGCCCCCTCCCGCCCCCGCCCCTGCTTGCCGGGAGCCAATCAAAAAAAGAAAAAAAAAGAAGAAGTAGCAAGCTGCAACAAGCTACAAGCCAAAAACTATCCAACAAGCAACTCACAAGCCAGTTAAGCCAAAAACAAGCCCAATTTCTGCTTTTTTTTTTTTTTTGCGGGTTTGGCATGTCTGAACTATATCCTACCTGTGTCCCTCACTGCGCATCTAGCCAACACCTTCTCAGGCTGGGCGCTGGTATTTGGTTTGTTTTGCATTATCATGAGCATGCCTTCAACATGCACACAAATTAGTAGTATCAGTATTTCTTATCCATGTGGAGGAGGCATCTAAGAGGCCCAGTCATGGGCCAGGCCCCATTGTGCTGTTCAAACACAGAACAAAAACGTGTTCCTGCCCAAAGACCTAACCTCTACAGTCACCATGTTTCCAGCAGAATTACTGTCCTTCTGCATAGAATAGTTGTGAGATACTCCATTTTGGGTATTTTGTGCTGGCTCAGAAAGACTTGTCATTACTCAGCTCCTGATGATTTGGGGATAAAAAACTTTTTTCGAGTCTGCAACCTATTTCTATAGTTAAATATGAAAAGCAAACTGAGCTAAAGGAACAACTTTGCTGCAAGTCCCTGTGCTGTACATTCTTGTTCGGCACAGTGACCTCTGAGATCTTAGGCAGAAAGTAAAAAAGCCAGGATCATGGAGCCAGTGTGACCTTTTCTTTCAGCCAGATGATAAACAGTAAAGGGTAAATTGCCAATGCAGTGCACAGTCATTTAGCCACATGTCTCATTAACTTTAATGGGAGTCTCACCTAAATATCTGAACATCACATAGGAAATATACCTTGAAGTATGATGTCTGGGGGAAAAATTGCCTAGAGAGAAAATATAAAGAAGAGAAGAAATATGAAAGAGCAAACTCGATACAAAAGTACTGCATGTGGGTGGGAATGAACAAGATTATTTGTGCATCAGCTGTGACATGAGCTAGCTAACCTCCCAACCAGAGAAGGTGATTGGAAGCAATCAATAGAGTGGTAGAATGTAACAAGAAGACGAAAGGTATCAAAGGACTAATTCCATTAGCATCCATGGGGAGAGTTAAAAGAAAAACATAAGAGGACTCTATAGGGAATATCAATCTACAAATCCCAGTGTGACAGTTTTATCTTTCACCATAATTTAATATAGAACTCAGGTTAAAGTATTCATGAGTAATCACATTCATTTTATCTTGTCACTTTCTATTCAAATTATTTTATTATCTTCCACAGGGTAAATCTGGCAAGGTTTCTGAGCTTGTTAAAATAATCTAAAAGTAACTGCTTAAGTTGCTTAAGCCACAAATGCTTCCATTTCAATCTTTCTGAAAACTATGAATGGAGGAAGTGTACAGCAAGAACAAAAGACTATGTGGAGGTATACATCAGGACTTGTAAAATTCTTACATTCTTTACAGATGTCTTCCACATAAGGAGCTAGGCAATTTTTTTTTTTCCAAAATCACGTTTTACTCAGAAAAGTGACTAAAAATGGCACCTACCAACACCACAGAGCTGTTCCTTGTATATATTCAGAGTTATAGCTGTTGTCTTTCCTGACAAAAGTGAATCTTAGGGCTGGTCTACACAAGGCCCTTAGTGCACAAAAGCAGTGCTCAGTGTGATCACACAAGCAGTTAGAGTGAAGTAACCAGTGCACTCTAGTGCTCAGTGTGATCACACAGGCAGTTAGAGTGGAGTCACCAGTGCACTCTAGCTAGTGCTCACCAGCAACTGCAGACTTTCTCCCAGTGTAGGCAAGCCCTTTGCTGCTGTTTATGCCTCTTAGCCCTGCAAAACCAATGGAGTATGAGTTAGATTCTCTTCCTCCTTGTGCATCGTGGGCTCGAATCTTCAAAGTGCTGTGTGCTCTGGACTTGATCCAGGAAGGCATTTAAGTGTGTGCTTAACTTTAAGCACATGAATAATCCCACTGATTATTTCAAGCTTCTTGCTTCCTCCCCTTCTGGGATTTGGGATTCTTTTCCCACCACGGGAGCCAGGGAACAGGAAACTATACAAATCATTAGCTAAATAATCTTTGCCCATAACAAAGGCATTCATCAAAATGTCATCATTCATACTCCAGAGAGGCTTTTAAACCATCAGCTATTCCTTCCTTCTAGTATAACCAAATGTCACTTCAGCTGAACTGTATTTAGACTTTCTTCCTGAAGTACGACTCTATCTAGACTAATTTTAGCTTTATGTAACAACTTCCATTAAAAAAAAACCATGCAGTATTTATGGGCTCAACCAAAAGAAAAAAAAATATCTGTCATGAAAATCACTGTAGTGTCAAATAAATAAATAGAAATACTGAGTATGCAATCACATCCAGCTCGCCACCATGACAAACCTTTTTAATAAAAAAATAGCCAATCTTTTCTTCTCAAATGTGGAAGCCTGACTGTTAAAGTCCCATGTGCTGCTCTAGCCCTGTCTATTCCTCAACAACTCAAACACCTTGGTTTTCAGATCCTTCAAGAGCCAGTCTTTCCTATCTCCACAACTAACTACGATTTCAACAAGCAAAAACGAAACCCAACGAACAAAAATCTCTGTCCTTTTCAAATCCGTTTCATTGTAAATTTGCTTTCCCTCCCACTGAAATGTTTTTGTTAGCACTAAACAAAACTCAAGACTTAAGAAATCTAGGACTCCAGTTATATTACACAAATTAGCCCATGAATGGAATCAAAGTTGTTTCCCTCCAGAGAGAAGCAACCAATTCTAAAAATGTTGTTCTAGGAAATAGTTTGTTTCTCAGATGCTGTTTGTTTTCTTTTTATTAACAAACTAAAGCAGAATACAAAAAGGGCAAACATCCTGAGGTGAATCCCCCAAATCAAAGTATAATTAACCTGTGTATCAAACATACTTTTCTTCCTTTTAAAAAAAAAACGGTAAATGTAAAGGGACACATTTTCTGTGGGTGGGAGGACCATAGAAAAGGGATTGTTACAGTTTTATATTGTAAAATGCTGCAATTTTGAATGCCATTTAAATATTAGTTTGTATTTTGGTTATTAGATGGATCCCTCATATTAAGTAGAAAAATGGAGGTGGCCCCGTTAAAATCAGGGCAGGGCACTGGATGGAGTGTGCACTTGAAGGGATTTGTGAGCAGAATATATGTGAATGTTGAGAGCTCTAAATGCAATGGCCCGGCCCACAGGAAAAGTCGCCTGACAAAGGTCAGAACTCAGGTGGTAATAAAGCTATCCTTTGTGAAACAAAAGCTTCATTACTGAAGGTATAACACTGTTGTAGTTACTGAAGGTGTGACACGGTTGTAGTTTCATTGACTTCAGTGGAGTTATACAAGCAAAGAATCTCTCCTAGACACTCAGAACTCGTTGAAGTCAATGGAACCACAGCCACTCACCGCAGCTCAGTATCTGCCCTTCTGTTTTATCGCATGAAATGAGGACACTAAAGCATTCATGAGGACATTTTGCTCATCCCCATTGTGGTATGTCGTCTTATACAGCACGTCTTTGTCCTGCTGCCTGCCTGTCATTTAAATATTTAATAACGCTTAATAGTTTCATCTCTTCATTAGCACTAGTAATGGGAAAATGCGAAATAAAAGAACTGTTTATGTGTTTGGAAGTAAACATAAACACAGCCTTTGATATTATTTACTTTTTAACTGGAAAATGAATGTAACTCTAAATTAGTCCATCAGTATCTTACAGAATACCTACAATGCAATTTATTCCTAGTGCAGTTTCTCCAATTATAATGTACAACCCTTGCTTAGCTAATTGCTTATTGCACAACATTTCCATAACTGACAGTGACCCCATCAGCTGTATTAATTTCATCTCTAGCTTCATTTTCAGAAACCTCTATCTACAGTAAACTAACCAGTAATAATAATAAAAGAGTGCTTCTGGCAATTTGTTCACATTCCAGTTTTACATACCATCAAGTTGACTGTAGGATGTCTCTGTATGGTACTTGTAATGCTTGGTAAATTCACTATATAAATGATGATGATGATATTATTTGTATTACAGTAGTGCCTGCATTGTGCTAGACGTGTACAAACACAGAACTAAAAGGTGGTCCCTGCCAGAAAGAGCTTACAACCTTAGCATAACAACCATATAAACGCTAATATTGCACTTTTCAGCAGTAGATCTCAAAGTGATGTACAAAGGAAGTCAGTATCATTATTCCCATTTTACAGTTAGGGAAACTGAGGCAGAAAGAGATTATGTGCCATGCCCAAGGTCACCCAACAGGCCAGTGGCAGAGCCCTGCTCTCAGGTCTTCTGAGTCCCAATCTAGTTTTTTATCCACCAGGCCACAGTGCCTACCTTACAAGACAAGAGACAACAGGTGGATACAGATAGACCAATGGGAGAGCACAAGGAAACAATGAGATAGCACTGGTCAGCATGATAGGCAGTGGTCAGAGCATGTCTCAGTGTTGTCAGGTTAGGGAGTTAGATGAATCTCCTCACATAAGGGATTTTTCCATTAACTACTGTGTCCCCCACTAAAATCAACAACAGTTCACACTTCCACCAGCTGATTTGTTCTTCCACCAGCAGGCACTCTTGGATCAATGTGGCTGACCTACTCCACACTGAAGGGCTGAGCAAAACAGTAAAATGTGGGTCATTTTATTGGCTGAAGAGCTAACCCTGTAGTTCGTCATAAATCTGCAAAATGGCATAGAAAGACACTGTGGTCATGATGGCAAAATCTCTATGTTTAACCACACACTGCTTTGGACAGGACTGTTAAAGGTTATTTCACTTGGCAGTTTCAACATATACCCTGCCTCTAAATACAAAGGTGTTCTGTACTGCGTACTAAGAGTCACATTCAGCTCATTTCACATCTAAATCGATCTGAACTGGAATCCAAGCCTTAGGCTAATAAAATCTTTGAATGGATCCAGATGACAGGCAGAGTATTTTCACATCTTTTTATAATCTCAGTAGTTTTATCTTTGTGACTTGAACTATGTCATAAAGTACTGAATGCAAAAAATGCTAGTTACAATTCATTAGACCTTAAGAATGAAGACTAGTTTCCTCATTCAGGTAGACATATTGGTATAACACAATTAGATTATGGTGGCTTTTGTGTTTTAAAAGATGCACAACTCCAACAGATGCTACTGTAACAAACACACATCCTATTGAACCACAATCCCATTTACACGGTATAACTGCTTTTATTGCTGTAAAATACCTAGGGGTTTGGGATCAGATTTGCAGTGAGTGACTTTAATTCTGCACTCAAAATTCAAGAATGCATAGTTTTTGAATTCAGGGACAGATTATCCTTTCACATCACAGCACAATAGAATATTATTACATCCCCATCCTCATTCAGTGCACACAAGGCAACTAGAAGGGTTAGTTAGAATCATGGGTTACAGTGTATACAGTGGGCAATACCAAGTTGTTTATCTCCAATATGGCTCATTCCACTGTTGCAGGGGAAGGAGGGACCGAGAAGCATCTGGATTCTGGTCTTGGTTGTAGGCTGATGGCTAAGGCTGAAAAAGACCATGGTAGTGCTATTCGACTGGGGGAGGCAGGCAAAAGAACTGGCTAGAATTACATAGCCTTGGTTTGTAAATTGGGTTCACAATGTAGGGGTTTTGCTGGATGCTCAAGTGGCAGCCGTGGCAACAAGAGCACATTTCCGTCTACCATTGGTAGGCAAGACACTTTGTTTGGGATGGGAACCTTGCTCTACTCGTTCCTGCCTGTGTCACATTAAATTACTGTCACATGCTCTACTTGGGGCTACACTTTGAGACCGTTTAGAAGCTGAGGGTTTGTAGCAGCCTGTTTGTCAGGCAGAATTCTCTGTGAGGAGCATGTAACACTGTTGCTCTCTTAGCAGAGTTGGCTGCCTTTGGGCTTCCAGGTGGAATTCAAGCTGTTGTTTTTCCACTTTAAAGCCCTTAATTATTAGGATCTCGCTTACCGGAGAGATTGTCTACCTTTCTCCTCATGCCAGCTGCAGCTGCTACCGTCTGAAGTTCCCTGAATGCAAAAGAGAGTGAACTGCTGCCAGGGCATTCCTGGTGAGGGCCCCTCAGCTGTGAAATGTACTTCCCCATTCATCCACCAGCACCGGGATTTGTTAATCTTGTGAACACACTGCAAGGGTCACCTTTTGTACTGAGGTTTTTCGAGCCAGGATAAAGTTTGCATAGGGAGGGGTAGTCGTTGCTTATCTTTTATAGCCGTTGAAAAACGGGGGTCAGAGCACAGGATGGGTGCTCCTAATATGTAGGGCTGTTGTTAAATCAAATAAATACACATTTTACTTAGTTGTTTTTAAAAGCCAAACATTTTTATTAAAGGCCATCGACTTCATGTGCAACAGCAAAAACCCTCTTCTTCCTCTTCTAGCCTCTTTGTCCTTACCTTGCCATAACTCAAATAACTAATATGTGGCCAAGATTTATTCTGATGTGATCCATTCTTAAGGTCTATTTGTCTCTTTTCTTGACTTCAGCAGAAAGGTTACGCATGCCTGTTGGTTATGCTCCTTTTATTTTTCCCAGGATGTTCACCTTCAAGCACAGCACCAGGAAAAATGAAGTTAGTTTACACTGGGTCGATGACCTCCTACTTCCATTATTTACTGCAGTAATCACCAAATGGAACTGTGCTTTTCTCCAATTGCACATATAAATTATCAACTATTATGCCCTCATGTACTGATGCAAAGGTTGATGCAACTTCAAGTTTTAAAACTATAGGGTAATGTAGATGTTCAAACATGCTTATGACTTGATTTCTCACTGTTTCCTTCACCAGCTTTAAAAGGACCGCAAATGATGACTACATTACCATACAAGCAGCTTATATGCTAACTGGAATTACATAAGCATTGTGAAGCATTCTGAAATGCTGTACATGAGCTTTGCGAGATCTAGCTTCTCACTGCTATTCATTTTTCAATTTTCAGCTTCAAAGATCTTGGACATTCTCCTCTAGGCTCATCTAGGAGCAGGAATCCAAGGCCTAGTCACATTGGGTGATTTTCTTAGGCACAAGGATTTGTCTCAGCAGTCTCGAGACGAACCCAAAAAAAGGGAAGTTTATGCAATAGTGGAGACACTTTCATTCTTTCCATGTGCCGTGATAATTCTGTTATTGTGCAGAAGACAATAAGGTAAATTTACCTTGCAGAATATGACTATGACTTTATTTTATAATCTGCTTTTCACTAAACCTACTGTGCACTTTCATGCAAAACTGCACTCTCCTTGGGTCTGTGTGAGCTATGGTTTGAAATACAGTGAGGTCCCCTGGCTGCAGACAAACAGCACCTGATGGGACAAGTCCAAACCATGTGCAGTGAATGGAGTTTAATCAGAGGCATAAGATATACCACACTGTCAAGTGAATTATGGTATCCTGCCTCCAATTTTGCCACCCACCTTCTAGTAATTTGATCTAGACCACACTTCCCTAGTTTGCTTAGGAGAATGTCTTGTGGGACTATATCAAAAGCCTTACAAAAATCAAGATATGTCTACAGCATCTGCCCCCCCCCCCACTCCGCTAGATGGTGCAATTCACCAGAGCTGTATCATTTAACGCTAGCTGAGGATTTAGCCGAGGATTTTCTCCATTTTCCACAACCTACCACATTGACTGGTCCCGTATCAGTTTGAATATTAAATGAGCTCTCACTGGGAAAAAAAGTAACAAGACCTGCAAAGAAGGAGCAGAATAAGGACAAATACATAACTATCTAGGGAGTTTAAAAAAAGGTGGAGCAAAAGTTCACGTCCCTTGGAGTGGCACATGGCCCAGTTAATGTACAATTTAGATGCAGTAGTTTTCTTCTGGCTGAGAAGTCAGGTTGATTTCCCCCCCCCCAAGCTTATCCTTTCCACAGTTTTGATCCCCCCCTCCCCGAAATACAATGATGATAGAACTGAACTGCTGCAGCCAGCTGCACAAATTCATTAATGGCATTAGCAAAATAATGGTTTCAGACTTATGTGTCAGTGCTGGCAGCAGCCGCATTCTTTTAGGGAGAGTCTTCCAGCATTCCATTTTTATAGTAATGTGAATAAACAGCTTGCTTCATCATTACTGATATGAGAAATATTAGGGATTTTAAAAGTCATGTTTATGGTCCTGCTGCACATGCCTTTCTCTCAAGTCCAGACCTCAGGCCCAGAAATGGCATTCAGCTCCCTTTGCCCTCCAAAATAATTGTCAATAGGAGCCACTAGTGAGGTTACTGATAAGTCTCTATCTTAGAAATCAACTATGCTAATGAACAGGCCAGGTGTTTCTTCCAGTTAGGGCTTGTCTACATTACGCACAAGATTGACGGGCAGCGATCGATCCAGCCGGGGTCGATTGATCACATCTAGTCTAGATGTGATAAATCCACCGCCGAGCACTCTCCCATTGACTCCGGTACTCCACCAGGGCAAGAGGCGCAGGCAGAGTCGATGGGGGAGCGTCAGCTGTTGGCTCACCGCAGTGAAGACACCACAGTGAGTAGATCTCAGTATGTCGACTTCAGCTACATTATTCACATAGCTGAAGTTGCGTAACTTAGATTGATTCCCCTGCCTCTCCCCCTCCCCCCCGCTCAGTGGAGACCAGACCTAAGTTACACAGTGTGGGCTAGGTTCTCCGCTACATCAGTGCTCTGTTCGGCACACTCAGAAGTATGCCGGGGGGGGGGGGTGAAGGTGACTGTAGGCCACCTTTGCACTGACCTAATCTCTGGTGAATCTGGAGGCAAGTTCAGCTCTGAGTTACAAATCACGTTGCAGTCTTGCATTTCATCCCACCTGAAGTACACTCCTGCATGCCTCCTACACCACACCAACTCTCTTGCATGGCAATGAAATATGGGTTCCGAGGAAGGCTGAAGAGGGTTGATGTTTTCAGTTCTCATTATTGTCATTAGCTACTCCATATTAAGTGGTGGTACAAAATCAACAATGAGGATGTACATAGACAAACCCAGCAACCTCCTCCAGCAGCACTGGTTCAGTTTCAATGGCTTTCTTGGCTTCCATCTTAATAACATGAAAGACCAATGAATTATGAAGCACATTTACCAAAGAATGCTGCAACATGGCTGGTGATCACATGGGCATCAAAAGGTTCTGTGGCACGATAAAATCTCCAGTGATGGACACAAATTGAATAAGCAGCCAGACCACCTTACGGACTTCCCTAGAGCTAACAGTGCGTGGCACTAGATCTGCAAGGAGGCTATGTCCCTTTGGGATTTGCCATGATGAAGGTCAAGGAAGAATTTGGCAGAGCAGCTGCAGAAAGCATTTCAAGCTGGTACCACTGCACTGCAGGAGGAGGTATCTGTAAAACGAGGCCTATTAGACAGCTTTCTGCAGTCTTGACTCTGAATGTTCTCTCCCCGTGCTGACTGATTGTTTGCTTTAACCCACTCCTACTGCCCCCTTCCTTTGTCTTTCCAACTAGTTAATCCTCTTCTGGCATAAACCCCCTGAGAAGATTTAAAGAACCAATCAAACTCAAAACTTGGACATAACATGTTTGCAGTCACTGCATTGTTCATTCCGCTTGTATTTTCTGTCCCCTTAAAGCCCCTCAGCTCTTTGGGGCAGGGACTCTTATTCTATCTTTGTACAGTACCTACCACGAGGACCGCACATTCTCAATAATAAATCTAATGTTACAGTGATATAATGGAAGAGATTGTGAGGGAGGGGATTCCACTGTGACAGAACACAAAAGAAACATGGGGAGCAATGTCGCTAAATGAATAATCTTCATTTACTTCATTCACTTATGTATTTAGTTTAGAGTATTTTCTTTCAAGTGTGAACTTTCTTTAAAAGGATCATTCCTCTCAAATAGTCTCCACTCTGGATACAGTAATTCCATTAGAAGAAGAAGTAAAACTCAGCTCTTCTCTGCTAATGTTCATCACACAAACCTCTTTATAAGCTGGGAAAGAAAATGTTTCTGGTTCAGATGCAAATGTCAGCAAATACCATAAATACTTGTGTATAAATGAATCAGATTTAAGATGATCCCTTAATAGTGAGGGTATAAGGTAGGAACTAGCAGAAATGAATGATCTTCACGGAAGGACTTCCCTCTGTCCCATACACAAAATGAAACTTGCTTAAAACGCCTCTCATCTAACTGTGTCTCTCAAGGGTCCCTCTGCTTGACTGCTGGCCTATTTACTTATCCAGCTTTTACTGCTGTCTCAGTCCCTGCAGTATTTTCCCCAGCCTCCTTCCTGATTTGCTTCATACAGCTTTTTCCCTGCTCTGCTGCTCCTCTTTGTGTCCATCTGACAGTGTGGTAAATGGTTTCCCCTAATGAACCAGCAGACTAACTTGCATATAAACTGACCTCCTATTTAATGACTCCGAATTGCACATATCTTTGACAGCTCATATCTGAGTATATGGTTATATTTTATGTGAGTATATGTTCTCCCTGATTCCCACACAAAGGAGGTATGGGAGATATAAATAGGGAGAGCTCCAAAGCTCACCAAACCCAAAAGTCTTTCCCGTGGTTCCAGTGCCCATTTGGTTTGGTCCCTTGAACCAGGAAGCAGGTACACCCTGCTGCACTTTGCCTCAAAATGTTTGGATTAAAATGGAATGTTCTTTCTATAAGTGTACGAGAATTTTAGGTTTTAGATGAGAATGTTTTACTGTTTCTCTGCATGATGTCAGAGGATTTAGGATTAGAGGAACCGGAGGAAAGCTCACTCAAGCTTTACAAACCTAAAAATCTGCCACTGAGACATCTGGTCAATGTGTAATTGGAGGAGTGCATTGGGTAGTTTACATTTTTTTTCCTCTTGTTTTTTAATAACATTTACAAGGAATCTGATTATTGTTACCCAACAGTCCCCACTTTTCAATATCTCCTTTTCCTGATATTAGGGTGACCAGATGTCCTGATTTTATAGGGACAGGCCCGATTTTTGGGTCTTTTTCTTATATAGGCTCCTATTACCCCCCACCTGCTGTCCCAATTTTTCACACTTACTGTCTGGTCACCCTACCTGATATACATATCCCTTAATTGTCTGGCTATCCTACTTCTAGTTTGTCTAACTAACCTTAGTCTACATAGCAGAGACACCCATGTATATCGGTCCATATACAGACTTTTCTTTAGATCATGTCACTAGTGGTGTTCCGGAGATCAATGCTTGGGGCAACATGGTCTAGTGGTTAGCACACTAGCTGGGGTTAAGGCAACCTGGGCTAGTCATAGTTTGACCACTGGCTTCCTGTGTTGCCTTGAGCAAATGACTTTGCCTCTCTTGGCCTCCATTTCCCTTGAACCCTTTGCCTGTCTTGCTGATCTAGATAATAAGCTCCTCAGAACAGGGACTATCTCTTACTATGTGTTTGTATAGCATCTAGCACAATGGGCTCCTGATCTCAGTATAATACAAATATTAATTATATGATTTGGTGCAACCTGGACAATAGCTAACCTGCTGCCAATGGATCTGATCCTCCACTGGCTTTTTCCCATCAAAGTCAATGCAATTACACCAGCTGAAGCATATGGAACATTTTGGGATCATGCCATTAGTTTGTCATTTTATTACTCCTTTCTACAAACACTTTCTTTTTATTGTGCAAGTAAAATATTATACTACATGAGGCAGCTCATTTGTATTTAATACTTCATTGTGCAGACGTATAGGAAGAAACTTTCAAGAATTTAATATTTAATAATACTATATGTGGTGGGGAGCCGGGAGAAAAAAACACAGCCATATTTACAATGAGTCTTTAATGACAAATATAAAATGTTGGGGATTATGCTATACTTTGTTCCTTTTTTTGTGTCTGAAGCGACTAGTTTTGAAATATCCGTAAGATGCTAATTTCCAACATCTTGAATCATCCATAAACACTTACGTAGATGGTATATTTTTAAAATCAAAAACACTGGATATTATTTTGATCTCACGTCCAGCAGCAAATCAGAAGTTACAAGAAGTCAGTGGAGTTACACTGATGTAAAAATAATGCAAACCTGATCAGAATTAGGTGCATTCTCCTTAAATGAGGTTTGCTGTTACCTCATGCACATATTCATGAAATAGCACCAGCTCCCATTCCCACTGAAGCCAATGGTTGTCTTTCCATTGATTTAATGAAGTTAGATTGGACCCATAATGAGCTAAATCTTGAAGTCCTCACTCAGGCAATACTCTCAAAACTTCAGTGTCAGATTTGCCTCACTAATGCCAGTAGGATCAGTTCCAAAGTACACTATGCAAAACAAAATAACATGGTTTCAGTAATCTATTGAAAAACAATTCACATCTGACCCAAAGCTGCATGTATTATACTACGTTTCAGACCGTATGCCTTTTTTCAGATTAAATAAGGTTGTTTTCTGTTCTGAATTGGATTTTCATTTTTCTGGCGGCGGGATATGTTGGGAAAGATGTGAGCTGCCAAACACTGGACAAATGGGAGGAAGAAAGAAAATCTGAATCCCTGAATCTTTGCTTTTATCCTTGGCAAATTAGACTACAGGAAGTATATAAAATGAAAACTTTTCTTCCAATTAACATTTCAAAAAATTCTGAAGAGCTGATTTAAGAAGACAATGGCACAAAAGTACATACTGAATCCGGACCTGTGCTACTGCATTTATATGGATTTTCCAGCAATAAAGTAGGTTAGAAGATAAATTAATTGTATGCTTCCTGTTCAAGAGAAATAGACCAATGGTAGTTACTATAGCAACTACTTGTAATTCATTCTATTAACTTTCTTATTGCAGAAATAGTCAGTAATGATATAGATCTCTTTAAGATAAAATATATGTGTAGGCTTTTAAAATATATTGTTTGTTTCACATTCAAATAAAATCTGATATACTTTTGTAAAAGTAAAGTCAATGTCAGACAGAAGCAATATTTTAGAACTTTTTGCGGGGTGAAGGGGGAAGAATGGTGAAACAAAATTATAACAGAATCAATCCTCTCCTTTTAGCAATTTCAGTAAAATGCTCATATAAATGTTTGTTTTGGCACTTACTCATGTTCATCTAAATTGTGAACATTACACCTCATATAAAGGTATAATACTATGTGATGAAATCTCTCTATTGCTTCTCTTTGAAAATCCCAGATGATCACTCCAAAGACAGAGCTCTCTCTGGAGCATAGAGTCAACTTATGGCCACCTCACCCCTACCTAACACTCTATAGATGCTCATTTAAAATACATCTCAAGGCCATATTAACTCTCTAAGGGTCTCCTCTGAAGATATTACTGAATAGCTGCAGGGGGATCCAGTTAGTTGCAGCCTGCCTTCCATGAGATCCCTGCTGTTCCACGTTAAGCTGACTCAGCAGAGCACTGCAAAGGCACATGCTGACCATGCCAAAAGGGACAACCTGAGCTAAAGCAATTCATTTGTATTTGTATTTTCTGGAATCTGTACATATGGAAATAACATATACACTAGCAGGGGTGCATCTGATATAATTTGTGGTATGTCTGTAAGAACCTGTTTAAATACCATGTGATATGTATACCTTCTACAGTATTCACCTAAACCATCTTTCAAAGATCCCCATTGACTGGATTGGGTCCCACTCAAAATCCAGGGGGGTGGGGAAGGAGGAGGAAGCAGCCGGGGCCATACCCATTGTATAGCTTTTAGCCTAGGGGTTAGAGCACTTGCCTGGAATGTGAGAGACACAGGTTCAATTCCCCCCTCAGGCAGAGGAAGAGAAAGGATGCAAACAGGAGACCCCTACTTCTCAGAAGAGGCCTCTAACCACTGAGCTATGAGGTAGTCTGCTGTTGAGCACTGTCTCCTGTTCAAGCTGTTCCACTGTGGATTAAATAATGAAAGAGTGATTGGAACAGGAGGATTGGACCTGAGATCTACCACGTCCCAGGTGGGTGCCTAACCACTGAACTTCAGGGTCATTTCTCTCTTTCTAGCCCAATATCTGTTCCATTGTGGATAAAAATACACAGTGGGAGAGAGAGAGAGAATGGCACCTGTTAAAGCCATTGAAATCAAGTGGAATCAAAGTGAAGGCAGAATTTGGCCACTCTCTGATAGCTTAGGACTATAATTTGATATCAATTTTTTAGCAAGAATGCAGGGGGGGCCCATAAAACAAGACCACCACAAACCAAATCAGGGCAAATAATAGAGAGAAGATGATTTATGCAGGGCTTAAGAGAGAAGAAGCTTGACTTTGATGGGTTAGAGGAAGCAGAGCCAGGAAAAAGATTCGTGGTAGAGGTGGAATTGACACGATCAGTTTGGGAAAGGTAGATGATATTGGAGGCAGCTTTTTGAATGGACTGGAGCGGGTTTACTGGAGTTCTGTGGGAAACTAGAGAGGAGGTGGTTATGAAGGTTGTTCTAATGCTATGTGATGAGAGAGTTTTAGTGTACAGACAGACAGAAATGGACAGATCTTCGAAGCATTTTGGAGAAGGAAGTAGCAGGATTTGTACATAGCTTGGATGTGTGGGGCAGCACAGAGGGAGGAGGCAAAAATGACTCCTAGTTTAGGGTCCTGAGTGAGAATGAAGATGGTGTGGTTATCAGTGGTGAGAGAGGACTGGGGAAGTGGACACCTGTAAGAAGGAAGATAAAGAGTTAACATTGGCCATACTTGCATTAATAGAGAGACATAAAAGAGATAACTCAGAGAAGCTGAAATACAATTATTCAGCTTCATGTTGCAAATACACTGTTTATTTATTTCATATATCTCTCACCTTACTTAGATAGAAGACAAAACCTATTGCCTCCTTTAGCCTGATATTAAACAAGCACTGAAATTAAAATTTCACATTAAAACATTTTTGTAGAATCAACTTTTCTGTAAATTATTTTCTGTAAATAAATTTTCTATTTATTGTAGAAAAATTATTTATTTTCAGTGTTACAGGTGATGTTGATAATGCAGTGATGCAGATTACAAGATGTAAGACCATCATTAGCTCCAATTAGTATTCATATAGCAGTACTTCCCAAGCCCAGGAGACTCAAAATGTAAGTTTGTTTTTATTAAATTATGTATATACGTCTTTAGAAAATTCCCACGCAGATGCCGGTCAATTTACAAACTGAAGAGGATTTCCTGTTGAAGAATACCTCAGACAATGCCTTCAGAAACCAAAACACAGAGATACTGCATTACATTTTTCTACCATTACATTGTGATCCATTCATATGCGTGAAACACCAATTAGCTGAATCCTAGCTCTGCAATTTTTATAAACTAGGATTTATAAACTGGGATTTCTCATGCTGTTGAAATAGAGTTTTCATACTTATAATTAAGGTTACGATTTTGTCACAGGTATTTTTAGTAAAAGTCACAGACAGGTTGCCGGCAATAAAAATTCATGGAAGCCTGTGACCTCTCCGTGACTTTTACGAAAAATACCCTGGGGGGGATTAACAGTCAGGGCACACTGCTGTTCCAGACCAGCCACTGCTTCTGCCACAAGGGTTGACCCGGCCCTGGCCGCTGCTCCAGCCCCAAGCCACTGCTCCAGCCCTGGGGGCAGCCCCAGCCCCAGATGGCTGACCTGGCCCCGGCCACTGCTCCTGCTCCAGTGGTGGTGGCCGATGCTCCAGCCCCAGAGGTGACCTGGCTCCAGGCTGCTGCTCCTACCCTGACTGCTCAGAGTCAGGACTGAGGATCTATAATGAAGGATCTAAAACTAAGACTGAGGATCCATAATGAAGAATGCTGAGATTTATTAGCGCAACCTGGACAATATATCTGGGAACTTGTTCAGTGAGGATCTGAAGAGCTGAAAATACAATGCCAGGAGCAATTGAAAAAAAATAGCAAGAAAATACAAAACAATGTGGTGCTATCAATTTCGTTTCTTACTGTCCTCGTTGCCATAGCCCTTGTACATGGATGGGAGTTATAGTCATAACATGACATGAAAAGAGTGACATGAAAGAAGAAAAAAAAAGGAGACTGACAACTCGTGGGGAAAATAACTGAACATGGCTCAACACTTGTTGCAAATAGTATTTAGAACAGTGTTTCTCAATGACCAGTCCCTGAGATTTCCCTGACACCATTTAGGAAGGCAGCAAACCGATCCCTGGTATCAAAAAGGTAGAGAAACACTGATTTAGAATCTGGAACTTTTGAACTCCTAACTGACTGAGGAATTATGTGTAATAGTAGAATTAAATTGCCAGTGTAGGGTTCAGGGAGAAATAAGGAAACCAGAAGTTCATTTGTGAAAATTAATAGGTTTAATACGATTGGGAAAAGGCAGCTGTGATGGAGTGTATGAGCTCTTTAAGTGTTGTGAGGGGAGCTCTCCTGGGCTTGCACTATCTCCTTCCAAGTTTGCCCCTAAAAATACCTGCAAGACAGGGAACACTGTTCCTAAGAGGAAGGAAGTGATTCTAGGGAAACAGTCTGGAAGTAAAACTGATCCCTTTAGTAGCCAAGAATGGCACTTGGTTAGCAGGATGGGATAAGAACATAAGAACGGCCATACTGGGTCAGACCAAAGGTCCATCCAGCCCGGTATGCAGTCCAGTCTGAACAGAACAGGTAATCATCAAGTGATCTATCCCCTGTCGCTGATTCCAAATTGTCATAACTTTAAAATCTAATTTCTTAGAATCTTAGAGAGCAAGAAGTGAGTGCTCAGAACTCATTGTAACAAAGAAAGCTAGCTAGTTGCAAGAAGAGATACATTCTTATTTTGCTGGCTATACCTACACCTATAGCTAGCTACAGGTTCACCATACCTTTACAGGCAACAGTAGTATTACAGGCCAAACTAACAAACAGCATGTCCATGAAGCTTGTACGCAAAATTATCCCCCAACTGGGATTATTTTTAGTTTCTTTTAAGGCCTGCACAAAGACATATCAACACAACAATTGTCTAATTAGCTAACTCAGAGATGCCTGATTTCAAAACCAAAATAAAAAACATAGCAAGGTTTACATACCTTTCAGTATCTTCAGCACAGCGCAACTCTCTCACTATGTCTGGAAAGAGTAGGATTTACACACTCCCTTTATTTCCCAGCATGCCTTGTCCCAACCTAGGATTGTACCATGGCTGCCCTGATGGACTACATTTCCCAGTCTTCCTTGCTCTCCTGATTCTGAGAAAGAAAGATTGGCTGGAACTGTGAGGGGTTAGCTTGAGCCATTGCCACAGAGGGGAAAGAGGAGTTATACTGGCATTAGAAAAGGTTCAGAGAAGGGCAACTAAAATGATTAGGAGTTTGGAACGGGTCCCATATGAGGAGAGATTAAAGAGGCTAGGACTTTTCAGCTTGGATATGATAGAGGTATATAAAATCATGAGTGGTGTGGAGAAAGTGAATAAGGAAAAGTTATTTACATGTTCCCATAATATAAGAACATGGGGCCACCAAATGAAATTAATGGGCAGCAGGTTTAAAACAAATAAAAGGAAGTTCTTCTTCACACAGCGCACAGTCAACCTGTGGAACTCCTTGCCTGAGGAGGTTGTGAAGGCTAGGACTATAACAGGGTTTAAAAGAGAACTAGATAAATTCATGGAGGTTAAGTCCATTAATGGCTATTAGCCAGGATGGGTAAGGAATGGTGTCCCTAGCCTCTGTTTGTCAGAGGGTGAAGATGGATGGCAGAGGAGAGATCACTTGATCATTACCTGTTAGGTTCACTCCCTCTGGGGAACATGGCATTGGCCACTGTCAGAAGACAGGATACTGGGCTAGATGGACCTTTGGTCTGACCCAGGATGGCTGTTCTTATGACATTGCTAGATCTAAAAGAGCAGTTCTATGGCTTTTATGTTTCCCTCCAACTCCTTCACAGATGGGCTCCTAGTAACCTAAGAACCTAGTGGTTTTACAAGCAGAGGCAATTTTTTAATCTTCTTAAAGTACCCCTGGTGTGTCTCCTGCCCTTCTCATAATAATAAGTATGAATAATACACATGGGCTTTGTGGGGTTGAAATCATTTTTACACAAAAATGTATATTGTGGTCTGGCAAGTTTCTAGAACACTGAGCACTGCTAGATGGCTCACAAACTGCTTAAAGGGATCATGTCCACCCCTACACTGTAGTTCCCTAAATCATCTCCCCCTCTTTCACACACACAGTCTGGTTGTCCTTAAAAATTTACATATTTTGCTTTAAATGTAATTACAGCAGTATTTTCCATCTTTCCTAAAGCTCCTTATACTTACCATAATGAAGTGAATGAGTACTAGGCATACCCGTTTATTGGTCACACCTGTTGTTAAGGCTCCATTAATAAATAGCTCAAAAGGTTAACCATGTTTTAATAAATGGTTAATCAATTGTTGAAAGCTCGTCCAGCAAATTAATAGGTTTCTTACAACACCTTCTAACGTTCGTATAGCCATCTGATGCACTCAATCTGTAACATGCTTGTGCCATCTATTAACCACTAATAATGCTTTCTAAACCAGTTATAAATGGAACCAGTTATAAAAGGAACTTACTATGAAGAGTGCTCTGTGTATCATATTAAATTATTTCTCAATATAAATGTAAAAACATGCAGCAAGAATAATGAGAATACCAAAACAACAAACAGGAAAATAGCTGTGGTGATAAATACATCACTTAAAGCCAACTGCTCCCAGGTTCTTCCAGTCAACCAGTCATGTGGAGCAGCCTGTAGGACTGAGGCCAAGATAACAACAAGATGGCGGGTGGGGTGTGGGTGTGAGAGAGACAAACTCCTTTTCCAAGTAACCTGTTTCATTTTTGTTTCCTCTTCTTATAACTTACATGGCAAAGATACTTGGCACCTTTATAACTGATTTTCCTCCAACACTTTTTAATATGTGAATAAAAGTGTGTATTTTAAAGAAATACCATGTGCTGGTATCTAAAGTAAATCCGAGTGTAATCAGTTTGTTATCCTGGGTTGTCAGAGCGCCTGCATAAAACTAATCTGCCTCAAAAGGGAGACTATGGGTTGCTAAAAGAAAAGGAGTACTTGTGGCACCTTAGAGACTAACCAATTTATTTGAGCATAAGCTTTCGTGAGCTACAGCTCACTTCATTGGATGAAGTGAGCTGTAGCTCACGAAAGCTCATGCTCAGATAAATTGGTTAGTCTCTAAGGTGCCACAAGTACTCCTTTTCTTTTTGCGAATACAGACTAACATGGCTGCTACTCTGAAACCTATGGGTTGCTAATAACTCTGTTAATAGATTGATTAGAAAAGAGTTAACTTTTGGAGGAGTTTCTGTTCTCCTTCATCCCATTTAGGATGTCATTAATATATGTTGCCTAGCTAAAGCTGTTCAACAGGCCTATACCAAAGAAATGTAGTTTCGCCACCTGTGATTTATTTCCAAAGTACTTTGAAGGACAAGTAAACGTATTTATAGATCACGTAAACAGGTGCATCAAGCTAACAAGGCAAACCTTACACTATCACACCAGGGAGGAGATTGACAATCGCGTGTAATGTTCATGCAATTGCATCAAAGGGGACAGAACTAAATAACTTTCATTTTAGCAGACACAACTCCAGCAGGACTCTTTCTTCAAGACAAACTCCATGTTGCCTACCTCACAGCTGGAAATAGACTTTGGACTCAAGGTATCTTTCAGAAGAATCCATTTCAAAGGTTCATTGGATTAAAATTGCAGTTTCTTTGCTCCTCTTGTAATCTGTCTTTCACCTACCAAGACAAAGGTACCAACCCTTGGACTTTGGAGGATGGACCCTGACCCACGAGTTCAATCCGCTATTTTGATTGAAAACATGTGGTGAGAATTTTACCTTGAACCAAGTCTAGTTTAAGTTTTAGTTACCAGAATGCATTTTAACTTTCTTTTTTCTTATAACCATTTCTGGGTTTTATCCTTTGATTTTTAAGTGAGTACAAGTGTATATCTGTGAAATGAGAAAAAACTGCTGTATTTTTAATCTAAACCAATCCAGTGCTCAGTTTAGGTGTAAGTTTAGAACAAAACTGTTTAGGTGTAAGTCTGGTTAAAGTCACAAACTGTTGGATATTGACTCTTTAAAGGGGTAATAAACCTTAACATTCTTCTGGTTGTTCCAGGTCAGGGCCAGACATTTCAGAACTCAAGTTTTTGGGGAAAATTTGGGACTGGTGGGAGTAGAGTCACCTTAACAGTTGTTCACCAAGGCTGGAGGAGACCAGCTGATGACTGTGGTATTGTCAGCAGGCTCCAGAATCCAAAGCATTGGATCAGGGCTGCCCAATGCATAGTGCATGCTTCTTGCTAACTGTCCCAGGGGAGAGAGCTACAGTAGCAAGGCATTGTGAGGCACTCAGCGTTATAGGGTAAGAGGTGACCCAACTTTTCAACGGTCTGGATTGCACCCCAGAACGTAACAGCCATATTGACAAAGTGACTTATAAATTCAATTCCAATTATGATTTTGATTTGATTGTGCTGTTCAGTTCTCAGTTAGTTTAGTAACACTTATAACTAGTTAGAAGTTTGTTTAATCAAAGTTGGCTTTTGTTACTTTATAGTAAAACCCACAAAAATCATACCACTAGTTTTTTTTTTTTTAGTTTTTTTTTTTCCCAAAAATATCAACAAGGATCATGATATCCTCATCTAGGGTTAAAGGTGAGTGATCAAAAAGGTAATTGTGTGTGGTATCTCAGTGCCCCTTTCCTCTGTTCATGAATTAATACATTGATCCCTTTCACAAGAAACTCTAAGCCTAGTCTTCTCACTAAAATCAATGGCAGAACTCCCACCGACATCAGTGGAGCGGCATCCAGCCCTGAGTAATGGCAAGAAGTAAGAATAATTTGTCATAGGCATAGGGCCCATACTGAAAGATGCTGAAAACTTCATGGGATGGCGGATGGGTTATGAGTGCCCTCAACTACCAGTGCAATCAATGTGTGTTGAGGCTACTCAAAATCTTTCAGGAAATGTAAGGTACCTTTTAGGATCAAGCCCTAAGTAATGTCTAAATTACTGAAGAACTTAATTTAACAATAAACCTGAAAGAGAACATGCCTTATTTCTAGCTAAAATGTTTTTGTGACTGCAGTTGGAAAGAGAAATACATAAGGGTTAAAAATGAAGATGGATGAATAAACAAAACATGCTCCTGATAGCATAGCAACCTGAGACCAGCTGTTGCTGAACAAACATTTATTATTTTAAACCATCATAGGCCTAGAAGAAAATAGACCGACTGGAATAACACCAAACAAGAATTGCGTATGTGATAATCAAATATGCCAAGCTCATTGCTCCCTAGAATTTTTTTTTTCCGGGGCAGACCTGAATCTATTTCAGTTGTACACAGATCACTCAAAACAAATGCTGTAAAAGATCCTGTGCTTTCCTAAAATGTGTTTATACCGGGAGAATGAAGAAAATTGTCAACTAGCATTTGTTATGTCACACTGGTGCATGAGAATTCTGAAACTCTGGCCACGTCATCACTAGGAGAAAAGGGTATATGGGTTTAACATGTGTTAAAAGCCTATGTAGACAAGGCAAGCTGTAGTTCTAACATGTAATAGGTGGTTTACCTCAACCAATTAACATGTTAAAACTAAAGCTGCATTTTGCTTAACCTGTATGTGGAAAAGAGGTTAGAAGGAGGGAATGAGAATGGGCGGGGAAAAGTTGCTGATTGGAAGTAGAGGGTCACTAGCTAAAGCTCTGTCTTCACTGGCAAAAAAAACAGTGATCTGTTACCATGAGATAAATAATGTGTTCTCTACCTTGCTGTAAAATCCCAGTGGAGACAAGGCATAGGTAATTTTTACCACAGTGTGGCTAAGAAAGGTCAACACTATACACGTCTCCCACCTGGAGTTGACTTAACCTAGGTACACTGCTGTAAGCCACAAAGCCCTGTCTCCACTAGGATATTACAGTTTGAGATGGCTAATGACCTTAAAAACACACATCTCTTTTGGCAGTGAACATACAGACTAAGGGGGCGGGGGGGGAGCAGAGACTCTTAATCTGTCCCACAAGTCTTGGTCCTCTTGGAGGAGTGTCATACCATCCGTCTACACACACACGCACACATGACACATGCTGAAGTTTTCACACAGAGTCTCTTTATGTTACTGTCTTAGTCATAACTCTCACAGTGGGTTTCAGTTTCACAACTAATGGAAATTGAAATGACTTCAACCCTGCTTTCAAACTCTAGCCTGAATCCCTAACGAAATCATGAACAAACTGTTAGAGAACTTCTGTAAAGCTTGAGGCAACAGCAAGCCCTGACCCAGCTCAAAGTGTTGATTTGTATCTGTTAAACATCCTTTATCGTTGTTTTGAATCCCCTTCCTTGAGTTCTCTCTCAAAGCTCAGTGCTAAGACTTCCCCTGCATTGTCAGTTAGCACTTCATAGCATCAGGCTGTCACTCCCAAAAACAAATGCTTTTATAGGCCCTGGTTTGGGAATGGCATCCAAAATATGACAGCCCCTGGGCTCTCCAGGAGTATTAGCTGGCACTGAATAAAGGACCCTCCTGAGGGTTCCCACCATTTTGTATGTGCTAGAGGGAAGCTACTGGATGCTGTCAAGCAGCAAAGGGGGAAAAAATAAAATAAACCATTTCCCACTTGTGTGATAACAAGAAATCTTTGGTGCATGGGTCAAGCTGAGCTGTTAGCAAATGGCTTTAGGAAAGGAGCCTAAGATATCGCAGATTCATAAAATATGACATTTTTATCAAGTCTTGAGCTGTTTTCTAATTACATTCAGCTACACTTAAAGGGAAAACAGGAGGTTCTTGTAGAGACAAGCAGAAAATTGTCCTCAGTACATCACTGATTATTATGAATTGCGCAGTGTCAAATTACCCAGAAAAGATATAGCAGTAAATCCTTCTAAAAGTCATATTTCCAATTTTCTTTTCAATTTTGTCTCGGAGTAAATTTGGCCACTGGTTTATTCAGAAGCTGACTTTTTTTTTAGTATCTTTTCTATATTTAAGTATGTATAATGGATCTGCTAAAAACATCAGAGACCATTAAGCCACAGAAGCATGAAATCAACTAGAAATTATTTTAATTCTATGCACTTGTGCATCACAGTATGAATGAGGTGCCAAATAAACATTCATCAGAACACCAGCTAGTTCTCCAAATACTAATGTGATTTTGAGTTGGAAACAGAAAGCAGACACTTGCATATATTCCGCGAGAGACACTCGGATGCAAAGGATGGCTTGCACGTATTCTGAGAAGCAAAAGAAGATGCCAATGACTAGATAGTAGCTTTATTGTTGTGTGCTCTGTTGCGAAGTGCTTCTAAAATCAAGGCACTGAGGCTTGACAGGTGCATAACTCTGAGCTTAACATTTATATTGATCATGTTTGTATTGTGCAAACCAAATGAATGCTGTGTTTACAAGTTCTTTCCCAGTATGCATTGTGGTCGGTGTTTAAATCTGACATTAGTTGTCTAAGGGTGATCTCTTTCTTTGCACCAGTCAATGTGAAGGAGTTTATCCCCAGGGTATTACAGCCATAGGAAAACACTTCCTGGTGGGTGTGGGTATGTGTGGTGGGGGAGGGGGATTCTGGATGTTTATATAGGTGTGTGTGTGGATTCCCCTCCCCAGTACATCATTAGCCTTAGAAGAGAGAAGGGATAAACTGGGCTGATGCTTATACTTCCTATTCTAAGAAGAAATTGCAGGAAACTGACTAAGGAAGAAGGATAGTCTTTTATCTTCTTCCAACTCCAGGACACTTTTTTTTTTTTTTATTAACAGAAAATTATTTTCTCTCCCTGAAAAAGGGAAATGGGCAAAAAGGATATCTAAGTCCTACAAGTGCAGTAATTAATGCAGCTCCAGCAGAAGGACATAAACCACTGAGGGCAAGGAGGTGTGGTGGACTCAGGGGAACTCAGTTGCATCCTGCCTCAGCCAGGTTTCAGAGTAGCAGCCATGTTAAGTCTGTATCCGTAAAAAGAAAAGGAGGACTTGTGGCACCTTAGAGACTAACAAATTTATTTGAGCATAAGCTTTCGTGAGCTACAGCTCACTTCATCGGATGCATTCAGTGGAAAATACAGTGGGGAGATTTATATACACAGAGAACATGACACAATGGGTGTTACCATACACACTGTAATGAGAGTGATCAGGTAAGGTGAGCTATTACCAGCAGGAGAGCTGGGGGGAGTGGGGGGGGAGGAGGAGGGGGGGAACAGTTTTACTTTGTGTAATGACACATCCACTCCCAGTCTTTATTCAAGCCTAAGTTAATTGTATCCAGTTTTCAAATTAATTCCAGTTCAGCAGTCTCTCGTTGGAGTCTGTTTCTGAAGTTTTCTTGTTGAAGAATTGCCACTTTTAGGTCTGTAATGAATGACCAAAGTGATATATGCCACCATGTGCCAGCAATGCCCCTCTGCCATGTACATTGGCCAAACTGGACAGTCTCTACGTAAAAGAATAAATGGACACAAATCAGACGTCAAGAATTTTAACATTCAAAAACCAGTCGGAGAACACTTCAATCTCTTTAAGAAAAGGAGTACTTGTGGCACCTTAGAGACTAACCGTCTCTAAGGTGCCACAAGTACTCCTTTTCTTTTTGCGAATACAGACTAACACGGTTGTTACTCTGAAACCGTTCAATCTCTTTGGAAACTTGTTTTACAGTATAAACATTCAAATAACTTGCAACATCACCACGATTTTTTTTTTCCAGCCGCTACCTCTGTTATGCTTTCAAATGCTCATATGTATGATCTGTAAAATGGCTGTTGGAGTTTTTGCCTCAAGAGAAGAGTTTGTTGCTCATTAAGTTAAGCATATGCAAACACCACTATGCCCCGGCAGCACAATATGACATGACTCTAATGATATTTCTCTATTTCCATCCTTTGAGTAAAAGATTAACATACTATTTATTCAATGACCCCATTCCTCAACTCCATCACTCTTATAAAGCAGTTTGCCAAGCAAAACAGGCATTCCTTGTAACAACTGCTTGATTGTTGAATATACATATTTTTAACTCTATGCACAGAATAGAAGCTGACCTTCAAATGGAGCTGGGGGCATTTGCATGCTGCACTGCATGTCTGTGCAAAGGAGGGGCCCCTCTGAAGGTCTTCAGGGAGATGATCTGTATAGCTAGCAGAGGGTACTGTGACTCCTGCCTAGCTTATGGTCCATTAATGTCCTTTTAAAGGAAGACAAATTTTTGTGGAGAGGAACAGCTGCTGCTGGAAATTGTGATCTATTCATAATAGAAAATCCCATTCATTAGTCTCTCTGAAGTACTTATATGGTCCCTATTACCCACAATACCTGAATGTATTTATTTAGCCTCACAACACCCATGTGAGGTAGGGAAGTGTTGTTATCCCCATTTTCCAGATGGGGAACAGAGACTGAAAGAGACTAAGTAACTTGTGCAAGATCACAGAGGAAGTCTGTGGCAGAGCAGGAAATTTAACCTGGGTTTCCCAAATACTAGGCCAGTACCCAAGCCACCTAACCATCGTTCTTCTTGTTTCAGTTCTGAAATAAAATTCTTAGTCCTGAGTAAACTTCCATGCCTAGAAAATCCCCACTGAAAGGGACCTGAGAATGTAGCTAAGACCTAAGCATGCCAACATTATGTTTAAAACTTTTTCACCTGTGGAATTCACTAACAAGCATTTATGCAGATAAGGGTAAAAATATTCCTTGGATTTTTACGTCCACCTTATAGGCCTGAAGAAGACCCTTGGTAAAGAGAAAAATATTCTTGAGAAGAAAGAAGGCTGGAATTTCTAAAAGAGAAAATGGAAGTCTTGTTTGCCTCTCTTGGTCTCCAGATGGACCTGTGTACTCCAACTGGCTCTCTTTGGAGCTTAAGGCAGCATTGCAGGGGCTATTTAGGTTTATGATCTAAATTGGGCTAGAAAGATTATGAGAGACTATAAGGCACACCCTTGGGATTTGGGAAACCAAAGTTCCTGGTCAAATGACTATACGAAGTAGAAGAGTATCTACAGGGGGGAGAGAGAGAGCCCTGCTGAAGAATATCTAATAATACAGTGGTGAGGGCACTCTCTAAGAGACAGGAGTTGTGGTATCAAATCAGTGTTCCATCTTGGGCAGAGGGGGGAATTGAACCAGTGGTACCCCACATCTTGGATGAATGCTCTAATAATTGCTGGACCAAAAGTTACGGGGGAAGTGAGGGGCAGGTGAGAAGCACCATCACCACTTCATCCGCTGCTTTGTGCAGGGCTCGGCCTGTTAGGTGATTTCTGAGAACATGTACCAGATTAGGTTCTGCAGGTGAGATAGGCAGGGGAAGGCCTAGTTTGAAGATTCCAGCGGGGCTGAGGCATCTCAGTACCCAGGACAGAGGTGGCTGTGATAATGCTCAATGGCAGATTTTTAGGCCCCTTAGGGAATTAATTGGTACAAATTTAGGTGTCTAGAAGTTTTAGGATTATGTGGCATCTTAGAGGGGGGTTTTAGGAGGCTAAATCCATAATATAATCTATAATATAGATTCTCAAAGTGGCAGAGCCGCAAAGAGATTTAGGCACCTAGCCCCAAACATGTAGTCCTAACTTCCCTTTTGTTTCTGCCTCCATCCTTTGCTGCATCAGTCAAATACATAGATCTACTAGAGCCAAAGAGGTAACTGTGGAAAGATGATGTCTTGCACCAACTATTCTCTATGAGATGCTGCTTTCTGACTGTTGAGTGCCTTTAAATCCCATTGACTTAAAAACCTCCTGCAGGATGAAGCTCACGAGGTGGGGACAGTTAGCTATATACCTAATTTGACAAATCAGACAAGTTATCTTTGAAACCTGAAGCTTTGGATTGTTGGAGGGCTCTTTTCATCACCCTCGACTGCTAAGTTGGTATCAGTCATAGTGTACTGTTCATCAGATAGTCCATTTAAAAACCACCAGGCTGATCTCCTTCTGTCTTAATCAGTGAGGTGAGAGAAAAGCCCCTACAGTTTCTGTAGGCAATACCAAATAAAATACCTCTGCTCACAGGCTGCCTGTGAGCACAGGGAATGTGCTGCTGCAAAGGGATGAAAATGAAGTTTCCACACTCTCATTTGTCTCTTGGTTTCCTGCTGTGTTGTGTGTGTATAGGCATGCCCACTACCCTTTTCTCCGTCCACTTGTAAGTGGGGGAATAGTCCTGCTATTGTGGGGAACTTTCCTGGCTTCTGCACTACCCCGGTGAAGTGGGCTAGCGAAAGGATCTGAGTCCTCGCTCCCACTTCCTTTACCCAGTGGTCTCCCTGCCCTTGAGGACTCCCCTTCCACTCTCCTGTCTGGCAGAGTCCTCATAACCCCAACAAGGCTGGGCCCAGGATTCCTGGGGGGCTCGACCCCCAACCCTGCTGTGGTCACCTAGGACAGGGGCTAGGGTGTCCCCACTCCGGGGTACTCTCTCTGCACTGGGCACTCCTCTGACCCACTGACCATTACATACAAGTTAAAGCAAATGCAAGTTATTTAATCAACAATTAATTTTAAAAAGAATAAGGAAAAGTGGGAAAGGTTAAAGGAAACACATCACCCCGCTCTGTGGCAGGGAACATCACAAACAGTGTCTCTGGAATGTCAGGGCAGTTCACAGTCTGTTCCTTGTAAGACCCAGGCCTTCTTCTCCGGCCCAGGCTGTGCTGCAGGGATGCTGTGGGTTGGACACTTGCTCTGGTGGTGGCCTCACGCTCTCAGGCTCTAAGTGGTAGGACCCTTCTTCCCAGTGTCGCCCCCGCCCTGTCGGGGTTACAATCCAAGCCTGGCCTGCAGAGCCTCTTGGCTGAGGCGTCTCCCTGTGCTGGGCCCGCTGCCCAGGGTCCCCCTCGCTCTCCCCAGCTGCTCACCACACCCAGCTCCGGACTGCTCCAGCCCCAGCTCCACCACTCTGTCTCTGCACTGCTGCTGCCCTGCCTCCAGCTCCCTGGGCTGCTTCTTTGGCCCCTCTGGCTCTGGTTGCCGCAGCTCTGCTCCCAGGACAGGTCTGCTCTGCAGGCTGCCCCCGTGACTCTGCTCCCAGCACTGACCTGCCCCGTGGGCTGCCCCTCTGGCCCTGGCTGCCGCAGCTCTCCTCCCAGGGCAAGTCTGCTCTCTCTGGGCTGTGCCTCTGGCTTTGGGGCTGCAGCTCTGCTCCCAGGACAGGGTCTGCTCTCTCTGGATCTGATACAGGTCTGCTCCCCAGCTCAGATTGGACCCCTGCTTTCTCCTCAGCTTGGCCCCACTCTGTCTGACCCAGGCAATTCCAGCTCACACGGAGGACGGGACCTCCCTGGCCTCCTGACTCCTTGATTAGCCTGCCCATCCTGTCATTCAGGCTGACCTGGAGCACTGGCCTCTCCCCCTTGTTCTTGGGGGCTGTCAGTCTCAGGGTCCTGATTCCCCCTCCACCCTTCCCCCTTTTTAGTACTGGGAGCTAGCAGCTAAAACTCCCCCACTGAATGTTAGTAAGGGGGCAACAGTCCACTTACACACTCTTTCCCTCACTCTTAGTATAGGGAGGTTGCAGCACCCTACTAACAAGCTGAAGCCAGTTAATGAACAGCAAAATGGAGAGTCCATTATTACATCCACCTTGATTTTCAGTGACCTGATGCTGGAGTTCAGGTGAGTGAAAATGTTCAAGATTGCCAAAATATGAGTAATAATGAGAATTTCAGGAGAAACTGTAAACTGAAATGGAACCCTGTCTGCATCCTAGCTCAAGGTAAGATTTTCCACAAAGCTTAAGGGTAAAATTTGCAAAGATCCCAAACCCCTATTTTCAAAAGTGACTTAGGCATTTGGGAACCTAATTCCCATTGACTTTCCATGGGACTTGTGCACTTGAAATAGAGTGGATATTATGAGTGGACTTTCAAAAAGTGCCTTGTGTCCCCCAGTGCCAATAAAGATCTCCTTGCTTGCCTCATGTATAGAATCATAGAATATCAGGGTTGGAAGGGACGTCAGGAGGTCATCTAGTCCAACCCCCTGCTCAAAGCAGGACCAATCCCCAACTAAATCATCCCAGCCAGGGCTTTGCCAAGCCTGACCTTAAAAATCTCTAAGGAAGGAGATTCCACCACCTCCCTAGGTAACGCATTCCAGTGCTTCACCACCCTCCTAGTAGAAAAGTTTTTCCTAATATCCAACCTAAACTCCCGCACTGCAACTAGAGACCATTACTCCTTGTTATGTCATCTGGTACCACAGAGAACAGTCTAGATCCATCCTCTCTGGAACCCCTTTTCAGGTAGTTGAAAGCAGCTATCAAATCCCCCCTCATTCTTCTCTTCTGCAGACTAAATAATCCCAGTTACCTCAGCCTTTCCTCATAAATAATGTGCTCCAGCTCCCTAATCATTTTTGTTGCCCTCCGCTGGACTCTTTCTAATTTTTCCACATCCTTCTTGTAGTGCGGGGCCCAAAACTGGACATAGTATTCCAGATGAGGCCTCACCAATGCCGAATAGAGGGGAATGATCACGTCCCTCGATCTGCTGGCAATGCTCCTACTTATACAGCCCAAAATGCCGTTAGCCTTCTTGGCAACAAGGGCACACTGTTGACTCATATCCAGCTTCTTGTCCACTGTAACCTCTAGGTCCTTTTCTGCAGAACTGCTGCCTAGCCGCTCAGTCTCTAGTCTGTAGCAGTGCATGGGATTCTTCCGTCCTAAGTGCAGGACTCTGCATATGTCCAGCTGACCTAAGATTACTCTTGTCTTTATACTAATAAGCAGGGATACTATAAACCTATCAAAAAGAAAAGGAGTACTAGTGGCACCTTAGAGACTAACACATTTATTTGAGCATAAGCTTTTGTGAGCTACAGCTCACTTCATCGGATGCTGTAGCTCACGATAGCTTATGCTCAAATAAATTGGTTAGTCTCTAAGGTGCCACTAGTACTCCTTTTCTTTTTGCGAATACAGACTAACACGGCTGCTACTCTGAAACCTATAAACCAAACAGACATTGTAGTGCCTTTGCTGAAGAAATTCTGCTGATATGGTCTGTTCTGTTCAGTCATGAATTATGCTCACTTCAGAGTGATGAGACTGCAAAATTCACAATTCAAACTTACTCCTAAGTTAAATGTAAGTCAAACAGTAGATACAAATTTCAATGATTGACAACAGAAACTGTAGCCGGTAGTAGGAATGACTACAGTATGATAGTTTAAAAAAAAAGAAAAGTATCTCCTAGGTAAAATATTCAGAAATAATAAGGAAGGGGAAGAATTATTTAGAGTACGTAAAGGGGGAAGGATAAGTGCCTGAACTGTCTTACCAATGGATAAGACAAAAAAAATGTAATATCATATGCTGTTAAACTTTTATAAGAAATCCTCAATGCCCTTTCTCAGTATCATTCATCTAAATAACATGTTGGTTATGATTGCTTGTGTTCTTGCATGTTTCAACGGAGTATTTATTCATGTTCACTTAACTCTGCTGGCTATACTGTATTATTCTCCTACCAGGAGGACTCATACTCCATGCTGCACATCCTTTTTGAGACCCTCTGACTGCTTATCATGACCTGAGACATCTAAACAAAAATCCATAATGCTGGAATGTTCTGTGCATGAGCAACACCACTTTCAACTAACTGGGAGAGGCAGTCATGGACACAATGCCTTGGAGAAAGGTAGGGTTATTTGGTCATATGGAGGTCTGCAGTCACAATGTGTAGAAGCCTTTATGACTTCAGGGCCATGCCACTCTTGTCACCTCCATGCTTCAGGGCTAAGATATGGACAAACCATAATATGCATTTACTCAACCCCTCTCATCCAATCATCTCAAAGAACTTTACAAGCTAACTTTCAATGAAAGATGAGAAGATCCCTCTAACTCTCCTTTTGAGACAATACTTAAGTAATGTGTAGTGATCACTCTACGCATAACTCTATTGCAGCCACCTCTCGGGAGGAATGTGCACAGCAACACTATAGAAGTGCTAAGGAGAGGAAGTAGGGAAGGGCCATATCCTAGAATCAAGGCATAAACACTAGAAAATGTACAGAAGGGAACAATCTTGAAATGGCAGAGAGCTGGTCTAGGAAATCTAAAAGGTCTTTCTGAACTCCAGTATTTCTCTTGTGGATATAGATAGATAATATAAACTATAAACTCCTACAAAATATTTATTAAGCCTGCCAGGTAAGCATTGGGCTAGCCTTCTTTGCTCCTTCATAGAGGAAATACTGAAGAGGGATGGAGGGGAAGGAGGAGGAGAAAAATGTAATCAAGAAATTAAAAATGTAACTTAATTGGACTTTACATTTCACACATTAACAAACAGTAGTGAATATTCTCTAGTTCCTCCTGAGTTCCTGTGGACTATGGGTTTCTTAGCACTCCTTTTTAATCTCACTGTTTATCAACATTTAGTGGGCTGGGGAGGGACAACACTAAAGAATTGTTGCATAAGGAATGTAAGTATTGGAGATACTCTGACTGTGTCTAAAAAATCATTTGGTCCCAAAAGTAACATTCACGAAGCAGGTCACTGATTAGATTGTAACACAAAGCAGGCCAGCAAATCCAAATTCAAAGTCAATCTGACTACTTTTCACAGCAAACAAGACCTTCCTGACAACAATGCACTTTCCTTCAAGGGGCTAGTCAGAAAGCACAGAGCCTGTTCACCCAGCTGTCAGCAGCTAACCCTCTGCTGCCAAATCACCAGATTATGTAGCAAAGGTTCTGGCCATCAGGTTAATTACAATGAAATGTCTCTGTTCGTTTATATTTGAACATTTTTTGAGTGCTTGTTTTCTTTCCTCTCCCTATGTTGCTAGCACCAGCACCATCAGCTTTCTAAATAAATATCACATGATAATATTCAGATTGCAAACTTTTTGTTTTTATTTGTTGTCCCTGCACTTCTGACCCATTTTCCTTTACAGTTCTTGACCCAGTGGAAAGCACAGTAGAGTAAAAAAGCAGAGACAACCCTTACCCTAATACTTAGCTGTTCAGACCCCGAAGCACTTTACAAAGGAGGTCGATATCATCATCCCCATTTTACAGATGGGTGGGAAGCAGGTCTTGCACTGTGCATTTGGACACGCTCCTGGAATTAAGTCAGTGCTCACCCACAATTAAAGTCCCAATTCACCAAGGGCTGAGTATGTGTGCAGCATATTCAAATACTTCTTATGTTCTGATTTTCTAAACTATCTCTAAGAAATCTGCTGAAAGCTTCACAGGTCTTTTGTATTTCCCTAGCTTAGTTCTTGTAATAGCCATACATTTGAGAGAGAAAAAAAGACAATGAACATGAGCCAGTAAGTCTATGTACAAATACACTGAAAGAAAAGCTCATGTAAAAATCCATGGTAATACAATCATTTCTATTAATTGCCTTTGTTTCCAGAATGGTGCTACCAATGTATTTAAGTGGTTAAATACTGAAGCCAGTCCTTACCCATGTTAAGCTCTCATGGAAGACAAGTTGGTGTTTTGCATGACTAAATATTGACTTCGGGGTCTGATCCAGTGTGAATATATTGGGTAGCTAGTATTTTCCTAGACAAAAACAGTAGCTCCCTAATGGAAAACTTGATGAGCAAGGGAATGAGAGAAGAGAGCACTATGGTGTACATTTAACACCATGCCTGACCTCACCTCTGTTTCATGCTCATTAAACATCCAGAACACTCAGACCATCACTAAAGACCAAACCTGTGTGCTGAGAACTCCTTCAAATCCCACTGAACCCATTGACAGGGTATGTTATGTGAAGCACTTACACGCGACAAGTATTTTTTTTTCTAATTGTGCCCCAACTGTTATAAGATGTGGGGGAACCACTCTATTTATTGATCCAGTTTATTAATATACGTTCTATTGCATTAGCAATTGACCAATTGAGGCATAATTGGGGATCAGGACCCATTGGACTCAACACTGCACAACTAAGTAACAATGTTTTTGCCCCATTGTCCAAGAGCTTTCATTAATGTGCAGAGCTATTCTGCTGATTCACCCTGTCATGCAAACCAGGTGGATCTTGTGAAGAGCACAGAAAGGATGGTGAGTGATGGGTGGACAGGAGGTCCTTCATGGATAACTCTGGAACCACCCACATCTGCCTGCCACCCCAACAACAGAACATAGTTCAGGCTGTGGTTCAAGCTTCCTGTGGTGTTACTGTAAGATGAAAGAACACTAGAAGGAATTTTAGACAACAAGTAGCTAAATTCAGCATACACAGTAGTATACATATATACAGCTGAATGTTCACTTTTCTTTTGCCAAAAAATAAACACCTGGGGAACTACAAAATTTCTCTTTTTAGACACCAACAAAACCTAATCAAAATCTTAGTTTGGCACAGGGAAAGCCATTTCCTATAAAAGAAAGCTTGTTTGCTCATACAACTGTACCTACTCAGCAATGATACCAATACCATTAAAGTACACAGCAATCATCCCCTAATAAAGTACCCAAGAATCATAATCCTCTTGCATAAATCATATAAGGATATCTTTAGAATGCAATAGGCAAGATACCACAAATTTCATAGTCATATTTTAGAGCCATATAATCTGACCTCCACCATAACATAGGCCACAGATTTCACCAGTGATTTCCCCTACATAAAGCATAACAATTTGTGATGAAACTAAAGCATTTATTTTCTATCTATATTAGGATGATTGTACTGCCACCCATCACCCATAGTATCTGAGTGCCTTGCACAAACAGTTAGAAAGACCTCCAGACTTGACATAACGATTCCAAGTGATGGATAATTTACCACACTCCTTGGTAATCTGTTCCAATGGTTAATTACCCTCACTATTAAAAATATACACTTATTTCCAGTTTACCAAGTTTTCAATATATCTTAATTTAAAGGAGCCTAAGGAAGTTAGGCACCAAAGCAACAACCCCAGGCTGTGTTAAGAATCCCAGACAATTCTTAGTCTTTTTTTTAACGAAGGTTGTTGGGTTTTTTTTTTTTTTCAAATTTAATCTTAGGAAATTTGAGTAGATAAGAAAGGTGATTGATTGCAGTGTTATTAATGATAACACTCTGTGCTAAGTTGCACTTTATCTGCCCTGTGTCTTTGTGTGTTCTTGTTCTTAAATTTTACAAGTACTAACAGATTTCATGGGGATATTTAAGTAGTTTTGTTCAGTAGTAAAATCCATTGTACAAATTTAATTTATACTGATCTTTCAGGTCTAACATTAAAAACTGGTGACACCAAGGCTCTGCCTCAAGAATATTTATTTAAAATATACAAAAACAGCATGATCTATAACAATATTGGCTATTTTTACTAAGTAATTGGAAAACTTCTTAATGAAAATATGCCACATCAATTGTATCAGATTTTTTTCCTTCTAACTGATATTTTACAATTGCTACACTTCCTATTTTCCATAATTCCCCTGATTTAATGTGGATTTTTAAAGTTTTTTATATGAGCAACTATGGTACTTCAGAAATGTAGATAACCAGACACTGTCTCTATCTCACAAATTGTGATGTCTTGCTCAGAACACCCAGCCCTGTGAGACACTAGTGATTAAAACTTAATTTAGTGATATTCTTTGCCTAAGCCATTTTTTCTCTTACATCAAATTTCCAGGCCAACAGGATCCAGCTTTCATAGGCTCAAAGAGTCCCATCCCCTTATGTCCCTTAAAGGGCATAACTCAAATGTCTCTTTTTTTTTTCCTCCCTGAAAGTGTTTTTGCCTCAAGAGCCAGGCTTCCTGGTATACAGATCCTGTCCCTGATGTAATTGTTGACAGTCTTCTCCCCCCACTTGTTTAGCTTATATGTGATACACTTTCATTGTTCTCTGCCTGCAACCAAGACAGTTAGACGGGTAGATACACATTCCTTTGCCTAAGGTGGGCTGGTTTCATGCTGTGCCTCTCAAACGACATTTGAAGAACATATTTCCAGCATACGTTTATAACTGACTGTGCACAACCCATACATCCATCATGTAATGATTTTCATGACCATCATGTGTCACCAGTTTACATATGATACCGTACATGATACCTTTGGGATATATATTATGACAACAGTATGTTGGGGCAATACGTGTGAGTTACAGCATGGGGAGAGAGAGGGATGGCTGGGCCAGTTGGCCTTGAGAAGGTTCCAGAGTCACAGATACACTGGTAAAAATTATATCAGGTAGCAACACAAATTCTACCTGATATCATATCTTAATTTTATGGCAGCACTTTTGAAAAAAATCACATCAATTTCTGATTCATTTGGTGTTCGGTATAAATACCGTAGAATATAATGAATCCACTTAATATATACTAGGCTGTCATATGTAGTTCTATTGGTGTTTCATTTTAATTTAGCAGTACTTAGCAGACACTTAACTCATTGTCATTCTGAGGCACAAAACTATTAAATTTATCTTCATTTTGTGCTTTTTCATAGATTGAAATTAGCTTATGCTAAGTTATGTTGCTACTATTAACCTAAAGATGATTTCTCACCTGCCACTTATTTCTAATGGAGGAAGCTAAAGGCCAGATTTTTCAGAACTCAATCCACTAAGTGCCTTTGAAAATCTGGCCAAGAATTTCCCAATGGTAGGAAATTTAAGGGAGCTGAGAATTTTTGAGAGTTTGACCCTAAATTATCATTGTACAGGAATTCTTATTTTAAAAAGAGATGAAAATGTATATGGGGTGAAATCCTTGCCCCACTGATGTTAATCAGAGTTTTGCCATTGACTTCAATGGGGCAGGATTTCTCCCACAGACCACCAAATGAGATTATGCCAAAGCAAATGTACACATAGATAGAGCACCTCTGTCAGTCCTGTATAATCTGCCTTTCAGTCCATGCTATATATCACAGTTGATATGATACATCATACTTACTAGTGACCCCACTGTGTGCATATATGTGAACATACACTCTATCTGCTCATTCAGGAATTCTGTTAAAAGAACATCAGGGTTGGATGGTTACAGCCTGAGCAATCAGGAAATAAAGTTAAGGTTGTGCATGGTGGCACTGATGAAGCTGAGCCACTGTTTCATGGAGGAAGTAGAATCTCTCTGGTGCATAGGAGGTGAGGTTCACCTGCAAAGGTCTTCAGTTTGCAGGAATCTTGGGAGAGTTTTAGAACACATTGTATTTTTGCATGAATTCTATTTAAAACCATTGTTTAAAGAAATTAGCATTTTTTTCTTTCTTGTAATTAAAGTGATTCCAAAGTCTCTTTTCTAAATTGTAATTATGATTTAGTGGAAGACCTAATAGGATTGTTAAGGAGAAAAGCTAAGCATGGACGTTGGTGTTTAATAATTTGAGGACCGTGTCAGAGATGTCCCAGAGCAGGATTATTTATGTCAGTGAGAGACAATGTAAGAGAAGTGGAGGCTCATGCAGTGATTTCCAGAACACTGAAACTAGCATTTTTATTACTAAGGGTATCAGCGATTGAAGGAGAAGAAAAGAGGGGGGCCACGAGTGTGATATATGTGATAAAACATCCACAAATAATTGAATGTTTCATGTTTTGATTTATTCACACTGTGATTCCCACAACATCAGTTTTCCTGGTGCTTTAATTATTTTCTCCATTGACATCTGGTAAAGATCATTCAAGTCTTGTGAACTTGAGAAACATAAAAACAAATAAAAAGCAAGATTGCTTGCTGGGGTGATTCTCCCAAGAATTCCAGGGCCCAATGATGACCTTGTGGAGTTTATCTGTAATGCAGCATGAACTGCCACTGATGTCCAAAGCAAAGATTCTCCCAGCACTAAACCACACTGGAGTTTGTCTTTAAAAATTTAAGATTGTTTGAAACTGAAATTGAACTCCCCTCCCTAAATATACTGTGTGCAAGATTCAACACACTTTCAAACAAAGTAATAGCCATGCCCAGAACATTCCTTGTATTGTACCAGAACCTTTCGCAACTGTCTATTTAAGAGTAGAGCTGGCAAAACCCTTTTTTCCAGGGAAATGCAGTTTGGTCAACAAACATTTCTTGAATTTGCTCAACTGTTTTGTCTGGGAAAGAAGAAGAGAATGAAAAGTCAGTTTCATTTGAACATTTTCATACCACTTCAAGTATTTTATTCAAAATATTTTTTGTTTTGAATTTTTCTTAAATTTTAAAAAGTTAAAAACCCTCAAAATAAAATGTTTCATTTGGCATGAAACATTTTTTTTTGTTTTATCAGAAAAATTCAAAAAATGTTTGTCTGAGTCGAACTTGAAACAAAAAAATGTTTTGAACCAAATCATCAAACCACAGCTCTGGTAAAGAACGACCTTCATTACTTGCTATTAATATGTTCTAAGGTTGCATATGGCCCCTACCGATTTGAATAGGAATTCGGTGGCATCAAGGGGAGAATAGACTTCATCGTATGCTAATTAAAAAACATTACCCCATTGTACCTTTCCCTACTACCCCACACTTTTATAACCAATTTACTCTGCAGAACTGATCAGCATATTAATAGCATTCCCTCTAATTCACAAATAGGACTCCAGTTGCGAATATCCATTAAATGTAAAGTTATACCCTGTTAGGTTCAATACAGGAAGTACAAACGTGTTTTCTTTAATATGAATAATAAGAATGAATGAATTATAAGATACAACCCTGTACTTTTATTTTAATTTTTGAACCCTTCCATAATTCACAGATATAGAAGTGTTGTTATTTTTCATAACTAATCACCAAAGCGGTGGGTGTATTTTGGAGGTTCTCCATTATGCAATATTGTCTAATTAGATTTTTTTTTAATGTTCTTTCACTTTTAGCTTTCTCTTTCTTCATCTAACACTCTCTTCTCTTTTTCCACTTTAAGTCCTTCTTTTCTTGTCTCTCTCTTTCTTCGTCATGTTTTCTTAAGATGTAGAAATATGTCTTTAGATCATTCTCTGTCCATCCTAATGCTTTATTTTCTAATCAGGGTATTCAGGCACCGAGGCTCTTTCTACCAGTCTAATTCAGTGAACTTAAGCACTGGGCTTGCTCAGACTTGAACTGCCACCATCAAAGTCTGTCACTTTAAAAAGTAAGACTAGCAAAAATTTTGACGAGCGACTTACCAAAAAAGTGGGGGTTTGGTTACATGAAATTTTTCAGAAAACGTGCCTGTTCTGTGTGGAAAATTTGAAAGTGAAATATTTGACCCAAACTCAAATATTTTGATATGGTGGAGTAATTCAGCTGCGGAGCCCTGCCCACTGAGAATGAAATGGGTTCATCAGGCAAACACGTTCCATGATGTACTACTTCCCCTCCCTCCAAGAGGGGAGGCTGTGGTGCATCATGAGATACTGGCTGACCAGGAACCCTGGTCTATAGAGAAGGCTAGGAGCAAGAGGCACCACAACAGCCATTGTGTACCAAAATATTTTGGTTTTCAGCTAAAATAGTTCCGGTTTTGCCCCACCCTTCCTTTTTTCTGAAAAACTGAAATTTCCCAGGAAGCGGAGGGAGACACTTTCCCACCAACTCTATAAAAGAAGCTTGGTCCCTACCCACCCCCAGTATTCACAGGTTTACACATTTCTTTAAATACTAAGGAGCTGGAAGTAAATATTTGATTCTAGAGCCCACTGAAAGAATTTATGAAATCTAGAGATGGAAAAAGCCCATTGGGTCATCTCTCTGCTGCTGAAGGACTGTTGTGTATTGTGTGAGCTATCCTGCCTGAGTATATCACTACACCAAATGGTGGGTTTTCCCTTGGGATACTATTCCACAGACTAGTAGGTAGCCTCCATAGAAGTATGGTTTGATCGATCAAGTAGCCCCTTTGTTAGCCAGGTTTATTTACATGAGGGAGAACTGAGGGGATAACGTCCTTAGAATACAGGCTTTAATGAAGAGTTTGTCAGGTACCATGTACACTAATGGCACTCATGACATTTTTTTTTAGTATTGGGTAGATTTTTCCTGATATTTTCCCTAGTTTAATCACTTTTGCACAATGTATACTCCATCCAAAGAACGTTAATCAAAGGTTCTTCAGGAACTCTCATGTAATACTTGCAGAGCCCATGGATCTAATAGGAAGGCCTCATATGCTACCAGTTGTAAAGGCAGAAGGATCGGAATACCAGTTATGGACTGTAGCCCAGGATGCAGACCCATTGGAACCAACAGGGAAGTGCTGAAGACGATGATTGGAGTTACTGGGATCTCTCCAGCTCTTGAGAGTTGAATATCACTGCTCTAGATAACCAGAAGCAAAATAGCAGCACACACAGATGGAAGGAACAATGCAGTCAGGATAACATAAGGTAATATGGGGAACCATGAGGGAATAAGAAGACCATCAGGGTATAGAGAGATCTGTCTTACCAAAAAATACTATGATATTTCTCAATTGCAAAGTAACTGCTGCAAAATTGATTAAACAGGGGATTTGGACCAAAAGAAGGCAAATTTCACAAAAAAACCTCATGCGTTCTTTCAAATAAGCTAGCAAGGTAAAATGGGATTGTCCTATGAGGCAGATTAAGCAAAATGTTTATTTCCAGATGCCAACCATGAAGAAATAAATCAGAATTCTGAGTTTCACAAACAAAATTATATTTTTTCTGGAGTGAGGTATATGGAATCCAGCATGTCAAAAAAAAAAGTATTTTTGTTTTAATTGTTCTAGTAGATTTCTGACTTCTGCACCCCTTTCCTAAGTGATAAAAAAAGGCATATCACAAGCTCAGGGGGAAATGCTTCTGGGAGCCACTTATTAAAACATTAGCATCATATCATTGATATAATGCTTATCACTTCTAGCAAGAGCCTGGATTGTAGGGAAGAATAATAAATTCCCTATTGGCTGAATAATATAAATAACCACCAGTGCTGACAAGTATTTTAAAATGAAATTGAACAAGCTTGTATCCTGTTACTATGCCAAATTTTTAAGTAAACCACCTTCTTCACATGAGAACCAATGAGGCAGTGCTTCAATAAACCCATGAGGAACTGAATTTTACCAGGGTGGCTGATATAGGAATAACCTACCTGTAATTTAAAACAGATAGATATCTTCCAGTCTAAAGATTGCAAGCTCATTACTTTTCTTAAGTCTCATGTAAGAAGTAGCATTATCTATCTTGTAAAAAAAAAAATGTAACCCAAAAAACCTAACTATCTGAAAAGCAGAAAGGTTTTAAAGAAGGACATCCATCAGGAAAAACTGTGTTATGGGTAAGTCCAGTGCCAAGATTTACTCTACTTTACAGTTCTGAAAGTATGTCAGTGGTTTGGATTGATTACAGGGAAATCTGTGATTGTGTTTCCCTGTTTTATAGTTCAGTCCTCGTTCTGCAAAAATTGTTAATAGACGGCACGCTTCACAGTAGGCAAAAGCTGAAATTAGAAGAGTACTCAGAATTATATGTTTGAAATGCCTACCGCCTTATCCTCTTCTATTGCCTTCCCTTATAACCTTGAACTCCCTGATCAAAAGAATTAAACTGAGTGAAAGACTCAGAATGGAATTACAGAACTAATTGCTTGCTGTATTGTAAATGGAGGCTAGACAGTGAGTCATATTAGGTGTGCAAGCCTGGAAAATGTCATGAAGTGTTTCCTTTTCTAGAGGCATTCTGAATAGTGTGAGTTGCACTAATGCCTCAGGACATGACATCTCCTTTCTTTCCAATTACTGGTAGGAATTACAGGCAATTTCTTTTTGAAAAAACGTAAGTTACCTACAACATACAGTAAGGACAGTACTACAATAGCTGGACTACTGAGAATTTTAAAAGTGGTAAGGAAAGGCTACAAAGCCAATAATTTTGGGCCCTCTTTAGACATGGTAAGACTACGTCTTAAACCAAAGCAGGTAGTACTGATTGGAAAGAGCAGCTTAGACTGATGCCCTCAAGAATTGCAAGCCAGTTAAGGCCTTGTGTCGGCTGGGTGGTTGTTAGAACGTTAGTTAATTAATGTTCTAATTAACATGTTTGAAAGTGCCTTGTCTACACAAGTCTTAACTTGAACAGCATAGCTTGTGTTAAAGGCAGCATTAACCCTATATATACTAGACTTTTAAAATGTTAACTAACATGTGCTAACATCATCACATCTTTCAGTCCTAGTGAGACAAGCCTGAGTGTTCCATTCTTGAACATACAGTGTGTTAGCCTCTAAGGTGGGAGGGCAGAAAGTATGCTAAAAATAAAGACCCTCCATGTTCCAATAAAAATGGGGCAGGATTTTTAATTTCAGATCTTACTGTATATACTCCCTAGCCAACAACGTGCTTTAGCTAGAATTAGAAAATGCAGGATGTGTCTCAAGAAAACAAACCTGCCTTTAATTTAAAGCCTGTTAACCATGGTTCTCGACAAACATAAACACCCGTATGAACTACCACTCTTCATAACTTTCAATACGTTGGGCTCCCCACCATAATGTGGGTGGGTTATGAGCATCGGCAAGTCTGAATTAGATAATGCAGGTTGGATCCTAAGCACTGTGCCGCAGAGCTGAGGCCATACAGACTCAGTTATGAAATCACTGCAGCTTCCTACTTCTTTCAGCGTAAATTATATTACTTTGTTAATTATACTGAGGGTAAAATAGGGTCCATTGCTATATAACATCTGCTATATAATACTTTATTCTGAGAGGTGTTAAATAGCCTATATTACAGGGTGCCTTTCTCCATTGTACTTCAATAAGCAGGGTTTAGTTTGTGCGCCAATCAAATCTATTACATTTCATCACGTTAAGTGGTGTTTAATTTGCACTATTGCAAACCGCTCACTCTCCCCATGTTCCTGTCTTCTAACATTCCATCAACACAAATTGCTATAAACCTGTGTTACCATGGCAATGAGGGTAGCCTCTATTGTTTTTTGGGCGTCAATCAACTCAGCAGTGTTTGTCTTGAAGGACTGTACGAACCCATGGGGGGAGGGGACGGTCAGATCAGCATACTTTTCTGAAAGCTTTGTACTCTGGATCCAGGAAAGGGATGGCTCAGACTAAAAGACATGTTTCCATGGCAACTGGAGCTGCTCCCATTGTCTCCATTTGTCACTCAATGTTTGTTCTGGGAGATAGTGCAAAGCTTTTCGAGTAGCCTTTTGTTGTGGATCCAGAAGGCTGGTTGGCAATGCTTCTGTGGTAAACAAAGGTTTTGTCTGGGGAAGAGGGAGGAAATCCACTGACTGAGCAATCTGATTGATTGATTGATTGAATTAGGGATTTTAAATTAATTGCACAAAAGGAAAGGCAAGATATCTTAAATGTGCTGCATAGGGGTGAATTATACCAATAACTGTCTGTCTGTACAGAGACTTCTTAAGGGAAAGAAAATCTGTCGCCTATAACCCTGACAAAGGATGACAAACACAAAGCAAATTAGAATTCTTTTGGTTTCCTTAACTTTTTTCACCCTGGTTTGTAATAGTTTATTGCATCCACAACAATATTTTTTATGCAAGGAGTGGGCCAGTAGGAATAATTTAATTCATAGCTCCATATTAATGCAGAGCTTCAGTTTCCTAACTGTTCTCACTTTTTTCTGAAAAAACATGTGTGATTATATTGCTCATGAAATCTACTCGATATGCAGTCCTGGAAACTGAAGTCTACCCAGAATATGTACATGATAGTGGCAGTGGAAGTTTTCCCCCATTTTTTTACCTATTGCCTGATCCAAAGCCCATTGAAGCCAATGGGAATCTTTCCATTGAATTCAATAAGCGTCAGATGTTGGCCCAAAGGGTCTCATAGCTGAAATTTAATTCTACATGCCTGTTCCATGCTTGAGGCAAGATGGGTGAGGTAATATTGTTTATTGGATCAACTTCTGTAGATGAGAGAGACAATCTTTCAAGCAACACAGAACTCCTCCTCAGATCTAGGAGGGATTTGAGGTGACTCTGAAGATATTTACTTCCATACATGATGGACAGAACTGGAGAAAATGTGAAGGAGTTTGGAAAACTTGACATGCGGACTTGACATACTCTTCCCTTGTCCTTGTTCAGGGAATTACAAACAGCCTTCTTTGGATAAAACAAACGTGGCGTGCAAAGTAATACATTCAACAGTGACGGCAGATGACAGAACAAGGAGCAATGGTCTCAAGTTGCAGTGGGGGAGGTCTAGGTTGGATATTAGGAAAAACTATTTCACTAGGAGGGTGGTGAAGGACTGGAATGGGTTACCTAGGGAGGTGGTGGAATCTCCATCCTCAGAGGTTTTTAAGGCCCGGCTTGACGAAGCCCTGGCTGGGATGATTTAGTTGGTGTTGGTCCCGCTTTGAGCAGGGGATTGGACTGGATGACCTCCTGAGGTCTCTTCCAACCTTAATATTCTATGATTCTATTAACACAATTTGGAAGACCCCTGATTGTTGCAAGGTGGTGCATAGAATTGCTACTACAGTATTGCCTTATGTGTGTAGTTTACAATACATATGGCTTCCTACTGAATATTGGGTCTTCTATATAGAGAAAAAGAAAAACCACCCAAAACATAGCTGGAAGATTCATCCAAGAATGGGAAATTAAATGAGTTAGCATGCTACCAAAGTAAGTGTAATTGAATGTTTCTGCTTAATCCATTCATTGCAAATAGACTGTGTCTTGAAAGATTACATTACAGAACTTTTCTAATTGTTTACATATGTCCTTTAAACATCACTAGTCAACAACTCCATAGAAGTAGTCTGGCACCTGGTAAAGAATCGTATGGGGATTCTTGCCGATTCATCCGCAAAGAATGAGATAGATGTGTGATTGAAAAGTATTTGTCTAACCAGCTGCAGCTGTGTGTAGCTGATACATAAACCCTCATTTAGAAGATATTATCTATCAGGCAGAACAAAGGTGGGTAATTTGAAATGATTTAGCACAATGACTTACCAAATTACCACACTAAAAAAAAAAAAAGGATTTTAAGTCACATGAAGGTTGTGAGACAAACTCACAACTTCTAGGGCATTCAAAGTTAAAGCTGGTCCATCCTTAATTTACCTTTTCCCTTTTAAAAAGCTGTTTCAGTTTAACATGGAAAAAACAAATGACTAGGGATGGGTTGTTGATGAATCTACAGACCTTCTGGGTTAATAACTGTTCACCACTGTAAGCTTTTTGGGTCAGGGACTGTCATTTATTATGTTTATACAGCACCTAGCAAAATGGGACCCTGACCTGTTTGACTTCTAGTCACTACAAAAATATAAATATTATAACATGCTAATTAATAGCAGCAGCATATTATACACACTTCCAAGATAACAAAAGCAAAAGCAACGGTAATATCCATGGAATTGTTTCTTAATCTGTTCTCCAGAAAATGTGTGGAGAACATTTATGTATGGGAAAGGGGAAGTGCTCAGATTAAAGGAAAGAAAGAACTCAGTACTGGAGAGTCATTGATTTTAAGGGCTGAAATGACCATTATGATAACCTAATCTGACCTTTGGCATGACATAAACCATAGATTTTACCATGTGATTCCTACATCTAGTCCAACAACTTGTGGTTGAACTAGAGTATGTGTTTCAGATAGGTGTCCAGAGTAAACTCTTGGATCTACTGAAATCGATGGCAAAATTCCTATTGACTTTAGTGGGGCCAGGATTTCACCCCCAGTCTTGATTCAAAGATGGCGAGTAATGGAGAATTTACTACATTCTTTCATAATTTGATTCAATACTTACTAGCACTCATGTGTCAATGTACATTGTATTTCCAATTTGAATTGAGATACAGTGGGTGCATTTAAAATATTTTCTTTAACCTTTTTGACCATTGAAAGTTACTACTAGTCTGTGAAGGGAATACTGATAGCACCGCTCAAAAGCACTAGTCAGAGAAAAAACAAAAAATCACTGCACCCACTGTAGTGAGTCCAGTTTTCAAAAATGGCCTCTAAAACCTTGATCCTGCAATGAATCATAGAAATATAGGGCTGGCAGGGACCTCAAGAAGTCATCAGGTCCAGCCTTCTGCATGCTGGCAGGACCAAGTAAACCTAGAGCATCCCTGGGAGCTGTTTGTCCAACATGTTTTTAAAAATTTCCAATGATTGGATTCCACAACCTCCCTTGGAATCTTATTCCAGTGCTTAACTCCCCTTAGGAAAAACTTTTAACTAGCATCTAACCTAAATTTCCCTTGCAGCAGATTAAGCACATTACTTCTTGTCCTACCTTCAGTAGACATAAAGAACACGCGGTCATCATCCTCTTTATATAGCCCTTAACATATTTGAAGACTATGATAGCCAGGCCTATCTAATCCATAAATTCAGTATCTCTATTTAGTCCATGATTTTTGATGTCTAGCAAAGTTATGAATTTTAGCTCCCAGGCTCAACTTTTGAAAGTATTGTGAAGGTTTTCTTTGAGGATGAAGACTGATAGGTCAGATATAGAGTGATCGCTTTGGAAAAGCATTCACCCATAGGTGATATGGTGTTTTTGTCTTTTATTATTTTCTTGAGTGAGTTCATTTGAGAGAGTAGTGGTTGTCTGGTTTCACCCACCTAGTGTCTATTGGGGCTTTTAGTACACTAATGGGTTATAGATTATTACAACAATCTATAACCCACTAACAACCCAACCAACCCCCCAACTGCTATCCCCACTTTCCTTTCCTCCCTATCACTGGAGGGGCATTAAGGGGCCACTTCTCCTTAAATGATTTCTTGAAGTATGTGTTAATTACTTATGCTAAACAATCTATTCCACATTTAGATGTGACACTCTGAGTAAGTTTCCCTGAAGAAGAGGTCTGTGTAAGCTGGAAACCTTGTGTCTCTCACCAACAGAAGTTGGTCCAAAAAAAGATATTCCCTCACCCACCTTGTCTTTCTAATATCCTGGGACCAACAAGGCTATCACAGCACTGCATTTCTCTCATCAAGTTTATTTCAAGGATCAACCTCAGCTAACCCACTGTTTTTTCTCTCCTCAATTTAAATTTGAAAATAAGAATTTTCTCTCACATACAAGAATGAATAAATTTGAAATTTGTTCCCAGGTATTCTTTTTATATTTTCCTCAACATCTCCCATTTAGCCTCTGTCTCTTTCTGTTGTGAGCCTGATTACTGCTGATCACATGGATACAATTCATACTGAGACACAAAAAGCTTCATTTTTCTTTTGAGGGTTCCCTGCGGAAGGCCATACTGTCTGAAATGTTGGTGCTTGTTTCTTTTAAAGGGGAATGTAAATGAGCTTTCTGGATAGGTGAAACTGATGTGTTTTTTTATTATTTTATATTTAGAGCTGCAATTTCTTTTTCTTTTGTGTAAAAGAAAGAACAAATGCTGGTTCTTTCAAACATGCACCCTGCCCAATCTTGCTGAACAATAAAATACTTGAAAAAGCTGATTGAATACTTGTATCTGGAGACAAATATGAAAGCACAATGTACTATAGCTTGTTGCTAAGTGGAATAACATCTGAATACACAAGCAAAACTGGTGTATTATCTTTGATTGTTAATACTAATCCAAATTATTCCAGAGTAACTCTCATATTTCCATCATAGCTCAGAAAGCTCATTGTATACACTTAACGTCATTCACTGGTTTTCTTCATATCCATACTGCACTCCTAGCAGGACACTAACCATGAAAGATATAGCTCCATCTACTGAAAAATATAGAAATTCTATTATGCCAGCAGTATGATGAAAAGTATCATCTGTATTTTAACAGATGGTATTATTCTTAAGGGTGTAATTAATTTTTCACTCTCTTCTGCATAGACATAACATAGAATGTTGCACTCTATTTGTAGGATTTACTTAACTTCATTTTTTTCTATGTCTGTTTTTCTTGAATTTGACTGCTTTCCTACTTCAACCTGGAATTCTGAGCCAAAAAACCCAAAGCCTATACGCTGTGTATGGAAATGGGTTAAAAATAAGCATCTTGTGCCCAAAGAATGATCCAGGCTGAATTATTATATAACATTGATTAGAAAAGCAAAAGCTACAGCTGCAAAGAATGTATTGTAATATTACATACACCAACAGGGATAGGTGTATAGACTTTGAGATTTTTCTACCAAGGCTCAAGTTAAACCTTAAATAAGCTTGAGTGTAACATTGAAACATTAAAGTTGAAAATAGCAAAACCTTAATACGCAGAACCCAAAGACAGTGATCAGTAATTCTTTTGGGTCATATTTAGTCCTGGCGCCATGTTATAACAACACATAGGAGCGCATAAAGACTCCATGTGCAGTCTGCAGTAGAGCTACCTATATGGTGGTGTGACAGATTTATGTTACCAATCTGCCTGGGGCTTCAGGTGATCAGGCTGAGGCCACAGGATCTTTTGGGGAAGAGATGAAGGAGCACACCAAGTGGCTAAGTTTAAAGCTTTATTAACCAAATAACAGTGGTGAGTGCTGGGCGCACCCCATGTCACTCAGAGGGAGGAAGAAAGCGTTAGTGCCCAAGCCTTAACCCACTTTCATACTTACACATGTGCAACCCAAGGCTGGCCAAGCCTGGGTGTAACATAAGAAGAAGAGGCAGGAAAGGGTAGACAAGAGTTCTGCCCTGTGAACAGGTCGGCTAGGGTCCGCTGTAAATTTCCGACTTGCTTCAGCTCTCTGGAGAGTTTTACGCCCTGGGTTCTTCCGGGGAGCATTTTCATCCAGGGACCCTGATCCCACAATGCTCTCGGTACCAGTCCAAACCGGCCTTCTGCAGCTCCCTTAGTTTCCCCAATACACACCGGTTTCAAGGTCGCGAGACTGTTGTTTTTCAACTCACTGACCTTCACAATCTTACTAGTTTTGCAACTCCTTCAGTTCTGTCTGGCTCAGTTCTCCTTTCTCACAGCTGGCCAGGGTTGAGATACAGGCTTCTGGCTGTTTGGTAGCAGAGAGCTTGTTTGTGTGCGCTGGCCTTGGGCTGCAGTTCCGTTCCTTATCTTCGGGCCTAGCTGGATTGTCAAGTTAACCCGTTCCTTTCTCCCTTCCTCCCCCTTCAGCCTCTTGTAACCTGCAAAGGAATCTTCCACTCCACACTCACACCTTCAACCCTTCCCAATATACTTTCCAATGCATATAAAGGTGTCAGCAATATACAACGCTGGTGCTGACCCAGGGGACCCTATGAGGGGGGCATTTTATTGTGACAGTGGCATGGGAGAATACAGCAGCTGTGCCCAAGATCCTTCCCATTGCTCCTGGTCAGGTAAGAAGAGAAACTGAGGCTCCATTCCAACTATGTTCTGGCCTGCAGAACTGGCTTGCCATGCAGGAGGAGTATTCTGCACTGCATAAAACAATGTCCCATGTTACACGCTTTAACCCAGGACAAATGATTACCAAGATAATAGCAGCATGATCTAGCTTTTAGGTTTTTAATCAACTAACTGCCTTCTGACTTTTATGTAATTGAGGTTCACAGAGTAATGGCCTTCTGATTCTCTTTCTGCTGGAATGTCTGGGTGTGGGTCACTTGCTAGGATTATTTAGGTATATTTCATGTAATCATTTGCCTGCCATTGCAGGGGCCTCAGGCACGGGTGCACCTTGATCCTGCCTATTCTCTGCCTGTGGCACATAATAGTCTAGTCTCCTGTGAGTTATAATAGTCTGGTATCATTTTGGTTGTTGAGTTTAGGATGTGGGTGCTGGGTGGTATTGGTGGCCTGTGCTGTACAGGAGATCAAGTAGTCCCTTCTGGGCCTTAAACTGTATTATTTCAGATTAGTCATCTTTACTCCTCCTAGTAAACTCATTGACTCTAACTGTACATCTGACCAGTAACCTCATGAGTAAACCCTTACTAATATGGGCACTGCAGAGCATGTAGGCAGAATGCAGCAGATGCACCATCCTTTGGGTTCCATGAGCTGGTGAAAAGGAGGTAGGGACGCTTCCTTGCCCCTAATGATGTGAGCTGGATTGTGACCTAGGGATGCTATAAAGGTAGTAGTCCCTGCATTCTGCTGAGTACAGGAAAAGTGATTGTCCTTAGACCTCACTGAGGGAGTGCAGTGGGAGATTGAAGTCTCTTGCTCCCATCCCACTCCCTCCTCTTTGGTCACACCTGTGTAGTCAGCAGACATGATGACTGGGATGGGCCCCCCGGGGTCCAACCTGGAACTGGAGTACCAGGGACCCCTCTGGCATACCAGCCTGGGCACCCTTACTCACTGTAATGCTGTGACAAGCTGCAGACCGCTCCCGGTCCTGCACTTACACAAACCTTTACACAGGCAGGGACACACCCAGCTGAAGTTATATGAAGGCTTCTCCCCCAGCTCCACAGCCTGGGACCCCACAGTTGTACCATCTTGCCTGGTCAAAAGCCTGACCAGTATAAGTTTATTACCTAGACCATCCCTCTCTGAAAGTGGAGAGGACAAATCACCAGTTTTTGTTCCCGAGCAGATTCCCCCAGTACTTTAAGCAAAACACACTGTTTTAGGTAAAAATATAAAACAGATGTATTAACTACAGAAAGATAGATTTTAAGTGATTATAAGTAAATAGCATACAGATCAAAATAGATTACCTAAGAAATAAACAAAAATATAATCTAAGCTTTATAAACTAGGGAGGATTTGAATCAAGCAGTGTCTCATCCTGTTAGCTAGTACAAGCAGGTTACAGCTTTTGCATACACAGGCAGGAATTCTTCTCTGCAGCCTGGGGCGACCCCTTCCCCCAGTTCAGTTTTTGTTCCTCAGGTGTTGTCAGGTGTTGTGCGGTAGGGGGAGTGAGGCCCTGTGATGATGTCATTTCCCCCTTTTATATCTTCTTTCAGCTTGCTGGAAAGATCTTTTGCTGAGACATGAGTCAGTCTCCATTAGGTATATGCTATCTCTGAGAGGTTCCCATTGTTCACAGTTCCTGGGATAATCCTTGGCAGTGTTTTGTATTCTCCTCAATGGACCATCAACATTGTTTGGACTTTTCATTGTAGAAAGGCTGCTTGTGGGTGTTCCCAACCTCACAACATGTTTCAGAAGCACATACATAGCCACATCTTATAACTTCCCATCCAATGAGAGCACAGACAACTTAACAGGATATTAATGTTCAACCGATTAAGACTTTAAAATGATACTTCACAAGGCATATTTTTGGACAAAACATATCATAATTATATCACCATGGTAAATAGGGGGGTGCCGGGGTGTTGCTTTGGGGCACAGAATGTCAGAGTGACCCTTAGCAATTTATGAAATAAGATCAAGCAATGGGACCCCTGATTTATCTTCCAGGGTGCCACAATACCCCACTGCCATAAAAGTCTTTGTAGCTCTCAGGGACACCCATTTTAATAACCATTGTTTGTTCTTAGTTGTCATCCTCCCTCTTTCCATCAGATTATTAGACCCTCAAAAGTAAGACACCAATGGCCAAATCCTCCTTGCCTCACATGAATATTAACGTTATTCATTGAATACCATCCCACAGGTGTGCCAGTCACTTATGTCTGCAAAGAGAGGTGTGACTGTGTAACCCACGACTGCTTGGTGTGGTGCTCTGTCCCCCTCTAGTGGCACCTGGCCCAGCTAGTGATTGATGAGTCTGCTACAGCCTTGGCTAAGAACCACATGTCTTTTAGCTTATGCAGGAGAGGCTCATATACTAAGCTTCAGAAGTCCCAGGTTCGATACCACCTGCCACCGACTGGCTTCTGTCGGAATTACAACTGCAGCATGTGGAGATATACACCCAAGGTAGTTTATAATGGATCTATCTTGAATAACAATAGCAGTGAAACTGTGTCAGTGCAGGCTAGCGGCTTCAGTGCAGACAAGGGTCCCAGCCGGGGTGTCCAGCTTATGTTGTTGCCTATGCTGCGGTCACTTCGCTGTTGTTGTTATTCGAGCTAGTTAGATCAAAGCTCGCTCAGGTATGTCTACATGTGCCACAGTCACACCTCGGATTGCAGCGTAGACCTAGCCAAAGAAAACAGATCCTGGCCCCAGTAAATTTATAACTTAAATAATTAAATAAAGACAAGGGTGGATCTAAACTGTGTCAGAAAGGGGAGGCAAGGGAAAGTATGGTTAATGATATATATGATTGTGGGTTAGTCAATTCAGTACATTAAAATCAAAGGCACTGCTTGAGTAAGACAAACAGGGTTCTTTACATTTGAACACTTACTCTCCAACTACACAACACCAAAATGAAAATATTCATCTCTTTGGCAGAAAACACAGCTGCTGATAAAATATTACATAAAATTATTGCCAAATTTGCTTACTGGGAGATATTTCATGCTGAATAATAGTTTATGGAGTTGGGTATTTTTCAGTCTCCCCCAGTTTCCCCCCAAGTCAAATTCTGACATTGGAGTGGGATTTGAAATGGCTTCATGATCAATTAAAATAATACTGGTGCAAACTGCTTTCCAATGTCAAGATAAGGAAAATATAAGAATTACCTGATGGTTAGGGCATATATAGCACGTAAACTGTTAGGTACAGAAAAAGAAACCCAAAGCTCAAAGAATGAAGTCAAGAACTAGTGCAAAATTGATGAGAAAAGCAAAGGCAGAGAATGAAAGGAAGTTTGCAAAAGATGTAGAGATAAATAATAAAACATGTTTCAAGTACATAAGGGGAAAGCAAAGCCTCCAGGAGACTGCAAGGGTAATTTATTGACAGAAGAAGCAGCCCTTAATAAATAATTAAAAGAATTATTTGCTTCATTGTTCACAGGGGACAATGAGGGACAGGTGCCAGCATCTGATACATGTCTCTATGGATGTTGAAGAAAGTATATGATCAAGGAGTCCTGATAGCTGAAGGGACGTGGCGGCCGGCGCGGGGAGGGAAGGGGAGAAGAGAGAATCACAACCAGGCAGAATCTCTTGCAACACTTGTGCAAAAGTGGAAAAAAAGGATCTGGAAGGAAAGAGGGAATAGGAGATGAATGCAAAACCTCTCAAGCTTTTTATGGTTACTGGGTGTTAGTTAACATGAGCTAAAAGCCTAGTGAAGACACAGGCAGTTTGTACTTTTAACACAACTCAGTAGGTTGAGGTAAACCCTAGCTGTCCCTTACACTATGTCTACACTGCGTACCTTATAGCAGCACGGCTGTGTGGTGAGGTATGCAGTGTAGCCACCCTTTACGAGCAGAAGAGAGCTCTCCTGCCAGCAAAATAAAACCACCGTCAACGAGGAGCGGTAGCTTTGTCAGTGGGAGAGCAACTCCCACCCACAAAGCGCTGTCTACACCGGCACTTTTTGTCATTAAAACTTCTGTCGGTCGGGGTGTGGTTTTTTTCACACCCCTGACTGACAAAAGTTTTCATGACAAAAGTGCAGTGTAGACATAGCCTTAGTCTTTACCTCTACTTGCTAACTCATGTTAAAATTATAATCTGCCTTGTCTTCACTAGGACTATGCCTCATGGCGGTTACCTTGCATTAGATAATATGAGTTAAAATGCACCTTTTTTTCCCCCCAGTGAAAATGCAATTGCAGGAGGGGAACTGAGGCATCAACTCTACCAATTACATGTTAAAAGTAAAGTCTACAGTGCCCTGGTTGTGCTGGAGGTCTGGAAAGTATGAGTTAGCAGGTATGGTGAACACCTTCTAACAACATACTTTTTAAAATCCTAGTTTAGACAAAGCCTTAGAAAGATACTTCCCAGGGACTAATACATTGCTCTGAGGATCAGTGAGAAGATTAATTGTATTTGCAGTGTAAATCTGTAAGCATCATTAGCTTTGAAGGAGGAACATGCAGGAGGATACAATTTGTCAGATGAAGTGTCTTAGGTCCCTATTCAGGGAGGTACTTGAACATATGCCCAACCTAAAGCATGTAAGTATTCCAGGTGCAAACAATGGGACTACTCATATGCTTAAAATTAAGCATGTGCTCAAGTACCTTCCTAAATAAGGAGCTTATTCTCTGCATTGGAGTCTAGAGATGCACAGTGAGAAGAGGGTGAAAAGAAAATAAAGGAAAGGGTGAGGTTTCTTTCCCTGCACAAAGATGCTGGATTCCATCTGTGCTGTTCAACCGTGCGTCCTTTTTCAATTCCCTTCTCTTGAAATCCTTTTGCATCACTGCAGTTATACCTGATGGGTATAATTATGATGTTAGATCTGGCAGTCAAGCTCAGATCTGCTAACTCATTAATAGAGCGGATGTATAATATTGTATCTGCCTATCAATATCTGTGCTTGTCTGTCTATACACACACAGAGAATACATAAGATGGAAGGTGGATTAAATAAATAGCTTTCACTACTCTCGGGTGGCAGAGCAAAGCACTCATCTGAGTCAAGCATGCATGATCATCTTCAACAAGAAAATAAATTGATTCCAACTTCTTCACGTCATCTCTTATATTTTATGCTATGTCCATCTGACTCTGTTTATAACAGTGAGAGTGTTCACAACTTTAGGCCCATACAACAGTGTTACATGTGACCTTGTAGCTCACAAACAACTAGAACTCGATGCTTAATTTCTCTTCTGCCTCCCAAGAATCTGACTTCAGCAGGTTTAACTCTCTACTTCTCCCACTACATAAGCTGTGCTTTATCTGAGCCTCCCGACTCATCCGTCCAGCCCATGCGGAGGAGGTGGCTGAGAGTCTGTGGAGCATTAAAGGGAGGGACAGGTATCACAACCTGAGAAGGGAACGTTGGGAGGCAAAAATCATCTAGGGGGAGCTGTAGCTACATAGAAGTGGGAGGAGAGTCACAGGTGGTGAGAAAGCTGTCAGAATTTGTTAGATTGAAAGTTCTTTGGGGCAGTGGCCATCTTTTTGTATGTATGTGTCTGGGGCACCTGGCTGCTGCTGTAATACAAATAAGAATCATATCAGAGATCCTCCACATCTTACCATAGGACCCTGCAAAATCTAGGACGACCCTGAACATTCAGACGGCATCCTAGTTAGTCACAAAGCTATTGGGTAAGGGTAGTGCCTAGAGGCTCTGAGCAAGATCACAGCTCCTTTATGCTAGTTAATGTACATACTCATAGTGAGAGGCAGTCAGTCCCTGCCCCCAAAGACTTTACCAGTTATAGGCAAGACTGGCAAAGCGTGGGAGAGCAGAAAGATTATTATCCCAATTTTACAGATGGGGAGCTGAGGCACAAAGCGAGTGACTTGCCCAGGGTCAGACAGGGAATCAGCGACATAGATGGAAACTGGGGGTTGGGCTACACTGAAAACTGACATCCACATAGTTACATTGCTCAGGGGTGTGAAAAATTTCCACCCCTGAGAGATGTAGTTACGTGGACCTCGCCCCAGGTATAGACAATGCTAAATTCTTCTGTCAACCTAGCTATCACCTCTTGGGGAAGTAGATTACCCACACCGATGGAAGAACCCCTCCCACCACTGTAGGAAATGTCTACATTGAAGCACTGCAGCTGTGCCACTGTGGTGTTTTTCAAGTGTAGACCGTAGCCTGAATGCAGATCTTCTGAGTCCTAGACCAGTGATTTAAACACAAGACCATCCTCCCTCTTTAATCCTTGTCTGGGTTGTACTTTCACTAGCAGATGCTGAAACTGATAAGACCAGACTTCAAAGAAAGACAGTACTGCTTTTTTAAGGGTCTAAGAGTTTTAGCTATAATACACACACAGAAAGCAGTGCATTAGAATGGGGGATGTGCTAATGGATATATTTGCTATACTGAATTTCTATACTATAATGCTTAATTTCTCCCCCTGTTCTCTCAGGCATGATCCAATTCTGACTGTAGCATGTAACTCTGTAAAGCTTCTTGGGGACACAGTTTGTTCAAAGACACAATACTGTAAAGATAAATGCGATTTTGCTGCATAGCACTGCATTGTATTTATTGTGAGGCAGGAAACAGAAGGGCTCCTTCTTGTCCCTTTCCTCCCTTTTGTCTCTTCCTTCCTGCCCTCCTTCCCACCAACCATACCGCTGGAGAACAAAGCTGTTCTAAAATGAAGCAACCCTCAAAAAAAAAATATTGTTAGCAAAACCAACACTTTCAATAATTCCTCATCCAGAACACAACATCTCACTTTTGTTTTTTGTTAACCAAATATCTAGCTTGCAAAGTGTCCAGTTGTCATTCTGATGATGAAAAATGTGAGTTAGAAAAAGCTACACTTTTTTAAAGCAGCGACCTGTGGGCCTGGGAAAATAGCAAACTTGTACAGTGAAAGGTATAATTCACCGCTCTGATATTGCAGGCTTTGCTTTAAAAAAAAAATCAGAGCTAGACTAGGACTTTTTTTTGTTAGAATTTTTTTAGCTCCACTCCGTCAATCAACAGCTCAGCGACTCCAGTGATGAGCACAGAATAAAAAAATCTAGCTAGATAGATGATAGATAGAAGGGCTGGCATCACTGCACTGTGTTATACAAGGATTATGACTGCACTCTGCAGAGTTCCTAAGGCAATTAATGGAAAAATTGTACCTATGGGATGCCTGATTAACAGGGATTTATGTTATAAGAAAAGCATCATTAATGCAGAAAACATGTACATCTATTGCCATGTGTTTCAGTGGTAACTTATTTCGACTAGGTTCCGGATTTAACTTCTAGTAGGGCAAATATGTCCTTTGTAAATTAAAAGCAAATGTCCACACAAGGAATGCAACACTTTAAACTTGAACTTTACAAAACAGTTGATTAAAAACAAAGAATTGCACTTATGCAAATGTTTTGATCTGAATTTCTGTAGCCTGATCCATGGTATAAACCAGATTCTCTTCAAATTTAGCTCCACTAGTAGGTAGTAATAATAATGAAGAGTTCCTTCCTAACACATACAGTACCCAGTTTCAACATCAGTCTTAGAAAAGAATTCTCTGAAGTAAAATCAAGACATGACACAAGGAGCTGGGAACTGGAACAACCTAGATTAAGACTTTCCTCCATTTTCTTCGTAGCTCTCACAGTCCTAGAGCCATCAGTGCATTTACAGCGGCATAAACTGGTGTAACCCAAAAAGAATCAAGACCTTAGTCTAGAATCCTTCTTCAGCTTCAGAACTCCCCTCCATGCCAGTGTTCCATGGCTCCTGGAACAGCCTCTTAGGATATGTCTACACTTCAATTAAACACCTAAACTTGGCCTACGTCAGCTGACTTGGGCTTGCACAGCTCGGCCTACAGAGCTGTTGAACTGCAGTCTAACCATTCAGGCCTGGGCTCTGGGAGACTCTTCCACGTGGGGTTCCAGAGCCCAGGCTCCTGCCCGAGTCCAAACATCTACACTGCAATCAGAGGAGCTGACTTTCTAATGTGCCGGGGGGGGCTCAATCCCTGCTCTACCCCAGGCCACACCCCCACTCCACCCCTTCCCCCAAGGCTCCATCCCCATCCTGCCGCTTCCTGTCCCCGCTCCACCCCCGCCCCTGAGCACACCCTGCCCTTGCTCCTCCCTCTCCCCTCCCCAGCACCTCCTGCATACCCCTGAACAGCTGATCACGGGCGGGCGGGAGGCACTGTGGGGGGAGGGGGAGGTGCTGATCGGGGGAGGCTACTAGTGGGTGCTCACTATTTTTTCCCCGTGGGTGCTCTAGCCCTGGAGCACCCACAGAGACAGTACCTTTGACTGCAATTAAGCAATCCCATAGCCCAAGCTCTGCCAGTCCGAGTCAGCTGACACAGGCCAGCCATGGGTGTTTAATTGAAGTGTAGATATACCCTGAGGGGCCAGATGCACCCAGGGTAAATTAGAGCAGCACCAACTCAGTACAAATCATCCCAAAGCTCCAGAGCAACAAAGGTAGTTTAAAGCCACTTTTGCCCCATCTGCTTATCCAGAAAGATTCTCTGAGGGAGAATCTGGGCCACAGAAAACAGCAGGAGGTTTTTGGTTTCCCCTACCTCCTAAGATGATACTGTTACCAAACTTATTATTTGGAGTACAGATTGAATAGTGAATTCATAGCAAGTATGCACAATAAATAGGCGTCTAAATCTAAAAAAATACATCTTTTCAAATGATTTTTTATCATGTAGAACCTCAGCTGATGTAAATCAGTGTAGCTCCATGTCACTCACTGAAGCCAGTCTGATTGGGATCTGGCCCCTATGTATTTAAAATGAATACTGCCAGAGTTCTAACGAAACAATCTTATTGGAATCTAATGAGATGAGAACAATATTTCAATTACACATTTTACTGATACGAAAAGAGGACTCTGAGCTTCCATGGTAGTGCTTTTTCAGTTCCTGGTATTGAGATGTGGATCAGTTAAATCACTACTGCACAGAAATGGTTGATGTCTGTGGGAGTTTTGCCTGAATAAAGAGTTCAGAACTGAGCCCTCTAGCAGCGGAAATGTTTCATTATTCAAGATAGTTACGTGGAGTATGAAGAATCCTTCAGTTCAAAGATTGTGGATGCATTTCACACAGAAATGTAATTGAAACATATTTTACTGGGTGAAATGCATCACCATACACTGAAATAAATAAATTGCATAGTAAATAGAGTTCATATTGAAATTGGCAAATGACTCACCGGTTAAAACATGGCATATGGAACCAGATATATTACTTTTCAGAACTCAGTGTTCTGAACAGTGCATCACTATCCTTGTGAGTCTCCTAAATACAAGGATGGATCATGTAGTTTTTGCACAACCAAAACTTTTGAAATAAGTAGAAGTTTTACTTATTTAAGGCCATCAGTTCTGATTTCTGAAGACCATTTTTATGTGAGTCTTGCAAAAGCACAGTCAGAAAGAAAGAAAGAAAGAAAGAAAGAAAGAAAAGTGAATTTTTGAACATGCATTGAATTTCCTTGGTGATAACTTCTGACAGTTTTTATGTGCTGTCTCAGACCTTTTTTTTAAAAGATGCCTTAACTCAGTCTCCCTCTTTGCTCCTGCAGATTTGTGCCTGAAAATAACTGTAGGAACAATTATTTGCAAGTTCAAAAGGGGACCTGTAGGCATCTAAGTACCTGATTTGTGAGTGCAATCAAATATATATCTACATGTCTTTGTGCCTGCAAAATTATGCTCTTGCAATTATTTATGGGTATGATAATGGAAACATTAAAAAAAATCCAGCTCTTAGTCCTTTGCTCAAATTCACATATTTCTAAATCCTCCTCTTCAGATCTTCAAGCATTCTTCTTGCAATACTCTTTAAGAGTATACAATGCATTAATATCCATTATTTCATTTAAGTGCCACTTAATCAAGGCCAAGAGCAGTCTAAGGCAAACACTTGATTAAAATGAGTGCATTTCTATCATTCCCAAATTAGTGTGTTTGCAGAGTAAGGATACAACATGCTTATTTATCCACATATGTGGCACAAAGTCTTTTTTTACTAGACAGAGGTGCAATATATTTAATGTCAGAATAAGAAAATGCGATTGTTGTGTTCCCTTCCTTAGGGCTTGAGCCTGATTGTCACCAGACTAAAAGACATGGCTGATAACGGCAGAGACACAGCAGAATTCCCTTCTCTGCAAATAAATGCACAAGGATTCTTCAGAGGCAAACGTCTAGAAAGAACTGCAGACTTAGGGCCCAGTCCAGCAAAGCACCGAAGCACGTGCTTGACTTCAAGTCCATGAGCATGCCCACTGATGTCAAAGGGAATGAGTATTCTCCCTTCCTATCTTAAACTGCAACACAGGAGCTAGTACAAAATGTGGTAGCTAAACAAACTCCCATGTCCCAGGACAGATCCTCTGCCAATGTCAATGGTCAGAGCTCCATTGAAGTCAATAGTTCTATGATAAATAGCACCAGCTGAAAATCTCCCCCTGCCCCCATATCCCCCCTCATATCAGAGGTGGCCATTTCAGTAGCGAGTGAAGTAATTCTGATGGTAGGTAGCTCTTTAATCTAGCAGAAAAGGGCATAACAAGATCGAATGGGTGGAAGCTGAAGCTAGGCAAATTCAGACAAGAAATAAGGTGCACATTTTTAACAAGGAGGAAAATTAACCATTAGAGCATCTTACCAAGGGTTGTGGTGGATTTTTCATTACCTACAGTCTTGAAATCTAGACTGGACATCTTTCTAAAAGATATGCTATAGCTCAATGTTTCCCAAAGTGGGGTCCCCTGGGGGTCCACCATGAGTTGTGCAGAGGTCCTCCCTTGAACCAGGGCTGGAACACATTGGAACAGCATTCCAGTACTTTTGCCACATGGAGGACACCATTCTGTTCTCAATGGGTGTCCTCCGCACAGCGTGACCTCGCACGCGCCATGTGTGAGAGGTCACGCCAGTGGGGGCATTCCAGTAGTACCGGAAATGAAAGGGGTCTGGGTCATTTAATCAGATGCCAAAGGGGTCCTTGGTGGAAAAACAGTTGGGAACCGCTGCTATAGGTGAAACTGAAGTTATGGGTTTGATACAGAAATTAGTGGGTGAGGTTCTTTGGTCTGTGTTATGCAGGAGGTCAGGCTAGATTATTATAATGGTTCCTTCTGCCTTAAAATGTATGAATCTGTGATTTGTGTACATAGTTTGATAATAAGTTTGGAATGCTTCAGGAAGGAATGGTTAGATATTGTTATAGAATAAAAACAATAAACATATTCTGAATATATTACACTTAGTAACCTCCCTTGAGCTATTTTCCTTTGACTGTAATTTAGTTAATGAGCTACTCTGGTATTTATGTAGAATACCATATTTCCCTACTTATGTACTTATGAACATAACACTTTACTTTACATAGTTGAATATTACTCTAATGTCATTGTTCAGAGCACCTCAAGTGCTCTTAAGAAGAGGTTATCCCTTCATGGTAAACTGTGGTTTAATTTGCTAGAATACCACTTAATGAAGACAATAGCAGGCTGCACACACAAGGATTCTACTATAAAGGACAGAGTACTGCAAACTCTAAACAATAAAACCATCACCTCCCATTTCTATCAAAAGATTCTCAGTCCAATATATTAACCTAATATTGTGGAAATCATCCCACTGCCCTCATTTCCTTATTCGTATGGTTAATATAATGGCATAAACAATAATAGGGGGCAAATGAACATCCTGGGTCATCTTATGCTAAGATCAGGAAAATCAACGTTTCTCTCCCCTCAAAAACATTAGAAAACAACCAAGCAGCATTGCAGCCCAGTTAAGTGAGAGAGAGAGAGAAATATTTGCAGTTTAGAGGTGTTTGAAATTCAAAATGTTTGCATTATGGAATTTCACATGAGTATTTGCTCTTTTATTGCATAAGGTTTTGCCTTCTACTCACAATTTCATGAGAGTGGAAATTTTTACAATGACAACAAAGAAAGATAAGACTTTTACTAATGCCTAACTTAACAAACTATATTCGATTCAAGCAAATTTTCTCACCACATGCTCTGGCAGACTAGTGATCAAACTCTCAGGTCAGGACCCCTCCCCCAGAGTCCGAAGACTGCTTCTTTAGTCTTTTTGGGTGGAGCAAATGCAATGGGCAGGGAGAAAGAGAGAGAGGTGTCCATTCTTTTTATAAAAAGAAAAGGAGTACTTGTGGCACCTTAGAGACTAACCAATTTATTTGAGCATAAGCTTTCGTGAGCTACAGCTCACTTCATCGGATGCATGCATTGGTTAGTCTCTAAGGTGCCACAAGTAATCCTTTTCTTTTCGCGAATACAGACTAACACGGCTGTTACTCTGAAACCATTCAGGAGTTTGGGAATGAGGGGCGATCAACAGGTTATCTCAAGTGCTTATATACAAATGCACAAAGCCTTGGAAACAAGCAGGGAGAACTGGAGGTCCTGGTGATGTCAAGGAACTATGACGTGATTGGAATAACAGAGACTTGGTGGGATAACTCACATGACTGGAGTACAGTCATGGATGGTTATAAACTGTTCAGGAAGGACAGGCAGGGCAGAAAAGGTGGGGGAGTAGCACTGTATGTAAGGGAGCAGTATGACTGCTCAGAGCTCCGGTACGAAACTGTGGAAAAACCTGAGTGTCTCTGGATTAAGTTTAGAAGTGTGTGCAACAAGAGTGATGTAGTGGTGGGAGTCTGCTATAGACCACCGGACCAGGGGGATGAGGTGGATGAGGCTTTCTTCCGGCAACTCACGGAAGCTACTAGATCGCATGCCTTGATTCTCATGGGTGACTTTAATTTTCCTGATATCTGCTGGGAGAGCAATACAGCGGTGCATAGACAATCCAGGAAGTTTTTGGAAAGCGTAGGGGACAATTTTCTGGCGCAAGTGCTAGGGGAGCCAACTAGGGGGGGCGCTTTTCTTGACCTGCTGCTCACAAACCGGGTAGAATTAGTGGGGGAAGCAAAAGTGGATGGGAATCTGGGAGGCAGTGACCATGAGTTGGTTGAGTTCAGGATCCTGACGCAGGGAAGAAAGGTAAGCAGCAGGATACGGACCCTGGACTTCAGGAAAGCAGACTTCGACTCCCTCAGGGAACGGATGGGTAGGATCCCCTGGGGGACTATCATGAAGGGGAAGGGAGTCCAGGAGAGCTGGCTGTATTTCAAGGAATCCCTGTTGAGGTTACAGGGACAAACCATCCCGATGAGTCGAAAGAATAGTAAACATGGCAAGCGATCAGCTTGGCTTAATGGTGAAATCCTAGCGGATCTTAAACATAAAAAAGAAGCTTACAAGAAGTGGAAGGTTGGACATATGACCAGGGAAGAGTATAAAAATATTGCTCGGGCATGTAGGAAAGATATAAGGAGGGCCAAATCGCACCTGGAGCTGCAGCTAGCAAGAGATGTCAAGAGTAACAAGAAGGGTTTCTTCAGGTATGTTGGCAACAAGAAGAAAGCCAAGGAAAGTGTGGGCCCCTTACTGAATGAGGGAGGCAACCTAGTGACAGAGGATGTGGAAAAAGCTAATGTACTCAATGCTTTTTTTGCCTCTGTTTTCACTAACAAGGTCAGCTCCCAGACTGCTGCGCTGGGCATCACAGAATGGGGAAGAGATGGCCAGCCCTCTGTGGAGATAGAGGTGGTTAGGGACTATTTAGAAAAGCTGGACGTGCACAAGTCCATGGGGCCGGACGAGTTACATCCGAGAGTGCTGAAGGAATTGGCGGCTGTGATTGCAGAGCCCTTGGCCATTATCTTTGAAAACTCGTGGCGAACGGGGGAAGTCCCGGATGACTGGAAAAAGGCTAATGTAGTGCCAATCTTTAAAAAAGGGAAGAAGGAGGATCCTGGGAACTACAGGCCGGTCAGCCTCACCTCAGTCCCTGGAAAAATCATGGAGCAGGTCCTCAAAGAATCAATCCTGAAGCACTTACATGAGAGGAAAGTGATCAGGAACAGTCAGCATGGATTCACCAAGGGAAGGTCATGCCTGACTAATCTAATCGCCTTTTATGATGAGATTACTGGTTCTGTGGATGAAGGGAAAGCAGTGGATGTATTGTTTCTTGACTTTAGCAAAGCTTTTGACACGGTCTCCCACAGTATTCTTGTCAGCAAGTTAAAGAAGTATGGGCTGGATGAATGCACTATAAGGTGGGTAGAAAGCTGGCTAGATTGTCGGGCTCAACGGGTAGTGATAAATGGCTCCATGTCTAGCTGGCAGCCGGTGTCAAGTGGAGTGCCCCAGGGGTCGGTCCTGGGGCCGGTTTTGTTCAATATCTTCATAAATGATCTGGAGGATGGTGTGGATTGCACTCTCAGCAAATTTGCAGATGATACTAAACTGGGAGGAGTGGTAGATACGCTGGAGGGGAGGGATAGGATACAGAAGGACCTAGACAAATTGGAGGATTGGGCCAAAAGAAATCTGATGAGGTTCAATAAGGATAAGTGCAGGGTCCTGCACTTAGGATGGAAGAATCCAATGCACCGCTACAGACTAGGGACCGAATGGCTAGGCAGCAGTTCTGCGGAAAAGGACCTAGGGGTGACAGTGGACGAGAAGCTGGATATGAGTCAACAGTGTGCCCTTGTTGCCAAGAAGGCCAATGGCATTTTGGGATGTATAAGTAGGGGCATAGCCAGCAGATCGAGGGATGTGATCGTTCCCCTCTATTCGACACTGGTGAGGCCTCATCTGGAGTACTGTGTCCAGTTTTGGGCCCCACACTACAAGAAGGATGTGGATAAATTGGAGAGAGTCCAGCGAAGGGCAACAAAAATGATTAGGGGTCTAGAGCACATGACTTATGAGGAGAGGCTGAGGGAGCTGGGATTGTTTAGTCTGCAGAAGAGAAGAATGAGGGGGGATTTGATAGCTGCTTTCAACTACCTGAAAGGGGGTTCCAAAGAGGATGGCTCTAGACTGTTCTCAATGGTAGCAGATGACAGAACGAGGAGTAATGGTCTCAAGTTGCAATGGGGGAGGTTTAGATTGGATATTAGGAAAAACTTTTTCACTAAGAGGGTGGTGAAACACTGGAATGCGTTACCTAGGGAGGTGGTAGAATCTCCTTCCTTAGAGGTTTTTAAGGTCAGGCTTGACAAAGCCCTGGCTGGGATGATTTAACTGGGAATTGGTCCTGCTTCGAGCAGGGGGTTGGACTAGATGACCTTCTGGGGTCCCTTCCAACCCTGATATTCTATGATTCTATGATTCTTTTTATAGTTTCAGTCCCCCTCTTGAAAAACATTTCTAGCTGAGACCCAGGAGCCAAAGAGTCTATGTGAAAGGATGTTCCCGGCTCTTTTTTAAAACTGTTTCAACTTCCTTTGCCTTCCCTTCCTGCCTGGTGATTCTGTTCACTGCTTTAATGCAATTGAAGCAGAGCACACACTTCTTTGTTTAGGACAGACCTATTTGCCAGCTTCTGTTTGGGCAGGGCTGTGCGGTTTGGTAAATGAGTTAATACCATTCAGAGGAATCTTATAATGTCACATTCAATGTTGCCACACAGATTTTTATCAGGACAACACTGACCAGCAAATTATGACTTTTCAAATGAAAAGTCACACCTTGTACAAACTTTATTACAGTGGTGTGTAGGGTGTGAATACAGGGATGTATTCCATCAGACCAGCTAATTCATGTGAAAATTACAAACTGCCTTGTCTTCAGTAGAATTTTACGTCATGTTAGTTAACTCGAGTTCAGAACACACCTTTTTTATGTCATGAAGACAAGGCCAATTGGACAACCTCATGTGTCTTCAGGATCAGGGCATTAGAGAAATGTTCTGCTATGGCCATTTCTGAGTTCTAACCAAAATGTGAAACCATTTGTAGGTTGAATTGTCTTGCGTGAAGCTGAATATTAAGAGATAATGCGTCTTTCTTTTCTTTGCAAAGAGCTTTGAGATCTGAGGATGGAACAAAAATCTGGTTTTGTTTGATGGAAGTCAATGGGAGTCCTGCCACTGATTTCCGTGGGAGTCGGATCAAAGCTTATTATGATCAATAATCATTTATTTATTGCTACAGCTGCTCTACAGCATTAGTCTTGCAGCAAGCTCCCTGAAATGGCTCAGAAAGTAGTGAAAAATCTTCTGCCTGGTATCAGTAAGATGCTGTACAAGAGAGGGAGGAACAGACAAGAATGTAAATTAGGATTTTCATGGTGTTAACTGTAGTGACTATGTTTACGGATGAAAAATAAAAAGACAATATCTGCATGCCTGGGAATGCCTCTGCTTAAGAGTTGGAAGAAATCATTCAAAAAACAGTCCATCAGCGTGAAAATATAGCCAATGTAATACGGTGTTAGGTTGCTGTAAATTAGACTTTGAGTAATCTGCAGTATAATCACTGGTCTCCTAAATTAAAAACGGTTATTGGCTGCTTTAACTAACACATCCAATTTTTTTCCAAGCTTGCTGAAAACATTATGCATGCAGCTCATAAACTTGTACTGGCTCTATTATTTGTTTCCACTACAGATAGTCACACTATCCCTCCTCCCCACTCCTCTTTCCACTCCCCAAATGGTCATACAGTCCTCCCAAAATGAGACATTGTAATGTGTAACAACAATTTAATATATCTTCTGGTCTTTTGTGTATTTTAAAGATAGGCCGTGCCCTATAACTCTGCCATTTATTCAGTGTTGAAGGCTGGATGTTTGCTCTGTACACTGGTGGGAACTCTAGAGGGGTGTAGAAGGGTCTCACAACAATCAGAGTCTCAGAAGGAATGCTGGCTGATTAGATCATAATTCCATATAGGGGGTCCCTGGGAGCCCACCCCAGTGTGCCTGCTGCACTACCCTTGAGATCTCTAGATGAAATAATGACCATTCACTCTCCCCCTCTCCCCTTTTATTACACTGTGTTTGCCTTGTCTCTCAAATGTCACACCTTTTGCGTTTCTTTAGAATCATTCAACTCAACAGACCCATGGGGCTATTTAAGGGTGAATCTTCCAGACAAATACTTTTGTGTGTGTGTATGGAGGGCCATCAATATTTTGCCACTTAAATTGCACTTTATTAGAAGCCTGATCCTCCAAAGTACTCCATCCTCAACTCCTAGGAGGTGCTAGTGGCCTTTCCTCCTAACTACCTCAATGGAAGCTGAGAGCCCTCAGTACCTACCAAGATCAGGCCCGCTTTCATTTTCTGCAGTTGTGAATTAACAATCCTTTGCAATTTGTGACTTTACATTTGGATGATTCTTGGTTTTTGTTAACTTGGAACCCAAATATTTTCAGTCTGGTGTATCTTGGAAATGATTTCTGGTCAGCAGTTGGGATTTTTCTAAGGACCCTCTGGAAGTTAGGCATCGAAATCCCATTGGATTTGAATGTGAGATAGTCCCTTTTGAAAATCCCATCCAATATTATGAAATAAAAGCTGGAACAGACTGAGAAAATCAAGTTTAGAAAAAGCCTGTGGATTAGAATCAAGGGTAATAACTACTAAGTCTGAACCCATAGAGTTTTACATCCTCCTACAGCTACAACTGAAATAGACTGAGAATGTTTTCCAAAATACACAGTGAAAAACACAAGCATATAAACATAATAGTGGCAGTCTATGAAATTGGGACACACAGCAATGGAAAATTCTTTTCAGATTCACTTCCAGCAACCAGCAAAAGTGTCAAAATAATTTTCCCTGAGTTTTACAAGATTGAATTTTGCAAGTGGCTTTCACAATGTATGCTACTTTGGTTCTAAAGGAATCCTTTATCAAGTGAAAATGACATCTGGATTTACTGGGGGGTTTTTCCATTTGATCCTCTTCTACCTTTTGTTAATGCTGAGTTTAGGTTGCGAAGCATCAGAGACAGAGCCACATCTGGTATCTGGTAATTTAATAAAAAAAGCAACTCTGAGAATGTTAGAGAAATATTGACAGGTAAAGAAATAACTCTTCTTAATCAAAATGAAGAGTACAGGAAAGGCTGAAGTTACTTATAAAATGATATATCATGTTTATAGAAAATCAAGGCCTTTAGATGCAGGCAGCAGAATTATTTTTCTGTTGATTACACCAATTTGTCAATAAGGTATCATCCCAGTTTAAAATGTGACAGAACATGTATCTGTGAACAGAAAAGGCCTGATTCTTGTTTCCATCAGTTTTACGCCGTTGGGCAAAAATTGCAGCTTGTGTAATTCCATTGGAATCAGCTGAGAATATGGCCCAGTGATTTCAAAGAAGTTACTTCTGCTTCATAGCTATGTAAAGGAGAGGAGAATCAGGCCCACGCTCTCCTTTTGTTGCCAATTAGTTCTAAAGGTCTGTATATTTTCATTAATTGTGTTTCGATGAACAACCTGTGTGATAAAACAGCGCGGGGAAGCTTTTCTTACCTGTTCATCTTTTCAGGGTTTGAAAAATAGCCCATTTCTATTTTCAAACAATGTGCAGTAGTTCAATGTCAAAGACAAATGCATGCTGCGGTATTTAGACTTGAATTATACCATACTGAAGCCTAGGATGAAAAGAGAACACGCAGCATGTTTCTGAGTCATTTTTGCCATAATCTAGCTTGAATGTATCTATGCTGATTCTCAGATCAGTTTGTGTTCCTTTATCTGGATCAAGCGTGTCTTCTTGGTGCATTGGAATGAGCCATCAAAAAGCAAATGAATGAGTTTAATATTGTTTCTTTTAACATCCCAAAGGAATTTTTTCCCCAGAGGAATTTTACTCTGAAGCTAGGGTCAGAGTATGTAAGCTTTATGGTCTGAAATAAAAGTTATAGGGCCAAATTTTAAGCTGGTGTAAATTAGGATCGCCCTTTTGATGTCAGCATCGCTATGGCAATTTACATCCGCTGAGGACCTGGCCCCTAATTTTTCCATATGAACGGCAAGAGTCCAGCGAGGTCACCATGCTGCATAGTTTGGCTGTGTAAGTAAACCGTAAAGTTTGTGACCCCTATGGTTCATGAGAACTCAGCTGTTGGAGCCCAAAGTAGGGGCACAGATAGGCTGAGTTCCCTCAGGTCCAATAGCTGATGTAGCACCATGGCCGGCGGGCTGTGGATACAGCAATACATTGGGGTCAGGACTGCTGAGGTCCCATTCCCGCCCCTGACCTGCTATGTAATGTTGCTCGCCTTCCAGCCACAGCTCTGCCCTGCATCTCATCTTCTGTTGTAGCCCACTGTGCCTCCTCTTCTCTACCCACTCTTCTCCCCTTGTTGCTTCTTTGGTCTCCTCCTCTCACTGCTGACTCTCATCTACTTACGCTCTAATTAATGATGATTGCTTGCTTGGATTTACTTTCCATTATTTAAGATGCTGCTCTTGCCTCCATGACTTCGATTTAAAACCTTACTTATCTCCTAAAAATAAATGAAACAAATTATTTAAGGCATCAGCAAATTATTATGGAGAGCAGAATTACAGAACTCATGTTTTGAATGCATGGACCTCTCTGAATAACTGATATCTTTGCATGTTTCTCACATTAGAGTTGAAATGACTGCTTCCATTTTCATTTGAAATGTGTATTTTCACATGCAAAGAACATCACCTAAGGATGGTTATTTATTTCCATATGCCCTGATATGTTGGGAATTGGTCCTGCTTTGAGCAGGGGGTTGGACTAGATGACCTCCTGAGGTCCCTTCCAACCCTGATATTCTATGATTCTATGATCTTGCAATGCCTCTGCTTAACTTTATGAACCAATGCCTCTGCTTATGCCTCTGCTTAACTTTATGAACCAATGGGAGTACTTGTGTGTAAATTTCAGCACAGGCATAAGTGTTTGCAGGAGCAGAGCCTTAATTTGTGCGTCTCTCGAACTGAACTTTAATTCCACAGAGCATTCTGTATACTCAGAGTAAGCTGAGAAACATGTTCCAATATACATGAAGATGACAAATGGATGTGTAAGTACATGATGGAAAGTTTTGTTAATATAATAATATGATAATATAAAAGGACTCACTCCAGTCAGGCAGGGAGGAGCTAGGGGGGAGGAAGTGTGGCTGAAGGGCTGGTTAATGAAGACACCCTCAAATCATAGGTAAGGGTGAAGAAGGGAGAAGCCGGAGAGCTGTGGGGAAGTGGCCCATGGAAATGTAGCAACTCTTGCAGTAAAAGGTTGGCTGCCAATAGCTGCAACCATTAGGGTCCCTGGGCCGGAACCCGGAGTAGGGGGCGGGCCCGGGTTCACCCCAACCCACCACTACAGAAACAGCTCCTGGGAGGGGAAAACAGGCCCCTGTCAGGACAGGAGGCTAAACTGTTTTGGCATGAGGCCGTAAGAGCAACAAGGACTGTGGGAATTCTCTCACCAACCTCCATTGCTGGCTTATGATGAAAAGGGCTCAGTAGACTGTATCCCTGACCCTAGAGAGAGAAGGGCTATGTGGAGGATTGCAGTGAGCCTCTGAAGCTAGCATAAACCACCTGGAAGCACGGGACCCATGGGGACAAGGTCGGAGCTCTGCCACACAGAGCTTAACATGTCTAAATTATCCCTGGAGTTAGGCACAGTGAGATTCTGGTGTATGATCAGTTGAGAACCTGGACTATTAGCATTGTTCTGTCTGATATTATGGAAATAATTCCATAAGGGATTTTTTAAAAAACAGTGAAAGAAGATTAAATGAGTAGTTTCAAATATGGAATGTCAGTTTCAGTTAAACTTTGTGTTTGAAAAATAACTCTTCCTCTTTTAGGTTAGTCTCCAATCAGTCAGGATTGTCTCTGAGTCTGAACTGAATATTAATCATCTTTAATATTAATGATTAACACTCAGAACTCCAGCTAGGAAACCTAAAATTTACATATGGACACTTAATTTGAACTTGACACAACCTTCAGTCAGCTTTAGGTAATGGTGGAAGATATTGTAGAATGTGAGCAGAGCAGAATACATTATAGGGAATCCCGGTGCCATGGATTCAACCTTATGTTGATTTTGATAGAAACTATTTTCCCATTTCCCAAGTGCAATTACAGGGCTATCATTGCAGCAGTGATAAGTGTAAGCCCTGGTCTACACTAGGACTTTAGGTCGAATTTAGCAGTGTTAAATCGATGTAAACCTGCACCCGTCCACACGACGAAGCCCTTATTTTCGACTTAAAGGGCTCTTAAAATCAATTTCCTTACTCCACCCCGACAAGTGGATTAGCGCTTAAATCGGCCTTGCCGGGTCAAATTTGGGGTACTGTGGACACAATTCGACGGTATTGGCCTCCGGGAGCTATCCCAGAGTGCTCCATTGTGACCACTTTGGACAGCACTCTCAACTCAGATGCACTGGCCAGGTAGACAGGAAAAGAACTGCGAACTTTTGAATCTCATTTCCGGAGACTGCGGGAACTGTGGGATAGCTACCCACAGTGCACCACTCCAGAAGTCGACTCTAGCCTCGGTACTGTGGAAGCACTCCGCTGAGTTAATGCACTTAATGCACTTAGAGCATTTTCTGTGGGGACACACACACTCGAATATATAAAAACGATTTCTAAAAAAAACGACTTCTATAAATTTGACCTAATTTTGTAGTGTAGACAAACCCTAAGAGTTAGAGGATCAGAGCGATTTGAAGAAGCATACAATATTTTCTCCAAAGTTTCTTGGAATAATTTTTTACACTCCCTCCCCGCTCTCTAATACTTGCTAATACCTCCCTCCCCCATTACATTCCAATATGCTTCAGCTTCCAAGGCTACATCTACACTTCACACCATGGTACAGATAGCTACACACCTCAGTGAAAAGCTGTGTCCACACTACAGTGTGTAGCTACTTGTGTCAGTGAAAGGCTTTCCCAGTGGCCTTTCCCAGTGGCCTCCCCCCTGCCAGAGCCTTTTCCTACCCCCACACTGAAGAAGCTTTTCCCTGCAACAGCAGGGGAGAGCTAACCAAGCCTTGCCCCATGGCCTCCCCACTGCCAGAGCCTTTCCCCACTCGGGGAGTCTTTTCTCTGGCGGGGAAAGCTTCTAGAAGCAGAGAAACAGCAGGATATCTTGGGAGAATAGATAGCGCATAAGGGATGTACTTGCACACGTACCCATCCTCTTCAGGAATGTCTTTACTCTTCTTGCCTAAGCCTCATTGACTACACTGCTATTTATACCCACTGCTGTTCAGACCCATATGAGCCGAAAGAAGCATGCAGTGTAGACGTACCTTAAGAGTCCCCACAACTCCCTCCGTCCATCCAGCACTTCCAGCCTCTAAAAGCTTCATCTAGTGCCCACTGAAGTCAGTGGGAATCTTTCCACTGGTCTTTGGACTGGGTCCTAACTGCCCCTTCCTTCTCATCCATCTCTAGTGTGCTTCAGCTCCCCCAGTCTGCACTCCTCCCATAAACCCAATTGCCACCATCACAATTTTAAAATTCCCCTTGCAGGGTTTTATTAGCCTCTCTGCTAGGATCCCATGCAGTGTTAAATTCAAATATAATTGTTGGAACATCCCCAGTTTAAAGCTTTGCTGCATAATATGGAGTGTTGCATATTTAAAAAAAAACATTCCTTGGCTTGCACATTACTGTGTAGTAATAGATGTTAGGGGGTTGAAGGGAGGTAGTAGGTGCTTTGGACATCTAATATTTAAACATGGCTGAATGTCTTTTCAAATGCTACATTAAAAATTAGAAACACTTAAAGATAAAATCCAAAAAGAAATCGAGCTGAGGCTTATGGAACATAGCCATGAATCTAAAATTAAAAGCAAAAATTTAAGTCAATGGCATTACTAACTCACATATCCTCAGCCTTAATAAAGCCCCTGTCTGTTGCTCCAGCAGTGCAAAGATCCCACGCATGTGTCATAACTAGTTGAGGATACATGAGGAAATACATGGCTGGCCTAGAGCTTTACCGCCTCCTGACTTCCTGGTATAGGAGACACAGCCATGGGAGTAGAACAGGACCATAGTGCTGCTGAGGGGGGGACCTACTCTAAGCTGGTGTAAATTAGAGCAACCTGAGTTAGACCAGCCATGGGGCTGCTCTCGCTTATGCCAGGGACCAAATCAACCCACAGAATCTCAGGTATCTAAGGAGTATATAGGTGGAAGAGTGTGGTATATTTCAGCCAGAAGAGTACAGCTCAAACAGAACTGAGAATCAGACTTTAAGGATTTAAATTGGTCTAATCAACATAAAAGATCTGGCCCTTTTTTCTGAGACCCCTTTAGTATTAAAATGTTCATATTGCACAATAATAATCTTTATAAAATACATCCTGAGTAAGGATACAAATTCAAAGCCTGCTGAAGTCCAGTGAAAGACTCCTGTTGATTTCAATGGGCTTTTTGGATCAGACCCTTATTAAGTGTTTTACTGGTATAAATTAACATACTTAACTAAAAAAATCTTGATTAATAAAGTTTTTGCTTTGGGCTCAATTCTATATCCTTGTGGATAAAAATGTGCTATCAAAGTACGGGATACAGCTCCACAAGGTATGCAGGATGGAATCCTACATGAATCTTCTCACATGTTTAGGCCCCGATTCAGGAAAACACCAAAGCACGTACTTAACATTAGACATGTGCTTTAGTCCATATGACTGCAATAAGACTTAAGCACATGCTTAAGTGCTTATCTGAATAGGGATGCTTTCCTGAATCAAACTCTTAGTGCTGATCTGTAGTTCCTTTAAACAAAACTTAAGTTCAGCTACTGTTAGTGCCTTATGTCTTGTATTCCTTTTGTATTTTTAAAACATCAGTACTGACCTAGCAATTTCATTGCACTTGAACAATACTTTCATTTGTATTTAGCCCTCCTGTCCATTTGTTGACGATTGAGGAACGTTCCATTAGATGCAAAACAAGTGTTTACACATCTACATCATAAGCAAAACAATAGAGACACAAATAATATATAAACCAGTTAATGGATGCAGGTGTACATGAGTTATTATACAAAGGTGATGTTATCTACTAGAAGACCAAAGGAGAAGAGATACCCCATACAACACCAAAGGAAAATCAATTATATAATGTGCCATTATTCTGTAATTAGTAGGCAACCTGAGCCTGGAATTTTTGCATGGGCGATAATCCAGAATTCAACATTCTGTATATGTACTGTGCAGAAAGTAAATCAATTGATTTTTAGGAAGGAAATTACTGTGGGGAACTAGATATCCCAAAATATAGCCTCTGAGCCCCTGCACCATCTAGTCCGCTCTATCACTAGATTCCTGAATCCATGAATGCAAGGTACATTAAGATGCAGAGATGGCTTTTTTTTTCCCAACTCACAATAGTCACATAGTGCCTGTCACAAGCAAGGAAGCAAGTGGTATAGCTGAGATTTCATAGTAAAATAATTATGGTCTATCCACAGATATTTAAATAAAGCTAGGAGTGGACTTTTTCCTGGTTTGGGGGATTGTAAATCTCTGTGTGTTGGGGAAAAACTCCTGGCTAGAAGAAATAAATTCTTTCAATCTCCATAAACCATGCAAAAGAGACTTTTACCAAGACAGATTTGGAGCGAAATTTACACACATTTTAACAGGGTTTAGTATAATCTATGGATAGGGAGGGGGGAAACAAGTCAGTGAGCATTCAGGTCAGATATATGCTTGTTTCCTTGGTTTATCAATCACCATGTAAGTGGCATCACACATTCTATAGGGAATGAACTACACACATTTGCCTGCACAACAGGATGGAAAATTCTTGTAGCTTTGTCTTCAAAGTGAAATGAAAAAACACGCACACACACCCCAGCCCCCTCAAAAAAAAAAACCACAAGAAAAACCCAGAAGTTCTAATCCCAGGAACTTCAAAACAGCAACTGCAGGCAAGTGTGAATTTGAATTATGCCACACACTTATGTTTGTGTCCAGTCATTTGCTTGACCCAAATACTAAAGGGCTTCATAGCAAATCTTTGAAAGACTAAACCCATTAAAATGACCCAAGCGTGTTAAAACAACAAAAGTAACAACAATAACGACAACTGACCCCAATATGGGCTAAACTGTGGCTTTACCAAGAGCTTCAGGTGAGGGACAAAGAGCTTGATTGATACCCCAGCAGCAAAGAACAAGCTTGATTGTGACTCAGAGAGTCACAGTCTGGTCTCTGGTTCTGCTCGTGCTCCAGGTGTGGAACATACTCTGTGCCAGCCCCCTCCCTGGCACAGATTAATCCCCGTACAGTGCCATCTCAGCTGTGCTGGCCTCTGCACGGAGAATGGAGCCAAGGTTCTACACAGTACTTAATTTGTAATGAAAGAGGTGCGGGGCTCAAGCAATTTTTTTTTTACTTTTATAGCCTTCACAGCTATCCTAACCTTTCATAAGCACACCCTGATATTGCTCTTATGACTTATAATACAACAAAGCCAAAATAGGCTGCATGCTGAATGAGCATATTCTAAAACTTGGTCCCTGCCCCTGCAGTGCCTACACCAACAAAACCACAACAGTGTTTTCAAACACAAACCTTTCCTTTCTGAACTGGTATCCACAGATTCCATCCATGCTGCTGTCTCCCCATCTTCTACTTCACTCGCCCTCTGTTGCACCAGGTCTTAGTGCATCACAGTAACCCTTGATAATGCTCTTCCCTGCCTCCAATCAGAAAGGAAATTAATTTCCTAAAATCCTAATTTCCTGGATTGTGACCCTTTGGACTCCCAAATGACATCAATTATGCCCATGAGTAGTTAATAGAAACTGCCCTGGGAGTAGCTAATCACCAATATGAGTAATCCTTAAAACGAAGAGTGATGGAAAGCTCTTTTATGACAAACTGAGATTCCCACCCCATGTAAGGTCTGAAGTACATATTCAGAAACATGTTTAGCATACTCAATATCTCCACTTAACCCTTTCAAATGCTATTGTGTGACTTCAAATAGCAAGTATGGACTTTTCTTGTGGGAGCTCTGCTAAATGTGTGTCACAATAGAGCATACAGGGCAACAAACTCTACTTAACAAATACAGTCCGGTTACTGGAAAGTGGAGAATTTGCTTAATTCCTAACATTTTAACCAGAGCTATAATGTCTGTATCAAATAGTTTCGGTGTATCAGCTAGGGACTTAGATACTAGCTTTCCCTCTTTTCAGGTCAAGGTGGGAAGTAATTATATTTTAACAGCTGGGAAAATATCTTCAGATATTAAAACTTCATAGATGCTCTCTGACAGCAGTGGGGATAAAATACACATGAAAGGTCTTTCAGAATTCCAAACGCTATCTGTCAGGGCCAGCTTTTATTAAATTTAACACCAACTACATTTCATAAGGAATTATTTTCTTCTCCAGGGAAAATTTGTCAGAATCTGACAGGCTATTCATTTCCCCCACCTTGTAAATACCTTGTATGTTCTCAGTCACTAGCAGATTGGTATGATGTGCAGAGGGACTCATAAAAATGAGCAGAATTCTCATTAATAACTGAGGAATATTGGACCCTTCCCCCACCCCTTACTTAGGGGGGAAAGTACTAGTTCCCTCTTTCTTTATTTCCCATGCAAAACATTGTTATGATTGATTATCCACTTCATACAACCCAGCACTCTAAATCTGTATTATAGAGGGTGGATATTTCTATCCCAGGGTTTGCAAACAGTGTAAAACATCTGAGTCCTGACTCAGTAATAGTATGAAAAGTTCCAGCAACTGGATTTAATTTTCTGGATCTTGATGGGATTGACAGCACTGCTTCCAAAGGGTTAGAACAGTGAACGGTCCCATTGTCTTCCATAACACATTCTGGGGATGCCAAGTGTTTACTGATCTCCAAGAAAATCATGTCGTAATTTGATTATTAATGAAACTGACAAATAATGCTCTGCATCTATGTTGTCTTCACCTCCCACATGTTATTATGCTTGACATTTTGTCAGCACTCCATGTTTAAATTCCCTGCTGATGTCAGTGAATGCAGCTCCATGGATTTCATGGGCTTCTGCCCATTTACACCAGTACAGAAGGTGGCCTGTCAAATGGATTGGTGCATGTCTGGCTGCTGTATGGGAGCTGAACTGCTGTTATTTTTGGCTGATCAAAGAAATATATCCCTAAAGCAAAAGTCAAAAACTCATCAGTCCTTTCACATATCCTTTATTTACACTAGACAAAAAGTATTGTACTTCTCACCAGTAGGATTCAAAGCTTACCAAGAATAGTTTCCCTCAAAGTTGTCTATATATTTTGCTATAGGGTTTAGCTAGATCTCTAGAATTCAATGAACAATACTAAGGAATATTGTCTTAGGCTAGGGCAGTAGTTTTCAACTCTGATCCACCGGTTGTTCAGGGAAAGCCCCTGGCGTGCCAGGCCGGTTTGTTTACCTGCCGCATCCACAGGTTCAGCCAATCGCAGCTCCCACTGGCCGCGGTTCGCTGCTCCAGGCCAATGGGGGCTGCAGAAAGCGGCGTGGGCCAAGGGATGTACTGGCCGCCCTTCCCGCAGCCCCCATTGGCCTGGAGCGGTGAACCACAGCCAGTGGGAGCCGCGATCGGCCGAACCTGCGGATGCGGCAGTTAAACAAACCGGCCCAAAGAGCCAGGGGCTTTCCCTGACCAAGCGGTGGACCAGGGTTGAGAACCACTGGGCTAGGGTAACCAGATGTCCTGATTTTATAGGGACAGTCCTGATATCCGGGGCTTTTTCTTATATTGGTACCTGTTACCCCCCCCGACCTATCCCGATTTTTCACACTTTCTATCTGATCACCCTATCTTAGGCCCTAGTTCTTCACTTGTTTAACTGTGCAAGAGTAGTCAGTGGGTGAAAATCCTGGCCCCATTGCAGTCAATGGCAAGACTCCCATTGACATCAGTGGGGCCAGGATTTCACATCTAGTGTTCAGAGTTAAGTCTTTGTAGGATCAGGACCTTTATTGACAAACATAGGGCCTGGTTGCACAGACCATTCCTCACATGATTAAAACTCTTCACGTGAGCAAGTGTTTGTAAGATCAAGCCCATAATTAGCTGGAGCAAACACAGACTGTAGGAAACAAAAGCTGGAATTTTAGGAGGCAAATTTGACCTGAATGCAAAGATAAAATCTAGTGTAGTTCCTGGCACCCCTTTATTTGTATATAGAGCACCAGGAAATCCTGTGGCACTGTAGAAATGGTAAATGATGACAATAATTAATAATTGATATCTCTTGATCTTGCCTTTTCCAATGACCTAGCTAACTGACCTGCCTAGCCTCTTGTAAGAACAGGAAGATTATCCTTCAGTAAATGTTGTTTAAACGGGCTACTTTTATCTCCTCTGTACTAGTAGAGTTGACCCCATCACTATTCTTTAATGTAACTGCAATGGTGCCATTGTAGTTAAAGATGTGTCTTTGACTTGCAGAGAACAACAGCCAAGATTCAAAACATCACAGACTTGAAAAGGAGATTTATCTGCATGTATCTTTATACCCTCAAATAAAAAAAATCAGTTAAATGTTTGGTATTCTCTGATTTTTAAAGGGGCTGAGCACCTACGATGCTTATTGCTTTCAATGGTATTTGTTAGGGGGCTTATTCCTTCACACACTTACTTCCTTGGTCCTTCTCGCATGAACAGAGAACAACAATATCCAAAGTCCAAAGGTGCAAACAATTCAATGTTTATTGGGGTGAACTTCCAGCAAGCATGATTCCAGTTTCCTTCCTTAGTGTCCCCCTTCCCAGCTCTGACACCACAGAGCCTTACACCTGTGTCCCCGTTCCCATTCCTGGCCTTAGCCAAACGTGATTCCAATTTCCCCACCCCCATTCCCTGTTCCCATTTCCCCCTTTAGCAAAACATGATTCCAATTTCCCCACCCCCATTCCCTGTTCCCATTATCCCCCCCACACGCCCACCCACTCACTTCCTGATTGACTGCAGACTATATAGTAAAACTTGAGTTCTGCTTAGCTATACCTTAACCAATCATTTTACTGAAATTTAACTAACAAATCCTAACATATTGTAACATGATTATTTAACCAATTATATCCCACACCTTAATTAGCAAAATTAATTATACAGGAGATACAAACAATCACAGAACCAGACAGAGATTATACAGACAAACAATGGCAAAGTGGGAACTATAATGACAAAACAATACAGAAGTGAGGATTTCACATCGCAGCTATTGATAAGTGAGTTCTTGCCAGACAGGATGCTATCAAACTAAGTTTCCTTTTACATTTTCTAGGCACTTCCCTTTCTCTGGAGGTGATAGACACGATCAGGACAGGATTGTATTCCTAACAGCCCAATAGCACCGTCTTTCAATGTGACGAGTTTGGAATGTGAGGAGGTGACAGGTCGCTTCCCAGCTTATGGCTGACTCTGTTGCTAAGCCAAAGGCCTTAGCCTAAGAACAGGGCCTCAGACTGTCACAGTAAAAGAAGGACCTTACACCGGCAAACAGTGATTTTGATTCTTTCTTTTATACCTCTAACTAGCCAAGTGATAAGAATACACCTAAATTCTTAGAGTATAGGCCTTTACAGACAGGCCTGAATATCTATATCCTAACAGTATTTGAAGACATTCAGTGTCTGGAAATCAGGCCATGTGTGCCTGTAAAAGTGGTTGATAAGATCTGGAGCAAATGGGACTTATGGGACAAGCTGCATAAGGAGCCTAATGCTACTATCATGATCAGGAGTGACCCTAGTGGACAGTATTTTCAGCGTGCTCCCTAAGAGTCAGAGCAAAAAAAAAAAAAAAGCCAACCAACAGCGTGGCAGTGCGATGGTGCCCTCTGGAAACTGGCAACTTCCCACCTTACCTGCCTCTAGAGCTTGCCCTGGCCATCACAGTCACAGAGGTCTGAATCCACAAAGCGCTGTGATGTTGAGCTTTGCAAAGCTTACCTTTTAGGCACCCAGAAAATCAAAGGAACAAGACAACACTGCAATCTACAAAGTGTGTGTTAGGTATTTAGGCTCTCTATGCAATGAATGTGATCCATCCAAAAGCCATCACACTAGGCGGGGAGCCATCTACCTGGCCAATGGGACATACTAAAAAGAGGGGTGTGTCCTAAGCCCCACCCCTCTCATGGAGACAGGAGCCAATCTCTGCTTAGCAATCCACAAATTGGACACCCCTCTCCTGGAGTCAGACAGCTTAGGTGCCTAAGTTGTTTCTTGCAAGAGCGAGTTAGACATCTGTCTCACTCCAGACAAAACCTCCAGAGAATGAGGTGGTGCTGGTGCTCACATTACAACTTTTAGTCCAATGGTTAGTGCACTCCCCTGGGATATGTGTTTAATTCCCCCCCTCTGCCTGAGGGGGCAAAAGGATTTGAATAGGGGTCTGCCACCTCTCTGGAGAGTGCGCTAACCACTGGGATATGGGATAATCTGATCGGAGTGGGACTCCTTCCATCTCTCTTGTTGAAGCTTTTCCCCTTTGGATAAAGAGTCACTGGAGTAGGGGTACTGGACCCTGCTGTCTACGTGGGAGTTTCATCAAGACAATCTCTAAATTGTGCAGATTTAATCAGAGAAACCCTCCGCCCATCCTCCTTTGACTCTTTTTTATAGAGAGATCTCCAAAGCCCCTTGACAGGAGAAAAAAGGTATTCTGAAATGAAATGATCATCAGTAGGAGAAAGACCAAGGCAAAATTGCACAAAGGGAGAAAGAGAGATTGATCCCGCATTCAGAGGGAAACTGGATTTTTATTTATTCTTCTGATGAAAGCCATTTCATTGCTACAGTGGCAGAATTAAAAAAAAAAACAAATACAATTAGATGTGAAGGTTAGATTACAAATTCTATAGTGTAAGGTATACTGATGTTACATGAAGTATGTTTCACCACATTTCGATAGCATGCACAATACATATGTGTGTGTGTGTGCATGTATAAATAATTATGTATGTGTGACAGGGTGTACAATCCCTGCACCAGAAAGGAAGAGGTTAAAGAGCTACTTTGGGCACCACAGCCTTCCCCCCCCCCACCTGCAAAGCACGTATGGGCTGGAGGAGGAGCTTAAAAAGGGACCAGAACAGCTGGCTTGTAGGCAGACAATGGAGTTCAATAGATCTGTGCTCTTAGCTCCTTGGAAGGAGCACTGTGGGAGGTCCAGCTGCTTAGGGGTCTGGCTATTGGGACTCTGCCAAATCTGCTGAGGAGAAAAGGGCTCTGGACCTTCAGAAGGTCTGTGACTCACTGTTGGTTTATTGTCTTCACTTTGCCCTTTTGTAGAAGGGTCCTGGCAGGAAGCAATCCAGGGAAGCGTGTTAGGGGTGCAGAACTTTGTTGCCTACCACAGGGTCCTGGATTGGAATATGGTGGAGAGGGTAGGCTTTGGTTTCCCTACCAACCCTTTGTGGGGCATAAGGTGGAAAGCCTACCCCTGTTATGAGGAATGTAACTAAAAGAAGTCTTTCAAGCCAGGAGCCACTCACTTGCCTGATTGCAGGGCTATGCGTAGTTGGGCTCTTGGCCTACTCCAAAAGGGGCAGATGTAGAATGCGTGCCCTGGGCTGAGTTATGAGACGGGGTCATTGCAGGGCCACAGCAACTATCAGCAGGAGGGTGGCAAGGAAAAGGAGAGCCTGCTGTGTCCACATGGGTGTGTCTGCAGTGAGTTAACTTTTCCACAATGTGTAATACAAATGTGAATGTATCTGTATGTCTAATGAATAACAACAAATTGTGTGTGTGTGTGTATAATATAGTCACACACAATGTTTTATAAAATTATGAACTGCAGAATTTTCAGCAGTTCTGTGCAGATATGAAATTTAGTAATTTAGCAAATGTCAGTGCCACTTATGGGGCATACAGTGCACAGAGATGCGGGGAGGAGGAACATCCAGAGCTATTTGCTCTGCAGCAACATGGAAACAAAATTAACAAAGCTGTGTGATGGCAGAAATAGTATCTAACGCCAATAGTACCACTAACAGAGATGTGCAAGTAACTGCTATTTGGTTCACTGGCTGAACTGAAAAAAAATTTAAAAAATCATTTTTGGTTGAACAAAAGGATTTGTTTCAATTTTTTTAAAAATAAAATTTAATATGAAATATTTGTTTCAGAATTCAGAACAGTTTTTGGTTTCGTTTTTTCACCCACAATGGCTTGGTGAATTGACCAGGAAGTGCTGTTATCTGCATTGTACAGATGAGACCTGAGAGAGGCGAGGTGGTTTGCCCAAGCTCACAACGGAAGTCTGTGGTGGACCAGGGATGTGAAGCTGCATCTTTCAAGTCCCAGGCCAGCGTCTAAACTGTGGGCCTTCCTTCCTCCCCACTGTAACACTACTGAAATCAGGAGTAAATCAGGTGTTAATGGAGCTACACCAGTCTGATAGGAGAGTTGGATCTATTTTCTCTTACTCCTATGGGAGTGGCAAGTCACTTTAACACAACAAAAAACAACCTTTTTTTAGGGCAACAACTTGTTTTGTAACTCTGTGGGTAGAGAAGCAGAGCTGTAATCCAGATGTGGAATACAGTCTGCCTGACTTGTGTGGTGAACCTGTGTAGCTAGTGCCTGTCCTTTAACTGCTTCTGCAGTCCCCAGAGGAAGGATCTCCTCCTTTTTCACTAATCGGCTTTGACATGCAGTTGGCAGTCTAATCCATGTGAATCACTTTGGTGGTGTTCTAAACTGGTCTCATCCCATGCAGAGAAAAACAGATGTGGGACTTGACTTTCCACAGCCCGGAGCATTGTGTTGTCACTTACAGCTGGGTAAAGTGGATGTAAAACATCCCAATTCTAATTGGGGTGGCGGGAAGGAGGTATTGTCAGCTCACTCTGTACAGGTGTAAATGATTACACAAGGAGTAAAGCAGCAATGAATCATGCCACAAGGGCCTGAATCAGATCTGACTTACACTAGTGTAAATCAGGAGCCACTGATGTAAAATGGGTATACAGTTAGTTTGAGATCAGAATTTGGCCCCAGGGCAGGAAGCAGGAGTAAGTTGAAGATGGTGTGGGGGTTAGGTTTAGTTTTCCACCAATTCACAAATTCTGCAAAATTTGCTTTCTTTGGCTCAGATTCCGCTCATGCAAGGGTAAGCAGGGTCTGAATGAGCTCTCCCCTGACATCTAGTGATGAGCTGGGGCAAAAGACTTCAGGAACAGACTACATTTGCATAGACATGCCTACTCTGCTTAAGTATGCAGCATGATTGAGCATGTTGCCAAAATGATCACGTTTGGCTGGTACTGTGTTACAAATCACTCCAATATTTGGTGCAGGGGTGATGAAATGTTATCCTTCTTGTAGGAGTAAAGGGCAGCAGAACTGGACTGCCTTGATTGAGGGGATCACCCAAACTGAACCTTACTTGCTAAGCAGTGGGTAGGGAAGCCAAATCCCAGTGACTGAGTGGGTGTGAACTCTGCCCAAAGAATCCTAGGCACTGTTTGACCTTCTTCTTTCCAGTGTTTAAGGCCAGAGCTAACTGACTCTCAGCTGAGTCTATTATTATTCAGTGATTGCTAGAGCTGAATCGCTGACAAGCACAGAACTAGGGGCTATGCCTTACACCTGGTGTTGAGACAGTGATGAAAGGAAAGATCATGGAGGTTGTACTGGCAGTGAGGTTCCCTGCTACCCAGTGAAATCACTAAGAGATGAAATCACTAAAAACCTGTGTTAAATGGTGGAGCCTCAAAATGTGGCAGCAACGACTAGTAACAGAGGTGCACAGTGATCACAGAGACATTGCTCAATGCCTCTTCCTCTCTGAGATGGGAGGTGAACTCCTAAGAATGCACCTCTGGATTCTGGGTCTTCACTAATGAAGGTCAGCCAACCATGAGTGAGGTGCAAGAGAGGGAGTATTGTGTTTTAAGGTACATTCTTTGGTCGGACTTTCCCTCTGCAAGGTGGGAAACTGAAGCAAAGGACACTGCCCAGTGCTCTGTGGGGTGCGGTTTCTGCTTATGGCTGCATGCCTTTGAATGTGGTTGTGGTGTTTTCATAAAAGGGAAAAGGAACCAAGCATTAGTTTGGGGAAAGTTCTCTTTTGTTATATGCAAACCCAATGCTTAGAAGAGGGGAAATATTGCCTCTTCAAGGCACCCAGGGTGGTGGTGAAGTTTTCCCCAAGTTACTGGGTGGGGGATCAAACTGTTTCTGTTTTGTATTATAAGAGCAACCCTAGATATTGAATCTGGGCCTTCTTGCTGCCAACTCCACCTGACAGAAGTTTTACATATGTAAAGAAGCAGAAACTGGCCCTGTGTGTGTAGTTTGTGACTGGCTTTGTCCTCATTCAAGGATGGTCCTGATACAGCTGTTGAACTGTAGGGTTTTGCACCAAATGCAGTGTTGTATGCCTATTTGTTATCAGGGTAAGCCTCAGCTAATCCAGTTGATGTAAATGCTTGCTTGGCCTTGTCTGTGCTTAGGGGTCAGCATCCAGGTGGCTACATAAGTTGCTGGCCAGTAACTACAGATCTGTTGCTACTCTGGAGAGAAGACATGGCCTGCTTGGGAACATTCTGGTGAAGCACCAGGCAGGTGCTTTGCAAAGCTGTGAGTGGGAGGAGGTGTTGCTTGCTGCTTCTGCAGTATCAGACTTGCCTCTGGCTTCTTGCTGCAACCAGAACAAAGTGAAGGCTTCTGTACGTTCTGTTTTCTGCTTCCATTGCTGTCTCCTTACTGCTCCTCTTTATTTTTTCATTGTCTCACCTTTGTCCCAGCCATGACCACAACCGAATGTATCACACAATGATAATGAACACAGGACTTTAAGACGCACGGGCGGATGATATCTGCCTATCCAAGGGGAATTTTAATTAGCATTTCCATTTGTTATTTCTGGCACTGATTATGTAAATGCCTGTCTGGTGAACCATGCTGAGGTCTGTCTGTGCTAAATGTGAGCTTTGGTGATCTTGCGGGCAAAAGAGACAGACTTGGGGAAGCAAAAATAATTTGTCTACCAGCAATATGTCCTCTATTTTTTTTCCAGCCTTCTTTTAACAGAATCAAATAGGTTAAACTTTCCAGTGGTGCTGTGCAGTAGATGGAAATAATGTCACAAAGCAATAGAGAATGTACTAGTCCCTTCTAGGAGGAGTAGATCTGATGGCATAATTAGGGGACAGGATTCGTAATGGGGAGGGAAGGAGGATATGAACAAACAGTCTAAGCCTGCAGAACCTGATCTTTAAATATTGGAATTTTTTGGTAGCTAGCTAAGATCTGGGAAATAATGGGACAAATCTGACCCCTTTTCCACAGATGTGGTCAGCCCCAAATATAACAAACACAACACTTCCATTGTACAGGCTGTTGGGCAGCAGGGAATCCTCCACGTGACCCTACAGAAGTCCATAGAAGGTGAATGTTAGTAGGCAAGGGGCATGACCAACGGATCGGTTCACAGCGCAGATCCATTGCTGTAATGCTTGCTGTGGATTGGGAGCAGTGGCCCACATCTGCGTCTCATCCCCATATTCAGCAGTAGCAGTTGGGGCCCCTCTGTGCAGGTGTTCTCCCCTTGTAGATCTGGGAAGGACAGCATCTCCCACAACTCCAGGTAAATCTGGTGGGTAAATATACAGCTGCAGAAAGCATACACGGGCTAGCGGGCTTCAAGCTAGCACACTAAAAACAGCAGTGTGGCCACAGCGGCTAGAACTAGCCAGCCAAGTACATACCTAGGATCTCAGATGGGATTTTGTTCAGGTGGCTAGCCCTAGCCACTGCCCAGGTCACCGTGGCCCCATTGCTACTTCTAGTGAGCTGGCTCAATCAGAGCTAGGGCATGTATGTCTACCAGAGCTTGGCAATTACACCTCCCAGCTGCTGTCTACACATAGACTTTGTGTGTGTGGTAATTCCTATACTGAAGTGCTATAATTCTTTGATCTCTCTTGTCTTTACTTTTCACCGACCACACTTGATACTTTTTTCAGTAATCCCTTGCACACCTATAACCAGTTTCTGCTTTATTTAACCCACTAATTTCCCTGGAGTAATAGCCTCCTGAGACGGATAACACCACACGGGGGTGGGGGGAAGGGTACGGGGGAGGGTGGCGGGAATCCTCCTTGTTCATATTATAATCCCCTATTAAAGTGGTACATTTCTAAAGCGGATACGGTCTGATCCTGCACTGCAGTTTCACAGTTGTTTGTGCCACCGTCGGGATAGCTGTAAAACACAGGCATCTGGTATCCTTGACATGATTAATTCTCTTCTTCAACCCACCACTGAGATGTAGAATTAAAAAATATTACCCAGATCTTGAGACCATGCAGAAGACATTTGTTTGCAAGCACTAAATTATATATTATCTAAATCTTTTGGGCTGTGTCTGACAGTGCAATAACTAAGGAGAGCAGTTACACGAGCAACTAGTGCAACTGTAGATCACTTTCTTAAGGCATCTAGCTATCCACACTGCGACTCAAATGAAGCATGTACTAGTATTGTGGTAGGTGAAGTGAATCCTCTCTCTAAGTATTAAGCCACCTGGGAGCTTTTGTGTTGGTCAAAGCTATAGATTGTAAAGTCAAGGTGATACAATCATACTTAGAATGTAAGCTCTTTGGGCAGGGATGATCTTTTTGTTCTTTGTACAGTACCTAGGACAATGGGTCTTAGGCATGATGGTAATAAGGGTGATAAATATTACAGTTACTGTGCTGAGAATTCTGGGCTAGTTAGTCTGGCAGTATTAGACTCACTGAGGATCTAATCTGCCAGGATCCTGGTCTTGAACCCACACCCACTGGCTTCTCAAGAAGCAGCTGTGGATGTTGCATTAGATTACCATTGAATTCAGACATGGGTGGGCTAGTTTCCAGGGTTCTGCAGTCTGCTCCCTGGCTGGCTGGTGAGCCAATGTAAACTTCCTGTGTCTTTTCTAGCCTTGTCTGAGCAACAAGCCATTGCTTGCTACTTGGAGCCTGCCTCATTGTCTTGTCTGACCCCACCCAGTCCTGACCTTGCTGCCTCACCTGACCCTACCAGCAGCCTCACTGAGTCTCACTCAGGAGATCCAATCTGAGGGGATCAAACCTTTTGCATGAATGCTAAGCACCAGTCAGGAGTGCCCTTCGACCCGCCAGACCCCTGGACAGAGCATAATCAGAGCTGGTCAGAAACTGGAATTTGCATTTTTGTAGGAAATTACATATTTTTGAAACTTATTTTCATTTTGAATCACAACAAAAAAATTGAAATTTCCCATGAAATGGAAACACCAGGGCAGGAAGGAATCCTCTTGGCAAACTTTGTTTTGAAAAACATTAAAATTTCATTTGAAAACTTTTTTTTTCCAAAATGTGCTTTTGGTTTTATTTCACTTTATCCCATGATATGTCAGGAACAGTAGATGTGTGTAATATGACCTGCCAAGTCATGGCGTCTTCTTATTGGGGGTGGGGAACAGTTTCCCCTAGCCTAGATTACTTCTGTGCTGGTCTACCCTCTCCTTCTTGGGAGGATGGGGCATGTTTGTGAGCGGTAGCCACTTTTGTATATTCCAACCTTTACTCTCAAGATTCCATGCTCTCTGGGAGCTAAAGAGAGCCCTGGGCAGTCCTGGAACTGATCTAGAGACATAAGGCTACCACATTGAAAGTCAGGTTTTTCTTAGTGGAGCCTCCAGGAACTGTGGAGTTTGATGGCACAATCCCTGCTAGTTCCAAGGGAAGGGCAAAGCCTGGGATTTCTGCTTCAGGGGCTTGTGATGTGGGTATTTCTATGGGAGAGTGTGGTCTAATCCAGACCTCTTTATATCAAAATAAAAACATATGTTTGTGCAGAAAAAGATCAGGCTTGTCTGGGAAATAAGAGCATATGCAACCCACTGGTCAGTGTGTGCTATATTATCCTCTGTGCCTGATCCAGAGCAGATGAATCTGTTACAGCTGCCAGCTACTGAGCCTGGCAGTAAAGCAGTAAAGACTACAGAATTTAGCTCTGGAGGTCCCTAGCTGGAGCTGTGTCAGTCGAGATGGCAGGCAATGCCTTGAAGGTTTGTTGCCACCCTCTTACATTGTATAGTTTAACATTTGCTGCAATATGTTTACCATTTGTTGCAAACTTTTTCTAAGGATCTTGTGACTCAAATTTGCATTGGTTGAGTTTCTGCTGTAAACACATTAATCATGTTGAATTCTTTTGGTGTTCAATTGTATGCAATACTGTTCTGTAGGATTAATGCACAGGCTGATATAGAGGTGAGGTAAGTGTGGAGGGGGAAAAAATCTAACTTGATTAATTAAATTGTATTAGTTTAACAGATTGTACTTGCTGGGACCAGATGTGGGTTGAGGCTCATGATGATTTAAAGATGGATCCAAGCCACTAACTTTGGATCTGGATGGTTAATCCCTGCAAAACAACTGCAGGTTGATTCAGATCTCACTGTTGCTTGTCTTATGCTGGAGGTAACTCCATAGACTGCAGTAAAGCTACTCCAGTAAAAATATGATCAGAAGGAAGCTCAGGATTTGACCATGATACTTTCTTTCTGTTCGGATCTAAACCTTTCAAATTCAGTAATGTTTAGTTCTGGAGCTTTGTATTAGGCTGCTCTCAATGAGAAAATAAGTATAAATTAGAGGTGCTGTTATGAAAAGGATCACAACCTGCCTGTGAAACTAGAAAAGATTTTCATATAAGGCTACATTATTTCCTGAGAACACAAAGATACTCAAAACCACAAGGATCTCCAGAAAGGCCTATCAAAACATGAAAGTCTTCAGCTCTTTGACTGATGAAATTCAGTGCAGACAAATGGAGAGCAATGCACATTGAAAGAAATGATTAAACTGCTCAAGATCTGAATTAGCTATAACATCATTGCAAAAAGATCCAAGTAGTATTGTGTTTGGTTTAGTGAAGATGTCTGTTAAATACAAAGCATTGGTTATAAATGGATAAGATGCTATGTTTTAATGGGGAAGAGGAAGAATACGGAGGATGCTAAATTGCTGTTGTGTTATCACCTTGACTACTGCATTCATGTCTGGCCACTGCATCTCAGAAAAGACATGGAAGAAAAATAAGGTCCAGAAAAAAGTAATATTAAAATGATTGGAGGATGGCATCCATATGAGGATTAAAAGTCAGACTAGTAATATGAATTCACTCTGGGTATTGTGAGATGAACCTTTTGAGATTTCAGGGAGATTTTTCATTTAAAATATTGAATTTTGAAAGAAGCAAGATCTTACCTTTACAATCTTAGTTCACAGGTTCCTTTCACGCTCCTTAATTTGGCTCTTCATTTAGCTCAGCACCTATACTAGAGGTGTGAAATGCAATATTTTTACCCCATTGCAGTCTCTTTGTCTGTTTTTTAATTGGGTCTGATTCTGAAACAGGCTGTGATGAATTCTTCCCAAGTGGACTATTGCCCTTTTATGTCTGGTGGACCATGCAGGTTCAATGACAACAACCATATGTCCCTGAAACTTACTTTGATTTTTAAACTATTCCATGTAACTTTTGTAACATTTACAAGCTAATGTGGGGTCACCTGAGGATCACAGATAATCAGGGCTTACTAGAATAATGAGCCGATACCTATCAGTCTCCACTGACAGCTGGAGATGCCATACTTCCTGAAGTGCTTTTATTTAACAATTGCATCAGTAACCTAATGAATGAACTAGAAGCAGTTGCTGGGATTCTCACACCTGCTCTAGCCCCTTCATGCCACGCTTGCCCTTTTACCTGGAATAAAGGAGCCCTGAAAGCGCTGGTGCCCTCCAGGGGAGGATTACCTGAGCGGCAGAAGGCTGCCTTCTGAGGATCCCCTTGCAAGCCCTGATATAGGGGGCGAGCAAGGGTCAGGGCTGACAGAGGGAGATTATGTTGGGAATGGGGCCACAGCATGCAGCATGGTAGAGATTTTTTTTTACAAAGCACTGCTGGCCATAGGGCAGTCCAGGGAGACTGATAAAGCTTGGACAAGGTCAGAGTACTTGTGTTAGTCTGTATCCGCAAAAAGAAAAGGAGGACTTTGTGGCCCCTTAGAGACTAACCCATTTATTTGAGCATAAGCTTTTGTGAGCTACAGCCCACTTCATCGGATGCATGCAGTGGAAAATACAATGGGGAGATTTTATATACACAGAGAACATGAAACAGTGGGTGTTGCCATACACACTGTAACAGGAGTGATCAGGTAAGGTGAGCTATTACCAGCAGGAGAGCAGGGCGGGGGCTCTTTTGTAGTGATAATCGAGGTGGGCCATTTCCAGCAGTTGACAAGAACATGTGAGGAACAGTAGGGGGTGGTGGGGAATAAACATGGGGAAATAGTTTTACTTTGTGTAATGACCCATCCACTCCCAGGCTCTATTCAAGCCTAAGTTAATAGTATCCAGTTTTCAAATTAATTCCAATTCAGCAGTCTCTCGTTGGAGTCTGTTTTTGAAGTTTTTTTTGTTGAAGAATTGCCACTTCTAGGTCTAGAGAGACTAACAGAGTGACCAAAGAGATTGAAGTGTTCTGCGACTGATTTTTGAATGTTATCATTCTTGACGTCTGATTTGTGTCCATTTATTCTTTTACGTAGAGACTGTCCAGTTTGACCAATGTACATGGCAGAGGGGCATTGCTGGCACATGATGGCATATATCACATTGGTAGATGTGCAGGTGAATGAGCCTCTGATAGGGTGGCTGATGTGATTAGGCCCTATGATGGTGTCCCCTGAATAGGTATGTGGACACAATTGGCAACGGGCTTGGTTGCCAGGATAGGTTCCTGGGTTAGCAGTTTTGTTGTGTGGTGTGTGGTTGCTGGTGAGTATTTGCTTCAGGTTGTGGGGCTGTCTGTAAGCAAGGACTGGCCTGTCTCCCAAGACCTGTGAGAGTGATGGGTCATCCTTCAGGATAGGTTGTAGATCCTTGATGATGCGTTGGGGGCTGAAAGTGATGGCTAGTGGCGTTCTGTTATTTTCTTTGTTGAGCCTGTCCTGTAGCAGGTGACTTCTGGGTACTCTTCTGGCTCTGTCAATCTGTTTCTTCACTTCAGCAGGTGGGTATTGTAGTTGTAAAAATGCTTGATAGAGATCTTGTACGTGTTTGTCTCTGTCTGAGGGGTTGGAGCAAATGCGGTTGTGTCGTAGAGCTTGGCTGTAGACAATGGATCATGTGGTGTGTCCTGGATGAAAGCTGGAGGCATGTAGGTAGGCATAGTGGTCAGTAGGTTTCCGGTATAGGGTGGTGTTTATGTGACCATAGCTTATTAGCACCATAGTGTCCAGGAAGTGGATCTCTTGTGTGGACTGGTCCAGGCTGAGGTTGATGGTGGGATGGAAATTGTTGAACTCGTGGTGCAATTCCTCAAGGGCTTCTTTTCCATGGGTCCAGATGATGATGTCATCAATGTAGCACAAGTAGAGTAGGGGCATTAGGGGATGAGAGTTGAGGAAGTATTGCTCTAAGTCAGCCATAAAAATGCTGGCATACTGTGGGGCCATGCGGGTCATTCCAGGGGCCACTCCAGAGCCCAGAATAGCCTAAGAGTGGGAGGGCGCAAAGTTGGCTTAAAGCCGCATCCTCTGGGCTGAGAGTTCTGGGCTGTGCCTTGAAGATGCAGCCCAGAATCTCCCCCAGTATCTGGCTCAGGGAACTCCTAAATTTTGTCTGTCTCCATGTCTCTCTCTAATCCGTTTCCCCTGCGTGTCACACAAGAAGACATTACCACAGCTTCCTTTCTATTTAGACAAATAGCTAGCGATTAAGAATGACATGAAGCTATGTTCTGAGGTTGAACTAAAGGATTTAAAGTCAAAGTGGCAAATAGAACTAGTCAAAAACTTGAGAGTATCTTACAACCAGCATTTGGCCTTGGTAGTCATTCAGTCAGGGAGCAAAAACAAAGCCATTTGATTTAAGTGACCAATCACACAGCACCAATAGCATATTACAAATTGGAAATACTCCAAAGCAATAGTCACCATGAAATGGTTACCCAAAGGCTGAACAATAATCCCATAAACTGTTGTATTGGATAATCCCAAATCAATACATCCATAAAAATAATTGAATCTGCCTGTACATAATTCCCAAACACACAAATAGGCTAAATGTAGGGGGGAAAACTTATGTTTGGGGTGGTGGTAACCTCTCCCTTCTCTTCTCCTCTTCCCCCCGCTCCCCCCCCCCCCCCGCTGGACTAATAATAGCAACAGACATATATAGCACCTCTCCTCATCAGTAAGGACCCTGAAAGCTTTAAAAAGTTATTTCACAAAGTCATTCCGCACCAGTAATATTCCATACCTCTTCAGAGTAGGAAGGGAGGAAGAAGAACAAATCCACATAAAACTGCTGAGGCTAAAAATAGTCAGGTAAAGGCCTTATGTACATGGGAAAGTCATACCAATTTAAGTTAAGGTGTGAATTTAAACAAACATTGTCATACTGATATAATTCCTGGACGCTCCAATACGGTATGGAGGCGTTTTAGTTTGTTTGTTTGTTTGAAATCACTTTGGAAGCGGTTTGAGCTAAACCAAAAAAATCTCTTATTATGGAATAAGTGCCACACAGGATCTTGTACTGGTATAACTACATTGGTTGAACTATACTGATACAACTGGTAAAGACCTTACTGTCTAGAGAAGCTGTAAGTATTCAAATTGAAATTTGGTGAGGAGACCAGTTCTGACCCACTTTTAACCTCTCAAATATTTTCCACTCATAGAAAGGCTTATGATACAATCTCTCCAATAACAGATTTGCTATTGAGCCTTCTGAAGACCTGACCCTCCTATGCTTCAAATCTCTCTCTCTATACCTGACACTCCTAATCAATAATTGTATAGTCTTGCAGTTACTACTTACTTACAGTATCTTATAAGGAAGAGAGTTTCACTGAAGATTAGAGGGTAGAGGTGTCTTATTGTTCAGAGAATAAGAATTCTGCCTCTGAGAAAGAATTGGGAATATATAGGTTAATATGGTCCCCTTTCCTACCCTATTCTTAGCATAATTAGACTCTGCATTATTGCTGCTATTCTTATTTTTCCCCTTATGATTCTAAAAGAAATAATTCAATTTATTGTCTCAATAATAAACCAATTGAGTGCTTTACAAAGGGGTAAAATGACCTAACCCGTTAAATGAATTGGGTACAGTGAATGCTATACAGAGAGCAAGGGAAAAACAATGCATCAAGATAGATGGGAGTAGGAGAAAAGAAAAATATAATGAAAGGAAGATGAATCAATCAACGGGGAGGGAGGAGGCAAGAGAATGGGGGGTGGCTAGTCCTGATAAAAAGCTAAAATTGGCTTCTGAGGTAAGATCTGAAATAAGGGAGTGAAACAAGTCTTTGGAGAAACTTTTTAAAGCTAGTAGGGATTTTTTTTTTAATAGATAGAAAATTAGTGAGCATTATGAAGGCGGGGGGGGGGGGGGGTAATATCCTTCCTGACTTGAAAACGTAGCCCGGCTTAAGCATTTTGGATCCTCCAAAGCTGAAGTAGACCATGTTTAGGAAGACCACAAAAAAGGGAATTGCAATAGCTGACATTGGAAGTGAATAAGGATTTCTTCAGGGAGAAGAGAAGTCCAGCTGAAATCTGAAAACGTCCTGAAGGTGGTAGTAGGCTTGTTAACAGATATATGGTGAACTGGAGAGGGAAAGTTCAAGATTATTGCATCTGGCCTTAGAAACAAAGTTGAATTACAGATCAAAGTGATAACGTCAGTCATGGGACTGAGAACCGTCCCATGAACCCTCTCTCCTGAGGGCACAGTTGTGGAAAGACCAGGTGGGCTGAGACTTGGGCATTGGCTCACATTAGTCACCCATGCCACAACATCCACACTGCTATTTTTAGTGAGCTAGCTCAAGCAAAGCATGGATCTGTCTGCCAGGACTAGAAGGCACACTCCCAGCTGCAGTGTAGCCCACAGAGCTGGATCCTGCTCCCAGTTAAGACAATGGAAAACTGACAATGTCTTCAGTGGTACAAGTTCAGGACCTTAATGCAGCTCCTTGACAACCACCTCTAGAAATGGGGCTGCAGAAGACCATGTGAAGAGGGTCCTTTCTCTCCCACCTTATTATCCCTATAGTCCTGGGAAATTTGAACCATAGTTTGAACCCCTACTGCTTCCCGATGGAGATCCAGACCATAACTAACATTAGTGGAAGCAGAATGGACCAATGGGGAGAATGGACCAATGAGGCCATAACTACCATGACTGTCAATAACCAGGATGATGTATGTTTCACCATCTAAACGGACAACAAATTAAATCCTAGATATAGTCTGTTTGTACAGTAAACTCTTATAATAGTATTTCTCTATATTGACTTAAAATGTATGGTGGTTTTTGTTTGTTTGTTTGTTTGTTTTTTTCCAGATAAATTGCTTAGTGAAACGCCCAATCAAGCTCAATTTCCAACTCATGGAATTTTTTATTTATTTATTTTGCTAATCAGCGTGCAGGTATTTCTAATAACCTGAGTTAGACGTGACTTAGAGTAAAAAAAAAAAGGGGGGGGGGTGATGTTACATCACATGTAAGGGAGTTAGTGTGTGTGCCTATTTTCAAATTTTAGAAAAAAATATATAAAACTTCCTTTGCGTGTGTCACCTCTGAATAGGGGCAGATAAAAGGAACTAATAATTTAAAAAAATCCATCCAATCATTTTGGAAATTATGACTTCTGACATTTCTCTCTCATTCCATGCAATTAGCTAAGGTATGCTACATGAATGCCAACTGCTGAGGAGTGGTGGTGGTGGCTGCTATTTTAAAATGTTTGGGAAGCACAGAGAGGTTACAGTGATGAGGGTGCTACTGAGGCAATTTTAAGATTATAGGTCGTAAGTATACCTCCTTTGTGCAGTCATCCTGTTTGATCTTATAAAATAAGCAGAATTGGGCCAGATCAGTAGCTAGGTGGGAGACCTCTAAGAAACACATGGTGTTGTAGGAATTTTTAATTGCTGATTCAATAGGTGTCACTCACCACATGAGGAAACCCTTACATGATTTGCCAGCATGGTGCAGGGACGCTGATGTTGCCAGGCACTGCTTGCCATTTGAAGGTGTTAAAAATGTCATAGACTGGTGCTCCAGCCAAGTTCCTATTTGGGTAATTACATTTTGCTAACTTCAAATTCATACTGCAATTTCACACGGATATAAGGTGGTTCTTCACTTCCTGTCCTAAACTGTTGGATAACGTTGCAGTGTGCTGTTAAATAGCTATTGCATTTCATCCTACAGGCACCTGCACTTCAGTCCAAGTGATCCTCGATTTTAATGATATGATCATCTCTCTCATAATCTGGGCGAATAATAGGGTGCTTTTTTTTGTTAGTTTGGTTCAGCCACCAAAAATAAACATCCACCAAAATAAACAATCTGAAAACAGTTTTGCTTTGGGTTGACTCAAAGGAACTCCTTTCCTCCCCTTCACTGAAACAAACTTTATTTTGTTTATGGGGCTTTATCCTTTTTAGCTTTGTTAAATCAAGCTAAATATCTAAATGATACATTATGACTTTATCAGAAAAAAATCATTTTTATTTATTTATTTTTTTTGGCTGAAACTAGTCACCAAATTTAACCTCTCTTCGTGAACAGATATGGTCAACCCAAAACTGCATTTTTTTAGTGAATAAACTTCTCCCAGGTCTACTCTGTTACTCTTTAAAGGCCTGAATTGGTAGTTCTCCTGCATGATTCTGGCCTGTTTCCATTTCTATAGTTTCCATGGTGCAAGATTATATTGACTATAAATAGTCACTGTTTCTCTGTCTTCCCAGCAAAAGTAACGGGCAGGATAGAGGCCTGATTCAGTACAGTTGTGGATACTATGAAGAGCTACTTGTGGTATTAATAATAATAATTAATAATTAATAAAAAAGTCCAGAACATATATTACTTTGATAATAACAGCTATGACATTTACAATATCCTTTTTTCTCTGGTACCTATTTACTTCACTATATATTTTGTTTTTTCAAAAGGTTAAGAGTGTGTGTGTGTGTATGTATGTATGTATGTATGTATGTATAGATTTGTAGACACTGACTTATCTACAAAAATGAGAAATTGAAGGTGGAACCTGATATTCCCATTATCATGGTCCTTCCAAAACAGATGTTTGTTATACACTTTGATAGCATTTTTATATTAAAAAAAAAAAGAGAAATATGATGGTGTGGGCAAAAAAAGAGAATTCAATAGGACGAGGGAAGGGGAGAAATGGAGGAAGCGTGGCATCTGCTGGTGACAAATATGCAGATAAACGCCCAGCAATAAAAGTATTCTACCTGATTCTATTCTTGCACCTGCGTAATTCAAGAATAATTACATCCAAGTAAATAGAGTGAAATGCCCATGGTATTAAATCCAGCGTTAGAGGAGGAAGCAGACCAAATAGCCTCCAAATTGATTTTAGGCCTTGTCTACACTAGTGAGCTTACAGTGGCACCGCTTTATTGATGCAGGTACGCCACTGTTAAATCGCTCATGTACATGCTCTGTGCCGGTGGGAGAAGCTCTCCTGTTGACACAGCGCTGTCCACACTAGCACTTCTGTTCGTGCAACTTATGTCATTCAGAGGGGTGTTTTTTCACACCCCTGAGCGACATAACTTATACTGACAAAAGTGTAGACCTGGCCTTAGACTAAAGTACAAAACCAAGCTGTCATTCCAGAACAACTCCTGGAATCACATCATTGGGTGAATATTCCTGTGTTAATAAGAAAGCAATTGGAATGATTTCTAAGATAACCGGAGGGTGCTCCTCCTTTGAGGCACTGTGCTGTAATGGAACTGTCTCAGTCCCTCAGAGTTCAGGGATGCTGAACAATTACTGAAGCAGAATTGACATTGTACATTTGTTTCTCACTTATGTAACGGTCTTCACTGGTTGCAGAAGTCTGACATGCATAATAACTATTTCTGGTTTGGGAAAAAAATGGTTTTACATCAGAAAATATAGATCCATCAAAACGGAAATATTTTGTGACATCATGTTGATTTTGCCAGTGTTGAAATGTCCCATGTTAAAATGTCCCATATTGACACTTTTGGAATGAAACTTTTCAACGATTCCTCCTTAAATGACTCTTCACTTCAAAAATTGTGTGCACTATGTATTATAAAACTAAATATTTCAAAATAAAATATTTCAATTGTCAAAATGAAACATTTTAATTGCTCTGAAATGTGGCTTGTTTTGTTTTGGGGTTGTGGTTTGTTTTGTGTTTTGTTTCACAGAAAGTTTCAGATTTGGGGGGTTTGTTCTGAATCAAAACAAAAACAGATTTTGAAATCTCTGCAAAACTGATTGATTTTTTTTTTTTGGTTCTCTGCCCAGCTCCAATAATCCAATATTCAAATCGGTGCTACCCTTGGAACTCACAATCCACATTGCCCACATAATATGTCCATTCCTAGCCACCCTCCAACCCAATATCTTGACAGTTATCAAAGGAATTTCACTCTGAGGGAGACAGGGAATGAAGTCTTGGCTTGTGGAACATTCTTATTAAATGAATGTGCAGGCTCTGAGCTTCAGTGTTTAGTCTTGGATCAAAATATGTTCGAAGAGGACTAAAGTTACAAATGGGAAGTCTTTTATTTATTTATATTTTTTTCCCCTGCAGAGGAAAAACCCTTCCTTTATTTCTGCTCACCCCATAAATAGCCCTCTCCTTAAAGCATCATCTCCTCTCTCTATCCCTGCGAAGAACTTTACCTCCAGACGTGCCAACTGAACGTGTCAAGAAAATGACTGCAGTCTGACAGCAGAAATAGCAGAGGTTCTGGTGTTGTGCTGTAGCTGGGGAAGTTCCTCTCGCTTAAATAAAGTATGTTCCTTCAATATTTTTTTAAAATAGCTATTAGGAAGAGAATCAAAGAAGCATGGTCCTCTGAGACTTTCTCCATGCTCAACCCCACTAAATAGGCCCCACACGTGTCTCATCACACAATTATTCACAGAACATTTTTGACCAGATGTCCGCAAAATGAATTATGTGCTGTCTGCCAAAGCGACTTCTGGCAGGCTGCTGGGCAGGTGAATAGGAAGAGAGGTTGAAAACATGACTAGAACAGCTTAAGGCACTTTGATCCTCACATAAATTCAAAATCACCATTCAAATCTATGTAACTACAGCAGATGGAGCATGATATTGTATGAAAATATGTTGAAGAGAGCCAACAGGGAGGGAAAGTTGCTCAGCAGTCTCTGCCTTTCCTTGTGTTATAATAGTACCATTGTAGCTGGAGTAACTTGTCTTCCCTCAAAGTAAGGGGCGACTATGTCCTTTAATGTTTACAGTAGATTATTGAGTCAGAACTTCTCAGTTCCACTCGCAGCTCTGCAAGCCTCTTTGAATCCCTATAATTAATGAAAGGCGCTAGTACGCCACACCTCTGAAAATCAGGCCACTAATTAATGTGTCCAAATATAAATTTAGCTGCCTTACTCTGAGCACCTATATTCAATATATTTTTATCTTAAGCGCTCTCTGTATATCGTCTACAAATGAGCATGATAATTACTGATGACAGCTATTGTGTGGGGTGTTACAGATTAATGTTGAAAAATATTTTGAGATCATTAAAATATCAGAGGTGCATGATATAAATGCTGAACATTGCTATTACTAGTATATCTAATTTGATAAGCTAGTTTTAGAAAGCTAAAATTTCTACTGGCCTGATGTTTCTAAAATTTTAGAAACAAACCTAATTACTGGTGGAGAAGCTGTTATCACTGTGTACGGTTGAGGTTGCCCAACATTTCCCATTATAAGACCCTGTTTCCAGATGTTTATAACTTTTGCCAAACTTTGCAACCTTAATTGTAGTATTTCCAAACTTCTGAGTATTTTAACATAGTCGGTAAAAGTGATTTTTATCTTCTTTGTTCTATGTTGTGGTGTTGGCTCTTTGGCCAATGTGCAAATGTGCCGTCTCAATGTGCAGTAGTGTTAGAAAATTGTGTGTGAAAGTATGAAGTTGAATGATCAAAGTCGACCAGTGATTGGCCTTAGCTATATTAGTCTTCAGCAAGTACAGTGGCTATCCAAGAGTTGATAACACTGAAGTGGCCAGTATTATCTGATGATTTACTGACAGATACAGTCATCCAGTGCTGTTACCCAGTTCATAATGTTAATTGTAAAATGCAGCATTACAGGAGTGGAAGCAATAGACTGGAAAGCTCAATCCCTTATGTCTTTCATCTCAATTCTCGTGCTTTCCCTCCATTCTTCCACAGTCACATGCTGCTCCCCACTCTGAGAAATTCTCAGCTCCACTCCATAAGCTGCCTGTGCTGATAATGCACCAACAAAGTCAGCAGATCACAAATGTTAGTAAATTCACTTTGTATGATTTTTATGTTACTCATAATTTTATATACTAACCAAAAGCCTTTTTATTTTGTAAAAAGAAAAGGAGTACTTGTGGCACCTTAGAGACTAACCAATTTATCTGAGCATAAGCTTTTGTGAGCTACAGCTCACTTCATCGGATGCATACTGTGGAAAATACAGAAGATGTTCTTATACATACAAACCATGAAAAAATGGGTGTTTACCACTACAAAAGGTTTTCTCTCCCCCCACCCCACTGTCCTGCTGGTAATAGCTTATCTAAAGTAATCACTTTCCTTACAATGTGTATGATAATCAAGGTGGGCCATTTCCAGCACAAATCCAGGGCTTAACAAGAATGTCTGAGGAACGGGGGGGGGGGGTGGGTAGGAAGAAACAAGGGGAAATAGGTTACCTTGCATAATGACTTAGCCACTCCCAGTCTCTATTCAAGCCTAAGTTAATTGTATCCAATTTGCAAATGAATTCCAATTCAGCAGTCTCTCGCTGGAATCTGGTTTTGAAGTTTTTCTGTTGTAATATCGCAACTTTCATGTCTGTAATCACGTGACCAGAGAGATTGAAGTGTTCTCCGACTGGTTTATGAATGTTATAGTTCTTGACATCTGATTTGTGTCCATTTATTCTTTTACGTAGAGACTGTCCAGTTTGACCAATGTACATGGCAGAGGGGCATTGCTGGCACATGATGGCATATATCACATTGGTGGATGTGCAGGTGAACAAGCCTCTGATAGTGTGGCTGATGTTATTAGGCCCTGTGATGGTGTCCTCTGAATAGATATGTGGGCACAGCTGGCAACGGGCTTTGTTGCAAGGATAGGTTCCTGGGTTAGTGGTTCTGTTGTGTGGTACGTGGTTGCTGGTGAGTATTTGCTTCAGGTTGGGGGGCTGTCTGTAGGCAAGGACTGGCCTGTCTCCCAAGATTTGTGAGAGTGTTGGGTCATCCTTCAGGATAGGTTGTAGATCCTTAATAATGCGTTGGAGGGGTTTTAGTTGGGGGCTGAAGGTGACGGCTAGTGGTGTTCTGTTATTTTCTTTGTTGGGCCTATCCTGTAGTAGGTGACTTCTGGGAACTCTTCTGGCTCTATCAATCTGTTTCTTCACTTCCGCTGGTGGGTATTGTAGTTGTAAGAATGCGTGATAGAGATCTGGTAGGTGTTTGTCTCTGTCTGAGGGATTGGAGCAAATGCGGTTGTATCGCAGAGCTTGGCTGTAGACAATGGATTGTGTGGTGTGGTCTGGGTGAAAGCTGGAGGCATGTAGGTAGGCATAGCGGTCAGTAGGTTTCCGGTATAGGGTGGTGTTTATGTGACCATTGTTTATTAGCACTGTAGTGTCCAGGAAGTGGATCTCTTGTGTGGACTGGACCAGGCTGAGGTTGATGGTGGGATGGAAATTGTTGAAATCATGGTGGAATTCCTCAAGGGCTTCTTTTCCATGGGTCCAGATGATGAAGATGTCATCAATATAGCGCAAGTAGAGTAGGGGCGTTAGGGGACGAGAGCTGAGGAAGCGTTGTTCTAAGTCAGCCATAAAAATGTTGGCATACTGTGGGGCCATTCGGGTACCCCTAGCAGTGCCGCTGATTTGAAGGTATACATTGTCCCCAAATGTAAAATAGTTATGGGTAAGGACAAAGTCACAAAGTTCAGCCACCAGGTTAGCCGTGACATTACACAACAGAACCACTAACCCAGGAACCTATCCTTGCAACAAAGCCCATTGCCAACTGTGCCCACATATCTATTCAGGGGACACCATCATAGGGCCTAATAACATCAGCCACACTATCAGAGGCTCGTTCACCTGCACATCTACCAATGTGATATGTGCCATCATGTGCCAGCAATGCCCCTCTGCCATGTACATTGGTCAAACTGGACAGTCTCTACGTAAAAGAATAAATGGACACAAATCAGACGTCAAGAATTATAACATTCATAAACCAGTCGGAGAACACTTCAGTCTCTCTAGTCACGCGATTACAGACGTGAAAGTTGCGATATTACAACAGAAAAACTTCAAAACCAGATTCCAGCGAGAGACTGTTGAATTGGAATTCATTTGCAAATTGGATACAATTAACTTAGGTTACCTTGCATAATGACTTAGCCACTCCCAGTCTTTATTCAAGCCTATTTCTCCTTGTTTTTTCCTACCCCCCCCCCCCCGTTCCTCAGATGTTCTTGTTAAGCCCTGGATTTGTGCTGGAAATGGCCCACCTTGATTATCATACACATTGTAAGGAGAGTGATCACTTTAGATAAGCTATTACCAGCAGGAGAGTGGGGTGGGGGAAGAGAAAACCTTTTGTAGTGGTAAACACCCATTTTTTCATGCTTTGTGTGTGTAAAAAGATCTTCTATACTTTCCACAGTATGCATCCGATGAAGTGAGCTGTAGCTCACAAAAGCTCATGCTCAAATAAGTTGGTTAGTCTCTAAGGTGCCACAAGTACTCCTTTTCTTTTTGCGAATACAGACTAACATGGCTGTTACTCTGAAACCTTTTTATTTTGTGTATTTATATATTTATTGCCCTATATATATTGAAACTAAAAAGTTCTTTGTTCTTCAGTTGAACCTAATGGGTGAAGGGAATGATGGAATAGGTACATTTATTTTTTACCCTGCCCTTGCTAATCTAGCCCAAACATCCAAGGAAGGGACCCCCTCAAAACTGAGAGGTGTCTACAGCTGTATGTTCTAACAAGAATCGGTAATTGATAAGGGGTGCTTATGATCCAATTATATTCTGTGATTAATAAGAGGTGTTTGTTATTACAGATGGGTTCTATAATGGATTAAATAATTACCCATTGCAAGATGTTTATAACTTATTAAGAACTGTTAGTTGTTACAGCTGTTTGCAATAATGACCAGATTACACATTCCCTTTTTACTCATCAATCAGGTAAATTGAAGACCAGAATAGAAATTCCATCAGTAATTAGGAAAACAGAACACATGGTAGATTAATCATGGAAAATTATTTTTTCTCTCCAAAAATAAGTCTTTCTGTCTCACACCATGTAAAAAGAAAGAGGATTGGAAAGTTGGGAATGAAATTGTCAGTATCCCACCAGTTACAGAGGAAGGGCCCAAACTACCTTCTCTTCACGACCTACAGGGAGTGGTAAAGTGTGTCTTCTTTCTGTATAGTGCTGCATTACTTTTTGATAATCTTGTCAAATAATAGACTCAAATTAAATTGATTAAATCTCAGATAGTTATTAAATTCCAAAATGCAACACAAACAGACATCTGAGACACAGGGCTCCATGATGGAGAACTAAACCAGATGCCAATATGGGACATTTTTCTAAATACACTCAACGCATGAGTCCATAAGGAATTCCTTGGAATTCCACCATATAGCTCCATAAAATGTTCAAGATGATATATCTTTGTCCAAATGTTACCATGTTGAACAGACAGCACTCTGTTGACTCCCTTACATTCTATATAAATATCAACAAAAATGCTTCCATAGTTTTGGCATATAGCTAGGGTGTTACCAAGAAGGGTATTTCAGTACAATAGGAAAAGATGATTTTCTCTTTTAAAAAAAATTAGAAAGGTAACTATACAAATAATGGGCCAAATGTATCCAGTGCATTGAAAGCATCAGCAAATAATTAGTCCCAGCCAGAAATCTATTTCCTGGTAATAGTTTTCACCTGTTCAGTGGAACTACTGTTGCTACTAACTCAAACAGGATTCTATAGAATTGGGATGCCCAATTCTAACACTTGAGGTTCAGAAATGATAACATTCCCTTTTCAGGGGTGTGTAATTTAGAGAATATCAGCTTTGATATTTTGTTGTACAATATGCTAAAATAAAATTTGCAAACTCTTCTAAATCCCTTTTGTCTTTGGTTGGTACTGTATATGCAAAGGAAGCCTGTTGAGGGGATTAAAAATCTGGGAGAGAATTACCATTTTAATGCATTTGACTCCACCAAGGGGGGAACAATAGAAGGGTTTTCAGCCTCAGTAAATCCAATTTTATTACAAGTAAATAGTTGAGACAAGCTCGTTCTATCCAGTTCTCTTTATAAAGGAAATAACAGAGGTACCTGGATTAGTAAAGTAACATTTAGTTTACTTAAAAGCAGGAGACCTTGCACAAATACAGTGGTATTTAGGAGGGACAGTCTTGTCTTATTTTTTTAGTAAACCTGTACCTTTTAAATATAGCGGTGGAACAAAATATATAATCTACCATGATATCTTTAACTCCCATTGAACTGTGTTCCTGTTTTCCCCTCCAATTGTCTCCTTTAGTTGGCTGCAGGAGATTAGAATACACTAAATTGGTAAACAGAATAGAACACTGGCATCTGTATTGTTAGGGAAAGACAAAAATAAATCTCCCCATTATAGGGCCCAGTCCTGCAAACTTGTATATGAGCAATTTTACACACATGAACAGTCCAATTATGTTCACTGGGGCTACTCACATTTGTAAAGATACTGAGGGCTTGCCTACATGGTGAATTAGTATATGGCAAGCCAGGGTGTAAATCTACAGCATACCAGTTTGCACTATCTCACTGTGTGGACCATGCTACAGCAAGCTGAAAGTTTTGGAGTGTGCTTTGGTGTACTGTTCTTTGAAGCTCACCACGTAAACATCCATAGGCGTTTGTAGGACTAGGACCTTAAAGGAGGAAGATAATATAGCTACAATAAAAGAGCTGGGAGACATCCTCATACCCTGAGAGTTACATCTGAAACAAACACAAATCCTCCCAAATACTTAGTCATAAGCTTGCTGATGACTGAATGTTCTTACAAACAGGAATAGCTTATCGCCATTTCGTGCTAGCTTCTGTTCCTTCCCTTCCACTTCACATTAGGCACTAAAAGTCTGGAGTATGGTGCGCCATGAAATAGTAGTGCAAGTAGGCAACATCTTTGACACATCGGTGTTCATATGTGAAAAATGTCTGGAGACAAGATAATAATGAAGACCGTGCAAAGGCAGAGGTATGCAGATGAGGTCCTTGAATGAATAGGTGTGTTCTTGTATTTCTGAGAAATAGGACAATGGAATAGACAGGAGGATATTTTTTCTATAGGTATTCTTAACCATGCTAGAGAATTTGATATTAGGGATAATTTTCTCTACTAAAGCCTATAGTTAGTTCAGAAAGGGAGGAAAAATAGTGTTGTGATTAAATTATTGGAATGAGACCCAGGTGAGATGGTTTTTATTCTCATTTTTGCTGTAGTTTTCCAATGTGACTTTGGGCAAGTCACTTCTGTGCCTGGATCCTCTAACTGTACAATGGAGGTGATAGTGAATTCCTAATATCCAGGGTGTTGGGGGAGTAAATGCATTAATATATCCACTCAGCTGTATCAATAATCAAGGAAGAAGACAGCCCTGGAGTCACTGTGTTAAATTAGTCAACAGCCATGTTCTGGCGAGTTCTTGCTCACAACAGAGGAGGCTTAAAGGTATATTGCCATGTCCTCTATGTATTGTATGAACAGAAGGTTTTAGTCATTGTACTGTCAGCTTGGCACCTTTTTACCAGCACTAATTTCATTTTAAAATAAAATAAAATAAAATTGGAACAAGTCCACACACAACCTTCAAAGTCAGAAGTGGAATATCTAAATGATTCTGGATGCACAGGCAGCCAAAAAAGGGCAGAGCCCCTTCAAAGTCATGAGGTAAAGTATTGTAATGCAGATTACATTGATTTGCTACAAGTTACTGACAGCTAACAGGAAACTTTTAATGATTCTCTACAGTACCTATGGAATAAAAAGCCCACTGCCTGAGAAGCAAGTTTTGCTTTCATGCAAAAGACTCAGGGGGAGGAAAAGGGAACTAATGTTCTGATAATATTTATAAAGCAAGAAGCAGTTTTTTATAAGATTAACATTATTTATCCAGCAAATCACTTAACTGTATGATTAACTTTAAAGCATGTAAGTAGTGCCATTGCTTACATGCTTACAGTTAAACTTTTGCTTAAGTACTTTGCTGGATGAGGGCTTTAATGTGATTCATTTATTGCATAGATTACAGTGGTTCTCAAACTTTTTTACTGGTGACCCCTTTTAGATAGGAAGCCTCTGAGTGCGACACCCCCCCCCGCCCCCCAATAAATTAAAAATACTTTTAAAATATATATTGAACACCATTATAAATGCTGGCGGTGAAGCGGGGTTTGGGGTGGAGGTTGACAGCTCGCAACCCCCCATGTAATAACCTCACAACCCCCTGAGGGGTCCCAACCCACAGTTTGAGAACCCCTGGCATAGAAGCAATTTCTATGCCCAGTGCATTGCTCAAGTAACTAGGCTATACATTAGGGTGAGCCACAGGGGCTAGATGGGTAGCAGTGGTCTCCTCACAAGCCATTGAGTAGAGCCACTCCAGCACTGCTTCTACAGCTACAAGGTTTCAGTAACCCATGTAGCTCCTGTCCTGCTCCCCATCTGGAGAAGGAAATGCCCTGTGGATCCATGACTCCATAGTTCCACTATGGCTTCCCTTCCATATCCCAAACCCCACCTCTTGCTGAGGTGCAGGTTTGTGCTTTCTGGCAAACAAGGGATGCTGCTCCCCAGTGTAGAGACCAGCAGTACAGTATTGCAAACCCCAAATGTTCAAAAATCATGAGTCAGACTCACCAGAAATCATGATTGGCTTTAAAATCATGAGATGATGTAAAATAATAGATTTGGTGGGTTTTTTTTAATTTTCCTTCTACTTTTTGAGCCTTTAGGGTGCACTAGGGTCTCATTTTGAATCTTTCTCATAACCACACGGGCTAGACACTTACTTTTTCTTTAAAAACAAAGGCTGAAATAATCACACATCCACTTGATTCCAGGAGCTGGGGCCTTAAGGAAAACAATAATTATCATGAGACTCATGACAAAACCATGAGAGCTGGCAACACTGAGTCTGCCACATCCATCACAGAGCAAACCTGTATCAGCTCACTGTGCTCAGGAGAGAAAGAGGCATTGGATTTATCCCCAAATAATGAAACATTTTAAACAGAAAGAGCAAGTGGTGACCTGCCATATAATGTCACCTGCTGCTGTGATCCTCCACTATCTTGTAGAAGACTTATCCTACAGGTGTAGGACAAGAGTAGACAATCGTCTATAACACATACTGTAAGGGCCAAAGCTACAACCACAAAACCGTAAAAGAAACAATTTCATAATTCAAAACAGGGTTTTATTTATAAAGAGTGGTTGCCACCCATAAAAGAATAATTTTAGTAGGCAAATAAGTGTGTGTACACTTATACAGTGTCTCCATTTATAGAAGTTCAGTTTCTTGCAGGCTCTTCCAGAGTCAGTGGAATAATTTTAGCTTGCAGTTCAATTCAGTATGGCTATGGTATTCGGGGAACAATACTTACAAGGACCAATTCAGGGCTCAGTCTGAAGAAATGCCCATGCAATTCGTACACAACGAAGTTGTTGGCCCATACAAACTGCAGTGCACACCCACAAGTTCTGATTTGCATGTATCTACATGCATTTGGGGTTATGCACACACTGCAGTTTGTGTGCAAGAACACATTCTCAAAAATCTGGTGCTATGTAGAGAACAAATTGAATTAGATACAGTCCAGTATTTGACACTTCATCTTGCCATCACACCATCATAGCCGTTTTGTTTTTAACTCCAAATCTTTAGTATTTCTCACAGCTTCTAAGTCCTTTGCACGCAAGGACTGAACTGTACTGTACAAGTTACCTATAACTAATTCCCTTGGGTATGTGAAAGAGTCACCTGTATAGGCTCTCCACAGGCATCCCACAGACTAGTGCTACTACCTGGAGGAAAAAAAAATACAAGGAAATGATGATAGGAGAAGTTATACATTCTAGTCTGAGGCTTCAGCAAACAAGTGTAAGCATGAAAAGAAAAAGGGGCAAAGTAGAAAAACTAACCCATCCTTCCTTGAAAATCTTCCTCTGAACTCCTGATGGGGTTTTGAAATTGCTCTTATCACAAATATCTGTCATAAAAATTGTTGCTACAGTACTTCTGATGGCTTTGTTTCTTGTGGCAAGAGCCTTCCTAAATCAGATGAAAACACTAGCACCGTGGGAAGGCCCTTTTGCTTTCCAGTCTCTGATCCTGAGGCAGAAAGTACAGCTTGCCAAGACTGTAATTGCTGCTGCAGATTTAAGCTGGTCACTCTCTCTAGCATTATTCCAAGGTAGTTTTATTGCAACTTGAGATATCATTATTAACTGTCATGCAAGCCTCCATACCGAGAATGAAGAATGAGTGACATTCCTAAAGCTAAACATGAAGACCTGTCACTGGAAGGAGGCCATAATTCTCAACGTTCAAGGTATCACAACTTCACATAGTGATGAGTGGGATATACTCCCCTGTGGCTGTTAAGTTCATAGCGTCATCATAATCGAGAGATGCCAGATTCCTGATTGGTTAATGAGAAGCTGAAATGTGGGGTATAGCATTAATTTGTTGATACTGGTGAAACTGCTCATTTTTCTACCCAATGTGGCAGCTGGCAGAAGGAATGATTATGACTGCAGACTATGTACAACTGGGAAGTGTACAGTGAGGTAAAGTTAAGAAACAAGAGGAAGTGCTCTGCTTTAGGCAATTCACTGCAATTTGAGGTTCAGTTGCAGCTCTGGTACGCATACCTGTGCTAACTTTACCCATACTAGCATGCTTTTGCAGTGGCTGTGCTGTCAGGGGCTTCAGCGCAGGCTGTTCCAGCATGCTGGAGACCTGTTCGTGTTGCCAGCCCATACTGAAGCCCATGCCCACCATATCGATGCTGTTATTTTAGCAACAGGAACATGGGTAAAGCTAATGCTGGTATATCTACCAGAGCTGCAAGCATACCTCGGATTGCAGGGTAGGCACACCCAGACATCATGGTCTCATAGATGTCAATAGTACGTTTACCATTAATATCAGTAGAACCAGGGTCTGTCCTTAGGGAATTAATTTTCTACCTTAGGGCTTGTCTCCACATACCGGTGGATCTATGCTGTGGCGATTGATCCACTGGGGGGTCGAATTAGAGGTCTAGAGAAGACCCAATAAATCGACCACCAATCGCTCTCTGGTTGACTCCGGTACTCCACTGGAACGAGAAGCATAAGGGTAAGCCAGCGTGGTGTAGGCACCACAATAAGTTGACCTAAGGTACGTCGACTCCAGCTACATTATTCATGTAGCTGGAGCTGCATAACTTAGGTTGACTTAACCCCGTAGTGTAGACCTGTTGGATTCTGCAACCCTTATTGTCATTCAGGAATAGGTACTCGTATCAAGTATTTTCTTTGGAAAAATTTGGAAAGAAATGAATATTTTTTCAGGATGTTCCCCCCCCTTCAAATATTTTGATGGGTGGGGGGAGGGAATCCTTTGGGTTTCAAACACCACAAACAACTGAATTCCCTCAAATTTTCATTTTTTTTTCAAACCACAACATTTCAAAAAAAATGAAAATTTTTGTTTAAACAAACAAAAGCCATTTCTTAATAAAAAAGAAAAGAAAAGAAAAAAACAACCAAAATTTTGACCAGCTCTAGTCCCAGCGCAGACTGTGCAAGTGTTTAAAAGCTATGTTGTCAGGTCCTTAAGACTTAGAAAGCTCTGTTGCTCGGTCGGCAGATAGATAACTTCACTGTACAATTTATCATCCTGCATATCCCCTCCCCCCCCCCCAAAAAAAAAAAACAGTCTCTGAAATAAGACTAAGAGCTCAATCTTGGACCACTTTTAACAGGAGTTTTCCCATTGACTTTCACATAAGTAAGTTTGGATCCTATAAGATCAAGATTATTTATAGTCATTATTTATAGCCAAAACCAGGGAGATATCTGGATTTCTTTTCTTTTGTTGCCTAAAATACTAATTCTTTACTTTCAATTATTCTGTTTAGCTTAGTTTAGTTAAGCTTCTATCTACTGTATTCCCTCTTTCCCCCGTCCCTCCACCCATAGTACCTGTCACCAGATAGGCAGTGCTCTGAGCACCAGCTGGTTAGCCATTGTCAAGATGTTTCATAAGGAGAACCTTGCTGTTTCAAGCTTAGCTCCTAGTCATGCAAGTCCCTTGGCACAGAGAAGCCCCACTGAAGGCAATAGAGTTAACACCGAGGACTTGTAGGATCAGACCCATAATTGGGATTGTAGTAGGCTGTGGCTTGGGGGCGGGGAGGGGTTGCAGCATGCAGGTCTGTGGGTTGGGGAGTCACACAAGCTGTTTGCTTTGGCTTTGAGCAAGTGACAAGTGTTTCGTGCTAAGTGCAGACCATATTTTCTCTTTTGAAAATGGTGTTAGAGAGAGGAAGGCCAAATAGCTGAGCTTACAAGAGTTACACAGAGCTCCTTAAGAGCTGATAACAAGGTTTGACAGTCATGTCGTAATTGTTAACAATAGTATTTGAGACCTGCCAATAGCTTAACTGCTTTTGCCTTACTGCTTCTCTGGACAGTTAGGAGGAATTTGCTTTTCAGATATACCAGGCTGGTAACCAATTTTAACAAAAAGGGGCACTGCTCACAGGAGAAAATGCAAACCAGTGTGTCCTATTATATTTAGCCACATAATATATTTGATTTTACAAAAGAGTGAAAATAGGAAGTATTTATTCAGTGTCATTGCATTTTATTCTTTTGCTAGATCACCCAATAAACCTCAATAAGTTAGTGTTAACACGGTGCAATAACACTGAATTAATACTTGCTATTTCTGCTCTTTGTACAATCAAATATATGGCTAAATAGGTAGTAAGAAGCACATGATCAAGTGGCAAGGTGAAATGGTTTTGACAGTGTGAATTTGGCACGATCCCATTACTCATAAGTGGCAAAGCCACAAGTGATTTGTACAGGTGTGCTAATAAAAACTCTGCACTGCAACAAGATATCACACAGTCTGCACAGCACAGAAAACCTATTTTATAGATGCCGTAGAGAGGTTTATAAAAGTGATATTTGGATGCATTCTTGTATTTCCAAGCCCTTTTCTGGACGACTGCAAACCTAACTTGAGTACTGGGTCTCACTGGGGAATGGAATAAAGCTACTGTTTCTAACCATGAGAGAGTGTGGTGTGTGGGGTTTTTTTGTTTTTGTTTTTTGTTTTGTATTACCTGTATTATTGTAGCAACTAGGAGATGCTCAGCCATGGAACATGACCCCTTAACATCGAACTTGCCTGGCTTTGATGATATGCACAAAGTCAGAGTAGATGATCATTGTGGTCCCTTCTGGCCTTAAAATCTATGCCTCTGTTAATCTAGACCTGAATGCAAACACACGCACAGTGTCAGAGAAAAACAAACCGATGTAGCTTGGCTGCAGATGGTAGCCAGCCTCATGTTGCCTTAGGCTCAGCCTGTGTCACATGCCCTCACAGCTCTTTGCGTTTGCAGAGTTTCAGGAAAGGTGTCCACTCACATTCAAAACTGGCCACAGAAGGCGTCCTTTGAATAGCTGACCATTAAATGACCTAGTCTAATGAATAACTTATCCAGTGTTTTCTTGGGTGATGGGGATTAGCCTTCCAATGAGATAAGTTTTGGTGGAGCAATGGCGCTTAATTAAGGAACTATTTTATGTTAGCATGAAGTTATTGCTGGTATATCTTGGAGCAGACAGATCACTGGAATTGCCCAGTACCATATCAGTGCTATCATGTGAAAAATGTACACCGCTGACTGCCTCACAACCCCTCTTTCCACTACGCCATTTTGTTGGGACCGATCTTAAAGCGTTGGTACCCAGAGTAGCTGAAACAGCCACTTACAAACAGGGCAATGTTTCCTCCCAGGATCCCCAAGTGAACTCCACTCCCACCAATAAAAAAAAAAATTACATGGCTAGGCTGGGCAAGATTCAGGCTTGGACATTAAACATATCACAGCTTATAATGTCTGATACCTTTGTGCTTTCTCCCGTGTGGCCCCTCACCTCTGGGAAAAGCTCCCTGTATGCATCTGCAAAACTAACTCCCTATCCTCCTTCAAAACCCTCCTTAAAACTCTCCTTTGCAGTGAGGGCTACAAAAAACATTGACAACAGTTAGGCTGCTGATGTGCTCAGACCAAGGCCTACCATGCTGACCATATTGTCTGATTGTTTCCTTGTTTTCCCCCTTCTGCCTGCTGTCTCTTGTCTTATACAGGAAGTTCTTTGGGCAGAGACTGTTAGCAGGATATAAATCTCTGCTGAAACTTTCCCCCCAAGCCAGCTTTTCCTTTAGGTTTCCTGCAGGGCCTCCGTGTCTCTGCAACTAGTTCTATCTGAGCAGAGGGTTACGCCCACTCCTCAAATCTCACTGGAGTTAATATATCCCCTGCATGCCATGGAGGGTAGGATGCGTGGTGGGGTCTCCAAATAGTCTGGCAAGAAACGGTCATTGAGGCAGAAAAAAGAGGTGCCTCAGAATTTACACATCTGACTCTGACACATAATCACGCAGCTCCTATTCCAACCCTTAGTGCATAATCGTGGCAGTGGAAGGCCTGCACTGCAGCCCTGTGGCTTCTCTGGAGGGCCAGAGCGTGGATTCATTATCCCCTAACTCGATAAAGCTCCCCAGGAAAGGTTGGGGTGTAGTAGTACAGGCTTAGACGGGGCCACATGGATAATCTAGTCTAACCCCCTGCTGTAAGTCTATTTGTTGTCGAATAATGGCATCCTCTCCAGTGAAAGTGTGACTATTGTTTAGGGTTCTGGATAGTTCCTCCTTTTACTGAAATGTTACAGGAGGAAGAAAAGGCGTCATGCCAAGACAGGCTGATACAAAAATGCCATAAAAATGAGCCACTCTCTATAGCTTGGAGGTGCTAACCAGGAAGAACATGAGTTTATGTATTTCAATAGTAAAACATTTGTTGCTCAATTTGAGAATTCCAGCTGCGGGTAGTGTTGTGATGACATTCGATAGGTAATCCGCCATTTTCCATTCTTGTTGGTCAGATGAATGAAATATAAGATTGCAAAGTCTCAGTTTGAATTACAAATGCCTGTGGCCTCAACTGGCTCTTTAAATGTCATATAACTTCATCAACTGTACCCTTCACTGGCAGTGGTTCCCACATCTGTAGTCAAGTGAAGGGAGAGCCTTCAATGGAATATAGGGTTCTGAAAATGCTTATTTGTGTATCGTTATCCCGGTAATGCACCTGCATTCTCAATGCTCGGGGAAAGAGAGGAGAGGAAAGAAGGTTAGGATGATGATTCTTCAGGCCTAACTCAGGCAGTAGTCTGATTTCAAAGGGAACTTTGCCCAGGGAGATTACACAGGAGACGGTTATGTGTCCTTTTCTTGCTTCAGTATCAAGTCAGGCAATCTTGTTCTAAGACCAACACTGGCATGAAGACGAGAAGTATAGAGTGGCTATTGCTATGAACACTTGAACTGCAGAAGGCTTGAATGTGGATTCCGGGTCTTTAAACACTGCACTCATGACAGACAAAGAAGGAGGAACATTGTTAACCACCTTTCCACTGAATTCAATAAGCATTGAATCAGGCCAATACGGGGGGAAAAAGGAAAAGTCAGTTGAGAATTGGAAAGGCATAACTGACATAAAACTGATCAAGATGGGGAAAAGGACAGGAAAAAGTATATTTACTTTTTATTTAGGGTCAAATCCTGATCCCCTTGAAGTTAATAACAAAATTTCCATTGACCTAATTGAGAGGTGGACTTGTCCCCCAGCACTATCCCCAAATTTATTTGATCATACTATGAGCAAATGTCCCACATATAGTTGTTTATACAATGATTCTGATCACAACGTCTGTCACACAGAACATTTGCATAGAGCTATATCCAGACTGCAGCATTGCACTAGATGAAAATATCCTAGTGCAGTTTCTGTTGACTTCTGTGGCATTTTAACCCATAAAATAATTTACCTTAAAAGGTTCAAAAGACATCACAGGCTCAGAATATTAAACAACTAAATCCTTCCCTAACTTTAGTTACCATTTAGTGGTAGATGTATTGCCAATCTGGCTACAACATCTGCACAAGGAAATGGCTTGTTAAAGAAAAATGATACTTGTCTTTCTCCCAAAGTTTTGAGAAGCTTAAACGGAAATTAATATCTGCAAGAAATCTTGGCGCATTTTGAGAAATTATCTCTATGTGGCTAGTAATACTGTTGCTGTTTCGTTTTAAGTTCAGAAAGAAAAGGTATTGTTGAAAGACACATTTCACTATACAAATCAGTATTGCTCCACAAAGAGACATGGGAATGGTGATGCTTTGACACAATTACCTTTGATTTTTGTTCCTGTGAAGTTTAAATTTATGCTAATCAGAGTTATTCCCAGCAAAACAGATCTGATATGGACTGTAGAGGAACACAGATCATGATGTGTCAAGAATTCTCCAGTACCTGCCCACAGGTTGACGTTAAATAAAAGATGCGCCTGATAACTCAAAATCCTTTCCCCAGCATACGTTCAAGGGATACTTTTCTCACTGGGGGAAAATAAAGTCTCTCTGCAAAATGTGTCCTGGAGAAATTATTTATGGGTCTCATGGAAATACTCCAAATGAGATGGCTTGCAAATAACCACATATGGTGCCCAAATACTGATAAGGGGATTAAAAATATCAAGCATACAAATGCGTAACAGGGAACGCTGGATTGCCCACACCCACTTGCTCCCTGCTGTGTCCCTGTTCATTGGAAATAATCTTCTTTGGCAAAAAAATTCCTATTATAGACCACTGTGAGCAGCTATTTCCCACTGTTTAGCAGAGATGGCATCTCTCATCCTGCCATTTTCAGCATGCTATTTTGGAAATTAAAGACTTTGCTGATCATAAACCTGAGGAAACCGCACAGATCTTCGTATCCAAATTTTGATACTGTTTTTCCCTAATAAAACACTTAAATGAATATTATTCCTAGTGTCATCCATGCCAGCAAGTCAGATGGATCAATCTTAGCTGTTAGTTCAACAGAAATTTATTTATAGTCTCTGTTTATATATTTTAATTTCCAAGATATTTCTGATTTGTTGAGATCAATGTTGTAACGTAAATGGTATGAGTTTCATATAACTGTGTACACAGTTTAATGCCTAATGGGTGGAGTCATTTACCACAACTTTGCTGGCACATAAGTTATGGGTCCATCCATTATGGCTTATGCAAGTGGACTTTTTTGGAAAGCTCAAGTACTGTTTAAATTGTTACCCGTAAAACACTAAGGGCCTGGTCCAAAACCCACTGAAGATAATGAAAAGTCTCCTATTGATTCCAGTGGGCTATGAGTGTCTATACATAGCATGTTCCAGTTTTAAATTCCAAAATTTTAAACCACAACACATAGCAACAGTTATTAACTCAACTTGATGTTGATTTGAAGAACTGAATAAGAGGATACCTTAGAGTATTTACAAACTTTTTTCCTCTCTGACTTTGATAAAGGATATACTTTAGTAAGGGTTTGTCTCATGTGACTTCTCATAAGCAAACTAGAGAGATATAGCCTAGATGAACTTTCTATAAGGTGGATGCACAACTGGTTGGAAAACCCTACTCAATGGCTATTGGAAGGGCATACCAAGTGGGATCCTGCAGAGATCTGTCCTGGGTCCAATTCTATTCAATATCTGCATAAATGATATGAATAATTGCATAGAGAGTACACTTTTAGAAAGTGTGCAAATCGTGTTGCAAGCACTTTGGAGGACAGGATTAGAATTGAAAATGATCTTGACAAACTGGAGAAATGCTCTGAAAGAAACAGGCTGAAATTCAATAATGACAAATGTAAGATACTATTGGTCACTCGATTACAGACCTAAAAGTGGCAATTCTTCAACAAAAAAAATTCAAAAACAGACTCCAACGAGAGACTGCTGAATTGGAATTAATTTGAAAACTGGATACAATTAACTTAGGCTTTAATAAAGACTGGGAGTGGATGTGTCATTACACAAAGTAAAACTATTTCCCCATGTTTATTCCCCCACCCCCCACCGTTCCTCACATGTTCTTGTCAACTGCTGGAAATGGCCCACCTTGATTATCACTATACAAGGTTCCCTCCCCATCCCGCTCTCCTGCTGGTAATAGCTCACCTTACCTGATTACTCTTGTTACAGTGTGTATGGTAACACCCATTGTTTCATGTTCTCTGTGTATATAAAATCTCCCCACTATATTTTCCACTGCATGCATCCGATGAAGTGAGCTGTAGCTCATGAAAGCTTATGCTCAAATAAATTTGTTAGTCTCTAAGGTGCCACAAGTCTTCCTTTTCTTTTTACACTTAGGAAGGAATAATCAATTGTTCAAATACAAAATGGGAAATGATTGGGTGGAATACTGCAGAAAAGTATCTGGGGGTTATAGTGGATCACGAACTAAATATCAGTCAACCATGTGATACTGGTGCAAAAAAGGGAACATTCTAAATGTGTTAGCAGGAATGTTACAAGCAAGACCCGAGAAGTAGTTCTTCCACTCTACTCAGCCCTGATAAGGCCTCAGCTGGAACTGAATGTCCAGTTCTGGGCCCCACACTTTAGGAAAGATGTGGACAAATTGGAGAAAATTTGGAGGAGAGCAATAAATATGATTAAAGGTCTGACCTACGAGGAAAGATTGAAAAAATTGGGGGTGTTTAGTCTAGAGAAGACTGAAGAGGGACATAACAGTCTTCAAGTATGAAAAGCTTGTTATACAGAGATGGATGATAAAATGTTCTCTTTATCTACTGAGGACAGGACAAGAAGCAGTGGGCTTAAATTGCAGAAAGGGAGATTTAGGTTAAAACTTCCTAACTGTCAGGATAGTTAAGCGTTGGAACAAATTACCTAGGCAGGTTGTAGAATCTCTATCACAGAAGGTTTTTAAGAACAGGTTAACTCATGCAGGGAACTGGGCTAGATGACGTACCGAGATCCTTTCCATTTGTACATTTCTATGATTGCTATATATCCAGCTGCTTATCGTCAAATCTGCTAAGTGTTCTTGGATTTCAAGATCTAGAATCCTATACTTACTATTTTATTTACTATATTATAAGGGATAAGTGGATCACTTGAAAGCATGCTGCTTTTGCTTTTTATTACTGAAATGTGATGCCTATGGCTACTATTACTTTGATGCTAGACCATGGACAAGGAAATACTCAGCAATGCTTAAAAAAAATTGAGCCTAATGTTCTGCTCTCAAGGCAGCTAGCTGAGAATCAGGCTCCTCTGGTTTTTATTTAACTCCAGCAGGAGGTAATGCATTTGATTTATCAAGCAATGTCAGACTTGCTTAGAAAAAGCCCGGGAGTCACGACTAAGGATACAATGGTAGTAATGGATACAGCATTTGAAAACTTTGCTTTCAAATTGTAAGAAGCTGAGAGGAAAATTTAAGTCATAAAGATAACAATCAATGGTGCAAACTGAGATTCCAACTCACAATACCAGAAGCTGTTAGCTGCTGAGATATTGAACTGATAATCTGGAAATAACCTAAGATTAGGAAATATAAGGTTGGTGGGGCTCCTGAAGCCTTGGAGCCAAGATATTCTTTTTTCAGTGAATTATAAAAGGTGCCAGGAATGGTTCTCTACTTCTTCAACAATGTACTGTACTGTACATTCTGATTCATATCATACCCATGAGAAGGTCCTTGAGAGACCTTATGCAACTCTTGTTCTGAGAAACAAAGATTTCAAATAATAATACTTTGATTTTATTGCACATTGCAGCTATAGGGCTTAAGAGCATTAATACATTTGAGCTTCACAATACCCTGGGAGGTCATTATTTTCCCTCTTTTACAGGTGGGAAACTGAGTCACCATCATTGCATCACAGATGAGAGATTTGGGCTCATAATTGACAAGTCATGTGACTAGTCAGTAAAGTTCTATTGTTTACCTCCTCAGAGGTGAACAAGAATGAGGCCTAGAACAATGTTAACCAATCAGATTACATATATGAATTAACTCTCCTGGTTTCACTGAATTTCTCCAAACTATTATTCATCTTTCAGCTAATCATATACTGAATGAAATGAAAATTTCAGCTTCGCAGCTTGCTCATCAAAAATGAATAATAGATTTTAGGGATCTTCTAACTTTGTTTAAAGGGACAAAATATTGTACTTTTGTCTACAGTGGACAAATTTCACTGAAGAAGACATTCAGAATATACATAGCATCACAAAATTTGTGGCCAGAGTCACCAGGCAGCACTGTTATACATAGTCTTCCAAGTTCTTAGCATGGGAGAAAACGTTCAATCTTGGGAAGACACGCTGTGATGTTGTTTCTTGTTATGCAACATTCTGTATACAGGTTTTGGGAGAGAGAACTGTGTGAGCAGCTGAAGAGTTTGCTGTCTGCCTTGGTCTCTGATTAGAGTTAATTCTTGAGGCAGAATTGCTGTCTGGGAACCAGGCATTGGTGATGGTCTGAGATTCCAGAAATAAGGGATTGTCCTCCATGCTGCTTGTGACCACATCTGTTGCAGGACTGGTGCATATGTATAAATAAAGCAAGTTACACTTGGAGTGCATCACTGATTTCTCCTCCACTGGGAAGTTGACCTCAAACTCCTGACATCTGCTAACAGTGTGGCAACACTATTGTCAGGAGAAGGGGCAACCAGATACTGATTTAATTTGTTGAATATCAAGATTTATTGTTGGTAATTTATTTTCGTGTCTCACAAATGTGGCTTGATATCCACTATAGCATATTTAGCATGAGACTGAAAAGTAGGGGTCTGGAATATACCTTGTTTTTCCTGCTAGGTTAAGCTTAAGGTTAAAGAGTGGAGTCCAGACTTACAATGTACCACTATTTTCCACATGGATGTTGCAGCCATTCTAGATAAGAACATTATTCCCACTGTGTTGGATGGGTTTTATATGATGATATAAACATGTCAATTAGTATTTCAATTAGCATCTGTGACTAATCCTGCCCATGCTGGGAAGTTGCAGTATGTGAGTTTCTTACCAGAGGGTATGTTTTTGTTACTTTATTATTCAAGTATAATACCAGTTGACAACTACAATAGCAGGGGATAGGACAGAAAATTACAGGGTTTCTTTTTAATGGAAAATGAAGGATTGGTGGGAAGCATTGCAGTGGAAGGCTAGGTCTTAATTCTCCTGTATTATAGAATTCTACATTTCACTGCACATTATTCATCAACTCCCACACACCTTCTTCTAAGTACTTTAGAATTCCAAAGTTCCTGTGAACTTTGTCAGGGATTTTGTGATATCTCTAGTTTTAGACTCATATTATATTGCTTTTCTGATGCTGTCCCTACCTAAAAATCCAATAAAAATAAAGGGCCTGATTTTCATTTACACTAAAGTCCTATTACATTGTTCTGGCATTAGATATACCCACTGTAACTACTTCTAAAACGGTGTATAGGGGCCTTTGTAGAAATGAGAATCAATCCCAAATATTTTAAATGACATTTGTGTATGTTAATACAATTTATGTCTACATGTTCAGATTACATCATTTTCATAGTATGTTAACATCAGTGTTACATTTTCCTCCCAGACCTAGCTTGATGCAAAGTGTAGGAAGAAGGTATCATTTTTTTTTCTCATTTTGCATTATTATCTTTATGCCAGTAGAGGGCACAAATTGTTAAATCCCATTATTATTGTACCTCGGATGTAATGCTAAAAGCAAGTAGCTTTATAAAAATGGATCAGGGAAAAAAAAATCCATCATTGGTAATGAGCATTTCATGGAGTTTGACTGTATTATCAGTGAGTCGCTAATACCAAGAAAGGTTATTTAAATAATTTTACATTTCTGAACTGGTTGGGAGTTATTAGAGAGTTCACTATTATAAAGGAATATTTTGGGCTCTGGGATTAAAGTAAAGAAAGATAACAATAAAGAAATGGTAATAGCAACAATTAGAATAAGACCAATCACATTGTGATTATAAAGCTATGAACATGCTTTTGCTGCTTTTAAATACTAAGTGTTAGAATTTTTTTTTAAAGTATTTAAAATTATCTATAGCTGTATAGTACCCCTGTAAAGGGAAACTGATGCTGGTCTAATTTTTCACTGTGTTACTCCAGTTTGATCCCAGTGTAACTGGACTCAGCCAGTGGTGAGTCAGACCCACCGGACTTAAAATTGACAAATAAAATAGCAGTGTGGAATTTTATTAGTAGTGTATATTATGATGTTGTCTCTATGCTGTTTACTTTTGCTAAGTCTATAAAGGACACCACATTCAACTGATTAATGATTTAATTGCAGTTGTAAAGGAACCAAGTAATTAACACGAAGAGAAGAATATAAAGTAGCATGGGGTTTTAATGAAATACAGTAAGTACACCAAGAGTTTATTTTCTGGCCAACGTCTATAAACTTTTGAACATAGCCATGTGTGAGATTTCAGTGACTAGAAAACCTACTAATAGATTTAATCTAACCCTCAAACTGGAGACACTCTGTCTTAGCCAGCACAGTGCTTGCAAAAAGCCTAATGAAATTATTGAACAATGCATAAAACTGACAGCCCCAGATAGGGCCAACCTTGGTGGTAAGGTCATAAGAGGGATCAAAACAGCTAAAAGTATCAAGACCTTGCCAAATCATACTAAGCAAGGTTCCGGCCAAATCATTCTGCATTGTAGCAGGAATAGTACCAAGGGACCGTTGGCTTGGCAGTGGGCTTAGAATAGATAATAAGGAAAAAATACAGAAAGCGAGTGAGTAATGCATGGATTAGAGAATAGCTGGTTCTGGTAGAGTTTAAGACTGTGCAAACTTTTCAAACTAATTTTTGGTTCACAACTTTGTGAACCTTTCCCCCCTGTAATTTAAACCCATGTTCCTCACCTCTGGCCCTTGGCAAAGAGGAGTAAAGTAGGGGAGAAAGAGAGATTTTCTGGCCACTGTAGTTACTTTTTAAACTTTGCCAAGTGCCCTGCATACCTAGGAGCAGAATAATCCTCTTCATGGAGCTGGCGTCCAGAAAAAACCTGAATTTTCAACCTCTACTTTCTAATCCAGCTCATCACAACTTCCCCAAATCCCCCTGAAATTCCACATGCTATATCTCATCCCAAGGTAGAGGGGGTACCCTTTCTCCCTTTCCAAAAGGTAAGTTTGGAAATATAAGAAAAGGCAGTTTGGGTGCTTTATGCCTCTCCAGCAGCATACAGCTGATACAACTGTCTGTCTTTAAACACCTACCTGAGAATTCTTTAATATGGAGAATAATCTGGTGGTATAGGGTTGGCATGACAGTTTCTATGCAACCTCCTTACAGCCCCTGATATATGGGTGACAGCTGGGAAAAGGAGGGAGTGGCCAGCAAACTGCTGTATCCAGTCCATGGTTGGCTGCTGGAATGGCCCTTTACCATGGTTGGGGGCCATTACCAAACCAGTGTAATTGAGAGGAGCCCACAGGCTACACTAATTTGTGCCTGACCCTCGGCTGGCACCTGATGGCCCCATGATCTTGGAGAATATTTACACATAGGGGGCCTTATAACCCCCACTGAAGACAGTGGGAGTATTTACACCGATTTTAAAAAGGAGTTATATCAGGATATTAAATTGCATCTAATCTGCAAGAAGGGGAGACTTTTTTTCCTAACACGCCCAGGACCTTAATGCCATTCCATGGAATTCACTTGGCAGAACCTCCAAGACTGCTGAAATCTTAACTCTGGAGTTGCAGATATGTTTTATGTTTAAAACAACTGGTAACCTTTTCCTGATACTCCACAGCCATATATTGTTCGGGTTTTTTGGTTGGTTGGTTTGGGTTTTGAAGGAATTCTTTGTTTTTATTTTTTGCCTTTCACAATAGAATTTCTCACTTTGGTCTCCAGGGTATTCCCTGATTTGAGACACTCTATAGTTTATTAATTATTTTAGGCTTGGAAAGATTCGATTTTTCCTTGGTAAATGCCAATCTCACAAGAAACACACAAAACTGACAAAAATATTTCCATTGATAACTGTAATTTACAAATAGGCAAAATAAGAAAAATGCTGCTTGAGAATTTACTGAAGTTTGATCCATGGTTATTTACTTCATATGTTTTGACATGTGATGTTGGCAGTTTGTTTTTTAACGGTTATCAAGCTTTTTCAATCTCAGAGTCTATTGTCATTAAATCATTATTGTCTAATTTCCCCTTCCATCTGCATAATTTCCAGCAACTGTGAAAAATTATATAGATATGGGGTGGAAGCATAAAACCCATCATTTTGTGCAAGTATGACCCCGTAAATTGATATAAATTGAACGAATCCTTTAAAATAAATATCAATATTACCTGTTATATATAAAACAAATTTTGCCAAGCCTAATTATTTTATACTGCTAAGTAATTATGGTGATGTGTAAATGTGACTTTCCATGACTGGCACGGATTCTGGCATAAGTCTTACACCAAATACATAGTGCAGGAAGCAGGACACCGTACCAAATGAGTGGGTGGATGATGGAAGATGTTCATTAATCAGGAATACCTTGAAATCTATGAGAATCTTTCCATTAACTTCAATCAACTTTTGATCATGACCCAATGGCCTAAATTTCCAAAGAAACAATAAGATGGAAGGCAAATTTTTATGGCCTGACAGCAGTAAGAGAAAAATAAACCAGTCTAAAAGGGAGCATTTAAGTTTTCTCATTCTCCACGGAAGAAGTGGAAGTTAATGTCCTTTTTAAAAACCATTTTGTAGAGAGTATTATGGTGAATTGGAATTGGAAGAATGTTTGTAATTGGGGTTGTGTTGATCATTTAAATGTAATGAGGAAAGTGACACTAAGTTTAAAACAGATATTCATGAATGCTGGTCAGAGTTCAGGGTGCAATTTCCAGTTGGAACTCAGTTTGCAGAATTGGGTATGTCCTCTGTAGGGAACATGTATTATCTTTTGAGATTTTTCTTGGAGAATGTTTGTTCAAGTCTTAATATTAATTCCCTTGTTTTTTAAGGTGTGTGTTTGTTTGTTTTTTAGTGGTGGTGGTGGTAGTAGTAACTTTAACTTCCTCACAGGTAATTTTTTATTTTAATTTCCTAGGGATTTTTTTTAAATTACTGTACTTGTAATAATTTAGCTCCTGATGCATGGCACCAAAACTGCCCTCACTCTAGGATGCAATGATGTTTGACACATAGGTCATTAATAACCCACCTTCCTTATTATCTCGGTTGAATTAGTGTCTGGATTTCCCTGATGTTGCCTATAAACTCCTTTTGCACCAATAGGCAATTTGTATCGGTTATTACTGGCACAGATTTGTTTTTCTTTTAACTGTATAGTTTTCAGCATTATTAGAGCCTGATTCAGAAAAGCCTACCTAATCAGGACAGACTAAAGTATATGTTTCTATAGGGATAGATTTAAGTACAGGCTTAAACATTTTCCTGAATTGGGTGTCCTGGTTCCCCCTCTTGCATCATTTATTCCTAGATTATAGGCCAGAATGGATCATTGTGATCATCTACTCCAGGGACCGGCAACCTTCGGCACACTTCCCACAGCCCCCACTGGCCTGAGATGGCGAACCACGGCCAGTGGCAGCTGCCGTCGGCCGAACCTGCGGACGCTGCAGGTAAACAAACTGGCCCGGCCCGCCAGTGGCTTTCCCTGACGGGCCGTATGCCAAAGGTTGCCAATCCCTGATCTACTCTGACTTCCTGCATAACACAGGCCACAGAACTTCCCTGAATGGATTCTTGCTTGAACTACAGCATATCTTAAAAAACATCCAATCTTGATTTAAATATTTCCAATGGTTAATTTAACCTGAGAATTTCTCAGGCACCCATCTAATTTGGGATTAATGCTGTTTTTCATTTCAGGCGCCCATTGCTCAGCATTATTTATGCTCATTGTCTGAGTATCATATGTATATGGATGATACAAAGTTTAGATTTAACTGTTTTATGCCTTTTGTTTCAACCTCTTTGGAACACCTGAGGTGTTTAATAATGACCTTCTTGATGTTACTACCTGGATTTTCTAATGTTAAGAACTCTACCACATTGTTGTAGCACCATTCAGTGGTTGCATGAGAACAAAAGTGCTGCTTAATAAGCATCAGTAGTGATTAATTGCTTGATTGGCTGAATTGATGAAGAAATCTTCCCAATGCTTATATCCCCCAGTGACTGTATTGGTTTTGATAAATCACCTGCATGTGATTAATAGTTCTCAACTCACTCTCAAGTCTACCTTTTAATATTTAGCATTTCACATGGAAAGAAGCATTGCACAGGTGCAAAAATACTTATAAAAATAAGGTTCCTGGTAAATGCTTTTTAGTATAATGAAGAGTCAGTGAATATACAAGCGTGTTAAGTGATGTTCCCTCTAATTTTTGACAGGCTGTGTGGGTAAAAAATTTCTTCTGTTCAAATTTTTGTGCGTGCGGTGTTTCGCCGTGTGCGCAGGGTTTAGGATCTGTGTGCACGCACAAATGTGCACAGCTTAGAGGGAACAGTGGTGGTAAGAACAAGGGCAGAGGCAAGCCATAACCACGCTGAACACAATCACCTAATGACATCGATCATACTCGAGAGTGTGTTGCTTTTTAAGAATAATTCTTCACAGATCAGAATTTACTGACCACCAATCTTTACCTGCAATGGCTATCCACAGCTTTCCTCTCCTGCTTTCCAGCCCTGCACAATAAGCCCTGCAGAAGAATATTTTAGATATAGTCTGAGTCCTTATGTCTTTTTAAAAAAAATGGTGAGGGAAGACGAACACTACATAAAGCAGAAGTTTGTCTTACTAACATATGGTATCGCCTCTCTCCTTTTAGAACTTCAGTATATCCCTGTGCCATTGTCAATACCAGCTGCTCTAACAATATGGGCTGCATTTTTGAAGAAATGGAGCCATTAATCCAGAAAAACTCCTGTATTCAGTAAACGGTTGGATTATTTAACTGTCACTCCACTAGCACAAGAGAAGAATAAAAGAAAAATTGAATTTTGTAATAAAACCTGTTTTACTAGATTAGAAAAAAATCACATGCCCTTTCCTCTAGCTTTTAAGGTTGCTGAAAAATGTCTGTCCCTTCCACAAGCTTACCAGTCAGCCCTAGATACTAAGTTTGTTTCTGCTCAAGGTGGCCAATTAAAAGCAAATGCTAAGAACTGATCCCTGCATTTTCATAGATAAGACCATTGCAGGTAGAAACTCTGGTATGTAGGAAATGGATCATATTTTAATGCCTAATATCTGCTGATCTGATTAACCCCACATGTTATAAAAATGAGTGTTTGCTAATGTACAAGTAAAAACAGACAAGACACCTAAAACTTTAGTGTGGTTCTCTGTCACTTATTCCTGATAACAAATGCTATCCTCCTCCTCTCTCTCCCATAGTTCCCCGATTGCTTTTAAATTTCCATCTAACTACACATTAAATCATCCCACCATTTTAATTTTCTCTCTCCAGGAGTTCAAGATATTGTATATCAGTTTGCAATCACTCAGCACTCAACCTTCCTATTACCCTTTTCTTTCTCTACCATGTGCTCTGCACTACAACTGCACGTCATTCACACCCTTTCATTATTTTCATATTAGTCACCCTGGTCTGATCCAGGCCCTTTCTACATTTGGACCAATTTGCACCAATATAACTGATTAGTTATTACATTTGTGCAAACCCCTAATGGGGGGATGCTACACCAGGGCAAGGCAGGGCTTATACTGGTGCAGTTTAAGTCAGTACCATAATGAATTTCCTTATCCTACTGTATTGGCCTTTCATTAGCCTTCGCCTCTTACTCTCCCACCCCCATTACAATCACCGGTTCAGATGACCCACTGGTTGCAATGATGGAAGCACTAGTGGAGACAACAGCATAGGATTTTTCAAAAGGCCTCACCCAAGGTGGGATTTTCAAAAATGGTCAGCGATGGATGGCCTAATTCTCCTGCCACTGAAGTTAGTGGTAACAGGAGAATTAGGCCATCCATCGCTGAGCACTTTTGAAAATCCCACCTTGGGTGTCTATGCCCACTGTTGTTTTTAACGAAGTATCCCCTCGACCTGTCATGAGCAGGGTTAGATCACATGGTGGTAAAACCACTGGCAGCAGCAGGCGCTGCATTCGCACTAGTGCTCCTGCAGCGTTAGCAAGAGCAATGAGGTGAAATGATTTTGTGGGCAAGAAGCAGCGTGGGATGCAGCTGCAGTCGTCCTAGCTAGTTCTCAACACTGCCACTACACGCAGCCTACAAGTTCTCCTGTGCTTTAAAAAATGAGCACGTACCGTCATCAAGATGTGGACGTCATTCAACATTCAACATTCCAATCTTGTTTCCATAGGCCACTGAAGACACTGATGACAATATGCTCTAGTAATACTTGGTTTTGATAGAGAATACATAGTCTCTACTTTGTGCATGATGTTGTAAATACCAGTTGGGTAAGGCTTTGCAAAAATGGGCCTCGCTGTGATTTAAGGAGATGAAAATTTCTTAAAAATTAGAAGACTTCTACACGTTCGATACAACACCAAAAACAAACAAAAAAAACCCAAGGCAGAAAGTGCAAGACTTTCAAACAACATTGCAATGTATTTGGAGCCATTGATTTAACCGCAACCAGAGCCTCGTGTATTTTGTTGGTAACTTAGCACGCGTATGTAGTAGCCCTTTCCATCCACCAGTCTCAAAGAGCTTTACAAAAAGTGTTACCACCCACCATCTCGCAGATGGGGAAACTGAGGCATGGAGCAGTAGAAGCCCACATTTTCAAAAGTGGCCTTTACTTCTGAGCTGCTCAACATCTGGCACTCCATGTGGAGACTAAAGGCAATAAATTCTTCTCTCTCTGAAGCATCAGCCACTGTCAGTCCAGTGGTCCAGGATCCTCTCACAGATTTTCTGTTTCCATTTTTGCCAATGGATTATATATGATTTTTGTAGGGGGAAAATTAGGTTTGGGCACTAGGAGGGGGAATTAATTAATCAGTGCTTCTGTCAATGGAGGAGAGATTGGCATATGAGAGGGGGAATATGGAAATGGCAACTGGAAAAAAGGTTGTGAGCAATTTTCACGTGGGGAGTTGTGGCAGCTGTGAACTTTGTCGCTCAGATATTTTGTCACTGGAAGTGCAGTATACCCCTGAAGACTGAACTAATAGGTTTTGTGAAAAGTGTATGACAGGAGTAGGCAGCAGGAATCCCTGATTCCAGTGGCTGAGTGCACAGGGGCAGTGCATGTTGGCTACAGGCTGCAAACCTTGGGAGCATGGTGGGAGGAGAATCATGTGAAATCAGGAAAGCCAGCCATGATGTTTGGCGCGGTGTAAGTGTGTGTGTGTAAAATGGAGTCTACAAACCCCATAATGAACATAGAAAGTGGGGGTGGGGGGAGAGTCTCTCCTGTTTACAAGCAAGCAGCTTGATCACAACTGCTTGCTGCTGCCAATCAGAGGGGCAGAAAGGCCTGAGATAGCCTTCTGCATCAGGCTGCCTCCAAGAAAACAGGAGAGTCAGAGAGATTGAAAGCCCAAAAAGTGAAGGGCTGACAGGCTTAATTGAAGGTGAGGGGCCAGGAACTGACCTGATTGAGAGCAAAGTAAGGAAGGTCAGTCAAGAGAAGCTGAGGCCCCTTGAGAGTCCACCCCAAGAGGCGGTGACAGGGACAAGTGTCATTAAGGAATGCTTTTGTTCAATACATACTGTAGATCTATGCCAATAATGGATGTCAGGGGAGTTATTTTTTTTTAAAAGTTTGGTCTCACTAAGCATGAAATTTGGGAGTTTCTTGGCTGAGCTATTAAAATGCTGACACACCCATACCCGTCAACTTTCACCTTGCACTCAGGCTGGCTTTGCTTGTAAATCAAAGCTAATTTTTGTTGCCTGTTTAATGTTTGGGAAGTATTAATTAGAAAGCACTACAGTAGCCGCATATCTGCATATACAAGTTCTGAGATATGTCTAAAGTGACTCTTGAATGACTGGTGGAAATGAAAATTCATTAAGATGGAAGGAGTGCAGGACGTTCAATTAAGTTATTGTTATTATTAAACATTTATATTAATGGTAGCATCCAGAACGCTCAGACAGTAGAAAGGCATCATTGTGTTAGGTGCTGTACAAACACATGTGAAAGCATACTATTCGGCCTCTTAAGTGTTCACAGTCTATGAAGTGGTTCTTTCAATAATAGGTAATAGTCTTCGGGGGAGGGATAGCTCAGTGGTTTGAGCATTGGCCTGCTAAACACACCATTGCGAGTTCAATCCTTAAGGGGGCCATTTAGGGATGTGGGGCAAAAATTTGGGGATTGGTCCTGCTTTGAGCAGGGGGTTGGACTAGATGACCTCCTGAGGTTCCTTCCAACCCTAATATTCTATGATTCTCTTCCCTCTGCATCAGTACTGAATCAAAGCTCTAGTGTTGCATTAATGGACACTGTGATGTTCCTGAAGGTGCTGTTTTTTTTTTTTTTTCTAAACTGTAATACCAAGGCCTGACCACCTGTGGCCATTACAAGATCTCACGGGACTTTGTGCAAGTATAAGAGAGCTAACGCCAGCATGTAGGCCAAAACTCCAAACTAGGTAAACATATTGTGCCCAGGGAAAATTTAGCCTGACGTTGTGTTTGTGTGTGTGTGTGTGTGTGTGTATATATGAGTAATTCTTCCCTTCCCCTCCTCTATGTGATCATTGTGTTGTAGTGTTTTTGCTGCATTTCATTTCAGAGGCAGCTGCCTTTCAGTGCTGGACCGTCCTTACACAGAGATTCTAAACTTGCAATCAGCGCTCATATAAACTCCCCTTGAGGTCACAGGGCCAAATTAATTCTTGGTATAACTCCAGCAGAGGTTACTCCAGCCCAGATTTACCCTACTGTACTTTGGGATCCTGCCCAGTGTGTGGCACCATGGAGTGTTCAGTGATCACTGAGTGCCTCAAGGTGCTTGTAAGAGAACTGTTTTATTCTGTGCCTGGTTCCAACTGGCTGTGGATAACAAGACACTCATAGTGCTCTGCCCTGGCACTCTGGCAGGGAAAGCTCAGCTCTTAAAGCCACAGTCACCACAGGGTGAAAAGCATTATAGAAAAGTTATTACTGTTAGTTGCATAACACCTTCAAATAGGATTTCTAATGGAGAAGTCTGCTCAGCCTTAATTACAGGCACCATTACTATAAAAGCATAATCAGCCGGAGCCAGATTCAATAAAACCTCCATCCAGCTCCCACAGTGAGGTGACACCCATGAACTTGGTTTTATTTTTCTGGGGGGACAGCCCAGAAATTCGATGGACTTTTTATTTAAGCCTGGATGAGTCACGGTTTTTTGTAAATATCAAGGTTTCCGTTTGCTCGGAGTCTAGGAACGGAGAGTCAAGACATGAGCCCCACAAGGCAATCTCCTCATGGCACCCGCAGACATGCCCTTCTTGCTTCTGTCCATGTTGCACCACCTTGGCTAATGCAGTCGGTTCATTATTGCGCCGGTAAATTCTAGTAACGCTTCCCTCGCGCCGCTGCCCCTGGACTTTCAATTGCTTTAAATCCCTCCCAGCACTAATCAGCTTTTACCAGAACATGCAAAGCGAACGAGGTTTTACTTTTTATCGTGCAGGAGGCAGAGTCTAGTTATTCCCCCCGCCCCCTCAAAATGTGCAGCCAGGGGCTCAAAGGAATTAACCCTCTTGCTATTTGAAAATAGCTGTGCGCTTCTTTTTAAGTCTCTCTCCGTGCCGAAGGACGACATCGACACGGCTGCAGGGGGTGGCGGCACTGGGTAAGGAAAGACCGGTCTGACTGGGGTGCAGAATGATTTGGTACCCGGAGGGAGGGGAAGGCACCCGGCTGGAACACCGGATTGTCCCGGTCTCCTGTTTACCAGGGCGAAATCAGCATGGGATTGGGTGCTCACATTTGCCACATCGCAAGCTAGGAACGGTGATTTCCGTAGAGAGCAAAGCAAGGGGCTCGGATGCAATTGCGTGGCTTTAAAAAAAAAAAAAAAAAAAAGCAAACGGGCCCTTCGGCAGCAGGCGAGCCGGTGATTGCTGAGTGATAAAACGAACGATTAGTAAAAGCAACGACTTCCCTTTTCTCTACCCCTCCTCCCCCACATCTCTCCCTCCCCACACCCGCACGCGGAGGGCAATCAGCGCGAAGGGATGCCGAGGGCCGGAGACGCAGGCACAGGGACGGAGAAACGCCCGCAGCTCACCCCAGACTGCGACAAGAAATAACCAGGGAGACGGAGCTCGTGAAAGGCGCGGGGAAGGACTTGAGCAAGTTTCCTGCCGTCTGAAGTCCCCCCGCCCAGTTCTCCCCAATCCGGCCGAAGTATCTTCATTGGAGGGCCCTTTACACGCTCCCCCCCCCGCACCCTTCAAGCGGGGTTCGGTCTGGGGGGGGGGGTGGCAGCAGCTGCCGTTTCCAGGCTCACCCCCATGGGGATCCATCCTCTGCCCACCCAGGCGGCTGCAGGGCACCTGGGCGTTTGCCCGTCTTCTCCCCCGACCTTAACCCAGCCTCCTGCCCCGGCGCTCCGCCCGCGCCCCGGCGTGGGGGCAAAGCCCAGCGAAGGCGCGCTGGCCCCGGCCCTTTGCAAGCCCTGGCCCCTCGCCGCCGCCAGCCCGCGCGTGTGTGTGTGTGTGTGTGCGCGCGTGTGCGGGGGGGGCCCGCCGAGCAGGCCTCCCCTCGCTGGGGGCCCAGAGCTCCGGCGGGCGGGGGCTGCTCGGCGCAGCCAGCGGCGAGCCCCGTCGCGCGGCTGGCGACCGGGGGCGGGAGAAGGGAAGCGGGGGGGGGGCCCGGTGCGGGTTCGATGCGCCGTCGCCCCTCCCCGCTCCCTGCCCCTCCCCGCCTCGCGCGGTGCTGGAAGGGCGGCGCTCCGGGCTCCGGAGCAGGCAGCGGGCGCCGCAGGATTACACTCCGCTGCTCCCCGGGACCCGCCAAGGTAGGTGGCTCCGCTGCTGCCGCGGGGCGCGGGCAGGGGGGGTCGCCCGGGGGGCTGGTCCCGGCCGGGGGCTCGCTGGGGGACAGCGCCGGCGCCTGCCCCGGGGCGGGAAGGGCCCTTGCGGGGGTGTAAACTTCGGGGAACAAAAGTTGGGCTGGTGCCGGCTAAAGTCCCGGGGAAGTGTAACCCCCCCGGGGCGCTCGCTTCGCCCTGGTACCCGGCTTTCCGGGAGCCGGGGGAGCGGCGCGCCCGCTGGCAGAGCAAGTTCTCCCCTGCCTGCTTCTTCTGGCAGCCTGACGCGCTGCCTCCGGTGTGCAGCCGTCCCTTTCGCCGCTTCTGCAGGGCTGTCTGGATCGGGCGGCTCGTCTCTTGTACCTCCCGCGTGGGGCAGCGCTCTGGCTCGGCTCGGCGGCCGCGAAACCCGCAAGCTCCTGCGGGCAGAGCCCCCTCTTTTATTTGTTTTTTGTTCGTTCCCACCCAAACTCAGTCCTCCGCAGGGGTTTCCAGGTGGAAGCTCTCCCAGGCGCTGTCTGAATGCAGCCTGGGTTTGCTTCTGTCTTCTCATCTTTTCCCTCCTCCCCTGGTGTTAATATCTTTTAAAAATGTTAAGTTCCTGCGTTGCTATGGTTAAAGCAGAGCGGTAAGAAGAACATGCATTGCTGGGCTTGGGTGTAAGCAACGGCAAATGAAGTTTTATCAGAGCTACAGCTTTGTGAGCGTTAAAAGCATGAGGAGGAGAAGTTTGTAACAATCAAGAGAAATGCTTTCAAGGATAAGAATGAGGTCAGAAAATCTGACAGATGCAGTGCGTAAATTAATCACGGTAAAATAGATTTAAGAAGAAGTGGGAGACCGGTGCACCAGAGCCCTGGCTGTGCCATCCCAACGGAGATCAGTGTCACACATTGACAAAAACTCTGATTTGGATATAGATTATAATTAGTAAAAAGAAAAGGAGGACTTGTGGCACCTTAGAGACTAAACAATTTATTTGAACATAAGCTTTCGTGAGCTACAGCTCACTTCATCGGTTGCATTCATCCGATGACGTGAGCTGTAGCTCACAAAAGCTTATGCTCAAATAAAATTGTTGGTCTCTAAGGTGCCACAAGTCCTCCTTTTCTTTTTGCGGATACAGACTAACACGGCTGCTACTTGGAAACCTGTCATTATAATTAGTATTAACCAGTGATTCATAGGCTCTATGTTGTTTAGAGGTTTTATTTTTCAATGACCTTTTGAAAGGACCATGTACCTTTATTTAAAAAAAATACTCTGGAGTTATTTTTCCACTGTGCCATGCTAAACACATTACTAAAAATGAAATAATTACTTTTTTCTTTTTACACAAAATATGATGCTGGCAGTTTCATAGGTTGTACAGTCATCTTCTTTAGCAACAGTGAACTGTGAAACATAATGCTGCTGTTCTAGCTGAACTGTCTGTGTTAGTTTCACTGAACAAATGTCTTCACTTTTACTTCTGCATGCACTACAGCAAAGAGGTTTTTCATGTTATTTTTCTTTCTTTAGAAGTTGTGTGTGTGGAATGTTTACAAGTTATATTTCCTACAGCACCAACCTACTCCTGCAGGGATAGAAATGAGGGGTAATATTTTCAAAACTGTCTGGCTGATTTGGGAGCCTAACTTCCATTAACTTTCAATGAGTCTTAGGCTCTTTGGTGCCTAAATCACTTTTGAAAATGTGACTGTAAAGCCCCAGTTCTGCAGTCTTTAGCAAATGCTTATTATCCACTGTGACCGCCCCATTCAAAAATACAATAGCAATACATTTATAGAAAAACTTCAAATGTTTATTTGCATTTAATTGCGCTAAAGTTTCTGTTTTGTTTACAACTCATACATAATTTCAGTGTATTCAGTTACTAAAGTTAAATTTCTCTCTCCCATTTTATTTAAAGATCTGCTCAGTCATGTGTTCTGAAATGCAAATCATTGTTTCAATTCTTATACTGAATGCTTAAAATCCACTAACAATTGAAGGGCCCCAATGTGAGTTGCTTTACGCCACCGTCTTTCTCGTCAATGAAAATGAGGGTGTTTGGCATTAGAGCTAGTCCAACATTTTCAGAATTCCAATGAACCTTTTTGCAAAATGTCTATGAAATCTTCCACACAATATTTCTTTGTTTTTTGACCAACTTATAGAATGGCTGAAAATTTTCAAAAATTTGAAATATCAATGATTTTCCCCCCTGGAAAATTAGAATGGATTTTCATCCAGTTCTACTTAGCATTTGAGGAATATATGTGGCACCTCTCAGTATCAGGTGTTAAATGCAAAATATTGTTCAATAGAGTCTCATTAATTATTTACTGGATCAAACTTGAACAAATACACTTTCTTCTCCTCATACAAACTTGCTCGTTTATTTCTATCACGTGGTTGCAAATTTTTTTAAAGACCTCCACCCTCAAACATGGAGAATCATAGGACTCACCCATGTTGCCTAAACATCTTGCAAGATATTACAGTAATTTTACACAACATTTCAGCAGTTAGCGACAGAAGACTTTGATTCATCTAGTCCATTTCTCTTCCCATGCAGAGTTGTTCTCCACCATATACTTTTAAAGCATTTGATTCAGTTTACTGTAGTTTGGCTGTTCTTTGCAGTTGCGGACTTTCTGCAATGATGATGTGGGTAAAGGCTTTTTGAGCTCTCTGCAGTCGAAATTTAGATTCGGATTCATCTACAAGAGCTTGAGCCAGTGGTGAAGTCCCAAGAGATCTGTGGTGTGTGCTCACCACTGCTGCTCGTGGTCCAGACCCCAACTCAGGGCTTGTCTACACAGAGCAGCAATGTGCATTATGGGGGAGGGGTATTATTTCTGAAGTGCACTCAAATGTTGAGCATTAATTGGTCTGTGCAGACCTTGTTTGTACACACGAAAAGTTAGCAAGACCTGTAGATCTACTGACCTGCATGTAACCTGTTTGAGACATGCCCTACTACCAATGACAGAGGTGGTACCAAATGCACTATATTCAACATATGCTGTTTCACTCAATGTGGAGTGTCCTGGTTGAAGCTTTGTAGATAGTTGAAGTTATATAGGAACTCAGAAAAACATCAGGAACTTGAAGAGATCGAGTAGTCAAACGGATTGGAAACTTGTTACAGGAAAAATGTAATCTTTGGCTCAAATTATGTGCCAAGTTTCAGGCCAGAGTGATTTGATTTCTAATTTTTTTTATAGGCAAGTAGAAACAACAAATAAGGGTTTATAATGGAATTGCTGACAGAATTTTATAGCATTGCAAATGGTGTTGCTACTCTGCATGCAAACATTGCTAGAAAGTTATTTATTATGCAAGAAGCTTTGTTGCAAAGGAGTTTGGAACAGATACTTTTAAAAGGCATTTTTGAAGGAAATATTTAATAGATATGATTAATTCTTATTGAAGAAATACTATTGAATTGAGAACCTATTTAAGGGGCCCAATTCTTTTTGCATCTGTGTATTTGAGGGCAGAATTGGGTTTTAGATGAATTACACTGATTCTATAATAGTTCTGTTCAAAGCTATTAGGAGATACAAATATTATAATTTATTAACTAGTGCATTCACTGTGGGCTAAAACTAGATATGCAGAGTTCATAACCTGGGACAAACTTTATTTGCCACTTAAAAATCGTTTGGCTTCCTAATAGGAGTAACAAAGAAAAGCACTTCTTGTTTTCAGATGAATTTATGCATTCCTATAACTGAGAAACACTTTGATGTGAAGTATAATGTAGCATCTGATTAGTATAAAAAGAGTCTATTTTTAAAAATATGGTGTAATAATAATACCTAGCTTTTCTATAGTGCTTTTCATCAGTGTATCTCAAAGCATTTTCCAGTCTTTAAATGTCATATCTTTGAAAATTCTCCTTGAAGTCAATGTAAATGTAAGGGCTGCAGACGTTAGCCTAAAGATTTTTACTATATTGGATGTGAATGTGTGTTGGCGGCTACAGTGAATGGGTTAACTGGATCTCTGACATCTCCTGGTCTCTGAGTGCGTTCCCCTCTGGTACTGTGCCTCTAGTTTTCACCTTTCTTTTGGGATGAAATCGCATGATTTTCCCATTGTCAGACTAGCCCTTGGGCTGCATTCCCCTGTGATCAACTGTGATTACCTCAGCAGGCTTGACTTCTCTTCAGTGCCTGTGCATCTGTTCCCTCCAAGAGCAATGACAGTGGTAATCAGTGACCAGACAGCCTTCTTAAAGCAAAGTATTACTTATTTAGAATGAAACCTAGAAAAAACAGATCTTAAAACAACAAACCAATCTGTGTGCCTAGCTGCCTCTCCCTAAGGCTTACTCTCTAGGTCTAGGTCTTCAGACACTTATTGCAGAGTCTTTTGGTGTGTTGGTGTGTCCCTCTGGACAGCTCCTGACAGATGATCCCCATCGTCCTCTCCTGAGAGGGCGTTTTAATTGTTTAGTGTCCAGCCCAAAGGGACACAGCTATTTAGCCAGTCTGGGAGTCTGGAAGTATGCCCTTGTTTGTAATTGCTCCCCAGTGTTTGTTGGGAGGTTGGCTTATCTCTATCTATTGTGCATCAGGTCATGTTGCTCTGCTGCAGTGCTAAAATGGACTGAAAGCTCTAGCATAACAGCTGCAGCGGCTCAGTTAATCCTCTCAGTTCAATCCCACAAAGTGGGTTGTTTGAATAACTGCTTGTTTGCAAGAATAATGCAACCCAATGGGTTTTATCAGTGTGACATGAACGTAACGTAGCCTTGCAGGTACTAGAAACGTTAAACTCCGATTTGCACATAAAAATGTCGCTATTCTAAAAAAAAATAAAAGGGAAGTGATGAGATTACCACTATTCTTGTTGTGTGTGAGTAACCTATAAACATAGGGGGAAAGGGGAAGAGGTAGAGTCATTGGTTATCAAAAGAGAGTGTGGAAAGTGGGTGGAGTAAGCTCCTCATTGGATATCAGAAGGGGAAGTGAGTGGAGCTCTGGATTCATTAGGAAGTGGGGCTTGGTTTATTAGGCACTTCTGGAAGGTGGGAAGTCTAGTATCTGGTTTTATATCAAGCTAGTTTGATTGTCCACATTTTTCCAGTGTTCCCAGTGCTGTACTATATACTAGGTGGTGGTTTCTTATTCAAAGACTAGTAAGGGTGGAATCTGCTAATTGATATTGCAAATGCGTGACTCCAGATTGCGTGATTGTATCTGATTCAATGGGCCTAAAGTTAAAAGAAGAGACAGGAAACAGTTTGCTGAATGGAATGATGTAATGAAAATAGATAACTCTTCTAACGGAATGCTTTTGTTGAGAGTTTTTACATAGTAAGATAGAACAGATCCATTTTCATTTCAAAACATGTAGAAAACCTGTTTCTTGGGATTCTTCAAGATTTAATGTACTATTGCAGAAATCAGTCTACTGAAATGGAAAAGCAGAATATGGGTTTTTATGAGTCCGTAACTGAAGTGTGTTCAGTGCCACCAGTATTGCCATCAAAACATACTTACAATTTAAGTCCCTCTCCCAGACCTTCTAGCAGATCTTCAATATTAATTTCACTCAAGAACAGTCTCCTTCAAATGAGAGAGAGGGAAAAAAAGGCAAAGGTCAATTGGTGATTAGGCCACTTAAAAGCAATTAAAAGGCGAAAACTTGAACTTGACAAGATTGAAATGATCTTTATGCCAACACCAATACCTTCATTTGATCATAAAATGTCCAGTCAAAGAAATTATTCAAGCACATTGCGCGGGATACACTTTTTGGGTCAGATTTACACTCTCACATCCTGTAGCAGGTGCTGTAAGTGAATAGAGGGAAAAGTTAAATGAATCATCATTGATGTGTGAACATAAGAAAGGACCAAATAATAGCGACAGGCATCCACACGGGGGGAAAGCTCATGGTATGGATTCTATGTGCAAAAAGAAAAATGCAGACTGTTGTGTCTAAACCATCCAAATCCTGACAAAATATGACAAGGAAGACATTTTGTAGACATGATGACAAATGATCAGAGAACTCTCCAACTCCAATCATCTTAAATTTATGATGTATGGCTATGCAACAGGTGACTTAATCCTGAGTACCAAGGAATACCTAACACAGCCCTAAGTCAAGCTGCAGATCTTCCAGAGTTCTTTTGCATGCACCAACTACCTAATGGTTAGTTGATTGGAAAAAGGAAGAATAATACCCCAACTTCTCAATGACACTTGGTGGAACTCTTAGGTAGATTGTTTTTTTTAATCCAGAGAATATGCATATGTTGAAATTTGCACTGGGAAGGAGGAGAATTTAGATCAGAACACAGGGGCTTCCTGAGAGAGCTACTACAATGTTTTTGGAAGGACTTGACAGATTACAGGCTTACATGACTTTCACAGTCTCTGTGGAACTGTAGGTTGATCTAGTTAATGACAGTGGACTGGAACCACACAGGGATAACCTTTTTTTAAATAGCAAGCCAATTCAGAGCATCTATGCAGCCTTTCTGTTACTTACCCAGCATGACTGATCCCAAATAAGAAGCTCATAGGTTGAGCTTAGATCAGGTAGAAGAATTAGAAATGTGGTTATCTTAATTTTTTTAACATTCAGGAATAAAGATCTAGATTTCTAAAAAATCTAAAGCTGAAAAAATTTGTAGTACCATTTAATGTTTTAAGCTATGTACTGTATCTTTAAAAAAAACTGATGCCCTAGTCTAAAGGAACAGAGGTTACATAAGAAGAAATTTTCTTCCTACGGACAATGCATAAGGCTACTGCTCTTTAAACTATATGTGTTTAAAAATAAATTACTGACTGATGACATAGTTGTTGTATTGTGCGTTGTATCCACTCTAGTAATTATTATTCCTACCTCATAACATTTAGAATAAGCCAGAGACTGTTCCAAACTGCAGTCTGAATTTTCAAGAAGAATTCACCTTATGTACAACTGGATAATGGTTGATGATGATCCACACACATAATTCAGTGGGATTATGGAATGTGAATGGCAAGAAATGACTTCCAGCCGCAAGGCTATGTGTCCCCAGTGTCTGGTATCTTCATGCTTCACAATCAGTGGAATAACTTGCTATGTGAACCCAAGAAAACAGGACATTGCAACATGGGATGCAAAAGATCCATGAGTGTATGTGGTTTTATGGGTCTTCCCCTCTCCTTCTTGTGGAAAACTTCAACTTTATGATGGAAAAAAAAAATTAAGTTTGGAAATGATGCCTTACGCCTCCCATTCTTCTTCATGAGCCAGGCTCGTTGGTTGGCCTATATCGCTCAGGATGACCAGGGACTCCCTTGATGCACCACAGCGGCCCAGCAAGTGGGAGAAAACCAGTCTGCTCTGGTGACTTTACTATTTGGATTAGTAGCTGACCTTCTGACTCCTTCCTGTCAGCTCCTATTGCCTTCATACAGAAGCTTTCTTCCCCCATTGGGGCACTTAATGCTGCCTGCTGTTCCTATCTGATCCTTTCCCCTACCTGTCAGTCTGTCCCTACAAACACACATACAGCCTTTCGAAACTGCCGTTCCCTTTTTTCCCCACAGGCTGCCTTTGCCTTTCTTCACTTCCCCTGCACCAAATGTTTGTTGTTTATTTTAGGAAGACACATACAATGTACGGTTTAAATGCGGGATGACAGGGACACAAACAAGTGGAGGCCCCAACTAAGTGGCTCTTCATTTGGGTCAGGTATTTTGGAACTTGCCATGATGTGTTGGAACCTATTAGCATGAACTCTTGTTTTCACACCTGGATGCCATGTTGTGCACTAACTTCCAGTACACTTCTGTAGAGAGTATTTAGCACGTAATTCTTGTTTTGTTTCTTTTAGGAACTAACAGGAATGTAATGCAGCTAAACTGATACAGCTCAAAATTTTTTAAAGTTCAGTAGGTAATTGATCCAAAATTGAAGAAGGATTTATTAGAAAACTTACTGAAATTGCGCATGAATTTTTATGATGTCAAAAATCCACGTTTCCTACAGAGGGAACCATTATAAGCTTCTGAGTAAATAATGCAGATCTGTAGGAATGAGTATACATTCCAAAATATGCATTTATTCACAACTCCTCTGTAGCCTCTGTGTTTTTAAAAGCTACTACATATTCCTAAATGCATTAGTTGCTCTCCGGTTTCTGAATTTTTAAGTTGTTTTAGAATTTTTATTTATAATTTGTTTGAGACGATAAACACAAGACAGTAGCCACTGTGTTAACCACAACCTTAAAAAACCCAGCGACAATCTGTTTAAATGTGTAGGTTTGTAGCAGAACTTTCCGCTCCTATTCTTAGTACGCAGTTTGATCTTTAGTCAGACTTAGGCTTGAAAGAATTAGATTTTTATCATTACATATTGGTAAATGTCTTTCAAAAAATATTGCCATTGATGATCAGATTTCCAGATCCGTGTAAAAGGGTGGCTTGCCCCTGGGTTGGAGAGCTAAGCCAGCCCTGATTGCAGGATGAGCCACACCTGGGTTGAATCAGAAGGAACTTGCAGCAAAGGGGAGGAAGCCCAGGAAACTGCAGCTGGGTCTGTAGATACAGTGGGGAGCAAGAAGGCTCCTGAATCAGGAGGGGAAAAGCTGACGAAGTAGGGGAGAGACTATGAGTACGTCTACACTGTAATTAAATACCCGTGGCTGGCCCGTGTCAGCTGACTCAGGCCAGGCTACTGGGCTGTAAAATTGCAGTGTAGATATTTAAAAGTAAGGAAGACTGCAGTCCGACCCCTAACGTCTGCACTGCAGTTAAACAGCCCCATAACCCAAGCCCCTTGAGCCCCAGTCAGCTGACATGGGTCAGCTGTGGGTGTTTAATTGCAGCATAGACATAACCTATAAAGACCAACTGGGATAAAAACTCTGTGAGTTTGTGTTTTGTTCTGGATTAATCAGAAGAGAGACACTCTAGTGTTGAGGCATAGAAGGCCAGTATGTACTGGAGGATTCAATAAATTGGACCCCAAGAGGGGATTTGTTAGAGCTATCTTTTGAACAACAAGAGTTCTTAAAAGGACCCTAAATCAGGGAAAAGCAGAACAGGGCTATGTCAAGGCACCCCTGGCCAGGAGGGGGCGCTTGGAAGTCAGCTACATGATATTACAATAAGCAGAGTAAGAAAAACGCTGCTCCAGAGCTTAATGGATTTGAATTTAAGGATATTTACTTTGTATATTTTGACATGAGATTTTGACAGTTTGTGTTTTAACAACGATAAAGCTTTAATTTTTTGAGTCGTTAAGTAATTGACCCCCCCTATAGTTTCTCGCAACAATGAAAATGTAAATTGATAAAAATTGAAAAAAAAATGCTTAAAATAAACATGGATGTTATCAGTCAAAGTTGTATACAAAAACTGAATTCTGCCAAGCTAGTTATACCATACTGCAGAAAGTTATACCGTGAGTGGCTCTGAATTACATTAAACCCAATAATATATATTTCTCTTAGCTAGCATGCTGTGAGATATAAGGCACTTTGAATGCTCTGTTCTTTGTTTTTTGTTTCTGTTAAACTGGAAATGTGCAAACTGTTAAGTATACAGGATTAGCTGTGACTATTCAGATCAACACTTATTACTATGAAAAGTGTTCTTACTTTGTGACTTTAGCAATTGGCAAAATTGACATTCTCTCCAGATAGTGTGTAATCCTGTTTATTTCTTCTGGCAGTAGGTTTTGCTTTCCTTAATGTGATTTTTAAAGTGACTAATGCTGAAATGACTAATGTGGACTTACATAAATAGACAGATGAAGTAAGAGTGCAATAAAATATTGGTTCCTGTATACTTTTTTTTCTGAAAGAAAGGTTCTCTGTGGTGAACTTATTTTCATTGTGCACCTTCTTGAAATGTAGATAGTGGATGGTGACTAAGAACTTTTTTCTTACACTGCATAGCCTTTACATTTCTCGACTGCAATTTGAGAAGAGTGCCGCATTTTGCGGCTACGCATTTGTACTTCGTAGATTTATAACTGCTTGTCACAGCTTGTAAAACCTTTGTGCAAATGAAGTCTGAATGCCAATATGGTGCCAGTAATTTTCCCGCTATCCCAGTGGGCCAATATGCTGCCTGATGCATTGTAATTTTAACAAGGAAGCTGAGGATAGAATACGATTTTTATACTGTATCTGCATAGCAAGGCAAAAAAAAGAAAGAAAAAAGTAATGGAATGCCATTTCTGCTTATTCTACTGTAGATCTATTTTAATGTTGCCTGGTGGGCAAGGGAACCCAACTCTCCCCCGCCCCCATCCCCGTGAAACCCTCAAAAAGGATAAATTGACTCAAATGGAGGCTTTTCATCCATCTTTTCTGAATATTTTCAAAGATGTGCCTCATTCAGTTTTCTTTATTTGCAGTAGAAAGTAGAAAATTAGAATTTTTTTGAAATTAAAAGCCTGTCTGTTTGATGCAACTTGAGTAAAACATATGCAACGGTTCTTAGGCATTATACAGCACAAGTGGCCTCAGATGTACACGTGGATGTCCTATTAAAGTCAATGTGGATCTTTGGGAGAAGTGTGATTGAAATGCATATTTAAGGCCTGTTCTACACTGGGGGGGAATCGATCTAAGTTATACGTGAATAACGTAGCTGAAGTCGATGTACTTAGATCTATCTACAGTGGTGTCTTCACTGCAGTAAGTCAATGGCTGACGCTCTCCCGTCGACTCTGCCTGCGCCTCTCGCCCTGGTGGAGTACCGGAGTCAACAGGAGAGTGCTCGGCAGTCGATTTATCGCGTCTAGACTAGACTAGACGTGATAAATCGACTCCCGTTGGATCGATCGCTGCCTGTCGATCCAGCGGGTAATGTAGACAAGCCCTAAGTCTCTCTAACTCGAGCACACAGTGTTGCTTTTGAAACTACATTACCATGTTTGTGATTTTGGGAGCGTTTTTTTCAGTCCGATAGAGCTTGATGCTCCCAAAGCAATGTTATAGCTACACACATTTAGCTCTTTTGTGAAATTACAATATAATCAATCACAACTGCTTATAGTTGTAGATCTCTTTGCAATAAGTCAGTGAAAATAATCAAATAGCGTTCCACAGTCTGACTTCATATAAAGCATGGCCAGTGTACCTTTTTGTTATGCGTGAGGTCAAAGCAGTCACTTGCTGTGTTTTACACTACTTGACTGCTTAAGGACCAATCCAGTTTAATCCAACATTAGGCAGGTCAGTAAATGATAAATTCTGTTTCACTTACAAGGATACTGATTTCCACAGTTCATTTACAGTAAATCTGTGCAGCCCAGGATTTGAAGGGATTCCATTTGTTGAATATTTTTGAATTCAAAGTAAAATGTGTGAGATGGAAAATGTCATGTAAATGTAATATAGTGTGTGTGGGGGGGACCTTTTTCACACAGAAGTCAGGAATTCAAATGTTTATGTTTCCCACAGTCACATAATTTACTTCCCTTGTGTATTTCAGAATAGAAACTGCTTTTGTTATCCAACTCGCATATGCTCAGTTATTTTGTTATCCAACTGGGGTGGGGACTAGACAAAACAACATCTTAATATTTTTTTCAATGGTGAGTCTCTTTCTGCCCCCGCCCTCCCCGAACTTGATGCCTCCTTTCTAACACAGTGCTGGTGTGTGTGTGTGTATTAGATATTTTATCTTAAAGCAGTGTTTCTCAAATGCGGCCACCAGGGGCTTTTATTGAGGCCACAGCCTCCTGGGCTGTGATTGTGGGGTGGGAGCAAAGTAGCAGCCCCTTCCTGTTGTAATACCTTGGTGTTGGTTGCTGGGGCTGCCAGCAGGGGTTGGGCTCTGCCACCCTCCAGAGATACCTGAGGCACAACGCTGGAGAAGCTGGCAGCTGGTGAGTTCCTCACCTTCCCAGGGGCAGTGGGACTCAGGCTTTGGGCATCAGCCCTGCGGTGGCAGGGCAGCAGGCTCTGGCCATGGGGCTTTGGGGTCCAGCCCTGGGCTCAGGCTGTGCAGTGGCAGGACCTAGCAACCCAGCTCCGTCCCTGGGCCCCATCTGCAGGGCTTCGGTCTCTGGGCATGGGGCTTCAGGCTCCAGCCCCCCACTGCCTCCCCCGACCCTCCATCCAGGGCTTAATTTACCCCCAGGGATTGCCAGGGCTTAGTAAGTCTTCTGTAGAATGTGATATTTGCATGTTTGTTAATATCACATTTCATAACAGACTTTCTAGCTAACAATAAACAAATTACAATGATCTGGACGTGTATATGTGCATATGTATTTGGTTTTCCTAAAGGTAATTAAGTATTTTAGGAAAAAGCGTGAGAGTGGCCACCAAAAAATTTGTTCTGAGAACCCCTGTCTTAAAGGATATTTTTGTGGCAAGTCATGAGTGTCTAACATCAGGGAATTATAATGAATAATCTTCTAAACTCTAATCTAAACTGAAGCTAGAGTTCTGTTCTACTTCTAAAAATAAACTTTATTTTCCAGTTTCTGCATAGTTTTCAAATTCTGCTCTTTTTAAACTAATCATTAGGGGGAGGGAATGTTGCTTACTGTATAAATTAACAAATTACTGCTGCAGGATTTAGGGCATATCTACACTTGCCGGTAGATCGGCACTGCTGCAATCCATGCAGCGAGTGTCAATTTAGCGGGTCTGGTGAAGGCATGCTAAATCGATGGGAGAGCACTTTTTATAATTCTACCCCCCCCAAAAAAAAACAAAACCACAGGGCGAGATCGTGGAACCCTTACTCCTGGACTTTAATGGGATTACTTCTATGAGTAAATGGTCATCAATGTCGGGGGGGGGGGGAGCTGACTTTCAGTGGTCTCGATTGCATCTTGGAGTTTTACTGTGGCTTTTCTCTGTTGGGCTGTCTGTAATCGGATCACATCATGATATAGAATCTTCCATTGTTACCAAAAAAAACCCACACCTCCAAAAATTGTACCTAACTGTAAGAAAATAGGGTTTTTTAAAATGAAAAATGACTTGGGTAGCTTTCTTTTAGAATATCATCTTGGCAGCTAATATCTTTCTAGGTGCGAGAGTGGTGCCTCCTGAGTACTTTGGATATTAGCTGCATTCATCTACTCTCTCTGGTCCCATCTACTGTAAAACTCTAAGGTAGTTTAAATAAAGATAGAAATTATAGAAATGGAGAAACTAGAACATATTACAAGGAACAGCTGGTGATCTTTGTTTCCTCTAATGTTGCCAACTGTAGCTCAGCAAAAGGACAAGGCCAGGGCATGTAAGCAGTAGGAAAGTTGTTCCAGGAAGAGCTGAACTTAGTTTTGACCTCTGGACTTTACTTTGTCTTCCTGAATGCTCAGGGAGATGAATAGCAAGCTGGAGGGGTAGTAGAGTGCCAACTTCCAAGTCGCAAGCTCAGTCTACTGGGCTGGATATGAGAACTTTGGGGAGTTATATTTCTGGTGAAATGGGCCACCCTCTCTAGACCCTATGTTTCACATCTGAATAATCTCTAGACTATTTTATGTATTGTCAGGGGAGTCATCTTGCATTATCTCAAAGGCACCTCTGTGTAAAGTAACTAAAAACTAGCATTTGCTCTGTCACTATAATCTTAGAAGGGAATTACAAAGGAGAAAGTACTGAGTTTGAAATAGATCCTGCAATGAATAACAGCCAGTGTGCTAAAATGAGGGCACAGATGATCTCAGACGATCAGGGCATGGTTTTCTTTCAATTTGGCCTTAAGAATATATTAATTTTAAGAAGTGTGGCTTGAACCGAAGGAAAATATGTTTGTGCCAATATAATGGGGAATTTATTCAAGGAGTGTTAAGTTAAAATAAGATAATGACCTTGCCAGTTTGAAAGGTATGGTCTAGGTTACCTACTATGTAAAGTGTGTGTTTGAGACACCGGTCCTGCCCTTGGACGGTCTAACTTTATCCATCTGGCTCTTTAGGAAATGTTCTTGTCCGTGAATTAGCATTCACCTTTTATGAGTGCTGGCTCCAATTATTTTTCCTTCCCATCTGTCCTAATTTCTGATTGTTTTGATTAAATAGGAAAAGTGTGATTTTAAAAAAATAAATAAAATTTGTTGTGCACATAAATGAATGTAAATGAACTTACTCCAAGAGGTGTTATGTGACTGGAGTGCATTTTCTACCTGTCTCTCTCCCCCTTAGAAGATCAGATTGTTTGTAAGTTTTATCTGACTCCTAAGGAATCTTACATTGTTTCTCTCAGGCTATTGGTTAGAAGTGTATAATACTTGTGCTTTATTTGGGGTTGAAAGTGCCTTAATATTAGTTTACCTATCTGTAATAGGAAGTTAGGGTGCAGACAAGTTTAAGTGGTTTACTCAACCTCACAGAACAAGCCCATAGCAGGGGGGATAGAACTTACATTTCTGACTCCTGGTTCCCTCTTCTAACCAAGCGTTCCCACACCTTTTTCCGCAGAGTCAGACTGCCATATATTGGCCTGATTTTCAGAGGTGCTGCACACATGTAGTTTCCCTAATTTTGGTGGAAGCTGAGGATGTAGAAGACTTTTTTTGGAAATGAGGCCAATGCAGGAATAAAGTTAGTCACATTGGGATTTTCATTAAAAGCTGTTAATCTCAGAAGGTTAATGAGCTAAAAACAGTGTGGCCTAGTGATTAGAGCAGAGGAGAGGGAATCAATAGCAAAGTCAGGAATAGAATACTGGACTCCAGACTTGCTCTTGATGTTTGTTTTTCCCATGTGTAAATGGAAACAGTTGCGTATGTGCAGCTTCATCCTTGGTTTGTAAAGTACTCCAGATCATCAGCACTCTCTAAGTGCAAAATATTGCTATTTCCCTACACCCAACATGTCTTTGCTGTTTACATAATAAAAACAAATAGCACTATAGCTGAAATGGCAAATAATATCTTGTATCTTCTTGGAAAAAATGTTTTAAAAAGAGTAATTCAATCCATCACATTAGCCTGGTTCTTCTGTTGAAAGGAAAAGCGACGTAACTATGAGTTCTGGTAACATTTTGGGCTGTAGTTAATGATCACAGATGACACTGACTTCATAAAGTAATTGGAAATGAGGTTTGGAATATGAGTGTTCTTAAATTAAGGGAGCATAACTGATTGAGTGGGAGTACACAAGTAATAATGATTGCAAATGGGCACAAGTCACTTTGTCTATGAATGAGTGCACAGAGGATGCTGAGTATTAGTAAATATGAATAATTTATAATAACTTAAGGAGATACCAAGTGTTTCTGTATGATGAAATATGCATCACCCAGTGAATGTATGAATCATCTGATTTTGGTTTGATAAGTGATTATTTTCTAGATGTCTGTTAATACAACAAAACCTGCTCAAGACTGTTGCTAACACAAATATGTATCCTAATCAGTATGAAGATAATAATATTTAGACCTTAAACAGGACTCTTCATCCAGAGCTCTCAGAATTTACAAAGGAAGGTAAGTATCATTATTCCCACTGTACAAATAGGGAAACAGAGGCAGAAGGTCAATGGCAAAGCCAGGACTAAAACTTGTTGATGGCCAACACACAATCCACTAGACCAAGTTATCTCCCTGTGGAAGAGTGGGGGGTGGTGTGGAAAGAGACAGCAACTAGATATTACTGAGATTAACAGACTATTTTAGGCTCACCTGTCCTGTTTTGTTCCTCTGAGGCAGTGCTGATTATCCTCTGGTGCTTTACAACAATAGATAATTTTTGTGTGTGTGTATGACATGGACAGCAGCATCATTAGGGAGAGCAGTTGTCAGCTTCACCTGTGTTCCAAGTCTTCACCTTGTCTGTGAAGTCCGAGGCAAAAAAAGCACTGAGTACTTCAGCTTTTTCCACATCATCTGTCACTAGGTTGCCTCCCTAATTCAGTAAGGGTCCCACACTTTCCCTGACCACCTTGATGCTAACATACCAGTATAAACCCTTCTTGTTACCCTTCACACCCCTTTCTAGCTGCAACTCCAATTGTGCTTTGGCCTTCCTGATTACCTCCCTTCATGATTGAGCAATATTTTTATACTCCTTCCTAGTCATCTGTCCATTCTTGTAAGCTTCCTTTTTGTGTTTAAGTTCACCGAAGATTTCACTGTTAAGCCAAGCTGGTTGCCTGCCATATTTGCTATTCTCTCTGCACATCAGGATGGTTTGTTCCTGCACCCTCAATAAGGCTTCTTTAAAATAAAATAAAACCCTGGACTCCTTTCCCCCTCATATTAGCCTCCCAGGAGATCATGCCCATCAGTTCCCTGCGGGAGTCAAAGTCTGCTTTTCTGAAGTCCAGGGTCTGTATTCTGCTGCTCTCCTTTCTTCCTTTTGTCAGGATCCTGAACTCGACCATCTCATGGTCACTGCTGCCCAGGTTGCCACCCACTTCTGCTTCCCCTACCAAATCTTCCCTGTTTGTGAGCAACAGGTCAAGAGGAGCACGGCCCCTAGTTGGTTCTTCCAGCATTTGCACCATGAAGTTGTCCCCAACACTCTCCATAAAGCTCCTGGATTGTCTGTGCACTGCTGTATTGCTCTCCCAGCAGATGTCAGGATGATTGAAGTCCCGCGTGAGAACCAGGGCCTGTGATCTGGAAATTTCTGTTGTCCGAAGAAAGCCTCATCTACCTCATCTTCTGGGTCTTGTGGTCTATAGCAGATGCCCACCATGACACCACTCTTGTTGCTCTCACCTCTAAACTTAACCCAAAGACTTTGAACAGGCTTTTTTCAGGTTTCATACTGGAGCTCTGAGCAATCATACTGCTCTCTTACATACAGTGCAACTCCTCCACCTTTTCTCCCCAGCCTGTCCTTCCTGAACAGTTTATACCCATACATGACAGTCCTCCAGTCATATGAGTTACCCCACAAAGTCTCTATTATTCCAATTACATCATAGTTCCTTGACTGTGCCAGGACTTCCAATTCTTCCTGCTTCTTTCCCAGGCTTCTTATGTTCATATACAGGCACCTAAGATAACTAGCCAATTGCCCTCCTTTCTCAGTATGAATCAGGAGGCCTCCCCTGTTGCACCCTCCTCCTTGTGTTTCCTCCTGGTATCCCACTTCCCCACTTAGGGCCTAGGTCTCCATCCCTACGTGAGCCTAGTTTAAAGCCCTCCTCACTAGGTTAGCAAGCTTGCCTGCGAAGATGCTCTTCCCTCTCTTTGTTAGGTGGATCCCATCTCTTCCTAGCAATCCTCCTTCCTGGAACAACATCCCATGGTCGAAGAATCCAAAGCCCTCTCTCCGACACCACCTGCATAACCACACATTTACTTCCACAATTCGATGGTCCCTACCTGGGCCTTTTCTCTCAACAGGAGGATGGACAAGAACACCATCTGAGCCTCAAACTCCTTTATCCTTCTGCCCAGAGCCACATAGTCTGCACTGACCCGCTCAGGGTCATTCTTGGCAGTATCATTGGTGCCCACGTGGAGAAGTAGGAAGGGGTAGCGGTGCAAGGGCTCGATCAGTCTCGGCAGACACTCCATCGCATCCTGAATTCTAGCTCCAGGCAAGCAGCACACTTCTCGAGTTTCCCAGTGAGGATGGCAGATGGACAACTCCGTCCCCTTTAAGAGGGAGTCCCCGACCACCACCATCCATATCCTCCTCTTGGGAGTGGTGGTCATGGAACATGGTCATTGTCCTTAGGACAATGCATCCCATGCCTTCCGGTCGATGGGGTCTCCTTCTGATTCCTTCCCTCAGATGACTCTTCCAAACCATTCTCCGCTGTAGTACCTGTGCAGAGAGCCTGAAAATGGTTTCTTACCTCTATCTACATTGGAGGTACATGGGTTCTCCTCTTTCTTCTTCTGGAGGTCACATGCTGCCAATCTTCTTCCCCATTCTGCACTGCCCTCTCCGATTCTTCAGCATGTTGTGCCTGCAGTACCAAACACTGACTTCTATCCAGAAAGTCATCTTTTTCTCTGATGCAGTACAGGGTGGATACTTGGGTCTCTAGTCCTTTAACCTTCTCTTCCAGTATGGAGACCAACTTGCACTTCGTACAGACGAAGTCGTTTCTATCTTGGAGAGAGACAAACAGGGCACATCCTGTGTAGGTCACAATAGCTGATCGCTCAGTGTCCCTATTGTCTTCCTTCTAAGAGCCTCTTCAGATGTTGTGTTTACTGCTCACCAAAGCCTGAAAGGCAAAAACTCTGTTGGAACTCCCCGCAGGTGACCTCCCAGGCAAACTACCTCTGTTTGCTTCTCCTCTGTTTGCAGTTAACTCGGTTTGCAACTCGGTTTTCCCCATTTTCTTCCAGTGTGAGCCCGAGACTGCTTGTGTAGCTCTGTTGCGTTGCTTTCCTTTCCTGTTTGCTCTTCCCATAGGCCGCAATTAATATAGATCAATACATTCCTACAGGACATTCTAATACCTAATACCACCGCAGTTACCTCAATGACCGGGTCACGTACATTATTCATACCATTAGTGCATATCAGTATTCTTAGATTAATACATTGAAGCTCTCATTCGCCATGGCTAGAATGCACAGGACTTGGAGATCTATACGACACACAGCTGATTCTATGGCTTCAACTTTTGGACATCTGTGGCAATACCGCTGGTTCTGTAGTTAAAAGAACAGTTCTCTTTTCTGAGGGAGAGTCCTGAGGATCATGGTAGGGTTAGCATATTGCTTGATTTACTCTCTCACACTCTCACTCTCACACTCACTCTCTCTCACACACAAACTTTCACACTCACACCTATGTAGCACAGAATTTCCTTGGTTTTATAAAGCAGTCAGGGAGACTGGGAATCTGGAGGTATCAAGCTTGAGTAAGTTCACTGGTGAAACTTGCCTAGCTTGTGATTTTTCATGTTCTATGGTTAGCAAAATTGCCATAAGCTCCTTATCAGGGGCAAAGCACTTAGATGCACTTCCAAGTTCCACCATCCTTTGCTCCAGCCTATTAAGCTTCTTGACCTTACAATCTCCTGCTCTTTCAGCAGCTGATCTTCTGAATTCCTGTACTGAGATAGCTGCACTGTTAACCAGTTGTGCATGCGCATTACGGTGCAGGTAGAGAAGGCTGCTGTGCTGAGCCATGACATACGAATTTAAAAATAAGTAATTCATTCCATACATTTGATCAGATTCAACATGAGAGTTTGGTCACCAGTCCTCTGGCAATCTGTCCTCCCATAAGGTCTCTTACAGGTCAGCTGTAAAACAGGATGATCTGTGAGTGTGAAGCACTGTACCCTAGTTCCATATGTTTTGAAGGTAGACAATGAACACTGGCCTTTCATTGTGCCACGTATGTCACAACAACATACCTCCAGGAGGTAACATTTGTTTAAGGACATAAGCAATTAGAATTTTTTGCTTGGATTCCAATCCAATCCAAGATGAAGAGTGTAACCAGATATGCAAGCTGAATCAGTGACTACCTGGGAGAGTGAATTATGATGTGATACAGAAGATTTGTCATGTACTAAATTCTTTCAGCCTTAGTACATCCAGTACCACTATGGTGAGAGCTTCGTCTGTTCCCACGGGGACTGCATTTCAGAGGATGGTGGCTACATCCAAAGTAATCCCACCCTGGAACTTGCACTTAAGGTGAATGTGCTACATCCAATCCAGGATTCAGATCTGAGTGCACCAAGCACAGCCTCTTCATCTCTCCTGATCTCCTCCAGGTTCATGCTGTACTTAATACTTGGCTGGAACCAGCTGTGCCCTTGCCCACCAAAGAAGTCCAGCAGTATCATCCAATCAGTTTTTGGCAATGATTGCAAGACTGGGGGTCTCATTCCAAATAAAATGATGGACAGTTTAAACTTTAAACACAGATTTGGGCTTTTGACAGCATAAACCAAAGACTGATCAGCAGGCAAAACCAATAGAATAGAAATTAAATATCTTTAACATGGTTTACTCTGGACAAATGATTCCTTCCTGACTCCCTTTCCCTGCTCACTACCACTGGGATTAAGGAATCCAAGCTTCCATAATTGAATTCCCAGCCCCCTTACTCCCAGGAATCAACATCTCCAGCATCCTTCCACCTTCTTAGTTGTTTTAAATGTTTTTTGGAGCTGGAATAGGGACCTGTCAAAAAGGTCATGTGATGGGGTATACAAATCCCACTCTGGGCCTAAAGGGGTTAAAAATTAACTCTGGGCTCAGGTATCCCCACCCTGCAGACCTGCCAAGCATGCTGCAACTGGAGGAGTGGGTTAAAGGGAGCTCAGAAGCCCAGGCAAAGGGTGATGGACAGGCTGTGGGAGAGAGAAAGCCAGACAGAAGAGTAAGCCTGAGACACAGAGTGGGTAAGGCCCTCAGGCAGAGCCATCTCCATCCACCACCCCCTTCAAGCCCTGCTCCTTTGGAACCTTTTGTCAAAAGGTGACTGAGTGATTGGTTGGACTGTGGGGGCTGTGCCCAAATGTGGAGCGCTCTATAGGTAGGAAGTAGCCCAGGGAAGCAACTTAAACTCACTGCAGAGAGAACCCTGCCAGTGTTTGTTCCCACAGGGTCTAGGGCCTGGGACCTAGTGGAGAGGGAGGGCCTGCGTCCCCCTATCACATCCTCTTAAGGGCCTAGATCCAGATTTCACCAGGGACGGGGGAGGGAAGCTGAAGATTGCTGGCTTAAGGCCAGGAACAGATATCTCTACCACCTTGACTGAGAGGCAAGGGGCTAGAAGTCAGGAGCACTAACCACTAGACTTCCTGGCCCTCCGAACCACCTATCACACACCATCTAAGCAGGTTATGCATCCTTTTGCTCCCCAACATGCCTCCCAATCTCCCTATAAATGTCTTAACAAATTAAAACTAATGACAATAAATCTGCCATTCACCCTGCCTCCTTAAACTTTAAATGCAGTTTCCCAAATCTCTTCCAAACCTATTAGTTCCCAGACCTTCACAGGTACTAAGCCCTTCCCCAGCCCTGAACAATATTAAGTGACGTGTCCTATAAGATTAACTAAGGTGGTAATTAACATATCAGCATGAGTTGATTTCAGTATAATCTTAGCTGTGAAGTAATATTACATTGGGGATCCTAGGTGTGGAGTACTTAATCTTACTTGCACAAAAAGGGAATGCATTGCTAATTACATGGAGATATAATATGACTAGGTAACAACAAAATAAATGTGAATTATAAATGGATTTTACTTAGTAAATTTTATCATCTGAGTTAATGTATAAGAAAAAAACACGAATTAATGCTATTTCTGTCTTGATCTTGACTGAGACGCTGTTTTCTTCTTTCTCTTTGACTGACTGGCAGCTGGAGTAGGAAGGAATTATTTTTAGTACTGTCTGTCCTGTACCGGTTGTCATCCTGAACACAGCACCTTTCCACCTTACTCACCTCCAAAGTCCATTTAAATTGCCATACTGGATAAAATCAGGGTCCCTTCTCCAGCAATGGCCTGTACCAGCTGCTTCAGAGAAAGGTGCAAGAAACCCTGTAATAGGCACTAATGGGATAACCTGTCTCCCCCCCCCTCCCCCGCCCCCTAGCCAGGAAATATTCTTCCTGACCCTCAGTAGTTAGAGATTGGCTTATTGCCTGAAGCATGAGCATTTATATTCCTTCCAACTCTCCTGTTTATTTTTCATGTTTATTATTATAACTGTGGATATGCTTCGTTACAGAGTAGCAGCCGTGTTAGTCTGTATTCGCAAAAAGAAAAGGAGGACTTGTGGCACCTTAAGAGTCTAACAAATTTGTTAGTCTCTAAGGTGCGACAAGTACTCCTTTTCTTTTTGTGGATATGCTTGTTATTCATATTATTGTCCAATCTATTTCTAAGTCTTGTTAAGATTCTGGCTTCAATGATACATTGTAGCAATGAGGTTCACAGGCTAGCTGTATATTGTATGTGGGGCGGGTGGGGGGAACTCCTTCTATGATTTTAAATTTTCTTTTCAGTTTCATAGAATGCCCCCTAATTATGTATTATGAAAGGGAGTGAATCAAAGGACACAATCTACCTTCTGTATATCTCTATATGTCCTACTATTTGCTTCCTTCCTAAGGTAAACAGTTCCAGTCCTTTCAGTTGTTTTTCATACGGCAGTTTTTCCATGCCTCAGGTTCCTCTGACTCTATGAAAAACATACAGTTTGGAATAAATGCCCAGGAGGGGACCAACCATAGCAGTCTTGTCTTTTTGCACTCCTCTATAGCCTAAGTACATACACTTTTACAGTATCACTGGGACCTGTAAGGCAGGCTTTGAAAATCTCCTTTAGGACCAGGCTCTTCAAGGTCCTGCTCTCCAAATTCACTGGGAGTGGGGAATTGTTTTTGAAGCCCTTGTTAGATATGAAAGAGAGAGACAAAGCTCTGATTGCCTTGAAAGAATTAAGGCAATCCTTTCTGTGACTGAGACTTTTTATAGCACCCATGTGTCCATGTTTGGTACCCGCCTGCCAACTGAGACAGGCAAACGAACTGTATTGGTTTAAAGTAGTTTTTCGTTTTCAAAAATTTATTTCTTTTATTATGGCCAGGTAGAGTATGGATCCCTCTTCTCCTTTCTGTCTCCTACCAAGTGAGAGACGTTAATGGTATTCCAAGTACTTGAGCAATTTAAGTGCCTTTCAGCCCCAAATACCAGGTGTCTGACTATTCAGATTGGTTAGACAATTTAAATCACTTCTCCCGACCAAGAAGAATAAAGGCAATCTAAAAATGTATGGGGAAGGCTTCTTTCTTTCTTTTTTTCTGTCATCTAAAGGAGAAGTGCTTTCTGACAAAGACCCTGATTCTGGTGACAGAGACAAAAAGATGTAATGCAGAAGGTCTCAATTTTTTTTGTAGGCACATTGAAAAACTGTTAAAAGTTGCTTCTCCTAAGTCTTAGGTCAGGCACTGTGGGCACAGAATGATAAATCTCTTCTTGTGGTGTATGTTCTGCCATGCAACCCCTTACTTCAAAGACTTGGTCTAACACCAGTGTTAAATATACAGGTCCACTTATATTAAGGAAAATATATTCAGAAATCCAGCTGATAAAACTCCTATATGGTAGGTTTGATTGTGCTTATGGTTATGGATGATGCCAAATCATCATCTTCACCGAGGGAAGTTTTTCTGTTTTGGTCCTTGAGCTTGGTAGGGTATTTCATGGTGACAGCATATATCAGTTGCATAGACGTTAGACGTTGTTGATATAGAATTAAGGTTGTGGTCCTCTGGCCCTTTGTTTGCTATGAAAGTCCTGACTGGCCAAAGGCTTACTCCATCACAATAGAGCAAGAGTCTTTTGGCCCAAAGATAAATGTTTTTCATCCTGAGTGCTTCAAAGAATGTAGCTGATCTTGCTCCTTAGATTAACATGTATTTGCTAAAGCAAACCATTTCTGGATATAGTCAACTAAGGCAGCAATGGCTGACAGCCCAGGTGGTGTTTTTTTTTTTTTTTAAATGAACTGTGGAATCAATTTGAGGATCATTTCTGGACAGGTTACCTGGCATTTTGCACTTCCTTTTGGCCTACCACCAGCTATTCCATTTTTGATTAAAAATGAGTAAGAGTGGCACACAAGTACATTCAGAAAGAACAAAGTGAATATTATACCTGGATGGCTGGATAGTAGCAGAAGAGTGTGTCTCTTTCCAAATGTTCCAGAGTCTGGAATTTATAGTCAACAGAGTAAAGAGCTTGCTACATCAGCCCATCAGGCACAAAAAGGTTAAGTGTTTTCTTCCCTTGAGATTAGAAAATAAAAGTGGCTTTGGGGGAAAGAAAAATGAAACCTGCCTTGCATAGAAAAGCTTCATCTGGGTAGGTTAAAATAATATATAGACCTATTTCATACTTACTTTAGCGACCACGAATGACTTCAGAACAGGACTGTAATTGGGATGAAATAAAACTCTTGAACCTTGAAAACTAGATTCAGATTTATATTTCTGCAATGTTTCTTATACCACCAAGTACAAATACCATGCAGTGTGGTGGCTGACTGGCATTTCTGGGCACCTAGTGTGCTGCCATAACATTCTGGATGTGGAGTTTAAAGTTATTATTCTGAGTACTTTGCAAATCAAATAAAAAAAAATCCAAACTTTTCCAGCATTTGTGCCTTTAAGAACCTCTGCCAACTAGATATTTCCCAATCTAAGTCAACATTTTTTTTTCAGTATCTTTTTGTCTTGGGTATTCTTCCCTAGAATAGCTGCTAATGTTATCTTCATATTTTCAGTTTAGCTCTTAGCTTCTTGCAGTTTTAAACCAAAACCTTCAACGTATCAAGCATAGCCTCTGTTATCTTTGTCACATCAAACCTTGTACTGATATTTAAAGAGTTCTCGCTAAGTAATTTCAACACCACTTGAACCATCATGTCTTTTCCTCTCCGTGGTATGAAAGCAAGGCCTTGTGACAATGGGAAAATAAGGTATGTTTAGGAAATGGGTTAGCTGACATGTGAATACCACTTAGCATTTAATGTAGATAAAGACAGCAGTGTTTTAAAAATGTATTAGTTGGCTGTTGTTAACACTAGAGGGACATATATTTGAGCGAGTTGAAGATTATAACCTTTCATTTATAAAGCCCTCATTTTTCCAGTTTAGAGAGCCCCAGAGACAAGCACCTAGCTAGTGGGAGAAAACTTGAGAAGAATATTCATAATCATCAGCTATCCCAAGATTGTGGCCCTGCGTCATCTGATTAAACTTCCTGTGGGGAATCATCAGTAACAATAACACAGTCGAACGAGTGGTGGTTTTGGGGATCTCAGAATGAGGCAATTTCTAAAGCCTGCCATGAAAAATAGCTCTATAGACCCACCATAAGGATGTGGGTGGAGATTAGCCCTGAACAGTGATAAAAGGCTACACCTCAAAAACATATTTTTCAATGGTGAGGAGTTAATTGTGGGAGCCGACTTAGCTCCTTTCCCACTGTGTTCACCAGTAACAAATGTGAAAAGGCAATCAGGAGAGAGGGAGCATTGGGAATGAGAAGAGGCGAGTTTGGGGGAGGAGGGGGAAACGTAAACAGCAAGGGATAGGGGCATTATTCTGTTTACAAAATCACACGACTGTGTGAGGAGTCTCCTCAGCAGTAATCATGAAACAGTCTGTTTCTGTTATATGGCACACTGGAACGTTCAGCTAATTGACTGAACATCTGTAACTGCTTTAGAATATTCTCAAATGGGCATTAATCTGCCTGCTAGCTCAGTTTAAATGTCTTTCCTGTTATAGATTCATTTTGGGGGTTTAACTCCTCTGCCATTTTCATTGCATTTAGCTGAAACTGAGAATTCGAGTTCTTGGGTAAGATAGTTTCCTTCCCTTTTTTCACTCTTATTAAAACAAAAAGAAAAGGCAATTTTATTTGTCTATTTTATTTTTAGTGGAGGAGAGAGAACTCTCAAACCTTTATTACTTAAAATTGAAATTTCATAGACATTGATATAGAGTAAACCTTGTTGCTTTGATTAAAAAAAAAACAGTTGAAATTGCCTGAGAGATCCACATTTGTGGATTCATTTCAGCATCACTTTCTGTTCTCATCAACATTGTGTATTATGAAGAAAGGTGTTTTATGCGTTGTGTAGTATAGAAAATTATTTGCCTGTGTGTGGGTCTCAATTGAATGGGGTGATCAGAGGCAAGGGTGGATTATGGCTTACTGGGTCTGCATTCACTGGTATTCAGTTCAACACTAAACTGATGGACTTCTAAGACCGACAGATTCTACCTCCTGCCTGTCTCTCGCTCCAGACTATAGATGTATTAAAATGTAATGAAAATGGTGTGGCTGCAGAATTTCTACAAAGTAATATTACTCCTACTCTCTCCCTTTGTCATCTTCACTTTTCTCTTCTATTCCTATGCATTTTCTTATTTCAATATTATTTATATAGGAGTTGTTCCTTCTCCTTAGTGACTCCATTTTGGTCTGCATTTTCTATGTTCAATATTTTTTTAAAAAATCCTGAAAATATATGCATCTGGTGTAATGCACTGTTTAGTGTATGGCTTCTCTCTCTGTGTCAGATCCACAGACAAGTTCTGCTACAGGTTCTAGGTAGGGGACATAGTCCTTCATTTCAGTTTTTGGTGTCTCATGCTCGTTGTCTCGGATAATGTTGCTCTGGAGGTCCTAGTGAGGACCAGATAATGCTTGTTATCCATCCATCCATCCATCCATCCATCCATCCATCCATCCATCCATCCAACATCTTGACACATGAAAGGAGACACAACAAAGTTGGTCCAGCAGTGGTGTTTAGCAGTGATATGGAAGAAGAGCCCAATGCGTGAGCGGCAAACCTTCCCACAGTGGCTACACTTCCACTTGCCAGATGGAAGTTGAAGTACATTCTGCTTCCTGGCTCGCCTGTGGGCTTCAGCCTGGGCTCTCAGGGTTTCCATAGTGACTGCATCAGACTTAACCCAGCTTCTCCAAACTGAGCGATTGTAGGCAGGATTTTCCTGGTGGTCAGTGGGAATGTTGAATTCCTTGAGGCTTTGCTCAACCTTGTCACTGTATCAGAGCTTTGACCTTCCTCTGGGGCCATAGAGCACAGCCTTCGGGAGATGATCTTGAGGCATGCACTTCACTTGTCCCAACCAGTGAAGCCTGCATAGACTGTATGACGGTTTTCTCAAGAATCTCTTTATTGGTGATCCATTGGTACCAAGTAAATCCAAGGATTTTTCTAAGACTGGAGAGGTGGAAACTGTTCAATCCCCACTCCTGCTTGGAGCACATAGCCCAGTTTTCACAATCCTAAAGAACTAAGGTCACAAGCCTGATAAACAGACACCTTTGTGTTCAGGTTTAGCAACTTGTTGTTCCAGACACATAATGTTCCAGAGACGGTTGACAAAGATAACAGAAGCTTTGCTGATTCTAGCATCAAGTTCCCTCTCAAGGTTGAATGAGCTGGTGAGAATTGAGCCGAGATAGCAGAAGTGATCCATGCTATCCAGCGCTTCATTATTGACATAGCTATTAGGTGGGATGTTGGTGCCTTGTCATGTGACAAATGTTTTCTTGATACTGATTACCATGCCAAACTTAGTACATGCATCAGCAGACTTATTCCTCATAACTTGCAGTTCATGAGGTGAACTGGAGACAAATGCAGCATCATCTGGGAAAAGCAGATCCCAAATGGTCAGCTGAGAGACACGCCTTCTGCTCTAGAATCAGCTGCCGTCCGTCCTCGATTCAAGTATGCCAGATTGATAATTTCCAAAGGTGTACTGACAAAGAATAGAGAAGCCTATGCCAAAGTCAGTGGGTGCTAAGATGCAACCTTTCTTCATACCAGTATCAATACTAAACTCGGATAATATTTCGTTTTCAAACTGGATGGTTGCCTTCATTTTCTTGTGGAACTCCTTGACTAGGGAGAGCCCCTTATGTGGCCAGCCAATTTTTAACAGAATTTTGTAGATGCCATTCCAGCTAACTGTGTCAAAGGCCTTTTGTAGGTCAACAGATGCTACACAGAGAGGCACCAGTTTGCAACTGTTTTTTTCTTGCAACAAATGCAATGTGAAGGACATGTCCAGCTCTGAACCCACACTGGCTCCTCAGGGTAGACTTTCTCAGCAAGGACTTGAAGTCTTTTCAACAGGACACTTGCAAGCACCTTGCCGACCATGCTGAGCAAAGATATTTCTCAATAGTTGTTGCAGAATGCTCTGTCCCCTTTATTTTTATAGAGAGTAATTATGTTTGCATCTTTCAGATATTGTCTTAACCCCATTTTTATCTCCTTTCTCTTGAAGCATTAGAGACTGGTGACATGGATCTGTTCCTATGAGCAGGGGACTTAGCTTGGACGGGAGCTCTCTAAACCACCAAGGTACTGGGGGGAAGTGACCAAGAGAGTCTAGGTGCGGCGGTTTGGTTCGGATAATTATTTAAAAACTTCAGAAGCATAAGACTTTCAGAAATACATTCTCACTACTACTTGTGATGACCTCTGCCACACAAAGTAGTGTATGTTTAAATCCTATTGAGAATAAAGAGGAGCTCTACTCAGAACCAAAGGTGTAAGGTAGCACTTTATAATGCACCTAGAGAATGTGATAGTGCACTGAAAACTCACAAGAAATAAATAACACAGTGCCTGTGTGATAACTGTTTGTTTGTTTTGTGCTTGAAATGGCAACAAATACTTGCTCAGCTGCAGAACAAGTGCAGCACCTTTGTACGCCAGTAGTCCTCATCCTTTGCCCATGTAAGCATCAGGCGCAAGACAAGATGGCTGAAGTACCTTAGTGTGATGGGATGTAGATCCCACATCAGCCCTGATAGGGTTAATGAGGGCCTGAGAGGCCATTTAGGTTATCTGATCTCACCTGAGAGAAGGAGGACCAGAGTTAATGGAGAGTGAAGCCCAGCTGGGAAAGGGCTGGGCCAACACTCTACAGCCAGGAGGCTGAAAGCAGAAGGGAACTGCAGGACTAGAAGTCTGCAGTCACTCCATGGGAGTAGGGAGACTGTCAGGGACCAGGAAGAAGTCCAGGGGAGAGTAAGCCCTGGGATTCTGCCCTGGAGTAAGGAGTCTAGCAAGAGGCTAGGAGGGGATGAGGTAGCCACAGAGTAGGTTCCTGTATGAAACCCAGAAACAGGCAAGGGAAAAGAGAGAGGCTGGATAGGAAGGAACCCAGGGAAACAGGGACAGGGACTGAGCTGAACTGAATTGCTGGTTATAGCGGCCCTGGATCCTGGAGTAGAGGTGGGCTGGGATTCCCTTACCAGCCACTGAGAAAGTGGCACTGGACTGAGACTAGGAACCACTGGACAGTTTGTACAGTGGGACTTTCTTACCCTGGGGGAGGGGCGGGGGGTCTATTTAATGACCCGGCTGGAGGGCTGAGTTGCAAAGAATGTGCGCGTGGGGGGGTGTGTCACAGCATGAATAACTGATGGCAGATGGGGAGAGAGCTAATTCCCTGTCCTCGCCACAAGGAGGTGCACGTGTGGTGGGTGGACCCCTGCACACTGAGCAAGGTCTGTTCATGTCTGCCTGCTTGTAGCATATGTCTTCTGCCTCTACCTTTGCATCGGGGTTGTATATGGGAGAGAAGAGGGCACGTGTGTATGCCACAGCTTCTGAGTGAGCCTGATAGAAGAAACTGTCTTCCCTTCTTACTTCATTTACACAGATTGGTCATGTTACATTGGGGTTCAGTCAGATTTACGTAGATCACGGTGTTTGGTATCGATGAAAGAGGAAGAGAAATAGACACATAATGGAGAAGCCCTGAAAACTTTCTTTTAAAATGTATGTGGTGTCTGTATCCAAGATAATGAAGGATTTTGTGGCTACTGCATTCATTAGATATGATAGTTGCTTTCAACCACAGTGACCCTCTGCTCATCTCATCTTCGCTTCCCTTGTTGCTCTGTCTCCCACACCTCAGTCTGTCACACCCAGTAACTTCAGGGCAAACAGCTCAGTTCCCCGAACACTGCCTGATCTTGGCCAAAGAATTTCAGCAGAAACATTATGCGCTTCCCCGCACCATGGACATGTGCTGTGCCGTATGACACTAGCGTGTCTTCTCTGTGGCATCAGTGCAGATATGTTGCAATTTGGTGACAGAGGAAACAAGGTTTTCCTGGGTTTTGGGTTGTGTTTTGTGGATTGGAATCCTTGCCATAAGAAAGGGAGATGGGCAAGAAAATCAAGTGATGGGAGAGGGGGAAAGGCAAAGGGAGGAGCGGGAAAGTAATAGAGAGAAATGTCCCTGCTGGAAGCAACCTCCTAGTTAAAGATTCTTTGGCAGATCCCATTCTCACACCCAGCTTCCTAGGTTATAAAGGTAGCACCACCTCTTTCATATAGGGCCCATATTCTATAATTAGGATTATTATTAAAACTTTTTGGGGATTTTACAAAATAACTATTACCCCTTGTCATGATTCCCCTCTGATTTACACAAAAGGGGGGAGTCAACTTAGTGCACAAATCGGCAATGAGATTCTGAGCTATAACTTAGCAAAAACTATCCCTTTTTGTATGAGTAAATTGGTAAGAAAAGACTGCATTAAAGCATGTTAAATCTTTTAAAATGTATAATGTGGAAGCCTTTCCCATTTAAAAGTAAAGTCCAAATGGTCTTAGAGCCTTGAGGGCCCTTAATGGCATTCCGACTAGAGAGGTGTAATTGAAGCCTAAGCACTTCTGTGCTTTCATCCTCAAATCATTGTTATGAAATTGGGACTTTTTGTTTCCATGGGAGGAAGAGGAACAAGTGTGAAATGATTGCTTTTACCAGCAAATGATGGCTTTTGGGGGAAATGATTAATACAACATGAAGGTCACATTTTATGTTTGGTGAGCTGTTTCAATTAACCAGAGAAGATGTATTCATGCATTGACAAATTCTTGCACATATTATTTGAATTATGACATCCTTGTCATGTGTAATAAAATGATAGCAATGTGATTTTTTTCTTCCATGGTTTGCTCAACATAAGTATTAATGTGTTTGGAAGCAGCGGGGGGGGATCTTTCTTCAAATATAATCATGTGTTTTATATACACTGTCAATTCCTTGTCATTATCAGGTTATTAAATAAAATGTTGCTATATATATTTTTAACGTTTAACCTAATCAGCCTGAAATTAATAAATCTTTTTGTTTTTAAATCTTTTTTTTTTTGTAAACTGCGTCCAGTTTTGGGCCTCCCACTATAGAAAGGATGTGGACAAATTGGAGAGAGTCCAGCAGACGGCAATGAAAATGATGATGGGGCTGGAGCACATGACTTACGAGGAGAGGCTGAGGGAAATGGGCTTGTTTAGTCTGCAGAAGAGAAGATTGAAGGGGGATTTGATAAGCCTTCAACTACCTGGAGGGGGGTTCCAAAGAGGATGGAGCTAGGCTGTTCTCAGTGGTGGCAAATGACAGCACAAGTTGCAGTGGGGGAGGTCTAGGTTGGATAGTAGAAAAAACTATTTCACTAGGAGGGTGGTGAAGCACTGGAATGGGTTACCTAGGGAGGTGATGGAATCTCCATCCTTAGAGGTTTTTAAGGCCCAGCTTCACGAAGCCTTGGCTGGGATGATTTAGTTGAGGTTCGTCCTGCTTTGAGTAGGGGGTTGGACTAGATGACCTCCTGAGGTCTCTTCCAACCCTAATCTTCTCTGATTCTATGATAACTATTACATTTCTTGGAACTCTTATTAAACAGCTCTTTTATACATGATAGAGTGACTACAAAATCTCATACTAGTGTTTGAAATCATTATCCTATCAGCAAATGAGGATTCTTGGTTTTCTGAGGATATAAATCTCCCATTTTTAGCCTAAATTGGTTTCCAGTTATTGGAACTTAAAGCTCTGATAGGTCCAAGAGTGAATATTATGGATTTGTACCTTAGGCCAATGTAATTTTAGGAAGAAATTCCACTTCTTTGGGGGGAAGTGAGGAGACGGATTTCTTAACAGAGTTTTCCCAATCTTATTTGAACTAGCTGGTATTATGGACAGCTACGGAATTATTGAAAATATAGCCCCTTTCTGAATTATGATGCAGACTGAGCTACTGACAGATTGCTTTAGGTAACCCTCTGAGTCAGGTCAGTAAAAAAATAATTAGCTTTCCAAGGAATTGTCCGCTAGGAGAGGACAGACACCTTGAGGGGAACTGCGATCTTAATTCAGGCTGGGACAAGAAAAGATATACAAATTAACTTCATTCCAGCCAAAGAATATCAAAGGGAGATTATGTATGCAATGGAAAATTATGCATTTTGAGTTGGCAACTATGCAAATAAAAGCAACTTTTGAAATGATAGGTTACAGGAGATAGGAACCCAAACTGCCTGCCCAGGGAAGCAAATAAAATATTGTTTGCAGTTGGTCACAGAAGAGCCTGTAAGTAATAAAAGCAAACAGCTTACTCTCCAAATGTTAATCCAAAGGATGCTTGTATGGCTACATTATTTTAACCTGAAGAGCATAATTGACAGACATCCATCCTACTTTCAGAGATGAAAGCTAACTGACATCACAAGCTGACACTCCAAGTCTATGGTGCTGAAGGTTAGCAAGATTCTGGCAGCCTGAAAGAGAGAACGCTAATGGTACGAGCATCATATTTACTGATTTTATTTCTGTAACTTCAGATAGGAGGGCTGTTTAGGAAGATGCTACACATGGTATAGTTTAGCTATATCATTGTTGATCTTCTGATTTTTCTAATAATCTTGGTTTTATTTAACATGCTTTTTGAGTCTTAGCCTGTTTCTGAGATAATTCATAATATTCTGTCCTTCAGGATGATAAAAAAAAATTCCTCTGGGGATGGTACCTGTGCTGTGGCACTCAGTCGAAGATGATACCTTATAGGTGTTATTGAAAGGTGGTGTGAAATAGGTAGGTTGCATAGGATATGTCTGAGGAGCAGGAGTAATGGGAATAGCGGACTGAAAGTAACTGAGGATATATTTTTGTGACAGGCTGCTCTTTTGAAAAAATAAGGCTCTTTGAGGCTGGTCTGAGGTCTGGAATGTTGGTAGTAATCCCAGAGGAGAGGGTTTAGTGGTCAAGAGCATGGTAATGTGGTCAAAAGGGCATGATGATTTCAGTTCATCTCCTGGGATCTGTAACTTCATATGGATATTACCGAACAAGTGTGTATGGAATGTATAGAATGAACTAAACACATAAGTGTATTGGAGTGTGCAGGTTTGTATCATCATGCATTTTTGGAAGACTATTTAGGCATGTGCTACCCACACACACAGTTGTTAAGGGGTGTGTGTGTGTGTGTGTGTGTCTAAATTTATTACTGTTATAAAGTAATATTGGAATACAGCCTTAGAGGTAAGTTCTCATATGCCCTACAGGTATCTTTAAAAGAAAAAGCTTTTGAATGTGTTTCTCTAGCACCACAGTTCAGTTGTGCTGACACATGTAATAGATGTTTGTCAAAATGAGTATGAAGGGTTCCAGCTTCCACCTCACAGACTCATCAAAAGCTTTACACTAGATTGTAAATCCTTCTGGGGAAGGGACACTCTATTATGTTTGTCCAGTATCTGGCACAGTGGAGTTCTGAGATCTGTTGGGTCCTCTAGCCAGAGCTCTTGCACAGGGTCAAAATTGTGTTACCCACGGATACAGTGGCGTTGGAACAGTTTATCTAGTGGGGGTGCTGAGAGCCATTGAACCAAACTGTAAACCTTTTATATGATGGAAACCATTTCAAACAAGGAGGTGTGGCAGCACCCCAAGTTCCAGCACCCCAGCATGGATCAATTGGCAAAAGTTAGCAAACATGTTGGAAGTGGGCACGGGAATTAAAAAATCAGAAAAGAAAACAAAACACGTAATTTAATCTCCTTAAAAATACTTTATTTTTGGCCAATCTCATGATTTTCTTGCGTCAAACTGATGATTTTGAGGTTGGCAGTATTGTAGTTTAGGCCTGGATGTTTTGTGATACTGGTTTGGCTTGTCCTGCTGTTGCTGGTCGACTAATTTCTCTTTCCGTAATCAGAATAACAGAACAAGTGTGAGACTGCCTACTAAATTATTTTGCATAAAGCACAGCACTTCTTAATACCATTTGTGAGAATTTCTGAGCTTTCCTTTCTATAAGACAAGGAGGCTTTTTCTTTGTAAGTAAAACCGTTTCTAGTACTGCCACGAGCAACATGACTTTCCTCCTGTTTAAAAGAAGTAGAAGAGAGAAAGAAATACATTGTTTCAGATTTTCAGGTTCATGCACTTTTCTTTTTTCCTGATGAAACTGAAGTGTAATTTTGGCCGCCCAGGAGGGAAAAGAACATTTTTACTGTGAAAAGAGGAAGTGAGCTTGATTCTGACAATGACATAGGACACCTGTTACATAGATCCAAGGAAATAAACATTTTAATGGACCTGTGGCTTCCTAGGATTTGACAGTAGTCCCTAAAAGCAACAGGATACAGCTTGGATTCCCCCTTTTTCAAAAGCACAGGTATTTCTACTTGAGCTCAAAAAGAAACTTCTTCGCTACCATCTGTGCAGCTGGGTGATGTGCAGCAGCCCTTGCAAATACCTTATTTGATGTATGGGTTCTTCTTTTCTCTTTGCAAATTATCTGTTTGTAGAGTTTGATTTTTGCCAATCTTTTCTTTTTAGGCAAACTTGTTGGAACATTTTTATATGAACATGTTTCAAATACTTTTCGTGAGCTGTTTTCTGTGACTATGTCTTTGACTAATTACTTGTTATTCATGGCATGTAACTGGTTGACTATGTTTAACAGTATGGTTTCTGTTGCTTGATTGGGAGGGGGAAAATCAAAGAATTTGAAGATGATGTGAAAGCTTCTAGCATGAACCTATATGCAAGCACCCTTCTGTTATCAGCGTTTGATACTTTTGCCTTTTACAAAGAGTTCCCTGTGAATTTTGACTGAGAAAGAATATAAAAGGGTCATAAATATCATGCAAGTAATATCCCAGATTTTTAAAATTAAACTAATGTTACAGCAGATAAATATTGATCTAGATCTAGTTAGCAATCGGAGGTCTGTTACACACAAGCTGACCAGCACCAAAGCATCTGTAACTTAGCTTTCAACTGCTCTAAAGTAACCCAGATTGTCTTACTTGTTACAACAGTTATGCTCAAAACAATTGTTTTCCACCTGTGGTGGATTTGCAGCTGCTTGTAATACTTTATGAATATTCTATGGAGATTTATTGTATGCATATTCTAATGGAGTGCCAGCTCTGCTGTAATGAAGTTTGAGAAGCCCTTTCTGTTGAATGGTCAACTCTGCTACAATGTGCTAAAATCAACACTTACTCAGATTGCCCTGAAGTTTGCTATGTCTCATGGAGGTATGGAGTAAGACTAGTAGTCCAAATTTGGGGACATTTGAACATGGGGTTACCTGTCAGCCTCACATTGCCCCCTCCTGTATGTGTCAGCATCTGGTGGCCTGCTGCTCTGGGGAGAGGGGGCCTGAACCCCTCTCCCTGATTTCCTGATATGAGTTGGGATGTAGGGGACTCCCTAACCGTTTGGGTGAGTGGGCTGAGCTGTTTCCCTGAGCCCCCTCATGTAAGCTGGGATCTGGAGGGCTCTGAGCCCATTTTCCTGCCCCACTGCCTATTCTGGGAGCTGGTAAGGACCTTGCTTCTTTAGCAGGTCTGAGCCCCCCTCCCTGCCCTTCCAAGTTAGCTAGCATTTGGGGAAGCCTTGCTCCTCTGGGTGGAGGTGCTGAGCACAGGCCTATGGGAAGCCATGCTCCAAGCACAGGTTGGTCAGACCAGGGTGATTAGTTGAGAATGGGCACGCTTGGTGCATATTGTGCACAAGCACTGTGAGTGGCGAGGGGGATGAGGAGCAGTTAGCATGTCTCAGAGCTTCTGTTTCAGGCTGTATTCATCTCTGTGGGATAGAAATGTAGGGTTGGACGGGACCTTGAGAACATCTAGTGCAGCCACCTATCCTGAGGCAGGACCAAGTAAATGTTGCCCAGTTTTCTTTAACTGTGCTGGGGTTCTAGATATAGAAAAAGCAGTTGCAGCTGACTAATTTCATACAATACTTTCACATAATATTATAGTGGAGTGACCTTTATGTTTAAATGTTAACTTTGCAAAGTGACCTAAATCTGCATGCTAACTCTTGACATTTGTCTTGAAATTTGGTAGTTTGGGGTAGAGCAGGGGTCGGCAACCTTTGGCATGCGGCCCATCAGGGTAATCCCCTGGCGAGCCGCAAGACATTTTGTTTAGGTTGACCGTCCACAGGTGCGGCCCCCACAGCTCCCAGTGGTCGGGGTTCACCATTCCCAGCCAACGGGAGCTGCAGTGGGCTGTGCCTATGGATGGTCAACATAAAATGTCTCACGGCCCACCAGTGGATTACCCTGATGAGCTGCGTGCTGAAGGTTGCCGACCCTTGGGGTAGAGAGATAATGATCCTAAAATGGGGTCATTTTGAGCAAGGAGTTGCTGCAATATATCCGCTCCCTTCCCTCCTCCTCTGCCCCCCGAAAAAACACCATTTCATAAAGTTCACAGATTCTACCTTCTTTTTATTTTTATTATTATTAGTAGTAGTATTTTTGCACACACCCTGGGGCTCAAGCTTTGACTCTGATTGTCACCTAACTGACAGTAGTCAGCTGACACTTATCTCCGCTAGTGCTTGGGGAAGCAATTTTGGAATTGTTGTTAAAGAAAAATTATGCTTTCAAGGTTGGCCCATGTACATGTTTATTTTGACAGCAATAGCAGATTTGTCAGGAAATGCACCCAAGAAGGAGGGGGGTATATCCTGATATACAGTTCTTTGCAGACACTAGAGAAAATGAGAGAACCACTGATGCTCTGGCTCAATCACTGTGGGAGCTCACCGAACTGGTTTTAGGCAGCTGGTCCAAGTGCATAGGCTGAGAAAACTAATCTCTTTGGGTGGATTAAAGAGAGCCTCAAGGACAGGGGAGAGAGAGACTACTGGGGAATGGACAGACCCCCAGAGGTTAGAGGCCTGGCGGAAGATAGATGCATGGAGACCTTTTATTTTTTGAAACCCTTTTTTCTTTTGTTTTGTTCCTACTGTTAAGATTAAACAATACTTTGGGTCAGAAGGCAGTTTTTGTTCACTATATTCACCACTGGTCACGAGCTCCTGGAGAGAAAAAGTGTGGGTACTAAATCCAGTAGGAACTGTTGGGGGTAAGCGTGGTTTGTGCTCAGAGTATTGAAGCCTAGCACTCTGTCTAAGCATGAGGATTCCACCCCAGAAATGTAGAGGTACAAGACATAACACCTGTGGGGGTGCACTCAGAGAGACAAAAGAATGGGCCAGAGGTGCAGCTAGCTCAGTAACCATGACATCATGAATGGAGAGAGTGCTACATAAAGAAGGTGGAAATTATTACTATTCTTTCTATTGCGGGAGTGTATACGGACCAAACAAGGATTGGAGCCACCATTGTACTGGGTACTGTACAAACAAATAACCTCCAGCCTGAGAGATCTCACAGTCTAAGGTCTAGACAGTGCACAAGGGGTGAATAATAGATAAGGCAGGCATGAGCCAAGTTAGCAGCAGCGACAGTAGAGAATATATTTAACAGCCAGTAACAAAGCAATAGCGTGAGAGAATTTCTAATATAATTTTATGTTTAATTTTTACTAGTTCCCTATTTGAGGTTTTTGTTTTTAAACAAATCGAATCTTGCTGATGCAAAGTTCTCCTCTGATTTACATTTTGATTAAGTCGCTGCTAATGACACACTGAAGATGATTTTACTCCTGTTTTGTCCTTGCCATTTTTGAAGTCTCTTTTTAAAATTCCCTCCTCCCCTTTTTTGTGTTTACTGTTCAGCTTCATCAAATGATCTGTCTACAGCAGAGAGTCCTGCTGGGATAGGCTGGCTGAGTAAGCCACAGGCAACCCCACAACTGCTACCTGCTAAGGCTGCCTGCTAATGAGCGAGTCTGTGATGTGGCTGTGGAGTAAAGATCTAATGAGACCCCAAAGGAACCAGATCAGCCAGTATTTCTTCCCCGCAAACCTTCCCCCCCCCCCGCTTTTTTTTTTTTTTTTGAGTAAACCATTATATTACCTTGTACACTGTTAGTGGTAGACTTCCTCAATCTGTTGAGATTATATTTGGTTAGTGGTCGTTGAGTCCCTGTGTTTCAGTTGCATGGGATCTATTTACATTTCTTTCAGTAGCAGCTTTGTGAGTTTTGTAATATTCGGTGGTTCTTTTGAAAATTCTTCCACTGGTTCGTTTTCAAGTCTTTCCCATCTTAAACACCTTCAGTACCTTTATCTCCTGATATACCTATTTAGGGACAAATGTTCGTGCATGGACTTGAAAATGTACATGGACTATTTTCCTTCAACCAACAGAACCACCTTTAGAGAATTCACTTACGTCCATTTTATGATCCGAAATACTGTCTATTCACTTGTTGCGAATTATACCTGATAGGTTACGCGCAGTTCGGGTCTAGGCTGAGGCACACGAATAAAGTCCACAACTGCAGAGTTCCCAAAGATATTAAGTTTATTACGCTCGAGCTTGGTGCCCCCTTGCTAGTCAGAAGGGGACCCCGAATGCAGGTTATACAAAGGTTATATACCTTTTAGCAAAGCATGTTGCCCTCGTGCATCGGAAACCTTAGCCAATAGACAAACCCTTTTCTTATCTACCACGTATCCTGCTAGGTACATTCCCCATGCTAAATCATTACTTCAACTACACAACATGGCCCTAAAGCAATGCATCAGTAACTTTTCTTATCAGGATGGGAGGCCCACATCAAAAGGCCAGGAGGCAGGGAGTTAGGAACAGCCAAAGAACAGAAACCGAGAGTTGAGACAGGCTGGAGACAATGGGGCGGGGGGAGGTTTCCACAGGAATGCAGTATCTAAGGAACACTCCTCCTGGTGCATGATGTGCTTGCTTTTAGACAATGGTGGGCCTCAGACCAAAATGGAGTCACCTATGCTAACTTTTCCTTAACACACTGGAAAGAATGTGAGCACAATCCACCCTCTCCCACTAATAAAAACAAAACTAGGTAAGCAATCTCTTCCTAGAGAGGAAGAGAGACTTAGGGGAAATCACAGCAATAGAAAGAAGAGGGATTTGGCTCAGAAAGACATGTTAAAAGAATTAAGTGCACTGGAGCCAGTTGGTGCCATTCCAAGGTAAGCCAGCTGAGAATCTGGCCCAGTATGAATAACTTGGGTTAGTGATAATTGAAGATAGTAGAAAGGTAAATCTACAAATGTTTGTATAAATAGCAAGGAGGGAGAAGGAATTATTAGGGTGGTGCAAGGAGCTATAACAAATAGAAATTTCTTGATAAAATCAAGAAATTGAAAATCTAGACTGAATATAGAGAAAATGCTGTAATAGTGAGATCTGTTACACTGCGGAATATCCCTCTGTGGGAGGGAATGGAGACTGCATCATATGAGACACTTAAAACTAGACAGGACAGACCAGCAGGAAATATTGTGTGAATAATTCTCCACTGGTGGGGGCGTGGGCTATGCTTCTACTTTCAGTTGGTCTGTGATCTGGAATTGACAATTTGAAATGTGTTGCCTCCCCAAGATAGAGGACTTTGCTTTTCTTGCTATTGTCTGATTTGGATCTTGCAAAATGTATGGAATGAAAGCTGGAATTAAGGGCAGAAATTTTATATTTGTAAAATAAAGACCGTACCGTTAATTATTGCCGGTTTAATTTGCAAAGCTTTTCTTCTACAAACCAGATCACTTCTCTAGCCCCATCCGCCCCCTTGACCTCGTGTTTTCAGAGGTGGTTGGGGTGGGGAGGGCGTGCAATGTGGGGAGGGAAATCTTCTTTTTTTAATAAACTTCAATTTATTCTAGCCAGAGAAATTTTCAGAACATCAGACCTAAAAATAAGTATCTACTGCTTCAGATTTCGGACAGACACCTGGCATTCAGTCATGGAGTCTCATTCTTGAATTGTCCTGTGTATATATCATTTTATCGTTAGGCTGTGAGTTCATCTCATAATTTATCAAGATGAGATTCTAATAATCTCTTCCCTTTGCCAAAGACATGCTGACCTCTAGTGTCAGTCCCTCAATTTATTTTCTGCTTTGTGATTTGTGATCAATATAGAAAAATCAGTTCTTGTTCTGTGTAGCTCTCTTGAGTTCCTGGAGTTTCTGATTAATTTAGACTCAGTGACTCTTCAAATTCCTCCGGTACAAGCTGAAAGTTTAACTTGAATTTATCAGCCAGATCTGATATATCAAATAAAAACCCAGCTATGAGGAACTTCTGAGTTTGTATCTGATCCTATTTTTGCCACCCAAAGTCATATCTTGAGACCCTGAACTAAATTCCATTTCACCTTGAATCTCCCTCTGCGCTTTCTCTCAAACTTTTTATTCTCTCTCTGTCTTCCACATTGCGGTCCTTTCAGAGTGTACAAAATAATTAATAAACGAGGGTCTTAGCTTTTGGACAGCTAATTTTTGAGAGAAAAATATCAGTCTCAAAAATTCTTCCTTTTGCCCTTTGTTAGTGTTTTCAGAAGAATGTTTCTAAACTCCTGAGGATCTGCTTGTCTCCAAAATTATGAGAAATGCATAGCAATAGAATTAAACTTGACTTTTCTGTGCATGTAAAATAATTATTCAAACATTCTGAAATAGTTCCTTCCAAAAGGACACATTCTCATTTTCTCCTTCAAGGATTATGTTCAAGTTCTCATTCATCTAAAATCAACAATATTTCTAACCCTTGTAAGCTTTTTCCAGTTAAAACCATGTTCTTACTTTCTCCTACCGGTTCACATCTCATGTTGTAATGCCACTGTTCTACTTTTTCTTTAGGGTATTCCCAACCATAGATTTACCTTTAGACTCTTTCCCAAAAAGCATGAGAAATATTCTCTCCTTGTCTTAATCAGTGTGTTTTGCACTCAGTAGCAGCTCACTAAAAATATATTCCTATGCCTGTGACAGTGTGACAATTTAGTGTATATCTGTGTGTATCTGTATCAAACTACAAACTCTGTTTCGTTTTGTGAGCAGTATTGGGTTGTAAGACTATCCTGTGCCTTCCCTCTTATCCAAGATGGAGTCAAAAGGACTGGCATTCCAAGAGGTGTTCACAGAGGATGAACAATTCAGAGCCATGAAGGCTTGCTTACAGGGAATGAGTTCACCCTGGCAGTTCAGTAGGTATGCTAAAGAGGGTGTCCAAGCTGCAAGAAGCCTGTTTTTCCAGTCTGGACTTCAGGTGTGTGGTAACTAAGCAGTGACTTACCCAGTTTGGGGAACCTTGATCACCTGAGGGGGAATTTGAGGCTGACCAGGAGGATCACATGACAGAGGGGACTGGAAATGTATAGAAGGTCTGCGCTTATCCATCAGAACAAGAAGGCAAAACTGGGAAGAAGGAGAGATGGGTCTTAAGACTCTGGAAAGCCGGACCAAAACTCAGGGGGCTCTCAGAGGGTAAAGCCATTGGCAAGCAAATTTTTGGCATGTAGTTGTTTGATGCTTTTGCAGGGATCAGTAAGTCTTCTATGCTTTCCCTGAATAAAGAGAGTGCGTGCGTGCATGCACGCATACAACAAGTTGCATTGCAAAGCCTCCGTGGGACTTGGTTTATCTGTTACATATCATAGAATTGTAGGACTGGAAGGGACCTTGAAAGGTCATCTGGTCCAGTCCCCTGCACTCATGGCAGGACTATATTCCCTGAAGGGTTAAACTGTAAACCAGTGTATCCACAAGCGTGATGCTCGGGATGGTGGGAGGGGCGGTTATCACTGGTCTTTGAGCCTACGGCAGCTCGATTGCCAGGTTCCACTTCCGAGAAGGAGTAGCAGACAGGGTGTCTGCACTCCAGGAGTGAGCCTCAGAGGCTAGAGCCAGAGACCATGCCTGGATACTGCTCAAATCTAGTGGGCTTAGAAACACACAGGATCTAGCCCTGGGATCCAAACATGGCAGCCTGGTGAGGTCTGTCAGCTGGTGGTAAGCATTTCCCCACTTGGAAATGGTAGCAGACTCAGACACTGATCTTCAGTAGGTCAGCATGATCTAGGGTCAGTTGCATGGAGGCCCTGTTCAGCTATGCTACCTAATGCTCCCCCAGCTGTCTCTGTGTCATAATGAACCTTACTGAGATTGGGGGAGGATTGTAGACGATACAGTGTGAGAATCCACATAGGTTAATTCTCACCACTGGCCAAGATCAGTTTGTGCAGTGTGCATATGGGTTTTGGGCTGATGGGGTTCCTGAGGGTAAGAAGAAGGTGAAAAGCAAGCTACGGAGCAAGAATTCTCCTTGTCCAAACACCCTGGACTGGGACACCAGGATTTCAGTCTCCTCTCTACCTACAAGGGTATCTCTACCTACAAGGGTATTAAGAAACAGAGCATTGTGGGAATCAGTGGGTTCTGAAATTCTGTCTGAACAAAGTGATTCCATAGGATACAATAGATCAGAGAAATGAGCGGCTGGGTCGTTGGCTTTTCAGGATGTAGTTCAGCTTAGGTGAAGGAAGGGAAAAACTAGATTCTGTGGCGTGGCTATCTTTTAGAAGCAGAGCAAAATAAAAGTGGGACTCAGGAAGAATTACTTATAGAAATACTTTTTTTTAAAATGTTGGTCAGAAATACAGAAAATGTTAAAATCACATTTAAACACAAGCCGGTATTTCTTCAGACAGATCAGAAAATCAAGTGACAAGGGGAAAAAAAAAGGTTATTCAGGTATTGAACCCTGTATTCTGGTATAAAAGAGTAAGAGCAAGGTTATCAAACGTTCAAAGAACCCAGCTGGATATTGTCAACGGAGAGTTCGTTGATCAAGTAGCTAAAATAGAAAAAAATGAGCCCTAGTACTGCAGATGGCATTAAATTATCACTTGAAAAAAGAGAAGAGATGCTGAATAGATTTAAAAGTAAACAAACTAAATGTCATGAATTCTATAAACAGTGAACAACATACAGGGCAAAATCAAATAGTGAGAAGAAAAATAAAAATTAATTTTTGTGTGACTGCTTGTGATAGTTTTCAGCCAGTTAAACACTAATGAAGACAGGTGAAGTCTTGGCTCCATTGAAATTGACTTCAGTGGAGACAGAATTTTACACTCCAGATTGTTCTCACTGTATACTATTCTCTTTGGTGGCAGTAGGAAGTCTGTCTGTGTGACAGATAACCTACTGATAGTGAAATAAAAGATATAGCAAAATTATTGAACGAGAAGGCAGACAAAAATGAGCCCCAAAAAGTTCACTGGGTACTGAAGATCCTGTACAACATCAGGCAAGAGGCAAAGAGTGGACCAAAGATGTGAGGAAAGTGGAGTCTGGCCATTTAACTTAATTCTTTAACACCTGCTGCCTGCCAGCTGGTAACTGGGATGTGCAATTTGATAAACGTGGTTTGAACAGACATGGTTTTGCATCAGTCTTGAAAGCACCAGCCCCAAAAGCATCTGGCATCTGAAAATAGTTTCTTGCAGAGGAAGTGTTTCTGGAAATTGTTGCATGACTGGCTTGTGCCTGCCTGTTTGTTTGTGTGTGTCTTCAGCTGCACAAATAGCTCTTGGAAAAATTAGGTTAATTATCTGATAAAATAGCTGAAAAAAAAGAAGACAGGTTGAAGAGAGAAATGTGTTAGCGTGACAGTTCTGGTTATATACTAAATTGTAAAAGCCCTGGGGAAAGAGATCATGGAAGTGGCAGACATACGCACAACACTCTAGAAAATATATGACAGAAGATGTTCTCCCTCAAGTGCAATACTGGAATAATCATGAAATGCTGATGTTAGAGAGAGCCAGCCCATGGAGGCCAGAAGAGGTTGTTTGGGGTGTAGTTTTTTTGTTTTTATTTTACTTGACAGCTCTGTCTGTGCATACACAGATGCAGCATCCAAAAAAGAGGTTTCTGAGAGTGTCAGCATTATTCTAAATAACACAAAGATAACCACACCTGTAGTTTGATAGCACATGGCTTACTAAGACTAGGGAGGGAATGCAGTCTAATGGATAAAGCAGGGGGCTTGAAGAACCTCCTGAGTGCAAGCCACTGACCCATTATGGCCCTGATTCAGGAAAATATCCCTATTTAGGAAAACACTTAAATGTGTGCTGAAATTCTATTGATGTTAGTGGGACTTCAGCACATGCTTAAAGTTCTACATCTGCTTCAGTGCTTTTCTGAATTGGGGCTTATGTGACATGGGACAAGTCACTCTTCTCTCCGTGCGTCTGTTTACCTACCTGTAGTTTGGCCTAATAATATTTACCTACCTCACAAAGGAGTTTTGAGAGGCTTAATTCATTAATGTTGGCAAAGCAGGTTTAGATCATTGCCTGGAAGCTGCTAGAAGTGGGCAAAGGATTAATAATTTGCTGCAGATCACCTTATTGCATGGTTACAAAGTCTGCTGTACACCTTGCATCAGGTGCTGTAGGAGGAAATCTGATTAAATTATTCAACTTCCAAGACACACTATCTGGTAAAGTTCGTGTCTTCTACAGGCTAATGCTGGGCTACCTAAAATTTCCTTTTTGGTAGTTTCTGGAGCATTAAATTACAGACATATTTATTCTTCCTGTTAAGGATGAAGGAAGCTCAACCTTTTGTAAAGTACAGAATCCTCAACTTGTATCAATTAACAGCCTAAGGCAAACTGCTTGTTTGCCATGAGCTGGGTAATCATGCTGTATGTAATTGAATCGGTGATTTTTCCCTATGTTTGTAATATCGCAGACTTTACCTGTGAACGCCGTGTCATGGTGATGATGACGCTCCTATTCGTTGAACAAGTAATTGAATAACGATGAAAACATTTTTCATAGCAGAGCATGTCACGGAACTGTAATAGTGCCACATGGTTCACAAACCTAGAGCACTTAGATTTTCTGAGCAGCCAGCTTATTGTAATGCTGAACCTTTAAATAAAAATATGCAGACAAAGTGTGGTGCATCCCCTGTTCTGGCACAGCTGCTTTCTGTGGAGGACTTGGGAGGGGAAAGGTGATCGTCACCTTTCTGTTCCCCCAATCCTGGGGCTGAGCTAGCGGCAGGCATAGTTTAAAAGAGCCCAAGGGACGTTCAGAAGGAATGACACACTAAGGACCATTCTGCTGGCTGGACATAGCTGGCCCTATCCTCCAACACACCGTCTGCCCCAGAGACAATGGGAATGTGGGGCATACAGGTGACTGCTGGCTCTGTACCACTCAGGGTAGAGCAGTACAGCCACACAGGGACTGATGATCTGACCCATTGTCTTTCTTTTAACAAAGAAAAATGAGTTCTAAATATAAAACTAACTGCCCTTCCACCCATCCCCACATGCACCTCTTTGTCCTGGATAACTGAAAATAGGGAGTGACTATGTACCGAAATGTGAACCAACAGCACTGCTGGAGGGATATATATTTATTTCTTTTTCTTTTGAAAAACCCATCACAGTGTCATCAAGTTCATAAAGGACTTATTCTGTTATGTGTATAAGCTTCCCAAACACAAACTTGTTTACACCCTTCAATATGGCCAATGCTAAACAGTCAAAATTCATGACTCATGAGATCTCCGTTTAAAAGGGTGCATTTTGGATTATTTTCATTTACTTTCTGGTTATTGAGCATTTAGAGGTCACATTTTCAAGTTCCAGAAAAGCAAGAAAGTAGTTGTCCTGTAAATTAGGAACTTCTCTGGGAATGTGCGTTGATATTTTTTTTTTTCCTTTTGGTAAGTCACCTAGTATAGTGTCATGTTTACAAACCAATTTTCCATGTCAAATGAAATCTATATTTTCAAACTCATTCCTAGACCCGGTTCTGGAATCTTTGTTTGAACAATCTGAAGCCCCAAAATGACCACTATTAAACACAAAGAAAAATATTTTGGTAATAAGATTGTGACAAAAACCAAGAAGTTATGAAATACTGGTTGAAATACAACACTGATTTCAGTGCAATGCTGTCCATAATTTCCCTTCCTGCCTTTAGCTGTTGCAGGAGAGATTGTATAGTACATGATACACATATTTCCGACCCTGGCAAAAGCTAATAATGGAAGAGAGTTAGAAACAGAGATTCAGCTGTAATTCTGAACAGTCTTGTTTTTACTGGTTTTGGCCATAACTGCTTATTGTGATTTAGTAGAGTCATTAATAAATATTCTCCCATCTTTCCTCAAAAATGCAGCTGTATAAATGAATGTCAGTTACATGCACAATGTTTCCAGTAGCATCTTAATGACAGGTTTACTTCACTGCTTCTCAGTGGGCAAATATTTGTTCAGCAGAATTAATTGAAATGCCAGTAGAGGAAATAATAGCAGGTGAAAGGAGATGGCTCTCCAACAGTGCTTTGGAGTGACACAATCACTGTAAAACTGGGCTAGGTTGAACATGTACCAATGAAAATACCCCAACGTATTTAAAACAATAAATACAAGACTCAGTTCAGTTTAATGCAATAAGAATAAACCCTTATTTCAGTTTGAATTTGGATGATGTGCATTATCTCTGAGAACAGAGTCTATTTTGTTGACAGATGTGGGCAGGGAAAAAGTCCAGAACACCTTCATGATACACTGTTATCTAGCAGTGTCCCACTAAGATCTGTTGAGCAAAATTCTGCTTCTGTTAGCATCAGTGAAACCCTTTGACTTGTATTTGGCCCTGTGGGTACACTAATGCTAAACCTTCTTTAAAGTGTGCTGTTCGGGCAAAGGGTTCCCTAGAGTTTGCTCATGAAATAGAATTCAGATTGAAAGTGTACACAATAGAAAAGAAAAACAACCAATAGGGATTTATTTTTTATGTTGGAATGTTTCTTCTTCATAGAGAGGAGCAGCAAAAAGCGTGGAAGCCAGGACAGAGCGACTGAGAGCAAATACACAACAAAGACTTCTGGGCTCCTGCCATCTTTAAAACTCTGGTTATTGACAAAGAAGGGGAAGCATTACGATAAGGGTCAGACAGACGTGAAGTTAAGCCAGGAGAACGAGATAAGGCTTGGGAGATGGACAATTGCAGCTGTGACTAGTGGAGTGTCATGTCACTTCCAGACTTGCCCCTCTTAGGTAATGTACAAAAGACATTTAAGCTAATGCTGTTCCCTAGCTGACTGTTCAAGAACATTAAATGAGAACTGTGGAGTGAAGAGCAAATAGAGGTGGTTTCTGTGCAGTCCCACCAGTGTACATTTGAAATACTCCTCGATAGACCTACTCAGGCCTAAATGAGTAGAATTTGGCCCAGAGTTTGCGAAACTTACACTGAAATACATACTGGAATATTCTCCTCCTCCCCTTATTGGTGTCTGCTACTCAGCTGAGGAAAAGAGAATAACTTTTTAATGTGACACATAATAGTGCTGGATTGTTGTTGACCCTTATCCATATGTGGCCCACGTACGGGCAGTTGCAGTCCCTCCTAAAAGAAGTGCAAGGATGTTTCCTTCTCTATGCCTTGGAGATGACCAGAGCTGCACAAGGGACCCGTGGGAGGTGTAATGATGTTTACACTGTATATCATTTGGCTGTAAGAGGTCTCGTGTGCTGTTCAGGGTTCCAGACAAGATGTGGCCCCTGGTAAACAAGGAAGACAAAGCTGGAACATGAGTTGTATGGAAGCCAGTTAGTTGTTGTAATTGTAGCTGCTTTCTTCAGTTAATGCCTCCTGCTTAAGATAGACTGTTTTTTGGGGTTTTTTGGTCATGAAGGAAGTGAGGGCCTCACCTCCCTCCACACTGACCTTCAGATAGGGTTATGTATTGTGCAGGCTGTACCGCACACCTCTCCTTGACCTTAAAGGCACAATCCTTCCCCACGCAACCTCTGTGTAGGGTAGTTCTGCACTGCCTCCAGATCAGGGCTGTTCCTAAAAGGTCTAATCCAGCCTACAGTGTTGTTAGTTTGTAGGAACAAAGTGGCTATGTGATGTCCATGCTTCTAGAACCCTGAAATATGCAGAACAACAGTGCACTGACTTGGCAAATTTAATAGAGCACAGATTTCTTGAACATCTCTGTTTAAATCTGAAAACTGCTATTTTTAGTGAAAGGGAGGAGGAGGTTCAAGAGACTTTTACCATGATGTCTCATTATTTGTCAAAAGATCTTACTGGGAGATTATTGCTAAAGGGAAATAGACAAGCAAATATACAGTATAATGAATGCATATGAAGAAATTATTTTTTTAGTAGACATGGATGTGCAATTATATGGCAGGAAATTGTACCTTGCTGCAATATTAAGTGCAACATTTTGAATAGCGGAAACACTGGAGAGGTGAACTTTTAGGTAATACAGAGATGGCCAAGCTTAAAAAAAAAAATGCTTCTGGGCAGACCAAACAAAACAGGGGTGGCCAAGCTGTGGCTCCGGAGCCGCATGCGGCTCTTCAGAAGTGAATATGCGGCTCCTTTCATAGGCACTGACTCCGGGGCTGGAGCTACAGGAGCCAACTTTCCACTGCTCAGCCCCAGGCCCCACCCACTCTCCACCCCTTACCCCAAGGCCCCCCTCCCCGAGCCTGCTGCACCCTTGCTCCTCCCCCCTCCATCCCAGAGCCTCCTGTACACTGAAACAGCTGATTGCGGTGGGCAGAAGGCACGCGGAGGGGAGGGGGAGGTGCTGATTGGCAGGGCTGCCACAGGCAGGAGGTGCTGGGGTGGGCTGTGGGGGGCTGATGTGGGCTGCTGACGTATTACTGTGGCTCTTTGGTAAATTCTGGCTCCTTCTCAGGCTCAGGTTGGCCACCCCTGCAAAGCATGACAATTTCATTTCAGCTCCAAAGGGTTAATTAGTTGACAAGCTAGCATGCTTTCTGCAGGTATTCATGGGACACTAGCAGCACTGTAGTCAAGGTTTAGAGTGACTCGTCCTTCCTAAAACTCTAGTTTCAGTTTCTTAACTTCCTCAGAACAGTGCTTTTGGGACCTCATGCAGTTTTCATGCTTTCCTCTTTCCCGAAGCATTTAAAAAAGGTTCTAGAATCCAGGCAACCATTTCTGAGTTATCTATGAGTTCCCTTTCCCAGTCTTTGTTAAAAGTGCCACAGCACAGAGGTTTTTTTGGGTATAATTGTACAGTGTATAATTTTACATGACTAGTAAAATTATTTCATCATAAAAATTTGTCCCTAATCACTGTTGCTAAATGGAAAAGCAAGTTGCTAAAGTTGAAAGGCACAATCGTAATCCCTGTAAGATTTATTAGAAGCTGGCTGATGCTGTATAAAGCTCTCATCACTCCAGAAGGCTGGGCTCCAGCGTGGGTATTATTTCAGCTAATCAAGTCAGCAAGGACAAAACCCAGTGTGCTAACATGAGCAGTATGCCGATGGGCACATTTACTATCCCTCCACTCTCTCCACTGGCGCTGTTCTTTTGTCAGGGGAGTGAGTTTTCGAGTTCAGGATTCTTGTAAATTTGAATCTCTCAGCTGATTGGCAACACAGCTAGGAGCAAGGACAGATGCAAGGCACAGCGTCCTACCTCCTGTATGCTCCCTCTTGGGCTTTTACATCACATGATCTCCCAAGGACAGCTGGCATGGTGGGCCTAATTTCAAATCTTCCAGTCTTAATAGCATTCTTCAAATCCTAGGGCAAACGTGAGCGCTTTCATGTTGAGCGGTGGGGACCAAATGAATTCTGTTCCTATCTCCCTGTCCTCTATTCTACACTCACCCTAATAGGAACCCCATACCCACAGTGTTCACTTTGTCTCCCTTCAGAGTAGCAGCCATGTTAGTCTGTATTCGCAAAAAGAAAAGGAGTACTTGTGGCATCTTAGAGATTGGTTAGTCTCTAAGGTGCCACAAGTACTGCTTTTCTTTTTGTCTCTCTTGACCTTCTCTTGACCATATTTACAAAACAAATAAAGTTTCCCATACCAGGAAGCATCCCCATCCTTCCTTTTCTTTGCTTGCTAGCCACCTGCTCTCCCACTTGGCTAACATTATGCTGGTTCCTCCTTTCTCCCGGCCACAACTGCTGCTGTGATGGGTTTTGTTTTCTGACCTCTCAGATGAGGTGCCCCCAGGTAGCAGTAGGGAATCAGGATCATTGATATGTATGCTGGAGGAGAAAGCATGGCCTTGGCTCCGCTCTGCCTACCAGAACTTCACCCTGCACCCTCTCCCCACGTGGTCCAACCCAGCCAAAACCCTGGAAATGAGCTCTCCCCAAAGATTAGCTGGAAAGTATTAAACGTTTGTCTCTCCCTTCTTTATCTCCGTTGACAACTCCATTATCTTTTGCTTTTGCACAAGCTGTGTAACCTTTAACCTTCCCTCTCCTTCCCACTCCCAGGGCTTGCTGATTCTGTTTCCCTCTTTGGAAGATCTTCCTTCCCTTTCCTACTCGAAAACCTGTTTTCCATGCTCTGCTCACCTCTTACTATGGTTACTGTCACTTTTTCCTGTCCAGCTCCCCCGTGTGAAGCACCGACTTAAGCTCTCCTCTCCAGCCATTCCATTCCCTATGCTTCTCCCAATCCTTTAGCTTTACTGTTCCCTTCATCGCGTTGCCCCTCCTCAAAAATACTCTGCTTCTTCTATGCCTGAAACAGTTCCCTCTCTCTGCCTGCAAAGCACTTGGTGTCCTCTTTAATATCCCACTTTTAAAAGCACCTCTTTGAGCAGTCCTTCCTGCCTGCTCCTCCTCCTCAATCTCCCTATGTCCTGCATGGAACCAGATACGCTGTGCTTGTCATGTGTTTGATTTTACTGTCTTAGAACCTCAGCAAGTTGCTGAGCAGCCTGACGTCCCATTCACCCCGCACAACATCAGACCCACTGACTGTTTAGCTCGTTGTGCGCTGCAAACTTACTATGCAATTACAGCACGGTGACTTATGTGAATGCCGTTGTACCACAGTGTTCCACGTGTAACGGTATTTAGTCCACTTTTTTTCAATACATTTGTGTAAAATCACTGCAGCAGCAACGTACACGGCACAGTACTATTAGTGCTTCGTAGTTCTCATGTTTCTGGTGTGGAGGGGGTTCTTCTATAGCTTAATGTTCCCAGTGGTATTTGTTTCTTAATCATGGGGCTCGGGGATTTCCTTTATAGGCAGGAGAAATAGTCAAATGTGTGGTAAATTCTCTTGCCACACAACATTGCTTCAGGGTTTTGGCTTGTACAAAAAAAATACGTTTGTCATGCAGCTGTCACATCAATAGAATTTAAGCAAACCCTAATCCCTTTGCTCATTTTTACTGGAGGTTGCTCTAAGTCAAGTGAGCTCGAACATTTGAGCTGTTGCCCATTCTGAATTTCAAATTCCTTCCACGTCATTACAATTATGAATGCGTTTCAATATATTATGTATGCCTTCCCTAGCATAAATTCAGTACAGTATGTCATGGTATAGGACAAGTACAGAAAGCATCTGCCACAAAAGAACAGGAAGTCCTAAAGCAGCGTGGTTGGGATTTTGTGATTTGGTCACCAGTGTTTCAGTTTGCTTGACATCTGGAAGGATGTGCTTGTCAACATATATATTGCATTTGGGGAATACTTTAAAGGCAAACACGATGTGAATACATTGTTGCAACAAAAGAACAAAAAGTTTTGATTTTCCTTCTTTGAAGGAGATTCTTTTCTTGGTTTTAAAACTGTAAATATTAATACTGGAATTGATCACCTCTTTGTCTGTGATTGTTTATATGGTACCTTCAGTGCTTACATCTGATTTTAATTTTGTAGCTTCAGAGGTAGAAAGAGTTATTAGGTTTTTTTGTCTTACAAAGAGTTATCTGGGATTGTAATATTTATCTGGCTGCTTTCAGATGCCACAGTGAGGAGCATAGTATAAGGCCTAAAACTTTAGTGGCTTTTCCATGTGGTAAATTGTTTCCTCATACGTTAGCCTAACCTACATATGGTACCTACCATAGTTTAGATCAGTGGCTCTCAAACTGTGGTCACGGAGAAGTGGTGGCCCACAGAGAGCTGCTGGGAACATTCCTAACATCCAACTTCTAAATTGTTTTAAAAACCACGAAAATTAAATATTTTCCTAAGATAGGACAACATTCTGGTATCTTTACTCACGTTGAGCAGCACCTTGCTCTGTATGTAATGTCACTGGAACAACTCATGGAGTAAGTTGCTTTCAGTGTCAGAGCATGAGAATTTAGCCTGAACTACATAACAATCACTGGTTTCAGAGTAGCAGCCGTGTTAGTCTGTGTCCGCAAAAAGAAAAGGAGGACCTGTGGCACCTTAGAGACTAACAAATTTATTTGAGCATGAACATTCGTGAGCTACAGCTCACTTCGTCGGATGCATTCAGTGGAAAATACAGTGGGGAGATTTATATACACAGAGAACATGAAACAATGGGTGTTACCTTACACACTGTAAGCAGAGTGATCAGGTAAGGTGAGCTATTACCAGCAGAAGAGCGGGGCGGGGTGGGGAAACCTTTTGTAGTGATAATCAAGGTGGGCCACTTCCAGCAGTTGACAAGAACATCTGAGGAACGGGGGGTGGGGGTGGCGGTGGGGGAATAAACATGGGGAAATAGTTTTACTTTGTGTAATGACCCATCCACTCCCAGTCTTTATTCAATCCTAAGTTAATTGTATCCAGTTTTCAAATTAATTCCAATTCAGCAGTCTCTTGTTGGAGTCTGTTTCTAAAGTTTTTTTTTTTTGGAAGAATTGCCTCTTTTAGGTCTGTAATCGAGTGACCAAAGAGATTGAAGTGTTCTGCGACTGGTTTTTGAATGTTATAATTCTTGACGTCTGATTTGTGTCCATTTATTCTTTTACGTAGAGACCTTGCAATTTGGCCAATGCACATGGCAGAGGGGCATTGCTGGCACATGATGGCATAGATCACATTGGTAGATGTGCAGGTGAACGAGCCTCTGATAGTGTGGCTGATGTGATTAGGCCCTATGATGGTGTCCCCTGAATATGTGGACAATCACTGTAGTTGCCACACAGATGTTATGCAGTTGTGAAAGGCAGGGGAGGTTCTCTGCAGGGATCATAAATGGGAGGGCGATTGTTCCACAAGCCTGTCTGGGGCTTTGTGCAGAATCCAACCCTTGCTGGAGAGTTGTTTGTTCGGATATAAGCTTATTATAGTGGGGCTGTCAGCACTGCATATTATTAAGGTTGTTCAACACTTCCTACTTGAAATTTTCAGCTGCTTGTGTAGCTTTGCCAAATTTTAACCATTCAGGTTGAAATTTCCCACGCCAGATGTCTGCTTCAGGCTGAATTGTTTTGGAACAGTTCAGCCAAAATGTTTGAGCTGTTTCTGAGAACAAGGATAGGGGAAAATACTTTGTTTTGCCCTTTACAAATATGCTGGAAAACTTTCCTTTGAGATGCTCTAGTGCCATATGCTTTAGAGCAGAAATTTGAAATTTGTCGGGGCACCTTTGTATCAGGGAGGTGCCTTTTGGTGTTCCTGTGAAAAACCACTCAAATATGGCCAAGTTATCAGCCTTTGGAAAAAGTCACCCGTTGCACATGCTCAGCAGAACTTCTTAGAGTTTAACAACTGAAATCTCTGAGGATTGCATCCTTGCAGAGCCCATTCGAACCTATCTCAGCTCCTACTGCTGACCAAACTGCACATGCAACGTTCCCACAGAGTGACCGAGCATACCTGAGCCCAGGGGGTCCAGCGGGGCTTTCCCTGTAACTGCTATTCCTGGATACTCTCCGCTGGGCTGCGGCTGGGAACTAGAACTGAAAGAAGGGAGCTTTCTCTGCTGGGCACTCATTGACATCTCCCCCTGCTGGAGCCCAGGCAGTGACATCTGCCTGACTCAAATATATTGGGCACAAGAGCCGGGTATAGGGTGAGGTTTGAAAGGAAAGGAGTAAACTGGGATAAGGATCCTGGTGAGACTGGGGGTGGGAGGGAAAGTAGAGAGAAACTCGAACTGGGGGTGGTGGTGTCAAGGCTGGAACAGGGAGGCAGGGGGACTGAAGCTGGTGAGGGAAACAGTGGGGGGGACTAGGGGCCAGTTGCGGGGGATTAGGGACACCTGTGATTGGCACAGGAGCTGTGGGGAGAGGAGGCAACTGTGACTGGCTGTCCAAAGAGTCTGGGGACAAGGAGTCAGGGTGGATTGGGGAGGGGACAGGACTGGAACTGGCTAGACAAGGAGACTAGGACTGGGATGAAAAGATGGGATGGGAAAGAGAAACGACAGGGACAGGTTAGAGGGGAGTAGGCAGAAGGGGAAAAGCTTGGGGTGAAAGAGGCAGAAGGGTTTGTGAGCCAGAGCATAGATTGGAACCCAAGATTCCGAGTCGCACCATTCATCTGCTCTCAGCAGATATCTGTGAAAGCCACTGGTGATGTGTCCCATTCCCCTCTAGTGCTGGTCCACACAGAGGATGTCACCCTACTCCTCTGTCAATTATTCTGCTAGTTCAAGTAGCAGAAGTCTGTGTGGTGGATCTAAAGTTCCCAACCCTGTTGCTGCCCCATGTGGATGTCAATATGATGCCACAGGATGGAATTTCTGGTTTTTTAGTTTGCCTTTTTTTTCCCCTAAGAAACCTAGGAAGTTACACAAACTATGTTAAAAGAACGTTATTAAGGTTGCACGGTCAATCACTCAGGACCATCCTTTCTCTTCTTATAGCCCCCTGCCTCATTTGCTACACACCTTGCAGCTTCTGCACCAAATAAAATGGGTCCTACAGACAAGTCTCCTTCACTACACAGCCCTGATTCATACCTTGAGCATCTTCATCCTATGCCCTGAATGAGGTAGGGATCCCATGGAAAAAGTAGTCAGTGATAATGGAATTTAAAGACTGTGTCATAATACATGCGCACAAGTGGACCGAATCTCTGGCAACCTAATATTTGAGCGCTTGACTTGGCAACGTTAAAGTAATGTCCATATGGAACACAACAAATGTTGCTTATTGCCACAAACAATTTTTCCAAATGTGAGCAGAGAATAAACTGATGGGAAATTGTCTGCCAGAGTGTACAGACATCCTAAAACAATAGTTCGGAGACTTGCAAACTGCCCTGTTCATCTCAGAAGGGATGTTGGTGCTGAAACCTGATGAAGGCACTATTAAATGTATCTTGCAATCCTAAACTGCCTGTCAAAGGTACCACATACCCCAGTTGTGTCTTGCTCAATTGCTAAAATCTCCAGTTCCCCCTCCACAACCATTACAGTGTGGTTATGTATCCTCAGTGCAAAATTCTGCAACATAAGCATAAATAAAACCTTGGCAACATCAATTTTATTGTTTTTTACATGTGTTACAGTGATTGCCAGCATAATGGTGACAATACAAGTGGAATAAGAGCTGTGCATGTAACAGCAGCTTGGACACTGATTCAGTTTCATTGCTATTTGCCTCTCGTGCCTTTTCATACTTTGAAATGAAGTAACCTCTGGTAGTACTTGAGACCCCAGTGCTAGTGAGATCAGCACAGATCAGTGGAGGGTTCTTTCCTTTGCCTCTCCTATGGTCCTCTGAGTGAGGATTGGTTTCCCATTCTTATCATGAGTCAGACAGAGGTAAGAACACTTGAAGATCATACTAACCCTAGGGAGAGGAGTGGTGCTGGCTAGTTTTCCCATGTTTCCAGTGGCAGGAATAGCAGGAGGTGAGGAATGAGGAAGTGGAAGGAAAGAAATGGATGGAAGCAAATTGGGGGGGGAGAGAGAATCCCAAACCACCTCTAAAGCTGAGCACATCTCCCATCAGCCGGTGACGGGAACTGGGCAGCTCTGCTGTTCTTTGCATCCCGTGTAATCTGTCTGTGTAGTTTTAGGCTCCAATCCAGCAAAGCAGCTAAAGCACACACTGAACTTTGTGCTCAAGTAGTCCCACTAAATCAAACTGGGATTGGAACTGTGCACGTACTTAACTGCATGGCTGGATTGGGGCCTTATTGCATCTATATTGCTTTTATATTAGCATGCTATTTACATGAACGTGAGGGGGAACAAACTCACATGCGTGCCCGTGTGTTTTCTTAATTTCCAAGCAACTCTGCACTATATTGCACTTCTAATTATAGGTTTGCGCTCTTCTATGGCTCATGATTGAGCCCTAAATAGAAAAGAGAGTAATTTCTAAGGATTTAAGTGACTCAATCTGCCATTATTAAAAAGTGCTTTCATAAGGAAACGAGGTTTTCATTTGAATCCTGTGATCACACTTTGTGTGTGTATATATTGTTTTAACAGATTAAAGGCTTTGCGTGGAAGACTGTGGCTGGATAAGAGTTACTAACTTTTGGAAATTGAAGATGGTGCTACCGTGGAAACAGTTGTTCCTGCTTTCATTCATTGGCTGCCTTGGAGGTAATGATATATGATAATCTCTAACTTCTAAATTAGAACTGTAATTTGGTCACTTCTTTAAGGAAAAAAAAAATTGAAAATGCCAAGCTAAACTATATAGGAGTCAAACATGCATTGTAGAATTTAAAATGTCAATAGTATTCTAAATAACTGCTCTATTCATTTGTTACATTGGGCCACACTATTCAAACAGGTAAAAGATTTGATGTTATTGCAGATGTTGTTAGTTATGCTTATGTTGTAGCTGTGCAAATATTTTGAAAAAAAAATCCTGTGGGTATTAAATTTAGATGGGAAATGTTGCACTTCAGTATATTACCCAGGCAGACTGCTTCAGCTTTTGTTACAACTCCATATACTTCAGAATGGGTCTGTTCACAAAGGATACTACTACTCTCACCACACCAGTTCACAACTTGTAGGCTGGCTTTTCCCACTCTGGCAGCCTAACTAATTCACAGTGCCTGGAGCTTTTGATGCCTTAGAGTTCTGCTCTCCTGCTGTGACCTTAACTTTTCTACCATTTCATTCTTTGCTTCATTGAGGTCAGCAGCGGCTCCTAATTTTGCTTTGTGGTCTTGTGTTCTGTGTGGTTCTTGTTTACAATCTCTAATCATCTCAGAAGGTGGAAAGGAACAAAGAGCCCTATCTTGTCCTTTGTAGCTACATCCTGGTAACCACATCCACAGTGACTTCACTGCTTATTTGACTTCACTGGGATTGCAAAAATCAGAATTCGCCCACAGTGCCCATAGATGCCCTGCCACCCTCCTACCCAACACACACATTCTCCATCCAACAATTGTAGTGTCAGTGTGTTTTTATTGTTCTAATATCAGTGGTCATCCCAAAGAAGTTCAGTGTTGTTTTGAGCCACCTCATTCAGTAAGGCTCTTGGATGTACTCGAATCTGCAATGAGAGAAGAGAAAAGACAAATTCCTTTTCAATAAATCACTTGGCAAGTCAAGGCAGAGCACAGGTAACAGACTGACTACAGAAGTAGAGAAGAGATCTGAAGTGGCAGAGGGCTAGTCTCCAGCAAACACATTCCTGCCCTGTTGAAAACCCTGAACGGATGATCTCCCTCATAGGCTTTTACATCTGGACACATGAATGTGAATTTAGAGTCATTTGTCTTGCTAAACTGGGCCTCTAAAGACGATCCCTCTGAAGAGCAAGATCTGGTGATTGACTGTAGTGATGCCTGTTGAAGTGAAGGAGGAGAAGAAATCTGTTATTTCTGAAGTGGTGTATTAATTGCAGAAATAATGTCTGCAGGCAAAATTCCTACATCTGGAACAAAAACTCTCTTTAGGAGAAATGCAGTTGTTTTTTCTTTAAAACATGAAAGGCGGCTCTAAACATAAAATCTATAAGCAGACTATGGGCCAGATTCGGGACCTACACCAAACAGAGGGCGTTTATTCTCTGCAAAAGCACTATTAACATATGCCTATATTCTGGCTGGTGGCAGTGCTAATTGGTGTGCAGAAGGGTGTGCTGGATTAGGGATGTGGGCACATAAGAAGTTGGAGCACTTCAGGGCACGAGACTGAGACCCAGGAGACCTGTGTTCTGCTCCTGACGCTGCTGCAGACTTGCAGTGTGACCTCGGGCAAGTCAGGTAACCTCCCTGGGACTCAGTTTTTCCCCATTTGCAAAGCGGGGGTACTAGTAGCACGAACGCCATGAATTCAAACATTAGACAAGAAAATCCCATGATGTTTAGAAATACGAACTGCCTTTCTTTTTAGGGCTGCCTTCTGGTTATGAATTAACACTCAAATTAGGGGGCCTTCCCCTCCCTCATCACCTGCAGACCAATGGGTATAACTTTGCCCTTCTCTTTTTCTTCTCCTTAGTTCCCATCTGGCAGTCAGCGTCTCCTGTGTCTCTAGTGCTTACCCCAGGCACACTCTCCTTTCCACCTCATGGTCTGTTGCGTCTGGGGCCCTACAACTATCTGTCTTCCTTGGGGTCCACAGGAAGTCCTATAGCATTAGGATAGAAGGGAGAGGGCCGCAGGGAGTCACTTCCATACTGCGGGAAATCTTGGGATGCTGCTGAGGAGGATGTTGTTGTGTGGATCTCCTCCCTGCTTACCCTGCCTGGTTTGCTGTTCAGCAGCATGTTCAAAACCTGGAAGATGAGGCTCTGCCCTGGAGGAGCTCATCAAGCTGGGAGCAGTGGCCTGTGGTGGCCAAAGGCTGCAACTACAACCCAAAGCCATCAGCCGAAGGTTCCACCACATCCTCTGCTGTGGGGCCCACATTCTCACTGTGTGGGTACTAACTTATTCAAAACCAGCATATGGAGCTTGCCCCCTTATCCCTGGGGTCTGCATTAGCTTGTCCCTTTGCAGTTCCCATCTTCAGAGCCTGAAGAACATCCACCACAAAGGTTGGGTGGAGGAGCCAGGGTATGGATAGCTAATTTTCCATCGGATTATCCCCAAGAGCAGTTTGGAAAGAGGTAAGCATTTATCCATTAAAAATTTCCTTTTAAAAAAAAATGTCTATGAAAATGTTCTGATTTTTTCCATTTCCCCTCTTTCTCTTTCCCCTTCTTTTCCCCCTCCTCAACCACTTTTCCTCCCCTGGAAAAGTGGGGGAGGCAACAAGGAGGAAAAAGGAAGGAAAAATCAAGGAACCCTCCCAATTTTTCTTTGAGAAACTGGAAAATGTCAAAAGAAATTAAGGGGAGGTCATTTTTCATTGAGCGGGGTAGGGGAAATCTGAACAACCTTTTTTGGTTCTCTCTATTCTCCCTCTGCTGCGTTTTGTCAAAAATGTCAAACCAAAAGTTTGGGATTTTACTAACAATTTTTGCAGGAAGGTTTTTTGTGTGGAAAATTATGACTTTTTTAATTAAAAACTCCAAAATGGAAAATTTTTCAGCCAAGAATGTTTAGTTTTCAGATTTCTGGCATTTTCAATAAACAGTCAAAAGTTTCCCTGCAAAATTTCTATAAAATCAATTTTTTTTTCATTTGTCAATTTTTTTCCCATAGGGAAGGGTGGGGGGATGGGATGAGACACTTGCTGACCAGATCTCCCCTAGGCATATTACCTGCTAGGATTTGTCTAATCAATGTATGTACAGTTATTTTAAGGTTATAAATATATTTACAATTTAAAACAAAATCAGTTTGTGTTACCCACCTGCCAACTCATTCCAGGATTCTTTTACCTTTGCTACTTTTGGGGAATTACTTGCAGGGTCAAATGCAACAGTACCCGTTGTATTTTGGTAAAAACCTGCAATATGCATGGATAATCAGTAACTTGTCTAACAGGGGTTAACATTCAAAGATGTTACAGGTTCTCTATTTAACAGAGTTAATGTTCAAAGGCAGAATGTTATCAATTCATGTACAAAGTAAACAAAGATTACAATTACCCTGTTTACTCTAAATAATCAAGATTTTGTAAAGAACAAGTCATATTTGAGCCTCATATTCCCAATGGATGTTGTTTTTGTTTTGTCATTAGGAAATTGTTTCTTATGTAAATACAAACTATGTGTGAATGTCTGTCTTGTCATAAATGACACTTCTCCTGAAACAGAAACGTGTGTTGTTTATAGTATAATGAATGAATTCGTGTTAGTTACAGCATTGCTGTGTGTGACTAGTGGTGCTTTCAGGTCAACTGAGCTAGGTTTTTTCCTGTTGTTCCACAATTACTAGTCATTTTTGGCTTTAAAGTCTTTGTTTGCGGCATTACTTGTACCGGGAGTCTCTTCTTGTGGAATTAATGATGCTTATGCTGCTTGATTTTAATGTTAGTTAAATGATAATTAAATTTGATTTTTCTTTTTACATCCTAATTTTCAGGAATATAAATGGTATTGGATTCTGGAATGGCTTGAGAAGGTCTAAGAGTACCATAGGGATCTCTTTCATGCTTTATAATTAATGTCATGCAGTAGAGTGTAGTGTATGGAAAAGCACTGTGCAGGTACAATGCTGTTGTGTTTAATATGATTAAAGTTTGTCCAAGTTTAAATAACTCTCTTTATTTAAATGAATACTTTGTGCTCCATGGTAACACTGCTAATTTGTGATTCATATATATTATGTCCTTGGCTGCACCTGTCTAATGGTTTATAGATAGGCAGTAAGAATGTTCATAGCCTTGGCTTCTTACACATGCTATATTGATTGTCCATTTTAAAGAATTGGATATTGCATTAAAAGGTACTGTATGCTACCGTCCAAAACTTAGGAAAGAAACAAAGGGAAAAGTTAATTAACCTACTAAGAGTTCTGCCTATGGAAAATATCTACTCAGATGCTCTCCTGTAGTAGGGAAATGCTTGAAAAAATGCAAGATGTTACAGTATGATCAACATATCTATAACGTATTCAGTAGCACCTCATAAAGGTTTAAAGGAATTGTCTGAAATGAGCAATCTCTTGTTAATATGCACAAGTGTGCCCAAATGCAGATTTTGTGGATCAAATATTTATTTAAATATGTTGTAATGGAAGGGTAACTCTTTTACAGCTGAGATAACATTGACATACTGTGATGGGTTGGATCACAGAAACCTCCTTGGGGCTGCCAACTGATGTGCCAAGACTACTTCTGCCCCTGCTTTCCCTGCCAGCTTGGGACTCCAGCACCATGTCTTGTTGAGCCAGACACGCCCATCTGCTCCAACACAGACCCAGGGTCTGAACCACATACCCCAAAGCGCAGATTTAACTGAAAGCAACTTAAGAAGTGTTCCTGTCTTTAACACTCAGATGCCCAACTCCCAGTGGGGTCCAAACCCCAAATAAATCCGTTTTACCCTGTATAAAGCTTATACAAGGTAAACTCATAAATTGTTCGCCCTCTATAACACTGATAGAAAGAGATGCACAGCTGTTTGCTCCCACAGGTATTAATACATACTCTGGGTTAATTAATAAGTAAAAAGTGATTTTATTAAATACAGAAAGTAGGATTTAAGTGGTTCCAAGTAGTAACAGACAGAACAAAGTGAATTACAAAGCAAAATAAAATAGAACACACAAGTCTATGTCTAAGAAAACTGAATACAGTTAAAAACCTCACCCAGTAAGCTTCCTTTTACAGACTAGTCTCCTTCTAGTCTTGGTCCAGCAATCACTCACACCCCCTGCAGTTACTGTCCTTTCTCCCAGTTTCTTTCAGGTATCCGTGGGGGTGGAGAGGCTACCTCTTTAGCCAGCTGAAGACAAAATGGAGGAGTCTCTCACAGGCCTAAACAGACTTTCTCTTGTGGGTGGAGACCCCCTCCTCTCTCCTGTGCAAAGTCCAGCTCCACGATGGAGTTTTGGAGTCACCTGGGCAAGTCACACGTCCATGCATGACTCAGTTTTTTACAGGCAGCAGCCATTCCCCCCATGGTATCTTGAATGTCTCCAGGAAGACTTCTTACGTGGATTGGAGCCTTCCAACATTCTTTGTTCATTAAATGCTTCTTGATTGGGCACTTAACTTTGCAAATTCCTTTCTAAAGAAGCTGACCAAATGCCTTATTAAGGTTATTTAAAATCAGACAAGTCCGAATACAACAATGACACATGCATAGAAATAGGATGAATATATTCAGTAGATCATAACCTTTATGTAGACATGTTACATGGCATATCTAGCATAAAGCATATTCCAGTTATGTCATCTATACATTCATAAGCATATTTCCATAAAGCCTTGGGGTGGGGGGGACCGTCACACATAATAACGAAGGTTAACACTTTAGGACAATGCCCAGAAGAGGGGAGCACGAGTTTCACAAAGCAAACAGAAAATTCTGAAAAGTAAGCCCTTTTAAGGTGACTGGAGCTGGCTGCCCCAAAAATTGGGGCACCTAAAATAAACTTATTCCTAAAAATTTTGTCTTTATCATCCAGAAAGCTGGTAATGGGTATAATCAGTTGGTCTGCCACACTGTTTGTTGATGATTTTATTTGGCTTCACGCAGCTTCAAGATGCAGAAAGTTGCAGAGAAAACCAGCTAAATAGCTTGCACAAATGAACACTCCAATAACTATGAAGCTCAATGCCTAATCCTCTACAGCTATTCCTTTAGCATCCTCAGCACTACACACTGAGCTTTTTAGCCCTAGAAATGACTTCATTTGGAGAAGTACATGGCCTCTTGATAAAGTGAAAGGAGTCCATCTATTGAAAAACGTTGTGCTCTTTTAAAAAAAAAAGTTATTTCATGTCATCTTAGCCCTTTGGGTTATCTTTAAAGGTGTCTTACATTTGAAAGCAAGTCTTAGTTTTACTGTTTATGGAGAACTGTAATTCTCAGGATTCAGCATAAACTGCAAGGTAATTTGTTCTAATCCATGTTGTATATAGCATTCTGAGTTCAAACGGACATACCTACTCGCATACTGAATAATTATAGAAATGCATGTTCTAGTTCTGTACAAAGAGAATTTCAGTAAAAGATACAGTATGAGAGGAGCAAGCCAAAATGTGCTATTTATAAGCCGATTTCCTGAATAAAACAATGACTTGCAGAGTTTATATCAACAGCAGTGGGCCTTTTTCTGATATTTCACAGAACAATATCCTAGCCACAGACTGCAACATGTGGTTATTAATCAATTAAGTTTTGGGCTGAAATATTTAACTTACAATTTATGAGTGCAATGCCAATGAATGAACCATTAGTGCTTGAGGTGCAAGTGATTTAATGTGGAGAATATTATGTCTCTTGCAGACTGCAATTTTAGCTAATGCTTTTTACAAATTATTCATCTTCAAAAACATTTTACAGTATTAATTTATTGTCAACTTTAGCAGCATTAAACACTGACTTAGAAGAAACTCTTGGTTTTTTTTTTAAGCCACTCCATTCTTTTAGTTCCTAGCTCTAACGGCATATGAATAAAATTGATGACAGATAAAATTAAGTCCTTAATTTTCTATAAGTAATCATCTGGGTATGATAAAAAGACTTTTAAATAAGCAATTGCTTTTTATATTCAATTTTAATTCATTGACAATATCAATTTAAAAAAAAAAAAGCCCAAACCAAAAACCTGCCCCATCAGCATTCGTGGCATGTACTTGTGTTCCATTCAGATTAGTGGCGCACAGTGTAATTTGTGTTCTCCAATTACATTTGCTCAGATTCTTCCTTAATTTAACTCTATTGCTGCAGTTGTGAAATCAGCAGAGTTACGATAAGCAGGAATGGACTTGGCCCTTTACATCTAAATCAGAGCTAAATGCAAAACTGACACTTCTTACCTCATTGGTATTGGAAGCTGAGATGTACAGGGAGGAAGACTCATGTCTGGATTAAGCCACTGACTCAGGAGAGCTAGGTTTAGTTTCTGGTTCTGCCACAGCCCTCTGTGACCTTGTGCAGTTTACTCAATCTCTGTGATGTAGTGCCCTCCCTGTAAGGGGAGAACAAACTTTCCTTTCACCCACCCTTTGTCTATGTTGTCCATTTAGATGGTTACCTCTTCAGAGCAGAGACTGTGTATTTGTACAGTTCCAAGCACAATGGGGCCTTAAATCGTGACTGAGGACTATGGGTGCCACCGTAATACAAATAGCCACCTCAGTGCATGAGACTGCTCCTAAAGGATTGATAATACATATGCTATACTCATTAATTGTTCTATACAAATTACATACTTGTTAGAAAGCGGGTCCCTGAGTGAATGACTTCATAAACTAAGGCAAAATATAATCCAGACAAAGGTGGGAGGAAGAAGGAAAGGTATTCAACATGACACTAATCCTTTTCCCTCCTCCACTTTCCTGTTCTCCCTTTCTCTCCTTTTCCTCCTCCTGTTGCCCTTAGACTCCCTTCAGTGACCCCAATGCCATGTCTCATTTCCACTTTTTTCTTCCTTTGCCCCTTCTACAACTGTTACCTACTGCAGTTTGCTAATCCATCATGTATCACAACGTGGGTAGTGGAGTCAGCTGTAGAGTGTGTCCAACGAATAAAGTCAATTGGATAGTGGTGGGTGTTGGTGGTGTCACTTGAGCCTCTCTTTGGCCTGCAAGTGTACTGCTTTTACATTACCATATCCCAAGTGGTTTGATGGAGTGGGTCTGCTGGAATCCTTGAGCATCAATAGTAGAAGCATTGGACCTAATGCTGCTGAATAGCTGTTAGCAGTAATACTGCATCTGTTTATCATCAGTATTTTTGAAGACCTGAGGCAGAGCCAGGCATAATTTGGGAAGGCAGAGTTCAAGCTTCCTTGCTGTAACTGAGCTCAACTAAGTCTAAGTCCTGGATCACCCTTTTATCTGAACTGTTTGAGAAAACTTGATAGCCTTTAAAGTGAACTTTTAAAAATCTTCTATGTAATGCTGCAATTTAGATTATATACAGACAGACTTTAATAAAAATGAACTATAAGCATCAAGCGCATGATTAAGCACATTTTTAAAATCGTCCTTTAATTATCATTAAGACAGATATTGGGGGAATCTGAGTATGTTACTGGAAGAAGCAATTTTAGGTGTTTTGTCCATAAACTGAAATCACTGCAATTCCCCCCCACCCCCACCAAAGATTTTTTGCAATTTAGCATTGTGATAGCATCATTTCTAGAGAAATGAAGATGTCATTGATCTTGGCTTTATAAATCTTGACATTCTTTGTTTGTACAGATACACTTATTTCAAATTAGCTCTGCTATTGCAATATCCTTAGTCTTGAATTGCTTTTGGTTTATCCCATTGAAATCTTGACAGTTTATCAAAGTGGTGATGTGAGAATGCCCGAGCGAGAGAAAAGAAGAGCCCTGGGCCCTTACTTTTTAAATAGATAGCTATATCAACATCTCATCGGTTACGTGTATGTATTTTTTTGCAGTTTACCTTAGGTAGGGCAGTGATGGGTATTTAGCACTTTAAGGTACAAGGTGCTTTACAAAACCAATAAGAGGCTGGAAGAAAAAAAAGCCAAAGCAAACCTCTCCGAAAATAAGACTGAGTTAAAATGTGTAGAGAAGGAGACAAAAGGGGAAGGATGGTCCAGTGGTTAGGGTGCTAGCCTGTGTTTTGAGAGACCTGGGATCAATTCCATGCTCCACCACAGGCTTCCTGTGTAACCTTGGGCAGGTCACTTAGTCTCTCCGTAGCACCGTTCCTTGTCTGTGATGTGGGGATAATAGTACTGCTCTACAGAGGTGTTGTGAAGGTAAATGCACGTGAAGATTGTGAGGTGCTAGATAGTATAATGATGGGGACCATGTAAGTATCTAAGACAGTGAAATAAAAGAGGACTTGCTTAGAGAAAACCTGTGTTTGTGCTAAGAGTGACTGACTAGATTCCTGACTTTGCTACCTTTTCGCATGGTTGTCTTGCTCCCTGGTGTAGGGCTATTGGGAGGTTCACTTTAAAATAAAAAGTAAATAGTATTTGACACTAGAGTTTTGCTCTTGCAGTGTTTGTGCAGTGTGTGTGGGATGCATGGCAGCTGACTTTCCCTCCTCTTCTTGCTGACTATTGGCTTCACATCCCTATTCTGTCTCACTGCAGAACAAAAGTGGAGGAGTGGGCACAAGGTGTAAGAAAGGGGAGGAGAGAGAGCTGGTGTAGCACCAAGCCCTTAAAAGGGAGTGGACAAGATTTGAAGCCTGTTTGGAGGGATTAAAGGCTGGGAAGAAGAGGGAGGTGTGGGGGACAGGGAGAAAGCACCAGAAAGAGAAATTTGAAGAGGGTGAAGAGAAGACTTTTTACAACAACAAAACACTATCCTGCCAGCGTGCCCCAACACAGATATGGAGAAGCCACTTCAAGGAGTACGCAGCCAGCTCAGTGTCATGTTAGTTGCTGCCACAGGTGGCATAGTGCAGTGGACACCTCAGGTGAAATCCTCGGCTCATTGAAAAGGTCCCATTGACTTCAGTAGGTTTGAGATTTCACCACAGCTCTCCAGGAAACTGCACTCAGAACACTAAAGAACCATTAAATTGGACTTTCAGCCATTGTTAACCTGGACCATTTTTGACCCAAGGATGTGGAGCTGAAAGGATCTGTGTCCCATTTACAATCCCTTGAGTTATTCAGTTCATTTTTCTGAGGATTGCTTTGATTTCTGGAACTTTCAAGCGTTCATTTTGACCTCAATTTAAGACTTTTTTTTAAGGCTGTCGGAATTTTTGTAAAAGGCCCCTGCAGGAGGCAACTTTCAGTGTAATGATGAAGGTATTTTAGGACAACAATACAGTGAATCCTGTACAAAAGACTACTCTGAGTAAATAGCTTCCGTTTGAAGAGACCAACCCGAACATATTGAAGACTATTTTACTTCACTAATTTTAGAAGGCCCCCTCTGTTTGCCTACCCCCAGTGTGGCCAACTACATTGCTAAAGTATTTCCTTGTAACTGAGATTGTCATTACTGGATGGAATCAAGCATTTTGTGCTTGTGGGCAAGAATGATTCATTATTAGTACAAGCTCTATAAATTGTTAGATTTCCTTCATCATACTTTTTAGATGTTCCGGTTATTTACCTATTAACCTTCCGTTCCACTCTCTGAAGTGCTGCACAATGTTAGCTGAATTCTGGGTAGGATTCAATAGCCTGTAGCTTAATTGGAAGGAACAACCACAGCCAAAAGCACAGTTACTACATTTAGTGAATGTAAAACAGCCTGAATACAGAGACCATATGCTACTGTAATAAAACATGAGTACCTAGGAAAGGAATGGTGTTATGAGAAATCTTCTGTGCAGCATGAGTTAAACTATAGTCATGACTGCATTAACTTGAATTATTAAAAAGAGAAACGTGCTTAAAAGAAATTCGCATGCAGCATCATTGGCCAAGTTCGTGGGGGGTGATACATCCTCTATGTAACTGCATCACAGGCAGAATCAGGGTGAGGAGCCGGCATAGCTGGCCATGGGATGATCATCCAATTGCAGAGTTATCTTCTGGTGGCATAGAGCTGGCATTATATGTCATACAACACTCTCCTCCCTTCAGCCAGTGTACTGATTTGACCAAGGCTTATCTGTGCCCGTTGATTCCTAGCTGCTTTAATGGCCCAGGGTCCCATTGGCAGCTGATGTAATTTAGTACAGCCTTCTGACTACACAAAATTATCCTGGGAGACAAACCCAGGATCAGGAGAGTTCAAAAGGCACCTTTGTGATGCTTTCTCTGAGCTGCACTATACACGTCTTTACCTTCGTCGGGGTACTGGGCCATAATCTTGAAATACTGGTTAAATTAGTGAGTTTGAACATTTTCATTGCACTATACTTCTGTATTTGGTAAGTTTCACGGGCACATCACTGATTGATAGTTTAATGGTGCCTCACATGTTGAAGTCAGTTCCCATTACTCTCCATCAAAGATCATGTTATATAGATCACCAGACCCAGATAACAAAACATTTTTGGAAGCAGAAAGATGCACTTTTTAGTTCATTTTCTTTTTGGATGACTCTTCAGAGAAGTACAAAAAAGAAGAGCCACACATCTTGAATTTTGCAGTTGAAAGCCATTGTGCTCTGTATAGTCCCAGAAATAGATAAGATGATCTTCTCAGCTCTCGTTTTCATTTTGTGTGAAATATGAGAAATGAAGTAAAAGCTGTTTTCGAAATGAGAAACTTTAGAGTACTGTTTGACTTTACATTTCTGGGCCTTCCTCAATTTGTGGTGCTGCTGATAAAATGTGTGTGTGCCTGTGCATTGCTAAATATGTCAGTGAAACACTAAAAGCTAAATTGTTTTGAGTGCCTATCATAGGGTGACCAGATAGAAAGTGTGGAAAAATTGGGATGGGTTTGGGGGTAAGAGGTGTCTATATAGCAAAAAACCCTGAATATCAGGACTGTCCCTAGAAAATTGGGACATTGGTCACCCTAGGTTGTCATGACTTCCACTCTTTGTAATGCAACTGAAGCAATGCCTGTCAGTATGGAATTTGATTCCAAGAGCTCCATTCTGGTCTCAGATAACAGTGAGGTCGTTAATTGTTGGAACAATTTATCCACCATTTTGTGGTGGATTCCCCATCACTAGTGATGTTTAAATAAGATTGGATGTTTTTCTAGATCTATGCTCTAGTTCATCCACAACTATTGGACCAGAAGCAGGAATTAATTTAGGGAAGGTCTATGGCCTCTGTTAAGCAGGAGGTCAGACTGGATGATCACAATGGTTCCGTTTCGCCTTAAAATCTATAAATGTCAGATCTGTCCATACAGATCAGTGAAAAGTGGAACAGCATGATCAGATTGAGAACATCCTAAAAATTGTCCTCTGTTACTTCAAATGTATTTGCCATTGCTCAAGGACTATCTGGAGGTAAACTAGACTCATGCTGCCTTCTAAACAGTTGGTTAAGACAGAACTGCACAAATGATGATGCAATTTTTCCAGATTTGAAGGCTAAAAGAACATGGTGAGACTAAATATTGGGAGGGGTGTGAAACACTGATCATATTTTCCAGAAGCCCAGATAAGAAAATGTTTGCCCATGTACCCAAATACAGATCTGTCAAAATAAACAATATGTAGTATAATGTGTGATTCCATTCAAACATAGGATCAGGCCAGATGTCCATCTAATCCAGAATCCATTCTCCTATAGTGAATTCTTATGGAATAATTTGTCCTTAAGGAGTGTTTCTTCCTAACCTCATCAGATAGTCACATCAGGGTTTATATTAAATTAAAGTAAATGTAATCCTCTATGCACAACTGTAGATGTTCTCACTATCCATATAAATGTCTATCTAATCCTTTTAAACATTCTACTCATTGCCTTAAGCTTATCATATGGCAGTAAGTTCCACAGGTTGATAGTGTTGTGTAAAGATTATCTCTTTTTATTAGTATTATATTTGTTGCCTTTCAATTTCATAAACAGCAGTGCCTCTTCTATATTTTAATTGTGTTCTTTAAACAAATGACGAAATCAAATCCTAAGTGTTCTTACTGATTTATAAGGGGATTTCTAACCTTAGCTGCCATTATCTTACAATTAGAAATGTAAATCCAAAACACATCAAAAAAGCAATATATATTTTTTTCGTCTTGCTTTTTAATGTAGTTAGCGGTGTCTGCTAAAATGAATAGTGACCTTTCGCAAATTGCAGAAATTCACATCATGGATTCTGCAAAGAATCTTTGTACTGCAGTTCTGTAGTAAAGCATTCTGGGCTTCTAAGGGCACAATATAAAAGACAGTGATTGATCAAGGAAACTCTGCAAAGAATCCCATAGGCATCCTGGCCTTCAGAGCCAACAACATTGTATTACTTTGATAATGCCTGCATATCGGTTTTGTTAAGGGGCAGACCTTATACATGGGCTTCATACTGACTAAAATATACTGAAACCAAGACTAGATGTACCATAGAAGTACATTGTATTCCCTTTAAAGGATCTCGTTACCAAAATAATCAAACCAAACCCGTGTGTACTACTTTGATAGAACAGTAAATGTACTAATACTTGGTCAGCAATCCTGTTGATATAAAAAACGTGCTTAGGCACAGCCTGATGCAGTCACAGATGTGTTAATCTGTCCACAAATTAATACATGCACACATACAGAATGGTAAATGACTGCCTAGGAAGGAGTACTGCAGAAGGGATCTGGGGGTCCTAATGGTCACAAGCTAAGTAGGAATCAAAAGTGTAACACTGTTGCAAGAAAAGCAAACATCATTCTGGAATGGATTAACAGGAGTGTTATAAGCAAGACATGAGAAGTAATTCTTTCGCTCTACTCCATGCTGACTGGGTCTCAACGGGAATAGTGTGCCAAGCTCTGGGCACTACATTTCAGGAAAGATGTGGACAAATTGGAGAAAGTCCAGAGAAGAGCAGCAAAAATGATTAAAGGTCTAGAAAACATGACCTATGAAGGAAGATTGAAAAAAATTGGGTTTGTTTAGTCAGGAAAGAGAAGACTGAGAAGGGACATAACAGTTTTCAAGTACATAAAAGGTTGTTACAAGGAGGAGAGACAAAAATTGTTCTCCTTCACCTTTGAGGATAAGACAAGAAGTAACAGGCTTAATTAAGTTGCAGCAACGATGGTTTAGATTGGACAGTGGGAAAAACTTCCCAACTGTCAGGGTAGTTAAGCACTGGAATAAATTGCCTAGGGAGGTTGTGGAATCTCCGTCGTTGAAGATTGTTAAGAACAGGTTAGACACAAACCTGTCAGGGATGTTTTAGATAATAGTTAGTCCTGCCATGAATGCAGGGGACTGGACTAGATGACCTCTCAAGGTCCCTTCGAGTCCTATGATTCTGCAGTGATTGGAGACTCATCAAACTTTCTTTTCTTGTTAGCGATATGCTAAGCCCTGGAATGACGAGTGGGGGCTGAGGGCAACTTGTATTTGATTGCGTAACTTCTAATCCTTGTGAAATGGCTATGGTGATGTTCCATATACAGGGAGCGAGGGGTATCTTTGTATTCCAGATAAGAAAGCGAAGGAAGGGAAACAGATGTCTAAAAAGACATTAGCAAAATTCGCCAAGTACCATGGTTGGCACGACAAGAGATCTGATGGTATTGTTGACATCATCATTAGTGACAACAGGATGCATCCTGGAATTGAGGAAATTCATCATTTTGGAAAGAGCAGTGAAGCAGCAAAAGAAGCAGTAGTGCCAAGAGTCCCCTGATGGGACCACTTGTTTCTGAAGAGGAAGCAATCTCCCTAATTGCCACCCACTTGCTGGAATGGCCACAAGGTGCCAGTGGGTGGGTAGACTTTGACACCACTTCTGGCAGTGTTTATGGATTGATGCTGCTGCATACAGATGGAGCACTGAAGACTTGCTAGAGGAGCTGGAGAGTGCATTTTTAACTCTCGCTTCTGCAATCCTGCAATGTGTACACAGGTTCAAACCCATTTGAAAAGGAGTTAACACCTGGGTCAGAAATATACATATTGTGTGAAGAACATAATCTAGCTGTTTATTTGATGTTCCCCTTTGAAGATTTTTCCACATGGCATATTTAAGCCTACTAACTTCTATGCAAGTGCATCTATCTGTGTTTGTTGCAATTGCTCCCTTCCCGTGTTTGGTTATTCACTACCTAGGTACTGCCTACATTTTAGATTCTGAATGATCTGGGTGCAAGGAATCATTGGTTGGTTGGTTGGTTGTACAGTATCCAGCATAGTCAACCCTAATTCTTGCTTGGTGACCTTGGGTATCGGGTATCCTTCGGCACTACCGTGAGAGACCTAAACATTAGCATGGCTTCCAAGGTGTGAGGAAGGGGTAAGGGGAGTCCACTAATGACATGTCTAGACTAGGACAAAAGGTTCTGGGTGTGTTAAATTCCTCCTTGTTAGGCCTTTTTAGTCCTTCCCCCATTCTGCTTCCAGTTGCCATTTCAGCAGGAAGGAGGAATTCGCCAATTCATGGGGAATCAGGAGTGGAGAGCAATCAACAGTCTTTTGTCCTCTGATGTTCTGCAGTGGTTCCTCTGGTGCTGATGGGCCTTTTTTATTGGGCAGAAGATAACACCTCCTGTTGGAAACTAGTATTAACACTTGTTAATGCTCCTTTCCTGTTTGATGATTTACAGTTACAGAGCACACACCTATCTGTATCCCAAGTTATAAGGTAATAGTTGATATAAACAAGATAAGTGCATGTAGCAACTTACCAGCATTCCATAAAGTCTAAAAACAAAACACATTTTTATAAAACTCTAATACCTATTTTAACAATACTGAGACGCAGGTTAGCCAGACTGGTTCTGGCTATGTATTTGTCAGCATTCAGTTGAGACCTTGGGGCCTTGGCATGAGCTGGCAAGTGTCTTGGGGAGCCCTACTCTTCTAGTAAGAGAGAAAGGGCCTCACTGCATTTAACTTCTTCCCCAGCACAGCCCCAGTCTGGTATCCTGTGTTATGCCTGTCACTTCGCTGGGCATTGTTGTGGATTCAGCTAGTATTGCTTAAGGGTGAGATTAATACGAGATGAGTTAGGCCAACAGTGAGTCCTTGAGAAAAATCCAGCTCTAAGCGGTATCTAAGGGGAAGTGTCCAAGTGGCACTAAAAGCACACCGTTATTTCTAAGGCATAAAAGGAAGTGGGGCTGTTTTTGGGGAAAAAAAAATCTGTCTCCAAACTGTGCTACAGTGAACTGAATGTTATAAGGAATTGATAAGATCTTTTCCATTTCTTGTCAGTAATGGTCTCTTACCTGCTTGCAAATATATCCTTCCATTACATTAGAGGAAGGAGGGAACAGGAGTGGTTTAATAATCTTATATTTTACACAGGTTTCAGAGTAGCAGCCGTGTTAGCCGGAATTCACAAAAAGAAGAGGAGTACTTGTGGCACCTTAGAGACTAACCAAGTTATTTGAGCATAAGCTTTCGTGAGCTACAGCTCACTTCATCGGGTACACAGTACCCCTCCAGGCTGAGGGATAGCAAAACACTTTATAAATGTAACAAACTCGTGTACACACTACCGAGCAGAATTGCTTCATCCAGGACTTCTCTTGTCCTCTCCAGAGTGAAACGTGGCAGCTGTGTTAACAGCACACGCTGCACAACAGATTAGAAAAGTAATTGAATAATATTGTCCATTTGAAACTGTGGGGGGATTTGGAGAAGCAGAATTTAATTAACCAAGTATCTAGTAGTTTATTTAAATTCTGAGTCTCACATTCCCTGGTACAGCAAGTCTAGAGTATGAGCCAAAGTTCCTTCATTAAACTTTTTAGGTTCTCAGGGTGTGACCAGTGTTGTTGGGCTCTGAGAGCAGCCCCAGGCCCTTCTGAAATTCATCCATTTGCCCACATCAACAAGCAATATCTTTAGTAGCTAGCACCATCAGAGTGTAGCAGTGTTTCAGCCATAACTCTTTTTTCTTCATGGACACCCCCTGTGTCAGTTGACCAGGAGTTGGGGTGTCATGGAGATGCTATACTGGCTCTCTACACTAGTGGTTTTCAAACTGTGGGTCGTGACCCAGTACTGGGTTGTGGAATGTAAGGCACTGGGTCATGGTGGCTCTGGTCAGCACCGCCGACTGGGCCGTTAAAAGTTCTGTTGGCAGTGCTGCCTGGCTAAGGCTGCCCGGCTAAATCCCTACCTGTTCTGAGACTGCGCTGTGCCCTGGAAGTGGCCAATGGGAACTGCGGGGGTGGTGCCTGTGGGAGAGAGCTGTGCACCTCCACCTAGGAGCTGGACCTGCTGCTGGCCGCTTCCGAGGCGCAGCGTGGTCTGTGGTGCCAGGACAGGCAGGAACCCTGCCTTAGCACCCCCACTGCGCCTCTGACCAGGAGCTGCCTGAGGTAAGCCCGCACCCCAATCCCCTGCCTCAGCCCTGAGCCCCCCCCCCAAACCTGGAGCCCCTTCCTGCGCCCCAGAGCCTGTCCCCCCCAGGCCAGAGCCCTGCCCCCATCCCACACCCAACCCCCTGCCCCATCCTAGAGCCTGCTCCCACACCCTGAACCCTCATTCCCGGCCCCACCCCGCTGCCCTCACCCCTGCACCCCAACCCTCTGCCCCAGCCCTGAGCTCCTCCCACACCCAAACCTCTCCTCCCCAGCTCCGTTGGGTCACGGGTATCAACAATTTTGTTCAACTGGGTCACCAGAAAATTTTTTTGAAAACCACTGCTCTACACCACCAAGAGATTCACCATACTCAGGGGCAAACCTGAAAAAGCTGGTTAGTGGAGCCAAGGATCTGGCATTGCAGCTCCAGCAGCAGAATCTCCAGCAGTGCTATGTAGTGTAATGGCAGCTGTGTTGCTTGACACACTGAGGAATGATCCCGGGTAGAACTGAGAAACAATGGATTTTTTGGCTTTGGCAGCTGAACTGAAAAATCCAGATTGATTCTAACTGAATTTCTTGGTCAATTTGAAAAACTCAGAAAAACTTTATTCAAATCAACTCAAACACTTGTGGGTCAACTTGAAACAAAATTTTTTTTTAAAACTAATTTCAAGTTCACTGAGACTTTTTGCTTGACCCAAAACATTTTTTTCCTCGGATTTTTGTTTTAATTCTGTCAATTTTGGGTGTTTTCACTTTTGTTTTTAACTTGGCAAAATTTGAAAACAAAATGCCATTCAAGTCACATGTTTTGAAATAGTGAAAGTGAAACATTTCAACTTTTTTTTATTAATTTTCATTTTTTTCAGCCAAAAGGATCAATCAGATTTGACCCAACTTTATGAATACTTTCAGAGTCATAAAAATTGCGTTTTTCTGTGAAATGTGTTTGCCACCCCACCCTCCAAAAAAAAAAATCACTTAGCTCTAATCCAGGGACCTCCAGATCTGAATGCATGAGTCTCTAGCTACAGCTAAAGAGCCAGTTTCTTAACCTGGGGCCTGTAACAGAGCCAGGTTCTCCATACACCAAGCACAGAGTGGGATACGTAACACACAGTGATCAGTGGGCTATAGGCTTTCTGGAGAATATTGGACAGGGAAAGTTCATCCTAAGTGTCTGAGGCCCACAGCGGTTTGAATTCTGAACAAGCTGCCGCTTATAATGACCACAACCTTGGCTGAGGCTGGTAATTGAATGGAGGAACCCACCAAACCTAAAAGCAGCATTTCTTCGGTCTGAGTAAACGGAGAGACTCTGTAGCTAGTGGCTGTAACAGGCACATCTTCTGTGAATCAGGCACCAAGGAGGACAAACTCTGACCGGTGGGTTTCAGTACTGACGCAGAGGGAAAACCAGAACCAAAGTGCTGAAATAACTGTCATTTCAGTTAGGGAAATAAAGCACGCTAACAAGTTGGTAGGATAAATTTTCAAGTTTTATCTCCTCTAGTAGCAAGTGAGATTAATTTGTTCTGCATGCTCGATTTCTTGTCATTTATTAATATTTATATGGTGCTTAAAATGTGTTTGGCTGTCTTATTAAACAAATACAGACTCAGTCCCTGCCCAAAGGAACTTACAATCTAATTTTAGGTCTGAGTCAACGAGTAATGATAAAAACCATTGTGGGAGGGAAGGAGGAGAAACAGGAGTTACACTTACAAAGCAAATACTGCAGTAATGTTTAGTACTTGAAAATGAAAATTTTAAAGATAGTACTGGACACACACTGTATGCACAATGAAAGCTAAAATACTAACGAATTACTTAATTTCCTTGTGGACTGTACATATACCATGCTGTATTACCCTGTTAATGTTTCTTCTCAATCACTGATTGGGTATTTGGTTTCTAGTGGTGACCTGCGGCTTTGCCTCTCAAATTTATGGCTTTATGGTAAGTCTGAGCGAGGGTGTGTATTGTGCTGGGAGACTTGTGTTGGATTGTATAGGTGATGAATGAGGAGCGTGTACTCTAGTGAGGGGGGCTGTGTGTGTGTTTGGGGTTATTGTATGTGCTGGCTGTACTAGTGTGCTGAGGGATTTTGTGTTAATTTGTTTGGGGTGTGAGTTGTGTTGGGGGTTTGTGTTGTTGTATGGGTGGAGAATCAATCTTTGAAGAAGTATGGCTGCTGGGCCAAGTAATCTGTGCAATCTCCCCTGTATCACTGACTCATTGCAACCAATGAAGTTATGACGAGATAACTGGCTTATGATGAAATAACTGGCTCTGTGGATGAGGGGAAAGCGGTGGACGTGTTGTTCCTTGACTTTAGCAAAGATTTTGACACCGTCTCCCATAGTATTCTTGCCAGCAAGTTAAAGAAGTATGGGCTGGATGAATGGACTATAAGGTGGATAGAAAGTTGGATAGATTGTTGGGCTCAACAGGTAGTGATCAATGGCTCCATGTCTAGTTGGCAGCCGGTATCAAGCGGAGTGCCCCAAGGGTCGGTCCTGGGGCCGGTTTTGTTCAATATCTTCATAAATGATCTGGAGGATGGTGTGGATTGCACCCACAACAAGTTTGCAGATGACACTAAACTGGAGGAGAGGTAGATACGCAGGAGGGTAGGGATAGGATACAGAGGGACCTAGACAAATTGGAGGATTGGGCCAAAAGAAATCTGATGAGGTTCAACAAGGACAAGTGCAGAGTCCTGCACTTAGGACGGAAGAATCCAATGCACCGCTACAGACTAGGGACCGAATGGCTTGGCGGCAGTTCTGCAGAAAAGGACCTAGGGGTTACAGTGGACGAGAAGCTGGGTATGAGTCAACAGTGTGCCCTTGTTGCCAAGAAGGCCAATGGCATTTTGGGATGTATAAGTAGGGGCATTGCCAGCAGATCGAGGGACGTGATCGTTCCCCTCTATTCGACATTGGTGAGGCCTCATCTGGAGTACTGTGTCCAGTTTTGGGCCCCACACTACAAGAAGGATGTGGAAAAATTGGAAAGAGTCCAGCGGAGGGCAACAAAAATTATTAGGGGACTGGAACACATGAGTTATGAGGAGAGGCTGAGGGAACTGGGATTGTTTAGTCTACAGAAGAGAAGAATGAGGGGGGATTTGATAGCTGCTTTCAACTACCTGAAAGGGGGTTCCAAAGAGGATGGCTCTAGACTGTTCTCAGTGATAGCAGATGACAGAACGAGGAGTAATGGTCTCAAGTTGCAGTGGGGGAGGTTTAGGTTGGATATTAGGAAAAACTTTTTCACTAGGAGGGTGGTGAAGCACTGGAATGTGTTACTTAGGGAGGTGGTGGAATTTCCTTCCTCAGAAGTTTTTAAGGTCAGGCTTGAGAAAGCCCTGGCTGGGATGATTTAGTTGGGGATCGGTCCTGCTTTGAGCAGGAGGTTGGACTAGATGACCTCCTGAGGTCCCTTCCAACCCTGATATTCTATGAGTCTATGATTCTAAGTTGATGCATACAAATTAGCTGTAAAGGTGATGATTTGTTGTTACCTCTGATACCATAATGGTGTAGGTCTGTTGGCACAGATAGATACTGTTTTATTATCTATAGATTCCAGAATAAGGCCCTCCTCCATTTTGTCAAACCTCTGTACCAAAATAGAATAACTTGCAAGACAGGGACCTAAAGGATCCTCATTTAGGGCTCCCTTTGTAATGTCACCAGGAGGTGCTGCTGGAAGGCTGAAATCAGGAAACAAACTGGGGACGGAAAAAAAGAATACTTTTCCACTTTCTTATACCTTTGTAAGTGCAGGGATTTAGTTTGCTCTTTACACAAATATTCCCCTTCGGTGAGATGCCTAACAGAGAAAATACCTGTCCAAATTACAGGTTTCAGAAAGTAGTGGGTATGTGAAAGCAGAGGATTATAATGGGAAGTGGTTTTGGTAACCTTAGCTAGGGTGGTCACTACTGATGCCTGTTCGAACACATTACATGAAAAGACTTAAGTTGAGTCCTACTGCAAACCATAAAATGAGAAATCCTGTTGAAACATTTGAAAGACATGGATGAAAAGAGCGGTTTATAGTGATGATTAATGCAATTTTTTCAGTAAACTTCACAATACCTTTATTGGTTTCCACCTTCTGAACATGCAGGCATCATAAAATAACAGGAAGGCAGTTGGAAGACTTTTCTCTTTATGAGTAAATAGCTATATTGATTGTTTTTTTAAATTTTTCCCACACTGTGTGTACCGTGAAATTCTTTCTAGAAAAGATAGAATGGAGAAACAGAATCCCATAACTTCTAACCTCCTACTGATGTTGCTATTAAGCCATCTGACAAGGACAGCGCAAAGAGTTGTCTCAAAAAAATGTGTGTGTCAAAGAGGGAGTTTAGCTCAGTGACTCTAGAATAAACATTTAAGGAGAGACAATGTAGTGGAGATAATTGCACTTCTCCTAATACATCACATTATAGTATAAAGCTGAGGAACAAATGCCTCATGTTTTGAAATGAAATAAGCATTGATTTCCCCAGTTAAAAACTACAAACCCCTGCATAAGGGCATGTTCAATTAGCTGGAAGGTTACAAACTCAAGTTAAAACTTAGAGCTTATGTCAGGTAGCTTATCTCTGGCAGCAGAGAGGAATAGAATTCTTGAGCTGCCAATGACAAAGACAGACCTGCTACTTAGTGAGTTACAAGGCAAAAATGCAACCTGCTCTTTCTGTACATTCACACTGAAAGCACAGTACAATGTAAAGCTGGCTGGGACTCGGGACTTATATTTCACAGGAAACTTGAACATTTCAAAATTTGGCTTCATTCTGATTCAGAATAAATCATATTTTTTTCCAAAAGTTTTCCATAAAATGGAAATCCTGTAAAAGTTTCATTTCGTAAAGGCCAACACATGGTTCTTCGGAAACATACTCCCTGGAACCCCTGCAGCTGCTTGTTAAAGTTAAAATGAGTCTTGTCAGTTTCATCACTGCCCATGGTTGAGTAACAGCTGTGAAACTGGGCAGCTGACCCTCTGCTATTCAGTAATGGGTAGCCATGAAGCTGACAAAAATCTTGTCAGTTTCAGTCAGCTGCTGCCAGCACTTTCAGAATCTGTGGTTCCAGGGCAACCCAGCCATGTAGACTGCCCTGGGCCTTACAGACTCCTGGGTTGGCTAACTCCTCGGAAGCCAGCTGGCCAAGGAGCTTTGGCATCCCTGGGAACTCCTAAGGTCTGGGAGCCTGGAAACACTGGGGGCTCTCAAGGCTTCCAGGCAGCAGGGTAGCTTGGCAGCCCTTGGAGCGATGGCTCAAGTTAAGCTCTCAAGATGAAGGCTCTCTGCAATGGAGACAGGAGTCGGGAAGACCTAGGATGGGCTCTCAAGGTCTGCAGCTCCAGGGTAGCCCCACTACGTAGGCTGCTGCAGGCTAGGGACTCCAGGGCTTCCAGGCTCCTGGGCCAGCTGATTCCCAGGCCAGCTAGCTCCCTAGGCTGTGGGAGTCAAGCATCCCAAAAAGAAAGCTGGTTCAGGAGCCTTGAAGCTCTGTGGTCCCTGACCCTATGGTAGTCTGCATGGTATGGCTGTCTCAAATCCACAAAACCTGGGTTCCCCAGCAACCCACCTGGAGCCCTGCCTCTGGCTTGGTAGAGTTTGTTGAACCCCATATATTCCCATGAAACATTTTGGATACAAATTGGTGTTTTCTAGTAAAACCTTGTTTTGTTGGAAAATTCCCAACTGGCTCTAAGACTGTTTATTAAAAATATGGATAAAGTTGGAGAGCTGTTCTTCTTCTTAGCATGTGCACAACGTGCTTCAGGTGGCACATGACCAGGATTCATCACTGAATTTGGTCCGCAGGTTGGATCATTAGTCATTGGCGGCTAGTTATATGGGACCGTGGTGTCCTTGCTCAACCAATATGCAGGAAGGTGGGCCTGACTCCACCAATGTTTGGGCTTATATTTTCAGAGCTGTCCCATCCATAGGTCGGACCGCGGCAACTGCCCTGGGCCCCACGCTTCAGGGGGACGTGGGGTTCAGGGGTGGAGTTGGGTCCAGGGGGGTTAGCGGAGGACCTTGTGTCAGCAGCAGCGAGTGACCTGGGCGCAGTCTGCCCCACTCCACCTCTTCCCATCCTTGTTGCGCCTCCGCCCCTTCCCCTAAATCCCCTCCCCTGCTCTGCCCCCATCCCACCCCTTCTCCCAAGTGCCCACCCCTGCCCCAGCACTTTCCAGCTTCCGCCCCCTTCCCTGAATGATACTAGGAGCTGGCGGGGTGGAGCAGAGAGGGGCGGACTGGGGCTGGGTTGCTCGTTGCTGCCGGCGCCAGGTCCCCCGGTAACCCTCCAGGCCACCCTGGACCCTGTGTCCCCCTGAAGTGTGGGGCCCCCCCCAAAGTGCAGGGCTTGGAGCAGTTCATAGAATCATAGAATCATAGAATATCAGGGTTGGAAGGGACCCCAGAAGGTCATCTACTCCAACCCCCTGCTCGAAGCAGGACCAATTCCCAGTTAAATCATCCCAGCCAGGGCTTTGTCAAGCCTGACCTTAAAAACCTCTAAGGAAGGAGATTCTACCACCTCCCTAGGTAACGCATTCCAGTGTTTCACCACCCTCTTAGTGAAAAAGTTTTTCCTAATATCCAATCTAAACCTCCCCCATTGCAACTTGAGACCATTACTCCTCGTTCTGTCATCTGCTACCATTGAGAACAGTCTAGAGCTATCCTCTTTGGAACCCCCTTTCAGGTAGTTGAAAGCAGCTATCAAATCCCCCCTCATTCTTCTCTTCTGCAGACTAAACAATCCCAGCTCCCTCAGCCTCTCCTCATAAGTCATGTGCTCTAGACCCCTAATCATTTTTGTTGCCCTTCGCTGGACTCTCTCCAATTTATCCACATCCTTCTTGTAGTGTGGGGCCCAAAACTGGACACAGTACTCCAGATGAGGCCTCACCAGTGTCGAATAGAGGGGAACGATCACGTCCCTCGATCTGCTCGCTATGCCCCTACTTATACATCCCAAAATGCCATTGGCCTTCTTGGCAACAAGGGCACACTGTTGACTCATATCCAGCTTCTCGTCCACTGTCACCCCTAGGTCCTTTTCCGCAGAACTGCTGCCTAGCCATTCGGTCCCTAGTCTGTAGCGGTGCATTGGATTCTTCCATCCTAAGTGCAGGACCCTGCACTTATCCTTATTGAACCTCATCAGATTTCTTTTGGCCCAATCCTCCAATTTGTCTAGGTCCTTCTGTATCCTATCCCTCCCCTCCAGCGTATCTACCACTCCTCCCAGTTTAGTATCATCTGCAAATTTGCTGAGAGTGCAATCCACACCATCCTCCAGATCATTTATGAAGATATTGAACAAAACCGGCCCCAGGACCGACCCCTGGGGCACTCCACTTGACACCGGCTGCCAACTAGACATGGAGCCATTGATCACTACCCGTTGAGCCCGACAATCTAGCCAGCTTTCTACCCACCTTATAGTGCATTCATCCAGCCCATACTTCTTTAACTTGCTGACAAGAATACTGTGGGAGACCATGTCAAAAGCTTTGCTAAAGTCAAGAAACAATACATCCACTGCTTTCCCTTCATCCACAGAACCAGTAATCTCATCATAAAAGGCGATTAGATTAGTCAGGCATGACCTTCCCTTGGTGAATCCATGCTGACTGTTCCTGAACACTTTCCTCTCATGTAAATGCTTCAGGATTGATTCTTTGAGGACCTGCTCCATGATTTTTCCAGGGACTGAGGTGAGGCTGACTGGCCTGTAGTTCCCAGGATCCTCCTTCTTCCCTTTTTTAAAGATTGGCACTACATTAGCCTTTTTCCAGTCATCCGGGACTTCCCCCGTTCGCCACGAGTTTTCAAAGATAATGGCCAAGGGCTCTGCAATCACAGCCGCCAATTCCTTCAGCACTCTCGGATGCAACTCGTCCGGCCCCATGGACTTGTGCACGTCCAGCTTTTCTAAATAGTCCCTAACCACCTCTATCTCCACAGAGGGCTGGCCATCTCTTCCCCATTTTGTGATGCCCAGCGCAGTAGTCTGGGAGCTGACCTTGTTAGTGAAAACAGAGGCAAAAAAAGCATTGAGTACATTAGCTTTTTCCACATCCTCTGTCACTAGGTTGCCTCCCTCATTCAGTAAGGGGCCCACACTTTCCTTGGCTTTCTTCTTGTTGCCAACATACCTGAAGAAACCCTTTTTGTTACTCTTGACATCTCTTGCTAGCTGCAGCTCCAGGTGCGATTTGGCCCTCCTGATATCTTTCCTACATGCCCGAGCAATATTTTTATACTCTTCCCTGGTCATATGTCCAACCTTCCACTTCTTGTAAGCTTCTTTTTTATGTTTAAGATCCGCTAGGATTTCACCATTAAGCCAAGCTGGTCGCCTGCCATGTTTACTATTCTTTCGACTCATCGGGATGGTTTGTCCCTGTAACCTCAACAGGGATTCCTTGAAATACAGCCAGCTCTCCTGGACTCCCTTCCCCTTCATGTTAGTCCCCCAGGGGATCCTGGCCATCTGTTCCCTGAGGGAGTCGAAGTCTGCTTTCCTGAAGTCCAGGGTCCGTATCCAACAGTTGCCCCGGTCCAACCTATAGATGGGATGGCTCTGCTTGGACCCGTTCTGGGCACCACCAAAAATTATACAAACCTGACGCCCATGTCATTAGCTTCCCCCACCTGGGCTGGGTACTGACGGAGAGTGTAATGTGAACTCTGATCCATGCCCTCTGGAGAGCTATTGAAAACCAGGCAAAGTGTGCTCGTCATCAAAAACTATAATGATTAAATTGTGTGACGTACTTAAATATGTGATTGGACTTTGTCACTACCACAGAAGTAGAATGGAACTGCTAAAAACAAACAACAAACTCAGCATTGGCCTAACTACATCTATTGACGCCAATAGAGCCAAGTTAGGCCAACACTGAATGCTTTTGAAATTGCCACCCACAGTCAGTATAGGGTACTGTTTTATTAATTTAGATGTATTATGTGGGTTAAAGATGTTAACATAACTCGGTCATTGTCCAACATTAAACAGTGTTAAACAAGGTTTACAGTTTGGTATATAGAGACCTCAGCCTGCTTAGTACCATAGCGCAAAGATCATTAAAATCCTTGTAACTTTTTATTAAAGATATAGAAAAGAAGGGAAAATCAGTTAAAGGATTTGAACTGTAAAATGTTAAGTCAGACTTTCATTTGAGCAACCATTCTTGTTTTGTTTTCCTTTAGCTAGAGAGAGTTTTAGAAGGAAACTGCTCCCCCCCCCCCCTTATTTGACAGTCTCTTAGATGGTATCAGAAATGGTAATAACTGTCCTTTGGGGCAAAAAAGAAGTTGTTAGTTTCATAGATTCATAGATATTTAGGTCAGAAGGGACCACTATGATCATCCAGTCTGACCTCCTGCACAACGCAGGCCACAGAATTTCACCCACCACTCCTGCAAAAAACCTCACACCTATATCTGTGCTATTGAAGTCCTCAAATCGTAGTTTAAAGACTTCAAGGAGCAGAGAATCCTCCAGCAAGTGACCCATGCCCCATGCTACAGAGGAAGGCGAAAAACCTCCAGGGCCTCTTCCAATCTGCCCTGGAGGAAAATTCCTTCCCGACCCCAAATATGGCAATCAGCTAAACCCTGAGCATATGGGCAAGATTCATCAGCCAGATACTGCAGAAAATTCTTTCCTGGGTAACTCGGATCCCACCCCATCTAATATCCCATCACAGGCCATTGGGCCTATTTACCATGAATATTTAATTACCAAAACCATGTTATCCCATCATACCATCTCCTCCATAAACTTATTGAGTTTAATCTTAAAGCCAGATAGATCTTTTGCCCCCACTGCTTCCCTTGGAAGGCTATTCCAAAACTTCACTCCTCTGATGGTTAGAAACCTTCGTCTAATTTCTAGTCTAAATTTCCTGGTGGCCAGTTTATATCCATTTGTTCTTGTGTCCACATTGGTACTGAGCTTAAATAATTCCTCTCCCTCTCCGGTATTTATCCCTCTGATATATTTATAGAGAGCAATCATATCTCCCCTCAACCTTCTTTTAGTTAGGCTCAACAAGCCAAGCTCCTTGAGTCTCCTTTCATAAGACAAGTTTTCCATTCCTTCGGATCATCCTAGTAGCCCTTCTCTGTACCTGTTCCAGTTTGAATTCATCCTTCTTAAACATGGGAGACCAGAACTGCACACAGTATTCCAGGTGAGGTCTCACCAGTGCCTTGTATATTCGTACTAAAACCTCCTTATCCCTACTGGAAATACCTCTCCTGATGCATCCCAAGACCGCATTAGTTTTTTTCACGGCCATATCACATTGGCAGCTCATAGTCATCATATAATCAACCAATACTCCAAGGTCCTTTTCCTCCTCCATTACTTCTAGTTGATGCGTCCCTAGCTTATAACAAAAATTCTTGTTATTAATCCCTAAATGCATGACCTTACACGTCTCACTATTAAATTTCATCCTATTACTCTTACTCCAGTTTACAAGGTCATCCAGATCCTCCTGTAGGATATCCCTGTCCTTCTCTAAATTGGCAATACCTCCCAGCTTTGTATCATCCGCAAACTTTATTAGCACACTTCCACTTTTTGAAATAAGTTGCTACTGTTTAAGTCCAATCCCATTTCATCCCAGGTGCTTCATGGGATTCAAATAATGCTGGTAGAGACGGCTATGTTATTTGGTCCCTTTGGCCCGGTCAGGTCAGAACATCTGTTAGGAGTTGGATGAAGAAAGTTCACGGTCCCAGGAGATGGTGGGGTTGACAGCCATGATGGTAAAGCTTGCCTCAGTAGCCTCACTTTGTTCTTCTATATTTCCTCCCTTAGTCTCTTTCTTTAAGGAACCAAAGAGGGAGCGATGGGTGGAATAGCCCATCCCCTCATTATTTTGTTCACCAATTTAGTCCTAATATCTGATACACCAACTTTTGGTTCGTCAATTTCCAGTTCCACATCTGTTTGTTTGTTTGTTTGTTGTATTTTGGGCAGGGAGGTTAAGGGCATGATTTCAACACAGTCTTTCAATCATATCAATATGGCCTTTTTGACTAATTTAGACTTTGTCTGGTTTTCTTGCGCCTGCTTATAACATTCATTATTGAAAGCAACTTGGGACTATTTCCTATTAACATTTGTTTGTATAGGTTTTTATATCATCTTATAAACTTTCAAATGCTTTTTACAATTAAGCTTCCAAATAGGGTAAATTTGTAGGCCCAATTATCACAGCAATACCCTTTCAAAATATTGCTCTGGAGGTTCATGGGCACTTAACACTTTTGTGTGTAACTCTTTTTACGCAATTTTACACAATTACAAATATTTTTAACATTTGTTTTAGAATTCATCAGTGTGTAGCTTAAATCAGCCTTTGGAATACAGGAAAACCCTGATTAGGAGGACTGTTTGATTTTAAGCTTCTCCATTATTTCCTTTGTTCCCCTGAATCTAACATTCATTTGCAAACTAAATTTTGGTTATCCAGTGCTCTCATTACTCTAAAGTATTGGTTGCCCATTGATGTGTTTGCTAATTGGAGTTTACCTCTACACAAAGCTATGCTTCTGTGGCTGTGGATACTCATGAAATACTGTGTTAGTCAGTGAATGCATGTGGAATTGTTTGCTTCTCCTCCATGCCCTGCAAATTCTCAAAGGAAACCTTTTGATCTCTTGGGAATATTATCTCCATTTGGCAAAATAATGCAACTGCTGAGGTTCCCATCTCTGTTTTTCATTGTCAGACGTCATAAAAGTGGTGTAGAATGCTGCCATTAGAATTGATCTGCCACAGTTTGGTCTTCCATTTGATTTTACCTTAGGATCTCGTGAAGCTTGTACTTGTGTACAAAAGCAACTATTTCTGGTAGCCTCTGGGTATTCAAAACTATTTTAGGATTGGATTTTTAGATTTGTTCGAAAGCGTTATATATCTTTTATTTAAAATGGCATTTGGGACCGAGGCTAGCATTTTTTTCAAAAGGTGCTTGTTCATAAAAGTGTCAGTTTAAGTCTTCTGTACAGCAGCAGTTTCAGTTAGTGTGTTAATGTCATGATCTGCTGGTAGTCAAACAGATTGAGACTCAAGGCATGTGTTATTTCATTAGTGAAAGAGATTAAATATAGAATGACCGGGATTGAAAATAAAATACAAGAGTGGAGTTTCTAAAGTGATTTTAAGACCAAGATTAATTAGTAAAACCAGCAATACATTTTATTTTATGACCATATGCTTGGGGTATCACTCCGTGCTGAGGAATATTCCTGAGCTGGTACCTGAGAAACTGGGACCTCATTGAAATGCAAGTGGTTCTCCTTCTTATACACAAAGACTCAGCTGTTGGCTATTCGGTCTCCATGTTTTAATGCACTCGTTACCTGCATAAAGTGGTTCCACATTAAAGACAATGTAGCAGAGACTGCCATAATGGCTGCTAGCTATATTTAAGGGGGCCAGCAGTGGCTTCTACTCTTTTTAGAATACTATTTTCCCACTTCATGCAATTTATCTGAACAGACTGGTGAGTTTCACTGCTGCTGCTTACTGTGGGCAGCAGCAAAACTAAGTATCTGTTGCTACTTTGGAAGGTTATTGGCCAAGGCAACAACAGACACTGGAGGTATTCACCGATGAAGATGATACGGGGTGTGGGGGCAGTTCAGACCCGCTCCTTCACACTCAGGATGATGTGATGTGAATGGGGCATGGGAAGAGAGTGAAAGGAATTCTTTGTGCTGGCAGCCAGATGTGAAGGGTGATGGTGGTGTGGAGGACTTCAGTGTCATTAGGCACTTACTAGCCAGAGGCTGATATGGAAAACGGTCTCCTGAGCAAGGTCCAGGGACAGCACAATATTGTATCTAATACTGATGGAACAAGACATGTATTCATCTGGGGTATCACTGTAGTATCTGATCTCCATAATGAATGCAATCTGTATCCATTAGTTTTCTTATGGCCTCGGTCACATAGTCACATGATGTCCTTGAATGCAGCTGGTTAGGTATAAGACAGTCAATACAGCTTGTGTAGCAAGAGAGCTTCCTCTTTGCTACACCTCTTAGGAGGTACCTTAGTTTTGGTTCCTCTAGCATTTCTCTGAAATAAATTAATGCAGCAAAAGTCACTTTTGATTCAATATGTGTGAGAGCACAGCCCAAGAATAACCTATGTGTTGAGGTAAATTCTTCCTCTGAAGTTGAAACTGTGCCCTGTTTTGGGGATACCTGCAATCATAAATGTAAATGTAGGGAAGTAGCAGATTTGTGCTTCCTGGAATATGGCCGAATACTGGTGGCAGCTCCCACAGGGTATTATTTATAGTATTTCCTTTTTATAGCCAACAGAATAATTATGCAAAAAGAAAAGGAGTACTTGTGGCACCTTAGAGACTAACTAACAAGTACTCCTTTTCTTTTTGCGAATACAGAGTAACACGGCTGCTATTCAGAATAATTATGGTCCCTTTTTCCTTTATCCCTTGTGAAGGGGTTGTTTCTCCATGGGTGAGAATCTATTAATTAAAAACAAAGGACTATGGGTTGTTGTCACTACCACTTACTTGAAATTATATAAAAATTGTCATGTTAAAACTAAGTTTCCATTAAGAATTAAGCTGTGCAAAGAGAGCTGTTCTTTATTATGGCGCATGACAGTTTACAGGCTAATAATATGGCTTTTTGTGTATCATGATAAATACAGAAATACCCTTTGTAGGAATATGCTAATAGTAAAGTGGCAGCATATTATTGGCTCAGGTGATGCTCTGTGTATTGAAAGAAGTTATTAATCTGATGCAAATTTTGCTTGTTGGAGCTATACAATGAGCGTCCTGTCTCCGAAAATCCATTAGGAATGAAGAACTGTGATGTCTTCATTGCATTACAGCAGTCCAGCTGATAGCACAGTCATTGGATAGAAATGCCAGGCTGCTGTAGCAATTTTGAAAATGCATTTGTTACAGATGCTCCCCTTCCCCACCCCCAGCAAAAAAAAAACCAACAAACCACCACTACCAACAAAAAACAGAATACATGTACCCCAATAGGTACAGTTAGAGACACGTTCCCTTCAAGACTTTTCTTATTCTAAGTGTAGGGGAACCCTTTGGAATCTCAGATACCGTTGTGAGGTAATTCTTGGCAAATGCTGACTTTTTTTAATACTGAACTTTTTCGAAAAGCCCTCTCTGTTTCCAAGTGTGCTCTGATTGAAGGGAAACCTTGTCTCCTGAAAAGCAGCTGTTTCTGCTTTAAGGTAATGTCCGGTTTTAAAACAGAATACCTCCAAAATGCTTATACTTTCACTTCAACATGACACACACTCCATGTCCCCTTTCATAAATTACACCCCTGGCAGATTTTATGAGGTTTAAATAGAATAATTTTGGCTAGTGGCAATTTTAGTTTTACATGGGACTATTATGACAAGAACTTGGAATAAAGAATTTAGTCCAAAAAAACTTTTTGCTTGCAAATGGCGTTGGGAAACAAAGCTGTGGATCAGAGTTTACACCATACTTTTCTTCACTGCAGTTTAAAGTACCACAGAATGTAGACCGTACATAAGTCCAATATATTGCTGTAACACATCATAGCAACGGGGGTGTTTATTTCAAAATATTTATATATCATAACGTTTATTTCATAATAGCCACTAAAGGCAGAGCCTTACCAAAGACCTGGTCATGCTTTGGCTTTGAATAGAAAGAGTGGTGATTATCTGTGGTGGTAGGATTTGATGGATAAGTCACTGGACTGGGAAACAGGCCTTGAGTTTTATTCCTGGCCCTGGCACTGACTCACTATGTGATTGCAGAGGTGGCTTACGTCCAGTTATATTAGATTCAGCAATCATTTTTTATTTTTTTAAGCCCTCATGGTTCAGGGCAAAACCCAACTGGTAACTTATGGGGGGTTAGAAACAAACTTTCATTAAAAGCAGACTATTACATAATTTTTTTCTAGGACGTTTCCTCTGAAGTATCTGGTACTGTCCATGGTTGAAGAGTAGATGCTAAACTAGCTGGACCACTGGTCTGATCCAGTATGTGATCATTTCTATGATCTCCTGTAACATCTTTAATCACCCTTTTCCAACCTTTGCATTGGGGATATTGATATGTACCCGTTCGTGAAGTGTTTTTAGGGATGTGTTGATGGAAAGCACTTTGTGAGTGCAAGTATAGATTTACCAAAGCACCTTTGCTCGTAGTATGGTCACTTCACTTTTTTCCCAGCATGAGGGTAAACACAAAGATAGTGTCAATTTCCTGGGGAAATGGTGAAGTTCAAGACCCTGTAAAGGAAAAATATACCTTAGTGGTGATATTTAAGAGAGGGCCAGGTGTAGTGAAGATGGAAATCTAAGACTAAATAACCTGGCAAATGTGCAGGAAAACCAAGTCCAAAACAAATACAACTTTTCCTACATTGCAAACTTTATCATTTTTATTTCTGTAGCACTTAGGAGCCTGAGTCATGAATTTGTGTTTGTGGATGAGATTACCCAGAGATAATGAGGAGGGAGAAAAGAATTGGTCCAAGGACAGAGCCTTGTGGAACCCTTACAGAAAGTTGGATGGGCAATGAGGAGGATCTTCGAAAGGACACACTGAAGGAGCAATTAGAGAGGTAGGAGGAAAATCAGGAGAGGACAGAGTCACTGGAGGCAAGGGAGTACAAGAAAGGCACGGTCAATAGCATCAAAGGCAGCTGACAGGTCCAGGAGAATGAGGATGGAGTAATAGTTCTGAGTTTTGGCTAGGAAGAAGTCATCAGAGACTTTGGGAGAAACCCACAAACCTTGTTCTGGCTCTTGATGGTCCATAATGAATGTCATTAGAATGCTTTCCTGCTTTTCCGTTTTCTGAACAATTTAGTTAGATATCTCTGTTATATAACTGAAGCTCCTTTGTGCAGTAATTCATTATTTTCATTCTGGTTTAATTATGTATAGAATAATATTGCTCTTTAACTCTTTGAAATAAATGCTGTACATACTGGTTATGTATTTTAAGGGCCAATGTTCATCAGGGAACCTGCTGGTTCTGATGATAGATAACCCAAGGTTGTGTAGCAAAAGGCTACCTGTCATCCCATTACAGGTATGGTATGCTTTTGAAAACCCAAGCAAATAAAGACCCATTTATATTTTGCCAAATGTTTAGCACAACCAGAACTCCTTACTGGTACAGTGAATCAAACTTCTGTATTATTAAACAGAATAATAATTGAGTGTCTCCTGATGGTTTTTCCTCTCCAGATCCAAAAAATTATGCTAACTTTTAAGAACTTTTTAGCAGTCTTCTAACAAGCTAAACTGCCTTTCAAACACACACATCTTGGCAGGAAAAGAGACCCTTTTCCAGGTAAGCACTACTTGCTGTCATGGAAAAGAAAACAAAACAATAGTTTAACATGACAGACTAAGAACAACATATTCACTTCTTATCTATTAGTTTTTCACAAAACTTTAGAGGGTCAAAAGGTTCAATAACAGTGAAGACAGTGGAAAAGAGATTTGAGTGAAATAGGGATGTGATCCAAATTAATCACTGTAGCTATTTGGAATATTTTAATCTAATAGAGGTAAAGAACTTTACTGACAAATATGGTGAAGTGATGCTAAGGTGGTGATGCAGAAGCAAGGAAGTTTTATGGTTAAAACAATGCCCAAAAGCCTGGTCCAAAGGAACTAGTGCATAGGGCACAAGACTGGGAATCAGGAGACCTGGGTTTCCATTGTGACCATAGGCAGGTCATTTGTCATCATTGCAACTCTGTTTCCATGTCTGTGTAATTCAGAGTGAGAGAGAGAATAATAACATGTGCATGCCTTTGTGCAGCACCTGGGATCTACCTGAAAAGAGCTATATAAGTAACAAGAATTGTTATGTTTGGTAAATACAGCTCAATATGATGAGATGCCACCTTAGGATTGCCCTGAATACACATGTAGAAATATTCATGTCTATTATCTTAAGATTTCTGCCAGGTGTGCAAAGTGTGAAGTGTTGTTGGCTGAGTTCAAAGCGCCATTTTTATTTAGTGGGGTCAATAAAGAAGCATGCTAATAAGTCTTGAAAAATTCACAAGCCCCCGACCCCCTAAATTGGGGAATGCAGCAGTGCCATCCTATCCCTTGTATGCCAAAAGTGGTGCCTCATACATAAGGGATATAGTTTGCAAATAATCCATTGCACCTGCCTTGCGCTCTGCAGCTGGGGGAAAATGACAGCACAGAAGAAAAATGCAGCATCAGACACACTCCATTTGTCTTTGACAGTTGCTGTGCCATGAAAGTGTCCAAAATAGAAATGATGTCCTTTCCCCCTTTAAATCAAAAATAAAAGTATTTTATTTATAAAGACCAAAGCATCTGTTACAAATATTTTATTCTGCTTTCTTATAAATACGGTTATAATTGTGGAAGCAACAATAATTTCCAGAAGAATTTGATGTAAGATTACAATTAAGAATGTCCTGGTACTTCAGAGATGGCTGCTAAATGGATTACGATGGCAAATAAGCATTTTTAATACCATAAAATGTGCAATAATTGATCAAGTTGCAAAGTTAGAATTGTTCATAATAATAGACACTTAAGGCCTGATTCTTCAAGCCATCTTTTACACCAACCTGGCAGTGAAAAGGTGTCTTGAAGTGGAAATATAGTTTACACTCTCAATATGGCATCTTTACCTCATGGTAGTGATGTGAAGGGGCTGAAGTGTAAATGAAAAGCAGGCTTTTCAAATGGCATCACCTCTTTTTGTAATCTGCTAGCTAGGCCAGTCTCCTCCTTTTTTGTTCAGACGTATTTCCAGGGATTGTTCAGAGGAAGATTTCAGAGTAGCAGCCGTGTTAGTCTGTATCCGCAAAAAGAAAAGGAGGACTTGTGGCACCTTAGAGACTAACCAATGTATTTGAGCATAAGCTTTTGTGAGCTTATGCTCAAATAAATTTGTTAGTCTCTAAGGTGCCACAAGTCCTCCTTTCTTTTTTCATAGGAAGAGTGATTCTGTGACTTGGACCTTTTTGTTGTTTGCGTTGCACTCCACACCTTTTCCAAGTTTAGCATGGAGGAAATCATGTGACTTATGAGTCATGAATCAAGCCCATCATGGATGTATAGCAAGAGGAAATCAACTTTCTTCATGTTTTCCTGAACAAAAAGAAAAGTCCAACATTCATCCTCCTTTGACATTAGAAATGTAGCACTGTTATCACTGTACTGGCTGATTAAAAACAAGAAAGATACAGCATTTAACATGCCACTCTGTGCCAACTACTGAGAAATTCCAACAAGTTCTGATAAGAATACAGTGTTGTTTGAGATAAACTAGTAGCATTAACAATGGCTTGGATTTTTTGTTAATTCAGCAGTCTATAGACAGCTCATTTTGCATGTTACCTTTAAAAGTAATCAGAATGGCTATTGCTGACTGTTGCTATGGGATAATGAATTTATAATCAGCTGCTTACTAGCTTGTGGCAAACATTGCAGACAGGAGACTCAAGCTTAAATACTGTACTTTTTTTTTAAAGTAGTAATCACAGCCATTTGTGTCAAAGTCCATTTGAGCATCCTAAGCCCCTTCAAGTCCGTGCCAGTCTTATCATTGACTTCGGTGGGACCAAAATTTCGCTCTGATTATACAAGTGAATTACTATAGCGTGCAAAATATTGGAAAATATTACGACTTAGTGTAGTTCTTTGTCATATTGTTGCATCATGCTTTTTAAGGGCAATGCCATTTTGCATTCTTTGATAAATGAGGTCTAAATAGAAAATAAAATTCACAGAGAGATGGGGGGGTGGGTGGGAAGAGTATATTAAGGAGAGAAAGCAGTTGTTCCTAATCATAACCTTATCTGCTGAAGCAACAGTTTCAATTCCATCCGAGTCCTCTCCAGTTGTCGGGGGGTTTTTAATGTTGGATTAAGTAACATTTTTGTCATCTTATTCCCATAGCAACCCAATCTTTTTGGTGTAAATCTGCTTGTCTCTTCTTTTATTATCTTCCCAAGCCTGTATATGAACAGCATACACAAGTGATGAAGGTCATGGTATGGTGAGGAGAGGGTATAGCTTTTTCTGTAAGAGGAAATAAAGGAAAGAATGCATTATATGCATAATAAACTCAACATGTTCTTCACAGGTCATTGTTTATTACATCATTTTCTCAGCAGAGTTCCTCACAAGAGTGAGAACATTCTACCTGTTTTAGCAAGATGTTGGAGCAACATTTAAATCTGTTCCAAAGAGCTTGGGAGGCCAAAACCCCTACAGAGACTAAAATACAAACTTAATGGCCTGTAATAAGATGGCTTATATAACTTATCTTGATGTCAGTTTGAATGAAAAGAAGTCTTAATTGGCCATATAAGTGCTGCAGATGAAATTCAGAGACTCTCAGGTGAAACTTACTTTTTGAGCGTTTTAATTGGGTGCATTGTTGGCACACTATTTTGTGTGGACATAGCTATTTTGTGTTTCCCCCACTCGTGCCTGGAAGCCTGTACTCGGAGGTTAATTAGGATATAGTCTCAGCTGGACTCCAAAGGATGCTAAAGGATGACATCTTGAGTGGAAAGGAGTACTTGTGGCACCTTAGAGACTAACCAATTTATTTGAGCATAAGCTTTCGTGAGCTACAGCTCACTTCATCGGATGCATACTGAGTGCATCTTGAGTGGAACACTGCATGAAGCTGGAAGGCATTTCTGTGTGTTAGGAAAAGATATACGAGTCTCCAAGTTGACCATCAGAATGTTTTGCCAGTTCTTTGTATGTAAACATTTTGTTTTCGAGCCATAATGGAATTTGAACTTTATCCACAGTCTATTACCTAGCTTCTACAGGCCACTACTTGCAATAAACCAGAGATGCAGTTTGGTTATCATATTATCCATGTTTGAATTAAGAAACAATTATCTTCTCTAACTGAATTTTTGTTTGCACATTTTCCAGGTACATATTTTTGCCTGGTAGCTGAGTATCTTCAAAGAATCAGCTCCAGCCAGCCTTTGTGTTGTGTGCATGATAGCTGTTCTATCAGAGAGGGAGGAATGGAATTTTTATATAAAACACAGAATCTACAATATTGTTTTAATGTGCTCTGTGCCCAGTGTAAGTAAGTTCATGATGAAACTTTCTAAAGGGTATCTTCTGTAGTGTAGCTTTGCCTCTCTAGATATAAATATTGTACATACCTAAATTTACCACTCGGTTGCTGAGAAATTTAAAGAAATTAGTAGCCATATTTTTGGCGGGACCTACAAAAAAACCCTGTCTTCTCTTGTTAATATGAGCTGTAGCCTTCTCAATGGATTGATGTATTAATTAATCTCTTAGACTGCAATGGTCAGTAAAGGTTTGGTCCCCTGAGGTCTATCGCATCAGGCATATTGGTATCAGTATCATTAGAATGAGAGAACCACTAGAAACACAGAAGAAAGAATTGCATTATATCACAAGTCCTCTACTAACCAGTCCGCTAAGCAGATACACAATCGCAAACACTGAAATAAAAAAACACTGAAATACAGAAGCAGATAGAGAGATAGTGAAGTGTTTACCTCTGTGACTGGCAACTCTCTCAACTTGTGGTGGGGGACCCCCAGAGTGTCAGTCATTGTCTTCCTTCTCAACATCATCTTTGGTGTCACCATCACCTCTGGCTGCCATCCTGTCGTCATCCTGTGTGTTCTCCAAACCCACCCAGCACACAGGGAGAGCAACACCTTTTTCCCCCTGAGTTACGCTTACACCCACTAAGGCTCATACAATAGCTCCATCCCCTTTTGCCTTACCCATGCTCCCTCGTTCCACTCATTTTGGGGCACCCCATTTTTCTTAGGTTGCCACATTCGTTCCTTTTTAACTCATTAACATTGCAAATAGTTACTATAATAACATAAAGTGAAAATTCCCTAAGGTGTTACCACTGGTCATCTTGGGATATTAACTGATACATTGTGACATATTTTCCAAAACATCAGCACATCTTTTACTATAATTTTGCTGTTTACAGATACAGGGTGATTACTCGGTGAACTAGTTGTGTCAGCCTATTTCAGGCCTAAGGACTTGTGTGATTAAGCTGAATATTTTACAGGCCTGAGGGTTGTGTAGCCCCTATGGTGCAACATTAATATTTATATTTCACCTTTATATCCTAAATATGCTTGATATCTTTTATTCTTGGCCACAGAGTATGTGGCGGAATCTGATTTTAAAGGGAATTACGTATTTGTGCATAAAGAGGAGAATGTTTGTGTTAACTGTTGCCAATACGGCCAACACAGGAAACTTTCACATTATCCCAAGAGCTGAGCTTATGGTGTTGATGATGCAGATACACAGGCAACTGTTTTAGTGGAAGACACGTGGTTGACATTTTCAAATTTGTCTTGAGTGGTGTTGTAGCCCTCTTAGTCCCAGGATATCAGACAGACAAGATGAGAAAGGTGGTATCTTTTATTGGACCAACTTCTGTTGGTGAAAGAGACAAACTTTCATGCTATGCAGAGCTGTTCTTCAGGCTCAAACTTAGAAGTTAGGTAGCTAAATCAGTAGCTTGACTTCTCACAAGGGCTGAGCACTATTGGCACTCAGTGAAGTCAATTAGAGCTGTAGGTATCGGGGCATTTGAAAATCAAGCCATTCTTACTTAGGTGCTTAACTTCAGGCACCAAAATTAGAGAATCTCTTCCCTGAAGTAATTAAATGGACACAACTATGTACCAATCAGATGCTGCAGTAATGAATATGATCTAAGAAGCCAAACAAAATAAAGTTCCATCGCATTTAAACATTAAATAGTGGCAGGGAGAGGTTAATATTAGAGCAGCAGCAAAGAACAAAATCAGTGGTCTTTTATTCACTTCTCTGGTCTCTGGGTTTTAAAACTATTTGGTTCTTTGACTTTCTACTGTAGGGTTCAAACCTTGATTGAAGTGAGCATCAGCCTTTTATCTTAGAAATCCCAGAAGGCCATAGATATTGGCTTTGCATGAGGCTGTTTGCATGAACAAAAAAAGTGGGCTTGGGATGGAAGCCTTAAACCAGAACTCCATGGCCAAATGTTGGGGAACAAAAGGGTGGTGGAGACTCTATGTAAACAAGATCTCTTATAAATAACAAATTCCCATTTTTCTCTTAGTTAAATTGTACACTGCTAAAAATTCAACATTTCAGCAACCGATTGTGAGAAACCTTGAACTGATGAAGGTAAGTGGTTTTCTTGGCTTCTATGCAAAGAGAACTGAATTAAAATTCTCTCTTTTTTTGTTTTGTTTTCTGCTTTAGAATTTGAGGTGGTCTTTTTTGCATTCAGAGCACCAAGCCAAAGAAGCATGATCCTTTAACTTTGTCATTTCATACTGAGCTCTAGATTTAACCTTATTGTACATTGACAACTGTCTCTGAATAACAACAGTATTTTAAAACGAAATAAGCAGACATGAATGGCCTTCTGCTCATTTCTATCCCCAGGCAGCAGAGTACTTGTCATTCACGGATAATCATCCACTTCTCCATACATACGCTCCTCCGCTCTCAATTACAACCTCAAAGCTCAACAAGCACCAAAACTAAAGCTGGCCTCTTTGTCTTTGAATCAGGCTTTCCCTGCCCACTGAGGGGGCTGAGCAGCCCTGGCTCATCATTGGCCGTGCAAACTGCTTCACCAGATCACCCCATGCAGTAGCCTCCCTATTGGCCTCAGAAGGAGTTTCCAATCTATTCTGTCCCCACCCCCGGTTCCAAGCATGCTGGGGAATGGTGTCAGAGAGCTCTGTAGCTGTTATTGTCCTAGTCCATAGGGTTGGGTCCCCTAGAGGCTCAGTCCAGAGTTCCAGGAGCTGGCAAATGGGGGGTGGGTTACAATGGGAAAATTTAACACCATCCCCACCATATCGGTTAAACAGAACGGTACTTACTCGGATACAAAATCAGTGAAAATGGCAATATTGTGAATATTTACTTAAAATAACACACTGTATTCTCCAGTTGGGGAATGTTGCAAGTTGTTAACCTGTAAGTATTACAAAAAATCCTTTGGGGGGAAAAAATCTAATATTTTTTCCTTTGCTGAAATTTCAAATTTCAACCAAAAAAAAGTCAGAAAATCAAAATTTTGAACCATTTGTATGCATCTAATATTACTCTTAGTCATTTTTGGTCTTCATCTGAGAACCTAAATCCCAGAGTTGGTAGTTACAGCTAGTGATAGTCCTTAATTGTGGAGTTTGGATCCAACACGGTGCTCAGATTCCAGCTTCCAATTTACCCCATTCGAGGCTCTGAACCATAGAGTTTCGGTCCAGAATTGCATTGGGTGCCACAGTGATGGATAGAAGAACCTGAATGGAACAGCGTATCTAATTACTGCACATCTGAAAAGAAAAATTGCCAAAGCCTAGTTAGTGGTGATCATGGTGCCACAAGCAATGAGAGCATGTCCTGCCGTGTAACTAGAAAAAGTAACATTTTCCCCCAACTTAATAGTGCAGCTAAAAACGTAAAATGTATCTTTTTGTCTTTGAATATAGTGGCTTTGACTTGATTTTTAAAGCTGCATGTCTTTGACCATCTACAAATGTGATTTTTTTCTTCATTGAACAGGTGCAACTTCATCCTTAAATTCTGTAGCCACGGTTGCCAAAAGAAGGGGGAAAAAAGTAAATCTTTATGTAAACGACTGAGCGTTTTATGTTTAGAGTGAAATGTTGTCCCTATGCATTTGTAGCATAATGATTTAACTTCCCATCTAAACTGACTTCTGAGATGGTGGGAGAGAAATTGGGAGCTCCAATGTTTGCTTTATGGGAAGCAACTTCCCATTTTGTTTTGGGACACACCAAGTAGCGTATATTTAATTATCCTGGTTTGTTGCAGCACAATTACTGTAACTTTGATTTGCTAAAGAAATCTTAAGAAACTATGTTCTCTCTGCTCTCTGATCTCTCTGAAGATCCCACCCCCCTTTTTGCAAGAGTTGACATGGTTTCTGAGGTCCTTGGCCAGAATTTCCTCTCTCTACCACTCTGGTGGTGCTACACTGTCTGTTCTTCAAACCAGATGTGGCAGGATTTCAGTGGTGTCACATATGAAGCATTTGAGGAGGTTTTTCAGGATCAAAGTCCCTGTGTACATGTGTGAGATGTGCTGCCAATATCTTAAGAAGGGCCCCCCCTCTGTACCATCTGCCTGGAGCTGCATGGAAATGGCAAATGATTTCTGCTGAAACATTTTGAAAGAAAAATACAGATTTTCTTTTCTAATATTTTTGTAAAGCTTTTGAAAATGAAAAAAAAATCAGTTCTTCATTGAAAATCTGGAACATTTCTAAAGCAATACAAATTTTTCATTCAGGAACAGAGGCCATTTTTCCTTCAAACAACTTTTTCAGGACATTTCAATGCACTCTAGTTCTTTCTGCAATGATCTCTACATCACAAGGTGAGTGTGTGCACTTACAGAGGGGTGAGGTGCTGGATGAGGCAATTATCATGAAGCAGGGAGGCATTCATTGGGCTAACCAGTGTGTTAAGCTGAAGTTTGCTGGAAATAACCATTCACTGCTCCTGAAAAAATATGGGACTTGATTGTCATTTACTCTAAGGGCCCTCTACACTGCTCTGGCAGTGTAGGGAGGCTGAAAGTGAGTTAATTAGTTACTCACTGTGACCTTACATTCACTAGGGTAGTGAACATATGGTAACTAACGAGGTAAAATCCTTGGGGAGATGAGGCAGTTTGTAATTTTAACACAAGTTAACAACTCAGGCTGAGTCTTCACTCAGATTTTACCTTGCGTTAGCTACCACAAGTTATGAACGCTTCTGTTTCCGCTAGCGAAGATGTGACCTTTAAGGCCACTTTACAGAGCCAGAGCAGTATAAAGGGACCAGAATTTAAAGATAATCAGGCCCATGGAGTGCATTGGCAATACAGCCCAGTGTAGTTTGAAGTGGGGACTGTGTGTGGGGAGTGAGGAGAAGGGGACCTAAAACTTCTCTTTCTGGTGAATGTTTCTTTTTCGAGTGCTTGCTCATGTCCATTCCATTCTAGGTGTGTGTGCACCGACATGCGCAATCATCGGAGATTTTTGCCTTAGCAGTATCCATAGGGTCGGCTGTGGCACCCTCTGGAGTTTTGCTCTCATGGAGCGGTATATCAGGCGCTACCAGCCCTACTCTCTCTCAGTTCCTTCTTACCGCCCATGGTGGTTAGTTGGAGCACCTTCCTTGTTTAGCAAGAGCTAGCGTTTTTTTCTCCTATGAACTGCGTGCCTTAGGGCCTTTTGTAAATAATTTGTTCTGGCCAAAGGGTTTGAATACCTTTATACCACCCACTCCCGGACTCGTTGGTTGTGTCTGCGGCCAATGAGAAGGACAAGCAGGGTCACACCTCCTTTACTCCCAAGAACAAAGAGACCAAAAGGCTCGATCTCTTTGGGAAAAAATGTGTTCAACTGTCAGCTTACAATTTTGGGTGGCGAATCATCAAGCCCTGTTGGGCAGATGTAACTTTAATCTCTGGGACAGTCTCAAAAAAGTTCCAGGAATCCCTCCCACAGGGTCTGGCCCAGGAGTTTGGCACCCTGGTGGAGGAGGGCACCGTGGCGACCAGATGCTCCCTGCAAATGGCATGGGATGTGGTGGACTCAGTGGCTCGGGTAGTCGCATCGGTGGTGGTTATGCAGCGCATCTCCTGGCTCCAAACAGCGGGCCTTTCCCAGGAGATGCACACCTTGATTCAGGACCTTCCTTTCAATGGGGTAAGTCTCTCCTCCGTGCAAACAGTCACCAGTCTGCACAGGTTGAAGGACACTAGAGCCACCCTTCGCTCGTTGGGCATGCACACGCCGCTGTCTGCTCATAAGACCTTCCAGCCGCCCCCAGCCGCCAAGGCCCTGGGAGCCCCGTCAGGGCTCTTTGAGAAGAAGGAACACTAGTTTTAGCCGTCGACACCGTTCTTCCTCCCTCTTGCCTGCATGACCTGGGCCTGCCAAACATGCCAGGGGGCCAAAAGCACTTATTTTGAGGGTGCACACGAGAGCAAGGCCCCAGTGAGCTACCTGGATCCTCCCCATTTCTTCCTCAACCATCTCCGCCCCTACCGTTCAGCGTGGTTGCGGGTAACCTTGGACTGCTGGGTCCTGGATATAGTATCTCTGGGCTATACCCTACAATTTACGGCCGCCCCGCCTCCCACTGACCCTCTTCCCCATCCCTCTTCAGGGACTCTTCTCACAAGTATCTCCTCGTTCAGGAGGTTGAAAAACTCCTGTGCCTGGGGGCTGTGGAGGAGGTTCCTTGGGACATGGAAAGAAGAGGATTCTACTTCCACTACTTCCTAATCCCAAAGGCAAAAGGGGGCCTAAGACCCCCTCCTGGACCTGCGTCGCCTCAACAAGTTTCTCAAGAAGTTAAAGCTCCCTGTGGTCTCCCCGGTCTCTATCATCCCCTCCCTGGATCTGGGAGACTGGTATACCGCTCTCGACTTAAAGGACACTTACTTTCATGTCTCCATATTTCCAGGTCAAAGGCATTTTCTGCGTTTTATCGTGGCCGGGCGCAATTTCTCATTCACAGCGCTGTCCTTTGGCCTGTTCTGAGTACCAAGGGTGTTCACAAAGTGTGTGCCAGTGGTGGCTTACTGAGACGTCAAGGGGGTCCAGATTTTCCCGTATCTTGACGACTGGCTCCTCAAGGGCAGGTCTCCAGGGCAGGTGCACAGTAGCCTCGATCTGGTGCGTTCCACCTGCCACGACCTGGGCCTGTTGATAAACACAGAAAAGCCCACGTTAACACCAGTTCAATGCATAGAGTTTATTGGGGCAGTTCTTGACTCCACGCGGGCCAGGGCCTTCCTTCCGGAAGTGCGTTTTCAGGCTATGTCAGACCTGATCTTCCATGTAGGGAGCCATCCGCTCACCACAGCCCACACCTGCCTGTGACTGATGGGCCATGTGCACATATGTGGTCAGCCATGCTCGACTTCATCTGCGGCCTCTGCAAGTGTGGCTAGGTCCATCTGTATCCCCAGCAGGCATACCCTGGACCGAGTGGTCATGGTGCCGAACCATGTCCTTTTGTCCCTGGACTGGTGGCTGGATCCCAAGTCGGTGCTGCAAGGAGTTCTCTTTGCAATCCAGTCCCCATCGCTTACCCTGGTTTCAGACGCGTTGGATCTGGGCTGGGGAGCCCACTTGGGCAGGCTCAGCACCCAGGGCCGTTGATTTCAGCATGACATAGCCCTTCATATCAACGTCAGGGAGCTCAGAGTGGTTCGCCTGGCCTGCCAGGCTTTCTTGCCCCACCTAAAAGGCAAGGTGGTGCAGGTCCTGACGGACTATACCGCCGTGATATCATGATTACATCAACAGGCAGGGCAGTGCCAGGTCTTCCGCCCTGTGTAGGGAGGAGCTTAGCCTCTGGGACTTTTGTGTGTGGCATGCCATTCATCTGGTAGCCACCCACCTGCCTGGAACCAAGAACGTCTTGGCAGATCGCCTCAGCAGGACCTTCTCGTCTTGCCACAAATGGTCGCTCCATCCAGAGGTGTCAGCCTGATCTTCCACTGGGCAGGGTCAAGGGCTCCCTGTCAGACACCTTCTTGATTCCATGATCAGGAGAGCTAATGTACGCCTTTCCGCCGGTACCGTTGATCCACAAGGTCCTGCTAAAGGGGAAGCAAGAGAAGGCGAATGTCATCCTCATAGGCCCAGCGTGGCCTTGCCAACACTGGTTCGGCATGCTGCTGAGTCTTTCAGTAGCCATCCCGCTGCAGCTGCCTCTTCGGCTGGATCTGCTGTCCCAGAATCATGGCAATCTGTTGCACCCAAACCTAGTGTCATTGTACTTGATGTCTTGGCTAAGTCTGGACGAACAGGTGTGCTCCGGTGATGTCCAACAGGTCCTGCTGGGCATCAGAAAATCTTCCACAAGGGCTACCTACATGGCGAAGTGGAAGCAGTTCATGTGTTGGGCCTCAGATTGGCACATTTGGGCGGAAGAGGCCCCGCTGCAGGACATCCTAGAATATCTGCTGCACCTTAAGCTCCAGGACCTGTAGCTCTCTTCAGTCAAGGTGCACCTAGTGTCCATTTTGGCGTTCCACCCTCCGTTTCAAGGCAGGACGGTCTTCGCCCATCCTATGACAGCATGGTTCTTGAAAGGTCTGGAGTGCCTCTGCCTGCATGTCCGGGACCTGAATCTTGTGCTGTCAAGGCTCATGGGTCGTCCATTCGACTCCCTGGCTTCCTGCTCCCTCCTCCTTCTCTCCAGGAAGGTTTCTTTCTTGGTCGCTATAACTTTGGCCCGCAGAGTGTGTGAGATCAGGACACTCACCTTGGAGCTGCCGTATACGGTATTCTACAAGGACAAGGTCCAGTTACACTGGCACCCGGCTTTCCTACCCAGGGTTGTTTCCAAGTTTCATACTGTTCAGGACATATACTTAACGGTCTTCTTTCCCAAGCCTCGTGTGATGGATGACGAATGCAGGCTGCATACTCGAGACGTCAGATGTGCGCTGGCCTTCTACATAGACAGAATGAAGTGGTTTTGTAAATCAGCACAGTTGTTCGTTGCTGTCACAGACAAGATGAAGGGTTGCCCACTGTCTACGCAGAGAATATCATCGTGGATCACAGCCAGCATCTGCTACTGTTACGAGTTGGCCACCGCCACCACCAGCGATCATGACGGCTCACTCAACTAGGGCGCAGGTGTCATCAGCAGCCTTCCTGGTGTGGGATTTGCTCAAACTTCCTAAATATATTTGCTTTGGACTTTTTTCCAACATGGAAAAAATTTCTACAGAAAAGGTGAATGTTACCAAAAGTTGTGTCTGTAAAAACAATGACAACTGTTTTGTGTCCCTAACTATAGCTGTAGGAAGTACTAAGAGTGATTTTCATTGATGGGTGCATTGTATATCTTTTGCTTGCCTTATATATGGCTGCTTTGGGATCCTGATTTGCTCCTGTTATGCTTTGCTTTATTGTCTTGATGCTTGTTACCTTTCGAACCACTCTATAACCACATAGACATTTTAATACCGAAGAGAGAGAACTTACAAGACTGTTCTGTTAAATTGGATTGGTCATGTTTTTTTATCAACAATGCATAACATAAATGTTAATAGGATTTCCAGGGTAGTGAAAGGAAAAGGAGAACTACTCACACAGACTCTGAATTGCCAAGAGTGTCATTTAATAAACAAGTACGCTCTCACTGCTTATGACAGAAGATGCAATACCTGGTGTTTATTTTCCTCTGTGTTATTACTTGGCTCAGCACTGTGTACTAAGACATCTTCATTCTTTTTTATGAACCAGTATTTTTTTCAGTTAAAATTGTAGATAACAATATGCTTTTGAGGCTTAGGCCACCCTACATGGAGCAATTTGGCGAACGCTGGAGATCAATCATTACATACTGCATCCGTCACTTAAGATTTCTGTTTAGGTACCAATAGAAAGATTTGAAATCCTATAGGGTTTTTAGGTTGTTTTCTTATAGATAGATAGATAGATAATATGTATATGTCCCAGTCTAGTAACTCCTCCTCCTCAATAATGCTGTTTTTGAACAGAATACAAAAGGAGCAAATGTGTATTTCTGAACATTTTTTCCCCAAGCTTCTGTTTTGGAGTGGTTAGATGCTGAAAGTTTTCTAATCTGTGTAGTTTTTTGGTCATGTGTAATCCCGGACTCAGCCCCATTTATTCACCCATTGGAGAGTGTGCACATTGGCTACATCGTGGTACATTAAAGGTTTAACAAAGCCTTCCAGAGCTGTCATCTCTTTGACCTGTCAGTAAACTAAAAGTATTCATATAAGTTTGCTTTCATTCAAGTGTAATGCTATTACTGCAGAAATGGGCAGAATACAATTCTCTAAAGATCTTGTCTCATTCCCTTCTGATCTAAAGAGGTTAATGTGCTCAAATCATCCCATCATTTTGTTTTTCCATTCTCTGTCACTGCAAGAGGAGTAAAGAGAGAAAAAGAAATGTATTGAATAATCCATTACTATCAGCATGGGGAATTAAGGGGAATGGAGAAAATGACTGACTGCTGGGGTATAAGGCCTCCCACCCCCACCCCACATAGATAATCACTCCTCCTCAATTCAGTAGCAGAGGACTGATTTAAATCCTCCCTTCCCCTTCTCCATCCCACTGCGAAGTACCAAAGCAAAGCCTCACTTAAACAGTGTCATGCATATTAGTCTTCATTAAGCCATGTTTACACAAAGGATTTCCTAATCACATATATGTGTATATATAAAATGTTCTACTTATGCCTTTAAAGAACTGAGAACTCTGCCTTGCATGCACAGATATCTGATTTGTAGCACTACTTTGCAGAAAGATTGCTAATCCTGTAAGCGCTCCCCGTTTTACCGATGCTTAGAAAAGCCTGGTGCAATGGGCACATGACTAAGCCACGTGACTTTTATATGCTTCCCTTTCATACACATTCATGACCCACCATTCCAGGAGAAACCTCTCATGGAAGCAGAACTTCTTGCATTGCCTCTTTTTGGAATTACTGCTGTGTTGGGACCTTGGAAACGTGATGAGAAATTGAGAGATTGGAGAAAATAAGAATGTTTATAGCTGATGGTCGGGAATTGGCCTCTTGGGCCATCTATCCCAACTCTCTGCATGAAAGAAGGCAGCTATCCTCTTTGTCTAGCATGATTGCTCTTTATGAACTGATGGTTTTTATTTTACAGTGTTGTTCTTTTTCAAGTGCTTATTTATTGATTCCTTGTATTATATGTTTTATTCAGTAATGAAGTTAATCTAACAAGTCAGTCATTCCTTGGGCTTCTCTTTTTAAAGATTGGCTCTGTAGTGCAGTTGCTTTTCACCTATCTTTTTCTTGCTGAATTCTAACACATGATTGCTAGCAACCCTGCAGATTTCCCCGCTAATTTCCGGAGAACCTTAGATCTGTATCATCTGCTCCTTTTTGATTTATGAATAACTAATTTTACCAAGTGTTCTTTTTTCTGCATTCTCTTACCAATCACTTGCCTTGCTTTGCACAAATAATCAATTGCATACCATTCCCAAACAATTTTCTTTCTCATCATCCCTTTTATTAACAAATAGAACAAAATAGTTGTGCAGCTGTTCCTAAAGTACTCGTTCCTTAATTAACACACACACACACACACACCCCCTCTCCATATATTTTCTTTGATTACACATGTTTGTGAAGATATTTCTCATTACCCCAGTTTTAATACTACAGCATTTGCTTTGCTTAGACCATATGCTACTGCTTTTATTTGCACTTTTTAATTTCATGTGTTACTTTTCCTTTCCCTTTCATTTTACAGCTGCTGTTACCCTTCTTGAAATTACATTGTCCTGCTTTTGACCTTCCTGTGTTTTGCTTTCTCTTTTTAGGATACAACGGAATTAATCTTTTGAATGGTCTGTCCCTCATGATATCTCCTTATCATTTGGTGATTTTGCCCATAGGACTCTGCCAGCTCAGTTACCTGATTTTTTTCAAATATGTGACTTGTTGAAGTAGAGCGTCCTCTGTGTGACTGCTTACCGCAAGCTCATTCCTTGGTATTGTAAACTGAATTCAGAGTCACCTGTTCCCAGGTTCCTCTTTCCTCCTCGGTCCATGACTAACTCCTTTGGGGCAATACTAGATCCATTTGTCTTCTGTTTTGTTATGCCCCCATCATCGAAAAATCAAAATGCTTTGCTGTAAGTCTTCCCCAACGGACACCCAGTGATATAAAATTTATCCTGAGCCTTAAAGTGTGAACACTCTGGTGACTTGTGAGCTATTTCATTAGTCCTCACTTCACCATCTACTTTGGATGCCATCACTGTACTTTCTGAGCTTGTCCTTAGTACGCAGAGGCATTTAAAAACAAAACCAATAACCGTTTCATGCTTTTGACTTAGATTTTTTGGGAAGGTGGGAATTTGACTATTAGAAACAGTGTATTGTATTGGTGCTGTATGTAGGCCAGAAGACTATCAGAGCTGTTTGAGTGCGAGACAGCCCACTTAGCCCACTATCAAAACCTGGTGTTTTTTAAAAGGTATTGGTTATGGAAAAGATCAAGTGTTTGGGGAAGAGAAAAATGTTGTTTACGGGGCCTTGCCTTGTGAATCTTTCCAGACACAGAGCGACAGGCTGATTCATGCTTTTTGTATTTCAGTTGTTATTTATCTTCTACATAAGTATTACATTGTTTGATTTTAAATGTAACTGGATTGTATCTGGGCTAAAGCAACAATTATTATTAAGGGGTGAATTTTGTGACCAGACTGTCTGGAAACTACATTACAAGGACCAGAAGGCATTTTTATTATTTCCATCTTAAGAGGAGTGTGAGTAGGTATACAGCAGAGGAAGTGAAATCTTGGCCCCATTTAAGTCAATGGGAGCTTTGACTTCAGTGGAACCTGGATTTTGGCAAGGTTGTGTGATTTCATGTTTCAGGCATTTTCTTACATTCTGTGTGTGGAAAAAGGGTACAGTTCAGTTGTTTGAAAGGATAAAGGATAACTTTTACATAGCTGCAGTCACCACAAGGAAAGGTCTGCTACAGGTAAGCAACATCATGTCCATTTTAGATCATGGTTAGTGTCCCTGTGAAAGTGCACCATGGAATCTGTTCTGAGAACTTCAGCAGCCAGACAGGTGTGTCCTGTTTGCTTATCCCTATGGCAAGTATTCACTCTAAACCAGTGGTTCTCAACCTATTTACCATTGTGGGCCGCATCCAAGACTACCTGTATGGCCCTGAGGATGTCACAGAACTGTGTGCTGATTGGGCCGCAGCTTGAGAATCACTGCTCTAAACAAAACTATTTTTGTTGACTTGTGTTTCTACTGATGAGAGAGAAGCAAACGCAAAACAAAGTTGCTTATAGTAAAATCATATTTTGTCTGGGGTTAGTGAAACAGTTGGTCTGGGTGTGAATAAGGCTTGCTGAGTTTGTTAAAAGGGGTGTCAATTTGCAAGGCCCCTGTTTACCAAGTTTGCTGATGTGACCAACCAGGGGATAAAGCTAGTGCTAGGTAAGGATTGTAATGTGTTTCCCATCCCTGCAGGAACATACATCTGCATGAGGGGCAAGGTAGTTTAACGTCTTACACTGAGCAGCACTGGAAAAGGGGAAAGGCTCCTGGATGAAACAGAGAACTGCCTGTTCTAGCCGCAGTAGAATATGATAGATACAAATCATGTGCTCCCCTTGCTAAGCCGCTACCATCTGTACTAAGTGAAAATTTTAAGCCTTCATTTTATTTTTGGTATGATAGTATTTATCAGTCTTATCTATTTTAGCAACATAGCTTAATCATATTTTAGGAGAGTTGTCACTTCTCTCGTTTCAGAATTTGTGTTTGAAGCCTTTAACTTGCCACATGCGAAAGTATTTTGCAACTTTGCTTGAAGGGTTAGCTTATAAAATATCATAGGTGCTGGTAGCCTGTGCAACCTTCATTCGGCCACCTTATGTGTATACATTATGAGACAGTCTTTAATTACATAATCACATACTATTTTTTCCACAGGACCCCTGCCTCATTCGGTGCACAGGATAGACGGCGCTGACTTAATGAACAGCTATACAATATTTAGTTTTATCCTCATTGGTCAACGTGTGGCTCCATATTTTATTTACTGCACACTATTCAAACCCTGCTCTTAAGACCGAATCATTAATTTCCTTAGTGATCAAACTAGATTGTTTGTTGTTTTACTTTTTGGAATATGATTTTGATCATTTCTTTTTTTAACGGGTAAACACATGGAAGTAATCCATGTCACACGTTTGTCGACCAAAGTCGGTTGTTCTGCACAGTCAATGGCATAGATTATCTACAACACCTGTTGGTTATCTGCAAATTAAATCATGGCACTAAACTCATTTCTGTCCAAAACCCTCTCAACACACTGCTTTTCTGAAAACTTCAGTGAGAGAAAAGTATTGTGTAGTCCACATGGGTTAGCCAACTTACACTTCTGGAATGTAAAGGAACAAAATATAGTCTGCCTCTCTTTGATGTGCTCCTACACTTCTATTAAGTTATAATTTAGCTGTCTTACCTTGATAGAAATAGATCATTTTCCTTATTTAGCCTGTCCTTCTGAGCCTGTTAATGCAGTCTAATTCTAGCTAGTAACCTAACAGATTTATATTAATAACTGCTTGCTGTGGTTTCTCAGACTACATATTTTATGCTTTTGAGACATCTTTGTAGTCAGCTTAGATACTGCAGCATTTATACAAGACCTTCCTATTCCTTTTGTTAAGAGAACCTGAAGAGCAAGAGTATTAATTCTCCATCTGAGAAATGTTACATTTAACATCATATTACTTTTGTTTCAGTACTATATGTTTTTGTACAATATGCTATTTTCAGGTGGTTCAGTGTGAGTTGTGTTTTGTCAAATGTAAAATTCACTTGACATGTTGACAATTGTTATGCAACAGGTAATTAGCAAAACAAAGGTCTTAGATGCCTTACAAACCAAATAAGCATGATTCCATGGAAAAATTATCATACCCAGATACCAAACATACTGGCACCTCACACAAGCTTAGACAGAAAATTAAAAGCTCTAATATGCTTTGAAATCCACTATGAAATACTTATACTCTTCATAATATTAGTCTTTTTTTCTTGACTCCTGTTTGTAACATACCAGCAGTATGGATTTATTACTTTGAAAATATTCTATCTCAGGCTTTCTTGTATTTATTACAGTTGAGTAAATAATTTCAATGAATAATTTATCTGACAAATTCATCTTCTTCTAAGGTTGCAGGATATCTCTGAGAAGATAATTTCCTCAATGTAAAAAAATTGATTAATTTGAAATGTTTAAGCTCTATAGATTGATTGCAAGCATTTTATATGAGCTGCATTGCTTGCCTATCATTGACAAGGTGTGTGAGGTAATCTTTTATTGGACCAACTTCTGTTGGTGAATGAGACAAACTTTAAAGTTACACAGAGCTCTTCTTCAGGTCTGGGAAAGGTACTCTGAGGCTTTCTGTACACTACCAAGTTTTGTCACCAAAAACTGCCTTTTGGTGACAAAGCTGTGAGTGTGTACACACTGAGATGCAACTTTTGTTGGGAAAAATGCCCGGTTTCGGTGAGAAAACACTTCCACCCCTACAAGAGACTTTTTTCGCTTTGTTTTATTATCAACAAAGAGCCAGTGTAGACACCACACTTGCTTTAATCACTTTATTTGGCCCCTAGGAAGTGTCCCACAATGTCCATCCTGACCGCTCTGGTCAGCAGTTTGAACTCCGCTGCCCTGCAGCCAGGTAAACAACAATCTGCCTCTCCCCTTGGCAAACCCCGGGAATTTTAAATTCCATTTCCTGCTTGCCGGCTCCCCATGCACCCCTGCCGACCATTTCCTGCTTGCCGTTTCCTGCTTGCCTGCACCCCTGCCGACCATCCCCAACAGATAAGAAAGAGGACAAGATGCAGCAAAGTAGACATGTTCCAGGAGGTACTGCAGTGCTCCACTACAGAGAAAAGGAGAGAAAAGGGAACTAAAGGAGTGCTGGGAAGCCGAAAGGCAGGACAGAAAAGAGAATCAAGCGTTTGCTAGGGACGCAACTGAGCGGATGATAACAGTAATGGAGAAGCAAATAGAAATACTCAAGTCTTTAATAATGCCACAGAGTGAGCAGGTCTGTGCTCGACCTCCACAGCAGCACATACACAATTCTTTAACCCCCACCCACTCCGCCTGCATATTCCTTTCCATTGTCTGGGACTTCTCAGTTACCCCATCACTCCGCCCCCTCACACAACTTTCAGAATGACAGCGGGACCTACACACAGTTGCGAGGGTCTGCCCTTTCCCGGTCCCTCCTTTCACAGCAAGCGTCTGTGTTTTGTGAGTGTCACTGTGCTTTTTCTTGATCAATAAAGGCAAAGTTTTATAATTATAAATTATAAATTATATTATTTTGTTTTCTACAAAGTCACATTGCAATCACTACGAGTACATGTACAGGCATTTTAAGAATTTTCTTACTGCGATATGCGGCCCCAAATGTCAACATAACCTCCTAGGAAAAAAATATGGAATGCACCATGGAAGCTACTCTAAGAAAGCTATGTGTAGCTGCTGCTCATTGTCAAAGTGCTTCCTCAAAGCCTCCTTGATTTCAATTGCCTCCCTGTGAGCTCCTCTGACAGCCCTAATATCTGGCTGCTCAAACTCAGCAGCCAAATGCTCTGCCTCAGCACTCTACCCCAGAGCAAATATTTCACCCTTAGATTCACAGAGATTATGGAAAGTGGCTATGACCATGGGAATATTCTCCTCATTAAGGTCTAACCTGCCATAAAGGCAACGCCAGCATGCCTTTAATATGCCAAAGGCACATTCCACTGTCATTTGGCACCTACTCAGCCTGTTGTAATGCTCCTTACTGCTGTCCAGGTGTCCCGTGTAAGGTTTCATGAGCCAGGGCTGTAAGGGGTAGGCCGGGTCTCCCAGGATCACTATGGGCATTTCCACATCCCCTACTGTAATCCTGTGGTCTGGAAAGAAATTCCCTGTCTGCAGCTTTCTGTACAGGCCGGTGTTCCTGAAGATGTGTGTGTCATGCACCTTTCCAAACCACCCTGCGCTGATGTCTGTGAAATGCCCATGGTGATCCACAAGCACCTGCAACACCATGGAGAAGTACTCCTTCCTATTGATGTATCTGCTGCAAGGTGGTCTGGTGCTAAAATTGTAATATGTGTGCCATCTATTGCCCCTCCACAGTTAGGGAAACCAATCTCTGCAAAGCCGTCCACTATTTCATGCATATTACCCAGAGTCACGGTCCTTCATAGCAGGATGTGATTTATTGCCCTGCACACTTGCATTAATGCAGCCCCAGTGGTGGACTTCCCCACTCGAAATTGATTTGTGACCGACCGGTAGCAGTCTGGAGTCACCAGCTTCCAGACAGCGATTGCCACACACTTCTGTACCGAGAGGGCAGCTCTCATTCTGGTATCTTTGCGCTGCAGGTCTGGGGCCAGCTCACCACACAGTTCCAAGAAGGTGGTTTATGCATCCGGAAGTTCTGTAACCACTGCTCGTCATCCCACACCTGCATGACAGTACGATCCCACCATTTAGTGCTGGTTTCCCTAGCCCGAAAGTGATGGTCTACCCGATGCAGCTGCTCTGTGAATGCCAAAAGCAATATAAAGTTGCTGCTATCCATATCACGCAGAAAGTCGGGCACCTGTGAGTCTTCCTCTGTCAGTAATTTCATGATTAACTGCACTGCCATGTGCGATGTCCTCGTGATACTTAACAGAGCATAGGAGAGAAGTGCGGGATCCATCCTTCTCACAAAGATGCCAGGGTGCACAGAAGAGAATGGCTATTGCAAAAATGCCATGAAAGAAAGCCAGAAGCCCATGGAGTGCTGGGACACAAAGCAATGCATCATGGGACATTTAGCCACGTCCCAAGATGCATTGCAACCCACTCCTCCTTTCCACAACACCTAGCGACAGAAGGTGTTGCCCTGCACTGTGGGATACATACCCACCGTGCATTGCTCCCACTGTTGATGACAGTGCCCCCAATGTGGATGTGATCTGTCGCCAGAGGGGGCTAGTGTGAACAAGCTCTTCTGTTTTTTATTAAGTTGACTTTTGGGTGTCGATATAAGTGGAGTTGACAAAACTTGGTAGTGTAGACAAAACCCTAGTGTCACAACTAAAGACAAGGTGGAACATATTGTTTAGCATAAGTAGTTAATACATCTTAAGAAACCACTCACGGTGAAGTGTCCTGTTAACTCCTCTGCGTCAAAAGCGGGGGCAGGAAGGTGTGGGGGAGGTTATTGGGTTACAGATTGTTGTAATAAGCCCTCTAAAGCTAGTGTCTTTATTAAGACCATGATTATTAGTATCTACCAAAGTTATGAATTGAAGCTCCCAGGCTCATCTTTTGAAGGTGTTTTGCAGGCTTCCTTTGAGAACAAGGACTGAGAAGTCAGATATGGAGTGATCACAAGTGATATGCAGTTTTTGTCTTTTGTCACTTTTCTGTGTGAGTTCATTCGAAAATGTAGTGATTGTCTGGTTTCACCCACATAGTTGTTGTTGGGGCATTAACTCCATTAGATGAGGTACAGCACCCAGGATGTGTTGTGGGGGATATTGATCATTGTAGCAGTGGAGATATGTCTGCAGGTTTTGCATCTGTTGTTATGGCAGGGACTCTGGTGCTGCATTGAGTTGGTGTGTCCTGATCTGTGGAAAGTTTGCTTCTGATGATGATCTGTGATTGGTCAGATAAAGCGATATGCAGTTATTACTGTTCTCTGAATGGGAAATTGTGCTAACAATTCAGTATGAATAGTCATGTGCAAACTTACATTTTGAAAGATATTTACAATATTTACTCCTGGGGGGGTTGAAATTTTTCTGTCCCTGAACTTCATGCCAGTAAAATGTAATTGTGTGGTTTGTTCATCAGAAGCAGTCACAGTGTAGGTCTAAACACAACAGAAAGAAATTCACTTAAAATCTGATTGAATATTCACAGAACATTTTTCTGCAATATTCGCCCCAACTTGTTGCTTATTGAGAAACTCTATATGCAGAACACTCATAGAAGTCCTGATTCAGGAAAACATTTAAGTACATGCATAAGTCCATTCTCTATTCAGGAAAACTCCTAAGCAATATTTAAAGTGAAGCATGTTCTTAAGTGCTTTCTTTAGTGGGATTGCTTTCCTTATTCAGGGTCTGAACTACTCCTATGTTACTAAAAAGAAAAGGAGTACTTGTGGCACCTTAGAGACTAACCAATTTATTTGAGCATGAGCTTTCGTGAGCTACAGCTCACTTCATCGGATGCATACTGCTTACTGTGCATCCGATGAAGTGAGCTGTAGCTCACGAAAGCTCATGCTCAAATAAATTGGTTAGTCTCTAAAGTGCCACAAGTACTCCTTTTCTTTTTGCCAATACGGACTAACACATCTGTTACTCTGAATCCTATGTTACTGTAGACATCCTACCAACTGATAATGTTTCCCCACTTCAAGTACATGAAACTATATGGACAGTTATTTAACATAGTTGTCTTAGAATTAACATAGATGCGTCCATAGGTTTCCTTATTTAGTCACTCTCATCTGTCTTACACAGGAGTAGAATTGGCATATAAACTATAAAGGTAACACAGCTGGGTCTTATTCAGCCTAAATGCAATATCTGAAAATATATTTTTTCTTTTTGGATGATTGTGTTTGGGTTTGCTGTAGCTAATCATCATTCAGGGAGGGTTCCATATCCTTGCTGCAGCACCAACTAAATTGGTGCATTTCACACAATTTTCTTAGCTGGCTTTATGATGAGTTTCTCTGAGACTGGAACTATTAATCTTTAAAGCCACAGAACTCAGATGTTTGTTGACATCTATGCTAACAAACAGCTTAGCATAGCTGTTAGCTGATAGAATATTTTGTCACTTAGAGTTGTTATAAATTATGTGGTCCTAGTCAAAGCAGGTTTGCTTTTTGTTAGGTGTCCCAAACCAAGCAAGGTCCAAATGACACTTTGCTATATAACTCATTGGCAATGTCCTGGCAGTGCTCTCTGGTCAATGAGAACTCAATCATATTGTGAAGTCTCTAGTGTACAGTGTCATTTCACCAGCATTTAAAGACGGCAGACTTCTTTGGAAAACTAAGGAATGAAATCCTAGCCGTATTGAAGTCAATGGTAAAACTTCACTTGACTTCTGCAGGGCAGGATTTCACTTAGCACGTCCACATGAAAAATTTCTCATTCTTCCCAGGATCTAACAATGAATTTCTCATTTGGGAATAGTATCTCCTGTAAAGACCTTCATACTTATGCCCAGATCTAGGAAAGCATGTAGACATGTGCTTGTCTGTATGCAAGTGAGTAGTCCCATGTTCTACTGACAATAACACCTGCCTTCAGAACATCTGTTATCAAAGTGATATGGATGCTTTTTGTAGAACTTCAAGGACTATTCACATGCTTTGCTGGATGGGAGTCTTAGAGGGCAACAAGTCAAAGAACTCAGTTATAGGGGAGTTAATTGCTTTAAGGACCCTTACTGTAGCATCTCTTGAACTTTTTAGCCCAAAGCTGTACAATATTTGCTTTGCATAATCGGATAATTCATAGAAAAGATTAGCTTTGGGGTGATGTTCCTTTGAAATACTTCTCTTCTTAGGCTCCAGATTGGGTAGTACCATTTTTTCATATTTCTCTTTCAAGATGTTTTTTTCCTGGCTATTTTCTCCTCCTCTTAATTCCTGCAGTGCACACTTTCCAAACCCCCATAGTCATACAGATCCTTTTCCTGGACCTTATGATCTCTCTCTCTGTTCCATCTGGTCATTCTGTGTAGCTCATACACACGTCTCCCTCCCTCTTATTTTCTCTCTCTCCTGATCCCCTTGTTACTGGAAAGATTTCACTCACTTTGTTGGCATCATGTCTCTCTGCATCTCAGGTGATTGATTTTATGCCAATTTGTTTCACTTTTAGTGTTGTTTCTGTTTATAATCTATTTATACTTTGTTTTGTGATATTTTAATTATTCTCAGTTAATTATTATGATCGGATTTTATTGTTTTTGTCGCAACTCAAGTGACATAATGGAGTTGGAGGGGGAAAGAGCTTTATAAATAAGTTTATTGCTATTATTATTTGTCGTTGTTCACAGCTCCTAGTTCACACCATCTGTTAATCCCTGTGTGAGTCATTTGTGAAACATAATAGAAATTGGTCTGCATGCAACAGAAGCAATTCATGGAAAATGTTTCTTTTCTTTTGTCTGTGGCAATGTTACTTCATTTTATTGGTAGTAGTGTTCAAAGCCCCATGGATGCAAGTGTGGTCCCACTGGTTTAAATAGACTTTGTAGGTTAAGAATAATGTAACCCAGTACGGTAATGAATAGAGCAATGTGGTGTAGCGTGAGCAACATTTTAAACTAAAACCAGCCCCATTAGCTATGCTGAGATTGGACTTGTGGCAACTAAGAAGAGTCTACCTTTCTGTTCCTTCTCAGTCTGCAAGGGTCTGAAATGCTTCCCTGGTATAAATTAAAGAAGTCTAAGGGATTACCCAGGATGAGCAGAACTCTGAACATTTCATTCCTCCTCTTCCTGTTTCTGGCATGCCTCCTTCACAGGGAGAGGGCCTACAGAGAGAGAGAGAGAGAGAGAGAGAGAGAGAGCTAGTAGGGACTACACCGTCCAAGAGTCCCCCCGCCCCCCTTCAGAGGCAATCCCCAGCTTGATGGAAGCTCCACAGCTACGCTTTGTGCTGCTAACATAATGCAAAAAACCTTGGTCGAGGATGTGAATTTGGCCAACATGAACAGCTTGCACCTGAACAGCCTCAGCATTAAAGTTACTAACACTTTCTACAACTGCAGCTCGGGGACAGCTATGTTTAGTACTGATCTACCAGTGGAAGATTTCTAAACTTTGCATATATAATGTAAAAATTGACTATTAAAGTTTTCCTCATTCTAAAATTGTATGAAAATGTATATCCCAATGAAATGTGTTTAAAAGTTTTGTCATACCCTTGAAGTAGGGTTGCCAAATATATTAAAAATAAGGGACTGTTTTCTTAGGACGCCCATTCTACCCCTCCTCCCGACATTATCATTATTAGTATTATAAATAATAAGCAGTCACCTGCATTCATTAGGAGGTATTTCTTACAGCACTCAGCAACTCCAGATCTTGTTGTACAGAGATGAAAAAATAAGGGACATCCCTTGTAATAAGGGACTATTGGCAAATTTACTTTAATGGCACTTTAATGTCACTGTTTGCCAATATTAGAGTGATGTGTTGCAAATGAGCAGAGAAGATATATACCTTCTAGTGTTATGTCGAAGTCCTCTCACTGTCTACTTAGGTACATTATTGGTTAGAGCTGTACTTCAGTAAGGTATATATTTAAAGTATCCATGTCCCTCCAGAGCAGATGTTTACAACGCAGACATTATTGCAAGTGGAAAGTGGCACCCTGAAAAATGTATTTGGTCTGTTAACTATGTCACTGATATTAAACATTGTAAACATTGTTGATTTTATGACTAAGGATGCAGAAAGGCAGCATTCATCACTGCATAATAGTCCACTGCTAATAGACCTTTAATTGTGTGCATAGTTTTTCCTGGTTTTTATAAACACAAAGAAACTGAAATCCTGCTATTTCTGTCTTTTTTTGTTTAACTTAATTTTCAGTCCCCTATTGGAACATTGGTTTATTGAAAACTTATTCTGTATAGAATCAACAATCTAATCAGGGCTAAGCAGGAAGAGTAAGGCATGTGTATGTGGGCAGGGAGCTACTCGCTCTTACTCCCATGCATGGCCAAGTGAAGACTGACTAGCTAGCTTATAGCAAGCAAAGTGACTAACCCTCATAGTGACCCCCGAATGCTTTGATTTGAAGGGTCACTTTAGTTACCCGAGCATTACATCTGAAATTCATAGTTTAAAATCTGTCATGTTCTACTATACTTCAATACATATTTCTTAGAGCGTAAAGAACACGCAGTGAAAATGACTTAATTGCCTTTGACCCAGACAGACTTGCATGCCATTCTCAGAAACACCCACTATGGTTCCATGAGCTACATTCCGTAGAACAACAATGCTATACCAGACATTTTGGCATATTTACTGCACATCTTAGAGTCATCACTGGAGAGGCTTCCTGAAGTCAGTTTGTGGGAAATGCTCAGAACCAACATGGGTGCATTTCCAGACAACATAATAGCTGTATGCATTATTTTAATTCTGAGGATGACTCAGAAGGGCAGCAGCAGCAATCTTTGCTGTAATATTTTTGATCAGTGGTTGAGTATCATTCTCCCTATTTTATTTTATTGTACCCTAGTCTTCGGAGTCATGAATCACGTTCTCTGTGGGCATAATGCCACTGTAGTCAGTAGAGTAGTTTATGCCAGTGTAGAAACCACCAGGAAGGGGGTCTTCTGCAAGAACTGAACATGGGACCTCTGACTCTAAAACACAGCCCACACTCCTCCCTAGACTCCCTAGGTTATCGACCTAGCCTGGGAGGCTCGCTGCCACGGGCTATATAGACACACACAAGGAGCCCTGGTCATGGACCCGTATCTCATTGTGCTAGGCACTGTACAAACACCCAAAGAGCTTACAATTTAGGTACCCAAGTCCCATTAAAGGTTAGTGGGATTTGGTTCCTAACTCCCTTAGGGTCCTTTAACAATCCCAGCCTTAAAGTTTTCAAAATCATACTTAAAATCTATTTCATACCAGATGAATTGCTTCCAAGCATAACACATGCCAATGTAATGACATAGAATTGTGTCAATGATGGTGAACTTATTGAAGATAAAACCACACTCATGTTTCCCCTCTAGTACAGCTGGTTCAAAAGAAGAATTAAGGCTTTGTTCTTGCTGCCTGGACTAGAAATTCAATAAAATGCAGATAAAAAGTAGGCACATTGCCAAGGTCACCGGCCCGATATAAATATTTATATCTGTTATTCAAGTGTATTGATTTGGTGGACAATATTATGAAGGGAAAATAGCGTGCCACAGAGAAGAAATTCTAAGATTTTACAGTGTGTCACTGCACTTATTTTGAAACCTTTTTTTCATCTTTGTAAAAATGGGAGCACTTGTTATACCTAATTTTCAATATTAGTGAAGGCTGCGATTAAAAAATAAACGGAATTCAATAGGAATTGGATTCTGAACTTTGAAAATCCAAGTCTTAGCTAGTTTTAGTGAGGAGCTATTGTGTATATTGTACAGTAACTGGGCACTTAAAGTCATCCCGGTTAATGTTGTTTTGTTATTATGTTGCTGATAAATTAGGGAACATGCTCGTTTAAAGTTGTGCAGTACTCTCTTATAACGTCGTTTGGCAGCCACCTGCTTTGTCCACTGCTTGCAGAAAGAGCAGCCTGTTAGAGCTAGCTGGTGGGAGCTTGGAACCAGGGTGGACCGGCAGCCCCTCTACCAGCTCCCCAGTCCCTGTTCTCTGTGCAGCAGCCACCCAGCAGGCTACCAATTGCCAGCAGTTCCGCTGTCCCTCCCCCCACTGCCTTGGAGCTGCTCCCCAGAGCCCTCCTGCTTCCAGTGCAGGGCGGGGGAAGAGAGGGGGCTAATGTCAGGGTGTTCCCTTCCCCCCTGCTCCTGCACCCTGCTTACCCCATTTCCATAGAGTGTGGGGGGACAGGACAGGGCTCAGGATGGAGGGAGCTTCCTGGCAGCAGCTTCTGTCTCAACTTGCTGATACGCTTAAAAAGGCAGTGTAGTTAGAGTGGGGTGAGCGTACTTAAAGGGGCAATGCGCATCTCTCTCTCACACACACGGTGCGTGTGTGTCTCTCTCTGTCTCTGTCTGCCATGCTCTCTCCCCTCCCTCCATCCGTGCTGCCTTGTAGAGTGTGAGGCTACATTAACAACAATGGGTTAACCCTTGAGGGCTCAGTTGAGTGCTAGTTCATCATTTAGCAGTAAGGCATCCCCTGGGAAATATCCCACCCTCTGACTTCACCCCTCAACCAAGCTTCACAATCATCATCGCTGTGTACCAGTATTCAATTGTTAGTTTAAAACGTATACTGGTGTGTGTGTATATATATATATATATATATATATATATATATATATATATATATAGTCTTTTGTCTGGTGAAAAAAATTTCCCTGGAATTCCCCCCCCCCTTTGCATTAATTCTTATGGGGAAATTGGATTCGCTTAATATTGTTTCGCTTAAAGTCACATTTTTCAGGAACATAACTACAACGTTAAGCGAGGAATTACTGTCTGTGGGGTTTTTTTTTAATTAATTCCCCTAGTGGTGGTAGGAGTTAGTGTAGCTTCAGTCATCAGTACAATACAATCATCATCCAGAAATGAACTGCCTAACAAGTCCTACTGCTGGTATGCAATGGAATTTACATATGGATATATATTTATGGAGAACTATTGGCATATGTGTGTTTCTGCCCAGATAGCATGGCATTCTCAGCCAGTCAGAAAGCTAAACTGAACCAAATTTCTGAAGCTACTTCATAATTAAAGAATGAAAGTCTCAGGATTTCTCATGTACAGCATCATCCAGCTTTGCTGAACAAAGACAGGATAGTAGGTCTGATGTTATATCATCCAATTGCTCTCTCTCGTAAGCAGAAATTTGTGAAAACCAGAATATTTCAGTAGGTATCTTAAGGGAACTAGCAGACATGTTCTTCGCAGATTAAAAGCTTTCCCCACTCCTCTCCTGAGCAGATGTCTGTAGCCTTTATTTTATTTAAAGAGAATTATGTAATGTGGTTTTACACCACTGAGGGTTCAGCTCTGGCAGCTGCAGTTTCAAGTTTAACAGAGTGAAAGTCACCTCTGCTACTTGCTTCAGAGTTAGAGTCTCTACGAACACATAACGACCACGGATAGCAACAGCACATACATTCACCAGTACAAAGTCTAGTCTGTTTTATAAGTTTTATTAAAGTTACAGCATATAGTAATTCTTTACAGACCTATGCACAAGTTACAAATATAGTGATATTCACAGACTTAACAGTGTTAGGGTCTGATGGGACTCTCATGGCTTGATCATCAGTAGAGGGATGGTTCCTGCTGGAGTTTCCCAGAGGGAGCTCAGTTTTCCCATTGTGGGTATCCCCTTTTTATAATGTGATTGTATCAAACCTGCATCCTGCACGTGTCCATAAAAGTGTCCACCCTCTTTTCTCTTATTGGTCTGTGTCCCCTGGAAACTTTTCTATAGGTGTAAGTTCCCGTTCTTCTCATTAGCATTGACACAACGTGTATCCCATGATTAAGACACATGTCTGAGACAGATGCGCCTTTACGGTATTTTTGTGATCTGATATTCTTCTTCGGGGTAATTTTGCACAATTTTACCAGTTGATAACTCTTTTCCCATAATCTTAGGGCATCAGGTTATTTCTCGGTCACTTATGTCCTCGTTTCTTGTCTCCAGGGCCTATAATAGCTAAGCTAAAGTCTTGCAGGCCTCAACCTACAGGTCGTGCGTTTCAGCTTGTCTTACTCATGTCTAATACTTATTGCCTCTAAATACTGATCAGTTTTATACTTTTATAATCCTACAAATTAACTCTAAATAGCATACAATGAATATATGTAACAACAAATCGATCATAACATCTCACAATAAATGGATACTAAACTAAAACCATTGGCTACATTCCCCGCTTTGACAGGGTGAGTGTTATCTCAGTATCATTGAGGATTAGATAATAAGAGCCCTGTCACATACATATTACGTGACAGTATCCAGCAATGATTAATGCAGTAGTACACATAGTAATAATACTGTGGACAAAAATTCATTTTTCCATCCAATTTTCATCTCTCTTGGTAGAGTGAATACCTTATATGAGCTGCTACCATCCAAAATTTCAGACAGTGCTTGGTTTGTCTTATTTACGTCATTCCTAATTTTAATTAATTGTGATTTTTTTAATCTTTTAACTATTGTTTTAGCTGTAACGTTAATGGCATATATGTATGAAACACTGGAGTACTTTGTTTAATGAGATCCTGGTAATCTGTTTCATTTTCAAAAACATTGGAGATATTATTGTACGCCCAATAACTGTTGCTTAACACAGAAATTTTGATTTGTGACCATACATCCAAGATGACCATCATAGAATTCCTTGTGATTAGTTACTACATAATATTATTCCTTTTCATCATAAGCCACACATTCTCTAAGAGATTTCCATTTGATGAGTAGCACTGGGCGGGATACCAGTGTTGCATTGCCCTTGGAACCTTTCCAGCTGGTCACATGTCAAGGAGGAGAAGAATTAGGAAATACAGGCGATATATCTGCTTATTTCTTGTATAGGATTTTTCACATGTTGCAGTATATTATTGATTTCCTCCTCCCCCACTCTCCATTCACAAATCAGTATCATTTAATGATCATGGGTAACTGTATCACATGAACTTTTTAATGCTCTGCTTTCCAAAGCAGATAAGCAGTTATTCCCTGAGTAAAGGCAATGAAAATGATTGTTATGTTCTTCTTAATTCGACTTGATATTTGGCAACAATTTCTGAGCAATGTACTTAGGACTTGAACTCCTACTTTACTAAATAGAGAGAAGCCAGTGGAATATGTGATCTTTTATGCTTACTATTTATGCTTTATTTTACAAGAACACATTTGAGTGATTGATGCATTCCTTTTCATGCAGAGTAAGAAACTCTTCCAAAAAGCTGAATTCCATTTTCTTACACCATTTTATTAGAATGGCATGTGTATACTAACTGATATCAGTGTATGTATTGAGTGCTAAAGCAAATGAAAAATGTATATATTACCATGGAGAAAGAAGGGAGAGTGCTGTTTTGGAAGCCAGAAAAGTGTATATCTCTTTCCTTGCCTTGATTGTTATTAATTTTAAACTTACTTCAATTTTGCAGGCAATAAAAAGGCAATAAAACTGCTTTTTATTTGCAAATTATCCAGTTCAAGCACTCTGTTTTTCAACCAAGCATTTTACTCACCTCCTACTCAAAATTGGCTGAACCACTTTTTACTGAAATATAATTCAAAAAACTCAAAACATGATATTTAGACCGAGACCAAGCCTGAAAAATTTCACTCTGTGAAAGAAAAGTCATAAAGTAACTGAAAAATTAGAATTTCTGTGCTTTTTGCAACATTAAGGTGGTCTCTGCTGCTCCGCTATAATATACAGAATCATAGAATATCAGGGTTAGAAGGGACCTCAGGAGGTCATCTAGTCCAACCCCCTGCCCAAAGCAGGAGCAATCCCCAATTTTTTCCCCAGATCCCTAAATGGCTCCCTCAAGGATTGAACTCTCAAGCCTGGGTTTAGCAGGCTAATGCTCAAACCACTGAGCTATTCCTCCCCCCCTAATATTATATAATTAATATAATTAATTGATAGTATAGAAACAAGGTCAAAGACGATTATATTACTCCAAGCACAGGTTTAATTTAGAACCATATAATTCATTGTATTCCATCAAAAGATGACCATTTCAAAAGTGGTGTATACAAATATACACTTGTTTCTGTTTAGTAAGATGAAAACCCCATTTTGGACTTGATCTCATTGTTTAAGAAAAAATCAGGGCTTAGATTTCTGCGAATGAAAAATTTTTTTTTTTTTTTTGTCCTTTTAGCAAGTCCTTACCCTACTCTTATCTGTTTGTCAGAGGGCATTGGAAGCTCTAGGAGGTGGCAAGCAGCATGATACCTGGCTCAGATACAGTGCACTCAAGTCCAATACCTGTAGCTGATAGTGAATGGCGCATGTGTAAGGTTTTTCTCCTTTATACCTCATTATGCATTTGGGCCCAAGGTCTGTTAATTCAGTTATTCCTGAGAATTTTATCCCTAAATGGTGGGTAACAACAGGAGTCAAACCATGTCAAGCATTATAGGCAGAGAATGTAGTTAAGAGGGCCTGACACTTCACCATTATAAGACGCTGTGTTGAGATGCGTATAACTTCGCCAAATTTTAACTGGGCTGAAAATTCCCATGCTGGGTGTCTGCTTCAGGCTGAATTTTTTGGGAAAATTTTCAGCAAAAAAATAGCACCACAGTTACAGAGAATGAGACTTTTTTCTGTCATATTGAAAACTCTTTCTGTCTTTTTGTTGAGAAATTCTAGTACCGCCATGCTTTGGAACATGGCCTTAACATTTGGCATGGAGGGGTGGGCTTTGTGTCAGGATTGTCCCATTTGTTGGTCTTGTGGAAAAAATGCCCAAATTTGGACAAGTTGTAAGCTTTTTGGGGAAAAAAAAAATCTGTTTGCACACGCTCAATAGAGACTTTTGAGAGTTTGGTAGCTAAATTCGCCAGAGATTCTGTTTGCACAGAACACGCTCCAACCCACAAGTGCAAAGACTTAACAGGACTTTCTCTGAAATTGCTGCTACTGGCAGCCAGGAGCTGCTCTGGCACGGAGCAGAGGAACTGAAACTAGGAAGACTGGCTCTGTGTGTGTTCTCAGCTTCTTCCATTGCTGGTGTCCAGGCAACATGGAGGAGAAAAAAGAAAAAGCATGACTGGAATGTAGAGGTGACAAGAATCAGAGTGGGGGGGTGTAGGGAGTAGATTAGGGTCCGAGAGACTGATACTAACTAGTTGAGAAGCCCGAGAGGAGACTGGTACTGCGACTGGGAGCTGGGATGAGGGGAAGTCTGGGACTCAGACAGCCCAGAGCAGGAGACTGGGACTGGGGATGAGATGCCACAGGTGGGAATGGAGAGAAACAGGGACAGGCAGCAGGGGCCAAGGGCAGAAAGGGGCCAAATTAAGGTTGCACAAGTAGCCTTAATTCTGATATTTCCTAACTTCTGAATGATCAACTTTGTAGCTTTAACATTACTTTAACATAGTTTTTGTGTGTAAGAATGGTTAGCAAATCTCTCTTCCTCAGAGCTTGTCAAGAAAGGCTGCCATCAAAGAGTCCTGGAGTAGGGGGCCTGGGTAGCTGTACCCACCAATTCCACGGCACACTGAGAAGGATTAGTAGCTTCTGTGACAGATGAATTTCTGCCCGTTGCTCATCAATGACATTTCTTCCTTTGACAACTCTGATCTCCCCCTGTAACCACAGGCTTCTCAACTTTTCTTGACCAGCACTGGTGGGAGCAGCAGTGCCAAAACAGATTCCTGGTTTGAAGGTGATGTAATAGTTGGACTCCCCAATAGCTGTAGGATAGCTGGTTTTGGATTGGAGCATGTGGATTATTTTACTTTTGCCAATACCTCCCTGGATGGATTCACTTTCCACCCACATAGCCCCCCTTTCCCTCGAACGTTGATGAAGCAGGTGAGCAAGTGTAGAGCAATGCAGTACAAAATATGAAGAGGACACAGCTCCACTGGGTAGCTGACTTGCTCACAGGAAATGTCAAGTGAATGGTTAGCCTCTGACAACAGTCCTGTGCATTTTAATAGAGGTTCTGGCCCTGTGTATAATGCAATTAATTCTAAACTAAATATCGACAGGGCTTTTCCTCAAGTTCTATATCATCTTTAAGATTATTTTTGAATTCAAGAATTCTTCTTCTCTGCAAATTTATATTCCCAGCAAAGCCTCTATTAAGAGAGACCCCCTTACAAAGTAACTTATTTCTGAACATGCGATTCACAATTTAATATAAGAATAATATAATCCCCAACATTCTCCTTACCTGACCCCAGATTTACAAACAATATCTGCATCATAAGGGTATTACTATCAACCCTTGATATACAATTGTTCGTCTGTCCAAAAATATATCCCCTTTCCCAGAAACAAATTACGGTTCCAGGAAGGTACATGAAGCTTAAAAATTTCCAGAACATTGCACTTACAAGACAGCAAAAATAAAGGTTATTTTTCCCTCTTATCTTTTCTGAGTGCTAAAAAGGTTGATTTTTTTGATACGTTATAATATGTTTAATGTTGGAGAGAGACCAAAACTAATGAACTGCATCTCATTTATATTTTTTAAAAAATCATATAATAGTCCACTTGGTTTAGGAGTTGTTATAACGCTCACTATTAGAATGAACAGGGATGATGCCTTTATAGAAACTTATCCTCTTATTCCACAGGACAGGGCCAGGTTTTGATCTTGGTTGCACTCTGAACTGATTCTGGTGTAACTGAGATCAGTTAATCTCCTAATCAGGGGGAATGTTTCCCAAGATCAAAGATTTGGGCCTTAAGAAGTCATTACAATAATGGAGAGACAAGGTGGGTGAGGTAATATCTCTTACTGGACCAACTTCTGTGGGTGAGAGAGACAGCTTTAGAGAGCTCTCTGTCAGGTCTGTGTAGCTCTGTTGTCTCTCTCACCCACAGAAGTTGGTCCAGTAAAAGATTACCTCACCCACCTTGTGTCTCTAATATCCTGGGACTGACGTAGCTACAGCTACACTGCATACATTACAATAATGCTCATTTTAACGTTTATTTCATGTGGTAGTTTTTAATTATTACCTGACTGCAAATTGACATCAGACAAAAAGTGCAAAAGGAGAATCTAAAGATTTGTAAAGGAATTCACAGATGCCATTTCTACAACTGGGTGATTAACTAGTGTTTGCTGTGTAAGTCTGAGATTGAGAATTTCCTGGGATTGAGTGAAAATAGCTTTTCCATTAGAATGTGCGGCTCTTCTGTTTTATTCTTTACTTTCTTTAAGAACCTCTCCACTCTCTCCGCGCACCTCTTCTGCAATGAGCGATAAACACCTTCTGCAACATGAAATTGCAATAGAGCAGGCTGGAGAACTGTGATGAGCCACAGTTAGGTTCCCACAGGATAACGAAAATCTATCCGTCTTGATGGTTGTGTGTTATATTCTTAGTTATGGTGGGCCATATTCTGTTTTGAGTTGCATCCTGCACAATCCCCCTTTGATGGCAATGAGTTGCACGGGGTGTAAGAGAGCACAGAATGTGATCATTTTAGAGCTAAGAGAAATGTATTTGTATATATATGCAGTTACAAGCAGTAATATATACTTAATACTGAAGTGTGTAAAAGTGAAATAAAATGCATTACTTAAGTGATGTTGCACTGGCGTAATAGGGCAGAAACAGGATCCTAAATGCAACTCGTATATATTTCTTTTAGCACGAAAGTGGTCAAATTCTGTGTAAACTTAAATATATCCCTATATTTAAATTGCCTAATTATTTTAACACCTATGAGAATAATTTATAGCCTTTTCTGCTGTGAGGTATGGATGGATGCTAATGATAGTAAAACCGCACAGAAAAAAATCCAGAAGGTGGGAGTGGAAGCAACGGGGTATGTTGCACACCTACCGGTGGAAGCTCCTCAGTGGCCAGTTTACCCTGGATGTGCTTTCCCAGCATGCTGTCTCTCAGACCCCGTGGAGATATTGCCAGAAAACAAGACATGGTGGTATTAAAAGCATTGTTGCTCTTTTTTGACCCAAGAGACGAGGCAAACTTTGGAGTTCTGGGGATGTTCCAGTTGAGAGTAGAAATTGTTGATAGGTATTTCTTTGATGCAGTGTTGTTTCTTTACAAAGAACGTACAAAGTCCTGTCTCTGAATGCATAGGGAATCAAATAGCTTCTTTTGCTCACAGCACCAAGAACACTCTTTTCAGCCTGCACCCCTGACCTGAAAACCTCTCTTCAGATATCTTGGAGGGTCAGACACTATGTTTTCAGCTGCTCCTTCTGTTGTCTGTCTCTTTGCTTGTCAGTCTGTCTAGGTCTTCTGTGAATTCTCAATTCTTCAAGTGTTTGCTCACGTCCATTCTATTGTAGGTGTGTGTGCTCGCCACGTGCACCGATACCAGAAGTTTTTTCCTCAGCAGTTTCATAGGGGACCAGCTCTGGCACCCTTTGGAGTGGTGCCCGTGTGGTGCGGTATAAGGGGTGCTCAAGATGCAGATCGCCGGTGGCTTGGTGCAGGCCCATGCAGGCGCACCCATCCCTGCAGCCCCGATAGCGAGACTGACCTAGCTGCTCTCCGAGTGCGTGGCACCACTCCAGGGACACAAGCCAATAGTCCTGAGAGCCTCATTACTAGTCACTGGAGCGCCGGTAGGGGTCGCCGCTCCCCGCCTCGATGGCTTACTCGTTCCCGCTCCACTTGATGGCCCGGCATTGCTCAAGAAGTGTGAAGCGTCGATCACTGGGCCACCATCACAGATCCGCTGAACGCCGTCGGTCTCTGGGAGTTCGGCTCTGGGACTCATCGCCCTCGGACAGATCTCCGTCGCAGCACTGGGATTGGCACCGTCCTGGTCTCCCAGATGTGATTCCTTCTCTTTGGACTCCGGTACTGAACAGGAGTCCATACCAGCGGTCCAGGGCCCGCTACAGGGCAGTCTACAGGTGGCACCGCACATTGCATCCTGGCCCCGGGGCCAGTGGGGGTTTCCGCAGCCCTCAGGTTGGCCTCAGGGGCCTCAGATAAACCATCAGCCATGGTTTCCCACCCGCCCCCTGATGCAGAGGGCTCTGGGGGAAAAACCCTCAGCTCCACCCAGCTCCCATGGAGGAACCAGCTGAGCAACCTTCAGAGGCAGCAGATCCTCTAGTGCCAGCTTCCACCACATCCTTTCCTGACGAGGCAATTACAGGGCCCCCCATCCAGTCCTGCAGGATGATGCTAAGGCCCATCAGGAGCTTCTAAGAAGAGTCGCCTCAAACTTAGGACTTCATGCTGAGGAGCTGGAGGAACCCTCGGATTCCCTATTTGATGTCCTTAGCTCGGCGGCTCCAGCCAGGGTGGCGTTGTCCTTACACAAGGGGGTGGGAAAGATCACAAAGTCCCTGGGGAAGACCCCCTCATCGCTGCCCCCTATTTCAAAAATGGCAGAAAGCAAGTACTATGTGCCCACTAAAGGTCATGAGTACCTTTATACACGCACCCTGCCCCAAGCTCCCTGGTGGTCTCCGCCATTAATGAACAGAAAAGGCAAGGCCAGCCAGGCACCACCCTGAAAGACTCAAAGAAGCTCGATTTGTTTGGAAGAAAGATTTATTTGTCCTCGAGCCTCCAGCTGCAGGTAGCCAACCACCAGACCCTGCTTGGCCGCTACGATTTTAATATGTGTCAGTCCATTGCCACATTGCTGCCTGAGGACCCTAAGGAGGAGATCCACGTGATCCTTGAAGAGGACAAGGCGGTAGCCAGAGCGCCCCTCCAGGCAGCCTCAGACATGGCAGACTCTGCGGCCAGAATCATGGCCTCAGCTATTTTGATGAGGAGGGCATCCTTGCTGCAGTCGTTGTGCCATTAATATATGTCCAGCAGTCAACACAGGACCTCCCATTCGATGGCCAAGTGCTGTTTGCCGAACAAACAGAAACAAAACTGCATGGACTCAAGGACTCCCAAGTGACGCTGAAGACCCTGGGACTCTACGCCCCAGGCGCGGCCAGAAAGTCGTTCAAGCCACAACAGGCCCAGGGCTCTGGGAGCCAACCCAGGTCGGAAAGGGCAGGGGTTACAGACACCAGCAAGGTCACCAGCCAGCATTCTTTGCCCAGTTGAGCTCTACTCGCAACCAACAGGGTGGCAAGCAGACATTTTGAGGGTGTGCCCGAGGGCGACCTGCCAGCCTGTATCCCAGATCCTGCTTCCCTGTGCTTTTCCAACTCCCTGTCTCCTTTCCTCCCTGCATAGGCCTCTATAACTTTAGACCATTGGGTCCTCAACACGGTGGTGCAGGGTTATACCCTCTCACTTCCCTTCCCCATCCCTCTTCAGGGACCCTTCTCAAAGTAACTGCTCGCTCAGAGGTTCAGGGCCTTCTGCAAGTGGGGGCCGTGGAGGAAGTCCCTCAGGAATACAGGGGCAAGGGATTCTACTCCCAGTACTTTCTAATCCCCAAAGCCAAGGGGGTGGAGTTTCTAAGACCCATTCTGGACCTGCGAGACCTCAACAAATATCTCAAGAAGTTGAAGTTCCGCATGGTCTCCCTGGTCTCCATCATTCCCTCCCTGGATCCAGGAGACTGGTATGATGCCCACGATGTGAAAGTTGCGTACTTTCATGTATCAATATTCCAGGGACCCAGATGATTCCTGTGCTTCATGGTGGGTCCCACTCACTACCAGTTCGGGGTGCTCCCGTTCATCCTGGCTACAGTAAGGTATCCAGGTTTACCCGTACCTCATTGACTAGCTCAACAAGGTCTGCTCCAGGTCTCAACTCATCTTGGCATCTCAGTGCTGCAGTTCACATGCCATGCTCTGGGCCTGTTGATAAACAAGTTAAAATCAACGTTAGTCTCAGTACAAAGGATAGAATTCATCGGAGCAGTCCTCAACTCCACCAGTGCCAGAGCATTTCTGCCGCAGGACAGATTAAAGACAATGGCGTGTCTCATTGCCAGCGTCTCTACATATCCCCTCATCACAGCCTGGGTCTGTCTCAGAGTGCTGGGCCACATGGCAGCATGGACTTATGTTGTCCGCCATGTGAGGCTCAGGCTGAAGTCCCTCCAATAATGGCTGTCAGCAGTCTACAACCCATCCAGAGACCATCTGGACAACGTCGTCATGATTCCACCTAAGGTACTTACATCCCTGAGGTGGTGGACCAATCCGAGGGTGGACCTGGAAGGAGTTCTCTTCGAGAGTCCCCAACCCTCGGTATCTTTGATATTGGATGCCTCCGACCGACCCTTGGCTGGGGAGCGCATCTCGGCATGTTGTGGACCCAAGGGATGTGGTCCTCAGTGGAGCTGACATTGCACATAGAAGTCAGGGAGCTCAGGACAGTTCACTTAGCCTGCGGAGTCTTCCTGCCACACATTTCCGATAAAAGTATACAGATACTCCTGGACAACACAGCTTCAATGTTTTACAGCAACAGGCAAGGGGGAGCTCATTCGTCAGCCCTCTGTCAGGAAGTGCTCTGTTTGTGAGACTTTTGCATCCAGTATGGCATCCACTTGGAGGCATCGCACCTCCCCAGCATCCGGAATGCGCTGGCGGATCACCTCAGCAGGTCCTTCCTCTCTCCCCATGAGTGGTCCCTCCACCCAGAGGTCGTCCAGTTGCTCTTCCGAAGGTGGGGGGTTCCCTGAGTGGACCTGTTTGCCACCAGGCAGAACAGGAAGTGCCAGTACTTCTGCTCTCTCCAGGGCCTAGACAGGGACTCCCTCTCTGATGCCTTCCTTCTGTTGTGGGAGGGGGATCTGATGTAACCATTCCCGCCGATTCCACTGGTCAGCAGGGTCTTAGCAAAAGTCAAAAGAGACAAGGCAAGGGTCATCATGTTCACCCCGGCATAGTCTCACCAGCACTGGTTCAGCACACTCATGAACCTAGCCATGGTGCCCCCATGGCCACTGCCCAGCTGTCCGGATTTCCTCTTGCAAGACCATGGGCAGCTCCTGCTCCTGAACCTACCCTCCCTCCACTGCACAGCTTGGTTGCTGAGAGGCTGAACCCGGAGGAAAGGGCCTGCTCCAGCCAGGTACAGCAGGACCTCTTGGAAAGCAGAAAGCCCTCCACCAGAGCCACTCTACCTGGCCAAGTGGAAGCTGTTTCCTGCTGGGCAGAGGAGCATGGCATCTCCCTGGCACAGTCATCTGTGCAGTCCATCCTCAATTACCTGCTCCACCTTAAGCAACAAGGCCTTGTGCTTTCTGCCATCAAGGTGCATTTGGCATATCAGCTTTCCACCAACAGGTCCAGGGCAAACAGTTGTTTTCACATGACATGTCCATCTAGTTCCTGAAGGGAGTAGAGTGGCTCTTCCCACCGGTCCGGAACCCGATTCCGCAATGGGACCTCAACCTCATCCTCTCGATGCTCACAGGGCCTCCCTGACCTCCTGCTCCCTTTCACATCTGTCATGGAAAGCAGCTTTCCTTGTAGCCATTACCAAAATTAAAGCCCATCACCCAGCAGGCCAGAGTGACGCTGGATTCAGCCAAGCTGTGTTGCAATCGACATGTTCATGAACTCCTACCTGCCTCCGGTGGCACTGCTTGAGGGTCATATACAATGGAATGGACATGAGCAAGCACCCGAAGAAAAGACAGTTACCTATTTCATAACTGGTGTTCTTCGAGATGTGTTGCTCATGTTGATTCTGTGACCCGCCCTCCTTCCCCACTGTTGAAGTTTCCCACAAAAAGGAACTGAGGATGCGGAGAGCTGCCGGCGCCCCTTATACCGCGCCATATGGACGCCACTCCAGAGGGCACCAGAGCCAGTCCCCTATGGATACCGCTGAGGGAAAAACTTCCGGCACAGGTGCATGTGGTGAGCACACACACCTACAATGGAATGGACATGAGCAACACATCTCGAAGAACACCAGTTACGAAACTGGTAATTCTCTTTTTTTATGTGCTCTGCTCTCACGCACACCCCAAGTCAGAACAATACCCATTTCAACATTCTGTCCATGTGGTGCTAGTTTCTGGACAGACTGTATTAGGCCTTGTTTTAAGTGTGGCCCTGTAAGTGTTTCTTGGGTGAAGGGCGCATGCAGTTTGAATGAGATTTTAACTCAACCCATAACAAGGTTTCACCCAACTTAGAAAAGTATTATTAACCGTCACTTCATCTTGTCCCCTTTTTGTGTAAGGAGTAAAGGTGCAAGAATATTAGGGTGGCTAATGAGTTGTGCTATCACATTGAGGGAGGCAGGGAAGGGGCAACCAGACAAACATAGGAGGGTCTGAGATTGAAGGGCTTTGGAGCTTCCTTTGAGCTCCCATTGGAGTAAATCAGAGTTATAGGTGCTCAGCACCGCTGAACATCAGGCCCTGTGTGAATACAACTGGAGTAACAAAAATTACTTGATTATTCTGAGAATTTGGGCCTCAGTGACTCATCCACATTCACACACACATTCTGTGGCAACCCAGTTCCTGAGCCCCTCTCATGTATCTCAACCACAAGATCTTCCTGCTGAGGACAGTTGTGAAAAATATGTTGTGATGGGTTCCCCCTGGGTGCCATCTGGAACTGGGGTAACACTGAGTCTCCCCGACCCACCAGCCTGGGCTCCCTTTACACTGTACTGCTGTGACCAGCCTACCAAGCCCTCTCCCAGGCTCCAGTGACCAGCCTGCCAAGCCCTCTCACAGGCTCCAGCCTGCACTTCACCAGCACACAGAGAGGTAGGTGCATACCCAGCTGCAGTTACATACAGATGCTGTGATTTGTTCAATATCTTCATAAATGATCTGGAGGATGGTGTGGATTGCACCCTCAGCAAATTTGCGGATGATACTAAACTAGGAGGAGTGGTAGATACGCTGGAGGACAGGGATAGGATACAAAGGGACCTAGACAAATTGGAGGATTGGGCCAAAAGAAATCTGATGAGGTTCAATAAGGATAAGTGCAGGGTCCTGCACTTAGGACGGAAGAACCCAATGCACCGCTACAGACTAGGGACCGAATGGCTAGGCAGCAGTTCTGCGGAAAAGGACCTGGGGTGACAGTGGACGAGAAGCTGGATATGAGTCAGCAGCGTGCCCTTGTTGCCAAGAAGGCCAATGGCATTTTGGGATGTATAAGTAGGGGCATAGCGAGCAGATCGAGGGACGTGATCGTTCCCCTCTATTCGACATTGATGAGGCCTCATCTGGAGTACTGTGTTCAGTTTTGGGCCCCACACTACAAGAAGGATGTGGATAAATTGGAGAGAGTCCAGCGAAGGGCAACAAAAATGATTAGGGGTCTGGAACACATGACTTATGAGGAGAGGCTGAGGTAACTGGGATTGTTTAGTCTGCAGAAGAGAAGAATGAGGGGGGATTTGATAGCTACTTTCAACTACCTGAGAGGTGGTTCCAGACAGGATGGTTCTAGACTATTCTCAGTGGTAGAAGAGGACAGGACAAGGAGTAATGGTCTCAAGTTGCAGTGGGGGAGGTTTGGGTTGGATATTAGGAAAAACTTTTTCACCAAGAGGGTGGTGAAACACTGGAATGCATTACCTAGGGAGGTGGTGGAATCTCCTTCCTTAGAAGTTTTTAAGGTCAGGCTTGACAAAGTCCTGGCTGGGATGATTTAATTGGGGATTGGTCCTGCTTTGAGCAGGGGGTTGGACTAGATGACCTCCTGAGGTCCCTTCCAACCCTGATATTCTGTGATTCTATGATTAGCTCTTCATGGGGTGGCACAGTTAGGGCACCTCCCAGTTCCTAAGGCACTCACTCACTCCTCTCTGGAGTGTAAACCCAAAATTATACCATCTTGCACTGCACAGAGAAGTGTACAGCATAAACTCATGAAATTCGCCCCTTCCCTCAATGTGGAGAGGAAATATAGAATCATAGAATATCAGGGTTGGAAGGGACCTCAGGAGGTCATCTAGTCCAATCCCCTACTCAAAGCAGGACCGATCCCCAATTAAATCATTCCAGCCAGGACTTCATCAAGCCTGACCTTAAAAACTTCTAAGGAAGGAGATTCCACCACCTCCCTAGGTAACGCATTCCAGTGTTTCACCACCCTCCTAGTGAAAAAGTTTTTCCTGATATCCAATCTAAATCTCCGCCACTGCAACTAGAGACCATTACTCCTTGTCCTGTCATCCGCTACCACTGAGAATAGTCTAGCTCAATTGTCTTTGGAACCCCCTTTCAGGTAGTTGAAAGCAGCTATCAAATCCCCCCTCATTCTTCTCTTCTGTAGACTAAACAATCCCAGTTCCCTCAGCCTCTCCTCATAAGTCATGTGTTCCAGTCCCCTAATCATTTTTGTTGCCCTCCGCTGGACTCTCTCCAATTTTTCCACATCCTTCTTGTAGGGTGGGGCCCAAAACTGGACACAGTACTCCAGATGAGGCCTCACCAATGGCGAATAGAGGGGAACGATCACGTCCCTCGATCTGCTGGCAATGCCCCTACTTATACATCCCAAAATGCCATTGGCCTTCTTGGCAACAAGGGCACACTGTTGACTCATATCTAGCTTCTCGTCCACTGTAACCCCTAGGTCCTTTTCTGCAGAACTGCTACCTAGCCATTCGGTCCCTAGTCTGTAGCGGTGCATTGGATTTTTCCGTCCTAAGTGCAGGACTCTGCACTTGTCCTTGTTGAACCTCATCAGATTTCTTTTGGCCCAATCCTCCAATTTGTCTAGGTCCCTCTGTATCCTATCCCTACCCTCCTGCATATCTACCACTCCTCCCAGTTTAGTGTCGTCTGCAAACTTGCTGAGGGTGCAATCCACACCATCCTCCAGATCATTTATGAAGATATTGAACAAAACCGGCCCCAGGACCGACCCCTGGGGCACTCCACTTGACACCGGCTGCCAACTAGACATGGAGCCGTTGATCACTACCTGTTGAGCCCGACAATCTAGCCAACTTTCAACCCACCTTATAGTGCATTCATCCAGCCCATTCTTCTTTAACTTGCTGGCAAGAATACTGTGGGAGACAGCGTCAAAAGCTTTGCTAAATTCAAGGAACAACACGTCCACTGCTTTCCCTTCATCCACAGAAAGCTTTCTGCCCCGAGTTATGATTTCCACAAGCAAAAACAAGTTTATTAACTACAAAAGGTAGATTTTAAGTGATTATAAGAGATAGCAAACAGATCAAAGCAGATAACCTAGCAAATAAACAAAACATGCAAACTAAGCTTAATATACTACATAGGAGAGATATGAATACCCAATTATCACCCTAAATGATGAGGCAAGCAGGCTTCAGGCTCCTAAGGGGCAAGCTGCACTAACTTACAGCTTGGAATCCCCAGGTGTTTCATTCACAAAATCCCTTTAGCCTGGTTCCAGCACTTCCCCCCAGTTCAGTTTTTGTTCCTTAGGTGTTTTCAGGAGTCTCTCTGGATGGGAAGTCAGTGGAGAGCCCCAATAATGTCACTCCCCTGCCTTATATAGCTTTTGTATATGGTGGGAACCCTTGGTTTCAAAGCTTTGTTCTCACGCCAATCAGTGGAAAAATACTGGTATCCCAAGATGGAGTCCAGCACCAGGTGACCTGATCACATGTGCCTGTAGCATCATAGCAGCCATGAGTCAGAGGCTGTTTGTAGCGTCCTCAGACCACCACCCCCCACTCCGGTGGGAGATAAACTTCTTCTAAGGCCTACTGTTTTCCCTAATGGCCCTTTAATCTGAATGGGCCCTTCCCAGCCAGCCATCTGGACTGAGTGCATTCTGCCTAGTGAGCATTCCCCAGGTGTAAACACATTTGTAATACGGATATATAGTCAATATTCCTAACTTCAGATACAGAAATGATACATGCATACAAATAGGATAATCATATTCAGTAAACTACAACCTTTCCAATGATATCTCACATGACCTATCTTGCATGAAGTACATCAGAATTATGCCATAATCATATCATAATAATATCTCTATGAAGAATACAGGGTGCGGTGTCACATGTGTCCATTTGTGTTGTGCTCCCAATGTATCTGAGAGAGTCACTGTATGGCAAGTATGAGTGAAACCAATCTGCCTGTAAGGTGACTGACTGCCCCAGTGAGAATACAATGTCACTCTGATATGAAAAGAGAGAGATGGTCAGGTTCATACATTAATAGGCTCTTAAGAGCTCACAGATGTTTTCTCTTTCAGTTTGATTTTTAGTGTTTTTAAATTGTTTAAAGAATAATATGAAGAATGAGAAGTACATTATTACTGTTGCATTAAGCAACAGGTTTTTTTTAAATGAGGCATTGAAATGCATAATTACTGTAGTTGAGTGGTCTTGTTGAGTGAACATCTTTTGTTGCTTTTTAATGTTAGATATAAATGACACTGGAAAACAGCTATTGTTGGTCAACAAACTATTTTTATTATGCTTGGCTGTAAAGCTTTTAAAAAGTCATTTGGGTGCATCATCAAACATCTGTACATGATAACTTTTGTGCCTGTCCCCTTTCCAAAGTTGTAAACATTTCCCCCCCTCCCCCTCATAGCTGATTCTATTTACAGCTCTCTGAATTGATTTCTGTTTGGCCTATTAATTTGTAATGGTGTACTTCAGGTCTTCGTTACTGTAAATAACACTCAAATGAGTATCTTGAGAGCAGATCTCAGATTGTACTGAAGGAAAACTACTATCCACTGTGAGCTCTGTTTTCAAATTCCTGTGCTGAAGTCTCTGCAAGTTTGTGTTTGAAAGATTTGCTTTAAGATTATTTAGAGTTTACTGGGGAGGACTTCTTTTTTATTTTTTTTGGATGGAGTACCAAATTGTCAGCTTGTATTTACGGCTGTTTCTGGCATCACGGATAAATATAACAGGGCTTGACTGTCCATTGGACCTTGTGTCATCATTTACGCCATTGCAAAGTGGGTATAAAATGTTACTGATCTGGAATTCTGCATTTACTCACAGAGTTAGCAGTATTTTACACCCACTTTACATAGATATTTAAATGACTGTACAAGGTACAAGGCAGTGGAGAATCCAGCCCAATATACAGAGGCCCAGTTCTGGTGTCCTTACTTAAACTACCATGAACTTCAAAGCTAATTTTGCCTGAGTAAGGTCAGTAGTATCAAAAAGACACCCTCCAATTTCTGAACCGCTATTGGCTATTGAGTGTGAATTTACTGGTGATCAGAGGACGTTCAAATCAGATCCTTAATGTTATTCCCAAATATCAAATGCTTCATTTCAGATGAAACTCTAGGTACCAAATAGCGGCACATTAGAGACCTGATTCTAACCCAAGTTACAGTAGTAACATCACTGGAGTTGACTGAGTTATGCTGATTTAAACCCAGCATCAGTGAAATCAGATTCAGGTTCAGTATCTATTTAGTCATATCTCTGCATAAATAATTCCTGATTTGATCCTTATTCTGTCATCCTTACTCATGTAGAGTAGTTGCTTGTACTGAGTAGTCCACTGAAATCAGTGCAACTAATTTGTGTAGTAAATTGCTCCTTGTCCTGCACAAGAGTGATAGACTTGGGCCCTCTATGAATGTATTCTTCTGTCATTGTATGTGTTCTGATACCCACTTCTCTTTTCTTTCAAAAACAGATCTTGAAAACTTTAAAACTAAAATGAGAACTACAGTGTCTGTTCGAGAAGGTCAAGGAGTTGTGCTGCTTTGCAGACCACCACCTCATTCTGGAGGTAAGAAATGTTTGCAGCTCTGTTGTTTGCTGCCATAGTTAAATGATGCCAGGTTGGAGCCCGTACACTAAAGGTGTCAGCACTGTGGGATCTTAGAGTAACCAACCAGAATTCCCCTGCAGTAGAAGTTCCATATATAAATATGCCACTTGAAATGCCTGTTCCACAAAAAATTTAGGACTAGTCCATGTAAGGACTCTACATGCTAGTAGATGATTCCCCCCAACCATGTTTATCTTATTAGTGCCAGGTGAACAAGCATTTGATAACCTTGAAGGACCTGAATGAACATCTGAGAACATACACGCTAGTAGATACTGGGAGACATTTTTAATATACCTCTCAGCAATAATTTCCATTCTTTATAACTTGTCTTAGATGCCTGCGATTTTAAAAATCTTTCTGTGAGCTAGATGTGCTTAGTCAATTATGATTATTATTTTGTGATTATTGTTTGATATGTATTTATGTTGTAGTGGACGTTAACCAAGTTAGGGCTCCTACCTGCTAGGCACTCCACAGACATACAGGAAATGCCAGTTCATGTCCCAGAGAGCTTATGAGCCAAATCATGAACATTGTTGGAACTACTAGGAAAGCAATAGATAATAAGACAAATATCATAATGCCACTATATGCATCCATAGTACACCCACGCCTTGAATACTGTGTGCAGTTCTGGTTGCCCCATCTCTAAAAAGATATATTAGAATTGGAGAAGGTGTGGAGAAGGGCGACAAAAATGATTCGTGGTATGGAACAGGAAAGGTTAAAAAGACTGGGACTGTTCCGCTTAGAAAAGAGAAGACCAACGGGGAATATGATAGAGGTCTGTAAAATCATGACTGGTGGGGAAAAAGCTAATAGGGAAGTGTTGTTTACCCCTTCACATAACACAAGAACCAGGGTCACCTGATGAAATGAAGGCAGGAGGTTTAAAACAAACAAAAGGAAGGGCACGCAGTCAACTTGTGGAACTTGTTGCCATGGGATGCTGTGAAGGCCAAAAATATAATTGGGTTCAAAAAATAATTAGATAAGTTCATAGATGACAGGTCCATCAATGACTATTAGCCAAGATGGTCAGGGATGCAACCCTATGCTCCAGGTGTCCCTAAGTCTGCAACTGCCAGAAGCTGTGATTGGATGACAGGGGATGGATCACTTGAAATTGCCCTGGTCTGTTCATTCTCTTTGAAGCATCTGATATTGTCCTCTTTCGGGAGACAGGATACTGGGGTAAATGGACCACTGATCTGACCCAGTATGGCTGTTCTTACAGGAGTCCATTCCAAGAAGATATTTATTGACTTAACCAGCTATGCCAGTAATGTCCTCTTTCCTGCTCTGCACATCTTGGTAGCTAGGTGTCAAGCCCCCTTGCTCTTCACCCTCTTCACTTCTGGGAAGGAGATTCTGCTCCCCCTTTTCTCCCACACTTCCACCTTGCCAAACATACATATCCTTGCTCCCCTCCAGCTACTGGACAGAAAGGTCACTTGGCTTTTGACTGCTGGAAAGGAAAGGACTGTTTAACTTCTCTTCTCTCTCCCTTTCTTTCTGCTAGCTTGGGGGTCTGTATGTGTCAACTCCTGTTCTCTGTCCTAGCTTTTGGTGTGTGTCGGGGGGTGGGGGGATAAACCCCATCGTGACAGTGGGGGTACTTGTTAGGTGGGTTCCACGGCTTTGCCTTACCCACTCACACACGTGTCATGCACCTTTGTCTCTCTTCTCACCTTTGAGGCCTGCAGTTGCTCTCATGCTTGGCACTGACAGGCCCAGTTGATTCTCTGCCAAAACACTGAGTACGTAACATTTACTGCAGATGTAAGTATTATTTCTCACTGGAAGTAACACATGCTCGATGCAAAAACAACACATGAATCAGATTTACTTGGATGGGGCCAGTCATGAGGATCAGGTTTAGCCAGACATGAAATTTTGAAATAAAATGGCCTAGTGTCTCCCACTTCTGTTCAGTATTGTTTAAATGGTTGCCTGTCAGACAATCAACACCTGCGACACTGACTGGCTGATGACACCCATCTCATAAGAAGTAAAATGTGCACTCTTGCTACAGGGAAGTCCACAGCCTCAAACATTGTTTATATCCCTTTTTCTGCTCCTGAACTACCCTCTCATAACACAAGAGAAGACTTGGGTGCCTTTTGATTATGTTCTTTGGAAACTTAGAGCAACTATTAAGTTGGCAGCCTTTCCTGGTGATCCTACAAGCAGCACTGGGCCCATTAATTCACTGAAAGCAGTAGTGTAAAACTCTAACTTTCAGATTTAATGCAAATTTATTTGTGGGTGCACTATTTAGTGGAAGAGTCACTCACCTCTTATTAGAACAAGATTAGTTCCTTTCAGTGATCCCAAGGGCACTGCTAACAAAAGTCAAATAGTAATTGTTTACCTGGTTGCCTTTCCAGCCTTGCCTGTAGACCTTAAACATGTCACTCCATTGAGAGGTGGATGGGAGGGTGCATAGAGAAATTAATTAAAATTCCAGTCTGAGTCACTCTGTATTGGAATTTCAGAATATAGAATCTAGTATATTTCATTCTGTTTTGAACAAATTGAGAGAGAAAGGACCCCCATGTATGAACTGGATGTAGAGGAGAGAAAGAAAAATCACAGAAAACTGAGGCTGAGGAGTGGAAGGAAGGGAAAGGAGGACGGATTTACCGGGATTTTGAAGTATGCTCCAACCTCCAGCTAATTTCTTGGAGCTCAGTGGCTCTGATTCTACAGTAATTCTAATCATTGATTGATAACCCTTATGGTTAATTTCTGCCTTCTGGGTATCATTGCTGAAGCCTATGTCGTTACATAGCTGTAATTACCCGAAAGAGCAAGTTTGGTCTTAGTTTTGCTAGAATGTATCTATTTTCATGACGGATAAAATAATAAATCTGACTCTGTCTAGGGAGGAGAAACTGTAATGTGGTGATGCTCAACCAGAGCTAAAACAAATATTCTGATGGACCATGCAAACATAGACATGAAAACAAAGTTCCATTAGAGGCAAAAGGCTATGTGCATTTTATAATTCATGCTGTATTTTAAAATGTCTTTGACTAATTGGCTTTGGGCCTCCCTAAGATTCTGAAAGAAACTAGTTTTGTTTGCTTGTTTGTTTTAATTATTGATGTGCAATCACATTTTGGAAGTACTGCAATGTTAAATATTGGATGCTATTTCCCAGGCAAGGTGAATATAAACGAGACATGGGCGAATGGCTGGCATTGGTAATGCAGCGATTTAGATACTATTGCTCTGTGTGTTTGACAGGGCCAAGCAAATGCAGCCTTAAAGGGGCCATTTTACATCTGGCTGAGCTTGTTAAATTTTTCTGTCTTTGACATGACGTATACTCTAAACTCCTGTTCATTCCTCCCACCCATTTTCCCCTTTCTTGTTGCTGAGGAGATGGCGCATTCTCCCATCTCTCTGTAGAAATAGACTAATGAAAACGTATTCCTGCAGATAGACCAGTGCTTTTATTACTGATGTCAGTCATTCAACAAGGTCATGTGTATTGGCTTCCAATATTTTACAGCACTGTGGAACTTCAGGAATGTGAAAGTCTGAGGTGCCAAACAGAAGGTGATAAAAAACCAGATGATTTTGCTAAGAATCGCTGTCCAAAATGACACGTAGAAAAAGTGAGAATTCCTGTCATCATCCACAGATGGGATGTGACTTGCATCCAAACTATAAATGTTATTCACCAAAACGGAGGGAAAGACAGCTGAGGTGCCAGTGAGATACCCCAATGGAATCAGGAGTGGCTCTTGACATCCATTTAGGATTCCTAGACTTGTGAAGAACTTAGCACTATCTAAAGTTGTTGGGGGTATGAGAACAAAGCGGAACAGCCATAGGAATAGGACCAGGGTCTCTTCTGAATGGGCTGAATCTAAGCCCCAGACCACAAACAAACCTGAACATTGGGATGGTCAAGATCTGGATCTGAGTTTTGCATCTCCAGCAAATCTATGTTACATGTCTCTGTGAAGCCAGGTTAATGTATTGCACTCCAGTAACCATTATTTTTTGTGTGATATAGTTGTGCCAAGATAAATGAATTTTAAAAATAAATATTGTTAAATTCACAGCCAAAGTTAATAAGGTTTTACCAATTGATCTAATACACACACATCCAAAAAAGCTATAGAGTAGAAGGAAGCACACAAGCATGAACAGTTTCATTTTCCACCTTTGAATTGGATCCTGACCTTGCAAACACTTATGTACATTTTTAAATATATGAGTAGTTCTGTTGGCTCTAATGGCACTATCAAGAAAGGGTAAGCACACGTTCACAGCGTTAGGTTCTTGACTTGCCACTCAATCTGCAGTTGTTTGGAGTCAATTGATATAAAATGTATTGTATAAGCCAAACATGAGGTAGCAATAAAGTCAGGTGAACAATGAAACCATTACCTTTGACTATTTTATTCACACAACATCATGGTGTTCTGTTAGATTTGTGAACATCCATGAATTATTGATCCAGCTCTCCAAGCCAAAAGTTTAATCTGTCAGTCAGTTGTGTCAGCATTTCTCTCCCATTGATCTGTCAAATAAATAAACTAGTTCTATACAAAACGGTTTAGAAATCTTCATCAAACATTTCATAATATCGTTTTTTAGGGTTTCTTTCCCCAGGTCCCTGCAGAAACTATTCCTGTATTCTTAGTAATTAACTTAAGTGCCCAGAGATGTTGAGAAGAGATTGCGGAAAGAACTATTAAATCCTGCAAGGGATGAAGAGCAAAACACTGTCTGCATGGACTAAATGTAGTATCCCCTCACTTCGATTAGAGCTCAGGAAGAACTTAATAACCTTACCACCACACAGCCCATGTTAATTTTTAAAAAGCCTGAGTCATCTTGCAAACTCTTAAGCATGTAACTAATTTTACTCACAGGAGTAGTCTCTATGAAGTTAATGAGATTACTCATGTGATCAAAGTTATGTATGTGCTTTCGCATTTGTAAGTGGAGTTCCATAGGGACTGATCCTGCTGCCAGTGGAGCGACTGCCAAGACTTCAGTGGGAGCAGGACTGGACTCACATTCTAGTTTTGTTTGAATTATTTCTATTGGATTATGGTGGGTGGATGGGAGTGATTTACAGTAAATGCTCTTAACTGACTCACTGTGGAACACTTACGTTTCTGGACTTAGTTTGCTAGCTAAACTGTGCCATGAACTGCTAGTGAATTGTATACTCACTAGCATTTGTGGGAGGATACTTCATGTCTCTTATCATGGACTAGGAAAAGAGGAGAAGAATGTTTATACTATAGTTAGGGTAATTTTGGTGTTTTGGCATTTGCCATTTGGGCAGGTCAGATTAGACGGTAAATTGAAAGGGAGACCTTCAATTCTGATGCATATTGGGGATTTTATTTTTGAGTTCTTTTTTGGTCATAGATCCAACTGAATATTTATATTTTTATAATGATTGTAATGGTGTGTAGTGGGTTTATTTTATTTTAAATAAATATTTTGCTGATATAACTGTGTGCACTGCACATAAAATCTCCTGTAATTATATTTGACAGTTGTTTTTTTTTATAATTAGGATGCCCCATATCAGATATAATAATTGATTTGCAGATATGGGAAAACATTTCTAGCTGCTATAATTTTCACTGTATCACAACTGTTCTGCTAAAACATATTGTTTTTCACAATCATTAGGAAATTCTCCCCAGAAAACACATGAGGTGAAATAACATCTGGAGTTTAGATTTACGTGGATCTACACCTATCTTTTTCATTCATTTTAACCATTAAGGCCCTCTGAAGTCCTTGGAGGGTGTTTTGATCTTTTACTATCTTTATACTATATTTTTGACTGTTTAGAAAGAGAAACAGTATATCAGACTTCTGGTGTGAATGAAACATGTTAATGTTTGGCACACGTTTCACCTGCCCACTTAAAAATATTAATAGGATGTTTGTTTTCTCCTGAAAAGGAAGGAAGGAGCTGGCCACAAGGAGATGTTAAAATGATTTTTTTTCTGTATTGTTGTCTTTGTTCCAAAACAAGTAATTGCTGAAACAGTAATAAGGGGACAAGGCCCTATTAAGCACATCAACTTCCCAAGTTCATGTAGAGCATTGCCTGCCATCATGTGTGCATATGTATCTTGAATTTTCATATAATTTACATACAAGATTTCTAATGTGCATGAGTTATATACAGTGATTTCTCCTTAATCTGTCAATAATTTTGTCACTGAAGGGACAAGCCTTGTGGTTGGGGTGCAGTGGTAGACGTGGTATATCTTGACTTTAGTAAAGCTTTTGATACTGTCTCACGTCACCTTCTCATAAAAATATGAGGGAAATGCAACCTAGATGGAGCTATGAAAGGTGGGTGCAAAACTGGTTGGAAAACAGTTCCTAGAGAGGAGTTGTTGGTGGTTCACAATCATGCTGGAAGGGTATAACATGTGGGGTCCTTCAGGGATCAGTTCTGGGTCTGGTTCTGTTCAGTATCTTCATCAGTGATCTAGTCAATGGCATACAGAGTACACTTAAAAAATTTGTGGATGATACCAAGCTGGGAGGGGTTGCAAGTGCTTTGGAGGATAGGATTAAAATTCAAAATGATCTGGACAAACTGGAGAAATGGTCTGAAGTAAATAGGATAAAATTCAATAAGGACAAATGCAAAGTACTCCATTTAGGAAGGAACAATCAGTTGCACAAGTACAAAATGGGAAAAGACTGCCTGGGAAGGAGTACTTTGGAAAGGGATCTGGGGTTACAATAGACCACAAGCTAAATATGGAATCAACAGTGTAATGCTGTTGCAAAAAAAGCTAACATTATTCTGGGATGTATTAGCAGGAGTGTTGTAAGCAAGACATGAGAAGTAATTCTTCTGCTGTACTCAGCACTGAGTAGGCCTCAACTGGAGTATTGTGTCCAGTTCTGGGCACCACATTTCAGGAAGGATGTGGACAAATTGGAGAGAGTCCGAAGAAGAGCGAGAAAAATGATTCAAGGACTAGAAAACATGACCTATTTGGGAAGATTGAAAAAATAGGGTTTGTTTAGTCTGGAAAAGAGAAGACTGAGAGGGGACATAACAGTTTTCAAGTATGTAAAGGGCTGTGTTACAAGGAGGAGGACGATTTTTTTTATTAACCTCTGAAGATAGGACAAGAAGCAATGGGCTTAAATTGCAGCAAGGGAGGTTTAGGTTGAACATTCGGAAAAACTTTGTAACTGTCAAGGCGGTTAAGCACTGGAATAAATTGCCTAGGGAGGTTGTGGAGTCTCTATCACTAGAGATTTTTAAGAGCAGGTTAGACAAACACCTGGCAGGAATGGTCTCGATAATACTTAGTCCTGCCAGGAGTGCAGGGAACTGGACTAGATGACCTCTCAAGGTCCCTTCCAGTTCTATGATTCTAAATTATATTGTACACAGCACTACAGCTGGTTGGGAAAATGTGATGGTTGCTTGGGGAATGGTGAGGATGTTCCTACAGAAACTGTCAGCTTTTTGTCAAATATCTGGAAACTTTAAGATTTTTGGACATTCTTCTGATGGGAAAACTGAAAATTTTAGAGGAAAGCAGACACTCTCCACAAAAATAAGATAAAATAAAATAATTCCAAAACCCCTGGTTTTTGTTTTTTCATTAAAAAAAAATTACGTGGAAAATTTTCAATCTACTTAGTATAGTACATGTCAAATATACATCATTTGGAGTGATATCATGTGTTTTAGTGCCAGTTTCTCCTATGTTTCACACAAATTTGGTGTACCCTCACTGTTATTGTTGCAGTAATAAAGACTTACGTAACTGAGAATATACAAAGCATTATTAACACTCAAGAAGTGAATCCAACAGCATTCAAAGGCTCCTGCATGAATAATTTTTTTTTTGTCTCTCATTTTGAGTGTTTATCGCACATTGTGTCCGCAGCTTGATGACTGGAAGATTAAGATTGAGAATTATAAGTGTACAAGCAAGTGTTGCTGACAGTATGTGTCTCATGTGTATCGTAATTCAGCTTCGCCATTGCAGTTCCTATCCACTGCATACGTGTTTCAGATTCAAGAAGCAAACATGTTGGGAACACAGGAAGGTTGTTTTGACTTTACAGACTTGTTTTTTTTTTTCCCCCTTTGGACAAATTTGATAAAACTGAGACAAAAGTGTCTGTGTAACAAAACGAAGTTGGTTACTCCAATTACATTCTAATGTAGTTGTTAGTGTTTTATATAGCTGCAGGGTTCACTCGTGCCATTCTCCTGAGCACAAGCAGCTTCTCTTCATTGCTCATCTGAGGAGAGAGGTCAAGCCAAAAATTAGTTGAACAAATAGGCTCTTTCTTCAATTTCTCTGCCTCTAAGGATCCAAACAGCCAGCAGATGGTGTCAAAAGGAATCTGGATTTTTATTATGTAAATATATATATTTGTATTATATTTTATTATATATTGCATAACACCAGAAAAGCTGGGAATAAATAGTCCCCAAAAAATAAAACACCAGGCTTTTGGTATGGAAAAACACAAGGATACCTGTAATGGATGACGTTAATCTGTCAATAATACCTACTCGACACCGAGCCGACTAATGATAAAAGGGAATTATAATAAAATATAAACCCTGTCTCTTTTTAAAGGAAGACTATAAGCTGCATTCAACTTGCATCTCCAGCTACAGTCACTAACATGCAAAAACATGGTCCTTGAGCTAGAACAAACAAACATTTGGAGTGTGCAACAATGATTTGTAAATAAGATGGGAAGGTGGTGATGTGAGACCATTACTGAGCATATTTTTTTTTTCCAAAGTGTTTTTAAATGTGTGACTATGGAAAAGAAAAAGGAGGAACTGTAAACTGTCCATCCAAGCAACTACCAGAATATTGAATGGATTTGGGAACTGGACAAAAGATGTTTCATGAGAGACTTTCATTCCACTGAGAATACATCAGTGGAAGTACTTTAGTTGGAAGGTCACAAGGGAGAAGGCCAAAATAATCTGAGAGAGATAACAGAGAGACTTGAGTCAGTATAGGTAGAATGATGAAACAAGATGTCTGATAGTAGAGGCTGGGTCTCTGATATGTTGTCCTGGCCAAAGGTTTGGGAAATGGAGGAGAGAAAATGACTAGCTCTTGTAGAATGTGTGAATCGATAAGTTAGATGCATTGGCCTTCATTTAAATCTCTCTCTACTTAGCACCTCTTGCTTTACTCCACCTACACATGGGTATAGAGCGTTGTTTAAGAATTTCACGTACACCAATGCAAAGGAACGGCTTTCAGCCCCTAAGGAGAGGTCCTGTAGCGAAGGAAGGGGATTTGGAGTCTACCTATTTTTGAGGTACTTGGTCAAAAGGGCACAGACTAAGGTCTGGTCTGCACTTAAAAGTTGTGCTGGCATAGCTTGGTCATTTAGGAGTGTGAAAAAAATCACACACCCCTAATTTATATAGTTATCCAGACAAAAGCCCTAGTTTAAATGAGTTACTCCCACAATAAAAGGCCTTTTTCAGATATTGTTTGCTTTGTTCAGGGATCTGGTATAAATTATACTGCAAACCTTTTCTAGTATTGTATAGACAACACCTAAGGGAGACATCTCCCATGGGGTATATTGCTTTCAGTGTTAAGTTTCAGAGAACACATGGAAAATTCCAAATACTGCAGGTGAGAATTGAGTTTACTCGGCATAAAGTGACTTCCTTACACCCAAATCCCTGGCCTTTAAATATCTGGGAATTTAACCGCTTGCAGATGTTAAACAGATCTCTTGTCTCTGGCTGCTTGCTTGCCATTGAACTCTTTGTTATGAGCTCACCTGTTTAAGAGGGCCTTTTCTAACTTGCCACTGTCCAGTAACTGGCCCTATTAATCTAGGAGGCACAACTAAGAACAGCCCTGAAATGGGCATTGTTTGGCCTAAAGCAGATATTTGAATCAATCTTACTTCCTTTCTAGTCAGTAAGCATTTGGGGGGGGGGGGGGAGTCAGGGGGCTCCTGTTATATTTTCTCCTGGGTTTTCCCTTCTCTTGTCTCTAAGGATGAGGTATATCTTCACATTCACATTCTCCTTCATTCTTCTCATCCATAGTGCCCTGTCCCGTGAGGGGAAAGAGCTGTAGATTTTTCGTGTTAGAAAATGTAAAAGACGATGCAAGTCTGACCAGCATCTGATGCCAAAAGACGGTAATGGAGTGAGAACAGTAGTTGTAATTTCTGCCATTAGTGGTTTCTTCACCCCTAGAAGGTTCCTACACAGACTCATCTTCATCCTTGTTCTGAGAGCATCTAACCTATAGCCCTTTTTGTGGAGAGGAGAATCGCTGGCGCCAACCATTAAGAAGCACACACTGCTGGAAGAACAACCTCACCCTGCCAGGTATGTGCAAGAGCAGTGATCCTGTCATAGCTTGGGAGCTAGGATACAGGATGTAATCTCACTGGAGTTATTTCTTGGTCCTGGGATTTAAAGAGGGAGGTAAGGTAGTCCCTGTAGAAGGAGTGATGCCAGAGTTTTTCTATCTGCTTTTACCATTCTCACTCCTCCTCCTCCCCTGCACATATCATCTTTATGCACCAGGCGTTGCATTTTGCCTTTCCCTATGATAAATGGTAGTGCTGCTGCAGTTTCTTCAGCAGGATCCTTCCACGTTGTCCCAATCAGATTGGCAGAACTGCTGTGACCCAGTCAGAGACCAAGGCAGTGTCAACAAACTGAACGCACACATCTTGTTTTGTGAAGTTAACGTGTCATTTTTAAAGACACAGGTTAGTTTTGTTCCCTGCTTAAACTGTTCAAGGAGTACATGCTAGTGTGGAAAAGGCAGACTTTAAGATCTTATGCTGGAGGAGAGAGTAAGGAGTCTCAATAACTCTGCATAACCTTGGTATTGTTATAGTTGCACAAATGATCTTTAGCATATGGAGGATGCGAGTAACCCAAGACAACTTGAATAAATTGCAAACATGATTGAACCAACAAATGTATACAAGAGCGTGTTGACAGTTCTACTCATTAGCCTCTGGGCAGATATGTTTCTGCCTTGCAGGCAATGACATAAGTAAGAGACACCTGCTGATACCTCTGGGATCCTGACGCATTCGATTGCATGTGGTGGGTGGGCGGTTTGTTGATTATGATCTCAAATTAGCATTTCCACAGCAGTTGCTGTTACTTTAATCCACTGGGCTGCCAAATTGCTAAAACATGATTAGTCCTATTCAAATACTTTTGTGAGTGCAGTTTTAGGGCTAAATTCTGGTTGCCTTGCTCACATGATTAGCCCTGTTGAAGGCACTGTTCTTCATTCATAATCTGCAATGGGACTACTCTTGTGAATAAGGCAAGTACGAGTTTGCCCTGCCTCTCACTTACAGCGCTGATAGATGCAGTCTTAATTGATAAATGAATGTATATTGAATGATATTGATCATTCTCACTCATGGCTCATTATTTTAAAGACTTGGCATGTCAGTTCAAAATGATGTGAGATCACTGAAAATAGATAATTTACCACTCATTAGTTAGTGTGACAAATCGTTCGATGAATAATGTCATGTCTGTTGCAAATTAGTATTTTCACATGCAAACTGATGCTCATGTCTCCATATTGCCATTTGGAGACCGATAAGTTCCAGCAAAATTGTTCTTCGTGAATAAAATAGTGTAAAAACTCTCCTGTGCTGAGTAAGTATGTGTCACGAATATTTTCATACCTTTATTTTACCTAACTTTTGAATGCTCAAATACCATTTTGCAACAAAGTACAATCCAGGATATTTTTGTTTAATTTGTTAAACACCTCAGACCTTTTTTTGTGCATGTGCATGTATGCGTGTGCGATAGAACTGCAGAATTCAATGCAAATTCTATTACTGTTATTTGGGCTGTAAAAGGTCAAACGTTCAGCTCGCTGCAAATTGGCCTGACTTTGCACACACCCACTTACACCCTTGTAGCCAATTTTTCACACCCAACTGTAGGTGAACCTAGACTAAATTGCACTTGGCACATACAAATCATGATGTGGGGCACCCCCTTGTCCATTTCTGTACACAAAAATGCATGCACACCCAGTGTAGTAAATTAAGTAATCAAAGGCCAAGTAAAATCAAAGACCAAGGCCTTAAAAATTGTGTTCTGTAGCACTTTTTTAGCAGGTCTGCCTCTGCCATGTAGAAAAATTGTGTTCTACTTAAAAATATAAATTGCAGTGGCCCTGATGGTATCAACATCATTTGCATAAATTTCAGGTGACAGCCTGAAATCAAATGGGACCCAAGAGAAATTGATATTGGCCCATACAAGGTACAATGTTCACAGCTAGAATTTACATTGATTCTGTGTGTCGCGTTTTTTTTCTCCTCACCAGCAACAAATCAGTGTTGACAAAGAGACACGCTCTAGCTGTGTTCTTCCCTTGCATTAATGCAATCCTTCATCATCTTTTTCTTTGACAAAACTGTACACTGGGTAGAACTGAAAGTAAATCTGACCAAAATCATCACATCTTTATTTGTTTGAGTGACGGTTGTACCCACTAGAGAGATAAGCTGGGTGAGGTAATACTTTCTATTGGACCAACTTCTGTTGGTGAGAGAGCAGGGATGAAAGTAACTTAAAGGACTTACCGGTACGCCGGACTCCTGAGCAGGGGGTGTGGCCTCAACTGGAAGAGGCGTGGCCTCAGCCGGAAGAGGTGGGGCCTTTAAATACACCGGAGTCCTGCAGCCGGTCCTGCTCTGGCAGCCGGGCTTGGGCGGTGATTTAAAGCAGCGGGGAGCCCCGGGCCCTATAAATCGCTGCCCGAGCCCCTCTGCCGGAGCCCCGGGTTGCAGCAGCAGGGCTCCAGCAGTGATTTAAAGGGCCAGGGTCTCCCTGCAGCGGCTGGAGCTCCGGGCCCTTTAAATCGCCAGCCTGGGGAAGTCGGTCCATACTGGCTTACTTTCACCTCTGTGAGAGAGAAGAGCTTTTGAGCCAGGCAGAGCTCTGCTTCAGGTCTGGGAAAGGAATTCACAGCGTCACAGCAAAATGCAAGGTGGAAAAGATTTTTTTAGCTTGAGTGGTTAGCACATATTGTAAGGGTCCATTCAAGGTATAGTGGCCTGTTAACACCTTTGCAGTCATAGGACAAAAAGAGGGAGTTAGTGGGTTACAGATTGTTGTAATAAGCCATAAATCCAGGGTCTCTGTTCAGTCTATGCTTTTTAGTGTCTCGCAGAGTAATGAATTTAAGCTGGCAGGCTCATGTTTTGAAAATGTTATGCAGGTTTCCTTTGAGGATGAGGCCCGATCAGGCAGATATAGAGCGATCACTTTGGGAAAAGTGAAAAGGAGGACTTGTGGCACCTTAGAGACTAACCAATTTATTTGAGCATAAGCCTTTGTGAGCTACAGCTCACTTCATCGGATGGGTGAAAAGTGTGCACCCACAGGCAGAGCCAGCAGCTCCTCCTTAGGTAACGTGGGATAGGGAGGGGCGGGCAGGAGTCACATGTCCACCTTTAGCTGGTGCCCCCCTTTGTATCCCTCCCATGAGTCGCCCATGCCCACAGGTGATACAGTGGTTTTGTCTTTTATCATTTTCCTGTGTGAGTTCATTCAAGAGCATAGTGATTGTCTGGTTGCACCCACATAGTTGCTATTGGGGCATTTAGTGCACTGGATACGGTACACCACATGTTTTGATAGGCAAGCGTAGGACCCAGGGATCTTGACATTTGAGTAGTGGAAGGTATTGATCACTGAGCAGTGGAGATATGTCTGCAGGTTTTGCATCTGTTGTTCTGGCAGGGTCTGGTGCTGCTTTGAGTTAAGTGTCCTGGTCTGTGGGGAGCTTGCTTCTGATGAACTTGGAGAGACTGGGGAGTTGGTGAACCCCAGAATTGGGGGGTCAGGAAAAATTTATTTCAGGATGGGGTCACCAATGTGTATGGGATTTAGTTGTTTAATGACAACCCTTATGGTTCCAGTGTGGAGTGGTAGGTGACAACTAGGGGTGTACGGTCAGGGGGGCTTCATTTCTGTATTGAACCAGGTTCTCTTGGGGTATTTGGGTGGCCCATTCCATGATGTGATCTACTTCTCTGGTGGAGTGTCCTTGTTTGATGAAGGTGGTTTTGACTATGCCATTGTGTATATCCCGGACTTTCTTCTCTGAGCATATTCTGTGGTATCTGAGTGCCTGGCTGAGTGCAGAATTCAGTCCTGGATCCAGTACTATTCAATATTTTCATTAATGTCTTGGATAATAGAGTGGAGAGTATGATTATAACATTTGTGGATAACACCAAGCCAGTAGGGGTTGTAAGAATTTTGGAGGACAGAATTAGAATTCAAAATGATTGTGACAAATGGAAGAATTGGTCTGAAATCAACAAGATGAAATTCAATAAAGACAAATTCAAAATACTACACTTGGGAAGGAAAAATCAAATGCACAGCTTCATCATGGGGAATAACTGGCTAGGCAGTAGTGCTGCTGAAAAGGATCTGGGTGATTATAATGGTTCACAAATTGAATAAGAGTCAACAATCTGATGCAATTGTGAAAAGGCTAATAGCATTCTGGGGTGTATTAACAGGAGTGTCCTATGTAAGACACAGGAAGTAATTGTCCCACTCTGCTCAGCACTGGTGAGGACTCAACTTGAGTACTATGTACCATTATGGGCACCACACTTTAGGAAAGATATGGATAAGTTGGAGAGAGTCCAGGGGAGAGCAACAAAAATAATAAAAGGTTCAAAAAAATCTGATCTGTGAGGAAAGGTTAAAAAAAAACTGGATATGTTTAATCTGGAGAAACAAAGGTTGCATGGGGACCTAATAAGTCTTCAAATATGTGAAGGGGTGTAATGAAAAGGATGCTGATCAATTGTTCCCCATGTTCACTGAAGGTAGGACAAAAAGTAATAGGCTTAATCTGCAGCAAGGGAGATTTAGCTTAAATACTAGGAAACTCTTTCTCACTATAAGAATAGTTAAGTTCTGGAATAGGCTTAAGTGAGGCTGTGGAATCCCCATCGGTTTTTAAGAACAAACACTTCTCATGGTTGCTCTAGGTAGACTTAGTTTTCTTTCCTCAATATAGTGGGCTGGATTTGATGACCTCTTCCAGCCCTACATTTCTATGATCCTATTATTCTATGTGCTAGACACTTTCTACACTCATAGAGATCCATTCCCTGTCCATAAACGCTTATGACACAGGATGAGTATTTCAAGTTTGGGAGAAGGGGGACTAGAGGGTAACACTGTTTTAAATGCTTACAAAATTTGAAATTCACAGAGGCCGTTTTGTACATTAATATTAAAGTGTTTGATGTAAAATCTCTACTCTCACATTGCACAAAGGAATATGTGACTTATTGGATACCCTACATTCCCATGCTTTTCACAAGACATTGTTTGTACATTATGTATAGATGGTGAAGGATGCTTTTGTGGATCAATAGGCCATTAGAGGTTGTTGGTGCTAAGACTCACCAATAATGTCCAGTGTTGCCAACTCTCACTATTTTATTGGGAGTCTCACGCTATTTGTTGAACTTAAAGTTCCACCTCCTGGAGTCAAATGATTATATCAGAATTTCAGTTGTCATTTAAAAAAACTAAAGCAAGTTTCTAACCTTTGTGTTTTTTGAGGAAAATTGAAAACATAACCTGAGTTCACTCCAGTTGCTAACCACAATGCAAACCAAAAAGAACCCAACATTTATTATTCTTTTGAAATCTTCATGATTTTTAAGCCCATCTAATGATTTTTGGGGTGCTTGACTCATGATTTTTGAACACTTGAGGTGGTCAGATACGCTGGAGACGCTGTGTAGTGTGCCTTTCAGGGTGCAGTACCATCTGCTGCCATTAGGGGGCTGCTGGTGGCACGAGACCTGATTCAGTCCCTGGAGGCTGCAATACAGAAGGTTCCATCTAGAATCCCAGGAGCACAAGCTGCACAAAGCTGAGGAAGGAGGCAAGGAGTGGGGCACATAGGCTTCTGTGGGGCTAATTCCGTGGGAACAGGCATCAGGGGACATGTACAGGGATCCTTGTAGCCACAGGGATGAAGACCACAGGGTCTCCATGGCACACGTTGTGTGATGCCTGCTCCCAGAGTCCTTCCCTGCTCGCTCTGCCCAGCTTCTCCAGGTTCAGGAGCTTGTAGGGATGATTTCTTAGATGTCGGAGTGTGGGGCTCCTGAGGCTGGTGGGTGTGAGGTAGATGGGATTAGAGTTCTGATGCTGTGGGCAACTTTTCTGAGCTTGGGATGTTTTATTGGGGGCAGGGTGGGGGAGAATGAGAGACTGTAGAGTAAGAGCTGGGTTGGAGGGGGAGAGGTTAGGAATTGGAGAGAACAGTGAAGGGATCACACAAAAGAGAAGTCAAATAAAAACCATTTTCTCTTGTCCTGCCCTTTGCTGTAAAGCATCCCCGTTTTTTTCTGTTTGAAAAGGAGAGGAGGTGGGAGGAGGTACCCATTTTTCTTCCACTTTCCCACCAACATCCCTTATTCCCCTGCAGATTGCTTTGGCTTTCCTCACCCCCTTTAAACACTCCGATATAGTGCCCCGGTCTTTTTTACAGCCTGCAGCCCTACCACTGATTTTAGGGCATCAGTTACCACTAGTGAGTAAAATAGGGGATACAGTTTCTGTGGTTTTTGTTGGGGTTATGCCAAGCAAGTCCTATTAAATCAATATAGGATTATTAAATGACGTTTGCCATGTGAGTCCTATTAAATACTACAGCAGCCCTTTGAAAATTTACCCTTAGGTAATTTTCATTATTTTATACAGCTAACATGTAACATTAATAAGAAATCAGATGTGTTTTAGCTGAGGAATGATCCAAAGCATTGTCTCTTTTTATCCTTCAAAATTATTATAGGTAGGAAGTCATTTGAAATACTTTCAACCATTGAAAAAGCACAACAGAGTTGTTAAAAAAAAGCCACAATGCTTGGAGCAATTAAAATATAAAATTGTGGGGAGGTGATTAAAAGAACAATTTGTCATTTGAAATAGATATGGCTAATGGGTATGTGTTTAAATATTGCGTTCCAAAGCAGTTTCTTACCCTAAAAGTATGCACAAAAGTAAGAATAATATGCTCAGAGCCAGTACATTTTGAATGGTGTTGCTAGTCTGAAACAATTAGTTCAGAAATGTGATAAAGAGAAACTCATGCATCATCCACGCACGGCTACAGGGTAAATGAAATTGGGTTTTTATTCAGTGGTGAAACCCAAATGTATAAAAGCATTTTGTTAGACCTTTTCATTAGCATTTTAGTTTCTCTCCGAGTGGCAAGGAACATTTAACCTGTCAGCTAAGGAGCACTTCTATGTTACAAGGTCACAAGTTTCATCCCTCTTTGGGATTTTTCATTCCTGGCCTACGTCTAAATGACTGCTGTGGAAGCACTGAAAACTCACAGATCTCATTCCTCCTGTTAGAATACAAGGAAAGCACATTGTTGTGGGCATTCCGTTTTAAATGAATGCTAGCTAATTATCAAATCCCCCATGTGTCTGAAGGACGCAAAGGAGAACAAGTGGTGCCAAATTGCCAAGTGCTTATGTCCACTTATGTTTGGATTTTTACTTACCTTGTGCTATATGCATATGGCATTAATAAATACTCTAAATGAATGAAAAGACGGTTCTTGGAGATACATGTGTAATGCGGGTTAGCATCGTAGGTAGTATTGTTTTTAATTGCAGCCACATGCTGCTTTTTGAAGCTTGTAAGAAAACTTGGGGAAAAAACTGTAATATGTTGTTATTATTGAGTCTCTTCCCCCACCCCTTTTTTTCAGCTGCTTTTGCTAAGCAAGTCTGTCCTTCCAACAGAGCAGACACAGAACTGGTCTTAGAAGGTTTTGCAACAGGGACCAAAGGACATTGATGATGTCATCAGGCTGCTTTCTACAGTTTGCACTGTGAATGTTCATCTCTCCTGCGCTAATTGGCTGTCTGCCCCAAATCCCTTCCCTCACAGTCTTTTCACCTTAGCCTCACTCTACTTGCCCTTCATCCTCTTCCCCCCAGACCTATCCTCCCTCACACCCTCTTTCTTTCTGTGTCTCTCTGTGTAGCTAATCCATTCCCAACTAAACCCAATGTAGAAAATTTAAAAGGAAACAAAAACAAACAAAAATTCCACAGCACTAACTTAACATTTGCAAACTATCACTTTTATGTCTCTTTCCCCTGTCCTCTTTGTGTCTTGTCTGCCTGCACTGTGAGCTAATCAGAGCAGGAACTACCTACTACTGCAGGGATCGTCAGCCTTTAGCATGCGGCCCACCAGGGTAAGCCCACAGGCGGGCTGGGCCAGTTTGTTTACCTGCCGTGTCCACAGGTTCGGCCGATCGCAGCTCCCACTGGCCGCGGTTCGCTGCTCCAGGCCAATGGGGGCTGTGGGAAGTGGCGGCCAGTACATCCCTTGGCCCGCACCACTTCCCGCAGCCCCCATTGGCCTGGAGTGGCGAACCACGGCCAGTGGGAGCCACGATCGGCTGAACCTGCGGACGCGGCAGGTAAACAAACTGGCCCAGGCTGCCATGGGGGCTTACCCTGGCGGGCTGCGTGCTAAAGGTTGATGATCCCTGTTCTACTGTGTGATTGTACAGCACCAAGCTATTCTACTACTCACACATGTCCTCTTCTACGGGCAGCCCTACCAGTGTCTGTTTTGTGAAGGGCTCACATGGGCACTTGGTTGAATCACATCACAGCCTCTGCATATCCCATGTGCAAGCAGAATCCAGTCTCTCGAAATTGCCCATCTCTTCACTGCAATTTGAGCTCAGCCTCTCCATGGCTTTTTCTAAGTAGGTTTAAGTCAGTTTTGTTGTGAGCTAAAAGCAGCTTCCGAAGTCCTGATCTCTCTTTCACAATGCCTTGGCTGGATGTGTATTGTGCCCATGCTTTGTCTTTCTTGTTAGTATTTCATTTGACTTTTATCTTCTCGGATGTCTTAATTGTTATTGATAGTTTTGTGTTGTAGCTCTTTTGGAGCATACCGTGTGCTTGGAGGTGGGGACTGGGCCCTTTTTGAATACAGTTATGATGTTTTACATTGTGGCACCTGATTGATACACTAAACGAGCTCTGAAAAGATGAGTGTGCTGCTACCCATTTATGAATGAGTGGGGAGGTGCTAGAGGTCAGATGGGTAGTGCTGCTACTGGAAAACCAAGATCAGCTCCTTCTTTTCCCCAGGATCAGACAGGAGGCTGGAATATTTCTTCAATTTCACTTTACGTAAGACTTTAGTTTGACGCAAAAGTCTCAGTTTCAACCAAAAAATGCATTTTAACATTCTTCCTAAGAATTTAGGGTTAAACATTCAGCAGGTTTCATGGGTAATTGCTCACATGACTTTCATTGTTTTGTTTTTCTTTTTGTGGGAGTTGCATGCCTAATAATCTGCATAACATGCTGAAAATTCATCTTTTACATTTTATCTGCAAAACAATTCACTTTTTGTGCCAGAAAGATTAATGATTTATATTAGTTTCAAATCAAAACATTTCCTTGGCACTGGGGAATTTCAGTGTACAATTTCCATATTCTGTGTAGTTGGAAACACGGAATGATCAGATATGAATTTCCATCATGCAATATAGGGAAGGGCTACTAAAATGATCAGAGGAATGGAAAACCTACTCTATGAGATAAGACTTAAGGAGCTTGGCTTGTTTTTAGCCTAACGAAACAAAGCCTGAGGGGAGATAGGATGGGGCTCAATAAATATATCAGAGGATAAATACCAGGCAGGAGTGAGGGAAACAGAATTAGGAACTCGGGGGGGGGCCCACTGGCACCCGAACTGTGGCCCTGCTTCCCGAGACCCCAGCGCCCACTCCGCCTCATCCCTCTGGCCGCTCGCCCTTAAAAAGTGGGAGGGCATAGCCCTCTGCAGCATGTGGCACAAGTCACATAGTGATTTAAAGTAGAGCATGGTGAAGCCTTTGTAACTTGAAGTCTTTAAATCATGGTTTGTGCACTTCAGTAATTCAGCCAAAGGTTATGGGATGTATTACAGGAGTGTGTGGGTGAGGTTCTGTGGCCTGCGACATGCAGGAGGTCAGACTAGGTGATCACAATGGTCCTTTCTCCCCTAAAGTCTGTGAGTCTAAATCCAAAACGACAGGTTTCAGAGTAGCAGCCATGTTAGTCTGTATTCGCAAAAAGAAAAGGAGGACTTGTGGCACCTTAGAGACTAAGGTGCCACAAGTCCTCCTTTTCTTTTTGTATATCCAAAATGTAAATGAAATCAACCAAAAGAAGAGGGCAGCATAAATAATGTTGTTAGGCTTTCAAAAGAAAGTTATTTAATTTGTAAAAATGTCACGAGAAGGGGAAAGGACACAATTATTTTTTCCACTTAATCTGTGCCCCTTTTGTTCCTAAAAGGGTAAATTTTTTGAAAACACTACACAGGGTTTCTATTTGGTAGATGTGAGTGGGGATGGTATCCAGTAATGGTTCCTGTTTCACTTTATTGTTAATAAAATAACTACATGCATGAGAACAATTCTGGAAGCCTCACAGAGCTGCTAATTCAGTTTCCGACTAAAAGTAATTGGATCTGTTTTCCTTTTTCTGTCATTAAGAGTTATGAGTGCTCAAGGAATGCAGTCTCAGGGCCTGAGCGGAAATACCCTTTCTTTGCACTCAGCCTGTTGTGAGTCCTTGTCATATATGCCATTACACAGGGCATCTCATTTAAGCAAGCGGCAGACATGACCGGTAACCTCCCTACACACACATCAGACAACACTTGAAAGCTTATTATGTCTACTTTAAGATGAGCTATGATGTGGATCTGTCAAGTGGTGCCTTTACCACAGAAATGGGCATAAACAATGACACTATCAATATGTTAAAATGACTTTTCCATATTTACATTGGTTTCTGTTAGTTTAATGACTCCGTGTATTATTTTAAGACACAAAATTGGTTTATTTGTGACCTCAAAGCATTGCAACACCAATCTTAAAATCTAATAAGAATTTGTACAGGTATCACTGAAATCTAATAGTGCTGGTGACATCATCATCTTGTTCATCACTATAATCTCTGGAGAGTGTGTGGGTTACTACAGTCTTCGCTGCCTTGGCATGTACACAGTTCTGTGCAGGGACCATTGTTCTGATTACAGGCACAGTTGATATTGCAGCAACCCCTACAGTCATAGGCATAATTAAGGTCTCATAGAAGGTCTGATGCCATTGGGTCCTTGAAGAATACAGGAAGTAATTCATCACATTTTTTCCATCTGTGTTGCAAAGGTGATCCAATATCTGGTTTGCCTGTGTGCGAAGATATCCGAATCTTTGTTTAAGATGCTCTTTTGACATGCTCTTCAAAACTATCCTCGCGTGGTGGGAGTTTGGCCTCTGACTTGTCCTTTTTGATGGCTAGATTGTGGTGCAAGCGATTCAGGTCTCTGTTGGTCTCCTTTTCTTTCTCATTCTGGTCATACAGCATTGCTACCAAGTTCCTTTCAGTGGAAATTGCAGCTCTCCTCCAATTTGGCAAGATCTCTGAAGCAGTAAGATCCTATTGTTTTGACAACATTAAACACACTTTTTTCCTCAATGCTGGATAGGGATGACACAGGGTCGAATCTTTGAAATGCACGTACAGCAGGAAGTATGTTGCAGAAGTCAGGAGTGAGTGCATCACAAATTGCATGCATAGGTCTGAAGAGATATTTGTCACTTGTGCTGGTAATGGGGCCTGTTTCAATCCACATGTTGTCTGTGTGTTTCATTTTTGGAAAGTAGTGAACAGCAAGGAGTAAAACGTGTATCAGGTGATCTAATTGCTATGGATCCTTTGACACCAAGAGACCCCAAAGCCATATTGGCACATACAACATGCAGAAACATCCTTATGTCTGTTTCCTCTCGAGTATTACACAAGGCTTGGTCTTCCTCAGCACCTTTGTGGGTGAAGAACTTTGCTACTTTACCATTGGAAAAGCCTCCAGCAGGAAGGAATGTTTGTGTTGGGTGTGTTCCTACACACTCAGGTACATTTTGAACCATATATTTATAGAAACATTTTCACAGAATTGTTGTCAAACATTTTAAGGATTTTTATTATAAAATTAACTTTGTCAGATTCTTTTAGGACCTGTCTCAAATACTTGGCAGCCTATTCGCAGAATATGTGGAATTTGCCTCCATCTGTATGAAAGCTGTGAAATCTTTCATGTACACTGTGGTTTCTTTCCTGCATGCTCTCTGCTCACGGATTGTTTCAGTGCAGTGCTGTGATAAGTTTGGAACTGTGCAATACTGTGCACTCCTCAGCTGAGAACCACATTCTCCAAATGTTTTCTGAAGGATGATGTTCATTGCTAGCTGAATTATATGCCTCTTTATCTATCAACCAAAGGACAAACTCTTGCGCCAGTTGGGGCACAAAAGTAGCTGACCTCTGTAAATTACAATCACCTGGCTTTGGATAATATTCTGAGGCTTTCACTTTGGCTGTTTCAGATTGAAGAATTGAAGCAGCATTATATAAAACCACTTGTTCATTTTTGAAAGCTGTTTATCAGGCTCACTCAGCAGAAGAACATCTGCATTCATTTACTTGCAGCTAGGATAGCATCAGCTAATGTTATTGTGCTGCATAGAACAACGGTAGACTTGCCTTGCCCATGCTGTTTATGGAATGAAATTGCAGAACCAGTCTTTTTCTAATCTTGCCTGTAATTTGCTACTGGAATAGCTTGTAGTTTCTCTATCTGAGGGAAGTAGGCTCTTGCAACATACTTTCTGCTGTACGTGCATTATAGCTTTGTAGCGGCTTGGACAGGAGAAGAGCCTTCTTGTTGTACATAAGATCATTGTCTACCTCTCCAGTCAGCTGATAAAATGAAGTGTCATAAGGTGACTGTATTGTTGCAGAGTAACTAGATGGTTTTGCTTTAAGATTAAGTAGGAAAAAAGGCATGTTGAGTGATAAACTGCATCCTTAGCGATCAAGTCTTCCACAGGTATTCTGCATAACATGTCATCATCTCCTCTTTGAAATGCTGCCTCCCTTAAATTGGTTGCTCTCTCATATGTTTCTGTTTTATTAAGTTTCTTGTCTTGTTTGTGTTGTTTTTCTCAAGCAAGCAATACAACAAGACCAGTCAGTGGAGGACATGCTTGCTCTGGTGACTATAGAAGTAGGTGAGCATGACACTCTCTGATCAGATTCTGAGTAATTTTCTTCCTGAGTTCAGTACAGCTCTGACATGTGCAAAATTCGACTTGCTTGTGTGTTTCTGAAACAACCCCTGTGATAGGGTATTGGTGGCCCATCATCTAAACTCATTCAGTAGCTGCCTATACAATTCATCTCTCCTGGCTCCAGCTGACAACATCACAGAATTCTGTCCAGTACTGGTGACTTTTGGTACTTGCATTCTTTTGCTTTTCTTGGCAAATAACACATTTTTCAAAAAGAACAGCAGTGTTTGTGGCACCTTAGAGACTAACAAATTTATTTGAGCATAAGCTTTTGTGCGCTGTAGCCCACTTCATCGGATGCATAGAATGGAACACATAGTAAGAAGATAGATAGATAGATAGATAGATACAGAGAACATGAAAAGGTGGAGTAAGAGGCTAATTAATTAAGATGAGCTATTATCAGCAGGAGAAAAAAACTTTTGTAGTGATAATCAATATGGCCCATTTAGACAGTTGACAAGAAGGTGTGAGGATACTTAACATGGGGAAATAGATTCAATATGTGTAATGACCCACCCACTCCCTGTCTCTATTCAAACCCAAGTTAATGTATCTAGTTTGCATATTAATTCAAGCTCAGCAGTTTCTCCTTAGAATCTGTTTTTGAAGCTTTTCTGTTTTTTCAACTTTTGTGGTGAGCCTTTTGCTCTTTGTTGTAACCTTTAAGGGGTTTATATCCTCCATGTTTTCCTATTCTGTAACTTCCCTGTAGAGGTAAAATTCCCAAAGTATATTGTTAACATTAGCACCACCACTACTGCCATTTTTCATTTTGTACAACTATACAGATTTGTGCTAAATTAGATCTATGTGTTAGTATCAAAATTTAGGCTTTTGTTTAGTGAGCACTTTGATTGAAGCCCAATATGAAGCTGTGTATTTCCATCTGTAACACTAATATTGACCTGTGTATAAATGTCACTGAATTAAAAAGATAGTTTCTAGAATATTTCAAAGACTAGTACTTCATGTATAGGCAATTACAAATTTAAACCTTCTACCAGACAGACTAAATGCTACATTGTGTGTGCAAAAGCTTACAAATGGAGAAGCATTAAGGAACAATCAGTTGCACATATACAAAATGGGAAATGACTGCCAAGGAAAGAGTACTGCGGAAAAGGATGTGGGGGTCATAATGGACCACAAGCTAAATATGAGTCTACAGTGTAACACTGTTGCAAAAAAAAGCGAGCATCATTCTGGGATGTATTAGCAGGAGTATTGGAAGCAAAACATCAAAAGTAATTCTTTTGCTCTACTCTGCGCTGATTAGGCCTCAACTGGAGTATTGTGTCTAATTCTGGGTGCCACATTTCAGGAAAGATGTGGACAACTTGGAGAAAGTCCAGAGAAGAGCAACAAAAATTATTAAAAGTCTAGAAAACATGGCCTATGAGGGCAGATTGAAAAAATTGGGTTTGTTTAGTCTGGAAAAGAGAAGACTGAGAGGGGACATGATAACAGATTTCAAGTACATAAAAGCTTGTTACAAGGAGAAGGGAGAAAAAAATTTCTTAATCTCTGAGGACAGGATAAGAAGCAATGGGCTTAAATTGCAGCAAGGGAAGTTTAGGTTGGACATTAGGAAAAACTTCCTAACTGTCAGGGTGGTTAAGCAGTGGAATAAATTGCCTAGGGAGTTTGTGGAATCTCCACTGGAGATCTTTAAGAGCAGGTCAGATAAACACCTGTCAGGGATGATTCTAGATAATACTTAGTCCTGCCATTAGTGCAGGGGACTGGTCTAGATGACCTTTTGCTATGATTCTCTGAATTCGTGTACATTTATATCTATCCACTATGCAGGACAAACTGGGTACGCAATCTACTACTACAGTTGCACAATCTTCAGTGAGAGACTGGTCAGCAAACTTCAACTGAAAATATAGACAGTTGTTATAATTAACAAATATATGTGATGTGAAAATACTCATATTTGTATATTGCAAAATGTTGATATTCACCATTTTTGCCATGTGCTAAACAGCTTAATCATTTCTGAAGAAAAAAAAATACTTGACCATGCCCATGCAAATCTTTTAATACATTGTTGTTTGGTAGCTTTGACTAATAAACGCCTCATTAAGGGGTTGAAATTAATGTAAACAATAAAAACTGTAGTTATAGTCACGTTGCAGTGTTTCTGGAACTGTTCAAAAATGACACTTTTTCATATTAAGAAAAGGAGGACTTGTGGCACCTTAGAGACTAACAAATTTGTTTGAGCATAAGCTTTCGTGAGCTACAGCTCACTTCATCGGATGCATTCAGTGGAAAATACAGTGGGGAGATTTATATACACAGAGAACATGAAACAATGGGTGTTACCATACACACTGTAAGGCGAGTGATCAGGTAAGGTGAGCTATTACCAGCAGGAGAGCAGGGGTGGGGGTGGGGGCGGGGGAGGGGAACCTTTTGTAGTGATAATCAAGGTGGGCCATTTCCAGCGCTTGATAAGAACCTGTGTCCTGTTGTCCTCGTCCTGGTGTCTGTCTCTCCCCCCTCTCCCCCCACCGCTCTCCTGGTAATAGCTCACCTTACTTGATCACTCGCCTTACACCCATTGTTTCATGTTCTCTGTGTATATAAATCTCCCCACTGTATTTTCCACTGAATGCATCCGATGAAGTGAGCTGTAGCTCACGAAAGCTTATGCTCAAACAAATTTGTTCGTCTCTAAGGTGCCACAAGTCCTCCTTTTCTTTTTGCAAATACAGACTAACACGGCTGCTACTCTGAAACATTTTCATATTGGGTACCATTGTTTTGCCTTGCCTACAGGCTTATGGCACCATTTGACAGCTCCTCATCATACCTTAGCTAAACGTACATAAAATAAGCTTCCAGTTGAGATATGATGTGAGTGTGTGTACAATGGGTACATTAAACTCTACATATATGGCCCTTTTTGGAGAATTGCCACATGCCTACTTGTCATATAGTGTTTTCAAGCTGATATGCAGACAAGTTGGTTGTCACCCCTCCAGGCCTTCAAACAATTTTCACACATCCTTCGGAAGGTTGCATGAGAGAGTCTGACAATGTGTCAGTGGAACCAGCTGTGGCTTTAATAGGATTTTCAGCTGGATTAAAACTTTTTTGAAGTTACATATAACTATGCTTTACATATCCAGTCTATGGTAGTTGGGTCTACAGCCGTAATGACTACAGGAAGTGTGCAGGAATTTGCACTGTATTTTACGTCAATAATATACTGTCAGCTTTTCCTGAGTCCAGTAACTAAAAATATAAAGGCAGAGCATAGAATCATGGACATGTAAGATTTGGAGAGAACTTGATAGGTCATCTAGCCCAGTATCTTACACTGAGGCAGGGCTAAGTATTATCTAGAATAGTGCTACTCAAAGTGGTGGTCCACGGACAGGTCTGCGCACACATTGGGGAAAAAAATTACCAGTCCCCCACATCAGATAGCTTGAGAAGCACTGATCTAGAACATTCCTGACAGGTGTTTGTCTAACGTGTTTTTAGAAATCTCCAATGACTGAGATTCCACAATCTCGGTAGGTAATTTGTTTCTTCTGAGCTCTCCATTCCAGTTGCAGTTGCTGGTTTATATGGAAAATCTGACTCCTGCTGTTTCTCCACTTAACACTGTGATTATGCTGCAGTTAGCATCAGAAAAACATCTGCCAAAATGTAAAAGACAGATGGGTGCATCTGTAGACAGGAAAACGTGTCAGGTCTGACCTGATTTTTCTGTGGATTTTAGCTTGCTTTCTAATAAATAGTGAAATCTACTATTCCCTGAGGATTGACTGTTTCTTTACTGTGCATTGTGTCTTCCAAATGCCTGTTACAGTTCATCTTGTGCTGCATCAAGGATATGTGGGGGTTGCACCTCACACATCCTTAATCCATCATGAGTCTTTCTCCATATGGTCTTGAAAGCACATTGTCGTGATACAAAAATAGTGGAGGCACGTGGAATAAAAACACAGATGTTGGAAGGGAGATAAAACCTCATGCCAGTCTGCACCTGCAAGGCAGGGGGAGGGATGGAGTAGAGTGGCAAATTATCCCACATCTGTCTACTCTGGGGTTTCTTGTATCTTCCTCTAAAGCATCTGTTACTGGGCACAAGATGAGTCTGATCCATGGTAATTCCTATGTTGATGTTAGATAAAGAAACCAACCAGAGACAATTTTTCAATTTTTTTATTTAATAATTTATTTAATTTTTGTCTGGGTACATTCTCACATGGAAAAGCTGGCTATGTACCAGATGGAAAAGTCATGGCTAGAATAGTCTATTGAAAGTGCTTCGAAGGGAGCAGAGGAAAATTAGGTGAGTTGTGCTAAATTCAGGTGCCTCATTTTAGTTCTCTTTGTGGATTAAATACACAATTAGGTAAAAAGAAAAGGAGTACTTGTGGCACCTTAGAGACTAACAAATTTATTTGAGCATAAGCTTTCGTGAGCTACAGCTCACTTCATCGGATGCATCCATTGTGTGTAAAGTTATAAGATTTTACTGTATAATATTACTGAGACATTCCAAGTTTAGAAAACCAGGCACAAACCAGTCCCTCGAAGACAAAAGACAAACTAATGCATCAGCCAGGTGTCAACAAAATCAAATGGGCTCTCACCTGTTTAAGTGGCCATTCTGTGGCAGGAAAAAGGATGTGGGCAAGAAATTTACATCTTGGCAAAGAAGCAGCTGGAAGTTCCTGTCTCCCCAGACTTTCTGTCTCCTGAATCCTGGAGATGATTATTAAAGAAGAAGGAAAGGATGAAAATGAGGAACAGAGGCCCAAAATCATCTTTCCCTTCATCTCTACTCATGGCATCAACAACTCTTGAAGGACAAAGGAAGCATCATTAGACTGGGGATAGATCCCTGGCTGAAAAGTTTGTAGCCAGTAAGACTGCTAAAGCATGTGGCAAGAGAAACCATTTCTTTGAATTCACTTAGCTTGTTAAATTAGGTAGTAGTTTGCATTTTACCTCTTATTTCTTTGTAACCAATTCTGTCTTTTAAGGCTCATTACTTGTAATCACTTAAAAATCAATCTTTCTGTAGTTAATACATTTGTTTTATTGTTTTATCTAAACCAGTGTGTGTTTGGATTAAGAATTTGGCAAACTTCATTTGAAATAACAAGGTTTGTGATTATCATTTTCTATTAATGAAATGACAGACTTTATATGAGCTTGTATTGTCCAGGAGGGTGCTGGGCAGTGCAAGATGTACATTTCTGGAGGAAGGTCTGGGACTGAGAGTCTGCTGGTGTTACCCTGCAATGTAATTCATAAATGACTGATTATAGCACTCATAAAATATAGCTGAGAATAATTTACATGCTGGAGACTACGTGTGAGCAGACCAGCAGTGGTTGCTCTCACAGCAAAGCAATGTAAGAGGCACCCAAGGTTGGTGAAATGAGGGAGCACAGCTGTCCATCGGTCCAGATTGTACCCTGGGGAATGTCACAGCCTTAAAACACTGACCTGGAAATTCAGTCACTTCCTCAGCTTGCTTTCTTAGTAGTCTGAGCCCAGCTTAGTGTAGGGTTGGCACTTGGAACTCAGAACCTGACTATACACAGTAGATCAAAGCTAGCTCGGGTTGGCAGACATGAGCTGCTCTAATCTCACTTCCTTATTGCTGTATAGACATACCCATCACTTAAGTGCTTTTGAAAATTGTACTCTTAAATTCCTAAGTGACCGAAAATGACAGTGCTAGACTAGAAATATTAGGCTGATTAAGACTATTTTATTTTTAAATTCTCTAGACTGTACAAATTTAAACTTGGAAGCTTTGTAATTGAACTATTATGTATATGCCGTGCCTAGCACAGAGGGGCTTGATCCCAGATGGGGCGTCTCGATGCTATTGTAATATGAATAATAATAAAATAGGGATAAATAATGCTGAAAATTTGACTGAAGTAATCATACTTGGAGAAAAACTGTGGAAATAAGCCACGATCTAAACAAATAAAAATTAAAAATTGAGTAGTAGCTATAATTCTCTGTGCCTTATGCCCCTTGTGGGCTCAAGAAAGAAAAAAACGGTATGGTTGAAAACAGATGATTGGATCTCTGAGGAAACCTAAAAAAGGATGCATTACTTTAATTTATAATAGAAAAATCAACTGAAGAAATATAATGGACAGGAAAGAAGAGATTTTATGTCACTACAGGTACAGTAAGAGCAGCAAAAGGCAAGCCGAGTAAATGTAATAAGTCACAGAACAAGTTGTTTCATATGAATTTATTGGGGAAAAATAGAGTTTTGTTAGGCAGTGTGAATATAAATGAAATATTGGCTATGGGGTGCTGGGAAAAGGAACGTTGTACTTCATTTTTAAAAGAATCAATGAAAATTGCTGTTGAAAGGGCAGTTAGGGTTTATTCATAGTATGTCTATATGTCTGATCAGACTGGGATATACTGGACCTGACTGTTGTCCTCTGTCACAGGAGTAATTATTGACTGGACTGAAGTTACTCCTGCTTTATGCCAGGGTAATGAGAGCCGAATCAAGCCTCTGCTTTTTACACCAAATATCCAGATCCTTAATTTTTGCTTTGGTGTCTTTTTCTGGAGAAAAAATACAACAGATGCATTAAAGCAAAGTCAACAGAAAACAGTTTTACAGAAGAATCTGTGTTATAATTTACTTTAAACAACATTTCTTTTAAGGATAGTATGTAGGTGGCTGTGTTTAGTATCTTGAGCTGCTGAAGAGAAACACTCACATCTGAAGAGACTCTTCAGAATGATTTTACAATGTCATACTAATTATCTAACTTCTGCAGCTTTCAGTATAAAACAAGCTATACTGTGATAATAAAGTTAGAGTAAACTCATTGCTTTAACAAAATGAATACTTATGCGCCTACCCTTTATTAAATAGAAATTTCCCCACATTAGACATTATTCCCTCCCTATTGTGAAAAATGTTAGTATTTAACAGGGCTGAAATCAATAGGACTGTATGGAAATAAGATTCTGAAGGAATTACTCTGTAGAAAGTGTGTTACTCTTTGTTTTTATCAGTTTTATTAATCCTGCTATAGAATTCTATAGCAATTATATAATTCTTCATAAAATTCTATAGGGTGCTTTTGAAAAATAATTGCAGAAATGTCACTGTTTTATCTCATCCTATAGGACTTTTGCATACACTCCTGAACACTGGGTAAATTGAAGAGTCTGATCTACAGTCTGTGTCTCTTGCCCATCTCCAGCATTAAACTATATAAGCAAAGGAACATGAGAGTTTTCTCTGCTGTTTTAAATAAGGATTGGAAGGCAATACACCCAAGACTCTCAGTAAGAAAGGGAAGGTGTAGCAGATTGGTGAAGAGAGAAAAAGGGAAGAAAATAATTCAAACCAGAGACAGAAGGAAGGGTAAAGGTGAAAAAATGGAATGAGGATAAAAAGGCAGAGCAAAAAGGGGAAATGGCAGCTCAAGCAGAGTGAGGAATGAAGAGATCAAATAGATAAAAGGACATATAGTTTGATTTTATTTGTTTTATTTTGCTCTCCTGTTGTAAAATCAGAACTCGTTTGGTTTATTTAATTTTAATTTTTTTAAGCATATCGGTATACAAACTGGTGCAACCCTTTGGCTTCTGGAAAGGTGCGGATGGCCTCGGTTCAGCATAGTTTTGGGACTCCTCTTTAGTCCCTTTGGGGGTACCTTAGGTGTAGCAGAGGCAGCTTCACCTTAGGAGCGTTGCATTTCACTTCCAAAGTTCACATTATGCCCAGCTCAAACGCAACAGGAAGATTGCCAGTGTGAAAATATGTAAATGTCAGAACAGGTTTAAAGAGCCACAGTATCCGAAAGGGAATAAATGTCATGAAAGTTCAGCCGCTCACGTACAGTGAATGTCTCTTTGTCTTAGAAAGCAGCAGTCTGGGCTCAATGCTGCCATGCTTACTCACACTGTGTGGTAGGTTTCAGAGTAGCAGCCGTGTTAGTCTGTATTCGCAAAAAGAAAAGGAGTACTTGTGGCACCTTAGAGACTAACTAATTTATTTGAGCATAAGCTTTCGTGAGCTACAGCTCACTTAATCGGATGCATAAAGTGGAAAGTACAGTGAGAAGATTTTATATATACACACAGACCATGAAAAAATATACATTGTAAGGAGAGTGATAACTTAAGATGACCTATTACCAGAAGGAGAGTGGGATGGGGGGAGAGAAAACCTTTTGAAGTGATAATCAAGGTGGGCCATTTCCAGCACATTTCCAGGAGTTAACAAGAACGTCTGAGGAACAGTGGGGGAGGAGGGAGGAATAAACAAGGGGAAATAGTTTCACTTAGTATAATGACTCAACCACTCCCAGTCTCTATTCAAGCCTAAGTTAATTGTATCCAATTTGCAAATTAATTCCAATTCAGCAGTCTCTCCTTGGAGTCTGTTTTCGAAGTTTTTTTGTTGAAGGATACTCACTTTGAGATCAGAAATCGAGTGACCAGCGAGATTGAAGTGTTCTCTGACTGGTTTATGAATGTTATAATTCTTGACATCTGATTTGTGTCCATTGGTTCTTTTACATAGAGACTGTCCAGTTTGACCAATGTACATGGCAGAGGGGCATTGCTGGCACATGATGGCATAGATCACATTGGTAGATGTGCAGGTGAACGAGCCTCTGATAGTATGGCTGATGTGATTAGGCCCTATGATAGTGTCCCCTGAATAGATATGTGGGCACAGTTGGCAACGGGCTTTGTTGCAAGGATAGGTTCCTGGGTTAGTGGTTCTGTTGTGTGGTGTGTGGTTGCTGGTGAGTATTTGCTTCAGGCTGGGGGGCTGTCTGTAGGCAAGGACTGGCCCGTCTCCCAAGATTTGTGAGAGTGATGGGTCGTTCTTCAGGATAGGTTGTAAATCCTTGATAATGCGTTGGAGAGGCTTTAGTTGGGAGCTGAAGGTGATGGCTAGTGGCGTTCTGTTATTTTCTTTGTTGGGCCTGTCCTGTAGTAGGTGACTGCTGGGTACTCTTCTGGCTCTGTCAATCTGTTTCTTCACTTCCGCAGGAGGGTATTGTAGTTGTAAGAATGCTTGATAGAGATCTGGTAGGTGTTTGTCTCTGTCTGAGGGGTTGGAGCAAATGCGGTTGTATCGTAGAGCTTGGCTGTAGACAATGGATCGTGTGGTGTGTCCTGGGTGAAAGCTGGAGGCATGTAGGTAGGAATAGCGGTCAGTAGGTTTCCGGTATAGGGTGGTGTTTATGTGACCATCGCTTATCAGTACTGTAGTGTCCAGGAAGTGGATCTCTTGTGTGGACTGGTCCAGGCTGAGGTTGATGGTGGAATGGAAATTGTTGAAAACATGATGGAATTCCTGAAGGGCTTCTTTTCCATGGGTCCAGATGATGAAGATGTCATCAATCATCAAGTAGAGTAGGGGCATTAGGGGACGAGAGCTGAGGAAGCATTGTTCTAAGTCAGCCATAAAAATGTTGGCATACTGTGGGGCCATGTGGGTACCCATAGCGGTGCCGCTGATTTGAAGGTATACATTGTCCCCAAATGTGAAATAGTTATGGGTGAGGACAAAGTCACAAAGTTCAGCCACCAGGTTTGCCATGACATTATCGGGGATACTGTTCCTGATGGCTTGTAGTCCATCTTTGTGTGGAATGTTGGTGTAGAGGGCTTCTACATCCATAGTGGCCAGGATGCTGTTTTCAGGAAGATCACCGATGGATTGTAGTTTCCTCAGGAAGTCAGTGGTGTCTCAAAGATAGCTGGGAGTGCTGGTAGCGTAGGGCCTGAGGAGGGAGTCTACATAGCCAGACAATCCTGCTGTCAGGGTGCCAATGCCTCAGATGATGGGGCGTCCAGGATTTCCAGGTTTATGGATCTTGGGTAGCAGATAGAATACCCCAGGTCGGGGTTCCAGGGGTGTGTCTGTGCGGATTTGTTGTTGTGCTTTTTCAGGGAGTTTCTTGAGCAAATGCTGTAGTTTCTTTTGGTAACCCTCAGTGGGATCAGAGGGTAATGGCTTGTAGAAAGTGGTGTTGGAGAGCTGCCGAGCAGCCTCTTGTTCATATTCCGACCTATTCATGATGATGACAGCACCTCCTTTGTCAGCCTTTTTGATTATGATGTCAGAGTTGTTTCTGAGGCTGTGGATGGCATTGTGTTCTGCATGGCTTAGGTTATGGGGCAAGTGATGCTGCTTTTCCACAGTTTCAGCCCGTGCACGTTGGCGGAAGCACTCTATGTAGAAGTCAATCTGCTGTTTCGACCTTCAGGAGGAGTCCACCTAGAATCCTTCTTTTTGTAGTGTTGGTAGGAAGGTCTCTGTGGATTAGTATGTTGTTCAGAGGTGTGTTGGAAATATTCCTTGAGTCGGAGATGTCGAAAAATAGGATTCTAGGTCACCACAGAACTGTATCATGTTCGTGGGGGTGGAGGGGCAGAAGGAGAGGCCCGAAGATAGGACAGATTCTTCTGCTGGGTTAAGAGTATAGTTGGATAGATTAACATTATTGCTGGGTGGGTTAAGGGAACCATTGCTGTGGCCCCATGTGGCATGTAGTAGTTTAGATAATTTAGTGTCCTTTTTCTTTTGTAGAGAAGCAAAGTGTGTGTTGTAAGTGGTAGTTGAGCAGGCACAGAGTGAGCCACTCCACAACAGTGGGTTTAATCTCGTCCCCTTTTTCCACAAAATAAGGTGGGGGATGCATGGGCTGATTTCTAATATTTTGCACTCTCTTTGTAGTTGCGTTCCCTGCTATACCTCTTCTGCCCCGCTCTGGTCTCCTGACCTATCATGTAAGGTGCACTCATTTTATATGCCTAATGGACACAGGTTACCCTTCTTCCCCACTTCTCATAAATTTTGATACATGATATTGTATCATGTAACAATTGCTAAATATACAGAGGGGGACGTTTTCAGAGGCGCTCAGTGTTGACCTAACTCTGGTCTCTTTGAAGTCAATGATAAAGTTCCCATTGCCTAAATCTGGGAGCAGAACTAGGCTCTTTTAGGTAAGTTTGAGCCCACATATATATTTTAAGGTTGGTAGGGACCATTGTCACTAGCTAGTCTGATCTCCTGCATGACAAAGATCATAGAATTTTGCCCAGTATATTCTTGCATCAATCTCAGTTAGCTGCCCTCCTCACTTAATCAAAATTCCTTTTTAAATCAGTGGGACTGTTGCTCCACCGTGCTCTTTTGAATCAGGCTTTCAATCCTTGTCTACAAAGAAAAGTTGTATTATTTATACTGATGTATTATATACATATGATTATATCACTATTGTAGCCCGATCTATAGATTATGTATTACTTATATTGATTACTTAAGAATTCACAGTAATCACACTGAGGTTTGACAGATTCTTGTCCCAAGATCAGGCCCAGTGTTATTAAAACTACTGTTCAGTTGGGAACCCTGACATGCACAATTGCAACACTCACACTTTAAGAACGCTTCTGTATTTACAGTAGTTTGTTAATACATTTAGCAAAATTACAAACACTCTAACCCAGCAAGATATTTAGAGATAATACAGCATGTATATCTGAACATCCATCTACAAAGTTCATGGGCCTCAAGCCTTATGCTAACTGCTGAAGCCAGTGTCTGACAGGATCCAGGCTAAAGCTCTAAATGCCCCATGGGCTACAGTATAACTGTTCTGTGTGGGGACACTTACGCTAGAATAAGTATCCACACGAGGTGGGGGGCAGGGATTATACTGGTATAAATAGTCTGGTTTAAATTCACGATTAAAACGTTTCTGTTTAGGCGAGGGATTATCGTCATATAAAGAGACATACTAAATGTTCATTAGGTTTCATGGGTATATTCTTTCAGTAATGAATGCCTCCTAATATAACAAAAGCCTAACACTTGAAAACAACATTCAGGCTCAATAGAAAGCAAAAAGTCTTGCTGTTAACATTGTCTATGACTTTGCTAATGGAGGGAGTTTAAATTTTAATAAAAGAAAATTAAACATAATTAGGAAATCCGTCCCATTTTGATGTCTGCTTTGTGTTACTTAGTACATAAATATTTTAATAATTTGCTTTATTCCAACTTTTGCCATACATATCATCTCCAGTGTTGTGACATTGTTTTTCTGATTCCCTGTTCTCTTGGAACTCGTTGGAATTTAGTTCTACAAATTATGTTAAATTCACATTCTCTCTTTTGATAGCTGCATTGAAATGATCACTACGTGCACAGCTGTGGATTTCTAATTAGCTGCGTGCAGAGAGGTACAATCTCTATTTGCAAAGGCAGGGCAAGTGCTATAAGGTATTTTAATACCAGGGTAGGTCAATCACATTATAATTAGCTCTAATTAGCACTCACAGAAGCTGTAACTTTTTAAAAAAGCTTTCAGCCAGGTGACACTCAGGTGAAAAATTGTTTGCTGCCTGCAAAACAATTAAAAATAATTAATTTCAATTCTGATTCTGAGGCATATGACTAAAAGGCAAGTACATTAGCTTGCAGAGGAAATGTGTTTTGCAAAGTAAAATTTAATACACAGAGCAGAATGTTCTCTAAAAGTGGTGATCAGTAAACCAATTACACTGTAATTGTAATGTTTGTCAAATTTAGTCCTGAGCTTTTGTTTAATGTTTAAATTGCAATTGTGCTTTAAAGTGACTGTGAAACTGGCATTATGAGATTCCAGGTCAAATTTGCTCACTTTGCTATAAAGCATATCCATCTATTTTATAACTGCCAGCCCAGCAAACTTTTTGTCTGGCTATTGGACAGATGTGTATTTTCCTTCAGCTGAGGTAAATGGACATAGCTCCTTTGACTTCCATGGAACTATGCCAGTTTACATGACTTAAGGATCTGACCCATATTCTGAATGATTAGTATTTACCTTTTCAGCTAAGGCTTGTGTCATTCTTGCTATTTGCACCTCCTTCCATTCATCCCAGGTCATTAGAAAACAAAGAGTTATAGGGCAGGACATTGCACTTAAATCATTTGTTTTCCTTTCATCTTTTTCCTCCTCCTTTTTTTATGTGTAGATATTTGTTTCTTTCCAAAATCTGGCAGTTCAGTGAGAGATTACAGATTGCACATTAACACAACCAGGCATATTGCTGTCTTTGCTGTCTGCTCCTCATTCATATAGTACACAAAATTCCATAGGGTAAAAGTTAGGAGACCATATTACATGATTAAGTACAATAAAGCTGCCTATCTAGAAAGAGACCATTTGAAAAGTTGATTTTTTTAAAAAATAATTGATGGAAACATTAAATAATTTGGGGATGGTGCTGCACTAGAATTATAGTGCTCTGGAAGTGTCTATGTCTACACTACTCACCGGATCGGCGGGCAGCGATCGATCCAGCGGGGATCGATTTATCTCGTCTAATCTAGACATGATAAATCGACCCCTGAGCGCTCTCTTGTCGACTCCTGTACTCCACTGCCGTGAGAGGCACAGGCGGAGTCAACGGGGGAGCGGCAGTAAAGTCGACTCACCGCTGTGAAGACACCACGGTAAGTTGATCTAAGTATGTCGACTTCAGCTATGTTATTCACATAGCTGAAGTTGTGTAACTTAGATCGATCCCCCCCCCACCCCAGTGTAGACCAGGGCTTAAGAATAAACATCTATTAATAACTGACAAACAAACTACATTTAAAATATGTAAAACCACAAAAACAATGGAAATTGACTTGTAAGTCTTATCCAACCCTGAAGTTCAGAGGAGCAGTTCTAAAATACTGTTCTTTATAAATCTGTGGTCATCTAGGACTTCACAGGTGTTACTATTCTGCACACCCGGGAAACTTTTCAGTGACGGTGAAGATAGAACTTGCACCCTCCTGCTACAAAAGCACAAATCCCGATCACTTGAGAATCTGTTAGCTTGTAATTATAGGTAATTATAGCTAGGGCTTCTGACACACTGGTGAGCAATTCTGATTCCATCCCACACGCACACACATGCAAACACATATATATTAATAGGTTTTCTATTCTCTTACTCTCTCTGCAAGCGTGTGTACCCCTGGTATTCAGAATTCATCAACAGCTAAGGAAGAAATATTGTGTGGGCCACTAGTTAAAGTACTGACTCCATATCATCGTCACTACAGTGTAAAGTAGGATACCACACCACATATTTGAAGCAGTGGATATAAGGTTTCCTGCCTGTGACTGTTTGGGAGCTGTGGAAGGTGATGGGGTAGGGAAATACTGGTGTATTTCTATATAAGTTTTCCCAGGTAAAATGGCCAGTCCCTCCTGATTGAGGCATAACTAACTACACCCAGATACCAGTATTTGCGAGAATATTGTACCTGCCAGTATGAAGCCCACTTCTTGTGCTATCAGGCAGACTGTGTGTATTACATTCATATTTCTTTTTTTTTTCAACACAAATTAGAACTGTCATTTGCTTGGATCTTCAATAAATATCCATCGTTTGTACAAGAGGACAGTCGCCGATTTGTGTCTCAAGAGACTGGGCATCTCTACATAGCTAAAGTGGAGCCATCAGATGTAGGAAATTACACCTGTGTTGGGACCAGCACTGTAACAAACACCAGAGTTCTCAGTTCACCAACCCCTCTAGTGCTGCGCACAGATGGTATGACTTCAATCTGAAACTGTATATTGATTAAAACTGCTATCTACATACACATAGTATCTGGACCATGCATTTTTGTCATATGTAGAGTAATCTTCCATGCATATCAAGAATAGTAGTTTCTAATCAAAAGATTCGTGCTGACTGTGAACTACTCTACTGTACACTTAAAATTATTTGTCTCATGGGAAGAAAATCCTGAGGCCCACGCATTTTTTTTTAAAACAGTGTGCATTTGATCAGAAGAGATGGATAGTTTGAACCTAACTTGCTGTAATGCTAAAGAAAAAGGCAGAGCTATACAAATAAAAACTACTGATCTTTTGTCCTTCTCGTAATTAACAGGTGTTATGGGTGAATATGAACCCAAAATAGAAGTTCAGTTTCCTGAGACACTTCCTGCAGCTAAAGGTTCAACAGTGAAACTGGAATGTTTTGCCCTAGGAAAGTAAGTTCTTATATACTTTATTATACTTAAAAACATGTATTTAGGCAACATAGCAATTTAAATATGACTTCAAGTTACCTTGAATAAAATCAATATGATGTTATATTAAATTTATTCAAACCATCCGTGGCATGCCAACACACATACATAGAATTCTCATTGTACTGTTAACTGATGCTGTCATAATACTTCTTTTCTTTGACTTCGTAAATATCCATAAAAACAGTTTCTTAGCACGTCATCATAGTTCTTTCCTCTTATCCAAACTTAATCCCTTCTGCTCTTCACAAATGGTTTGAGAACGAGTCTTAATTTATGCAAATGTATTTGCCAATTATTCTGTGGGTAATTTGATGAGAGCTTTGCCAAGTATTCATTAATTAGGGTGTGAGATTGGCAACCTAAATCACATAATACTGCTTGTGCTTATTGAATAGGTGACTGAAACTTTTAAAATCAGAGAATTAATGAACAGCAATTGAAGAATGCAAATTTCAAAAGTGCTGAGCCTTGTCCTATCTCTCTTCCCATGGAAGTCAATCATAAAACTGCCTTTGACTTCAGTGGGAAACCAACTCTACGATTTTTTGAAAATCCTATTCTAAAGTATTTCTGGAATGAAAGTACTGGGATTTGTAGAAAGTTTTACAAACACTGAACAGCCATCCAAATTATTGTGAATAATGGACAATTTGCCAACACAAATAATAGTGAACCAAACACAATGCATAGATTTGCAAATCAGTTTCTTCAGTATTCCACCATCTCTAATATATGTGGTATATTAGATAAAAATTGACTACAAACCTTTTTTCTTTAGTCAGTTTTGAGGTTATTTTAATTTCATAGTATGTATATAATGTTGCCAAATGAGTGTGTTTAAGCAAACTTTTTAAAAGTAACTAATCCCATAACTTTCTTTTTAGCCCAGTGCCTCAGATAAACTGGAGAAGAACTGATGGCCTGCCATTTCCAAGTAAAGTAAAGTTGAGGAAATCCAGTGGCATGATTGAAATTCCAAATTTCCAGCAGGAGGATGCAGGCCTCTATGAGTGCATTACTGAAAACTCAAGAGGGAAAAACATTGCAAGAGGACGTCTCACCTATTATGGTAGGAAGCTTTCCTCGTCACAAAATAAGAGTGCAATTTACGTAGGACAGACTATGGATACGTGATTTAATACAGTACCATAGAATTCCTGCAGTTAAAAATCAGGTGCCATCTAATTGCTACCTGAGAAGGAGAGAATCCCCACATCCCGTTCTGAAGTTTTTTGCTTAAACAGGCTTTATTCCAAGAGAAACAGTCTTTAAAGCTTCAAAAATAGGAAATGAGGGCTTTCTCCTGCTAAGAAAAGTCCATGTTCAGGAGTACTCCTGGAAGTGGTATGGGAGGAACTACATTGAATAAATTGTCTGTTGCAACAGAATAGTTAGTTACCTAAAACTCTAATTTTTTTTGATACTCTCATTGATGCATAGGTCAAAGCTTTCCAGTGGCCATAATAGTTTTGCAGACTACATGTGGAAGCCATACTTCCATTTAAATAAATAAGCAGATTTATTTAATAAATAAGCTACAGTGTTGGGGATAGGTTCATCCCTATTACTGATGGTTAAGACAAAAACAACAACTATACATATTATAAAGGTACAAAAGTTGTACAAGTTGATTCATTTGTTCTGCTTAGTGAAATCCATACCACAAAATCAAAGAGTCTTACCTGGTCTTTCTACTTTGATACTTGCTCTGTTGACATAAGTAGCAAACCAACCAGTCTATATTAAGGAAAGTGTATTTATATAACTTTTTTCTTTTGGCAGCTGGGGGATTGTTTGTAGATTAACACTGTTCTGTAACTGAAGATGCTACCTTCATGTGACTCTGATATTTACTTGTCACAGACTGTGATATCACAGCTCAGAAATCTTTCTGGTAAAGAAATGTAAGCTTAAAGTATATGCAGTTTAATCATCCAGTAAACTCCTGTGTCAGTTATTTGGAGTTCCTGAAGAAGTTAGTCTGAGAAGCACAGGGTGAGAAATTTAGTTAAAACTAGTGCAATATATTAAGGATTCAGAAAAGATCAATCATCTGCTAGAAAGCACCAATTCTGGTAAGATACATTATAATGCATGGTGGTGATACTAGTGCAGGTTGGCTGGTGTTTAAAGGTTTTATGAGTCTGAGATGCTTCTGTTACACATATGTGGTGAAATATGCACATAACGAATGAAGAATCTAATATGATTCACGGGGCGGGGTATATCCTCCTCTCACACAGTCACCACATTAACCTGCCCTCTTTTCTCATCAAAAAGTTTGATGTTTTTACTAATTATGACCCTCATTCCACAAAGCACTTAGTCTTGTGTTTGACTTTAAGCATGTGCTTAATTCTTATTGACCAATCAGATTTAGGGACATGCTTGAAGTTAATCATGTGCTTAAGTACTTTGCTGAATAAGGTTGGACTGGGGCTTAAAGTTAAGTATATTCTAAGTGTTTTTCTGAGTCTGGGCCTGTTTTATCTGTAAATACTATATTGGAGGGGTGAGCATATTTCCTTGTGCTTATTACAAATGCCATGCACACCAGTGGCACTGTATAAATAATGGAGCAGGTGGTGTTATTCTAATTCAGCACCGGGTTCTTAATCACTACTTTCAACACTTTTCTGAAGTTGCTAATTAAAATAGATATCTAAAACAAATATTCTTGACTCTTTTGTAATGTCACTAAGATCATATTAATCCTCTTAATTATTTCTTTCCTGAAGGAGTTTATTCGGGGATGATCCAGCATCAAGTTAACAACTTATTTTTCTTTCCATAGTTCTAACATGTTTAATACCTGATTTCTCCACACTACAGTCCTTGTCTTTTAAAAATTGAAAACTTAGGTCAGATACTGCTCTAATTTATTATATCATCATGACATAGATAGAGTCCCCGCACCTTCAGTGTTGTGCTCCGTTACGATCACCCCCATCCTATAAAACATCAGTTAAGATGTTTGGAGGCATGGAGACGCTTCCAAATGAGGAGAGGTGAAAAAGATTACTTTTATGTAGATTAGAGATAAATAAGAGGTGACAAGATAAAAGTACCTAAAATAAGTATAGATATCTGTGAATTCCTCTTTACCCTATCTCGTCATGCAAAAAAAGTCACAAAATAAAATTAGTAGCCAACACATTTTAAAATGATCAAAGGAAATGCATTTTAAACACAAAATGAGCCAGTGGAACTCAACTGATGCAACTATTATTGAGGCAAAGAGCTTAATGGAGGGGCACAATTCCCTCCCTTTTCCTTTCTTGCTCCTTAGGTTCGGCATTTTTCTGCTGGTCTATAATAGCAATACATTACTATTGTGCTGGCCAGCACGTTCGCAGCAAAACCAAGGCTCTGTCCATTCCCTGGCCACTCGCTTAGGAGAGCAATGGGTGAACAGCAGCCTCCCTATTTCTGCTCACCTGGACCCAAGGTCTGGCAAGCGTAAGGTGAAAGGAGGATTTACACCCTTATGCAGGTGTATAGACCAAGAGACAGTCAACCCCCTTATAAATTGTTGGTGTGTAAGCTGCTGGTGATCTGGGTCTGCAGTAATGTAATGGTAAAGCTACATTGAGATTGCAGTATCTTTGAAAATAGAGCATTGCCAGAGCAATCGAATTATATACACTCTAAAATAGTAGCGCTTTTGTCAGATAACCTCAATCTGTCTTGTTCACAGAGATTTCTTCACAACATTAATTACAAAACTAAAAATAAACAAATTAACATTGATGAGTTGCTGAGCTTGATCAACTTGAAACTTAATCATCAATGGTATCTAATGATTTAATTGCTTTGCTACTGACACAGATTGTTAATCTTTTTATGTACTAACAATTTCCCCAGTTATTAAAAATTACAAAAGATAAGTCTGATTGCTGGAGGTATTGAAGGCAGTTTATGGGGGTTTTTTGCGGTGTGCTTTTGGTTACAGAGGATGGGGCACCTCCAGGTGGTAACCCCAAAAACTCACTTATTTTGCCAAAAAAAAAAAAGAGGCAAATTAATGCTTAGTCATTTAGTTTTGTATATACAAATAAGCTCATCACTTCCATAGACATGGTGGTAAAGTAGCTTGAGAGTCAGAGCCTGAGATTGGGAAAAATATTGCACTGTTATCTAGAAAAGCAGAGAAGAAATTTTCCATTTTGCCGAATGTCATAAGGTGGTAATTTTGGTTCAACTGTTGTAACTAATTTTTCTACTAACGTATTGCCTGACTACTGGGTCAGCAGAAAACACAGGCCAGTACAGTTGAGTTTTTCACCCCAGTTCCCTCCATGTCTTCCCTGTAGGGAGTTCCCCATCTCTATGCAACTGGGAACAGACCAAATCTTTGCTCAGAGCCTGGTCTTAAGATCCCCCTCAGGAGGAACTCCCTACCATTCTCTGCGTTGGCTCCATGGCTCCCTTTGTCACAGAGTTTTCATGAGGTTTTAGACAAGAGGAATAAGTTCCTCCCTTTGTCCAGGAGGAGAATCTTCAAATTACCTTATCTTGGGAAATGTTCCCTATGAAGCTACTGCTTCTCGAGGTTCCAGCAGGGGCATTACACATTAGGAGGAGGCCATTGCTGTCTTGAGAGTTGAAAGACCAAGGATGAGATTGTCTGAAAACCATCCGACTCCAAAAGCTCCTCTTGATTTTTCCAAGTCTGGGCAGATTTCCCTGTTTATGTGTGGAGTTTCATGGTGTGCCCTCATCTGGGTGTGAACTACTGCAGAAAATGGATGTTTGACATAATCAGGGGAGGATATAAAATAGAACTCATTGATTGTCCTGGGGGGCAAGTTTATCCATTCCCAGAATTTTTAATTAAAATAAAACAGCACTATCAACAAGTCCTTCATAGCATCAAAAGCTGTAGGGACCAATAGTTTCTCCTGCATAATGGAAGATAGAACCAGTTCTGCAGAGAGACAGATATTTTGGTAAGGTCACAAGATTTTGTGGTACCAAAGAGAAAACAAAGTGATGTAGTCCATTTTAGATCTCAGATCTCCTAACAAGATCAATATTCCAGGTGGAAATCCATCATTACATTATCTTCCCAAAATTTCAGAAAGTGGAAATAAACTTCTTGGAGATCTATTGAAGATATGATCAGGGAGAGTCAGCCAGAGATACTTCAGCTTTTGCTACAACAAGAAGCATTTTCAATATAGAATACTTCCCTTGTAGTGTTATAACTGGTATACAGGTATTCTCAAATGCCCTTTCATACCTCCATTCAGATGACAAACTTCTCATCATGTCACACATGGCCCAGCAGCCAACACTGAAAGCCTTTGGGAGCAAGTGTGAGCAAACAAATGGATGGGCCAATTAAAGCCCTCGCAAAATTCCCCATCTGAGTTATCAGCTAAGAAAAACTTTATTTTAGAAGAGAAATGGAAGAAGGTATTACCTGATTCCTCAGGGTTCTGCACTAAAAAGGAAACTCACAGTCAGCTGGCTCAGCAAAATGCACTTTGAACTGAGGCTGTACAGTGTCCCGTTTAGCCTTTTGGCACATCGTGGGCCAGAAGGGAAGCCTATTTATGAATCTATTTGCATTCAAATCCAGGTAGAAAACCAAAAGAGGTATTGCATGAGGAAAAGAGTGGTTCTGTTATCTCAGAAGTGGGCTAAAAGGCCTCCTTTCTGCCTTTTTCCCCTGTCAGCCACTGAGAGTAAAGAATATTGTGAAGGAACAGGCCAAAGTGATTTTATTCACCTTCTTGTTAACCCTCAGAAGGTCTTGGTTCTCAGTCCTGATTTAAATATATCTGGAACTGCTTCTCAGACTCCCAATACACACTCGCACATAACAGTGCAACAGGGACTTATCCCTGTCCCAAACCAAAATCTAGCACTGCCTTACCCATCATCTGGGAAGCTAAGAGGAAGGTTTGAACTACCATCATGCATTTGAGAACGTGATACACAGCCTGTTAGTATTTCAGGGGAAATTCACAAATGATATCAATTTATCACTTGATGTAACAAGGGGCACACATCGGGATAAGCCAACTGATGATGGGGCTCAAAGCCAACATTTCTTGGAAAGACAAGTCAGACTGCAGGTACATTGCACTGTAAGATACCCAAAAGAGTCTTTCATCACTGTCACATAACAAATTCCTGAGGACCACAACTCTGACAAAATGCAGATTGCTATCATGATCTTGATCTGTGTACTACAAATCCTAATAAAACCCACTTTCAGCTTCACAGTGATAGGTCTCTTACTTGTCTCACTGAAAAGGTGTTGTCTACTCACCGCTTCCTTGTCCCAGGGGGTTTCAGAGCTTGGTTTGCTCTCAGTGAAACCTCAGTGAAACCATGGTCTATCAAACGTGGTAGTTTTGTGAACTAACCAGGCCTCCATCCCCAAGGTCACCACAATCTTTCTCCTATAATAGGAAGTGGTGTTTGTTGTCCTTCTGGAGGAATCTGAATATCCTAAACAAGTAAAATGCATAAGTTAATGCAAACAGAGCCTAGAGGAGAGTAAAGATGTATGTAGCTGAGGTACTCAAATCTTCTGGTTTAACTCCTCTCATTACCAGACACTATTAAAAAAAAATGTTTTTGGGGGGTGGGGGGGTGGGGATGGAGAGATCATATTCATCCTATGAGGAAGTACGTAAGACTACTATTACCATGGTCTTACATCCACACTTTCTCAAACCTTATGGAGTTCACACCCTCACACCTGCTAATGCACCATTTCGTGGAAGGGTATTGTGGAAAAGGGTACCCTAGTAACCCTTACATTCTTACATGGTTAAACTGAATCCTTCGCCCTGTCTAGAAATGATATGCTGTTTTCTGTATCCTACTGTGTAGAGTGTCTGGCATGGAGGGGACTCAGAAAGGGAAAATTCTGTCTTACCTGCGAGTTTTTATTCTAGGACCCTCTATGTCAGTCTGACCCTCCCTCAGAGGATTGCATTATGTCCTTTTTTTCCCATTGCTATTGCTCACTTGTTAAGTAGTTTTAAAGAAAAGAGGGTGTTCCTTAAATTTCATGTTAAGGCTCTGCTGCAAATGGTGTGAGTTGAATAGTGCCTTTGAACTTATAGTTAGTATTGTTCAGCTTTGGAATCTATTGTTCTAAAGAGTTCTTCCTTGCGGGGTCATCCTGAGCCCAGGCTCAGAGTAAAGGTCTGGTTTGCTCCCAATAGCTGTGGAGACAGACAACAAGCTGCAGTGAAAACTGATGTGGAGTGTCCTAGAATGAAAATTTACAGACAAGACAGAACTTTCCCTTTCTCGGGAATTCAGAAAATGATTAATTTTATAGCTATAAGCATCAAAGAACTTGGCTACTTTACACCTACTTTGTAGGAATGCTTTCAAATGAGGGTATATAGCAGATGTGAAATATTGCACATGTATGGATCCATCGATAATACAAGTACTGTTGCCTGTTTTACATAAATATTTAGGTATGCAAAGTGCAAGAACCATGCAGACATCTATGCTCAGGCTTTCATAGTGCAAGAAGCTTTAGCATAAATGGCTCTTTTTGTAACTTCAGTTTAATAATTTAGCTTTTGTGATGTATATAAATGTGATGATAGGAAGATAATAAGTTTGTGTGAAGCAGAGATGAACCTGTGTTATATTTGAGGAATGCCTCAATAAAGAGGACAGTTGAAAGTGCATTCCTTAGGCTACAAGAGGTTTTTCAGTAGAACGGTATCTGCTGAGATAGGGCATAAACAAGACCTACAGTTTCTCTGTTCCCAGTAGCAGTTCTCCCTTGGACTCCCCTGGAATCTCATTGCTTAAAAGCCCCATTCACTGTTCCTGCCTCAGCCCTTGGGATTTTCACCTGGGAAACTCCTTTCTTCAAGGTTGCTCACCTAGCATCACATAGTCCTAAAAGATGGTCTGGTCATTAACACTTATTTACACAGCTAGTCTGCAAAACAAATGAACCTCAGAAAGATTTCACAGAGGATGAGACAGAAGAGAGTGGTTTAAACTACATAATCCCCTTAACTGCCAGATGTGTACTGCGTGGTTAATTTTAACTCTTTACATGAGAGTTTCATCCCATGTACTTATACATCAGTGACCTGTAACAGGTATGATATTAGCACCTGTTAGCATAACATTATACTGTATTATTTTAATTAATTATTGTAATGAGTCCAATGTAATACACTGTCAAAACAACATCTTTTGAGAAATATAGACCTGGAGGTATATTACATTACAGAAACGGGTGAACTGCTTTGTATAAAAAGAACACCAACCCAAATCTTCATCCAAATGGCAGACTACCAGTCCTGTGGCTAAGACACTGGCCTGAGAATCAGAAGATCTGGTTTCAGTTCTCAGCTGCCCTGTAGGCTGCCTATGTGACCAAAGGCAAGTCATTAGTTTCTCAGAGCTGAATTCATCCCTGGTGTAACTCCATTGTAGTCACCATCTCAACAGGAATTCATTAGGCCCTTTCTGCCACAGTACTAGAGCGAGTGGAAATTTTTCCAACCCAAAGTGCCCTTTTTGCAAAACTGAATTTTTTTTTGTGAGAACATTTCATTTTTTACTAAAAATTTTGATGTTTCTATTGGGAAAATCCAAATGATGGCTTCCCACCTGGGAGGCTTGTGTCACTTTTATTTTTCTACAAATGAAACTGACAAAATCTTTCCCAGAAGGCTGCTGAGGCTGAGCATCCTAACTCTGACCTCTCGGTCTTCCCCCAGCTCTGGGGACAGAGAGGCAGAAGGCAGCCGGGAGACCAAAACATCCCATTTTGTTTCTCCCAAAAGAGAATTATTTTAGAAAACCCATCCTATGAAAAATTTTGCAATTGTTGATGTTTCATCTCCGTTTAAGATTTTTTTCAAAAGCTTGAACTATTTCATAGGAATAGATTTCCATTTTCCAGCCAGCTGTACTCAGAACCCCATCTATAAAATGTGGATATTTCCCTACCTTGCCAAGGAGTTGTGAAGATTAATGTTGGTGAGGTGCTGATTTGGGGTCCCAAATCATTCTTGAAAAAGGGTCTTAAGCTTCTAGGTCATTCAGCATTTTCAAAAACTTTACCCAAATCTTTTTCCAACAGTCAAAACATTTCCAGGAACTGTTATTCTTCGTTTCCCCACAACCTGGCATTGTCTGAATGTGGAAAGATGTGTCTATCTTGAGCAATGCTCTTTTCATAACATTTCTGGTGCGGATGTTTATCTGAACCTTTTCATATTCACCCATCATTATTTTATACTGCAGAATGCAGTAATGCTGGGTTCTCTAGGGGTCTGGGTCAACAAGTTAATAGTGACTCTGTTCATATTTTCTATGTAAAATGCTCAGAAGAAGGTGTGAGGTACTTCACTTTTTAAAATGCAGCTTTCACCCAGTAAGATTGAGTACATTAAGAAGTTAAAAATGAAAGTACTTTTCATTTATCACTGATAGCCATCTTCCAATGGTAAATTACTTATCCCCTTCCCAATCAAAGCTAAACTGGACAAGTACATAAGGTACCAATTCTGTAAACTTAGGTTCTGGCAGAACATTATAAGAAGGAGAATCAAATTCCAGACAACCTTCTTTTTTCAGAAGAAAATAACAATTGCAGAAAATCCATAAAATCAAGAAAGTTATTGGTTTGAGCCCTGGCAGTCTTATTTTAGCTAAGTATTACACAACCCTACATCTGGTTTTTGCAAATGCAAAGTCCAGGGTTTGTCTGTTGTGAGAGAAATAGCATATATGAGAATTCAGACTTAATACAAACTTTACTTATTTCTGTTTCAAATGGAATTCATAATAATAACCTGACAAGTAACTTTCTGCTTTTCAGTGGAGAGCTACTAAAGGGCCAGGTAATTATTACCTTTTACCCAGTTAGCTTGTAACTGGCAGTTCCCCTTGTTTACAAAGGAAAGGGGTGACAGCTGTCATATATCTAAATTTATTTCAAGAAATGCTTAAGAGGACACAGTGTGAATGGTTCCTTTCTTTTGTGAGCTAATTGGTTATTTTTACGGTCCTTCTTCAGGCCACCTTCTGGATGGCGTGCCATTTGTCACCCACGGCGGTTTTCCCCAGGGCATTAGGGTAGGGCAGTTTCCTCACAACTTGCCTTTAATAGGCAGCAGATTTAAAACAAACAGAAGGAAGTACTTCTTCTCACAACACACAGTCAACCTGTGGAACTCCTTGCCAGAGGATGTTGTGAAGGCCAAGACTATAACAGGTTTAAAAAAAGAACTAGATAAGCTCATGGAGGATAGGTCCATCAATGCCTATTAGCCAGGATGGACAAGGATGGTGTTCCTAGCCTCTGTTTGCCAGAAGCTGGGAATGGGCGACAGGGGATGGATCACTTGATGATTACTTGCTCTGTTCCTTCACTCTGGGGCACCTGGCATTGGCCACTGTCGGAAGACAGGATAGTGGGGTAGATGGACCTCTGCTCTGACCCAGTGTGGCCATTTTTATGCCTTGTGTTTTTCCAGTTCTTGTTATTTTGGGGGTTTGCATTGCATATGGTTGCAACAATGGATATTTTAAGGAGACTACTTGGTCTATGCAAGACTTTCCAAACTGATATTCAGTCCAAAGCTTGTTCACTACAGTATAGTTGGACCATGCTGTCTGTATCCAGGTCACAATGCCTGCCTGAGAGCCCCAAATGAGGTGCTGTAAGGTGAAGCAAGCTAGCATTATCAACCATAAAGATGAAGGTAAAGGTGGAAGGCCTTGCATTTTGGGTCAGCAAGCCAGTTCAGGAAGCTAAATGTTTCCGTACTCTGAGACTGATCAACTATGAGAAAAAAAGTCATGATGTCAACAGGCTATGTAGCCATGACTTGTCTACCTGTATCTAAAGAAGCTTGCAAGCATATAGTATTGTGACAGCAATGTCACTGTCTGATGCTTGACTGCAGTTGCAGCTCCCACGACTATGAGAACTGGAGAGTTCAGAGCCCTTTGTATCTTACGTATCTTGTTTAATCCATTTTCTGTTTTTGTCGTTTGTTTTTATTAATTGAGAGACGTCCTAGCTTTTTATTATTTTAGAGTGTGAGTATGTGGTTATGTGCATGAATGTATGTGTAACCATCCATAAAGACCACATGGGGAAAGGATAATCTACATTTAAGTAGCCCTAAAATTTTGCCTGAAAATCATTGAATGTATGTGTTCCTAGTTCTATAAAAGCATCCAGAGAAATTAAATTGTCAGCAATATAATGTTAAGTGAGAGCTGTGAAACTTTTGCTTATTAGAAAGTTTGATTAAAGTCTGCATTTGTATTAGGAGGAAATGGATTATTCCTCATACATAATAGTGAAATCTGAGAAGAAAGTTTAAATTGGCTTTTGATGTTGTGATTTACATGTAAACAATAATTTGGTTTCTGTATTAAAATATTCACCCAGTTGTGTTTTGAGTACACTGCCATAGGAAAAAGCCATCACTTGGAGTTTAGAAATAAACGGACAGCCACCTCTTTAGATTTCCTGGTTTAAGTGTGTATTAATTTAATGATTTAACTAAACTGATTATTGAATTCCAATATTGGTGCTAATTTGTCTATTTACACTTATTTTGACCTCAATTTCTTACTGTATTGTTTAACACTTAATTAGTGTAGTAATATTTTAGTACTTAGTGATATATTTAGCCTTAGTGATGCATTTTCTTAATTTTATTTTTTGTTTGCTTATCAGCTTTAATCAAATTAATTTAAAAAAGACATTGAGTCATATTTCTTTCAGTAAGCAACCCAGGTCAGACCATAGAGAATCTTTGGGCACCAGCTGATCCACCTAGGAGCCTAATCCACTTTCTAAATTAACCCTTTTGTTAGATAATTGAACAGTAATTTGCAGTTTGTTTGGGCTTTCTTGTTTTGTATTTCTTATGTAGCAAAACCTCACTGGGTCCAGATTATAAAAGATATTGAAGCTGCAGTGGAGGACAGTTTATACTGGGAATGTAGGGCAAATGGGAAGCCCAAACCATCCTACAGATGGACAAAGAATGGAAACACTCTAGCATTAGAGGTAAAGTAGGTTTTTTTCTTTGTTTGTTTGACTTTTTTTAAGTAAAGTCATATGAAATTAAGATCCCTACGTATTAACTGCTAAGAGTTCATTGAAGTCCGTGGAATTAACCAGGCCGGTAGGGTGGCCAACTTTCTAATTTATGAAAACCGGACACAGAGCACCGGAACCTCCCCCACCCCTGGCTCTGCCTTTCCCCAAGGCCCCACTCCTTATTCCACCTCTTTTACTCGAGGCCCTGCCCCCCGCTCCTCTTTCCCCCCCACCCACTGCTTGCTTCTCTCTCCACCACCCTCCCTCTGCCAGCTGAGCAGGGCTCTAGGGGTGGAGGGGTGACTGGGGCAGGGTGCGGGAGGGAGAGCCATGCTCTGGGGTGGGGAGGTAGGGCGGGGGAGCCACGCTCTGGGGGTGGGGCAGGAGACGGGGGCAGGGTGGGGGAGGGGGAGCCACGCTCTGGGGGTGGAGGGGTGAGTGGGGCGGGACAGAGAAGCCACAGTACCTCTCTCCACCGGAGCCATTGCTGAGTGCTCCTCCAGGCTCCAGCAGCAGCTGTGGCTCTTCCTGTCCCCCAGTGTCGGAGGCCAGTTACTGTGGGTAACTGGACTTTCAGTGTCTGAAACTGAAAGGACACTGCCAGGTTCCCTTTTTGACTGGACTTTCTGGTCGAAAACCGGACGCCTGGCAACCCAACAGTCCAGAGAAGCCTCAAAAATGACTTATGGTATATTTATACCTTAACTGCTAGAAAATAATCATACAGTATTTGCACCACTAGGAGGGGAATGTGTTATACTGCAAAAACCCCATGATTTGGGAGGCCTAACTCATAATTTCTGAGTACTTGCCGTTGGCAGTAAGGCACTTTGCTAGTCATAATCACAAGTGACAAAGTTAAGATCCATAACTGGATTTCCTTAGTGTGGGGAAGATTTGGTGTCTGATTCAGGCCTTTTTCTCCTTAGATGGCACCATAAAGCTCTATTTGTCTCATTAAAACCATCATTACGTCATTCCCAAAGTATGGAGTTCACCCCTGTGCCCTACATAAATCCCTCTTTGGACCTCGTAATGGGACTTACGCAAACTCTCTGCACATCGATGAATTCCACCCCTTTTATTTATTTCCTGTAAAACGTAATGTACATTAAAAGTTTTTTTCTTAATATCCAGGGGAGGATCCAAACTGAAGGTGGTACACTTATAATAACAAACCTAAATCTGACAGATTCTGGCATATACCAGTGCATAGCTGAAAACAAACATGGAGTGATATATTCCAGTGCAGAGCTCAGGGTTGTTGGTAAGATTAATTTTTCTTTCTACGGGGCAGGGGGAAGGCACAGAAAAATAACTTTTTGCCATTACTGCTGCAGCTAGTAACATGCACATGATCTCAAATTTTTAACTCACTCAGATGCATTCAACAAAATAAACATTTTTATTACAGCAGATAACTTCTTATCCACAGTGCTGAGGAGTTTACTCACCTGGTTCTAAAGGATTTGCTGGAAATAGCCACCATATTTACAGCCCAGTCATTCACTGCTTTAAACCGAGGAGACGGAGATAAATTATTAATTAGGGGGAGAGCAGAGACAAAGTCTTGGATGCAAGCCCAAAGATTAAAACTAATCACATGATCTGGAAGCCACGTTGGCTCAGCACATTAGTCAGTAACGCTGACCTTCTGCATCCGGACTCCACTATTTCCAGGAGATAAATGTCATTTCAAAGCAATAAGCTGGTTGTATGTGCTACTTTCCTTGATCGTCGGGATAAGGGTCTGTCATTTTATGGTTCAGGTGATCTGTGCTCATTTTAAAAACAAATGACAGTCACTTACTAGAATGAAACATTGAACTTGCAAAGTGTCATGGGGAATTCAAATGCTTTCATGCTTTTTACTTTTAAGGCGAGGGAGAGTGATTTGGAAAATTAATTGGAATGAGGCCTATGTAAAAAGGTATGTTTTCTGAAAACAAACTAGTTCCCTTCCAATGATAAGGTTCAGAGTCAATCACTGAACCCAGCCTCAGCTTCCTAAAAATTGGATTTCCATTTAAAGTTCAGTGATTAGCATTGTTCTATGTCATGCCCATTTATTGAACTGTTAATTAATATGGAATATACTTCTACAGTCCAAGCAGTTTCATAATCCTGAGGCCCAGACTAGTGATCTGACACAAGACGAGGAGTCAGGAAATTCTTTGAGTTCTAATACAGGTCCTGGTGTTGAGTCCAAGTGATCTTGGGAAAATCCCTTCAGCCCAGATTCATCAAAGCTCTTGAGCATATACTTAAAGTTATGCATGTTCTTAAACATGACCAACTTCAGTAGGACTTAACCATATGTTTAAGTCCCAGTTAAGTCAGTGGGACCTTAAACCCATGCTTAAACCTCAGCATGTGCTTAAGTGCTTTGCAGGATCAAGGCCTTAACTTTTGTGTCCCAGTACCTCAAGTTGTAAAAAGGAGAAATAATACAGGAGTACTGTTTGAATTAACTGCTTAATTGATGTTTGTAAATACACTTAGAAGCTGAGAAGTGCCATATAAATGCTCAATAGTGGTATCATTAATATAATGTCAACCAGTTTTATTTCACTGTTAACATTCCCTCTGTTTTAGCTTCTGCTCCAGATTTCTCCAAGAACCTAATGAAGAAACTGATTCAGGTTCAGATAGGCAGCACAGTAAATTTTGAGTGCAAGCCAAAAGCTTCCCCTAAGGCAATTTGCTCCTGGAAGAAGGGAAGCGAGCTGCTACAGGAAAATGAAAGGTATTATACCAGTAATGGTGTATTTGTTTTAATCTTACAAATTAGAAGATTATTTGTTTATAACCTGCAAATTCCTTTTTAAGGACAGCTATGTAATGGTATCACTTTCAAATCCAAACAGTAACTGGGCAGAATCTTATCTAATATCTGTCTCGGTTTTAATAATTGATAATAACAATATCTACCTTTTATATAGCCTTTATACCGTGTTTATTGCCATTCTATCTGAGAATATTCTGCTCTGGGATACAAGCATGCAGCTTTCATTGAAGTCAGTGGGCCAACTTCTGCTCTCTGTTTCACAGGAGTAATGGAGAACGGACTTTGGCCCAGGGCAGTGGCACCTTGGCAAGTCTATGTGAGACTTGGAAATGTACTGTAATTACAAAACCTGTAATATAACATGCAAATATTTGGACTTGCAAAATCCTTTAGACAAAATCTCTCACAAGTGGAGAGTAAGAAAAGAGGTTTGGGGTGAGAAACATAAAGTAGTGTCAGAGTGAGAATTTGGCTCAGAAACAAAAAACAGGAATAAATGGTCGATTTTCATCATGGCAAAAGGTTAATAGTGGGGTAGCCTTGGGTCCTGCACTTAAGACAGCTGCTGTTTAATGTATTTATTAACGATCTGGAAAAGGGAGTGACCAGCATGGTTCAAATTTGCAGATGACACAAAATTAGTCAGGTTAGTCCATTTTACTCCAGAAGGAGCTAATAAAGCTAGGCAGCTGGGTTGAACAGTGACAGATGAAAATCAGTGCTAAGTAATGCAGGCTAATACACATTGGAACAGAAAACTCGAATTGCTCATACACAATGTTGTAAAGTTTAACTATAACCACTTAGGGAAAAGATGGGGACATCACTGTTTACAGCTCAATGAAAAAAATCTGCTCAACGTGCACCATATATCAAAAAAAAAAAAAACCCACAGAATTATGATATGTAAAGAATGCGATATAAAATATTACAATGCTGTTACATAAACTGATGTTGTTCCCTTACCATGAATACTGTGTTCAGTTCTGATCACCTTTTCATAAAAATATACGCAGAAATAGAAGTGGATGAGAGATGGCTGATGAAAATGATTAGAAGCATGGAAAGGCTTTCATATGAGCAGAAACTGAAAAGATTAGGACTGCTTGATTTAGAGAAGAGCTAAACAAAATGGGTCAGAATAGAAGTAGATGACATAATGAATGGTGAGCAGAGGATTATCAGGCATTTCTGTATACCCTTTCTCATAATATAATGAAATTGAAAAGCAACAAATGGAAAACTAATAAAAGGAAATACTTTATTAACACAGCACATGACGAGCCTGTGGAGCTCCCTGCCACAGAATATCATTGAGATCAAGCAGATTTCAAATAAAAATTAGGGGTGCAATTTTTTCAGAAGCTTTTAACATTGACCTAACTCCGCTCCCCTTGAAGTCCATGGTAATTTGCTTCAAGGGAGACAGAGTAAGGCCAATGCTAAATGCTTTGAAAAATACCATTGTATCATAAACGTCTAATGAGAACATCCACAGTTACCTTTTTTTATCCTATCTAATGCATAAAGAACGTGAACCCTCATGCTTTTGGGCAGAAACCAACTAACGAATGGAGTTTCCCCAGGGGCAGGTAATTCCATAATGTCCTTATGGCATCCTTTTCACAAGCAGCTGGCACTGCTCATGGTTGAGGGTAGGATACTGGACTGGATGGAGCACTGGTCTGATCCGGTGTGGCAGTTCTTATGTAAACGTCCCTGTTTCCTGAAGACAGAATTTAGCCTTAATTAGGAGTTATATTTGACTCAGTGATAATGGTCCAGTCTGTCTGTCATAGTGTAGGGGAGACAGAGCCCTCACATTTTAATCCTTTGCCCTTTTAATCCTTTGATGGGTGTGGAGAGAGTTGAAATATAGTTATGGAATTTTAAGTTTTCAAGGTCTCTCACCACTCCCATGCCATCCCTGCTGAATGAGTAATTAAAGAGGCAGCATTTTCTCACTGTGTGACAAGTGGCTCTGCTTACTACATTCAGACTTAACAGAGTCAAGAACCATCAGTCTAGAAGCAGCAGATACTCTTGTAAATGCTTGATGTCTAACTAGTTTAGCAGGATGCACTGAAATATTCCAGAGACCAGATACATTTCCTGAACAAACTATCTTCCTGCTTTACATATTTCAACCTCTCCTGTTAAAACCGAATATTGCATTCTTTTATTGGGCTCTCACAGCATTGAGATACACAGAATTGTTCATGCATGTGCTGAATTCCATGTGCACATAATCTGCATTTAAAAAAAAAGTCTGAAAAAATGTACACAGTTGTTTTACATATATAAATTAGTACATGAGCTTAAATTTACCACTGACATAAATGAATGAATTTTGCCCAATTAAACAGCATTGAATATGGCCTGGTGTTCTCAAAGTGCTGTGACGTATAAATGCTGGGTATTAATAATAATAATTAGTTCAGTAGTGGTACTATTACTATTGTAAATACGGGATGAATAAATATAACTGACTGTAAATGAAAAATGGAACAAAAGCATGTCCAAAACAATAAGAAAAATCACCGTGCCCCCTTGTACAAGATTATACAGAAACCAAATGATTAACAATAAGCAGTGCCAGCTAAGTAACTAAATGTGGGGCCAGGGGAGGGAGTTTTTATACTTTCTTGGTGACAGCTTTGTGGTTTATTTATACTTTGCTAAGAAAATAGACTGCTTCCTACAATAATTAAATAAAAGCCCCACCTAAGAACAGGTATTCAAAAATTGTCAGATCAGTTTGCATTTACCAGATCTTTTATGTGTTCAGTTAAAAATTGTACATGCTCAGTGGTTCAGTTCCACTGACTCAGAGCACAGGAAAATGCAGCTCTTTCTACCCTGGAAGAGTAGATGCAGAGGTACATTTGCTTTGTGTTTCTTAAGCCTTGGGGGAGCACTGCTGTTCTCAGCATTCTCCCTTACACCTCACCATTTGTATATAGCAGGTGCTCCAAGATGTGATCACAGGCAGGAAGAAAACCTTTGTGGGACACTTAGTGACCAGCAGAAAGAGTTCTGGGCTGGCTGAGAGCCATGAAAAAGGGTGGGCTGCAGAATGTGTTTGTTGTAACGTTCTGGCATCAAATGTCCTAGATCAAGTGAGAGAGGGGATGTGACTGTCGGTGGAGGTGCACTTGAGAGGCCTTAGATGAGCATAGGGAAGCTGTTCTGACGGCTTTGATTTTATGGGGTGGTTCAGAATGCTGATTCTAATTTCTTGTACGTATGCATCCAGGGAACCTTGTTTACTGTGTTAGGTTTTGCAGAGCTTAACTTGCTGCTGGCAAGGTATTCTAGTTCAGGAGAAAATCACATGGTCTTATTTAAAACTTTGCTAGTACTGTCACGTTTTTGTTGGGAAATTAATTTAAATATTTTTAAACCCAGAAAATTGGGCAAGGTGTTTCATAGCTATTTTGTGGACGTGGCTCAGAGATGTTACCTTTATTATTTGTTACATACATCAAACTCGAGATGGACCAGAACCAAAAACCCAACACCCTTGAGCTTTGAAGAGTCAGCAGCTTTTTGTTCTGTGCAATTCTCACTCCTCTCTTTACATCAAACACTGTTCTTACTTGTGGTCAAGTCTAAACATTGACAGGTATAGGAGTATGGCATGATGTTGAGCGCACACCCTTATACAGCTTTGTACAGCCCCATACGTTTGCTTAGCTGGCTGCACACCCACCTGGGATCATGATCTCCTTTCAGATCAGTCTCTTTTCTTGTTGCTTATGCTTTCCACATGCAATTTCCCATCACCTCGAAATGTCACAGCATCTCATTGTCCTGTGAGTTTGTAACGTCGTACCTCAATATCCACCAAAATTTGCGAGGTCCCTTTCATAATTTGGCGTATTTCAACTATTGCATGTTTTCTATACCTCCTTCTTGCTCATTTTTGTAAAGCACAGCTTTGCATGCACAAACTCAGGGCCTGATACTGTTCTTGTGAGAAAAAGTCCCATTGGTTTTATTGAGGAAAAAAGACCAGGCCTGTATTGAACATACAAAATGTCCCATCACCAAAAAATATATTGTGTACAAAGTACTGCCTGCCTAGATTTATGCACCTACTTGAAAACACAAATCATGGCTCTTAGATGTGAAAACTGATTTCAGCTGTAGCCCAGGGTATCTACAACTTTATTTTTGACAGCATGCTCTAAATGGCTTACAGAATAAATGTAATAACAAGCCAATAACTCTGGATTAATCTAATGAACTTGCCTTCAGAGTCGAGTGGAAGTGTGAATCTTTGCAGGAGACACTCTAGTTCATTACTGTCTCCTGTGAATAATTGCAATTCAGGAATCTATTGCAATTCATGAAAGGGTTGTCACTATATACAAATTGCAGTTCAGAAAAGGTTTCCAATTAGTGGAAATTTTTTTCATTCACTCTCTTCAAATGAAGAAGTCTTTATTAAAACAAACAAGCAAAAAAGATGATGCTAATATCAGGACAAGATTCTGCTCTTTGCCAAGCTGGTGAACATAGGGGAGGCAGGCAGGACAAGCCAACCTGGATTTTGGGCCCAGGTCTGGTGCAGAGTGCAGCCCTTGTTCTTCAAATACGCTCCACTAGTGCATGTTGGGAGGGGAAAGAGAAGGTGGGAAGCAGGCAGAGCTTTAGCTGTGTCCCCATCCATATCTGCCTACTGGCCAAATTAGTTGGTAAGGTACAAGCTGGTAAGTAAGCTGGATCCTTCCCAGGGATGCAGTACACTATTTTCCCTTCCTGAAACTGCTTGGGAGGCTGGGAGCAGCTATACACTACCCCTCTACATGGTGCTGAGTGTAAAGGCTCATTATAACCCCATATTGGTAAATAGGGCAACTAATCCTTCCACCCTCATCAGAACCTTATCCATATTCATTTCCGTGGGTGGTCTTGTGGAAAGAGGGCCGCTCAGCTTGAGTGCAGGTGGCAGAACCTTGCCTGGTGTTAAACATATATTGGACTAAATTCTATTCTGTTACACTGGGGTAAATCTGGAGTGACATGTTTAGAGTGAATACGTTTTAATAAAGCTTATACTTGAATAATCAAAAAATACGGTGATAGTGTTTCAAAGTGTTCTCAGAATTTTGTGGTTTAATAATTTATATTTCTTTGGATGTTGTAGCCACATTCCTTTTCTAAACATGTAAGATTTTCACTTTGATGTCATCGTTGCTTACATTTTTTGAATATTTTTAAATATTTGTTGCTGCATTTTCAGCTCATGGGAGATTTGGAGAACAACTCGTAGGTTTAATTGAAATAGCTAAAAATGTCTTGGAGAAAAATCATACAATTTAAAAATGAATTAATATCTTCTGTACCAAAAAACCACTCAAAATGCGTGGAAAAAATAAATTCCTGTGAGCCTCTAAAAAAGTGTCCCTTTTTAGAGTGACTTGAATAAGGATTGCAGGGCCTTGGAGTGCTGGATTGGGAAAAGTGTTCAAGGCACAGGGGTCTGCATGGAAAATGGATCAGGATGGGATGGGAAGAATTAAATGAATTGAGTCATTGAGTCTGGCATTATTGCCAGAGCAGAGGGGTTAGTGGAAGACCTATTCTGACAGATAGGTGGAGATAAAGCTGTGAGGGATAGTGAAGGCAAATTTGAGCAGTTCCAAATTGATACAGTGCCTAAAGGGGATCCTGTGGTGGGATCAGAAGAGGAGTGTGATACCTAGTAGTGATCCTGGCATTTAAACCTCATACTCCTTTCCCTTTTTAAAGTGAATTGTTCCTCTGCTGTAAGTGATGTAATCTTTTTAAGGGTTGCACAATGAGTTGCACAATGGGCATAAAAATTTTGATCTTGTTCTCATTTAAGTCAATAGCAAGACTCCTATTGACTTCAGTGGTGCAGAATCAGGCCCTAGGAGAGGAGGAGTCTGGTTGATTTTGTGGTTATCTGGTATAACAGCACAGGTCAGTTCGTATTCCCCATTGCAGTCATCGCTGGGCCCTAGCCTGCTATGGGCAGCCAAGAGCTCTGTCCTTTGCCAATTTGTTGCCAGTTTGTGTGATTTTTATCGCAAGTCTTGTGATGTGTGGTGTTAACTGGAGAAGTTGGACGGTCCAAATCATTTGGTGGCACTTTGTACAAATTGTGCAATTTGACCTCAGGTGGGTCTTCCAGTGAGAACTCCTGCAGTGGGTGACAAAATCACCTTACTCTATACATTTGGTACGGGACAACTTTGGTGACAAGGCCTGTAAAGACTTCCTTAGAGATTGTTTTATCAGCAGTTCAGTCATAAAGCAATAGACTTGGCCGCTTTGATTCAAAGTTAAACATAGTTACAAATAAAAAGTCTGGCTCTTCTTTCGGTTGCATTGGAGCCGCTTCAACTGACCATGGGCAGATCAGTGCCCTGCCTCTGGGGGAGGGGAAAGAGCCAGAAGGGAACAGAAATAGCTAGAGTCTAAGGCCTAGATTCCCAAAGTAATGTAGGTGCCTTACACTGAGTCCCAGTTTTAGGCTCTACTGCAATTCACAAAATTCTCCCTGAATCCTGTAGGTGCCTAAATTCACTTGGCACCTAATTTTTTTGGTGGTAAAACGTTCCCTTGGGGCCTATGTTTCTGTTTCTGGGCATGCACTGTGCTGCCTCACTCTAGGCATCCGGGAAGACAAATGTTTGCCGGAGAGAAAGAGAGAGTGAGCAAAAGAATGAGAATGACTTTACAGCCTCATGGTTAGAGCACTTACCGGAATGTGAGAGACCCAGGGTCCAGCCCCCTGCTCCAGTGACTATTTAATTGTTTATCCATAGTGGAACTGCTTCAAGAGGAGAGACTGAGGGAGCCCCACATCAGAATATTCCATAACCCAGTGGTTAGAGCACTCATCTGAGAGACAGCTGGTCCTTATTTAAATCCCTTCTCCCCCTCAGGTGGCAGGTGGACTTGAACTGGGGGGCTTCTACATCCCAGGTACCTGAAACACCAGTCTAAAAGTTATGAGGGAGGTCCTCTCCTCCCCTTCCCCCTACTTTCTTGCAAAAAACCCATTGGGTGCCTAACTCCAAAGAAGGTTCACAACTGAGAATTGGTAACAGAAGTAAGTGACTCCCCGCAGCCTGGTGTTAGGCGTCCGTCTCCATGAGAGAGGCTGGGCCTAGCACGCACCCCTCTCATTGGCATCTCCCATTGGCTAGGTTAGGTGGCTCCCCGTTCAGTGTGCTGGCTTTTGTCAATTGCAATCTAAGGAGCATCTCTCTCCCCATACATTGTATAGGGAGTCTAAGTCCCTAACTAAGGCTTTATGAATCACATTCAGTTCCTGTGATTTTCTAGGTGCCTAAAACTTAGGCCTTGTGACACTCAGCATCATGAAGCCTATGTTTCTTTGTGAATCTAAGTATAAGAGAATAGTAGTGAAAAATTATTTTCACCCACAAGTCTTCCAAATAAAATAGACACAGCATAATGCTGGTAGAGTTCCCATGGAATAAGAAACTGTCTTCATATGTTCTTGGTCCATCCCCAGATGAAAGGCTTCTACTCAGATGTTAGAAAACTCATGCAAGTTACTCCAGGTTTACACTCTTGCTTTCCACCCATCGCACACGCCACTCCACCCCCCAGCAATCCAATTATACTGGAAAATACCATGAATTGTTGAATTTTTAAAATGATAAATAACCATTTGGAATGTTTGGAATGCTGCCAATAAATGGCTACAAAAAATTCTCCCCTCTAAAGAAATGTAGTCAATCAGAATAAAAGAAGAGAAATGGATTGATTTACTGTCTCTATTAGATTAACAACTGAACTATCCAGGAAGCAGTGACTCTGAAAAAGACTTGGGGTCATGGTGAATAATCCAGCTGAACATGAGCTCCCAGTGCAATGTTATGGCTAAAAGGTCTAATGCGATCCTTGGATATATATAAACAGGAAAACCGAGTAAGAATAGGGAGATTACATTTCAGAGGTATTTGGCACTGTTGTGACCACTACTGGAATACTGTATCCAGGTCTGGTGTTCCCAGATTCTTAGGATCATTCTAGAATAAGTACTACTAGCTGGTTCTAAGCCTCTGGCTTCACTGTTTATTACAAACTTTGATTTATCTTTTGATTGGGAAAGGGTTAATATTGGTGGCTTCGAGGGGAAAAAGAGCAGAGTAATAACAGTAAACAAATGTATCTTTTTCAAGTGCTTGCTCATGTCGATTCCATTCTAGGTGTCTGCGCACCCACGTGCGCGGTCATCAGAGATTTTTGCTTAGCGGTATCTGTAGGGCCAGCTGTGGTGCCTCCTTGAGTGCCACGCTTGTGCGCTGGTATATCAGGCACCACTGGCCCTACGCCCTCTCGCTTCCTTCTTATCGCCCGTGGTGGTTAGTTAGAGCGCCTTTCCTTGCATTGCAAGGGCTAGAGGTTATGTCTCTTCTGACTTCGAGCCTTAGGGCCTTGTAAATAGATTTAGTAGTTAGTGTTAGGTAGTTAAGTGTAGTTAGAATTTGAGTCCCAACAGGGACTTTGCCCCAGGCAGGGCATGCCCCGTTCTCCAGGGTTTAAGCCCTGTGCAGACTGTAACAGACCTATGCCTGTAAGGGACCCCCACAGCAGCTGCCTCAAGTGCTTGGGGGAATCACATGTGAGGGACAAGTGTCATATTTGTAAAAGTTTTTGACCCAGGATTCAGAAAGAGTAGGATATTCATTTGCAGGCTCTCCTCATGGAGGCTGCCCTTGGCTTCTGAGCCATCCCGCCAAGACTTGCCTAGTATCTCGGCCTCAGTGTGCAGCGCATCCCCGGCACCACTCCCCATCGCCAGTGCCCAAAAAGAAGAAAAAGAAGCACGGTTCCCAGCACCGAGCAAGAAGGGCCGTGGGACATTGGGCAAAGGACCCAGTTCAGGCCACCCAGCCACTCTGGAGCCACGTACACGTGCTTCCCCGGTCGGAGCCCTTAGCGCCTTAAAGAATCCACCACTGACTCCCGGGAGTGGTAGGGGACCCAAACTCCTGGCGGCATCAACACCATCCCAAGCTCCCCCGGGGCCAAGAGAGCAGAGGCCTCTTCCCGCACCGCCAGTACCACATGTGCCGCAGGAAACGTCAAGGGCTTCCCACAAGGGCAAGCCAGCAGCTAAGACCCCTCAGGGGGCAGTAGAGCACTGCCAATCCCCCAAGAAAAGGCAGCGCTCTCCTCCACACCACAGATATCCACAGTTGCAGCCCAGATCCCCTGGGGTTCGCCCTTGATCACCGGCACCATGATTGCAGTCCCTGCTGTCTTGACACGGATTGCATAAGGGGAGGCACCAGTCTCCGTATTGCTGGCACTGTTCGCCCTCCCACCGGTTGTCCTCTTGGCGCAGCTCTCAGTCACCTGCCCCGGGGGAGTGCTCCCTGTCACGACTCCGGTCCCCCCAGGCCCGGCACCAGCCCCTTCGATACCGGCAACGATCCGCTCACTCCAGGCACTGGTCTCCGGCGGTGACAGTCAGCAGGCAGACTCAGGCAGCGACGGCCCCTCCGTGGTCACTGGAAGGGGATCACTCCAACACATAAGGGCAGTTCAGCTCCTCACCCAGACTCCACTAGCATGATTGGGCTCCTGTGGCCGCATCAACATCGACAGCACCACCTTGGCAGCACAGTCAGAGGCCAGCGCAGTGGCCTTATTGGAGCACATGGGGCATGCTGGTCATGGCAGTGCCACCTTCACACTGCTCGTCTGCCACGGCCTTGGAGCAATGGTTGGCGGCACCGATGGCACAGGGCTCTGTGCATGAGGCGCGCTCGGACGTCGTGGTAGAAGAGACTGCACCCACCCCTAAACCTCCCTCCCCTGTGGGGGACAATGCCCCAAGGCCTCCCGCACTGGTACAGTTGTTGTCTTCGTCCCTGGACAAGGTAGTCGCAGGACCCTCGAGGGCCAGCCCTTCTGATGACTTTAAAGAACACCAAGCCCTGCTTCAACAGGTGGCCGAGAACTTGGGCCTAGAGGTGGAGGAGATGGCCAAGCAGGCGGACACCTTGTTCAACATCCTCTCATCCTCTACCCTGATCCGTGTTGCATAACCAAGGCATGACTGGGTCTTCAAAATTTTCAAAGCCCTCCGGAAAACCCCCTCTTCCATCCCTCCCACCTCCGAAAGCACCGAAAAGAAGTACTTTGTCCTGGCCAACGGGTTTGAGTACATTTATACCCACTCACCTCTGGTCTCGCTTGTTGTCTCTGCAGCTAACGAAAAAGACAAGCAGGGGCACACCAGGTCAACTCCCAAAAATAAAGACTGAACCTTTTTTGGGAGAAAAATGTATTCCACTCCCAGCCTGCAATTCTGGGTGGTGAACCATCAGGTGGTCTTGGGCACGTACAATACCGCTGCGGTGTATTCCATCAACAGGCAGAGCAGTGCCAGGTCTTCAGCCCTTTGCCTTTGGGATTTTTGTGTGTGGCATGCCATTCTTCTGATAGCCGCGCACCTGCCTGGAACCAGGAATGTCCTGGCGGATCACCTCAGCAGGACTTTCTCCTCTCACCATGAGTGGGCACTTCATCCAGAGGTGGTCAGCATAATCTTCCAGAGGTGGTGGACTCTCCAGGTGGACTTGTTCACATCCAGGCAGAACAGAAAATGCCACATGTTCTGTTCAATTCAGGAAATGGACTGAGGCTCCCTTTCAGACGCCTTTCTTGTTCCATGGTCGGGGGCGCTGATGTATGCCTTCCCGCCAGTGCCACTGATTCGCAGAGTCCTTGTGAAGATCAGGCAAGACAGGGCGAAAGTTACCCTAATAGCCCCCGCATGGCCTCGCCAGCACTGGTTCGGCACATTGCTGAGCCTTTCGGTAGCCGCCCCGCTGCAGCTGCCCCTCTGGCCAGATCTGCTGTCGCAGATCTATGGCAGCCTTTTGCATCAGGACCTGGTAGCAGTGCACTTGACAGCTTGGCTACTGCATGGCTGAGCGCGGACGAACGGGCATGCTTGGCCCGTGTCCAGCAGGTCTTGTTGGGTAGCAGGAAACCCTCCACCAGAGCGACTTACCTGGCCAAATAGCAAAGATTCACATGCTGGGCCTCAGAATGGCGTATTCAGGCCGAGCAGGCCCCGCTACAGAAGATCCTGGATTATCTACTGCACCTCAGACTCCAAGGTTTGTCCCTGTCATTGACCAAGGTCCACCTGGCTGCTATCTCACCTTTTCCATCCTCTGTTCCAAGGCAGGTCAGTCTTCTCTCACGACATGATGGCACAGTTTTTGAAAGGTCTGGAGCATCTCTACCCACACGTCCGGGATCCCATCCCCCCCCGGGACCTGAATCTCAATGAGCTGTTGAGGCTCATTGGGTCTCCATTTGAGCATCTGACTTCTTGCTCTCTCCTGATACTATCCTGGAAGGTTTTATTCCTGGTCACGCTAATGTCGGCCCGCAGGGTGTCCGAGATCAGGGCGCTTACTTCAGAGCCGCCCTATACGGTCTTCTACAGGGATAAGGTCCAGCTGCGACTGCACCCAGCATTTCTGCCCGAGGTCATTCCCCAGTTTCATACTGGCCAGGACATATATTTTCCTGGCTTCTTTCCAAAGCCTCATGCGTCAGGTGAGGAGCACAGGCTACGCACCCTGGACGTCAGGAGGGCATTGGCCTTCTACATGTATAGAATAAGGTCGTGCCGTAAGTACACACAGTTGTTCATTGTGGTGGCAGACAGAATGAAAGGTTGTCCAATGTCTGCTCAGCGGATTTCGTCCTGGATCACGGCCTGCATACACTACTGCTATGAGCTGGCGAAAGTGCTTTCACCGGTCATTGTGACAGCACACTCGGCTAGAGCACAAGTGTCGTCAGCGGTCTTCCTGGCACAGGTACCAATCCAAGAGATCTGTAGAGCCGCTACCTGGTCGACTGTCCACACGTTCGTGCCTCATTATGTGCTTACCCGGCAAGCTCGAGACAACGCTGGCTTTGGCAGAGCAGTGCTGCAAGCTGCAAGACCGTGAACTCCAAGCCCACCTCCATTGATACTGCTTGTGAGTCACCTCGAATGGAATCAACATGAGCAAGCACTCGAAGAAGAAAAAACGGTTACCCACCTTTTCATAACTGTTCTTTGAGATGTTTTGCTCATGTCCATTTCAGTGCCTGCCCCCCTTGCCCCTCTGTGGGAGTTGTCAGTAAGAAGGAAATGAGAAGGGTGTAGGGCTGGTGGTGTCTGATATACAGATGCATAAGCATGGCACTCAAGGGGGCGCCACAATTGGCCCTATGGATACCATTAAGGCAAAAATCTCCGACAACCATGCATGTGGACACACACACATACCTTGAAAGGAATGGACATGAGCAAACCATCTCAAAGAACAACAGTTGCGAAAAATATGGGTAACTGTTTTTTTTTCTCCAGATATTTCTGGGCTCCTCCAGACTAGAAGAAGGGGGTTAAAAACCACACAAATAAAAGCTGTATATTGTGAGTGTTGCCTTTACTGGAACTGGCTGATATATTTAATTTTCCCTGCTATACTTAGTCTCATGAAAGATGCTAAAAGTTGGGTCTTACAATTGTGATGTGGTATCAAATTAAGGAAAATAAGATAATTGTTGATAAAAAGTTGAATGAGTCTGATGAGGATCAGTGACTGGATTCATCTTGAGTAAAATTTGAATTAAGTAACTTTTACTTATGTTTGGTCTATGGTTTGAAACTCTGTGTGATCTGGAAAAGTAATGTATTTGCATTTACTTACCAGGACATCAATATGAATTTAATGATGCTAGCTTTCTTGTTGAATAATCTGCTTCAATTTAGCTGGAACTTGACTGATATATAAAAATCAGTGTTGACCTAGTTTCCTACTGATCCTTTGTGTTGAAGTGTTGTGTACTGGGGAAGTAATACATTTGTGTTTATTATCATGTCAATAGGGGTCTAATTTTGTTGCTTTTTTGCTGAATAATCTAATAAATACAAAAAAGAAGTTGGGATTTAGCTTTGTCGTTATTTTAGTAATAAAACGTTGTGATCTGAAGAGTAACAAGCTTGTGTTCATTTACTGTCTCATTATTGGGTCCTGGTTTCATGCTACAGTCCTGTCTGGGACTGAATAAACATAGGGTCCCCAGTAGCAAATGCTGAGGTAGGATCAGGGCTTTAATCATGTGTATTTATGCAGGGGGGAGGGTGGTGTTCTAGTGAATAATCAGATCTAATTTAACTTGAATTCGATGGGTAAAATATGCAGTTTATACCTTGTTTTATAGTATGGGTCAGATTCCCTGAGCAAGCCACACTGGTCCTAGGGGAGAGGTGGGTGAACACAAAAGTGGCTTCAGCTGGTGCTGAAGACCCCTATCGACTTAATCCTGGGCATGATTTATTTTTGAGCAGCCTGGTGAGATAGAAAGGCCCTGGCCCTAGATGCTTTCTGCCAGGAATGTCTCCAGTGCCAGAGGCTGGAAATGGTGTTGTCAGAGCTGCTATAAGAACTCCATGCTACCCAGGGATTACACAGGGGGAATCCTCAGATGGATGAATCAACAGGCTTTAGAGATGGGTTGTGTTGCCATACCCCTGGTCAGGTAGAGGATCAGGCCCTATGTGTTGAATTCTTATTTGCTGTAATGAAATTCTCGTGCGTGATTAGCCACCTGATTTTTATCGAATGGATACTGAACCTACTTAGGGTGTCTTGAGGAGTTGGTGATGAGCTTATATTTATTGCATTGTCCATTATTGTCCTGACCTGATTATTATTTTATTGAAACCCTTTAAGTTATACCTATTGTGCCATACTGGGGCACAATCCAGACTAATGAGTAGCTGTGTTACCTCTGCCCTGTAACCTGTCATGCCCTTCACAACGCCTTGTTGCTGTAGTCTACAACCTGGACTGCTCACAAACAGCCTTCAGCATGTAAGTCACCCCCAGCTATGACTGTGTGTATTGCAGCCAGCCAGCCACACCTCGGCTCTTGCCAGCCTTGGTTATGCTGCAGAGTGACCCCAAGACACTCCCTGTCCCAGATCTTCCCCAGAAATGTATGTCCTGTACTGCCCAGCCCTTTCCTGGACAATACAAATGTATTAAGTGTGCTGTTCCTTTAAGGAAATTACAAAATACATCTTAAAAAGAAAAGGAGTACTTGTGGCACCTTAGAGACTAACAAATTTATTTGAGCATAAGCTTTCATGAGCTACAGCTCACTTCATCGGATACATTCAGTGGAAAATACAGTGGGGAGATTTATATACACAGAGAACATGAAACCATGGGTGTTACCGTACACACTGTAAGGAGAGTGATCACTTAAGATGAGCTAATACCAGCAGGAGAGCGGGGAGGTGGAGGGGGGAGAAAACCTTTTGTAGTGATAATCAAGGTGGGCCATTTCCAGCAGTTCACAAGAACGTCTGAGGAACAGTGGGGGGGGGGGAATAAACATGGGGAAATAGTTTTACTTTGTGTAATGACCCATCCACTCCCAGTCTCTATTCAAGCCTAAGTTAATTGTATCCAGTTTTCAAATTAATTCCAATTCAGCAGTCTCTCATTGGATTCTGTTTTTGAAGTTTTTTTGTTGAAGAATTGTCACTTTTAGGTCTGTAATCGAGTGACCAGAGAGATTGAAGTGTTCTCCGACTGGTTTTTGAATGTTGTAATTCTTGACGTCTGATTTGTGTCCATTTATTCTTTTACGTAGAGACTGTCCAATTTGACCAATGTACATGGCAGAGGGGCATTGCTGGCACATGGTGGCATATATCACATTGGTAGATGTGCAGGTGAATGCATCTGAATGCATCCGATGAAGTGATCTGTAGCTCACGAAAGCTTATGCTCAATAAATTTGTTAATCTCTAAGGTGCCACAAGTACTCCTTTTCTTTTTGCGAATACAGACTAACACGGCTGCTACTCTGAAACCTGTCAAAATACATCGTATTATTTTAAATAGTTATCCAGACACTTCAACTTAAACACACTGGATTAGGTAAAATAATAAAACAAGTTTATGAACTGCACAGAGATAGTACAAGTAATGAGGCATAAAAGTCAGAAACGGTTACAAGAAAAATCAAGATAAAATGCTTATTGGTGCCTAACTTAACAAACGATATTAGATTCAAAACAAAGATTTCCTATCATATGCTTTCAATTGTCTCAGGGTCGGTCTACACTTAAAACGCTGCATCAGCACAACTGACCCTATGCAACTGTGCCATTGTAGCACTTAAGTGAAGGTACTCCTACACTGACAGGAGAGCCTCTCCCATTGGTGTAGCTAATCCACCTCTGTGAGAAGCTCTCTCATCAACATGGCACTGTCCACATGGCGGGGGGGGGGGGTTAGGTTGTTATAACTATGTTGCTCAGAGGGGTAGATTTTTCATACTCCTGAGTGATGTAGTCATACTGATATAGGTCTGTTGTGTAGACCTGGCCTCACTGACCAAACTCTTTCAGTTAGGACCCCTCCCCCAGAGTCCGATGGCTGCTTCCTTTTTCTTTTTGGATGCAGAGAATGTGATGGGCAAGGAGAGAAAGAGGGATGTCTTGCAATGTCTGCCCCCTCTTATAGTCCTTTCCCCCCTTTGAGAAGCATTTCCAGCTGGGAGCAAGGTGACAGGCAGTCTGTGCAGAAGGAAACTCCATGTTGTTTCTTTGCTAAGATATAGATTTTTGCCCCAGCCCCTTTTCCTGCCAAAGAATGGCCCTTTAGCAGGTAATGGTCCATCAGCCTTGTTTACCCCTCTGCAGATGCACTGCTGTAAGATCTCCTGTGTAGCCGCTCTATGCCTGCAGGAGACGAGAAGTTGTTGAGACCAGGAACTTAGCAAGATTTAAAAACAGATTGGACCCTTATGTGAATATCGAGAGTTATCATAATGAATTTTGGGAGGGATCTTTAACCTCATGCTTCAGGGCTTAAGCCAGTCTCTAACTACTGGAGATCAGGATGACAACTAATGTTGGGGATAGATCACTAAGGGTTTCTTATACCTTTATCTGAAGCCTCTGGAGAGACACTAATGAACTATGTGGACTGATCCAGTGTGGTAATTCCTGTGTTCCCATCCTACCTTCCTATATCCTGACTTATTGCCATATTTTCCCATACAAAGCCATGCCTCAGATTGTCTCATAAAGGGCATGGGCTGGCAGCTATGTCCATGCATTTTCTCCTTCCTTCCCTGGTACTTGGAGGAGAGATTACTATCAAAGAGCCATTTCTTCTATATCTATGGAGGTGGAAAGAGGTCATTTTTGTTTTTGTAAAAAAAAAAAAATACCCCTAATATTTTAACACCTTGGGCTTGATTATCAGTGAGACCTCAACTTAGCCTCCAGTTGTGACTGTGCAAGCTTGCACGTATATATACAAGTGCGCGCATTTTGACTGCACTCTTTCCTGTGCACTTGCAAAGGCAGAATGTTAATACACCAAAAGTGCATGTGCAGGTATTTGAAAATGGAATCTAGTCTCTGAAAATTAGGATCGAGCCTTTCTCTATTGTGCTGTATTGAAATATACTGTAAATATGTGGAACACTAGAAAGCAGTCTCATTTTTATGTATTATAAGCTAATAAGTACAACAAGGAGTCCAGTGGCACCTTAAAGACTAACAGATTTATTTGACCATAAGCTTTCGTGGGTAAAAACCCCACTAAACTGTAAGATTACCCATGAAAGCTTATGCTCAAATAAATCTGTTAGTCTTTAAGGTGCCACCAGACTCCTTGTTGTTTTTGTAGATACAGACTAACTCGGCTACCCCCTGATACCTGAAGCTAATAAGTAGAAATCTAGGTCACTTCTTGAAAGCCAGCCTGCTGGAAAGATATTTGCTTTGTTAGAAAGTGTAGATTTCTCTCTCTCTCTCTCTCTCTCTCTCTCTCGCTCTCTCTGTGTATATATATATATATATATATATATATATATATATATATATGTCTAGAATTACACGGAGATGGTGGTGGAGGTTAGCAGATACTTCAGGGTCTGTTCTCTTCATCAGCTGAGCTGTATCTGCTACCTTAGTCATTGAAAAAGTAAAGAGCTCGGTTTTTAATTTACCAATAAAGATTTTATTTTGACAGTACAGTTTTTCAAGAATTGATTTGTTTTGTTTAATTCTGAAAAATAATGTGATTCTTAAATATATCCAGTTTTAATAAGCTTGTTCCTTCATTATTTCAGACAAGCTTGACTTGCAAATAGCTCAAAGCACTCTAAATGTCATTTGTTTTAATTAAACAATAGAGTTTTTTTTTTTTACACCCTGATCCAATTTTCTCTTTTGCTTGATCTAAGGCCTTGTCAACACTGGATTTTTTTGCACTGGGATATCTACATCTACCCCTTGTGTAGAAGACACAGATTGTTATAGAGTCCAACAGTTCAGCAGATTGCTTCTAACCATGATTGAGAACATTCTCATAACACTTTCTCTTGAAGTGCTTATAACTATCTATAAAACCAATGAATCATGTCTGTAACATGCTTAAAAATCTATTAATCGTGTATTAACCCTTAATAAGTATGTATGTGCCATATAATATAAAGTGTGACCAAAAGGTACTAGCAATGGTGCAGCTCACTCCAGGTTCACACCAAGTTAAGCCACACTAGTGCAAATTTCAGGTTTAGAGTAGCAGCCGTGTTAGTCTGTATTCGCAAAAAGAAAAGGAGTACTTGTGGCACCTTAGAGACTAACCAATTTATTTGAGTATAAGCTTTCGTGAGCTATGGCTCACTTCATCGGATGCATACTCTGGAAAGTATAGAAGATCTTTTTATACACACAAAGCATGAAAAAATGGGTGTTTACCACTACAAAAGGTTTTCTCTCCCCCCACCCCACTCTCCTGCTGGTAATAGCTTATCTAAAGTGATCACTCTCCTTACAATGTGTATGATGATCAAGTTGGGCCATTTCCAGCACAAATCCAGGGTTTCTCCCCCCCACCCACCCCCCCACAGACCCACTCTCCTGTTGGTAATAGCTTATCTAAAGCACTGTAGTGTAATGTCCAGGAAGTGGATCTCTTGTGTGGACTGGACCAGGCTGAGGTTGATGGTGGGATGGAAATTGTTGAAATCATGGTGGAATTCCTCAAGGGCTTCTTTTCCATGGGTCCAGATGATGAAGATGTCATCAAATATTCATGCAGGTGATAGATTTCCACTCCATACGGCTAAATGCAGTGCCTTGCATAATGACAGGTTTCAGATGATGAAGATGACATCTTCATCATCTGGACCCATGGAAAAGAAGCCCTTGAGGAATTCCACCATGATTTCAACAATTTCCATCCCACCATCAACCTCAGCCTGGTCCAGTCCACACAAGAGATCCACTTCCTGGACACTACAGTGCTAATAAACAATGGTCACATCAACACCACCCTATACCGGAAACCTACTGACCGCTATTCCTACCTACATGCCTCCAGCTTTCACCCTGACCACACCACACGATCCATTGTCTACAGCCAAGCTCTGCGGTACAACCGCATTTGCTCCAACCCCTCAGACAGAGACAAACACCTACCAGATCTCTATCAAGCATTCTTACAACTACAATACCCACCTTCGGAAGTGAAGAAACAGATTGATAGAGCCAGAAGAGTTACCAGAAGTCACCTACTACAGGACAGGCCTAACAAAGAAAATAACAGAATGCCATTAGCCATCACCTTCAGCCCCCAACTAAAACCCCTCCAACGCATTATTAAGGATCTACAACCTATCCTGAAGGATGACCCAACACTCTCACAAATCTTGGGAGACAGGCCGGTCCTTGCCTACAGACAGCCCCCCAACCTGAAGCAAATACTCACCAGCAACCACATACCACACAACAGAACCACTTACCCAGGAACCTATCCTTGCAACAAAGCCCGTTGCCAACTGTGCACACATATTTATTCAGGGGACACCATCACAGGGCCTAATAACATCAGCCACACTATCAGAGGCTCGTTCACCTGCACAATGTGATCTATGCCATCATGTGCCAGCAATGCCCCTCTGCCATGTACATTGGTCAAACTGGACAGTCTCTACGTAAAAGAATAAATGGACACAAATCAGATGTCAAGAATTATAACATTCATAAACCAGTCGGAGAACACTTCAATCTCTCTGGTCACGCGATTACAGACATGAAAGTTGCGATATTACAACAAAAAAACTTCAAAACCAGACTCCAGTGAGAGACTGTTGAATTGGAATTCATTTGCAAATTGAATACAATTAACTTAGGCTTGAATAGAGACTGGGAGTGGCTAAGTCTTTATGCAAGGTAACCTATCTCCCCTTGTTTTTTCCTACCCCCCCCCCCGGTTCCTCAGACATTCCTGTTAAACCCTGGATTTGTGCTGGAAATGGCCCAACTTGATCATCATACACATTGTAAGGAGAGTGATCACTTTAGATAAGCTATTACCAGCAGGAGAGCGGGGTGGGAGAAGAGAAAACGTTTTGTAGTGGTAAACACCCATTTTTTCATGCTTTGTGTGTATAAAAAGATCTTCTATACTTTCCACAGTATGCATCCAATGAAGTGAGCTGTAGCTCACGAAAGCTTATGCTCAAATAAATTGGTTAGTCACTAGTGCAAATAGCTTTTTACCCAGGAGCAGAACATACCACTGAAGGTTTGCAGCTATATTGGGGTAGCTGTCCCAATCATAGGCACTGACTCCAGGGGTGCTCCGGGGCTGGAGCACCCATGGAAAAAAAATAGTGGATGCTCAGCACCCATCTCTTACAGCTGTTTGGTGGCACGTCAATTAGCTGATTGGGGGTGCCGCCAAAGAGCTGATCGGGGGCACCGCCAAACAGCTGATGGGGGGCTCAGGAAGGGATTGGGGGAGGGCAGAGAGTGGCGAGTGGGCGGGGGGCTCAGGGAGGGGGTGTATTGGGGATGGGAAGAGGCAGAGCGAAGGCAGGGCCTTGCGGAAGCGGCGGAGTGGGGCAGGGCCCCAGGATGGAGTGGGAGTTGGAGCACCCCTGGGCAAAAGTAAAAGTCAGCACCCATGGTCCCAATCCACCTCCCCAACACACAAATACATAGTCAAGCGCTACGTGATTTCAAGAATCTAAATATATTTGTGATACTGCTTTTGCCAGATAAATTGTTCTGAATCTAAGTGAACATCTTAAAAATCTGAATTTGTTTAATACATGCTTTCTCCTTCTCTTTAAAATCCTTATTATATCCCCCTCTACACATCTTTTTACAAATTAATAAGTTATTTTTCTCTTTCCCGTTTTTGTTGACATTTTTTCTGATCCTAATTTTTTTTTTAGACTACATCTGTCTGTCCACTGGTATTTTGGATTCTGTTCGTACGCTCTGTAAAGGGTTACGTAAGGATTTAAATGGAAGGGATTTGTAAATAATACGGAAATATCATTTGCATACTGGTGCTGTTCATTGTGTTTATCACTGTGTTCTAAATCCCCTAACTGGAGTTGCAGTGAGGAGGGTATGCAGACAGGAAAAGAGGTGTGGCTTATATAAATAGGGGCAAAAGTAGTGTAGAGGGAAACTAACCCAAATGTCCAAATTAAAGCATCTTTGCCACCCATTTTCACCCTCGTATGTGAATATGTTTGGACTGATACAGTATCTACACTAGCTCAGATATGCCAGGTTACACTGCAACCCTGCTCTCGCAACAGCCATTATGAAAGCATGATATAGGGTAATAATTTTTTCTCACAATAAGGTGGAAACTAAAGCTGATTAGGAAATGATTTTTGTCTTCCACAAAGAAAAAGGTTAATGAAATGTTCATTGTTTAGTTTTCATTATTATTTTTCTTTGTAGGCTTGGTTTTTGAAGGTGCTGTTGAGATGCTGAAAAACCAAATCCAAAAATAATTGGTTTAAAACCTATTTTTGTTTCGTTGCCAAAAAAATACTAGTTTTTTATTTTAAGTTTTTCAATGAACATTTGAAAATTTTTGACAAAAACTGACATTTTTCCATGAACATTTTTTTAATATGGAGACATGCCTATCTCATAGAGCTGGAACGGACCTTTTAAGGTTGAGTCCAGTCCCCTGCCTTCACAGCAGGACCAAGTACTGTCCCTTATTTTTGCCCCAGATCCCTAAATGGCCCCCTCAAGAATTGAACTCACAACCCTGGGTTTAGCAGGCCAATGCTCAAACCACTGAGCTATCCCTCCCCCACCAAAAAATTTCAATTTTACTTAAAAAACCCACCCTCTTTTTCTGGGAATGGGGATGAGGGAAATTGACAACATTTTTAACCAGTTCTATCAGCAACACACATGGCCAGCAGTGATTATTCAGTTCCTTCCTCTCCCTCCCCTTTCCTATTGCTGCAAGGATGCCGGGTGTCTACTGTGGTTGCCCAGTGTCATCGTCCTATATCCTCTGGCTGCATAAACTCACATATGCATCTTTCTGCAGCCCTCAGAGTGACACTCTCCTTGTATGGCTGCATGACATTTGCCACAGTGGAAGGGTACCTTAACTCTATCTTCACTGTGTGGGTACATTAACCAAATCAGGTCCCAGCCAGCCAGACTGCCTCTGGTGTATTATACTGCCAGTGAGCACCACACATGCTATGTGGTTGAGAGCGTCTGCCACAGCAATAAAGGAGCTCCTGTCGGAATAGGTAAGTATTATTGTTTCAAATTGAGAGTAGACCCTGAGTAAAGCCAAATGATAAAACTTGTATTGGGGATGCATGTCAGCTCATTAGAGTTAGAAATGAATTTGAATTTTTTATCTTCTCAGATGCATTTTGACATTTTTCATGTTATTACAAGAGAATGTTAAAGTGATAAATTTAAGCTCTAATTTTTGCAGGCATGTATTTCCTTATGCATTATTATCGTCATCACACTTGCCTTTTAAACTTCCATGCATTAGTCATAAGTACTTTTCATATTCTTTACCCTGAACATCTGTCTGTATGTATCCTCAAATTAACAATGCAAAGTGTCTCTTGTAATCCAAAGCTGCTTCGTTATTTATTGTACTAGTGGATAAACCTGTTAGTTTAATTGTTTGCACTGTAGTATATTTAAATATTCTCTCCTTTCAGCTAGTCTAAAAGAAGAGCATTCCTGAAACACGTACAGCCTCTGTATGTGGTTTTAATGGTTAATTGGGCAATTGTTCCACTTTAAGGTTAAGAGCAGTGTGGCAATGGTATGGAGCCTGGCTACAGTACTTTAGTCATGATCTGTTATCACGGATGATTGTTGGTTTTATACAACCTTAGTAGAGATGAAGGTCATTGACTCCATCAAACCAGAAGAATAAGTTGTAGTCTGGAAATGCTACATTTATTCACTCTATAGCAAATATTACCCTGTTGCGCCTAAAAAACAATACATTTTGTATTGTGCATTATTTACAGGATAACTAAATTCCAAGTACACTATTAATGACAGTGCAGCCCACTGAAACAAGCACTTTCTAAGGGACAAGTTTTGTTTCCAATACACAGCTGAAGCAACCAGGCAGTGCACTCAGAACATCTTTCCTTCACATCTGCCATGCAGATCTTCTCTCTCCAAGCCAAAGAGTGGCAGCAGAGCTTCCCAGTAACTACTGTTGCAGCTTCAGGGCTGCACTATCCCTTGCAACCATCTTGCCTCCTTTGGCAGGGTCCCCAAATTAACAACCAAACACCTCGGCAGAGAACACCCACTGAGCTGTGCTCTGCAGTATAGGGGGTTGGAGAGCTAAGGAAGAACCTTTCATGCAGACAACAGGAAACGTGCCTCTCTCAGACTCTGGAATCAGTTTTGGGGGATGGGCAAGGTTCTGGATTTTCCCCAAGGAGAACAGATTTGTTAATGTATTTTCTGTAGCATGCGAACACACAGGGGGCCAGATTCTTCTGCTGCATATCATCACTGCATAGCAGTTACATTTTAAAACATCACTTTGGAGATTGATCCGTTTTGTCATGATGTAGTAAGGTGAATGTTCATTTGTGTCTTCTGCAAACCTGTGGTGCATTTTTCATCTCTCCATCATTTTTTTTTTTTAGAATAACGTTATTAAAAGATGGAGGCCTAAGACTAGCTAATGTGACTAAATTAGATGCTGGAAGTTACTCTTGCCTGGCAGAGAATCAGTTTGGAACAGCTAGTAGAACAACAAGCTTAATAGTAACAGGTATGTTTGGGTTTTTTAATAAGATTATTGGAAATGGCTGTAAATTGCAATAAATCCAGCAAGTAGAATCTACAAGAAGCATAGGAGTTCAAAGTTTGGGCTCTAGTTGGTTTATTGTGTGTGACTGGAGGTAAAAGGTCTGAGGAGTTGTATGTTTAAAAATAGTTAAATAAAAAGAGATCAGTTCTGGTTCTTTTTTAAATTTAGAGGGGAAATCTCTCATCTATATTGTGAAATACTTCCTAGACCAGGGCAGTAAGGAGTAAGGTCATCTGGATACTACTTCTGGCTTGCACACTGACTCATTGTATAATCTAGGGCAAAAAATTAAACCATGCTTCCTCAGTTTGGCTATCTGTAAAATGGGTTTATTTTTACTTTCAGTTCCAACCTGTTTTGAGAGTTAACTGATGTTTGTAAAGCACTTTGAGATTGACAGAGATTAATCACTAAAATTACCACATTCTGTACTTGCTTGACATGTAGATCTTCCACTAATGATACAAAAAGCATGCAAGAAAATCCAACAGAAATCCACAGTATGGATCAGAGAGGAAGATTTTTCCTTTAATTATTAGCAGTATTAGATTTTCTATAGAACTGTACTTTTTTGTGTGCATTGCAATTTGTTGAGCACGACAAACTATGCAGCAGGTCACATTCTACTCTAAGCCACAAGGAACTCCTGTTGAGGTTAATAAGCTCTCACAATACTTCAGGAACAGAATTCAATCAATAATATTTACAATATAGAATTTGACTAACCTAAAGTGACTGCCACTGGTCAAGTGCATCTTATAGAAATGAATGTTTAAAGAAAGCTCTGTAACACAGAAAGTTGAGATAGCTGCTGAGATGGCTAAAATGACTATTTCTGCTCTCCACAGAGCCAACAAGGATAACTCTGGCACCTTCAAACATGGATGTTACTGTTGGAGAAAGTGTAATCTTGCCATGCCAAGTTCAGCACGATCCATTGCTAGACATTAGCTTTGCATGGTATTTTAATGGAACGCTCACCGATTTCAAAAGAGATGCTTCTCATTTTGAGAAAGTAGGTGGGGTAAGTTGTGAACATTTGTTTCTCTGATTATAGGTGCATGGATCTTAAAGACAAGGTTGACTTAAAAGAGCAAAAATGTTGCACGTTTTGTGACTTCGGTTTTGTTTTTGTTTTGTTTTTTTAATTTAACATGGTAACCAAAGTACAGCCAGGTCTTCTCTTCTTACAGTACATCTACGCTACAGCTGGGAGTATGCTTCCCACCTTGGGAAGATACATGCTAGCTCTGCTTAAGCCAACACACTAAAAAGAGCAATGTAGCTAGGGGTAGCCCAGTTGCCAACTCAAGCTTGCCAGCTGAGAACAAACCCATCTGGACTCCTTGGACACATACTTGGTTGGCTAGTCTGAGTCCCCACCTGTGCTGCCCCCAGCTACACTGCTATTTTTAGCATCCTAGCTTGAGCAGAGCGAATGTGTCCGTCTACCCCAGTTGGGAAGCCCACTCCCAGCTGCAGGGTAGACATACCCTTAGTATTGTAGAATTGCCTTCCCCAAAGGAGATCAGTTGTTCAGAATTATAGGCACAGAGCTGTATTCCATAATACATAATAATTACATATTCCATAATACAGATATTAGATACCTGAAGCCCAATAATACAAAAGAATTAAAAATTTAAGAAAGTTATTTACAGTCCACAACCACAATATCTCTTTGAACCATAGGTGAGGATCCAGATAAATTGAAAACAAGTTGTTTGCTGCCAAGCAGAAATCTGTTTAAATAGGTACTTCATGAGACGTATCCCATGTTATTTGCAGTGTTTGCATTCCTCAGTGGTGCACAACTTGGATGTTTTAGTCTTTGCTACAGTCAACCACCAATTGACTTAACCATCAAATATATTTTTCCAAACAATGTCAGTTTGATTCATGACTGTAATTACTGAAGTCTCCATTAATAAGCATCAAAGAGGGCTCCTTTTATTCTGACCTTATGCAGTCCACCTAAGAGAGAGCAATATCAGAGTTAGATGTGTCAACTATGCAGTTCTACAGAGCAAGATTGGTAAGAAGTTTGTTTGAACCTTGTGTCGAGTTTGTCTGTGTAGATTTGTACCACCTCAAATTTCACCCTGAGGTTTGGGTTTAAACCCACACAAAGTTTTAACATAACTGTTACAAGAGAGCTCTATACCTGTATATATGTGAATAATGAAGGTGCTAGTAGAGAGAGACTCAAGAATGTGTAGCAGAGTTCCTGCATTTTGTAGGACCGATAAATTTGCTGTGCCCTGCAAATGGCTTCCCCTGTGTAGCTCTACATCAGCTCTTAATAAAAATTGCTGAGTGTCACCTGGTTTTGCATCCAGACACTATGCAAGGGCATTATATAGTGTCAAAGGAAAATTCATAAATGGGCTTAAGATGATTGGAAGGTTTGTGTAAGCCTTTGATAAATCTGAAAGGTGTTTCCAATTCGTAACTGTAAAATCATCATCAAGCTTCATATCCCCAAAAGAACTAAACGAGGATTTAAACATCTCTCCACCCCAGGCAAAGGCAACAGTTATCAGCTTGAGCTCCCTTCAAGACTAAAGCTGGAATGTGCAAATTACTGCCCCAGTAACTCGTATAGGGGAGGACCATATTCCCTCAACAGTACAGACTAAAGCATGGCATAAATCCAGGATGATCTTTCCAAAGCTATGTCTGTGCTGGGACATGTTATAAACATAGCAGGCAGTATAAGACCCCATGGCATCTGCATATTTTAGCCTAATTTGAAATAATTTATTTGAATGATACAAATACGTAAATAAGAAAATAGATTAAAAGTTTGAGGCCAGATCCTCAGCTGGTGTAAATTGGTATAGCTTCATTGCAGTCAATGGTGCTATACTGATTTACACCAGCTGAGGATCTGGCCCATGTAAGCTGTTTCTAAGGACTCAGTGCAGTTAATTGATCTCTCACGTTCTCCAGTGCTCCTCCTGATGTATGGTTCTGCAGCACTCTGTGCTCTGGGCTGTATCACAAAAGCCACAGTCTGGGCTTCTAACTGAGACATTTGGCTCTTGTAAAATACGTGTCTATATTTTCAGACACTCGCTGAATTGTGTCAGTCTCTGAACGTCATGCTTTCTGTCTTGTTAGCAAAGTGGTTGGTTGATTACAGTGAATGAGCAAACTTGGCTTCCTAAAATTTTAAGCTTCCAGACTCTACGAAACAAAAGAGGATTGCTTCATATTTGGATGAGTTCTATATAAAATCAGTTGTTTTGTTTAGTTTTTAGTCACACACGAGAAAAGTTCCAGGTTTTCCCTTTCACTGCTTGAAGCTTACTTTTCGTTTTTGTTATAATAAAGTAGTTCAACTAGGGGTCTCCCACATCCCTGGTAAGTCTCCTAGACACTCGGCTAAAAATTATGAGCGAGCTCGCTCTCTTTCTCCTCCACCCCCAGCTTCTTACAAAAATGGCACTAGTACCTAATGCCAAGAGAGGGTTTCCAGCTGAGAATCCCAAGCAGAGGGAGGCACCGTACCTGAGAAGGGCAGGGCTTAGGAAACACCCTTTGCCTTGACATCTCCCATTGGCTATTTTCGGTGGGGAGCTGCCTAGCGTGCTGGCTTTTGTGAATCCCATTCTGAGGCACCTTTATCTCCCCATTCATTGTATAGAGAGCGTAGAAGCCTTACTCAAGTTTGTGAATCCCGGTGATATTCTAGGTGCCCAAGGCAGAGGGGTCATGTCCACTAGTAAATATTTTTATAATAAATGCTATTTAGGACAATGCAATGCATTTAAAAGGTTGTTGTTTTTTTTAAATGCTCTTTGGCATTATCCATTTAATCCAAGCATAAAAGGTAAAGTTTGCCATAACTGCCAAAGCCAGGTGGTTGTAGACAGCCTCAGCAGGTAACACTGGCTTCTCGGTAGGTTTATTAAAGTTCTGTTTCCTACAGCTCTGCCTTCTTGCTGATGAAACCAATGATCAGTTAGGTGTCCGACTCCCACTGAAAGTTAATGGAATTTAGGTGCCGAACTACCCTTCTGTGCCTTTGAAAATTTTCTCAAAAGGCATAGCATTTAATCAGTGGACATAAAAGAGGATCCATATACAGATTGGCACTTGATTAAATGCAAGTGCATGCGAGAGAAGTTAGGTTTCTTTTGGAGTGCAAAGAGACCTTTGTAGATCTTATAATTTTTTATAAAAAAAATTCTGGAAATTTGGGCTGACCATCTGTCACGTCACAATTTGAATCCTCTGATTTCATAGTCTGTTACCTTGCCGTATTGCTGCATAGTTATTATTTATTTACTAAGTTTCAAATAAAATACCTAACCAGGCTCTACATAAACACATTAAAATTACAAGGGAAAGGTTAAATATTGTTGATAAAAGAAGTTATTCCAATATACGGGACTTCAGTGGTAGATATGAACTGACTGGAAAACTGATTTTTTTTTCCAGTGAAAATTTCAACCTTTCGTCAAAAAAGATAAATCAAGAACCCAAAGTTTTTTATCAAAACCAGCTGAAAAGTTTTTGGTTTTCAGGAAAAGGTCAAAATTTTCAGTGGAAGGCAACTTTCTTTAAAATTTTTCACTGTGTTGAACATCCAATTTTCCATCAAAAAGCAGTTTTGATGGAAAATTTTCAGTCAGCCCTATTCAGCACCTCTCAAGACTCATCCCAGTGATTCTTCATTGGCTAACTCATAACTCTAAAATATATAGCTTTTTACTGGAATATTTGCCATAAGGAAGCAACAGTTGAGGGTATGTATAGGAAACAGGAGCCTTGTCATTAATGTTTGGACAAGGTAGGGTACTGGTGCTCTGCTACCTGGAGACTACAGAAGTTAATCCACAAGAAAAACTAAATTACCTCAGGCACCCAATCCAGCTCCCACTCAATTTAATAGAAAGACTTCAGAGGGAGTTGGATAGGGCCCTTAGTGAGCAAATGAGTCAGTATACTGATTTATAAAGCATCTAATGGCTTATTCATACACTTGAAGTTCATATTCCCCAATAATAATAGGGGATTTCAGCTATCCCCATAATGACTGGGAACACGTCACCTCAGAATGGTATGCAGAGATAAAATTTCTATACAACATTAATGACTGCCTCTTGGAGCAGCTAATCCTGGAGAGGCAATTTTTGATTTAATCCTAAATGGCACACAGGATATGGTCTAGCTGAACTGCTCAGTAATAGGGGCCATAATGGAACGAAATTTAACATCCTTGTAGGGGGTAAAATACCAAGCAAACCCACTCTGGTAGCATTTAACTTCAGAAAGGGGCGGTGACAGAAAAACAAGGAGGCTAGTTAAATGGAAATTAAACGGAGCAGTCATAGGAGTGAAAATGCCTGCAAGCTACATGGAAAGTTTTTTAAAACACCATAATAGAGGCTCCAACTCTATGCATAACTCAAATTAAAAAAAGTAAGCTTTCCAGAAAAATACCACCATGGCTTAACAGAGGCAGTTTCAGACAAAAAGATGCCTTTTAAAAATTGGAAGTCAGATCCTACTGAGGAAAATAGAAAGGAACATAAAGTCTGGTAAGTCAAGTGTAAAAGGGATAATTAGTCAGGCCAAAAAAAAATTGTAAGAGCAACTAGCAAAAGACACAAATAGCCATTTTTTTTAAAATCCATTAAAAGCAGGAAGCATGCCAAACAATTAGTGGGGCTGCTGGACAATCAAGGTGATCAAGGTGCTAAAGGAGAACTCAAGGAGGACAAGGCCTTTGTGGAGAAGCTAAATGAATTCAGTGCAGAGGATGTGAGGGAGATTCCCACACCTGAGCTATTTTTTTTAGGTGACAAATCTAAGGAACTGGCCCAGATTGAGGTGTCAGTAGAGGAGGTTTTGGAACAAAAAGATAAATCAAACAGTAATAAGTCACCAGGACCAGATGGTATTCATCCAACAGTTCTGAAGGAACTCAGATATGAAATTGCAGAACTACTAACTGTGGTATGTAAACTATCACTGAAATCAGCCTCTGTATCAGATGACTGGAGGAGAGCTAATGTAACGCCGAGGTTTAAAAAGGCCTCCAAAGGCAATCCTGGCAATTAAAGCCACTAAGCTTAACTTCAGTACCAGGCAACTTGATTGAAAGTGTAGTAAAGAACAGAATTATCAGACACATGAACACAATATGTTGGGGAAGAGTCAATATGGCTTTTGCGAAAAGAAATTATGCCTCACCAGTTAGCTAGAATTCTTTCAGGGGGCCAACAAACATATGGACTATGTTGATCCAGTGGATATGGTGTACTTGGACTTTCACCAAAGGCTCATAAGCAAAGTAGGCTGTCCTGGGATAAGAGGGAAGGTCCTCTTATGGATCAGGAACTGGTTAAAAGACAGGAAATAAAGGGTAGGAATAAATGGTCAGTTTTGAGAATAGAGGTGTCCTCCAGGTATCTGTACTGGGACCAGTGATGTTCAGTATGTTCATATATGATCTGGAAAAAGAGGTAAACAGTGAGATGGCAAAGTTTTTTTCAGATGATACAAAACTACTCAAGATAGTTATGGCCAAAGTTGCGTGTGAAGTTACAAAGGGATCTCTCACAACTGAGTGACTGGGAAACAAAATGGCAGATGAAATTCAATGTTGTTAAAAGCAAAGTAATGCACACTGGAAAACATAAGCCCAGCTAAACATGCAGAATGATGGGGTGTAAATTAGCTGTTACTACTCATTGTGGATAGTTCTCTGAAAACATCTGTTCAATGTGCAGCAGAAGTCAAAAAAGCTAACAGAATGTTAGGCACCATTAGGAAAGGTTTAGAGAATAAGACAGTAAATATCATAATGCTACCATATAAATCCATGGTACACCAACATCTTGAATATTGCATGCAGTTCTGGTCACCCATCTCAAAAAAAGATACGTTAGTACTGAAAAAGTACAGAGAAGTGCAACAAAATGATATAGGGTATAGAACACCTTCTGTGTGAGGACAGATTTAAAAAACTTGGATTCTTCAGTTTAGAAAAGATATGACTTAAGGGGGATCTGATAGAGATCTATAAAACCATAAATGGTGTAGAGAAAGTGAATAAGGAAGTATTATTTACTCCTTTATTATTTACAAGAACCAAGGGTCACCCAAGGAAGTTAATAGGCAGTAGGCTTAAATCAAACATAAGGAAGCACTTCTTCACACAACACACAGTTAACCTGTGGATCTCATTGCTGGGGATGTTGTGAAGGCCAAAATTATAACTGGATTCAAAAAAGTATTAGATAAGTTCATGGAGGATAGGTCCATCAGTGGCTGTTAGCCAAGATGGTCAGGGATGCAACCCCATGGTCTGGGTGTCCGTAACCTCTGACTACCAGAATCTGGGTCTGGATCATAGGGGAATGATCACTCAAAAAGTTGCCCTGTTCTGTTCATTCCCTCTGAAGCATCTGGCGCCAACCACTGTTGGAAGAAAGGATATTGGGCTAGATGGACATTGGCCTGACCCCGTGTGGCTATTCGTATGTTCTTATTCACTGTATGAAAAAATAGCTAGAGATCCCAATTTTGGTGGTGGCTGGCAGTGACTGCAGCAAATGCAAAGTAACTTTTCAACTGATGTCTTCTCTTTGAGATGAGCAATGATGTAATAATGTAGTGGGAGTTCCTGGAACATTCTTGAGGGAAGTGGCATGCCTTCAATCTTTGACATATAGCAGCGCTTGGAAATGTTATGGTAGCACCTGTTATGCAACATACAGCTCTTCCATATGGACCTCAAAAATACCAGTATATAACATTGTTATACATCTCTTTTCTGTTAGACAGATGAGTCATAGCAGCAGCACGGCGAATCAAGCCGTTTTTGAAACTGTGAACAGATTGCCTGTAAACTGCGTCAGATATCACCTGTTCAGACAATCCAGCAGCAGTTGAAATTGTCTTTCAGCCAGCAAAATGAAATGCAAGGATGGATTTAGTTTTTTATGTTCTCAGTCCAATTCCATCCATGAGCAGTAAGCACACGTTCACAGTTGCAGACATACACAGAGCAAAGCTGCAGCATGGATTTCCTTTTAACCCTGACCATGCTGGTTCACTCCATACTGGCCTTATCTTATAATTTCTGTAGAGCACAATGCCATTACAGGTGCTTGTATAGTATGGGCTGCCAATTTGTGTTCCGTAGGTTAGGGTAGTGTGCAGCAGGGAAGGTGACTTTCCTGTCACCTTAACTTGTCCACGCTAGCAAAGATTTAATTGTACTGGCCAGAGATGCCAATGAAACTTACTCTGTTGCAAACTCTCTAAGGATCAATGACAGTAGAAAGCACCAACTATGTTGCAGCAATATTGGCCCAGTATTTTCAAGATATCCCAGAATCATTTATGTGAAATTTCAGGACTTTGATAGCAACCTATTATTTGGGATGTAATGCATGGAAAATATTGGAACTTATTCTACAGCACTCTATTGTTTACCGCAACTAAAAAGAGGATTTGGTTTAGCCCATTCTAACTGTCATCCAGGGAGCAGTCAGACTTTTATTTAAAGTAAAATTATTCTATTTGACAATCCTCTGGGTAAATTTATGTGTAGAAGGCTTAGTACAAGATTAGTTTGTGCTGATAAATTGCAATGTTGAGAATATGTGCTGAATGCGCACTTTGCATCAGGTCGTTTCTGTACTCTAGGTTGCCTTTGCATTGCTCAGTCTCAGGGTATGTCTAATCTGCTATTGGTAATGTGATTACAGCACATACAGAGATACACAAATTAGCTTTAATCTAGCTAGCTCAGGTACCAATAGCTGTGAAGTCACAGCAGCATGCACTTCAGCAATAGCCACCTAAGTACATCTGCAGGGTCCCAGGTGGGCTTATGCAGCCCATGTTGAAGCCCCTGTGTTGCCATCACTTCACTGCTATTGGTTCCCAAGCTGAGTAGGTTAAAGCTACCTTGGATATGTCTACACATATTGCAGTCATGCGCCCCGGTTTGCAGTGTAGACGTACCGTCAGTATATTGTGGGGAATTTCAGCCAGCGTTAACATTGTCTTGTAAATTCTTTTCCTGTAATGATTTACATCTGCATTATATTAGTGAACATAACATTACATTTATTTGTTCCTGTACAATAAGAGGAGCTGTTAAAAACGTGCTTTTAGGTTGTGTTACACAAAGAGGTTGTGGGTAGTATTGCTGGGACCAGCAATTTAAAAAATCAAAAGTAAAGGCTTGATTTTGCTCTTATTCAAGTCACCAGTGAAATTTCTTTTGACTTGAATGAAGCAGGAATAATCCCTGAGAGACAAGCCGGTAACAATATTGCAAATATTAGAGTCTTGTATTTTAATATTGGGCAGTCTCTCTGGAAACAAATGATCCTTGAAATATTAGGATCAAAATACAAGTGCTAATGGTTGTGAACATAAAACAAACAACCCAAAGAGTTTCAATGTTTATTCATTCAGATTGCAGTCTCAAAGAAACCCTTAGCAAAGAGTGCTCACGTACATTTCTGAGTGACTTTGGCATACATTTGTAAGTGCAATAAGGGTTATAAAACAACAGTCATCCAAAGCAGTGGCACTTCTCCTATCTCCCACACATCATTAAATCACCAGCAATGTGACCAATATAACTGAAAGGTCCCACCAGACAGGAATCCCCCCCTCAGATGCATCACTCCTCTGCCTGACAAATGGGCTTTAAAGCATGCCTGGAATGTCAACAGATTTTTGTAAACAAGAAGGAAACTTCTCAAGTCCTCCAGGATGTGTCTGTTCCAAAAGGGGGCATATCTTCATTCTGTGGAAGGGCAACTTATTCAGAATAAAAGTCAGCCTGAGGAGGAAGCTAGTCACCAAATGGGAGGAAGAGGTGGTGAACATTTACAGATGAGTTTTACTCTTGCAACGTAAAACACTTTATTCTCACCAGTGCACTCCAAACTTAGACACTCTGAAAATGCGCTGTCCATGAGGAATCTCCTGTTAAAGATGCAGGTAGTCCAAAAGTCTACTGTCCTACAACCTCAGTCCTGCAGGGTGCTGAACAACTCTCCACAAGATGTGGTCCACGCCCTTTCCTCCCACTGAAGTCAATGGGAGTTGAGGACACCACTCAGGATCAGCTCTAAATGTGGAAAGTTCGTAGAAATGCAGGACGGGAAGGGACCTCAAGAGGTAATGTAGTCCACCCCCTGAGCTGAGGCAAATTAAGTATACATAGACCATCCTGTTCTTAAACTCCACTAAGTAACCTGTTCCAGTGCTTAACTATTCTTATAGTTAGAAAAATTTTCTTAATATCTAACCTAAATCTCCCTTGCTGTAAACTAGCAACCTTTTATGTATTTGCAGACTGTTATCATGTCCCCGCTCAGTCTTCTCTTCTGTAAACTAAATACATCTACTTTCTACCTTTCCTCACAGGTCATGTTTTCTAAGGCATTGATGGCCTAATTTCAAGGCATTACAATGGCCTAATTGGTCTGTGTGTTTTTATTAAATGTTCTAGCCATTCAGAACTACTTTACTACTCTTCTCCGTCTGGATTGTTTCTGTCTAAGGCCTGGTTGACGTCAATAATAATAATAATAATAATAAATAATAATAATATATTATATTGTATTGGTATTAGAGGTTTCAGCCAAGATTAATGCAAACCCGCAGTCAAGCAGTCCCTCTCTAAAGAGCTTACAGTCTAAGTACACAAGACAAACGGTGGGAAGAGAAACAGAAGCACGGTCAAGTGAATGACTTGCCCAAAGTCACTCAGAAGATCAGTAGCAGCACCATGATTAGGACTCTCAGTCCAGAGTCCTCTCCAGTAGACCACATTACCTTTCTAGACAATGCTGCATCTCCTGTAATAACCCTTGAATAGAGGGCCTCAAGTATTGAACTTTTCTACCTGGTAAATGATCCATGGACAGCCTGTTTAAAATTCTTCTGCAAGTGGCAGGATTTCCAGGCTATAATCAGGTTGAGTCACGGGGACCAGGTTCTGATTTTGGCTCCATGAGTGTAAATCCATCATAGTTCCTTTGGAGTCAGTTTGACCCCAGATTTACCTCCATATAACTGAGGCTAGAAACTGACTTAGAGACTCATCTCTTGGGAAGATGGGATATGCAATGCCTTATAAGGAGTTACTCAGCAGCTAGCAAGAAGGGATGTCCCTTCTGAAGAATCTTCCTCTGTGGCTGTACAAAGGAAAAGAGTGTATCCAATGAAGGATCAAATCCTAAAGCAGTACTGCAGAAATAAATGTTAAGTTGCAAACCTAACACTTCCCGGTGCATTTTGAAATTACAGCTATCAGTCAAGACTCACATCTTCCCTCTCCACAACACAGGAGGAAATCAACATAAAGCAAGTGCTTACAGCGCAGTCTGAGGAAAGACGAATGCACTGTGAATGAAATACTCAGTTAAAAACCAAAAATAACACCAAGGGAATCTTAAAATCATGTGAATTCAGCCAAAGAGTTACAAATGTACAACTCCTTTTTAAAAAAAAAAGTACTCATGTGACATTAAATATGGAACACATACCATGGAAAGTCTGCAGAAGGAAAAAAAATAGTTTTGTGATTCTCACCTACAATTTTATCATATGTAAGGACACAACAGTTTGATTGGGGGGGGAGCAAAATTAACTCTCTAAAACCAATCCACTCGTGCATTGTCGCATTCTATTTTACTCACACACCTACAGAAGAAGTTGAATCTTTTCATACCAGTTTCACATGGCTACCTTTTCTAAAAGTCTGTTATATCTAGACTATACTAGGAGTCTGCTTAGGAGTGTACCCTTCCATTAATTTAGAATGCAAACTCCACAAGTGACTAATAAGAGGTCCTTTGAGTCAGGCAACTACATTAATGTATTATAGGAGATGAGATTAGTGAATCACAAGTAAAATCATGGGAGTGACTGAGCAGGGCTGTGACAGCAGAGTTGCAGAGGGCTTACTGTGCTGCTGCAGGGCTGATGACACCCAATCCCAGCAGGTGTAAAGGCCAAGGAAGGGGAGTCTAGTTCTCCTGGCGGAGCAAGACTGAAAGAACGAGGAGGAACCTCCAGTTGCGGGGAAGGGCACCCCACTGCTCAATGGCTCCTGTCTTCTCGATTGTCTGAACTCCCAATTATCCAAATAAAATCAGTGCCCCACCCCTGCTATTCGGACAATTGGCAGTATGCTGAATACCAAAACAACCCCTGCATTGTATATACTCACAACTTTATGGAGACCACCAGATGTATCCGAAGAGAAGATGGAAGGAAAAGTAAGTGGAGAAGCACTGTAAGTGGATGACATTCAAGCTTCCACAATCCTGTCATCCTGATGTCCCAACTAGAGATTGAGCATATGCTTCTATTCTACACCTTGACCTTACAACCTCACAATTCTGGAACCGTATTTGATTTTTTAAGTTTCAGCCCCTTTTGCATATGTGTCATTCCGAGGAACCATAATTTGCATTCTGATTGCTAATATAAACTATTTGTGTCAATACATTCGCTAATATTTCCAACACATTAATGTGGTTAACCTCACGCGTACGTATTCCAGAAATCCCTTAGAAATCTGTTATTTCAAGCGTAAACAGACTTTTTGTGGACTACTTGTTTATCACAAGATACATATTGCTTAGTCATATAACCCTAGGCCAAGAACTGTTGTCTAATTAACTAGGCCTCATACTTTTGCAAAGTCTGTAACAAATATTTTTATAAATGTTCTGTTTCCCCCTATTTAAATTACAGCTTTACTTGCTTTCCTAATTGGCATTTTTAACATTTCTTAACATATAAATTAGATAAGCTCATTAGATACAGACCTCCCAAAATCAGTTCACGAGGTCAGAGGTCAACAGAAGCATATTAGTTATAACGTGGTGAGCACGTTTTCTCCTTCTTACAGAGCGGCTGTACTTTGAAAACACTGGACATTTTGGACAGCTTGTTTATTAGTTAATAGAACATGAACCTTGCATTATATAGATAGATAGATAGATATATTCCCAGGAATCAATTCTGAAGCACTTAGAGGAGAGGAAAGTGATCAGGAACAGTCAGCATGGATTCACCAAGGGCAACTCATGCCTGACTAATCTAATTGCCTTCTATGATGAGATTACTGGTTCTGTGGATGAAGGGAAAGCAGTGGACATGTTGTTCCTTGACTTTAGCAAAGCTTTTGACACTGTCTCCAACAGTATTCTTGCCAGCAAGTTAAAGAAGTATGGGCTGGATGAATGGACTATAAGGTGGATAGAAAGCTGGCTAGATAGTCAGGCTCAACGGGTAGTGATCAATGGCTCCAAGTCTAGTTGGCAGCCGGTATCAAGTGGAGTACCCCAAGGGTCGGTCCTGGGGCCGGTTTTATTCAATATGTTCATAAATGATCTGGAGAATGGTGTGGATTGCACCCTCAGCAAGTTTGCAGATGACACTAAACTGGGAGGAGAGGTAGATATGCTGGAGGGTAGGGATAGGATACAGAGGGACCTAGACAAATTAGAGGATTGGGCCAAAAGAAATCTGATGAGGTTCAACAAGGACAAGTGCAGAGTCCTGCACTTAGGACGGAAGAATCCAATGCACCGCTACAGACTAGGGACCGAATGGCTAGGCAGCAGTTCTGCAGAAAAGGACCTAGGGGTTACAGTGGACGAGAAGCTGGATATGAGTCAACAGTGTTCCCTTGTTGCCAAGAAGGCCAATGGCATTTTGGGATGTATAAGTAGGGGCATTGCCAGCAAATCGAGGGACGTGATCATTCCCCTCTATTTGACACTGGTGAGGCCTCATCTGGAGTACTGTGTCCAGTTTTGGGCCCCACACTACAAGAAGGATGTGGAAAAATTGGAAAGAGTCCAGCGGAGGGCAACAAAAACGATTAGGGGACTGGAACACATGACTTATGAGGAGAGGCTGAGGGAACTGGGGATGTTTAGTCTATGGAAGAGAAGAATGAGGGGGGATTTGATAGCTGCTTTCAACTACCTGAAAGGGGGTTCCAAAGAGGATGGCTCTAGACTGCTCTCAGTGGTAGCAGATGACAGAACAAGGAGTAATGGTCTCAAGTTGCAGTGGGGGAGATTTAGGTTGGATATTAGGAAAAACTTTTTCACTAGGAGGGTGGTGAAACACTGGAATGCGTTACCTAGGGAGGTGGTGGAATCTCCTTCCTTAGAAGTTTTTAAGGTCAGGCTTGACAAAGCCCTGGCTGGGATGATTTAATTGAGGATTGGTCCTGCTTTGAGCAGGGGGTTGGACTAGATGACCTCCTGAGGTCCCTTCCAACCCTGATATTCTATGATTCTATGATATTAACAACTAATTATATAACAACTTTATATATTCAACAGAGTGCATCAGGAGACTTAATGATTAGAAACATCCAACTGAAACACAGTGGAAAATATGTTTGCATGGTAAAGACAGAAGTGGATAGTGTATCATCGGCAGCAGATCTGATAGTACGAGGTAAACTTTGGCTATTTTGCTGATCTTATTTTCTAATGACTTTCGTAGCTGACATTGTGAAACATAGAAGGGGCTAGACTGTGACTTGAACTATACACACATGTAAGTGAGGAAGGGAGAGTATGAATACTCCCCCCTGCTATGTGCATTCACACACAGCCCTGCCTGGACCCCTGAACGCCCACTTACACTCTCCTTGGAGTCTGTAGGAGCGAGCGATGGGAGGAGTACTGGCTTCACACCTGCTCAATGGGTAGTTGAGCTAGTGGGGGAGGGTAGGGGTGTAGAAACTTGCTACTAGAAATGCAGTTGTGAATCAGTACCTCCACCAAAGGAGCAGATAGGCAATTGTGGCCCACTCATATACCTGCCACTCCTTAGGCTTTGTCCTCTAGACACGATTTAGTCCAAATTATGGAATCTGATGGTATTGATTTTAACTCAAGATTTATTTTAGTTGTTAGAGATTGAATTGTAGCTCCATATAAACTCTCATTACTGGTTAGCCAGCTGAACTTATTGCAAGAAAAACAGCTATAATAGAGTGACGAAAATTCAAAAATCTACATTCGTTCAGTGTATTTTAAAATGCACTTGACATTTTACAGTGGTGGCTGAACTGTTGAGCATTTCATTACCCCACCCCCTCGGCAAGGCCAGTCTTCATCTTCTGTTTTTGCGGCACCTAGCACAATGGATTACTGGTCCATGATTAGGGCTCCTAAGTGCTACCATCACCATAATAATAATAATAATTATCTCTCCTGTTGTGTGTAGGGTGACCAGAGAGTAAGTGTGAAAAATTGGGACTGTCTCTATAAGATCAGGACACCTGGTCACCCTAGTTGTGTGTGAGGCAAAAGCAGCATCTCTTGCAGGGTCTCATAGAATCAGGATTTTCCAGCATGCTGCAGGAAGCTACCTGGGCGAATTGCTGTCCAGGGTGCTGATCTGATGTTGTGCTGAAAAATTACTGCATCATACAGAAAACAGCTTTAGATAACAAATTGGAGGACTACAGAACCGTATTAGTAAATTAAAGGAGGACATCAAGGACTAAAGAAAAAGGCATTGCATTTGGAAAGGTAGAGGAATCCTGCTGAACAAAAGTCCCTGAAAGAACCAATCATCTGTGTTATAGTTTTGGAATGACTATTTCAGAACTTGTTTTTCACAGCTATAAAATACCAGACAGAAGTTCAGGAAATGTGAAAACTGGTATTTTTATTGCAAGCTAAATTGTTTTATTCCTCCCACAGTGCTGGTAAAATAGGAATCAGATGGGGCTGTATTTGAGGGTTTTGCTACCTTCACAACATACCACCAACTTCTCAGTCTGCTTTCTGATTGTATTAGGCTCCCCTGGCCCTCCTGAACATGTGAAAGTGGATGAAATAACGGATACCACAGCTCAGCTCTCTTGGCAAGAGGGTGTAGATAATCACAGCCCAGTCACTACTTATGCCATTCAGGCGAGAACACCATTTTCAGTGGGTTGGCAGAGAGTCACAACAGGTAAAACGAGAAATCTTCTTGTAGTGTCTATATCCATTTGAAATGCTTGTTTAAGGGGAGGGAGAAGTTTCTAATGCCCCACGATTTTATTGAATAGTCCCTGATGTCATCGATGGAAACACTTACACAGCCACGGTAGTGGATTTAAATCCTTGGGTTGAATATGAATTTCGTGTCGTTGCCAATAACAAAATTGGAGGTGGAGAACCTAGTTTACCCTCAGAAAAAGTAAGAACTGAAGAGGCAGGTTAGTGGGTTTTTCTATTTGTTTGTTTATAATTAAAATGACTTGGCTACAAAACAGCATTCAGACCTATGATCCTTTTCATACAAATTTTGAACTGTCCAATATAAAGGCACATAACTAATTTGTTTGTGATTTTTCCATGCAGCTAGACGAGTGTCCTTGCTCCACTGCTATCATCAACCAAACATCCCAGTCCATGCTACAGCATGCTGAGATCTCATTGTGTTCAGTCAGCTATGTAGAGGCTAAAGATTTCAATGGATGTAAAGGGGATTTCTTTATTTCATTAAATAAAGGAGTACAACAGTGCAAGTTTCAACATGGGGGTTGCTTCACATTTGTACTTAGTTCAACCAGAAGAAAGCATCATTTGTACTAGACCAGGGGTGGCCAACCTTTGGCTCTGGAGCAACATGCAGCTCCTCAGAGGTGAATATGCGTCTCCTTGCATAGGCGCCAACTCCGAGGTTGGAGTTACAGGCGCCAACTTTCCAATGTGCTACAGGGTGCTCACTGCTCAACCCTTGGCTCTGCCCCAGGCCCTGGTCCTGCTCCACTTCTTCCCCCAAGGCCCCCGCCCCTTCCCCTGAGTCTGCTGTGCCCGTGCTCCTCCTTCCCCCCTCCCACCCACCCACGCCTCCTGCACACCACAAAACAGCTGATCACGGCGGGCGGGAGGCGCAGGGATGGACGGTTCAGTGCTGATCGGCAGTGTTGCTGGCAGGTGGGAGACACTGGGGGCAGGGGGGTGAGCTGACGGGGGGGCTGCTGACGTATTACTGTGGCTCTTTGGCAATGCACATTGGTAAATTCTGGCTCCTTCTCAGGCGCAGGTTGGCCACCCCTGTACTAGACAGTAACCAGTTGTTTACACAGTACTTCATGGGAGCGCTGCCTTCCTCACACACTTAATGTTCTGCCATTAGCGCTATTGAACACTCACAGCTGATGGATAACAAAGCACACACTCTGGTGCTCACATGCTAAGATAAGGAAAACCAATTTTAATCACTACAGGATGGAATTACTAGAGAAGGTCACTAAATAGTTGCATTTTCTCTGAAGCACTGAAGTATTAAAGGAGTCTTTAGAAAAAAAAAAGAAGAAAGCAAAGCACAAGGCAAGAAAATTACTCTATCCAACAAGCCCTGTTTTTAATGCTTGAGAAACACAAGGAAACTTGAGTATAAGTGAAGAGTGGGATTTTCTTTTTAATCAGCATCATAAATGTTTATAGAGTATACAAAGAGTTGGAGCATAAATTATGCACGTATGATTGTCTAACAGTAATATTCTTCTGCTCAGGACATGGGAGGGAATTATTCAATAATCATCATTCTCATGAAAATCTAATGCTGTCATGCTGTCAAGGTTACTGCTAATTTCTTTATCCTGAGGTTAGGTATAGGTTGTAATTTTTTTTTCATTCATAGATCAAGTTAGTTTGGTTAGTTTTGTCACTTTTGCTTTTCTTCTTCCCTTTTGATCTTGGTGCACCTGGTACATATAAGACATGTTTCCCAAGAGAATATGTTGATGAATTCCAATAAGGTGGTAGTTACACTAAGTAAGAGCATTGCACAAGTGAACTGTGTCGTGTACCCAGCATGATGGCTTGTAGCATGTCTCAAGTTGTTCGTGGGCTCTTAAATTTTAAACCACAAATGTGACATAGGGTGCAATCCTACAAATCAGTGAGCTCCTCCTGTAAGTTCTGTGCCACGCAAAATGAGTGCAGGAAGTATTTGGTGCTTCCGAGGATTGGGTCCACACAACAGTGGAGAAACAACTGCCCTGTTTTGAGCAACAAAATTGAGTAAAACTCTGAGTTCCCTTCAAAGCATAGATTAGTGTCATACAATGTCATCTGTTTAGTATGTGTCTATATGTTTATCTAAACTATGTGTTTCTTCTTCACAGTTCCTGAAATAGCTCCATCTGAAGTAAGTGGGGGAGGAGGCAGCAGGTCTGAACTTGTCATAACATGGGATGTAAGTTTCCTGGCAAGAGATATTCTTCCAAGAATAACTCTTCTCATTCAAATTCCCATTCAGAGATCAGCCCCCTTGCATTCAGCAGCATCTCATCTAGGACATATGAGTGTGCTAACGTTCTATAATGTGAGCAATGCATATTTCCTTCCCGCTTTCACTTCCATTAGTTACTGTCCTAGAACAGAATCAACAGAAAATATAGTTAACATGCCTGAGACTACTTCTGGCTTAGCACAAATGTTAAGAGAAGTGTAGAAATATTGTTGAAGAGTCAAGCAGAAGAAGTATGCCTTTAATTTTGTCCACTCCTAGTGGCATTCTGGAGCTTCTCCTTGATTCTGCTAGTTTTGGACTTCCCAGGCTGGCATATAAGAGTAAAGAAGACAGTTGGGTAACACTTTATATTAAGGGTTTCATTTATAAATTGTTTATAAAAGGTTAATAAATGTTATAAACATGTTACATTCATAAGAACTATGTGTTATAGATGGTTGTCACTTCAGTAGATGTTAAATAGTCATAACCCATAGTAGTAAGCAAGTGTTGTCCTCATGAACTTACTAATTTTTCATACAAATATCAATTAATCATTTTAATCCTTTATAAAAAATTTATAAATGGAACCTTAATATAAAATGTGACCAACATTTTTTAAAATATTTACTCAGTGTCTGTCAATCCAATTTACTTAGTGAAAAACAAGCAACGTTACTAACAATTTATTCTGTTGTTAAAGGCAGTCTTACAGTACAAATTGTGAGGTGGCCTCAGGGGAGCACTCTTTAATATACCGTACATAGCCCATGAACTTGTATCCTTGTTTTTGCACAGCCTGTTCCTGAGGAATTACAAAACGGTGAAGGATTTGGATATGTTGTTGCTTTTCGACCTCTTGGCATTACAACATGGATACAGACTGTAGTCACATCTCCTGATACTCCAAGATATGTTTTTAGAAATGAAAGCATCCTGCCATTTTCACCGTATGAAGTCAAAGTTGGTGTATATAATAATAAAGGAGAAGGACCATTTAGCCCAGTAACCACAGTGTTTTCTGCTGAAGAGGGTATGTGTTGAATCATCTCTTGAATGGTTTTCTTAATGTGTGTTTGATATGATAATATTACAACAGCTGAATGAATATTTGCTTAGCAGATATCATTAAGGCCATTTTCAAAAGCCGTGCTGACATTTTTATTTTCCTCTTTACCTTTTACCATTCCTGTTTACTATTGTTCTCTTATATTTTTATTTTCAAATACAGAGCCTACCATAGCACCTTCTGGTGTCTCTGCAAAAAGCTTGTCATCTTCAGTAATTGAAGTTTCCTGGAATGCCATTCCTTGGAAAATGAGTAGTGGACGGTTACTGGGTTATGAGGTAAACCCTTTTAACTATGCTCCCTCCAGTAAGGTAGCATGACCATAATTATGTTTTATTTCCTAATCATTGATTTGTGGCTTAGCATTCATGCACTATGTTCAAATAATAATAAGAATATAGCAGTAGGAATATATTACCGATCACCTGACCAGGATGGTGATTGTGGAATGCTCAGGAAGATTAGATAGGGTCTAGAAATAGAAAACTCAATAATAATGGGGGGGGATTTCGGCTATATGGACTGGGTACATGTCACCTCAGGGTGGGATGCAGACATAAATTTTCTAGACACCATTAATGACACTTGGATCAGCTAGTCCTGGAACCCACAAGGGGAAAGGCAATTCTTAATTTAGTCCTAAGTGGAGTGCAGGATCTGGTTCAAGAGGTGTATATAGCTGAACAATTTGGTAATAGTGACCATAATATAATGAAATTAAACATCCTTGTGGTGGCGGGAACCAAAGAAGCCCACTACCATAGCATTTAACTTTAGAAAGGGGAACTACACAAAAATGAGGAAGCTAGTTAAACGGAACTTAAAAGGAACAGTCACGAGTGAAATGCCTGGAAGCTGTATGAAACCTTTTTAAAACACACCATAATGGAGGCTCAAATTAAATGTATACCCCAACTTTTTAAAAAAATAGTAAGAGGACCAAAAAAAATGCCACCATGGCTAAACAGAGTAAAAGAGGCAAAAAGGTTAGAGACAAAAAGAAATCCTTTAAAAATTGGAAGTCAGATCCTACTGAGGAAAATAGAGAGGAGCTAAATTCTTGCAAGTCAAGTGTAAAAGTATAATTACACAGGCTAAAAGAGAATTTGAAGAGCAACTAGCAAGACTCAAAAACTAATAACAAAAAAAAATTAAGTACATCCAAAGCAGGAAGCCTGCCAAACAAGTGGTGGGGCCACTGGATGATCAAGGCACTAAAGGAGCACACAAAGAAGACAAGGCCATTGTGGAGAAGCTAAATGAATTCTTGCATTTGTCATCAGTGAGGGGGATGTGAGGGAGATTCCCACACCTGAGCTTATTCTTTTTAGGTGACAAATCTGAGGAACTGGTCCAGATTCAGGTGCTGATGGAGGTGGTTTTAAAAAGTTATAAGTCACCAGGAACAGATGGTATTCAGCCAAGAGTTCTGAAGGAAATCAAATATGAAATTGCAGATCCACTAACCGTGTTATGTAAACTATCACTTAAATCAGCTTCTGTACCAGATGACTAGAGGATAGCTAATGTGATGCCAATTTTTTAAAAAGGCTGTAGAGGCGATCCTGGCATTTATAGGCTGGTAAACCTAACTTCAATACCAGGCAAATTGGTTGAAATTATAGTAAAGAACAGAAGTATCAGACACATAGGTGAACATGATTTGTTGGAGAAGAGTCAACATAGCTTTCTCAAAGGGAAATCGTGCCTCACCCATCTATTAGAATTCTTTGAGGGGGGCAACAAAGATGTGGACATAGGTGATCCAGTGGATATAGTGTACTTGGACTTTCAGAAAGCCTTTGACACAGTCCCTCAGCTAAGGCTCTTAAGCAAAGTAAGTAGTTATGGGATAAGAGGAAGTGTCCTCTCATGGTTAAGGAGCTAATTAAAAGACAGGAAACAAAGGGTTGGAATAAATGGTAGAATGGAAAGATGTAAATAGCGGTGTCCCTCAGGGATCTGTACTGAGAGCAGTGCTGTTCAACGTGTTCGTAAATGATCTGGAAAAAAGGGTAAACAGTGAGGTGGCAAAATTTGAAGACAATACAAAATTACTCGATAGTAAAGCAGACTGCGAAGAGCTACAAAAGGATCTCACAAAACTGGGTGACAGGGCAACAAAATGGCAGGTGAAATTCAATGTTGATAAATGCAAAGTAGCGCACACTGGAAAACATAATCCCAACTATATATACAAAATGATTGGGTCTAAATGAGCTGTTACCACTCAAGAAAGAGATCTTGGCATCATTGTGGATGGTTCTCTGAAAACAACCGCTGAACGTGCAGCGGCAGTCAAAAAAGCAAACAAAATGTTATGAGCTATTAGGAAAGGTTTAGATAATAAGATAGTAAATATTATAATGCCACTATATCAATCCATGGTACGCCCACACCTTCAATATTTCATGCACTTCTGGTCACCCCATCTCAAAAATTATATTTTAGAAATGGAAAAGGTATAGAGAAGGGCAGCAAAAATGATTAAGGGTATGGAACAGCTTCCATATGAGGAGAGGTTAAGAAGACTGGGACTATTCAGCTTGGAAAAGAAACAACTAAGTGCGGGAGGGTATGATAAAGGTCTATAAAATCATGACTGGGGTGAAGAAAGTCAATAAATAAATGCTATGTACCTCTTCAAATAACACAAGATCCAGGAGTCACCTAAGGAAATTAATAGGCAATAGGTTTAAAGCAAACATAAGGAAGTACTTCTTCACAAAACCCACAGTTAACCTGTAGAGCTGATTGCCGGGGATGTTGTGAAGGCCAAAACTATAACTAGATAGGTTGGTGTAGGATAGGTCTATCAATGGCTGTTAGCCAAGATGGTGAGAGTTGCAACCACATGCTCTAGGTGTCCCGAAGCCTCGGACTGCCAGAAGCTGGGAGTGGACGACCGGGAATGGATCACTCAATAATTGCCCTATCCTGTTCACTCCCTCTGAAGCAGCTGGCATTGGCCACTGTCGGAAGACAGGATACTGGGCTAGATGGACCATTGGTCTGACCCAGTAAGGCCATCCTTATGTCTGAAATCTGCTTTTTCATTAACAGCTCTTTATTTGAAAATGATTCACTCAGGTATCCTGTGGTTTCTTCCCTCCACCTAGATCTCTGAGGGGAAGGTGCCTAAGAAGCATTTTATTCAAAGCCAGAATACATTAGGGTTTACTTTATGCTGCTGTGTCTAAATGAGCACATGCTAGCATCACATATAATCTTGGTATTGGGAATGCAAGAACAAAATAGTCACCGATTTTTGTGCAGACCTTGTGCATTGTCTTATTTGCTGCACTACACCAGACCAATTACTACAAGCTCACAAAAACTGCAGCCAGAATGAGAACTTCTGGCAGTCCATACTTGTTGGTGTTGCGTACCTCCCTGCCTTGATATTTGCTGCACCTCCTACTGATCACAGAATGCTCGTCTAGCCAAGACAAACTTCTAGTTACTGTGCAATCCCTAAAGCTCTTCAAATATGGGTCTGGCTTCAGCTGTATATATCTGATTATATGTCTACTGCTTTGGAGAGGAATATATAAAATGGCAGGTACGTATCATCTTTATTTAAACTGACATTGAAATTTGAGTACAAAATAAACCAGGCCCAAAATCCGATTGAAATATTATAGGGGATATAGCTTGCTGAGTCTTCAAGGTAGAGAGCAGCTGATTGGCTGCGGACCCAAGTTTCACAGCAGAGCTGTCCTTTCATTTTTCTGCTGTTATCTAGCTGCCCAGTTTGGTAGTCCAGCCTATCTGAGATGGCCATCCTATTCAAGCAGAAACGGGGAGGCTGGTCTGTTTCAGAGAGAGACAAGATGACCCACATAATCATCTTGCCAATAACGAGGACTATGGCCCTCCCAAACTCATGCTGACAAAGGATTTTTACTATACTGTGCTGTGTGTGATTCAGTATTAGAACAGATAGATATCTGTATAGTGTGTAAATGTATATATGTAATGAGATTCAAAGTGCAGAGATCCTGGGGGCCAGAACCTAATCCTTCTTCTCACTGCTAATGCAATGGTCCAGAAGTACCAGTCAGCTAAAGAGCTAGCTTAACTATGTCCCTGAGAATTCCCCAGCATGTGATATGCATTCAAGATACTCCTGCGGCAATTCTGCACCACTGCACAGGCACAGAATTTATGTCCCCCGCAGATGTCTTTGTTTCCCTACACAAAAATGACTTTCTGATGGGAAAGCAAAGGGAATCCACAAAAGCGGTCATGCGACTCTCCCCAGCGGTATGTTTCAGGTGCCCAGGGCAGGCGGCAGAGAGGTAAATCACTGTGGTGCAGGAAGCGGTACTGGGGAAGGCCCAGCTGGTGGCTCCTACCCTGCATCGGGCTCAGCTGCTAGTCCTGGATGGGCTGGGGAGGATGGTACTTCCTCTTACCCTGCACGGCATCCGGGGCCAGGTCAGACCTACCCCCAGATATCTCCCTCGCCTGTAGGAAGCTCTGCAAACTCCCCTCCCCCACCGTGCTTCCTGCACCCATTGCTCCTCAGCTGCAGAGGAGAAAAATCTCTGTACAGGGAGCTGCTCCCCCATCCGTCCAACCCCTGTGCATCCAGACCCTCTCATACCCAGACCATCACACCAAGCCTCAACCCCCCACAACCAAATTCCCCCCCCAACATGCCCCACTGTCCCAGCAGCTGGACCACCCCAACAAGCCACCCACACCCAGATCCCCTCCACACACACTGAGCCGCAACCAGCTCCACCTGGATCCCAACCCCACTGAGCCCCATTCCCCCAGCATCTGGATCCCCCCACTGAGCCTCTCACACCCAGACCCCCCTGCTGAGCTCTGTCTCTCCAGCACACAGACGCAGACCCCACCTGCTGAGCCTCATCCACTTTCACCTGGACCCCCCACGAAGAGTCCCATTACCGTTGCACCCATAACCCACCAACAAGCCCTTGTGCATCCGGATCCCCCACTGAGCCGCCCACACCCAGATTGCCCCACACAGAACCCTCTCAACTCAACCTGGATTCTCCCCCACACTAAGCCCCTCCACACTTGGATCCTGCCTTGCTGAGCCTGCCTGCCCACATCTGGTGCACTTGACATAGAGGGTCAGGGCTCTGGGGTGTTTCTGGGGCAGGCCTGGTCCTTGCGCTATGTCAGGGTCCTTGCGCTATGTCACCACTGAGTCCATGTCCCAGGATAGGGGAGCTGTACAGTGATCTCCCACCTCTGTGCAGCCAGTGGCCCGTGCTCCCCGGTGCCATGCTGGAGCCTCCACATTTCTTTTGACAAATAAAATTTGCAGAATTTTGAAGAATTTTAAAATATTGTGCACAGCATTTTTAAACTTTTGGTGCAGAATTTTTAAATTTTTGGCGCAGAATTCCCTCAGGAGTAACAAGAGAAAGAAGCTGTGGCTGGGTATCCCACCTGGCTGATGCTCCATTTGTCAGAATGGGCCCTTGGTTCCTCACATAGCCAGATGTTAATTGGAACAACATTCAGGGTGACAAGGGCTCGGCTGGTTCCCAGTTGGCCTCAGTATCTGTGAGCTACAAAAGATTGCATACAGCTACCATGGCTCCTTCTCCCCTGAGTTGTGCTAGTCACAGATCAGATGCAGATCACAATCTTTGCCTATATTAGCACTGGTAGAAAAGGAAGAATGCAAATTTTACTGGTCTTTTGAAAAAAAAATTATAAATATTTCTTGAAAATCTGGATCAGTTCTAGCTGACATTGTAGTACATAAAAACAGCTGTACTGGGTCAGACCAAAGATCCTTCAGCCCAGTATCCTGTCTTCCAACAGTGGCCAATGCCAGGTTCCCCAGAGGGAATGAACAGAACAGGTAATCATCAAGTGATCCATCCCCTGTTACCCATTCCCAGCTTCTGGCAAACAGAGGCGAGGGACACTGATGTCCAATGTATTGGTTATATATAGTAGAGGATTTATTTTCTCTCTCGCTCTGACTAAGCTTGGTGTCTCGTTCCGAATATCTTTGAGAGCCCACCAGAATGGGCATGTATTGTATAGCGATGCCTGTGATGATAGTCCTGGCTCTCTCTCTCTCCGTCTGTGTCAAGCTGATATTTTTTGAATGACAGCTTTAATTTCCAAAGGAAATGTTGTATACGATAAAGTGTTCTAATGAGTTTAATGTGTGTTGTATTATTTTTTGTTTATTATTGTTAATCATGTTTGTTACGATAGTGCCTAAGGACCAAGAATGGGGCCCCGTTGTGATAGGTGCTGTACAAACACCAAATACTAGACAGCCCCTGCCCGGAAATGCTTACAGTCTAAATAAATGAGGCAGACATAGGGTGGGAGAAGGGGTAGAACACACAAACAGAGTGAACAATATGTTGGCAGCAAACGTCATGTTAGTTCTATGATTTTTGGGGGTGGAGGGCCTAGTTAGGAGGGTATCAGCTACATGGAAAGAAAAGTGAGGGGAGAGGTGACATTGAAGAGAAAGGGAGGTTAGGGAGACAGGGCAGGAAGATGAGGATAAGAGGGGCACATATGGAGGGAAGAGACTGTAAGGGAGGGAGTGGGTGGAGCAAACAGCCAATCGGCACAGGGCAGAGAATGTAATGATGAACTAATGCTTTTCCTCTGTCATCATTTTCATTCAAATAGTCTCTAACATCTCAGTTTCCTCTTTTCTATAACCACACTAAGAGAGAAATATTACTTTGAAAGGTAAAACCAGATAGGCAATAGGGATGCTATTTTCATAGGATATGTATTACTTCTGGAACTTTAAGGTAATTCCACCATTTTCAAGAGAGAAAAAAGCACTTACAGGAATCAAACATAATACTGTGTATGAACATTATGTCACAAAAGCATTTTAACTCGCTATGTTTTGTATCCTAGGTCAGGTACTGGAATAATGGTGGAAAAGAAGAATCTTCAAATAAAGTAAAAGCTACAGGGAATGAGACATCAGTAAGAATAACAGGCTTGAAGAGCAACTTAGTGTATTACTCAGCTGTCCGGGCATACAACAGTGCTGGGTCAGGACCCTTTAGCGCCACAGTAAATGCCACCACAAAAAAGACACGTGGGTATCATCAGTCTAAATAAATGAGGGGAAGGCCATAATGGATTTTCATCACTTACTGGCAAAAGGGAGAACGTGTGCATTATTGGGAATGATGAGAGGAACAAATGAACCAGACCTTCATATAAAATAGAACACTCACCATTTTTCAAATGCAACCTCCGAACCAACACCCACTTCTGTGGATGTTGTGCATGATCATGGTTATGCAAAAATCGAACATGCTTATGGACTTGACTCACTGAAAGTCACCACCTCTGATTTCCAAACATTTGTGAATCTGGACTGCTAAATTCTTCTTACTGACAGAGAATTTTCAAAAGTCAGGTTTGATTTTATTATGTTGAAAAACAAGCTTCTGCTATATGAAACCAAGTGACTCTCTGAATATTTCATGGCTTTATAATATAAGTTCTCTAGAGCCTGACTTTTGAGGTGGACTGCAGTTCACGCAAAACAATCACTCATGTTGACTCTTGTGTTCTCTTGCCCAAATTACTCACAAGATACCACTTTACTACCAAAACAAGATTTAACTCCGGAGAACACACAAATACTCAGAAAGGCTGTGATAATTTCCACAGAACAGGAAATGTTTTGTGTGTGTTCTGATGTTTAAACACAGTTAGAATCAAAGACATACATTTTGAAGCATTGCTTTTTAACTAACATAAATCCACAAGTAAATCTGAATAGAGGGCCAAATATATACTCAGAGCCAGACTCTGATATATTTACTAATGCAGTTCTACCTTGAGTAGTCCCATGGCCAGTGCCATTATGTGAGCCAGTTTATCAGACTCTGTCCCTTGAAGAATAGTACCAATAAAGTTAACGTCATTATGGCTACTCACTTGAGTAAGGCAGGCAGGATTTTGCCCATTAGAATTAAAAAAGTGTTCCATAGAAATGCTAACTATTATTGTTTTATTAGAATGGTTAGATTATAGTATTGTCAATTCTACTATATCCCGTATCAAAAAGTGTTAAGTAAAAACACCACTGCCAGTTTAAATATCATTTTACTGAGTGTTCTTGCTCATATTTTTGTGCAAGTTTTCTTCCCTAAGTCCGCTGATTACTGCCTGACCCATTCACTGATACTGCAGTCCTAATTTTGTGACATTGTGGTGTCTTGGAAGAATATATGTGAGACAAAACCACTTGACTGTGGTAATTATTGAATTAAGGCCTCATGCCATTGACTTCAGTGAGCTTTGATTTGGCCCTGAATGAATACATCTGGTAGATGGAATGGGCTCATTAAAGTTTCTAGCTACACACCTATATTTTGGTAGTGAGTAATGAAGGTAAATAAATTATGCTACAACAGAAGTATGTGGCAATTTAAGATTGTTTTGTATCCCTCAGATTAAGTGAAAGTAAACAGCTTTCTGCACAACTTTAGTACTCATGTAAAGAACTTTAATGTTTCAAGTCTTCTCATCTTCTCTAAGGAAAACTTTAATTCAAACATGGCTTTTTCAGAATTGCTCCAAACTTTCTACTCATGAAACATTCCTCGTCAGAGAATAATGACCATCTTATCCCTTTCTTTTCATTCTCTACTTTCTTTTGAGCAGAAGTGTTTGAAGATTTTGAAAATTCAAAAATTTCAGTGAAATTTTCATTAAAAGTTGTTGAAAATAAGTGTTCCTTTCTTCCATCAGCTCCATCAGTTTTAAGCTTTTTAATTCCCACCAATACCCCCTCAGATCTTCTTGAATAATGCACTTCTTATTGTGCATATGATTATATATGTTACAATTGCACTTCCCACATTTTAGCATACAACCTCTAAGATATTAGTTAATATTAACCTCTAACATGAGACATACAAGTCACATACCATAGTCATGGATCATGAGAGTTCAACTTCACAGTCTATATAATGGTCAACGTTCTCTTCATAATCACTGCATTATGCCTAAAGCTAATGTTCCTCAGGCTGGCAAGTCCTTTTCAGGCTGGCAAGTCCTTATTCAAAGAAAAAAAAATTGTGCCCCCCCCTTTATATCTTATAAAAGTAAGAGTAAAAAGACAGTGTTTCAGTGCTAAGCCTATATAAATGTATTTGTGGGTGTGTTTTGCGAGGTTGACAGAAAACCTGACTTGCATGGGTAAGGCTGTTCAGAGAAGGGGGAAAGCAAGATTTTCTTTGCATTAGATTGTTATAAAATTTGCCTCACAACTCCAGTGATTGATTGCTTCTGGGGGTCTGAAAGCACCGGTTAAAAACACTGCTGTAAGCCATACTAAATTGTTTCCATTGCAGGTTCTGTATCAACCACCTTTGAAAATATGTTTCCCCTTGTTAAATATTATGCACACTTTCATATTTCGAAGAGAGTATCATCACTTTTTTTTCTAACCTTGCAAGAGTATCACTGAAGGTGACTTCCTAGCAAAGGCTGTTAAAACTTGCCCTAATAGCTTCATTGTTTTCAATCCCATCAGGCAGAACTAAAAGCAGAGGTGCAATATATTGATCCATCAGAGCAACTCCCCTATTTTAATTCCCATAAATCTAATGGTAAAATTCATTTTGTGTCACCATGTCAGGAATAAACCTAATTAAAACTCTCTGAGGGAAAGTCAACCAGTCACATTTCATTTTTAATAGGTTTCAGTTCAGCATGGGACTCATAATTCCCATCATGGTCAATTATCTCACAGTTGGTCTATAATGATTAGATGCTCTCTCTTAATTGAAACTTCTTGATGTGGTATAGAGAGATGCAAATATAAGTTTCTGTATAGGCTTGGCAACTGGTAAAGAAGGTCCTGAAATGAAGCAAGAAGGAATCAGTTATTGTAATATCTCCTGCAGCAGAATACTCCCATTTAGGTTATCATGTTACTGTCCTAGCCATTGGAGAGGCAGAGATCATTTTCAAATCACCATAGTTCTATTAATTATAAACTTAACATAAAGCTAGTAAGCTGTGAATTCAGCTTATAGAGGTTGGGTTAAGTCAAGGACATTGTGCAAGAGAACATTTTAGTTATTTGCATAGGAGAGAAGTCAGTGGAATAGTGGACTAAAACTATCACATTCCAAACACTGGCTGTTGGACGTTAACTGTTTTGGGGAGAATTAATTTTTCTTCAGAAAAAAGCGTTTTGAATTTTTTCAATAAGTTATAGTCTGTTTATCCCAAATATTTGACAGAATATTTTTGCAACATATTTTAGGTTTAAACATTACATTGTGCATTTATCTTTATGCAAATTAATATTTTTAAACCAAAAATCAGGAATGGCCGTTCTGCCTTAAAAACCTTGAATTATGCGAAAGTTCAGATAAACAACTGTGCAAGTCTTCACTCATAGACCCAAATGATAAAACAATTTAACATTTTTAATTACTTGCAATATATATAAAATTCATTAGAACATATGTTCTGCACTGAAGGCCTAATTCAGCAAGGTACTTAAGCATGTAACTAACTTTAAGTATATCAGTGGTCCCGGTGAAGTCAGTGGAACTATTCACATGCTTGGAGTTGGGCAAAATTTGTCATGCAATTTTTTGTGTGTGTGCACAAAATGCAGGTTCCAGTTGTTTCAGGTCATGAAAGAATTCATCGATTTGGGTCAATTTTGGCAAAGTGTTTTGGTCAAATAAAAAAAATCAGAAATGTCAAAACACTTCATATTGGCATTTCTGAAACAAAATATTTTGATTTTTTTGTCTTGGAAAGAGGTTTTGTTTTGGAAGTTCACTCGGTTTTATTATGAAAACATTACAAAGGTTAAAACCCTCAAAAATGAAATGTTCTGTTCTGAGTCACACACAACATTTCATTTGATCTGAAATAATACTTTTTTTTACTTTTCTAATGTCAGTGGATATTTTTTAAATTGTTTCTGTTGATCCAGTACAGCCAATTTTTTTTTTTTGGTTCATCCACTGAACCAAAAAATTGATTATTTGCCCATCTATACTTGTGAGTTACTTCGGTAAGTCAAGTGGTAGAGGCCTATGATTTATGCATAATTATTGTGTATTTTTCCACTTGTTTGCAGATGTCATATTACTATTTTGCTATGGGTTTAAAGGAACAATTTATTTATTCTCAAACCCAATCTTAATATCAATGTGCGAGAACTATGAAAATACGCTATAACACTCAGCTCTCGGGTATAAAAAACTTTATTTGACAAACTCCTTTTATATATATAGAAATTGGATATTAGTTCATCAAGGTAAATCCTACTTAGTAATCAGAGCAAGGAAAATACTGGAAAAAGAGAATATTTGCTTGACTTTTTAAAATGAATTTTCAAGCCTTATCTATACACCTTTTGTGTCTGCTTTGTATGAACATATGTGAGGTCCAGATTTACTGATATGCATGTTCATAGAAAAATTACAAAGTTTCTTATGTGAAACAATTTTAGTTTTGTTCCAGTGAGTATTTGCACTCAAAATGCTCATACTACAGATTCCACCAAAGGTCATTACCATAGTTTGATATTGGCCGTTCTGCACCAAAGCTTAGACTTATGCTCCTTGAGCAATAGCTAACTCTATTAGCTGGCAGCTTTAGTAGGCTGTTATACTTTTCAAGTGTGTTATGTGCTCAGGACAAGATTTTCAGAAATGACTGGTGACTCCAGATGCCTCATTCTTTAGGTTCACAACTCGAGACACTAAGGGATCCTGATTTTCAGAGGTTGTGAGCTTGTTTTTGAATATCTGGGCCCTTCGAGTTGTCTCAAAAATTTGGGCACCCAACATTTACTAGTCCTTTTTGAAAATCTTGGCCTTATCCTGTCAGGGATCAGAGAGAATACTATGTGGTTTATCTGACCAATGACCAGTCTGACTGCAGCTCTAATGGGAATTATTGAAAACTTACAAATAACTCTTCATAATCATACCACAGAGTTAAAAAAAAAGTAGCAAAAGAAATATCAAATACTTTTGCCATAACCAATAAATTCAAATAAAGAAAGACTAAATTTGTCAAACAAGTTATTCATTGCAAAATATTTGTAGTCTTAACAAAATGTTAAAGATGTAAAAGGTCTGTATCATCATTCCACTTACTATAATTTGTTCTAATTCATTATTTTTATATCTTGATACAAAAGCTTTTATCTGGCCATGTTCAATGAAGGACCATAGATTAATAAGTCAGAAATAACATTTTTGTGTGTCTCTATTTATCTCCTCTTCTGTTTTTCCAATTTAGTCTCTGAACCATACAGTCTACAAATGATGATGCTCTATTTGAGTTGCTTTTACATCTAACATGTAATGACAGTCAATTACCTGAACTATTATTTGCTGATGTATAATAAATCACTAATGCCAAGTAAATTAAAATCATGCTTTCTTTCTGTATTTCAAGCACCCAGTCAGCCTCCAGGAAACGTTATATGGAATGTTACAGATTCCAAGGTAGTACTGAACTGGGAGCAAGTGAAAGCAATGGAGAATGAATCTGAAGTAACTGGATATAAGGTAGGTAAAAACAGTATAGCTAGAGTACTTTATGGCAACACACTTTAAGCTTGTTCATTTCCAAGGCAGCAAATGTAAAGTTTAAAATGCTTGCAGATGCAGCCATTTTGCATAACTCCTGATCGTGGGGTGCACGATACCACTCCCAAAAATCTTTCCCGCACCTCCTTTTTATAGCCATTGTTTATTTTATTTCCTTTGAAACAAAACAAAGTGAGCCAGATCCTTGGCTGGTGGAAATCGTCAGAACTGCAGTGCTGGCCCAACTGATTTAGTATTGCCATGTGTCAAACTGATAATTTCATGGCTGTTTAACTATTGTGGGAAAACTTCCACTGCCTTGTTAAAATTTTTGTTGTTAATAGTATTCTAGCAGCAAACCATGTTCAGAGCGTTCTATAAATCTATATGTGCCCTGTACAATTGCTATCTCTTAGTTAATTACAGAGGATGCTACTACAGAGCTACATTTGTTTGCACTCCTCAATGTTATTACGGTAAACAGTATTTATATCACACGTCTGAATGCTGGCAGCATTTTCGAACCATTCTGGGTTGTGTTAACAAGAAACTGATGGTTGGTTACAGCCTATGAAAGGCACCTGGAAAGTTAGGTCATTGGGCTTGCAGGTCATAGTTGGATTGCAAATATACATCGTCACAGATTCAACCCTAGCTCTTCTGCAGTATATGACACAGCATTAGGTTGCCTTGGCTGTAGCTTCAATAAAGACAATACAAACACCTACTACTGAAATCTTGTTACACTGGGTAAAAGTTTTCAAAAGCACCTAAAACCCATTTTACAAAGTGACTTAAGCACTTAGAGGAGAGATCATTACCCCTGCTTCAGACTGTTTACGCCAAGTAAAAGGGCCCTGGAGCAGCATCAAGGGGCCCTGAAAGCCCCACATTTGCCGGGGGAGGATTCTGCCAGCACAGCCATTATAAAGGAAGAAAGCCATAAAATTGTTCTCCGAGGTCCACCTCGCACGAGTCATGCTTTGAGGGGCATGTCTTGGCTCAGAGGTGGGGCTGAGAGTGGGAGGGGTGTGCCAACGCTATAAAGATTCTGAGCAGTACTGTGACCTACAGGGCAACGCAGGAGGCTGTCATAATGTAGATAGTGTTGTGGTAGATGTGTTGGTCCCAGGAAATCAGAGACACAAGGTGAGTGAGGTAATATCTTTTACTGGACTGACTTCCTTTGGTGGCAAGCATTCAAGCTACATCGAGCTCTCCATCAAGACCTGAAGAAGAGCTCTGTGTAGCTCAAAAGCTTGTCTCTTTCACCAACTGAATAAAATTTGGCCCAATAAACTTGTCCCTATAATGTAGATAGGCATTGACAACTTATGGTGGGATGTCATGCCTACATTTCCAGTGGACTTCTGCTATTTTTTCACTCCATTCCCACCGATACCATTGGAAGTTGTGTTATTCTCGTGCAATTACCACTGGCATCCAAGGATGACTCTGAGTGCAAGAATTCGTCTGATGGATGCTATTCTGGGGGAAGCACTGGATCAACATATTCTCTGGGCTTTCAGCCCGTGCTATCTTCCCAGTCAGGCCACCTACTCTGGAAGCTGTGCTGGCCAGATCCAGACCTTATGGGAGAAAGGGGGTTGTGGGCACATTGGCCTACTGTGACACCATCACCAATACCCTTTCTCCTCCAAGGATAATTTTTTAACACTGGGCTGTAACCCTGGGTTACCTCAATGGAAGCCAACATAACCCAGAGCTGGTTATAGCTCCCAGTTTAAAATGCAACAGGACACATGCAGTTAAGTTCCATGACAGAATAATCATTCAATACTTGCTGAACTTATTCCAGTGTAGCCCATAATTTCCACATTTTTATTAACTCCCTTCTCTGCGTCCCCTTTCTATTTATTGCTTGAAGTGTTTGATCTAGATAATGACAGGTTCCAAGTGGAGGGATAATTTATAGAACAATACATTACTAAGAAACTCAAGAGAATATATTATTCATTTGTTATCATTATATATTGTGCCATTTTAGATTAAAGCTGGGATAAAAGAGCTTGATTAATGTTATCTGCTTTTATTGCCTTTCTAGATACTGAGTATAATTCTGCTACATGAAGTCAACCAAAACTGAGATTTTTTTCCCCTGTATTTTTTTTTTAGAATTTAACCCTTTTTCAGAAAACAAAATTCGGAGCAGTACATGGTGGAAGAAACACTGCATGCAGCATCACCAAAAATTCTGTTTGTTTTTTTGTTGTTGTTGCAGGTTTTGTTCAGGACTAGCAGTCAAAACCATGTGAATGAACTGAACACAAATACGACATCAGCAGAACTTCTACTCCCGTTCAATGAGGATTACATCATAGAAATAAAAGCAACAACTGACGGTGGAGATGGCACTAGCAGTGATCAGATCAGGATTCCCAAACTGACTAGTATGTAGTCACTGATATGAGGTGTCGTTATTTTATCTTGCAGTAATGCCTAGAAGCCTACTGATATCAGAACCCCACAGTACTAGGCACCATACATACAGCTTAGTAAGAGATGATGCATGCCATGAAGAGCTTACATTTTAAACAGGCAAAGCGTGAGGGTAAAACAGAAGTACAGAGAGGTGGAGTGATTTGCAAAAGACCACACAGCTTGTCAGTGGCAGAGCTGGGAAGAGAACCCAAGTCATCGGACTCCTAGATCAGTGCCCTGTCAACGCTGTGGTTCCACTGTTGACATATTGTCTGACATTTCATTCCAAAACTTAGTGGCAAAGCGGATGCGGAAGGAGCATAAATTCTGATCTTTGTTGCTCCAGGTTGTGAGAGTCCAAGTAAGTGTCGTGCTGATGCTCTGCTCAGGGTGACGTCATCTTGTTACATAAGTACCTACTATAGGTTGATCAAAGGACTGGAGAGAGGAACTCACTTGTATTCCTGGCTAGATAACCTTAACTGGAACTCCCTGGCCATCTAGAAAGAAAGCAGATAGTGACAATGTTTGGAAAAGGAAGTCCCTTAAGTAACGCTAATATAGTACACTGGGAATGCTTAGGCTTTAGAGTTTCTCAACATGAAGTCAATGGGGCTTCACTGATTTACCCCAGTTGAGGATTTGGCCAAGTGTGTGCCTCCTGAAAAAAATTTATGAAAGGTTTTGTTCTGCTAATGTTTTATAAAAGTTCTATACCCCGATGACAGGATACAAGACAGACATAATACCGTAAGGATCACGAACGTGACTTGAGCTTAGTTTAATTGAGTTTCACAATGCAAAGTAATGCTAACTAGCATCTGAAATTAACAGAGAAATAGTTAATCATTTATACGCCTGGGATTAAAGTGCTTTAACAATAGGCATTAAATGGCACCACTAATTTTTATATATATATATTCCCAGTATTTTGTCACACCGCCTATTTTGTTTTAGTTAACTGAATCATGACTTTGCGCCTGACATCCACAGCCAGCAGTTGTGGGAACCAGTCTTTATATGAATGGAGTCCTTACTGATTAAAAGGAAAAAAACCCATGCTTGTATCTTGTATGGTAATAAGTTGTTAAAAAGGAAATCAGTTAACATTCACATGTCCTTACTCATGATAAACTTCCTTCTTTTGGATAGGTAAATTACCATGTAAATTAGATAGTGTGTGTGTGTGTGTGTGAGAGAGAGAGTGAGGTTTTATATATATACATAAGTGTGTGTGTGTATGTATGTATCTTAAAAAATCAGATTTTCATTTTTCATATGGCTCTTTTTTATTTATAATCTTAAAGATGAAGACAGTTTCATGAATGCTCCTGAAATGTGAATGTATTTCAATTCTTTATAAATATTTAGAATTATTTGGTAAACCCTGCCTTGATTAGCTGAAATGAAGAACTGTAATAAATCTTATCTGTAAAATAACAGAGACCGAGATACTCAAAGGTATCTAGGTTCCTAACTCCCACTGATTTTAATTGGAGTTGGGTACCTAAATAGCTTTGAGGATCTGTCCCAGAGTCCTTACTGGTAACATGTTTTGAGACCTCATATATATTTGCGTTAATTTAATCCCAAACTTTTTCATTTGTCACAGGTATGGATGCAAGAGGTTCTGGCGCATCAATCTGGAACGTCTACAGCTTATCCAGCTTCATACGGATAGTACCTTTCTTGACTTTTAATGCAGTGTTGTGGTGATACATTGTCATTCATTGGATACATTAAATCCGTTACTAACAAAAGTGCTTTTTAAAAAAAAATGCAGTGGTTATGCATGGGTTTTTTTTCAACTCTGTGTTTTTAAATACTTCATATTCCATTGTAGGTGAAAGTATAAAAAAAAAAAAAAACCAACCCCACCATATAAAAATTCAGCAAATCCTTTTAAAGGAATCTAAAATGCCTTAATACTTGAACCAAAGGAGTTTACATAATACATTCATCAAATCTGATGTAAATGAGAGTAAGAGTATTATGTTACAGTTTGAGAGCTTCACAGAGTCTCAGATACACCTTAACTCTATGATGAACTCCATTTTTTTGCAGCGACACTAAATTGTTTTGAGTATGTCCCGTGTCATTGTGATAGAATAACTCTAATTCACACAAACAGATTAAAACGGATGCATATTTAACTGGAATCTAATGACAAATCTTGGACAATGAGATCTTTTAAAAGCAGTGTGTTTACCAAGTACATTCAGATAAGCTTGCATACTGTCCTTTTATATAATCTACTCTAAATCTACCAGATAATCATTGGTATTAGAGATGGAAAAGACCTAGTCCATCTCCTGTCAATGTTTTGTCCCATTTACTTTTGAAAGTCCAGGAGACAGGGTTTCCAGCACTTCTCTTGGGAGCCACACTTCAAAGGTTTTCTCTTTTTCCTCATAGTCAGCATACATTTTTATACCTCCCTTCAAGAACACAAGTTCTTTCTCTCCATTTATATGTATTTGAATTAATTATAGATTTTTTTTTCTCATTCTCCTACTTCATTCATCTCTTTGCCAGGTTATTGCATACGTGTTTAGCACTATATTCTGTCTTCATAACCTGATCTCTCCAGGTCCCGGATCGTTTTTGTTGCCCTTCTCTGAATTCCCACATCCCAAGATGTTTTGGAAAATGCAGTGCCCAGAACTGAGCACTGTATTTTAGGTGCAGATGCACCCTGGCCTTATAGAAAGGGACTGTTGCCTTCCTGCTCTGGGATGTGTTTCTTCTGAATATTCAGCCCAAAATTACATTGGCCCCTTGTCTACCACATCACATTGCAAACTATGCCTGATTCAATATATGCTATTATTCCTACGCTCCCTTTTAGCATTGCTGCTACCCAGATTTCTCCTTTTGGTTGCTGAAAGGGACCTCTGTGTCTAAGCTGGGCTGGCATTCTGTAATAAATCCCATAAACATCGTATAATTCTTGGTATGATTATGGCAATATACTGTAGCTTTTACTAGATATATAGAAATAGATATATAGATATATATATAAGCAAAGACTTTTTGTCCTTGTTATTACAGAGATTGTTCTAAATCTATGTGTTCCATAGCAATATATAAAAGAGATGCCAAACCTGGTACATTTGATTTTCTACATTTGCAAAGCTTAGGCAGATCATATGTTATTCTATCCTTTCAGACAGCTTTCAGTCGAATAGCAAATTACACAGTGTCAGATGTTCATGTGACATAAAAATGATTTTTTTTCAGTTTAATCTCAAAGAATTGTTACAACACAGACAAAAAATCAAAAATGTCAACCTCAAGTGAACCAAGATCAGTAAAATTCTGACATCACTGTAGTAATGTTTTAATATGCATTCAGATATCAAATTCACATTAATGTAACACACAAACTATTTTGCTAGCTATCCAAGCAAGATCTGTATATACTGTACATACATAGTAAAAACATAAATGGCTAGTTGTTTTTCAATATGGCTAACCATTGACATTTCTAAACAGCCACACATGGGGGGAAACAGACGTTCCTAGTAAATATATAGTTCAGTTTCATGCAATGAAAGGTGAATCTTTCTATTCTTGTTTAAGAAATTCTGCAGTGTCATTTTCATGATTATTCTAGTGCATTATTTAACTTTGTTATATATCTCCATGAGATATGTACTGAGTATCTTGTTTCATATTGAAAAGTATGAAATTTATCCTTAAACTTTCAGTTGTGTGTGTATCCTATGGTTATCTGTATGCATTTTTTTCTATTATTCTAATAAAATATTTATAACATTAAGCAATATTGGAATATTTCAAAATATGTTACCCTCTCAATATCACATATTTGTACTCAGAAGAGCACATTGTAAAGAGGTCCAACCATAACGCTTGCCTATATTCTTAGCAGCATTCCTGCTAACTGCCAGTTCTCTATTTTTTCCCCATCTCTTCTCTCATGAGGCCGGATCCAAAGGGTATATAAGTCAACAGAAAGATTCTCATTGACTTTACTAGGTTTACGTACTCTTTTCATACGTTTCTTATACTGTAACATAGATCTGCCTGGGCCCATTTCCTTAAACATTTAGTCCTTAAACTTGTGTTAGTTTTTGATGACTCTCCACTTCCCTTCCTAATATTTTATTTTCAAGGGAGGCAGTCTTGCCTAGAAGATAGAGCAATAGATTGGCACTCAGGACACCTGAGTTTATTTCCAGCCCTTCTATTGCTTGGTGAATGACCTTGAGCAAGTCACATCACCTATCTGTGCCTCAGTTTATCCATCTGTAAAATTAAAATGATACCTCCTTTGTAAAGCACTTTGAGATCCCCAGATAGACAGTATTATAGAGGAGCTAAGAATTTATTATTACACATTATTATTATTTAAAGGTATGGAATGTGTATTGAAATGCAAAGAAGTGACAGCCCTTTTATGTCCCTAAGTGCCACCAGCAACAAAGTATCTATTTTTGGCATGCAAGACATGCAGAGCTGGGGGACAGAAGCTAGATTTACTGTTTGAAGACTCCAGTCCTGTAAACATGGATGTGAGTAGCTTTACTGTCCCACTAAGTTCATAAATGTTGTGTTTTCATTCTTTTCCACTCCCTTCTTTAGTTTCTTATCTTCCCTCCCCAAGCTACATTTGCTCATATTTTGATCCTTCTCCCTATCTCAGCAATAGCAAGACCTGTTTGCATGGCTTCTGCTCAGAAAATTCAGCCGCTCCTTCTCAAGCCAAACTAAAGGAAAATCCAACCTGGGCTTTTCTGCCATTTAAACCTTATGTTCAAAATGGCATTTGGCACAGCTAGGCAATGTTACTAAGAAGAACGCATGGCCTTCATATCCTGCCAGTTGCTTCTAAATCCAACATATTCTCAGTCTATTAAAAGAGCCAATTATGAACCAAATAAGAGTATGTGACCTCTACCTGTGTAGTGTATAGCTGTTCCAAATGGTGCAAGCTTGCATGACAGGAAATCAAAAGGCAGTGTAGAGGCCATTTTCTTGGATGAGCAAGTTTTTGAATCCTGTTCCTAGGATTGTGAATTGGCAAGTACATTTGTGATGAATGAGATCCAAAAGAGCCTTTGCACCATGGTTTCCCAAAGGCTCTGATGAATCTTTGTTTAAGCTGGACTCCATTTGTGAAACTGCACCTTAGCTTAAGAGTCTGGCAAGGTTAATATTTATTTATCCAAGCAGGACTCACTTCGATATGCAATATGAGGTGGGAAAATAGCATTTGTTGGGGTCTTCAGGAAAGTATTGCAGAGAAGAAGAAATGGTCAGTGATGGTAAATGTAACAATATCTGAAAAAAAGCCACATCTCAGTCTATTTCGAAATATTTCATACAGTCGGCCAAATTGCCGTCCTGACTTTAACCAGGTTCTACACACCTTCCATGTTGTAGACCACTGTTTAAAAACCTATCCTATAGGAATTACATTAAAGAACATGGAAAATTATTCATATGATTTATGTAAAATGGTTGATATCACTGTGTGACTACAAAGGGTGAATGCGAAAGTGTTTCTGCTTTTTTATTGGTAAGAAGGGGGGGAAAGCATTTACAAAGAAACTAGCCAATTCTACATTATATCAATAATTCCAAGATGGTGCAAATGATGAATCATTTGAAGCCCCATCAGTGGAGCATAGTTAGTTTGAGTGGTAGCTATAAAACAGAAATCTATTATAAATAGCATCATTTAAACATTAATTTGTATTCATTTAGGCAGCATGTAGCATGGGTGGGGGGAATAGCTGTCCATCCTGTTGTATCCTTCTACTATAGTTAATTATTCCAAAACATTATACCGAAGCCAAAAGAAGCATTGAAAAATAGAATGCCCAGTGCAACGGAGTCCTGACCCATGAGTGGTCCATGGTCTATCCATTAGGCCACACTGCCTCCCTAAAACGCTATGGTAATACAAATCAACAATAATAAAGGATGTGGGGAGGTTGGCCAAAGTTCTGAAAGATAAATCCAAGTCTTTATTTCAGTCTGCAAAACAGAGTCTCGAAGACGGGTCCTGAAACAAAGACCGCTGAGCAGCAACAAATCAGCTCTGGCATCACAAACACAGGCTCTTGGAGTTCTTTCAACTTTGCCAAAGGAATATGTCAGCTCTTAGGCCCTACTACACATGCCCATGTTTTGATATGCAGGTGTTATAAGCATGGAAGCAAATCTGTATTGTAACCATATAGTCACAGACCCAACAATCACTATGCCGTGCTTGAAGTGTTTAGATTGCATGGCATGCAGGACAGCGGTAACCTTAGCCATCGAAATACGGCATCTATTTTAGGTGTCTGAATAGTGTCCCTTTCTTTAGAAACTGTTAATGAAGTACAGTAGCAAGAGGCACTGCTAGAAAGTCTTAATTCATTTGTTTTTAGGCTTCAGACTTTTGAGGGAATGTGTTTTAAGTTGTCATTATACAAAATGTGCCCGTATCTCTGTGTAAATGACACATACAAATTAGGGGTGGAAAAAACTCCAAGTTTCCAGTTCAGATTTAACTGAAAAAAAATGGTAGTGGACCACTTCTCCCAGTTCACAGCTGTGTGAATCTGGCATAATTCCCTTGAAATCAATTACTGTAGTTACTACATATTTACACAGGTGCAACACAGGAGGCTTTGGTCCAAAATCTCTAAGCCCTGCACCAACATCCTACCAAGGTTCTCCTTGTAAACCCTATTCCTGCTCAGTCTAAGGGCCTTGTTCGTGGGTCCTGTCCAAGCTCAGATTTATCTGCGGGAACGGATGATACTTGTGATTCTGAAGTGTGAATTTCTCAGATGTGGCTGGTACAGAACTTAAATCCCACATTTCATTCTCAGACAGTTTGCTTTGTCAGATGTGTGGTTGGAAAGTTGGGCTCTTTCTGCATACAAAATAACTTGAAAACTAATATCGCGTTAGCCATAAGAAATAGTGGAGATCTACATTTTCAACTTTAACTTTCATTTGCCTTTAATGCAGAAGTGGGCAGTGCCTGTCAGTATTTTCATATATACGTTACATCTTAATAACAGGCAATAAAACAAGCCTGCCTGCATAAGGGGGTACATTAATCTGACAATCTTCTGTCTAAAATAAACAACAGTGGAATATTGGGCAAATAGAAGGAGTTTGTAAACAGGCACTGTCTCAGAAAAACAAATTCCTCTATTGTTTTATGCTACTGCTCTGCAGTACTGAGAACAATAGAAAGCAGAGATATTACTGACTGTGCATTATGGCTGTACATTATGGACACAATTCTTTTCTGTTAATCTCATACCGTATGCTACTAAATAGGCAAAAAGACGGTAGAAGAACAAAATGTACTGCTTTCTTTAAAATCCACTTGCATGGCTTTTCCTCTCTTAGTGGAGGGCTCTCCCAAGGCAGCATTTATGGTTCAGGTTTTCCCTTTTTGACCTGCATTCAGACACCTCACACCACTTTGGTCTCACTAGGAAAGTGGAGGCGTGGCATATAAAGATGTGTCTTAGACATTTGTGCTTCTGAGATTATTCCTATTTCAATATCTGTATCAGGTGCACCTTGGAGCTACCTACACTCAGGCTGTCTGAGTTCAGCTTCTAACACCTTTCAGCTCTGGGAGCTGATTCTCCAAGCACCAGTAAGTGCATCACCTTTGACTTGCTGGATGAGATTTTCAAAGCTGCCTTAGGCAATTGGGTGCCCAATTCTCATTAACGTCATGGGGGATGGACGTCCGAACCCCTTAGTGTGCATTCCTCTATGTATATATCGATGGAGACTTTCAAAGCTGCCAGACACAGTGCTGTGGCATTCCCTAGGAATGGATTGCATCCGCTCCACAACGAGCCTCCCTCTCAAGGACGTAACCATGGTCTCATGGATAGCAGTGCAGCCACCGGCTTGCCAGGCCAACACGGGATTGTTTTGTAGCAGTACTTTTCATTTTACATGCTTAGCCAAGTTTGTCAGTGCAGCACATTCACACCGACTGGCATTTGTTATCTCTTCTTTGCCAAAGGAACAAGGTCTGACACATCCACACTGTGAGTTCTGTCTATTCGAGAGGAAGAAGTTTAGTGTGCTTGTGAAATTCCCTGATAAACAGAAGTGATGGATGCCTGAAATACCCTGAATCTTTTCTCCTTACTGTCTTTTAAGGCCTGAACTAAACCTAACAGAAAGATTCACATTGACCTCTGTGGGCTTTGGATCAGGCCCTTACAGAATAATAGCAGAGCGTGTTTTTGACATTAACGAACCAATTTTCCTTTTTATATATATCTATTGAGTGCAAAGGGATGTCTTTCCCCTATATCCAGATTGGCAAATTGTGTTTATGAAACCTTTAGTCAAAGCAATTACATTTTTCAAAAGCTAAGCCATGATCCTATAGTAATTTCAGTGGGGCTTCACATAGGATTAGGGCCTTCCTGTTTAATTTCCCATTTAATTTCTCTCTTTTTATTAGTGTTTTGCTATCACCCGCCCTCCGACTGATACCCTGTACTGTATGTTTACATAGAAGAGCTGACATTTCCTGTCCCCATTGTCTTGTGTTAGTTTTTCTTCCTTTTGCCTCGCAATTTCTCAATAAAATCTCCTTCCCTGCAAAAGAGAATCACTAGTTCTTTCTTTAAAATTTGCTCTTCATTTGTTTGTGTGGTCTAGAATGTACTGCCTTTCCCACCCCCACCCACCTATCCTACATCTCTCACTTAAGAAACATATATTTTTCCTAACTCAAAACATCTGCTTTGGTTTTGTTGTTGTTTGCTTGTTGACTTCTCTTTTATTGAGACTACTTTCATTGTAAGAATACGATAACAAAGGTCTTGCATGGGGAGGATTTCTTTTCCGTTTTGCACATCATAGAGAGCCAAGAAAACTTGGCCAAACTCACTTTGAATTAAATTCCTTTTCTTTCTGTGCACTTAACAGTCTCCTAACCACCCTAAATTTTGTAAACGTGACTGGAACTATGTCTGCATGACAATGAAGTCATTTCATTGGCAATCTACCCATTATTAATTTAGCTCCACCAGTATGTTCGGCACTGCCTAATACAAAGAGTAGGCATGGCTCCTGCCCCAAGGGGCTCATTATGATTTTAAGGATTGTATCCTACAAGGTGCTCAGCACCCTTCATTCCCACTGACATTTGAGGGCATGAACCAGGATGGATTCAAATGATGGACTGTACAAATGCTGAATCAAAAGGGTCTGTCAAGAGCCAGAACATGGGTAGGAATGGAGGGACAAGTGCAAGTGACAAAAACATAATAGAATAGCTGCAGTGATGGTGGAAGAGACATGAGAGGGTTTGGGGAGGAAATATAATGGCAACTAACTGGCATAGTTATCAGTGGCTAACAAAACAGTATATTTTAAACAATTCACAACAACATGAGCCTAGTGGCAACGTGATATTTTTTCTAAGTATCAATCCACCAAATCAATTTTCAATTTTACAAGATTTATGAATCACTTAGTTTGAAAGACTTAAGGTTTCACCTTTTCTGCAGGGATGATCTTTTTGTACTTAACTTTGTTTTTCCAGTGGAATTCACCCTGTAGAGAAAGAAAGCTCCTGCAGAACAGAAGAGCTAGTTCATAGAGCCTGTGTTAAGATAAGGGTGAGGTAATGCACCTGGAAGAACTGTCTGAAGTTATATCAGGTGCTTTGACTGGGGGAGATTTGCCTGCCAGTCATAACACAGGTTCACCAACCTGAGGACTCTGCTGTATATCTGTCTCCTTCCTCATGCCCAAGACATATGTTTACATGTGTGCTTGGCCAGAAGATTGCATTCTTTCCTTTCAGTTGTGGTTATTGACAGAGTGCTCCATGCTTTTGTCACCCTGCTTTTGGATTACTGCAGAGCAGTCTGTGTGGGGGAAAAATAGAATCACAGAATCATAGAATATCAGGGTTGGAAGGGACCCCAGAAGGTCATCTAGTCCAACCCCCTGCTCGAAGCAGGACCAATTCCCAGTTAAATCATCCCAGCCAGGGCTTTGTCAAGCCTGACCTTAAAAACCTCTAAGGAAGGAGATTCTACCACCTCCCTAGGTAACGCATTCCAGTGTTTCACCACCCTCTTAGTGAAAAAGTTTTTCCTAATATCCAATCTAAACCTCCCCATTGCAACTTGAGACCATTACTCCTCGTTCTGTCATCTGCTACCATTGAGAACAGTCTAGAGCCATCCTCTTTGGAACCCCCTTTCAGGTAGTTGAAAGCAGCTATCAAATCCCCCCTCATTCTTCTCTTCTGCAGACTAAACAATCCCAGCTCCCTCAGCCTCTCCTCATAAGTCATGTGCTCTAGACCCCTAATCATTTTTGTTGCCCTTCGCTGGACTCTCTCCAATTTATCCACATCCTTCTTGTAGTGTGGGGCCCAAAACTGGACACAGTACTCAAGATGAGGCCTCACCAGTGTCGAATAGAGGGGAACGATCACGTCCCTCGATCTGCTTGCTATGCCCCTACTTATACATCCCAAAATGCCATTGGCCTTCTTGGCAACAAGGGCACACTGCTGACTCATATCCAGCTTCTCGTCCACTGTCACCCCTAGGTCCTTTTCCGCAGAACTGCTGCCTAGCCATTCGGTCCCTAGTCTGTAGCGGTGCATTGGATTCTTCCATCCTAAGTGTAGGACCCTGCACTTATCCTTATTGAACCTCATCAGATTTCTTTTGGCCCAATCCTCCAATTTGTCTAGGTCCTTCTGTATCCTATCCCTCCCCTCCAGCGTATCTACCACTCCTCCCAGTTTAGTATCATCCGCAAATTTGCTGAGAGTGCAATCCACACCATCCTCCAGATCATTTATGAAGATATTGAACAAAACCGGCCCCAGGACCGACCCCTGGGGCACTCCACTTGACACCGGCTGCCAACTAGACATGGAGCCATTGATCACTACCCGTTGAGCCCGACAATCTAGCCAGCTTTCTACCCACCTTATAGTGCATTCATCCAGCCCATACTTCCTTAACTTGCTGACAAGAATACTGTGGGAGACCGTGTCAAAAGCTTTGCTAAAGTCAAGAAACAATACATCCACTGCTTTCCCTTCATCCACAGAACCAGTAATCTCATCATAAAAGGCGAATATACCATTCAGGAACTTCGCCCAAGTTACTAAGAAGCTCTTATGGAGAATAGAGGCATTATTTCTGTTTAACCTTGCCTGGCTGAATGTGAGAGGAGGAGTTTACTATTTAATTGGCGAGTCATGCCAGTGTGTTTAATGCATGTGTGCTTGGAATGATGGTGAAGTGCAGTTAATTATGGTAAGTCAATAGATTTACCCAAGGAACGTGTGCAATATGGGTTGCACCAGTGTAGGCTTCCTTATGCCATTCCACCATTGCACCTGACCTGGAGAGGACATCTCAAGGGACAAGAAGGAAGTTTGGTCACCTCTGGTCTGACACAGCCAGGAAAGGTATTCATTAAGGTCAAATCCTTAGTGGGCCCTTCATTATTGAATTTCATGTTCTTTTATTTTACATTAGAACATGAGTAAGGATCCATTATATCAGGAAATGTCATAAAAATTAAACCAAATTGAGGAAAAATAAGGAAAAAACCTCTTTCTTTTCCCTTTTATTATATACATAATGCAATTGCCCAGATCAAGTCCTTGAAAGAGGAAGGTCTGTCAAAAGGGGCATTATGCATTTAACAAAAACTGTACCACCTGCAATCCAAGAAAAGCCATGTTAAAAACCAACAAATACAGTTACATTTTTTGTCATTAACACTTCCTAACATTGCTACTAAAATGAGGCATTTAAAGTTGCACTTGTCATAACACTAATTATCTATTTGATCACTAGAGTTCTCAGCTGATTGAATTCGTTCCTCTGGAGTGAGAATAGGTGATTACTTCAGTGGTCTTGAATCTGTTACCTGGTGTAAATCCGGAGGAACTATTGAAAACAGTAAAGATGAGAATCGAGCCCTTTTGTATGTAATAGAAACAGTTTCAAGTCTTCTTAACCTTGTCTTTAGGAACAACTGTTCACTTATTCTTTCAATATAACAGAACACTTGCTAAAACTCTCACAACAAAATTATTCCAAGGGAAAATTTGAGGGGGGTGGGGGAAACCTCTAAAAAAAAATAAATAACTGTACCTCGGTAAAAGCCTCTGAATTTCCTTAAGAACTAATGCTAATTTATGGACTACACATTTGTTCCTTGTCTGTTAAAACTTCCAATGGCTGGTTGTGATGTACATTAATCTTTATCTGCCACCCTAAGCAGAATTTTTAGCATGACGTCATGGATAGTCAGAAAGCTGTCCATCGTACCTGTAAAACCGACTTATCTAGCTTGGAATTCCAGCTACATTTTGATAGCCATAGTCACGTTGAATGGGTCTGTATGCCACAAAGAGTGCACTGCACTATATGGGGCCATGTGTGGATTAAGATGTCACTCAGCATACCTGTTGGCACGGGTGTGCACAAGGGGGAGAAGCACTTTTGGAGGGGCACTTTTGGAGGAGCTCTCCCCACCGTGACCCTGGGGATGGAGGAGCTCTGTGACCCGCCACCGCCAAGTACTTGTGGATACATTTATTCAGATAGCTTCACGGCTTATGGATTTTCATTGAAATGGTGAGTGTACAGCTGTTTATTTCTATGCATGTGGTCTATGTGCGTGTGGTGATATGGTTTAATGTGGATAACTCGTGCGTGTTTAATGTATCCCTCCAAAAGTGGTCAAATTTAAATTCCGGCGTGTGCCCCTGCCCATGGGTATCAGAATCTAGAAGAATATTTGAGAAAAATAAGATACCTTTTTAAATTGATGTGAGCTTCGACTCTGGAAGTAACCCCTGTAATCAAATGAGCCTACGCATGTGGAGCAAGGTATCTCAAGATGCCAAAGTCAAACTCTGTCTGGAGTCCCTTTAGCTTCTAGGATTCCATCCCCTTTACACAGCCTTCACAAAGACAAGGCAGCATTGCACTTCCTGCACTCGGGGGCGTACAGAAACTCCTCTCTCTCTACTCCCCTGGGAGCTGTGGTGCTCCACGTGGAACTGGGAGGAAGCAGGACCAAGATTCTTACCCTACACACTGGCCAGCATAGAGTCATAGAATCGTAGGACTGGAAGGGACCTCAAGAGGTCATCTAGATCAGTCCACTGCACTCAAGGCTAGACCATCCCTGACAGGTGTTTGTCTAACCTGCCCTTAAAAATCTCCAATGATGGAGATTCCACAACCTCCCTAGACAATTTATTCCAGTGCTTAACTACCCCAACAACTGGGAAGTTTTTCCTAATGTCCTACCTAAACCATCCTTGCTGCAATTGCTTCTTGTCCCAGAGACTGAGAACAATTTTTCTCCCTTTGCCTTGTAGCAATCTTTTATGCACTTGAAAATTGTTCTCATGTCCCCTCTCAGTCTTCTCTTCTCCAGAGTAAACAAACCCAGTTTTTTCAGTCGTCCCTCATAGGTCATGTTTTCTAGACTTTTAATAATTTTTGTTGCTCTTCTCTTGACTTTCTCCAATTTGTCCACATCTTTCCTGAAATGTGGCACCCACAACTGGACACAATACTCCAGTTGAGGCCTAATCAGTGTGGAGTGGAGCAGAAGAATTACTTCTCGTGTCTTGCTTACAACACACCTGCTAATACATTCCAGAATTATGTTTACTTTTTTTGCAACAGTGTTACACCGTTGACTCATATTTAGCTTGTGATCCACTATGACCCCCAAATCCCTTTCGGCAGTACTCCTTCCTAGGCAGTCATTTCCCATTTTGTATGTGTGCAAATGATTGTTCCTTCCTAAGGGGAGTACTTTGCATTTGTCCTTATTGAATTTCATCCTATTTACTTCAGACCTTTTCTCCAGATCATTTTGAAGTTTAATCCTATCCTGAAAAACACTTGCAACCCCTCCCAGCTTGGTGTCGTCTACAAACTTTATAAGTGTACTCTCTATGCCATTATCTAAATCACTGCTGAACATATTGAACAGAACTGGACCCAGAACTGATCCCTGCAGGACCCCACTTAATATGCCCTTCCAGCTTGACTGTGAACCACTGATAACTACTCTCTGGGAATGGTTTTCCAATTGTGATGCACCCTCCTTGTAGTAGCTCCACCTAGGTTGTATTTTCCTAGTTGGTTTATGAGACGGTCATGTGAGACAGAATCAAAAGCTTTAGTGAAGTCAAGACTTACCACATCTAACGCTTCCCGCCATCCACAAGTGGGATCAATGTGCAGGAGAGATGCTGCAGCCTATAAAGGGGTGTAATAGTGATTCAGGCAGCTTCAGAAAGCTTTCCCCTTTTCTGCAAAATAGTCCTTTGTGCTTCCACAGGGTCCATTCTGCCCCTTACAATGGGTTGTGCCAAGCCGGCACAATCTAGCCTACGGCAAAACAGCGACTTTACCACTTAATCCAGACTCCTCCCATTCCAAATGCCAATAGCACAGCATCTCCATTGTGTGCGTGGGCCCTTATAATGGTATATCTCTGCTGAACGTTGGCATTATTATATATGAATTTCAAGTGTCCTTACTGAGGTTTTAGGCTCAATACATCACACAATATTTCAAATGTCTTTACATAAAAGGTTAATGAGGAATAAAAAGTGCTGGACACTGACTTCTGTCTAATCTCTCTCCTCCCCATTCTCACCACCTAAGCTGCTTTTGCTGTTGGCACTATTCTACAGAAGAATAATTAGCATTTTAAGACGAGGAATTCATTGGCAACATCATTTCATTAGAGGAGTCACTGATAACCAGTCTAATTCAAATTATTCCTTTTCTGTGATGGAACTGTTCTGCAATTATGCTTGAAAAGGACCGTGTTAGATACTGAAGAGAAAGACTGGTGGTATGACTGGGATGTTAAACAAAATGCCTTTGCTCAGTGGTCGTGCTGTTTAAACAAGAGGGAAAAAGAAAGCAGGGCTGATTCTTCAACCGAAGGATGTACAATAATGCCCTTATCTGTCAACCTAATGAATCTTGGAATTAGTGAATTCATTTGGAAACCTATCCAGTGTGCTGGGTTACTCATCTATGAGTATGTTTGGGCATAATCGACTATCAGAACAATTTCAATGTAGGGAATTTTTCTGAAATACCTTCATTCTGTAATGTCATATGAATTTATTGTCCTGTTTGGTACCATGTTATTTTATACAGTCAAGATCACTTACAAGAGACAAAGCAAGGCAAATTCTGCTTTCAGTTATATGATGCAAATCCAGAATCACTCCCAGTTACAATAAAAGAAGTTACCTCACCCACCTTCTCTCTCTAATATCCTGGGACCGACATTAGTCATACATACAAGTCTGCCAATGTCTAAATAATGAATACCTGAGTCTAAAAGCACATCAGAGATGACTTTATCTTTCTGAAAGGAAGGGAAGAGCTGAAGGGATAAAAACCAAGTCAATCTACAATAGCACACTGTCTCCTTCAAAAACACTGAGGATTAAAGCATTAATATGGATTTCTACATGTAAAAGAATGAATTCAAATCCCGAATAAATATACTTCCTGTAACTTGACTTAAATGTCCCGAGGTACCATAAGATATATGAGGGCTGATCCTGCACCATTATAGGACCTGATCCTGAAATTGATAGCATGTGAGTGAACAGCTCTGCCTGTTTAGAGTCCCATTGACTTTGGATTAGCCTCACAATGCCAATTTTCCTCTTTTCAAGCACTATGGATGTCATCCCCTGAACTATTCGGTGCATTTTTTTCTGATAGGTTCCACGCACTCTTTGGAGTTCCCTTGAGCTACCCTCAAGGTTGCTGGCTTCTCATCTAGATCATTAAGGTTTTGAAAGTTCAGTGGCTTTAACTTTATGGCTGTTGAGGAGTAGCAGTTACTGAGGAAACTTGGTGCTATTTTAATTAGAAAACACACACACACACACACACACACACACACGCAAAAGTCACTAATTTGGGTGTCTCCATTTTGGAGTGCTCGTCCTGAGCCACTTAAAAGGGACCTGTTTTTCAGAGTGTAAGTGCTCCATTTTCTGAAAGTCAGGCTCCTTCAAGGCAGGTATCCAGAATTATTGATCACGTTTAAAACAATTTACCCACATAGAAAAACTTACCAGAAACTGGTTTGTAGCCATTGCCCAGCAACTATAAATGTTCATATCGACAGTGCAGTTCTTTCCACCTACAAATTACCATAATTCTTGTGCAAAATTGAATTGTTTATACTGGAAATTTGGATTCTCTTTTCTCCATCCAAGTTTCCTTTGGAATAATTGCCATGGGTGTTTTTAGTAAGTGTCTTACTCTTTAGAAGGATAAACTCATTGGCTCTTAGAGGAAAGTTTGACCAAACAAAAATCCTTTATCCTAGAAGCACAAAGAAACTTTATAATAAAACAAGATAAGCTAGAAGTTTGCATTTCTACCACATGGATATGCTTGTAAAGGAACTGTAAAAAGATGGGACATTTTTAATTTGATCTTGGAGTCTTTTAGCTAGTAGCTAGTAGAAGAGAAAAGAGACAAGATTGGCAATCAAGTTAACTTATAATGTATTTAAATTAAAGTTCCAGAGTTTTCAAGATTTTCTGTCTGCAGGGGAAGCTTCTGTTGAAACCATTTTCAAATACAAGAGAAAAAAGAATAAAGTATCTCCAGATAGCCCAGGGATAGCACTTCCATGAAAGCAGCAGAACAGGTAAGATTCCAAGCAGCTGCTATTAAAACTAAGCTGAGGATTCAAATCAAAGCTTGAGAGCACAAGGAAATTCTGAGCACTGATGGGTTTTTCCCCCTTTGCTTATTCTATGATGGGTAGAATTATATTAGTTTAGAACTAGCGATGGGTCCAAGCTGCCTAGCAAGGAGCCAGCCTTAGATTAGAACTGAACCAACTTGCTTCTCCCTGACAAGTCCTCACAGGGCTCCTGAGGAAGAAGCAGCCAAAATTATGCAGCCAGCACTCTCTGAAAGCAAGAAGCTCTCACAAGCCCCCCATGTGAGTCCTTCTGTGTGTTCCTCAGCTCTAACTGGGGAACTAGCATAACATTCTAATAGGATTAATAAAAGCTTTGATTGACCTGAATGGTAAATATGAGAGCTGGATGTAAAATTTACAACAGTGAAAGAAGGGAAACATTTTCCAAACAACATTTCACAAAAGACGTGCCTCCTTTTGTTTGGACCGGCTCTAGTAAGTATTGACTAACTCAGAGCTAAGTTCTCCACATACATTTATACCTGACAACCTGTTGCTGAGGCACCCGCTCACATACCATTTATGTTTCAACTTCAAACAGCCCTCAGCAAGGAGGAGAACTGTCCATTCCACAATGAATTAGTTGTCCAACCAAGAAGTGGTAAGAAAAGACAAGGCCTAAATATAGACCGGTCCGGTAAAGGCTTGGTTGAAAAAAAATGAGGCTTGCACCATGTTTTAAAAGCTAACCAACTCTGGCTTCTCTAGTGAATTCCCTCCACCCTGAATACCCTGCTGCCAGTCCTTAAGAGTCCATAAATAGGGGCTCTCAACAACAGCGCCTCTGCCAGGCAGTGATGATTGTTTATATGGCAAGAGGTGGTTTCTAAAGTCCAGAGCCTCAAAGGTGTTTATGCACCTACCTCCCATTGAAAACAGTTGAAAACAATGGGAGCGAGGTGCCCAAATACCAGGGGGGAAAGTGAGCTGGTACGGGCTGGTACAGCGTACCGGTAAGAAGCCAGTACCGGCCCGTACACAGCCCACGTTAAAGCGCTGCAGGAGCAATGCTTTAATGTCCCTGCCCGTTTTGCCTCCCCTGTTGGTGGCTCTGACGGTAGAAGCCCTATCAGCCGGGCTGCCAACGGGGGGGGGGGCACAAGGTGCAGCGACCTTAAAGCACTGCCACAGCAAAGGACCCTCCTTAAAGTGCTGTCGCGGCAGCGCTTTAACCTTGTTGCCCCTTTTGCCCCCCTTCCCTGCTGCCGCTGACGGGGGCAAAGGGAGCAGCTGCCCTGGGGCCAGTGTTTTAAAATTGCCAGCAGCCAGAGCCCCGGGCCCTTTCAATAGCTGCTGGAGCCCTGGGCCCCTTTCCGCCCGAGGCCCCGCCCCCCCCCCCCACCAGTAAGTCTTCGGAGTTACTTTCACTCCTGCCAAATACCTTTGAGGATTTGGGCCTAAGAGCTCAAAACCACAGAGGGCTTTCCAGAGTCAAAGCAATTGCATGCACATCAAACCAGTCTATTAAGCTGGAGGGTTGCCTTTTCCTGCACTGGCTGAAGCTCCCAAGTGGTCTAACTTTGGAAGACGAACATCAGTCTTGATGGTATTTTAAAAGAGAAGCTAATATTTGAGATGTGCCTGAACCAACCCATCTGATCTGAACGTCGAGTCTGGAATCAGATCCAGACCTAGCGGATGGGATAATTTATTCTATGCATATAGCACGTATTAGTTTACCCTGTGCCTGTACTATAGTCACTTGTTAAAAAAAAACACCTAGAGAGGCATACTTAAGGTAATTTTTCAGTTCCCAAAGCATACCTCTTATCTGGACAGCACAGGGCTGGGTCTAGCATCCATAAGTAGATGAATCGCTTACATAATTTATGAAGTCCATTTCTTGTCAAAACAGCCAGAGAAGCTTAAAAATAAAATTTACACTGTTATCAATGGTATGCTCAAAAGGCTGATTTAAAGGTTTTTGATGGAGGATGGGAAATGTCTAACATTAGAAGAGGATAACAAGTGCAGTTGCAGGACTGACATCAAATATGTTTCATCCTCTAACCAGAGAGCTTTTAAACATGTGGTATCAATAATGCTCGGGCTTTGCTCCAGAGATAGAAAATTAAGTTTTCCCAGGTGGCCCGAAGGAAATGTTTGCTGTACCAAGTAAACATTGCTGTAATTGTTGGCCTCAGAAGGTACTGATATGTCACATGACAGTTCTCAGCCACTGAGGGCCACTTCATAAAGTGAAGCCCAAGGTTCCTGTGAATTTTTGCACCTATGTTGCATGTGTGATGTGAATGAAAATTTGGATTTTGGTTGCTCAAGTGGGCAGTTAGGCATCTAAATATCTGTGTGTGCAAAAGGCCTAATTTGTACACACAGCTTTAGTAAGTGTACATACATTAGCCATGCGTACTTTTGTGTGCCACTATCAGAATTCAGGATACTGAGTTAGACTCTGACCCAGTATAGCTGTTCTTATGAGCCCTTGTGACATTTGAGCAGATGGCAGAGAATTCAGGGTTAACTAGGTCAGCCGGACAGTACCACCCATCATTAGAGCTATTCTTAATTCTCTATAAGATACAAATATATTCCTCTTGGGTCTTACTTCAACACAGCAACTAAGCACTGGTAATATTATTGCTTGCACAGCAAAGAGGAGTAATAGGTGAAATTCTGTGGCCTGTATTATGCAGCGGTCAGACTAGATGATCATAGAGATCCCTTGTGGCTTTAGTCTAGAAATCGTAACTATAGGCTAGAATAACATTAGAGGCGCGTCAGCACAAAAATATTCATTAAGTATCCTCCAACTACCAAACCCATCTACAAAAACTCTGAAATGGTGAGTGGGGGAGTAAAGAGAAGTGGCTGCCAAGCCTGGATGAAGGGACATCAATCCTGGAAGTACTGGTTCTGAATGGTGATACACTGAGAAATTACATCAGTGTATCAAACAGCCAGTCTCATTTCATTCTGCAACTTTTTTCCCTGTGATAAACTTTACATTCCACTTACCAGTGGTGGAAGGTTAGCTTAGAGTCCTCCCAGAAGTTCAAAATTCATCATCCCAGTATGTCAGTCCACTGTATGACAAAGGACCCCTGAGAGATGCTGAACTCACACACACTGAGTTCAGTGGGAGTGATATAAGGTCTCAGAGGTGCTCAGCCACTATCTTACTCTATCTGGTCTATTCAGGTTCTTATACCATGCCCATAAGCATGGTAACTGATCATCTCAGGATTGGGCCCTACTTTGTTATTGAGCATCCAACCATGGACTGAACATGACACCACCCACACAGCTCCTGTAAATGCTACAGTTTCTCCATGTTCTTCATTAAAAATTTAAGCAGTGGGTGTGCTGTGGCCATTGCTTATCATGCTGGCGAGTGTTCTCTTATTGTTTTTTTTTGAGCTCATGTTTGTTAGTTGCATCCACTTGTTGCCTAATGTCTTGTACTTAGGTTGTAAGTACTTCAGGGCAGGGGCCATATCTTTAAGCTTGTCTACACAAGCCATTACCTTCCAGCAAGCCAGGGTGTGAATCTACACGCACTAGCTTGCCGAGTAAGTGTGGACACTGCTACAGCACGCTAAAAGTTCAGTATCATGCTTTCACTTACTGCTCTTTGAAGCACAGAAGTAGGACCCCCACTGTTCAGCTGCCCTAGGCCCCAAGACCAGTGCTGTGAACCCTCTAAGTTTCCTCAGTAGCTTAAAGCACACCCTCCAAAAAGTGTTATCTTTTGAGGTACTCCAATTTACAGTTTAATCCTTCAGGGACAGCCTGCCGGACGGACACACACACACACACACACACACTTTACTTCAGACAGCAGAAGAGATCAAATGAAAAACAGGTCTTTACTTGGAACTAGGGGTGTGATTCCCAGCTTGTACAGACACGCTCACGCTACCTCTCATGGAGCTAGTGCACTAAAAATAGTAGTGTAGTCACGGTAGCTGGTGTCCCTGAGGACAGCCCTCCTGGACTCCGAGGGGATCCTAGGGCCCTGTCCTAGACATTTTATGGTGAAAGTCACCAGCATAACCATAGTTGCAGGATGTGTGTGAAATCACGTGCATGCTTAACTGCTCCCCTCTCTGGATATGTGTCATTGTTCTTTCAAGTGTCAGTGAGCAAAATACCCACGCAAGGTATGAGCACTACTCCCTTCTGAACAATGTGGAGAATATATAGCATACGTCTATACACATACGCTGAAATCTGTAAGAACTGAGAAGAGCTCTTAGTTAATTATTTGTCTGTTGCTGGGTAGAACGGTTGTTTTTCTTTCTGTGGCACTTACAATGCACACAATGACACCTAGTGGGATTTTCAAAAGTGCCTAGGCACCTAACTCCCATGGGCGAGTTCCAAAATGACACGCCGTCCTGTACAGTTCGTCGTAATGCTCTACGTTACACTGATACATTTCCCCTTCGTTTATTATTTTCTACCACATCACAAAATAGCAATGCCATACAGCAGAACCTCAGAGTTACCGACCGTTATGGACAACCTCCATGGGAACGGAGGTTGTCCATAACTCTGAAATGTTCGTAACAGCGCACCCCCGTCCCGGCTGGGGGGCAAGGGGTAAAAACAGCACGTCCCCTCAGGGTGGGGTAAGGGGTGAAAGCTGCACAGACTCCAGCACTGCTCCCGCTCTGCTGGCTCTGGCTGCCTTGGGCTGGTAGCCCCTGTGTCTTGCTGACCAGTGGCTGCCCTGCAAGTGGGGGTAGCAGCGGGGACAGGCAGCCTAGATGTGCCTACCTTTAAGATGCAATTCAGGCACAGAACAGTACTTGCTTTTTCTTCTTCTTTTTTTTGGTCTCTGCTGCTGCCTGATTGGTTACTTCCGGTTTCACATGGTGTCCGCATGACTGGTCAGTCCGTAACTCTGGTGTTCGTATCTTTGAGGTTCTACTGTAATACACAAATACATGTTCTAAAGAAACTTCAAAGTAAATATTCAGTGGTGTGTATTTATTATTATTCATTTATTATGGAGGTTCAATATTGTATTTGGCACTGTACAACTGCAAAATATAAAGACCCGAAGTGCTCACAATCTGTTATAAATAAAAAACAAATTTCAGATTTATACTGAAACATGTTCAATGCACAAGACAGAGCGAAATCCATATAAAAACATGTTTGCACATCTTTAGTAAATTTCCTTTGAGCTTTTGTCTCATCAGCTTAAAACATTACATGTTTTGCCAACACAGCGGATCAAGCCTTCTGAAATGAAATACAGTAGCAGGAAAACACCAAGATCCACTAGCTCTTATCAAGGCCCTTCTAAACCTTAGGTCGAAAATAATTCTTTAGACGCAGGGATTCTGTGAACCTGAGCCAAGATTCTCCAGCCTATACAAATAAATCTGCCGTGTGTGACTCTTTCCTGAGGAAGGGTTTAGTTCTGAAACCACACAGGAAACTATGGTAAAATCACTCAACCAGATTCTCCCCTCATTTACAGCCTTGTATATCAAATTAGGAGTAATTATAAGTTAAGAGTACGTCCACAGCAGTCAAAGGAGAGAGAGTGTAAAATTGGTGTAGGTGAGAAGAGAATCAGGCCTTTGATCTCTAGGTACAAATTTTGTAAGTCCAAAAGCTCATGTTGTAGGTGGTGTTATCTGGTCATTGTAATGTGGCAACAATTTGGAATTTTGTTTTTCAATAATAATCCAAGAATGCAAAGCAGACAGAGTTAATATCTTAGATTATCTTTTATAAACAAAGAATTAAAAATATCCAAATGCAAGTTTTAAACAATGCCCATAAATAAAGTTTTGGTCATTCACAGAATTCTGAGTAAACCACTTTTATAATTATTATTATTTATTACCATCATCTCATGTTTTAAGGGCCCTAAATCTGTTATTCAGGTTTATAATGCAATTATTTACATAATGAAGAAAAAGAACTAGACCAGGGGTTCTCAAACTTCATTTCACCATGGCCCTCTTCTGACAACAAAAATTACTACACGACCCCAGGAAGGGAGACCAAAGCCTGAGCCCACCCAAGCTCCTCTCCCCTTGGCTGGGGGACAAAGCCCAAGCCCCACTGCTCCAGGCGGGAGGGCCAAAGGCCTCCGCCCCAGTTGGAGGGCCTGTAATCTGAGTCCTGCCACCGAGGGCTGAAACCCTTGAGCTTTCGGCTTTGGCCCCAGCCCCAGCCCCAGCAAGTCTAACACCAGTCCTGGCGACCCCATTAAAACAGGATCATGACCCACTTTGGAGTCTCAACCCATAGTTTGAGAACTGCTGAATTAGAACCAAGCAAAATATATGGGAGCTATACCTGCAGATTCGTATTACATTGGAAGAATGGGAGAATTCAAAATATAACAATAAATGTAAAGGATGACACTTTTTTCTTGATGGACAATTTTTAATGGTCACCAAAAAACTGGGTGGGAAAAGAAACATATATCAGCAATAAAGAGCTGTTGGAACTATACTATAGAAAATGCTAGCTTAATACGTATGCAAGAGAATTGTTACAACAAGAGCTCTCGCCCTGGTGGTTGTGATGCCTTTGTATGGTCACAAAGAAGTCTGATGTGGGAGGGAACACAACCAGATGCCCTTTCTTTTGGTTAGACAGGTAGCAATCTCAGAGACCAGCTCAGCCAATGGAAAGGAGCTACTTAATGGCTGGCTAAATCTATCTCAGTTCGTTTGTATGTGAGGGAAAATATCCTGGTTTTGAACATGTATAAGAGCTTGAGCATTAAGAACAAAAGTGCATGCTGACCTGTACTGGGTTTTATTGATTATTTAGTATTAACTCTGTCTTCTAGTCATGCATGCATTGTTAAATGAAATAACACATGGGGTTGAAAATTACCAAGCAGGTGTTTAAAAGATCTCTAAGCAGTTCTGCTGTAGACTAATTAGTGTTCTAATACATTGTACAGTGCACAATCATTATTTCCTCTTCATTAGCTGCTGATATATAATGCATCTTTTTATTTAAAAAAAAAATGTCTACCTCCTTTATAAAAAGAGTTGTTTCTTCCGTGAGCACAACAAAGGAACGAGGAATGTGATTCATGTGTGCCATCTAAGCTATGCGCATTAAACATTAAAAACCAATGTGCCATCTCAGCTTAATGTTCATTAGCAAATTATAAAATATACTTGTCATTGTTAACACTTGTGCCATTTGATATGCTGTTTTGGAAAAGAAATTAGCTGAATGATCAACCTGTTCTTAGAGCTATCATTATACTAGGCATGCGACTGCTTAGTCCATCCAAGTGCAGCTATTGTATAGTTATTGCAGGTGTGGACTGATTTGATGCATAAAAGACTGAGACCAGGATTTTCAAAAGTTTAATAACTTTCACTGGCAGTTGGTCACCTAACGCCCTACGCTCCTTTGTGAATCCCCGTCTGAATGCCCTATGCCTCCCTCCATAGAGCTACGTAAATCAGATATTCTGTGAGTTTGTATACCAAGGTTCTTCCCGGTTCTGATTCAGGGCAGGGTTTTCTCTGCACCACAGAAATGGAAGAAATCTTCCAGAGGCCAGGGTGATCCATATGAAAACCCTGTGCTTCTACAGTAGCTCTGGAACACCTCTGGTCTCGTGACATCATGGCTCGGATGAGCTCTAATTCTGTCCTTAGTGGAAATTCCAGTTGAAAAATGTTAACTGATTGCGGTTAGTTTTGGCAGACAACAATGGGGTGGTCCTCCAATGAGAAAACAATTGTGACCAGCCGAAGGATCCTAATGGGGTGTATGAGATGTTCAATGCACTTTAGACACTTTGGGCAATCTAGCTAAGCAACGACTAATGAGTTCAGTGTGAGGGTGTGGGGGAGGGTACAGCAGAAAGGGTGGCAGAGGGTGGTCAACCACCCATCCCACTCCCTCCTCCTGCCAGCACATTCCCCATAGGGGGATCCTGACAGATTGGGGGAGGAGGGGGAAGAAAGAGAAAATATGCCTCAGAACTGTCACTCCCTACATTCATGCCCACTCAAGCCAGGTTCAGAATCCCTTCTGCACTAGTAAGCAGACAGCAGCATTTGGGCCTAGCATATTCGTGACCTTCTCGCAGCATATAATACAGGACTAGGGCTTTGCCCTATCAAATATATCCTTTCAATTAAACATAATTAAAACAAATTAAGAATAAAGACCATCCAGATGGGACTGCTGTCAACATAGATATAGTTTTATTCCTACTCACTTTGCCGGTGTCCCTTTAATTACAGCACAGTGTAAGTCTGTCACAGTTTGCCAATTCCCTTTTATCCCCAGAACTCAACGTTCAGTGTCTCCCAAACTCATTCTCTCTCCACCCTCACTGACAGAGCAATGACATGTGTTTCACAAGCTGATGTCTGATGGACTATAAAACCAGAGCTGTATTGTGGAAATCTCCAACAACAGTCTTCCTTAGAGAGCTATAGAATCTGGGCAATTTTTAGAAACAGGAATTACATATTAATGGTGAGGAAGAGGTTGGGTAGAAACCTAAACTTGAGCTTCTGAGATTAGAGAAAGTTGACACATTTTTGTCTCCAATCCTACAACTGAGCCAGGCAAGCAGACCCCTTAGGTCTGTGTGGAGCCCCAGGCCTGCCTTGATCTGATTGTAGTTTGGTTCTCTCAGTGGATTTGGCATTTTAATTGAAAATAATGGGTGATCCTGCCCCACTGAAATCAATAGGGGTTTTGCCACTGACTCTAATGGGCCCAGAATTCCACTCATTGTATCACCTTTGCTGATGAGTCATAATGAGCAGCTTCATAATATTGAAAAACTACCTGAAACTAATCCCAGAATTTCTGGTGCATGTAGCTCTGTAACTGAAAAGAAACACTATTATTCTGTTTCCTGCACCTTTAACTGTAGAGCAGTCTCTCTCCCTGATGCAATGACAGAATTGGAACAGCTGACATTCTCTGTAATAGCTCACATAGAAGATAGCAGAGTGAGTGTATGGGAACATCTACATGGTTAAAAAATTCCATGATAACAAGTTTCAGAGATTGGGCTTGCGGAGCTCATGCTATGGGACTAAAAATAGCAGTGTAGACATTCCTGTTTGGTAAGTGCCCAGCCTCTGAGACCTCCGCCCTTTGCCAGGTATCAGAGCCCAGGCTCCAACCCAAACCAGAACATCTACACTGCTATTTTTAGCTTTGTAGCATAAGCCCTACCACCAGCTGACCCAGGCTCTGAGACTCACTGCCACGGGGTTTATTTAGCAATGTATATGTACCCATGTGTGTTCTCAAAATCATGGAGCCTTTATGTTCGTTCTTTATGTTGGGTTTTGTTATGGCTATTTTCCTTACTTTGAAATAAATTAACTTAGAAAGAAGAATATTGATGCTGACATGTAGAGAGGAGAAATATAACAATTTTTCGTGCTAAATTGTTATCACATTAAGCTGAAAATAAACATGGTCGCATTTTATCGTAAGGGTGCTGTCATTACAGGGCACTTACAGGGCAATTACACTGTGGCTATGCTTTCAGGTCCCAGGAATTACTACTTAGTCATACACTGGGGAAGTTCATTTCATGACTGGGAACAATCGCACTATAAATACAATGTAGTTAATATACTGTAGCGAGACTCGGATAGCACATGTATTAAGAAGAATGCCCACGAGGTAATAGGAAGTAAATCATGTGACTTAATTGCAATTACAGTTTGAAAAAAGAAATCACAGTGTTTTATATGGTAACAATGGGCCAGATTCACAAAGGGATTTAGGCGCCTCACTGCCACTTCAGCCACCTAAATCCCATGATCAGGTCCCACTGGGATTCACAAAACACCTGCTCAGCTGCACCTGAACCCTGTAGGTGCCTACACTCCCGTAGTGCCTAGGTTTCTGCAGTATGGGCCCATGTTTCTGTCTCTGGTCATACACACTGCCGCCTCCCTCTAGGCATCCGGAGGCCTAAGAACCAGGGGAAGTCCAGCGTTCCTCCGCCTAACTCACCTGCAAGGCCTGATCCAGTAAGTGTGCTCCTCTTCTTCCTCCTCTCCCTTTCTTGCAAAAGATGTCTGAGGTGCCTAACTCTAACAGAGGGCTCGCAGCTCAGACTCCCAGGCAGAGATAGGTGCCTCCCTCCAGCCTGGACTTTTGAACCTCCTGAAAGGGGCAGGGCTTAACACATACCCTGGCATCTCCTATTAGCTAGTTTAGGTGGGGAAGCCACCTAGTGTACTAGCTTTGTGAATCTCGTTCTTAGGTGCCTATCGCTCCCCATTCATTGGGTAGGAAGCCTGAGAAGCTAAGTCAGACTTTGTCACCCTGTGATGTTTAGGTGCTCACATGTGAGGTGTCAGGATGCTCAGCATCCCAACACCTAAGTACTCAGGCTGGCACGATAATTGGAGTACCTTTATTGTAAAGTGTGATCACGAACACTAATCACATAGCTGATCTTAAGCCTTCTCCCGTTGTTTCTTTCCCACCCATCGCATGCTGCTCATCTGAGGTTGTAAGTTCTCCTGGCACGGACTCTATCTTTCACTGTATTTGCACTGCTTCTAGTATAATGGAGCCCTTTATATGCCACAGTAATATGAATACTATGTAATAACAGTGATCATAATTATGAAAGCTGTGCCCTTTTCTGACATTAAATCGGTGAACAGTTCTACAATTAAAATGCCATTCTGTGCTCCCACTTCATGGGAATTTTGGATAGTTCAATTAGTACAAGTTGGTGACATATGAATCCAAAGAAACTAATAATAATGACTAATGTTAATATGGAACACCTAGATCTTAGGATCACCTGGTCTCTCAGATACTATGGTGATGTGTGGTATAAAAACCTAGATAGAACAGACTCTATAGTAATATTTTCCATTTGCCAGGGATTAAAGCTATTATAGCATATAAGTAGGATACAAATAGTCTTGATAACAAGCAAAGATCCAGAGGAACAAGCAGTGACTATCAGTTACCGATAGACTCTAATTTCGTTGGGCCATTTGATCATTCCTTGCACTGTGTTCCTTTGGGGTAAGCGACTCCAGTTTGTAATGATGCTGATAGGACTTTCCATGTTGACATTGCTGAACAAATATTAACTAATGAACCCTCAGAACAATTCTTTGGAATAGGCAAGGAAGCATTATTACCTTCATTTCACAAATGGGAAAATGGAGGCAGAGAAGTTAAGTAATTTGTCAAATGCCACCCAAAAAATCAGTGGCAGAGCCAAGGTTAGAATATGGAATTCCTGATGCCCAATTGTGTGCTTCAAACCGCATTGACTCAGCTCAGCTGAAGGCACCTTAATCGTTCTCTTGTGACTTGGCATGTAACAACTCAGCATAGCAAATGGTACAAACTTGTGTGTCACGTGTAAGAAAAGCTTGATAGGATTTTGTTTCCTCTGCTCTGAACAGCCAGCACAAAGAGCAGAATGGCTGGGATTAGACTGTGGGCCAGTTTTCTTTCTTTAATTTTTTGTTAGCTAAGAATAGTCTGCGGTTTCAAAATGAAAGGTTAATTGTGTCAACAACATTTTACATGTGGTCTAGACAAATTCATTGCAGCTTTAGGTGTGCTTTCTTTGTAAAGACACGTTTACATCGCAGCTTGACGAAACTATTGAACCATGTTTCGCTGAAGTGGTGTGCTACACCGTCAAACAGCCAAAAAGCAGAGTAGTTTGATAATATTTTAATGCACCATGGATACTGCATTTGATTTCACAGTATTGATCATTCTACACACAATTTGTTGAGTAAGTGCATGTTTACAATTTGTGCTGCTCCTGCTCCTGTTTGTTATAGTGAATGAAGCTGATTGAACTATAAGCATAGGAAAGCAATTGTGCTTTATGACCTTAGAATTTATGCCATCCACATTAATGAAGCATGAAGGTTTTTAAATCCCGTAAAACAGCAATTCATTGAATATCTGAGTTATGCTGACTGGCATACCTTATGCATTTTAAGGGCTTTTAAAGTGACATTTATAGTAACCTGATCTTGGATGATAAAGGACTTCTGAATTAATGTTATACTGCAGCTATGTTGAAGTGGGAGGGAAAATGGTAATTGTTTTAATTTTATCTGCTTTCAGTTCCAGGCACTGATATATTTTATAAACCAAAATCACATAATGTTCAAGGTATGTAAAGTCTACAGTGTTGATTTTTCTCTTTCTTCTGTTAAAATGAATTTTGGTAACTCTAAATTACCAGGCACACACATCATTTTTATCACTCTAGCTATTTACATTATATGCTAACTGTTGGCCGCTCAGTGATTGTGCTAAATGTCATGTAGTGATGAGCTATTCAAAAGACCCTCAGTCCTCTTGCTCTTACTCCAGCCAACTCCCACTGAATCCACAAGAATGTGACTACAATGTCTATGCTTTACATGATTATTTCTGTAGTCTAAACTGTAATTACCCACTTACCCTATGGAAATTATTTTTCAGTACTCAAACAGCTCCTCAGTCAGGACAATCTTCACTGTACTGCACACACAAAACACACAAGTCACTAAAGGTATGTCTACACTGCAATGTAAGCCCAGGGTTCAAACTCAGGCTTAAGGTTAACCCCCGTTCTGTCTACATACAAATCATGCTAACCTAGGGCTCAGACCCAGGACCCCACGGGGTGGAGAATCTGAGCCTGAGTCAAGCTGGGACTCACGGTTCAAGCCCTGTTGCTTTGAAGATGCAGCCCCACTGGACTTGTGCTTTGGGAATCAGCCAAAAGTATCCCACAATCCCACGGGCTGACTTTCTTTGCCCTCTAGACAGTCAAGTTTTCCCACACTGCACCACAAACAAAGGGCTAGAGTTGCCACATTTTGGGAGGGTGCTAAGAAGTCTGGGATTATGAGTGGTTGTGCTCAGGCCCACATAATGCAGTGAAGACACTGGAGCCCCAGGTTGGGACCCAGGGTTCAACAATTCCTAACCTGGAGTTATAGAGGAGTGTAGATGCTCAAGCCATAGGTTAACAAACCCAGGGTCTGCTAACTCAAGTTCTACTAACCCTGGTCTTACCCATAGGTTATGTCTGCAATGCACTGTATGTGTAACTGCACACTAAGCCCAGGCTCTGACTCAGGTTTGAGCCCAAGCCCCCCTTCCATCCACACACAAATCAGTCTGACTCTAGTCAGCAAGCACTCAGGACCTGGATCCTAGGACCTGGGTCACACTGTAATTCAGGTCCAAGCCCTGTCATTCTGCAGTGTGGATGTAGCTCAAACCACAGACCTGAGTCAGAAGGTCTGCATAGTGCAGTATGGCACATCATCATGGCTGTGAGACATAGGTCCAGTAATTGTAAGACGAGGCTCACAATGCAGTGTGGACACTCATGTGTTGGCTTGGAAAGACCGAGTCCACAAGCTCAAGTCCCACAGTCCCAGGTTTACACTGCATTGTAGACATATCCTATTGGAGATCACAGTGTGTGTGGGTGGAGGTGGCGGGATCTGTTTAGCCAGCTCCCATCAATGCGAACATGTCTCTCCATGGAACAACCCCTACAAATCCCTTCTCCTCCCCATTCCGCATGCTCCTTGCATAAGAGAATATCATTACTTCTACTCCTGTGGAGGAGGAGGTCCCTACGAGCTTTAGTGAATCGCAACCCTGATCAACATATTCCAAACTTGGATCTTTTTGGCAGTCTCAGGAATAAAATTCTTCTTTGTCTCATCAGTGCCATCTGGCTATTCCATGTCAAACTCACTGTTCAAAATCCATTAATGGCATAATGTTAGGCCAGATTTTCAAAAACGTTCAGCCCTGCACCTGCTCCCATTGGGACTCTTACTTTCAGAAGAGCCCAGCATCCAACAGGTTGGGCTATTTTGAAAATCTAGCTCCAGTTGTGAGTGCAGGGACCTTGTGAAAAGTTTATCCATAATGACCAGCTTAAATAGCTAAAACTCTAAAACCTACACTTTTTACTATGAAAGTATTTAGGCTGCATGACTTTATTACTCTTTTTTTAGTCCTGGCTATGCAAAACAAGCAACAGCCATATAATCCTTGGAATCTAATAAAGATTCCATCAATGTAAAATCATTATCCTTAGGCAAGAAGGAAACCAATTCAATTATGATGCTGGATGAGGAATTGAGGATGAAAAGTTGTAGTACATATTAAACTTGAGGGTGGAGAAGTTGTAGTACATATTAAAATGGTTACTACAAAATTTGTGCATCCAGGCTAACAAATGCTAATATGTTCTTTTGTTACCCTCTAATTTTAATGATTCATGTACGCCTGCAGCCAGAGAAACTTGTACTAAATTTCATCTACATTAAAAAATAGCAATGCAATGAATTGCAAAGTTATTAACATTCATGTCTAGTTGCATTATTAAGCTGTACACATCAAATCTGGTAGTACAAGCAGAGAAATGTCATAATGAAGTAGAACAGCATTTAATCAGAAGGATTTCTAAAGGTCATCAGAGCATCATATAAATCCATCCAAGCATGACAGCAGTGTGAAATAAACAACTGAAAGGACACAATAAGAATAAAAGCTTTGAGTATTGCTTGCAGTCGTAAAAGAATCAGTCAAACTCTCCTCTTAAGGGAACTGTTAACAAAATCCTGGATTCTGCAGCCTTAATTAATCAAAGACTAATGAGAAGCAGATAAGGAATATTTAACATGAAGGGGACTTATGGGCTATGTATATTGATACCTTGCAATGAGAAGATCTAAAACATCTGTATAGAACTAAAGAAGACATTTTGAGTTTGGCTGGGTTTTCCTCATTGGCCAGAAGAGACATAAACTATATAATTTCAATAATCCATGATTTGTTAATATCTTCTTAGTTGTAATAGCTGTTTGACTGCTTCAGGACACGTATTATGGGTCGAATACTTGGCAGCTCCAAACATTTGAGCCCTTTACGTATTTTAGATTAATGATGTGAAAAGTTTCCTTCCTGAGCACTTTGCACAACTGTGCAGTTAAAACAGATGTAACGGTCACTTAGAACCAGATACTTCTACTCATAGCTTGTTCCGTGAGTAATCCAACTGATTTTGCTGGGACTCTTCCAAGAATAAAGCATGATTCAACGTGATCGAGAGTATCAGAATCCGGCTCATACTGTGTATTCATATTGGTCTATGAATATAATGTTGGTAGTACAATTAGACAAGCTAGACAACTAATTCACCAAAGCCATTTTCTGGTGCGCTGCCTATAAGCCAACACAGGGAGCCTGTTCTCCAGCTAACTAGTTGACCGTGATAGAAACAGGATTGGGCCATTCGTTTAGGCACTTTCACAAATTGAGTACAGTTTATATGCATCATTTTCATGGTTTTTTTTAATCCTATAACCACTGCACTAAAGAAAGAGAAATTATAACTCCAACCAGGATTCTCAGGAACGTATCCTTGCAAGGCATGTTTACTGACACAGCAGTGGGTGGGGGATGGGAACAGACAAACAGAAAGAAATCATAAAAGACAAAAGGTTTCTACAGGAAGGATATGGAAGCTGAGAAGAATCATAAGATTATGATCTCAAATTAAAACTACAATGGGGGTAATATAAAAAGATATTCTAATTGCTACATCTAATTAAGAAGAACAATTAAAACAAGTTAAGTGCCTTAACTATTACAATAATTAACAATTAAACAGAAATCAAGCATCTTTGAAAGAATGATGATGTGCATTAGTGAACAGGGAATGAAGCTCTCCATTTAAATGCACAGAAATGTCAGGAAGCAAAGGCTGAGAGCTCTCCCCTGGGCCACTGCAAGCAGAGAGTAGCAAACAGCAGCAGTTCTGCATGGTGTGCCCACTCTATAAAATCATTCCTCATCCACTTGCCCCAATGGTAGCCTTTTCACAAGGCTCAGAGTCTGCAGGGTCAGTCGCTTTTCTGCAATCATTCCTTCATCCCATGAGAATCCTGGTGTATGTGGGTCACACAATGAGCCTATTTCCCACCCACCCACACTCACCATTGCTTTGGAGGGTAATAGACAATAGGGAAGCTTATGAGAGTGGAACTACAGCAGGGGAACAGGGAAAAGAGGAGGCGGCACAGGCCTTATTGTGGATGGTGCTGGTTTTGAGGAGATCTGTGGCTTTTAGGGAGCAAACCCTCCTCTCATTTTGAGGGGGAGGGGAAGGCAGCTACATCCACCTTTCATTTAGCGAACGTGGGGCAGAGGGGGAGGAATGTTCAAGTGGAAAATCTGAGGGACCGTCACACAGGTAGGGGAGCATCTGGCACACTGATGATCATGCAAATGGCTGAAATAATATACAAACTCAGTCAAAAGACCAGATCTTTAGCAAACACACATTTGCCAAAACTCCCTGGAAGTCCATTAAGTTTAATGGCACAATAGCCAACACCAGCTGAGGGTCAGGATTTAGCCCATATATTACCTTTCATCTATCAAAAATATACTGCCATATATTACCTTTCAGCTATCAAAAATATACTGAAAATCCATAATCTCCTCAGTTAAAACTATTTCACTGGTTGGTAAACACCATTCTGGGCTGTCAACAGTGTGGGCTACCTTCACAAAGTGAATTTAGGCTTAGAGTTGGCAAATCTAATTTTAGGCACCCTGCCACCCAGTGGAATCCACAGCCCTGAGTTAAGTGCCCAGGCTCCCTATACAATGCATGGGGAGGGTTAGGCACCTGAGAATGAAATTCACAGAAGCTGGCAAGCTGAGCAGAGAGTCACCTAAAGTAGCCAGGAGGAAACACTATGGAGAGGCTTGTGGCCTAGGTCCCACCCATCAAAGGGACTTAGGCACCTAACACTGGGCTAGAGGAAGGCACCTATTTCTGTTCAGGATTCATAGCTGTAAATTCTCTCCTGGAATTTGGCACCTAAGCCAGGTGACACCCACTGCGTGATAGGCTATTCTGCTCAATCACTCCTATTGAAGCTGTTCTATGTTGTAAAAAATACTTATATATTTCATCCAGCCAGAGAGAAATCTAGGCAAGACTCTTTTGCCTGCTGGCACATTCACCTTGCTCCGAACCAGGCAAAGCGAGCATTTAAATCTCAGTCTCCCACATTCTGGTTGAGAGCTCTAACCACTGGGTTATTGGATATGTGGGGGAAGAGGGCAGCACCCCCTACCTCAGCTGTGTTTGGTGCAGGGCCCAATCTGGTAGACAGATTAGGCCCTGCAGGCAAGACAGCCGGGGGAACATGTAAGTTGAAGCACCTGCCAAGGCGGAGGCACTGAGCTGCTTTTCAGTGTCAGGACTTAAGTCTGATCTACACCTTAAAGTTCAGAGCCCGGAGAGATTTAATTAAGCCAACCTCAGCCCTGGTATAGACAACGCTTGGTCAACAGAAAAATTTTTCTGTCCACATCTTGAGGGGGTGGATTCACTACAACAGTCAGGGGTGAAAGTAACTTAAAGGACTTACCGGTATTCCGGAGTCCTGAGCAGGGAGCGTGGCCTCGACCAGAAGAGGCGTGGCCTCAACCAGAAGAGGCGGAGCCTTTAAATACCCCAGAGCTACCTGGGCCTTTAAATCACCCCCAGAGCTACCACCTGGGAGCCCGGGGGCTCAGGGGCGATTTAAAGGGCCCCGGGCTCTGGTCGCCACTACTTAAGCGGAGCTCCAGGCCCTTTAAATCACCCCCGGAGCCCTGCCGCCGCTACCCCAAGGGGCTCCGGCAGTGGGGCTCAGGCAGCTCTTTAAAGGGCCCAGGGCTCTGGCCACTGCAGGGAGCCTGGGGCCCTTTAAAGTGGCAACCTGGGGAAGCCGGTCCAGTCGGGCATGGCATACTGTTTCTTACCGGTATGCCGGACCGGACCAGACCAGCTTACTTTCACCTCTTGCAACAGTGGAAAAACCCCTTCCTCTGCTGTGGAGAGTGTCTTCACTATAGCCACGTAGCTGCTGTGTGGTACTGCTGTAACACCTGTAGTGTAGCTGTCGCCTCAGGCAGCTTTGCTCATGTCCACCAGCAGAAGTTTAGGAGGCTTTATGTGTGGAGACTTAGGTGCCACGGCGCTTCAGTCACCTACATGGATATGTGGCAGCTGCACAGGGATTCTGAGGATCTAAATTTGGGACTTTGGCCCTGTAAGTGGCTGCCTCTTGGGCTCTAGCCCTGCCGGCTCAAAGGCAAATAAGTGGATTATGTCCTTCAAATGTAGAATGTTATCCTGTAGCTCATAGATTGGTGCATATGTCTGCATTGTATTGTATTGTTCTCTGAACTTATCCAAGCTTATATACATTCATTGTCTCCCCACCCTTCTTTGGTAGTGCAAAACAACATTCCGATCACAATCCAATGTTACAGTACAAGAAGAACATTTGGGTAAGTAGCTAGCATTTAAATACAACCCACTATTAAATTAAACTCCCTTCAATCCTCCACTTTACATTAGTCCAAATTTGTGAATTGGTAATAGATGTTTTAATTAGCCAAATTAGGAACCAAGAAGCATAGTTCAGATAGGGGATTTATCTCCAAATGATAGTTTACAGTTACAGGAGATCTATAACCTTCCTGATTAGCAGAAGGGAAGTATGATAAACTGAGATAATGTTTGTCTAATAGCACTGGCATATCCCTGTTGACTTAATCTCTTCCTAAAATTGCCATTGCCTGATATACAGTAGCATGATCTCACACTGCATGTTTCCAAAGTCTGGTTAAAATTAGACGTACGTCATTCCTGCAAAGGTTGACTCATGTGAGTATACCCCTTACTCATATAAATAGTTTCATATAAGTCAATGGGATGACTCAGTCTCCTCAGAGTAAAGATGAACACCATGAGAAAAGGTTTGCAATATATGGTTCTTCATTTCAAGAAATTGAAATGGTGGTGGTGGAGGGACTGAACTTCATTAACTCTCATTCAGTGGGACTTCGCCCATCTGAAAGTGCTCAGCACCTTTCAGGCCACTCTGAGGATATGTGTACTGTTTCTGTAAAACTGAAGTAAAAGGCCAGCTTTGTTAAGATATAAAGGGAGAAACTAGAATGTGCTTGTATTCCAAGGGGATGGTTTCAGACAGGCTAAGGATGAGCCATATGGCCAACCCTGAGTGATCCAAAATCATGTCTTCCCCACAGAAATCATGAGACTAATTGAAAAATCATCAGTTTTTTAAAGTAATGAATGGTAGATTCTTGTTATTTGCCTTCTGGGTTTTGAGCCTTTTGGGTGCGCTTGGTTTGCATTTCTCCCATGACTGTGAAGACTACAAATGTATCTTCTTAAAAAAAGGTCAAAGCTGAGGTTCTCTCAGAGTTACACGAGCTGAGGCTGCAAGAAAACCACCAAATATTGCAAGAGCTGGCAGAGGCCAGAGAGGTCAGTAGCTGGGTGGGACCGAGATCAGACGAAGCGCTTGGAGGTTCAGAGTAGATTAAAGACAGAGCTAGTGACAGGAAAAAGAAGAAAGGATGTTAGAGAGGATGAAAGGCGGGAAGACAAGTGGGAAGGCAGGGATGGAAAAGGGAGATCCCAGCAGAAAATTTTTTTGTGTCAAAGAGGTTACGTTATTAGATATTTGCAGTAAACATCTAACATTACCCCAGTGTGTCTTTATCAATAAGATGACACATTTCCTTATTCAGTATGGCCCTGATTCAGCAGCTCATTCCTATTCAGTAAAGCACTTAAGATCCTGCTTAACTTTAGACATGTGCTTAAGTCCCACAGATTTAAAGTTAAGCACCTGCTCAAGTGCATTGCTGTACAGAGATGGAGTTAAGCATGTGCTTAAAAGCTTTGTTGAATTGGGGCCTATGAAATGAAGATTTTTGTTTGGTTGCACTTGTGCTGGATTATAAATGGTTATTGGGGTTTATTAAATTAGAGTTGTTTATATTTTAAGGAGGAAAAACATTCTTTGAAATGATGTATACCTAATTTTTTGTAATGCTCGTATCTGATTACTTCATCCAATTGTCCCTTTTCTCCTTATTTTACACATTTCTTTTGTCATGAAAGTGTTCTATAAATGTTATAGAATAAACTAAAGAAAAGAAAGGAGAAAATGGTTGAAGTGAGTTTGTCCAATTCTCATTCTTATTTGCTCTCCTTGTAAAGAAAATGTATTCAAGTGCTCAGTTTGGCCTTTTTATGTTACAATTTCATCTCAAGAATGTAATCTCTCCTACACCTCATTGTGTGAAAAAGAACAAAATACTGTATAAATGTAATTTTTTTCACCTTTACAATTTTTTTATTTCAGGTAGGTAAATGCAATTATACACAATAGTACATGTCCAAATATATCCAAATAGTTGCAGTGTATTTAACTTAGATGCAGTCTTTTGTATGAGATGTATAATACAACCACAAGGCAAAGAAAAGAGAACTATTATAGTATTACGTTTTACCTGGCTGTTTTGCAGCAAGAAAAAGCTCATATAGAAATACAGCAATTTTCAAATTGCAACAGGCCAGTTCCATGCTGAGTCAATGCCAAATGCTTCATCAGAAGGACATATACCCTGCCCTCTTTCCTCGCATTCTGCAACTGCGTTGGTAATACTATGTCAGAGGCGTATTTTTTTCCTGACCTCAGTTGGTAATCAGTTTATGCTTTGAAGCCTAAGAATTGATAATTGCCTATAATATTAACCTAATTATTGTAATTGCATATGCTGTTTTTATTTATTTTAATGTTTGATCCTTGAATTTTCCAGTAGTCTTCTTGAAGAGTAAGTACCTAGTTTAAATCCCAGCCCTGAGAGGTGCTGAAAGCCTTCAACACTTCAACAGGGGCTACACGGAAACTATTAATTAGCACCCAGATTTTAAATCACTTAATGCCATTGGGAGCAGTTACACACATATATAGTTCTTTGGGCTGTTCCACTGACAATAAGGTAGTTACAATCTAGCCCAACATAAACAGTCTTTTATCTAAGTCAGCCTGATTCCCCCACCACCTGGCACCTTGCATTGTCATTTATACCTGATGCCAAATGAGGGTAAAATACTATAATTCCAGTTTGATAGCATTTTACCCTCACTTTGCACAGGGGTAGCTGATGACACAAGGTGAAGGCCCTGGAGAATCAGGCCCAGTGGAGTCGGGTGAAGAAGAACTTGATTAGATTGGCCCATTAGTCAGGACGTTAGTGGAATGAGCTTTAGTTTTAGATCTTGCCTTGACTAGAAAAAAGATTGAGTTTAGGCTGATCTTAATTCACAAATACTAGCTGAACTCAAATTTACACTAGACCTAGTGGAGATGGAGATTTAACACCTTTAGCTCCAGTTTTAGCAGGCCAAGTAGTAGTCTGGGCCCTGCCCCGCATAACATATCAATCTATAACATTATCCCAGTACAGAGCACTAGAGTTAAAGACAGAAAAGTAGTCTGTAATTTAACAATCTTAATCCCAAAAGCCTCAACAGAACAATCCTTTCTTAATAGATACTTTTATCCATAATCCAATTTAAAGTAAGTAAGAAAGGAGTCCAGCAGAGCTGGCTGTATTTTAAAGAATCCTGATTGAGGTTACAGGAACAAACCATCCTGATATGTAGAAAGAATAGTAAATATGGCAGGCGACCAGCTTGGCTTAACAGTGAAATCCTTGCTGATCTTAAACACAAAAAAGAAGCTTACAAGAAGTGGAAGATTGGACAAATGACCAGGGAAGAGTATAAAAATTTTGCTCAGGCATGCAGGAGTGAAATCAGGAAGGCCAACTTGGAGTTGCAGCTAGCAAGAGACGTTAAGAGTAACAAGAAGGGTTTCTTCAGGTATGTTAGCAACAAGAAGAAAGTCAAGGAAAGTGTGGGCCCCTTACTGAATGAATGGGCCCCTTACTAGTGACAGAGGATGTGGAAAAAGCTAATGTACTCAATGCTTTTTTTGCCTCTGTCTTCACGCACTGGGCAGCACAGCATGGGGAGGAGGTGACCAGCCCTCTGTGGAGAAAGAAGTGGTTCGGGACTATTTAGAAAAGCTGGATGAGCACAAGTCCATGGGGCCGGATGCGCAGCATCCAAGAGTGCTAAAGGAGTTGGCGGATGTGATTGCAGAGCCATTGGTCATTATCTTTGAAAACTCATGGTGAATGGGGGAGGTCCTGGACGACGGAAAAAAGGCTAATGTAGTGCCCATCTTTAAAAAAGGGAAGAAGGAGGATCCAGGGAACTACAGGTCAGTCAGCCTCACCTCAGTCCCTGGAAAAATCATGGAACTGGTCCTCAAGGAATCAATTCTGAAGCACTTAGAGGAGAGGAAAGTGATCAGGAACAGTCAGCATGGATTCACCAAGGGCAAGTCATACCTGCTAATCTAATTGCCTTCTATGATGAGATAACTGGCTCTGTGGATGAGGGAAAAGCAGTGGTCATGTTATTCCTTGACTTTAGCAAAGCTTTTGACAAGGTCTCCCACAGTATTCTTGCCAACAAGTTAAAGAAGTATGGGCTGGATGAATGGACTATAAGGTGGATAGAAAGCTGGCTAGATTGTCGGGCTCAACGGGTAGTGATCAATGGCTCCAAGTCTAGTTGGCAGCCGGTATCAAGCGGAGTACCCCAAGGGTAGGTCCTGGGGCTGGTTTTGTTCAATATCTTCATTAATGATCTGGAGGATGGTGTGGATTGCACCCTCAGCAAGTTTGCAGGTGACACTAAACTGGAGGAGAGGTAGATACGCTGGAGGGTAGGGGATAGGATACAGAGGGACCTAGATAAATTAGAAGATTGGGCCAAAAGAAATCTGATGAGGTTCAACAAGGACAAGTGCAGAGTCCTGCACTTAGGAAGGAAGAATCCCATACACCGCTACAGACTAGGGACCGAATGGCTAGGCAGCAGTTCTGCAGAAAAGGACCTAGCGGTTACAGTGGACAAGAAGCTGGATATGAGTCAACAGTGTGCCCTTGTTGCCAAGAAGGCCAATGGCATTTTGGGCTGTATAAGTAGGGGCATTGCCAGCAGATCGAGCGACATGATCATTCCCCTCTGTTCAACATTGGTGAGGCCTCATCTGGAGTACTGTGTCCAGTTTTGGGCCCCACACTATAAGAAGGATGTGAAGAAATTGGAAAGAGTCCAGCGGGGGGCAACAAAAATGATTAGGGGACTGGAACACATGAGTTATGAGGAGAGGCTGAGGGAACTGGGATTGTTTAGTCTGCGGAAGAGAAGAATGAGGGGGGATTTGATAGCTGCTTTCAACTACCTGAAAGGGGGTTCCAAAGAGGATGGCTCTAGACTGTTCTCAGTGGTAGCGGATGACAGAACAAGGAGTAATGGTGTCAAGTTGCAGTGGGGGAGATTTAGGTTGGATATTAGGAAAAACTTTTTTCACTAGGAGGGTGGTGAAGCACTGGAATGGGTTACCTAGGGAGGTGGTGGAATCTCCTTCCTTTGAGGTTTTTAAGGTCAGGCTTGAGAAAGCCCTGGCTGGGATGATTTTAGTTGGGGATTGGTCCTGCTTTGAGCAGGGGGTTAGACTAGATGACTTCCTGAGGTCCCTTCCAACCCTGATATGCTATGATTCTATGAAGTATCAAACTTTGTGAATTTTAGCACAAATGACTCTCTGATGCATTAGAAAAACAGGCTGTGTTCAAAGGTCCTCAGACTTGCATTTCAGCCGTTATGCTGGGCTAAGGTTAGCCCACCTTGCTCTATAATATAAAACTTGCACAGTAAGAATATGTATTAAAGTTTTGGGGCCAGAACCTCATCTGGTATAAGTTGGGGATTTAGCCCTTGATCTTACTCAGCTGACTTCAGAAGAGCTATGCTAATTTACATAGGCTGAGAAGCTCACCCAAACTTTTACTGTTGATGACTCTTGTCTGTGTTCCTTTCTCTTCTACTGTTATAAGAAATGTTCTTTAAAAAGGGATAAACTACATTTTAAAATGCTCAAACTGAAACGGGGAGTCTCCCACCTTGCATTGACTCAATGCCACTGGTGTACATCAGAACAGCTGGAAAAAAAAGTGTGTTCCTATATGATTTCCAAATACATTATATATTTAAGATCATCTCCTGGCTCTGGATACACACAGAAACACCTCCCATTGAAGTCAGTGGGAGCTCTCCTCATGTGTCTGAAGCCAGAATGTTGCTCTTAGCTATTTTTTTATGTGCAGTTACACTATGAGATACCTAAAAAAAGTGAGCTGCTTTTCATTCCCCTCTCTTCCCAGATCCCACTGGGACTGATTGTACTAACTTGGATAGGAATTGGGGGGGAGGGCATTAAATGTTGCACCTGTGGAAGACCCCTGATTACGTGTGGTTACTCCAGGAACTGTGGCAGTTAGCCAAAGTGATGCTTCCACCTTCGTCCGTCTATTGGACGACAGCTACCATTGCAGTAGGAGCAGTAGCCCACCCTGATTGTGGTCTGCTTTGAACTTTCTCCCGCAGTGCTAGTGTTTTTCTCTTTGATCAATCCTGAGGGGAGCCCCCTCCTAAGACCTACCTCTTTGATACTATCTATATCCTGCAGGTCTTAGAATCTTTTCCTGAAGATTTAGCCAGCTTCCTTGATCAGTCAAAGAGTTCTTCACCTAAGAGCCTCTGGTTGTACATGGAAAGTACTTTATCTTTCACTTGCACAAAGGCTGGGTTTTCCTTGTTTGAATTTCAGTCTGTTTTATTCTACCTTTGAATATATCTGGCAGTCTTTTATAGTTCCCAGTTATTGTTATGCATTTAAATAGGTGTCCTCAGAGTGTAACCTTATGTGTAGGTATTACAGCTCTACATTTTTCATCCCTTCTTTTACTGTACTATTGGACTGTAGCTGAGAGATGTGTGTGTGTGTGTGTGTTTGTGTGTGTGGGAGGAGCCCTTAATAGGAAATAAGAGACCCAGTAAATATCTATTGAGATTTCTTTATGCAGCTTTAACCATTTCTGTAGCATCCACTTGCTGCATAACTTCAGACAATTTAATATGTTCATACTTTGCCAAAATGTTCATGACAAAAATGAAAATTTCTGCATCTCTTATGACTGTTTTGGGGACATGCTGTTTAGTTTAATAAATCTTCTTTTTTTCTGAGAATTTCAAAATATAGGAATAGCCAGAGTGGATCAAACACTGGCCTACCTACTTGAATGGCCTCCCTCTGACAATGGCCAATACCAAATTGCTTCACCTGAAGATGCAAAAACCAATAAGTGGGCACAAAAGGAGTTCCCCATCCCCCACAGTAGTAGGCTGACCTATGGGCAGAAGCATGAAGATTTATATCCCTTTTGAACTTTGGGGTCTTTTTAAAATTCTTTATTAATGCAACTGTGGGTGTTCTCATTATCCAGTCTCCTTTTAATCTTATTAAGTTGTCTGTCTTATTACTATCTTTTGGCAATGTGTCTATTGTGCAACAAAGTATTTCCTTGTGTTGGTTTTCAAGTTTAGAAAAATCACCATATTTATACTGGAAACTCAAGAAACAGCACTAGACAAAAGGGACTTTTGCTTTTCTAAAAACCCAGGCGAAGTTGTTTTTACTCATCATGAGAGCATATTAATCCTTTAATTGGATTGTTGTATACTCTGTTCATGGCAACTGACCAATATTTCTAATATTGTTACTAGAAATAACAAACTTCCTTGGCATAGTCCAATACGCACATGTCAATTCCAGCAAAAAAAGGCAAGCATCCTGCTCCTCATTTTGCTCCCTTATGAGCTAGAAATTCATGGTTGTGTGCTCCTGGTATCTAAGTTTCTTTCAAATAGATGTAGAGACACCACAATATCACAGAACTAGCTATTTTGATTGGTATTGTTTTCTCCAAAACTACAAAGTGTACAGTGCTCACTTTATTTTTATTTTTTATTATAAATATTTGCACTGTAAAAATAAAAGAAATAGGATTTTTCAATTCACTTAATACAAGTACCATAGTGCAATTTGTTTATCGTGGAAGTTGAATTTACAAATGTAGAATTATGTACAAAAAATAACTGCATTCAAAAATAAAACAATGTAAAATTTTAGAGCCTACAAGTCCACTCAGTCCTATTTCTTGTTCAGCCAATTACTCAGACAAACAAGTTTGTTTACATTTGAAGTAGATAATGCTGCTTGCTTTTTGTTCACAATGTCACCTAAAAGTGAGAACAGGTGTTCTCATGGCACTGTAGTAGCAGGCATTGCAAGATATTTACGTGCTAGATGTGCTAAAGATTCATATGTCTGTTCATGCTTCAATCACCTTTCCAGAGGACATGTGCCCATGCTGATGATGGGTTCTGCTCAATAACAATCCAGAGCAGTGCAGACCAACGCATGTTCATTTTCATCATCTAAGTCAGATGTCACCAGCAGAAGGTTGATCTTCTTTTTTGGTGGTTCAGGTTTTGTGGTTTCTGGATTGGAGTGTTGTTCTTTTTACACCCCATCCCTCTCAAATTTTGGAAGGCACTTCAGATTCTTAAACCTTGGGTCGAGTGCTGTAGCTATCTTTAGAAATCTCACATTGGTACCTTCTTTGCGTTTTGTCAAATCTGCAGTGAAAGTGTTCTTAAAACAAACAAAATGCTGGGTCATCATCTGAGACTGCTATAACATGAAATATATGGTAGAATGTGGGTAAAACACAGAGCAGGAGACATACAATTCTTCCCCAGAGGTTCAGTCACAAATTTAATTAACATTATTTTTTAACGAGTGCCATAAGCATGGAAGCATGTCCTCTGGAATCATGGCCAAAGCAGGAAGTGGCATTAGAATATTTAGCATATCTGGCATGTAAATACCTTGCAATGCCATCTACGAAAGTGCCATGTGAACGTTTGTTCTCACTTTCAGGTGACATTGTAAAAAAGAAGTGGGCAGCGATTATCTCCTATAAATGTACACAAACTTATTTCTCTTAGCGACTGGCTGAACAAGAAGTAGGACTGAGTGGATTTTTAGGCTCTAAAGTTTACATTGTTTTGATTTTGAGTGCAGTTATGTAACAAAAAAAATCTAAATTTGTAAGTTGCGCTGTCATGATAAAGAGATTGCACTATGGTACTTGTGTGAGGTGAATTGAAAAATACTATTTTATTTCTTTTATAATTTTTACAGTGCACATATTTGTAATAAAAATAATATAAAGTGAGCACTGTACACTTTGTATTTTGTGTTGTAATTGAAATCAATATATTTGAAATGTAGAAAAACATCCAAAACATTTAATAAATTTCAATTGGTATTGTATTGTTTAACAGTGCAATTAAAACTGCGAATAATCGCGATTAATTTTTTTAATCGCAATTAATTTTTTGAGTTAATCATGTGAGTTAACTGCGATTAATCGACAGCCCTAAAACTACACATTTCTGCTGTGGATAGGAGCACTATGCTGTACAAAACTTCATGGTGATAATATTGGCTGGGTTGACTGGAGGTGATGTTCTTCCCTCTAAAGCAGTATCAATCCAGTGTCCCAGCATGGGACGTTAAAACATTAAAACGAACGCCTTAACTACCAGTGGTCATTCATGGCCTTGTTTTTCAGAAAGTTAAAGACTGAGGCCGATATATGTTTGTATATGTGCAACTGAATGACTATTTGCATATGCAAATGAGGCATTAGTATGTGCAAATGGATCTACTAACCCTTCTCATTATATGGTATTACTAGCCAGGATTAATGTCATTCACCTTTACAGACACTTTTTGAAAAATGATGCAAATATATGCAGGATTAAAGCTGCTGAGCCAAAAGCTTTATACTGTTTGATCAATGAAAACCTTTTACTTAGAATTGATATTAGTTTGGGTTTCTATGGAGATGGGAAAAATTTTCATCTATTTTGATTACATATTTGAATAGTTCATTGAATGTAGAAAGACTGTTAACTGAATTCTCTCAAGATACCTTATTGACTGGATTCTTACTCTTGGGTCTTTTTCATGTGAGGCAAGACTTTCGTCATCCACAAAATTTTTGTTTCTTGGGGCACTAGTTGTTCAACTCCATTTCATCTCATCACTGAGGAAGGGGTGTAACATTTCTTATAATTTCTTTGTTCCTGATGGTCTTGTACTAACATATAATTATTCTCTGGGCATCTATTCGGGCTGACAAAATCCTCTGTTTCTTACACACCTATGAGCTTAAAGAGGATGGTCTAGAAGGGGCTACCAAGGCACTAATGGTTGGTGTAAGAATGGTGTAAAGCAGTATGTCAATTTCAAATCTGAAATCTAATTAATTAGTCATGGACGACTGGCACAATTGTCAGATCTTGATTTCAACGGCACAAGTTGGGATATTGTTCATATTAGGGTCCAGTCCTTTATAGCCACCAGATCCTGCTGTGAAATTCAGATCTGGATCCAGGTTTGGATTCCAAACAACTGTGGAAACCCTGTGGCCTTACAGAATAAAGAGCTCGCTACTGTCACCTATGGGTGAAATGGGACCTTGTTGGGAAATACAAGGACAAGACATTGACACTGAATATGCCAAGGGTCACCCTGATTTAGACTTCTGTCAGACAGAGCTGGGTAAGGGAGCCTAGAAAAAAAAACTGAAAGAGGGGGCAAAAGGTGCCAGCTTTCTGCTAGGTGGTAAAAATAGTGTTGAGGGTCCTGGGCACTAATGATCTTTCTCTAAAGAGCTGATCTGAGACTGCTGTAGAAAAATGTATGGTGCACAGCCGAGCATGGATGGTGCAGGGAAGTGGTAACTTTGAGATCATGGATGGTGCGGAGCACTTGGGCTGAAACCGCGAAGAATGCAGCAGCCTACCTAGGTGACTGTGGTCTGGGCCTCCCTATCCACCAATTAAAGCTGAAATCACTCCTGCTGGGTCAGGCAATAGACCCCCCCCCCAAAGCAGCCCAGGTAGCACTGGCCTGCCAGCATCCGTGGATTTCTCCAGCCCTGGAGAGCTAACTGTGAGTGGAGAGCTGGGGCGGGGGAAAGCGGCTGGAATGCACCACCCACTTACAATTGCACGGGACTATAGCACGAGAGTCTTACTTCTTAAAATGTGTTGATTTATTAATTGCTGGTTTTCCCAAATTCATTCTGTTGTCCCCCCCCTCCCTCCCCACCCGCTTTCCTGCTGCCCTTCTCCATCACCCCCAATAAAGTGCTCTTTGTTGTAACCGTTGCACTCAGTGCTTGTGGGAAAGCATTGCTCATCAAGGGGGTGCATATTATTTCCCAGGTTTCTGGGTGGGGGCGTCAGCTGTTGTTAGTTAAAGCTTTATCAAAACCCGTAGAAACTTGAGCCCAGTTAACATCAGCTGGCAGAAGGGTTACAACTACATAGGCTGAGATTGTTTTATTGAGGCACTTTGCTTCTAGCTTATCTCTATATGTAGTGCTTCCCTCTTACTCCTCTTCCCCAAGCCTTCTAGCCTCCAAATTATCCTGGGCCTTCAAAGCAAAAATAGCATTTTATGTGGAGGGTTTGTAAAGTCTCTTCTTCCCAGATTTCTGTTTCTATCTATTCCAAAGGCTCAAATCCCCTCAACATTAGGTTGTAAAACTGAGATTCCATGGCTTTGTCACTCTGAGACCTCAGTTTGGTACCTGGCCTGAAACACTGCAGTGCTACACCCCGTTAAAATACCTTCTGACACAACATCAGAAAATTAGTGTTGGAGCCACTTGATACAGTTGAAAAACATTACCATCAGGCTGGGCTTTTATATTTCCCTGAGCATTCGCTTTTAGGCATCTTAGTTAAATCTCTGTTAGGTAAAATAGCCTTCATTCAGAAGGCACACTAGTTGTGACATTTCAGGAGGCAAATAAACAAGATAAATCTGAGAGTGGAAGAAATAAATGGAAATGTTAGAGAATTGCTGTTCAGATGCTCTGCTAATATCCAGAGGCACAGAATGCTACAATTCTTTGTCATAAACACATCCGTGACAGTGTTTATGTCAAAGCTCTCCATAAATTACACCCCTGATATAAAAATGACAGCTATAATTCAAAATAGATAGCTGTGTTGTTGGTTCTAAACCGACTACGAAAAAACCACGGTCCTGGTCCTGCAAAAATGTAGTCCTTCGGCAATCTGTCCATTGAATTTAGGGGGTACTCATCTGGATTAGGTCTACTCATCTGAGTAAGGGGCCTCAGAGCCAGTTCCATAGCTTGTATGCCATGCAATATGAGTGTGTTGTTCTCAGTTTGTATCCAAGCAACTCAGATAGTTCTGAAAATGATAATATTGAATCATTCAGTTCTAAATATGAGCAGTTTGGGTTTTTCTTCAGATTGGTTTATATAATACTTACAATAGTTGAATCTCCTTAGAGCACTTGGTACCTAGGTGCAGTTTGGGAAGCTCACAGTGTAACTTATATAGGGCTCGCACTGTGGGTTAGTCTCGTTGACTTCAGTTCTCTTAACACTTCAGACCAAATTTTCAAAACGACTCAGCTCCCATGTAGGTACTTAATGAAGAGTCAGCTGGAAGATTCCTCACATGAGTAATGGTTAGCAGTTTCAAGACCATAGGAATTACAGCAGCCATTGCCTATTGCAAGCAAACGCTAGAAACTGTTAACGCTTCCTGTTGATTTGAATAGCACGGCAATTACTGTACTGCAGTTGAGGCTTACTAATTTGCAAAATACTGTAGAAGCATAGCATCACAGGGGGAAAACCCAACTGGTATTTAGTTTCCTTCTCCATGTGTTCATGATCTTAGGCAACCATGTATATAAATAAGGCACTTTCTGATGAGCTTCACAGGTAAACTGGCATCTCCCAATACCGTCAACCAGAGTGGAGGCTGAAGCTCTTAGCAAGCAGGAAAGGGTTTCAAGCAGCAGGAAGATTAAGGGAAACTGGAGAACTAGAGTGTGATTCTCTTCTGATGCTGATATAAATCAGGAGTAACATACACTAAAGTCAATGGAGTTATATCGGTGTAAGCGAGGGTAGAATCAGACTTGTAAGAAAGAGTTTGGAGTGCAGCAAATACAAACCATTAATCTCAGGGAAAACAGCAGACAAGTAGACTGCAAACGTAACTCTTTGGAGCAGGGACCATCTTTTGGTTACATGTGTAAGCAAAACACACATAATAAATACTCATTACAATGTGTGTACGTAACACACAGTCCAGGAATGAGATTCCAGGTATGGTTTCTTTGAGTCCATTACAGAGGATAGCTAATTATGAGCTCTAATTGTTTTTCCTTAAGTGGTTTGAGGCAATTTAATTGAAAAGGATGAACTCTGTTGCTCTGTGTCTTATGATAAGCCAGTAAACAGTAAACAGAAAAAGGAACCGTATTATATACTGATTTATTTTAAAAATCAGGGGATATCTATAATATTATTTCATTAAAGCACACAGATAGTGTAGCAAAAATATTGCCTTTTCTTACACTGAGTAGTACCTTACTCTGTAAATAGACTCACTGAAATGAATGGGATAACTCAGATTCAGATTTTGCGCTCTCTCAGTGACAGTGGGAAAATCTGGCCCATATTCTGTGGCATTTCTTTATGAAATGAAATAGATAATACAGCTGTAATAAAGGGGGGAGAGAGGTCAGAGGACTCCATTCTGCACCTAGTCCCTAGAAGTGAATTCGAGCCCACCACGAAAAAAAAGGAAAATATAATTTGCTTATTTTTAATATATCGTAGCTTCCAAATTAGATACCATAAACAGGGACAGAAATGCTGAATAATTCATCCATATTTCACATCTAAGCCAAATTTCTTTGTATCATATTTGCTATAGTCATTGATTACTCTTTGTTTAGAAATCCACATTATAAATGCAATTATGAATATCCACTTGAGCATCTATATTTATCTCCATGGGCGTGATGACACTCTTGACAAGCCGCCTAGGAGCCAGTGAAAATTTGGAGAACCAAAGTTCCTGCCTGGGATTTCATTTCAGAACAGGCTCCTAACTGGCCAGCTGTTGCTTACAAGGCTGTCTGTCAAAGACTCTGTAAGGTTCAAAAAAGAATGCAATATTTTACATTTACATGTTCACTTGAACAACTGGCTGGAAGGTTGCTTGTGACATAGCAAAGCAAAAATGGTAAACTATTTGTGAGCTAGTTTTATTATGAGCGTGATATATTTAAAGGGAAAAAATAGAAATCATTCTCCACAGGCCAGACCCTAAGGTTCTTAGTCAGTTTATAACAATTTAGCTCCACCAGATTATAACACAGTTCAGAGAGGGAGATCAAATTCACTACCTAAGCCACTCGGCAGTGTCCCTTTTTAATGACTCAGTAGGAAGAGAGATGAAGAGATGAAGTTGTCGCTTATCTATTTTTTTTAAATTTTGCTTCCATTGCTTCTGTCGGTCCAGACAATGTACAGCATATGAGGGCACAAGCAGTCTTCCTTGTTGATGCTGAACTCTCACCTCTTCATTAGGGGCCAGACACCTGTTTGCTCTCCTAACTGCAGAGACTGCTCCTTCCCAATGTCCGCCGGGGTACTAGGCACCTATGGAGCGTACAGAAGGACAGATGGGCCATGCCCTCACAGGATGATGGTCAGTGAACTGGTGTCAGAGGACCCATGCTCCCTGGAAGGACTGTTCTTTCAGGAAAACAGGGAATGTGCGGGGTTAGGCTGGAAGCAACACAGCCACGTGGCTTTAATACAGTTCCACTTGTTCAACTTAAGCTGCGTTCAGCTTCACTCATTGCTAATGAAGCACCTGCTATATGCCAGCTGGGCACTTGGAAGGGCGTTCTAAGAAGCAGTGCAGTGGGGGTGCTTCTCTATGCCTGGGAGACCCTGAAGTATTTGGCCTCCTTGAGCTCTCCCTACCCCCGGGCTGTGCAGCCACACATCAGGGAGCATGTTGCACCCTCATATAAGGGACAGCGCAGCAAGGCCTGGCATCCCTGCCAACCTGGGAACTATTCTATGGCCTCACCCAGTCCCTATTGCAGGCTGGTGTGTATCAGATGTAACACAGCCCTTAATTTCTTTCTCCTTCAAAGCCATTCCATAAAATCTGGCCTTAGATTGATGCTTCAGTTCCGTTTTTAAGCAGTAGAATGAAATGTCCCCACAAAGGGCCTGGACTAACAGAAAGGTCTTCAAGTTTCTCCTGGGTGAAATTGTTCCCGTATCCAATCTGCTTTCTGGTTCTGTTTTGTCTCGCACTGCTTGCAGCATCATTTGCTGAAAGGCTGAATAGAAACAGTAGAGGCAGCCCTGCACCACGATGCTATTGTCTGCCACTTACTTGGAATTTCAGGGGATAATAGGATTTAAATTTATTTATGGGCATCAATTTGTTTCCTGTGTGTAAGTGTGTCGCTTGTCATTATCATTAGGCCAATGTAAGAATGGCAGCTCTTTTGATGGGGGCCTAACAGGCGTTTGTTCTAGAAGACTTTGGCAGGAGTAACTCTTGTTTTGAATGATCTGTGGCCATGATTGAATATGCATTTATGTCGTATGCTGGGATTATCTCCATCAGATTAGGGATTAGGTTTTGTGGGGCTTTTTTTAAACACACAAAGAACAGAGTTATTTCTGTGGGGGTAACCGTGTGTTTTACTCTCCTGAACTTTGCTACAGTCCCTGCTTCCAGTTTCAAATCTACACACTCATTTTCAGTCACGCAGCTATTAATAAAAAGAAAAGGAGAACTTGTGGCACCGTAGAGACTAACCAATTTATTTGAGCATAAGCTTTCGTGAGCTACAGCATCCGATGCATCCGATGAAGTGAGCTGTAGCTCATGAAAGCTTATGCTCAAATAAATTGGTTAGTCTCTAAGGTGCCACAAGTACTCCTTTTCTTTTTGCGAATACAGACTAACACGGCTGCTACTCTGACAGCTATTAATGAAGCCTGGGTCTGCACCCATTATTGACAATCGGGTCCCATTGTATTCAAAATGATAGATGGAAAAATTAAAATAAGCTGCCTGATTCTGCAAATCCTTACTCATGTGAGTCAGAATCCTATGAAGTCCAGTGGCCTGTTTTTTTGTTGGCAGAGCTCCATTGCTCTGGAAATCACTTGAAAATCAGGTCCCAAAGCTTTGCATGATTAGGCTCCAAATCTTCCCTAAAGTTAGAACACTCGAAAGGCTAAATCAGCCCCCCGTGGGAAAACTTGCAGCAAGGTGGCTGAGGGGGGAAGAAAACTACTATGAGGTTTGCCATTTGGAATTTCATCTCAGCCCAGAGTTGTTCCCTTCTACGGAATGGGCAAGAGATTGGTGCCCCAAATCCATGGATAGTCCCATGTGGATTACCTTGGCCCTTTTGCCTCCGCATGAGTGCCGGTGCCCTCTGGTCCCCCTCGTAGCACAGGTCCAGTAAAGACATGTTAGCAGGAACTCCTCCTCTTTCTCTCCCCCCTGGAACTGCCACCTCAAGTGTGACTGCACAACATGGAGGAGATGCTCACACTGCATTAGCCTTCCAGCAGATTCGCTGCAGGGCTGTGGAAGCAGGGTTGAGTACCCTCTCCCGTCTGGTGCCCACCCTACACCGCTCCCACATGCAGATCCACAACCCCACCAGTGACTTTACATGGGGCTTTTGAAGTAAAAGAAGGGTGCTGTGTGAGCAGCTAACCCTCTCTGTTATACCCAGGCAGGGGGAGATCAGTGTATGGAGAGCTCTTGTGTGCTGGTCATGGGATGTGGGAATGTGAAAGGGGACACCACTAACGCCAGTGTAAAGGGAGAATATTTCAAATGCTGTAGTGCATTGTACATGTGGAGTGCTCAGAGCTGTATGTTATTCAGTAACCAAATTCAGGCGATTAGTTGGTCAGTTGTAAATGTGATCTAATGTGATCTAATCATAACGACTCCTGATACCGCCGATTACTGGAACTGGTTTCTGTTTATACGATATTTACATAAATGTATGAGGCTATTAAACGCTTGCACCCAATTAAAATCTGAATGATTCACTGGATAATTCAGACACTGACCAAGCTGCTCTGCTCACGAGTTGGCAAACTCTTCGGACTGTAACTAAGGCACTTGCCACAACAATTATGTTTTTCATTACAGCTGGGGAAGGAATTGATAGTGCCTCTCCCATCTGGAACTAGCTGTGTATAGCATTGAATTTTCAAAAGTAAGATTGTGTTCTCTCATTTCAGTGCTGGTCATTGTTAAATTGTTTTGCACCCCATAAATTAGACAATGTGCCAAAATAAAGAAATGCCAACTGTCTATCATTTTAAATGCTATACAATGAATTTCAGCTGGTGAAGCTGCTAACAGTTACTACAGTCCTTTTCCCAGAAAACAATGCTATGGCATCCAAGCAGCATGTACAGTGTGGAGTATTCATGCAAAATTGGATTCAGTCAAGGTGGGACCAAAAGTTCACACAGGATCTGATTTGGGCTGTTGGTACAGTTCTGTGCAGGGTAGTCTGTCAGAATGAACTAAAATCAGGAAGCGGGGTGAAGTAAATAGTTCCTTCCCATTTTTGCTAAATAAATTAATATGCGGCCAGCATATGTAAGCTGAATAGCCGGTACTGTTAGCCTGCATTGCCTAGCTGGAGCCAGGAGAATAACTCTGCACATGAGTGCAACTGGCATTTGGGCTGGTCTTCTTCTGGGGGGTGTTTGTTTGTCATTGTTCCTGGATTCACAGGTTAAACCATCATTTCCTGCTGGTGCCATTTCCTTCTATTCACCATAAGTGTGGTGTGCACTGAGGACATTTAATGCTTCTCTTCCACGGAGGGACTGGAGTGTGTAAAATCCACTCTTTGTGATGGTTTCATATGTGAATCTCATGATTGACTGAGGGGGCAGAGACAAATGTACAGCACAATGAGGCAGGCACTATCTCCCACGGCGAAGCTTGGTGTGGGAGCGTATGATCTCCCATGCCTCAGTCCCACTCCAGGGAGGGAGTGCTCAAAACAGTACAGCTTCATTAGCATACACACAAATCCCCTGCAGAAGAATGGGAGACAGTCCCCAAGTCCTGGGGATACCACTGATCTTGAGAGGTTGACCAGATTCACAGGGCCAGCCATGGAGAGGACTTCTCCTCTTGAATTGGCTCTGAACAAGGCCCCAGCCCTGGCTCTCTTGGACTCTGCCTGATCTCCCAGGGGGTATGGCTCCAATGGGTTAAGGGCTCCTCAGTGGGGAAGGAAATCTTGCTTCAGCATTTTCAGTGGGGACAGGGAGAGATGATGCATGCCTCAGGCCTCTCACTCCCACACCCTCCCCATCTGTGGAGCTCTGAGCCTACAGAAAGTCCTGAATATAGATTCATAGACTTAAGGCCAGAAGGAACCGTCATGATCATCTTGTTTGACTGCTGCACATCACAGGCCACAGAACCTCACCCACCCACTCCTGAAATAGGCCCCAAACCTCTGCCTGAGTTACTGAAGTCTTCAAATCTTGATTTAAAGACTTCAAGTTACAAAGAATCTGCCATTTACTCTAGTTCAAATTAGCAAGTGACCTGTGCTCCATGCTGCAGAGGAAGGCAAAAACAACAACAACAACATCAGGGCCTCTGCCAATCTGACCTGGAAGAGAATTTCTTCCCAACCCCAAATATGGTGATCAGTTAGACAAGGGATTGGCAACCTTTGTCATGTGGCCCAGCAGGATGAGCCCCCTGGCGGGCTGGGCTGGTTTGTTTACCTGCTGTGTCCACAGGTTCGGCCGATCATGGCTCCCACTGATCGCGGTTCGCTGCCCCAGGCCAATGGGGGCTGTGGGAAGCGGCAGCCAGCACATCCCTTGGCCTGCGCCACTTCCCGCAGCCCCCATTGGCCTGGAATGGCGAACCGCAGCCAGTGGGAGCTTTGATCGGCTGAACCTGCGGATGCGACAGGTAAACAAACCAGGCTTACCCTGGAGAGTCGCGTGCCAAAGGTTGCCAATCACTGAGTTAGACCCTGAGCACATGGGTAAGAGCCACAAGCCAGACACATGGTAAAGAATTCTCTGTAGTCATTCAGAGATCTCCCCATCTAGTGTCCCATCTCCAGCTTTTAGAAATATTTGCTAATGTCAGTCATGGATGGGCAATATGCTATTGTAGGCAACCTCATTGTACAGTACCATCCCCTCCATAAATTTATCAAGCTCAGTCTTGAAATGTTAGGGGTTTTTTGCCCCCTACTCCTCTTGAAGGCTGTTCCAGAACTTCACTCCTCTGATGTTTAGAAATCTTCATCTAATTTCAAGCCTAAACTTGTTTAGTTTGGTGAAATGGCCAGTTTATATCTGTTTGTTATTATGCCAATATTGGCCTTTAACATAAATAACTCCTTGTCCTCCCTGGTGTTTATCCCTCTGATGTATTTATAGAGAACAATCATATCTCCCCTCATCCTTCATTTTGTTAGGCTACAGAAGCCAAGCTCCTTAAGTCTCCTTTCATAAGATGGGATCCGCAGATCATCCTAGTAGCCCTTCTCTGCACCTGTTCCAGTTTGAATTCATCTTTCTTAACCATGGGAGACCAGAATTGCACACAGTATTCCAGATGATGTCTCACAAGTGCATTGTACAATGGCAGTAACACTTCCTTATCTGTAATGGAAATACCTCACCTGATGCATCCTAGGATTACATTAGCCTTTTTCACAGCCACATAACATTGGCAGCACACAGTCATCCTGTGATTGGCCAGGTCTTTCTCCTCCTCTGTCACTTCCAACTGTTAAGTTTCCAGCTTATAACAAAAATTCCTGTTGTTAGTCCCTAAATGCATGACCTTGCACTGTGCCCTATTAAATTCATCCCATTTCTATTACTCCAGTTTGCAGGGTCATCCAAACCTTCTTATATGATATTCTAGTCCTTCACCATATTAGCAATACTTCCCCACTTTGTGTCAAATGCAAATTTTATTAGCACACTCCGACTTTTTTGTGCCAAGGTCATTTATGAAAATGTTAAAAACAATTGGTCCCAAGACTGATCCCTGAGGAATGCCACTAGTAATCTCCCTCCAGCCTGACAGTTCACCTTTCAGTATGACCCCCTTGTAGTCTCCCCTTCAACCAGTTCCTTACCCACCTTTCAATTCTCTTATTAAGCCCCATCTTCTCCAATGTAACATGTGGAATTGTATCAAATACTTTACTGGTTTCAGAGTAGCAGCCGTATTAGTCTGTATTCGCAAAAAGAAAAGGAGTAATTGTGGCACCTTAGCGACTAACCAATTTATTTGAGCATAAGCTTTCGTGAGCTACAGCTTATGCTCAAATAAAATGGTTAGTCTCTAAGGCGCCAGAAGTACTCCTTTTCTTTTTGCAAATACTTTACTGAAATCCAGCTAGATCAGATCTAATGCATTTCCTTTGTCTGGAAAATCAGTGATCTTCTCAAAGAAAGAGATCAGGTTGGTCTGGTATGATCTACCTTTTGTAAAACCATGTTGTAGTTTATCCCAGTTACTGTTTACCTCTATGTCGTTAATTATTCTCTCTTTCAAAATTTGCTCTAAGACTTTGCATACAATTGAGGACAAACTAGTGGACCTGTAGTTTGCCCGACCAAATTTTTTCTTTTCTTAAATAGAGGTAATATATTTTCAACTTTCCAGTTACTGGGTATGACCCCCAAGTTTACAGATTCGTTAAAAATCCTTGTTATTGGACTTTCAGTCTTGTGCCAGTTCCTTTAATATTCTTGAACAGAGAGGGCCTCAGCTGGCATAGTGAGGAAAGGAATGGTTCTGTGGGGGGGTAGCTGATGCTCCAATATGCACAGATCCACTGCCCCAATAACTATTATCCTGCTAGCTGGTTTCTCTGTTATGATCCTTCTCTGGGACAGTCATTTTATTTGGTTTTGCTCTGATGAACCTCTCCTTGCAATTCACTTTTATATCTTTCCTGACTAACTTGGACGCCAATTTATTTCCATAAGTTCATTGAACTGTAAATTACTTTACAGTAAAATGTTTCCTTTGCAGGCTAATGTCTCCCATGTGTTTGGGTATTTAAAAGCACTTTCAAGCATGCCTCCCTGACTTTCTTTAGTGCACAGAGTGGAGCTCCCCACACAGTGTTCCTGGCATGGAGAGGAGCGAAGATTAAAATGCTAAATACAGAAATATTGCCACCAAAAACATTAACAAAGGAGACATGCCAGCCCTGCTGCTATGCATTGAATCTTTGGGTTAGCCCCCGCAACCCCATTATGGGAGATCCTCAGCATGGAGGTTGTGGATGGTAGTTTGATGCAGAGTTTATTTTTAAAAAAATTGACTGTAATAAAAGAATCACACTTTTTTTTGTAATTAGTTGCAATTCATAAAGATGACAGAACTGTAAACATACACTAAACTAGCGCACAAAGTGAGTGAAGTCCAGGCCCTGAACAGCTTACAGTAAAACAGACAAAAAGTACAAAAACCTTATTGTTCCTACAATTTAAGTTTGCTGTCCCTGTGGGGCAAGGCCTCCACCCGGCAGCCAACCCAAGGGAAAGTGTTGATAAGAGAGGGTGCAGTGGGAGCAACCTGGAATCTTCCATCTTGAGTTTTTGAGCACTAGTGCTTCTCAGGTTTCAGAGTAGCAGCCGTGTTAGTCTGTATCCGCAAAAAGAAAAGGAGGACTTGTGGCACCTTAGAGACTAACAAATTTATTTGAGCATAAGCTTTCGTGAGCTACAGCTCACTTCCAGTTTCTGGGCTGCAGCAGCATCCCAAGCCCAGCTCTGTCTGTGGCAGCTGTCGACCAATGTTTATAGCTTCACCATCTCCATGGTGCCATTTGGATGGCCTACATAGGGTGCCAGCATCACCACCGAGCCTGTGGTGTGATCCACAGCATGAGGTGAGCTGAAAGTAAGTCTGCTAAAGTTCAGCATCGTCTCCCCCCAGGACCGGCTCTGGGCACCAGCAAAGCAAGCCCATGCGGAGGGCGGCACACTTCCAGGAACAGCATTCCGGCCACCCTTTTCATTTGGGGCAGTTGCGCTCTCGGAGCTGTGCCACCTAGACGGGGAGAGGGCACCGCGCCCCCGGCCGCAGCGGGAAGGGAAAGCCCCAGGCCCGGGATGCTGAGCTGCCAGGGCCCAGCCGCTACCTGGGGAGGAGAGGGAGAGTCCTGCCAGGGAGCCAGGGCTGCTGCACTGCCTTGTGCCACCCCGTATATTGGGTCTTCTCTGTGCGGCCGGGCGGGGGCAGGGGGGGAAAGCCCCTGCAGGCGCTGGGAGAAGGTGACATCGCTCCCTCCGCTTCCAGCGCCGCCCGCGAGCCCCAGCCCCACCTGAGCTTGGGGTGGCAAATTTTTTGCTTGGGGGGGCGAAAAACCTAGAGCCGGCCCTGTCTCCACCCCAAATATAACCCCATGCAGCATGGAATGAAAGAAAGCATGTGTTGTGAAGGAAAGAAGTGATTCTATACCAAATAACAGTCACCGTGTCCATTCTGGAAACAAGTCAAAATTGCCTAGGGGCGGAATAAACCGTAACCATTCTGTGCTGACATTTGTAGCTGTTTGGATGCCAATTGCTCTGGGTACTTAATTTAATATAAAACAAGTTGCCCCAGAGCAAAGAACAGAACATCAGCTAGTAAACAAGACAGCTCTAATTATATAACAGCAGAGTCCAGAATAATTAAGCCAGAGTATCCAGATTCCAGAGCAGCTAAAGGCTAGGTATTTAAGCCTAGTATCCAAAACTATGTCAAACACCTTATGAAAAAATATATATAAACAGCCATTTAATTTTAAGAACAGAGAGTTATTAGCATCCCAAAAGACTTGCCACATGTCTTTGCTCTTACCTTTGGCTGTCTGGGAGTTGGATGTCTTCACAGGAGATGAGTGGCTCATTGTTGCCCAAAGGAGCAGCTGGTCTCCTTTTAGGTTGACTGCTGGCAAACTCACAGCAGCGACTCCCATGTTCCTGTCCTCAGTTTCTCCCTGAAACGCTGCCCACGTCCATCCTGCAGTGCTTGAAAGATTGGCGGCTTTCCCAAGGGGCTGTACCTCTGCTGATGCTCAAGCTCCCAAAGTTGGATGCCAGAGCTCTGAAGGCACAAAGCTTTGACCGTATGGGATGTTACAGACCTGATGGGCATTTCGTCTTCTGGGAGAAGGGGAGGATGTTGCCAGATAATAGTTCCTGTCACTGGGAGGAGCAGGACAGGTTTTTACAGACAGTTTGGGCAGTGGGGTCCTTGTTACGGTGGAGGTGGGTTGGGAGATGATGGGGAGTAGTGACTTTTAAGGTAGAACAAGGACTTTTTTGGCAATTTGAGAGGCAGTTGGAGGAGTGCCAAGAACATTTTGGCTGCTGGGTGCGGTCAGAGCTGTTGTCATTGAAGAAGGGGGTTTTGCCATTTGTGCTCAAGGGGCAAAAGGGCCATTTTTCTTGATGTCTGTACACACATGCCACCAAATATCACATGATGCTCAAACATGCCGGAATCACCAGTTCTTTGACACTGAGTGGAGCTCTAGGGATGCCAATCAGAAGTTACATTTCAGAGTAGCAGCCGTGTTAGTCTGTATTCGCAAAAGGAAAAGGAGTACTTGTGGCACCTTAGAGACTAACACATTTATTTGAGAATAAGGATGCATCCGACGAAGTGAGCTGTAGCTCACGAAAGCTTATGTTCAAATAAATTTGTTAGTCTCTAAGGTGCCACAAGTACTCCTAATCAGAAGTTATGATACTCTCATGTGCTTTCCTCAACACTGTGTGCTTGTGATAAGATTGACTATGGAGCATCCCAGGGCCTAGTGCCTCAATTCTGGGTTGCAAAATATTCCGCCATTCAGATTTCAATTATCCAGTCAATCAGGAATGACCACTGTTCAGCTGATGATGGCCATTTCATTTCAGCATTGTGTCTTGATGGACAGAGTCAGTCTCAGAACAGTTATCCTGTCAGCACAACAGGGGCACTCAGTTGGGTACCACAAAGCTTCCTGAAATTCAGTAACCCAGAGGCAGAGCTGTTGCTAATAAACACACCTGTTTCTAGAGCTGCCATCCCTTCCTGTGACACACTGAACAATGGTGATCACATCAGGTTTCCGAACGTTTTTAGGAACTTAGGCATAATGCCAAAGCCACTTATTTGCCGTTGAACAACAGATATGTGGCCACGCTCATAGCATTAACCTATAGTGAATTGGTTAGGCTCAGAAGTGGTAATTATGTGATGTGGTGGCTGTAAGTTGACCTAACATAGGTCGATTTAAGACTGCAGTGTAGACATAGCCTTAGCTATCACATTCCGGCTGAAAGCTCACTTGTTTGACCTCACTTACTTATTAGTTGGGCTGTTAATTTTAGTATTTTATCAAGTGACTTTGGATGAATACCATTAAATGGCATGGTAGTTGGCTTGACTGAATGATGGACTTTTACAGTCATCTTCCTCCTATGCTCCTCACTACTTTTATTGGTGATTAACAAACCTCATCATTTTCGTCTTTCCACTTCATAGTCCCTCAGCACATTTTCAGCTTCTCGTTCAATATGTTCTTTATGGGGCTTAATTATGTTTTAGACTACAAGCTTCTGCCCTCCCCGCCCTCCCCCCTCCAAAGCAGAATAAAGGTATAAGTGCAAGTTTAGCAGTTGTAAATGGTGCCAAAGGGAGATTCCTGGAAGCAGGGTATTTTTGAAGAAGGATCCTTTTCTCTTCAACTTGCCTCCTGCCTTCATTCAGCAAAGTCTTGATTTAAGCCCAGATCCTCAAAGGTATTTAAGCACTTAACTCTGTGATTTCCATAGGAGTTAGGCAACTAAATGCCTTTAAAGTTCTGGGCCTAAGTGACCTAAGGACACATTATCCATTTTCCCAGGCTTTTCTTGGGTTGGGACAGTGGCAGCTGTCAGGATGGAGTTTTATTTGGGGGTGGCGATTGCCTGGGGGGGCGGGTAGTTTTCTAGGAGGTCTGTCTTTCTAAGAGTTGCCCAAGGGCACACCGGATGTCGATGGTAGACCTGGGAATTGAACCTAGAACTCCTGAATCCGAGCCCAGTGCCCTTGTCAGTCTGTGTTGTACCTGTGCATGCAGTAAAACTCAGGTGAAACTGAAACTAAACAAATCTTGAGCTGAGTGTCTTGGCGTAATCTTACGGGTAGGACCTACCAGTTCTGGTCTACCACTGTCACTTAGAACATCAGAGTTGTTCCTAGGACCTAAAATATCATCATAACGCCATGTCAGCAACTGAAGTACAAAACGAAAACTTTGACAGAATGTTGTTCTTTTTTTACATATTGCAAATATAAATTAAAGTCAAGGAAAATAAAATAGACAACTACTTTGTAAAATAGCAGGTCCAGTTCAGAAATGTGAAAATTTTGAAATTTGTTTGAAAATTAATGGGTAGGTTGAGAATTTTCATTTCCCATCCCTCAGGAACTCTGACCTGGTGGTTCTGCCATCTTGACTTGGATTGTTCGTGCAGCGAGCCTGCAAATGGAGCTTGTTGTCATTCTGTAACCATCAGCTCACCAATATACCAGGTAAGGCACTGTTTGTCAGTACCTCAGGCAGTTGAGTGGCTAGGCTGCTTTAATATATTAAATGTTAATGCTGCCCCCTTTTAGATGGTTAGTTATTGGCCAAGTGAAGCACAGCCTAATACTCAACCTACTGGCAATTATCTGTTTGTCTGTAACATAACTTTTGAATGCTGCATCTGATCAATTTCAAAATGTCAGGGAATGTTCTAAGTATCAGTGGGCAGAAGCCTATTGATTTTGGTGAAAAATGGAAAACCCCAATAGGGGAAATCAGAACACACACAACCCCTGGCAGTTGGTTAACAGAGCCAGCAGTTTAACTCTCTTTATAGCTGTCTATAGATCAAAGTACTGGTTGATGTCAAATATTTACACAGTCCAGCGTAACAATACCCCCATCTCAGGTCTGCCCTTCCTCCTGTCCCAGAACAGTTTGAAAGATGTGTCTCCCAGAAAAGAAATGACAAAGGTAGGGGTAAGGATGAGGCATGCAGGGGAGGAATGGGGGACATAAAGAGCCACTGGCATGTGGAGGAGAAGAGAATGGAAAACCCTGGTATGGTTTGGGAGGGGCTGTAGGGAGTCCCTGAAATAAAGGGGGATGGGAGGGTTGTACACAGGGCACTTGTGGTGGGATGGAGGACTGTAAGGAGCCCCTGATGTGTGAACTTGTTCGTCTTTTGGCAAATGTGCACAGAGTGATTTAGGGTTTTGCTGGAAAACTTTAGAACACTCAAAAATAAAAATAACAAAGAGAACAATGGTGAACAAATTTTCCCTTGAGTCCTCAGAGATTCTGAGACAGAGGAATGAAAGTGGGACTGTTGGATTGAGCCAAAGAAGACCATTTTAGAGTGCTTTTCATGTTGACGATCAAAGAGCCTGAAAGAGGGGGGTAGAACATGAAGCTGACAGAAGATCAGAATGGAGCTTAAAACCTGGAAGGTGGATTTTCAAAGCAACGTGTGTGGTTTCAGTCACATGCCTCCCATTAACTAAGGGGGAAAAAATCACATGCCGGAAATCCTTTGCTCACCACCGCATTGCAAATTTAAAGCAACAAACCCATTATGACGAGACAAGAAAGGAAGATGATCTTGTGTTTAAGGGAGACAGATTGTTAAAGGAATTGAGGCATCTAAAGATGCAGGTAGGCACCTAGTGAGATTTTCAAAAGCACTGAGGTACCTAACTCCTGTGAATTTCAATTGAAAATTCTACTATCTGCCAACCTGCATGTGCAGGTGCCCCGGTCCCTTTAAAGATCAGGTCCTAGGGCACTGGACTGAGATTTAAGATATCTGGCTTCAGTCCCTACAGATTTCCTGTGTGATCTTGGTTCATAGAAGGGCCCCATTCTAGATTCTCAAAATGCTCCTATGATACTGTGAATAATATTAATAATACCCAGTGGTTCCAACCAGGGTAAAGACTCCATTGTGCTTACAATCTAATCTGAAATGAGATGCAACAACTGAGTATAGTAGCCAATAGAAGGGAGAGAAGAAAGGAGAATGGGTCCAGTGATCCAATTCAGCCAGGTAGCGAGCACGTGCCTATGAAAACTATGGAACTACTCACATACTTCTTGCAGGCATCACAGCAGGTGTGGATCTTAAGGAAGGTGAGGATTTGAAGGAGGAAGGAACCATATGTATTAGTTCAAGGAAGCAGAAAGGGCCACATTGAGGAAAGCATAGAGATAGCTGAGGGTCAAGCTGATACATGGGCATTAAGATCAGCTTTGTTAATGCTACAGAGGAGATGGGCCATGGGGAGGGCAGGAAGAGGAAGAGTTTCAATGGCCTTTGAAGGTGCACAAGAAACTTGAATTTGTTGGAGTGGAAAACATGAGTAGGTGGAAGGAGGCAAAAAGGTGTGGAAGTAGCCTTAGCTGATCTATTTAGTATAGACTGGAGTGTGGTGAGGTGGGTGTTAGGAGGAGATGGTCACAGTCATCCAAACAGGAGGTGGTGGGTGCCTACATGAAGGTTTTAGTAGTATGGACAGAAAGAAATGATCAGATGTTAGAATGTGATGCAAGGAGAAGTGTCAGGATGTGGACAGTGCCTGGACATGTGGGCCAATGGAAAGGAAGGAGTTGGATGACCTCCCCTTCCCCCCGCAGGTTACGGACCTCAGAGACAGGAAGACTCGCAGCGATAGTAACAGTGACACAAAAAATGCAGGCGGACACTGGTCAGAAAGGTAGGAGTTCAGCTTTGGCACCATTACATTTATGACAATGTCAAGGCTAACCAAGAGGAGATCAGAGAGAGAGAGAGAGAGAGGCCAAAATGTGATATTAGATGGATTCAACTTAATCTGACCTTAGGGTTGCAAGTCTGCTGGGGTTATAGTTTTAAAGTGAGCTAGCGCTGCTGGCAGATGTTTTACCCTCCCTGTGCTAACCCTGCTTTTACAGAATCATCTTTTCACATCTCCCAATTAAACTTCAAATGTGATAAATCCCACCATCTCCGTGAATGCTAATCTTCTAATAAGCAGTAGTTATTACGAACAATCGGTTATTTTGTGACACACGACAAGAATGAATGTTGCAATAATTGTACTTTAAACATAACCTGAGCTACTTGAACAAAAATCCCTGCACTCAGCTGCAAATATAGGTACCAGTTACTGCTCAAAAGTTTGCAGCATAAAAGCAACACTGGCAAAAATTTGAGTGTGGAAACAAATCTATTTTTTCCCTTTTTGCAACTTTCATGGTAGATTCAGCTCTATTTTGGCCTCCTAGAAGCCATTGCTTTTTGGTTAGCAACTAACACACAGTCAAGTCACAGCTAAGGAGAGAGCATGATATCCGCCTGCTGAGATATTGTTCTCAAGATGATTATCCTCTTGATTTGTAGTGCTCCCATTCACAACAGGGAGCGCGCAGAGGGAAGGGAGCCTGGGTTGGAGGAGCAATGAGAAACGCTCAAAAATGGTAAAATTAGCAACTTTGGATTCAGTTTATAATCTCATGTGGGAAAAAAGAGTTTGCTAAAGTCATTGTTTCAGGCTATATTTATCAGTGTTTGGTTCAAAGGATTACACCGGTGGTGGTGGGCATAGGTGCCGACTTCCCCTCTGCCCAATGGGTGCTTGACACCCCCTCCCCCGCCGCTACACCACCATCACCCTGCCCCCATTCCACCCCTTCCACAAAGTCCCTGCTCCATTTCCACCCCCTTCGCCCAAGTCCCCACCTCTTCTCCGCCTCCTCCCCTGAGCAAGCCGGTCCCCGCTCCTTGCCCTCCCTCCCAGAAAGTCCTAAGTGCGGACAAAAAGCTGTTAGGCGGGGTGGGGGGGCAGGAAGCGCTGGGAGGGGGAGGAGCGGGACGCAGCGCAGGGAGGAAGGGTCGAAGGAGGCGAGGAGGGGGGAGCTTGGCTGTCGGTGGGTGCAGAGCACCCCCGACTTTTTCCCTGGGGGTGCTCCAGCTCCAGAGCACCCACGGAGTCTGCGCTTAAGGTGGTGGGCAGAAATTGTGTGTGTATGTCCATATTATAGTGGCACAGGAACATCACGATAGTTGAAGCTGCCAAATGATACCTGTTTAAAGGTCGCCCGGGCCACGTCCTCTAAAATTGGCATGCGTTGTTGGAGTGCTTTCAAATTTGCTATGCCTTGGGACGATTCAACGTGGGGTTAGTGACCTACATTTGGAGTCCTTTGAGCAGGAGGTTCCCAAGTTACAGACCCCCCCCCGGGCCCCACCCCTCAAAAAAGCAGTTTCCTCAGCAGTTTCCCCCGCCCTTCAAAAAACCTGAAAGGTTCCACACACACTTCCCACTGAAGACAAACAGAATTTTGGACTAAGCGGCTGGAGGCTGTTGGCTGGCAATTTCATTTTGGGTGGAACGTAATCAACGTCTCTGGGGAAAAAATTAGCCTCGCGAATGTTTCGTGAGAGGGGAGAGGTCTGAGGGGGTGGAGGAGTGGGAGAATAAGGGGAGAGGGGCTTGGGGCTATGGGTAGGGGGATGGATGGTAGGGGAGGCAAGACAGGTTGGGGGGTAAAGTGAGGGAGCCATGACATCCCCCAACTCTGCTAGTGAACCCCAGCCAAGCAGCACCCTGTTCTCCTAGAGCCGGCAGTAGCTAATGGGACTGATTTGCACATGTGCCCGTTGCAGTCAGTGCCTTAGGTGTTAGGCATACAGACACTAAATGGTGGAGGCAGTATCTGGGCCTGTTTGGTAACACCGTGTTTGTGATATGAGGACAGGTGTGGGTTACTTTGAGGTGTCAGGAGGATATGAGGTGAGCTATATTTTGCACCTGCCAGTCTGAATGAGCAAAGGGAAGAGCTGCATGTGTGCCTTCAGGAGCCGGTATGCATCATTTCAATGCAGAATTATGTATGTTATCTCATTAACAGGGCACTGGGGTCTTATTACCAAGTAGGGGTTGTCAGCCGCAAGCTGGCATACGAGAGCAGGCTAAGTGCGTCTCGGCATGCACTCCAGATAAAATGACCATGGTCACTGTCAGATATAGCTGTACTGAACGGTGGAGGCAGTCGTTAGCTCTGCTTGGTACAGGTGTATGGGTGAGATCCATGGATTATTTTGAGGTCTGTAACAGAGATGTGACTGTGACAGGAGGAGATCTATGTTTTCTACCCTCTTGTGTGTGAGGAAAGGGAAGAGGCGCATGTGTGCCGTCAGGATGCAGTGTGCTTCATTTCTGTGCAGAATTGTGTAGCTTACGTCAACAGCAGGACCCAGGGCTTTTATTAGAGAGGATACTGTCAGCAGAGAGGTGGAATATGAGAGGATTCTAATGCTTTGATGATGGTTTAGAGACAGTGAGCTCGTATCCGCTGAGTAAGTGTAAGGGAAAGGCTGTGAAATGGCTCTTAAACTGTGCATATGTGATAGTCTTTCTGGGGTGCTGGCTATGCACGTGAGTGTATGCCAGGATCTGGAACCTCCTGAATGTTAGTGCCAAGAGCCAGTGTGGAGTATGTGCCAGGGGTGATGGAATGGGGAGGCCAAGGGGCCATGGCCTCCCACTTTCCTGGCCCCCTACCCGTCCTCTTCCCCCGGGACCCAACCCCCCTGGCCAGGCCAGAAACTGGAGCTTGGCCTGGGTAAGAGCAGCACGGGGAGCCTGGGCAACTGTGGGGAGCCATGGACCCTCTGCCTTCCTGGGGTGACAGAGAACCCAATGGAGACAGATGCCACCCCAGAGCCCGGGAAGTATATAATTCAAATTCAAAGTTTATTATTACAGTAAGGGGGGGGATTTCAGCTTTAAGAAGCAATGGAAAAATGGTTATGTCCTGGCTTCCAGTGTTTGGCCACTAATGGCAGACTGTATCATAACGTCTAGGCATCTCCCCAACCGGCCCACCATGTGGAGTTTAAAATGGCAACACGGAATTGCAAACTTTCATAAACAGCTGCAAAAGTTATTTTAACTGGTAAATCACAGAGATTTGCTACAGTCATTCTTGTTTTCCCTGCACTAATTAGAAATTTGCCACTCTGCAATCGCTCCTCCTGGGTCTATGCAGCTGCCTGTTAGTGTGTGTTTGGGAAACAGTATTCTATATTTTCAAAACTCGTCCACTTCAGTTAGAGGTAATCCATGCTGGGGTGGAGGAAAGTTGCAGGGAAAGCCATGTAGATGCTAACACAGTATCATGTCAATTTCTTCCTGGCTTCTGCCCCAATCCTGGCTGCTGATAGCTGCAAACTTTTGCTGAAGCAGGAACTCCAGATAGTTTGTCACACTGCGGGGAAGAGGGTATAGCTCTTCCAGGCCCCTCTGTATAGCTGACTAGTCCACCCCACTTACAAATGTGCTGTTCGGCCACTATTCATTTGAATACTTCTGCTACATACACTGCAAGTGTCCCCTCCAGCAGCTTGGAATAGCATGTACCTCTACCAATAGGGCACCACAAGAGCTGTTATGTCTTCCAAAATATGAACAGCCTGAAATGACAGCAAAAGCCTTTTGCAGCTAGGGTGCTATACTCCCCTAGATGGCAATTAGTTATGAAACGTTTATGAAGCAGAGTAAAGGTTTTAATTTTAAACTTACCGTTGCCTCTGCGCTTCTAAAACTATGGTTAACAAGGCTGTGCCAAGAGTCAGCGTGAGCACTGAAGTCTCCCCTTGACAGTATGTGCAGGCTCACTTTAGAGCTGTTACATTTTATGTGCTTCAGATTCCAGACTTATTGTGTCTGTGTTCCTCCACGTAGCTACGTTAAACAATAAGCCTCTGTTTCAGGACACGCAACCCATACTGCCTGCTGTTCGTCAGGAACTCAATCCCTAGCCTGATGTATCCTCATGGACAGTCCCAGAAGGAAGCATTTCCATGATGAAGTTATGGTCGATGCTCTTGAGAGGGTGGACCAGCAGGTCCAGCATCAGAAGAAGAGGAACAAAAGACTGGACCAATGGCATGTCGCCCAGGTGGAGGGGTGTTTTTCAGTGAGGGGGGAGCTGGCACTTGCAAAGCAGTTCCTGGAACAGGAATGGTGGCTAAGGGGAGGATGACCAGATGACCCCTTTTTAAAAGGGTCAGTTCTGTATTTAAGCCCTCCTGAAGGTGTCCTGACTTTTTCTTAAAAACAAGCAAATTGTCCTGAATTTTCTGTTTTCCTCCCCACTATTACTGGCAGCTCCTGCTGCTGGCTGGATCCCTGCCCACGAGCTGCCTGCCACCGGCGATGAGTGGCGGGGTCCACTGGCCGATGATGGGGCTGGTAGCCGGACAAAGATGCAGCAGTGGGGCCAGGCCGCTCTCTCCATCAGCACAAACCCCGCTGCATGTGAGCTCTTGGCCAGCATGGTCCTGTCCCCCGTCATCCCATTTCCGACTGGCACTGGCTGCGAGCTGTGGTGGCTGGTAAGTGCGGGCAGGCGCCAGGCAGCGGCCAATTATGCGTCACCTCTGCTGCCCACCCATCGGCCCTTTACAGGCTCCCCCTCTTACTGTCCTCCCCCTGCTTTGCCCCTTCCCCTCTACCCCAGCTCCTCCATATCCCCACCAGTGGGGCGCATCCTGCTCCCAGGGCTGTGTGGAGAATCAGCCCCTGGTTGGAGCGCTCAGCTCACAAACAGCCTGGCTGGCAGGCTCCTTCCTTCCCCCACTGCCTCTGGCTGGGCCGGTGCCCCAGGAAAGCCCAAGATCCTCTGGCCCGGGGCACTGGCCAGGAGGAGCCGAGCCCTGCACGTGCTAAAGCCCTGCACAGAACTGGCACGGGGAAGCTTCTCAGCTCCTCAGCTAAGGTCTGGAGTGGGCGGGGTGGGGGGAGCGATTTCCAGCCTGTTGCCATCCCGAACCTGCAGGTCTCCACGGCAGTGGCTTAGCATCCTCTTCACACACACACACACTGCCTTCCCTGCGTCTTGCCCTCAGGGAGCCCAGGGCTGCTCCGTCCTCTAAGCCACTCCCCTGCTAAGCCACCTCTTTGGCCGGCTTTGCTGAAGCCCCTGAAGTCAGGTTCCCTGGGCCCTGGTGCACATGCATCCGTAGGGCTTAACCCCTTCTTGCCCGTGCTGTAGCCAGGGGACAGGAAGCAGATGGGTTATGTTGGTGGCCATCAGCAGCCTAGAGGTGTTAGCTGCCTTTTGATACTGTGCAGGCAGGAAGAGACAAGATGCTTCCAGCTACAAGGAGTGGAAGGGGGAAATAGATGAGCTCTGCAAAGACACGGGCCAGGTCATCCCTTCCCCCCGCCTCCTTCCCTGAAGCTGGAAGCAGCTCCCATCCCTTCCCTCCCGCACAGCGCAGAAAGGCTGCTGCTGGCCACATTCTGGTGTGAACCCTGGCAGAAATCAGGGGGTGGGACATGGGAGCCTGCGTTCCTCCCCCCGCCCCCATGTGTTGTCTCGGGAAGGCGCGGCACCAGGAGAGGCGGGTCCGTCCCAGGGGCCCAGCCAGGTATGGAGGGCAGACAGTGCCAACTAGGGAGGGTTGGGTCAGTCAGTCACCCCCTCTGTGTGAGAGACATGTATGGGAGTGTGTGTGTGTGTGTCTGTCTGTCTGTCTGCGGGTTGTAGGGCTGTGTGTGTCACCCTCCCTGTGTGAACCCTAAAGCTTTAAAGATAAGAAGGCAAATAAAAAGAATCCAACCACGCAGTATTTCTTTTTAACAGGGGCTCAGTCAACTTGATGTCAATCTGGTTGATTGCCGTTGAACTCGCTTGAATACGAGTAATTTTAGCAGGTGTCCCGTATTCAGCGTAGGGAAATATGATCCCCTAGCTAAGAGAGGAGGACAGAGCTCAACCGGCCCCTGCTGCCTCTTCCACACCACAGCAATGGAACTTCAGCCCAGCGGTAGTTTGGACAACTCCATGTCAGGGTGGTCCAAGTATTCAGGACTCACGAGCAGTCGGGCAGGGCAACTAAACCCTGTGCAGCCTTCCTTTTTCCACACCTCTCAGGTGAAAACCTCCACCGCCCTGCCCCTTGTCCACCCCCAAGTGAGGGCTAAACATATAAAGAAGGGAAAGGAGAACTTGGGGCCGGGGGAAATGCAGCGATAGGAGGACTGTGTTGAGTATTAACCAGTGAAGAGCACAGCAAGCCACAGCAATGTGGACCGCATTCAATACACTGGCTCCCAAAGGCCTTTGTAAACATCAAACATGATTTGCGTCTGCCCAAAGCACATTCAACAACCAGTCTACACCTGCTGCGAGTGTAATTAAACCTTTTTTTTTTTTTGGCCAGGGTCTCTGAAATCAGGGTATTGTTTCATAAGCTAGGTCAAAAGAGGGCACATGGGGGCCCCAGAATAACAGCGGGGACAGAAACACCATGTATATCAATGTCATTTGGTGGGAACAGCGTCCCAGCCGATCCATGAATGTAGACTCCCAGGTGGCAAAAAACGCTGGCAGCGTGAACTGTTCCAGTACAGCCCATATTGACATTTATAAATCTGCCTCAGTGGTCCACTAGTGCCAGCATAACAATGGAGTGGTACCCTTTCCGGTTTGTGTACTCAGTCGCTTCTTGAGGAGGGCAAACTATGGGCACACGATAATAGCTCCACCACAGCTAGGACACCCCATTCTGTCAAAGCCAGCAATTACCTCTGGACTAGCTTTAATACCTCCCACCTTGGGGTAAACCACCCACCTGCTTGCCTCAGTTACTGTGGCCATCACTTTATCCATAGGTGTCTTTCCAACCTCAAACTGGTTGGCTATAGACCTACAGCAGTCTGGGATAGCCAGCTTCCAGATAGTTATAGTAACGCACTTCTGCCCCGGCAAGAGTGACCTCTATGTGTGTCTCTCTATGCTGGAGGCCAGGGGCAAGCTGCTCACAAAGTGCCAGAAATATTGTTTTCTTCATGCCAAAGTTCTGCATCCCAGGTCTGCACGATGATGTGGTCCCACTACTCTGTGCTGGTGGCCCTACGACCAGAACTGCCGGGTTACATAGGGGCATCAGCAGCTCTGCCAATTATATTGCGCAACATCTGCCAGTGAGAATCTGCAATGCCAGGGTACTCCTCTTCCTCCTTTGCCTCCTCCTGCAGATCCATCAGGAAATCTGTCAGGCACCTTTGGTGGGACGGAAAACGGTCCACCAGCACCTCATGGATGCTCTTCCAGTTTCCTGACAAAGGAGTGAAAGCTCAGGCAAGAGAAGTTCGTCAAAAGGCGCCTCCTTCATGTTGCTGGCTCTGGTAGCTGGGAGGTCACAGAACTAACTGACTGCTCAAAGCAGGCTTTGTTGGTGGGCAGTTCAAACTTCTTGTAACGTGGACGGTGGGCAGCAGAATTTTCCCATAGTGCACCACGATCCTATGGCTAAAGCAGTAACATTGCATATCACGGCGGGTTGCCAGGCACGCCGGGATATGGTTACTTCTGACACAGGTTTCTGCACTGCAGTGTGGACACCAGAACCCCATCTTCGAGCAGGGTCAGAAAATCCTTTACCTAAGGTTAAAATGCAATGGAGATGCTCAAGCCCATGGTTCCCTAACACTGGTCATCTGACTCGAGTCCCACTTACCCTGGGCTTACATTGCAGCGTAGCTGTACTCCAAGCAGACAGACAATTTGTAGCGACATCGTCCAGGTTGGCGAATCATGACATGTACATTCTCATGCCCATAACTCTCATGCAAAACCACAGGAAAATGTATTCATACTCACACAGCAGTTTGCTGAAGTGTCAAAGCTCCACCTGCCAGCATGCAGACACACCGAAACACAGCTGGAAATCACTGTGCTGAATTAATTATATCGTGTCGGCCTTGTAATAAGCAGCCACCTAGGGACAGTGGTCTCAGACACTGTCAAACACTGCATATGAGGGCCCCCACCACAGTGTGACAAATGCCATCAGTGTAATGATCAGTCCCTCTATGTAGCAGGGAGATTGTCATGGGGCCCTGCCTCCCTTTGGCACCATAGGCTTGATTTTCCTTTCATCCACATTGGTATAAATCTGTGGTCCCCCTGAACTCAGTGGTCTTATGCCAATGTAAAGCTGGTGAGTAAGCTTTAAATCAGGTGCAATCTTTCCCTCAGCTCCCCTTAAGCTAGTGCAGCACATGGCTGTGTCTAAATGGAACATCTAACCCTAATTCCGATCACATACAGCACAGCCTAAACACACTACCAGTGTGAAATAAGTATGCTTTACAATTAGCAACCTCGTTACTAAGACAGCATCCGTCAACCATGTTTATATAGTAAACATAGTCTTGCAATGATTGCGGAGGCCTTATTACTTTAGTGCTTGCAGCGCGTATTTTAACCAAATCTCTAAAAAGCCATTTTCTTGTTTTTGTGCAGCTTTTATATAAGCCCTTTTGAGCTCTGATTATTTAATGGTTACCTTACAACAACTGATTTCCCTTTGACTGCCTGGCATCTTAATTCTGTAGTACCTGCCCTACTTTGCGGCATTGTATTCTGCCACAAAACAATCTGAAGTCTAACAGCCCCATTTGAAACATAATGTTGCATAAAAAATCCCTCTTAAATCAGCCCATGATTATGTACAAAAGCTAAGTCTCAGCAGCCTAGCCCAAGAGCATTACTGTATATAATATCTATTATGTGTATTACGGTGGTGCCTAGGGGCAACAACTGAATTCGGGGCTTCACTGTTCTAACCAAATATAGCAAGAGGCAGTCCCTGCTCCAAAGATCTTAATATACAAGACTGAGAAAAGGGCTCCAACATACACACAGATGCCTGGGAACTGAGGCACAGAGGGATTAGATGACTTGCCCAAAGTCACACACAAAGTCTATGACAGGGCCAGGAATTGAATGCTGATCACCTATATCCCAGTCCATCACCTTAACCCTAAGATCATTGTCTCCTCCCTCATATTAAATTTGAATATATCAATACTGGGCCCCGCAAAACACTGTCTTTTAACGACACATTACACCAGGTTGCATCTTGTCATAATGAATTACAGGCCCAACAATGAATGTAATATTGTATTTAACAAACTGATATATGTTTTAATCATTAAATAAGCACCAGTCCCTCAGTGTCCAATCCCTGGACCTGAGCTTGTAAGGTGCTGAGCACCCTATAATTCCCATTGATGTCAGTGGAAGTTGAAGGCACACAGCACCTCTTAGTAGCAGGGCTTTAATTAAGAATCCAACAGTTTTCAGTTTACTTTAAAATCAAGCTGATTTGAACCTAATTAGAATACTTTTGTATCAGGTAAGAAAAGTGATTGCATCAGCATAAATATAGGAAATTCTACATCTGTCTTTCAACTTCCAGCTGGTTTCATTCTTTACAAGCCAGTTCCAAGAGAGTTTCCTTCCTCTTCCTTTGTTGGTCATTGTATATATGAAGGGGGTTATTGATCCAGAAGAGCCAGTCAAATTAAATGGAGGGCTCTCATCAACTCTTAGGTTCATAGTCATGCACACACACTTTCTTTTGAAGCCGCTGGGACATTAGCATGTTTGTGAATGGCAAGATCATACATCTGGGTTGCCAAATTTTCTCTTAATTTTCATATGTTCCCACACACACACACACACACCACCTCCTTTCTCTGAAGTCAACCCCTCCATAGTTCAGCAATTTTCTATTCTATTCAGTTTCTTATACAATGGCCCTCGCCATGATATCTGAAGCCGTAATCCTGCCATCTGTTCCATATGGGCAGACCCCATTTCCCCTGTGGAACCCCTTTAAAGTCAATGAGATTCTGCAGAGGTACCATGCACAGGTCCAGTTACAGGATCAGAGCCTGAATGAGTATGAAATTGGAGTGTCAACAGCAGCACCAGTCGACCCACTCTAAAACTAACAGTGGCTTCTCCCTGACCATAATGGCAGTAATCTGACCACGTCAAGAATGCACTGGCTGCGCATGACGAAAAAGGGCAAAAGCCATGGAAACCCAGCAAAAAATATCCATCACTGTAACATGCAATAAAAGCAGGAGAGAATACACAGCAATTTTATTTGCCACCAGGCACTCCGCTCACTGAGTCTGCTCAGGCTTCTGAAAAGTATGCTCTGTACCTTTAACACTGATCTTAACATAGTCTCTTCAACACAAATGTATGAATTCTAATTCAATCCCATCATTAGCTAGTGACTGTCATGCTAGTGACTTGATACTGCTCCATCTGGTCACATGCAACATTTGTTGTTGTCTTCGTCTTTCTGTTTTTAAAGATCACAGAGACTTTGTACGCCGTAGTTAATTGTTTTACACAGTGTTGCCATTGAGTTATGTTTTAAAACCCGATTTGCCTCTACAAATTAATTGCTTTGTGAAATTTTTATGACCCTTGGGAATCCAAGTCCATTGATCTGGTCATTCGTGTCACCGTAATGCTGCTACTCAGGTTCCAGTCACAATTATGTGCCCATAAGGGTCCAGTCTGTTTAACTTCATACTTCTCGCTGAAAATTTGCCCCTTAGCTCACTCACATAGAAAAATACCCAAAGTGTCAAAAATCGGGAACATAACAAAAAAAAGCCATTAAAATTCATGTGATCTGTGACACATCTGACAGCTGTGACAGAAGTCCAGACGAAATTATAATGCTTCAACCCTTACTGGTGTCCTTAATGAGGAAGACCAGGGGATACACTCAAGCTGAGGTTTCCCCACATGGTAGCCCATAGAAACCCCAGGCTGATCTGTTACCTGCGGTATAGATTCTCATTAAGTATGACATAGATTTGAGTTACATTGCTGAGCTGGCTGTAAATTGAACTTGTCAAACTGAAGTGTGTGTGCTCTAGTTCTTCATTTCGCTAGTTCCTGTTGCTATAGTGACCATCAGAAATCAGAGCAAAAAAGGCAAAGAGAAAGAAGAACCTTTCTTCATTTAAATAGCAGCCTCCATCTATAGGACTTGTAGCACTATTCCTATTTCAGTTTCACCTTACCAGGGTAATGACACAAAGGAGTTTAGCTCTTCCAAGAAAATTCAGATTTTAAGGTGTGATTCAAACATACTGACGTCAATGGGAGTCTTTTCGTTGATTTCACTGGACTTTGGATCAGGTCCATATTCCTTATAGAGGGAACTGAGTCCAAACCTCTTTCTAGCCAGCGGTTGATATAAGGACCCTGACATGGGTACACGTCAGTGCCACACTTAACGCAAAGGCAGAAACTAAGAAGGAAATAAAAACATGCATGGCTCAAGCTCATCCTCATAGCAAACGCTGAACCTCACCTCCAATTTATGGTATGCGTCCTCATCACCTTCTGCCTGTGATACACCCAGAGTTTGTATCAGGGAAAATAAAAGCTTTGCTGATCTGAGCTTCACAAGTTCTAGCAAGGTAATATTGGGACACCTTCCACACATTCCACACAATGGTACATCTTTAAAGTACAGGTCTTAACCATTATGGCCCAGATCTTCAAAAGTATTTAGGCACTTTACTCCCATGGGAGTTAGGTGCCTAAATAACTTTGAGGATCTGGGCCTGATTGACATGTAAAAGTATTGAAATACCCATTAGTGTATCAATAAAATAACTTGTATTCTTTTGGCATAAGGCTGAGTTACTTGTGGGTACGTGTTTAACACAACCCATAATTGTTGCATGAAAGACACTAAGAGCCAGACTTTGATCTCACACCTCTGTAAATCTCGAGTGAAGTCAATGTCCATTAATTACAGGTGCACACTGCATAACATGAACAGGTGACCCTTTGACTTTGATAACTGCTCTTTATACATAATATTGTTTAAATAGTGCTGTCTCCCCAGTGACTATCTGTGCAGGTCACATGCCCATTGCAAGCCATTGTTTTCAGCTAAGTCATATTAACAAATTTCTGGCATTTGTAAAAAGCCAGTTTAGTTTTACAAACAATGGAGTCCTCTTGTATTCTTATTACCCAGCATGCAGTTCATGAAACATGGCTGTAGTGGTCAGACTGGTGAGAGTCTGCAGCAAGAAGAGAATGTGACTAACAGGAAAACAAAGCAGCACCTAGACACAGAGCAAACAGGAACCACGAAAGGACTCAGACCACGAGGAATGCTGGATTTCAAGAGAAAAAACCTTGCCCACGTATGGAAAAAGTGGATGAAAAATTGGCTCTGTATAAAGAGCAGATCACAGGGGACAAAGATGAGAAAATGAAGGTAAAGCTGTTTTAGTATATTGGGGCGGGGGCCGGGGGGGGAGTGGGAGGACAAGAAGTGAATGAACACTGTTGCCAGGAATAATGCTTGGAACACTGGAACAGCTGATAAAGGGTTTTGATGTGTACTGTGACCCCAGACAGAATGAGACTGTAGAGACATATTGTTTGGGCATTTTTATTTACTCAAAACCAAGAAGCAGCTGAGGGAATAGATACTCACAATACAGAGCTGAGCAGTGACATACACAGGTAACTTTGGAGACATTGAAAATTCCCTAATTACAGGAAGGATTGTTTGTGGAACATGTGATTCCAGCTTATGGGAGCTGTTGAGAGATCTAACCACAGAGAAATGTCTCCAAATAACAAGGGTGGCCAAACTGTCCAGGGAAAGGATCAAAATAATAAGAGTCACTAGTGCAGAAGCAGCATACAGGCTCAAGATAACGGGACCAAAGAAGCAGGACAGAGATAGACTGACTGAAAATGCAGACATCATGGTCCAGTGCATGTACTGTGTAAAGAACCAAAAAAGGCAGATGGAAAAATGCCCAGCCTATGGGCAACAGTGCAAGGGGTATCACTTTGTATCAATATCACAGTTACCCCAGGAAGAACAAAGCAGCCAGACATGCAGTGGCTGAGGAGGAGGAGGAGACTGGCCGGGTGACTTCAGCAGATCCAAAGCCTCTCAATATACACGCACCATAGAAGGCTGCCAGCTATTCTATCACCATATTTGCACCTGTGCCATTCCAGTGGGCAGTCCAATTCCAGCCAGATCGTGAAGCCATCTGCAATGCAATCCCACCAACACTGCTAAGCAGCAAAATGCAGAATATGCATTGATCCTAAACCACTCAATGGACCACTGAACACAAGTCACTGCTCCAAAGTGTTCCCTGTCTGTGATGTCACGAAGGGGTTCTGGCATATGGAGCTAGAGGAGCCATCCAGCCACCACATACCCTTTGCCAGACCTTTTGGCAGGTACCATTAGGTATGAGTGCCTGTGGGCATCAGCCTGGCCCCAGAAGTGTCCCAGTTAGGGTGACCATACGTTCTATTTTGGCCAGGGATAGGCCCCCTTTCTCAGCTCCATCTCAGCCATCTCTACTTTTTCACCAAAACTGGGCATTTGTCCCAGCTGCAAGGCAGAGCGGAGAGCAGCGGCTGCTTCCCCTGGGGTCAGGTGAAGGCAGGGAGCAGTGGAGAAATTTGCTGCTGGCAGGCAGTGTTGCCTTCAGTGCTGACCCCCTGGGCAATGCAGAGCTCGGCGAGTCAGCCCCTGATGTGGGTGATTTGGGTGCTCAGCCCCAGCCTTGGGCATAGTGGAGCTCCAGGGGTCAGCCCCAGCTGCAGGTGGCACAGGGCTTGGGCACTCAGCCCCAGCCCCATCAGCCCCAGCCCCTATGCAGGGTGGGTGGCTCGGGTAAGCCCCGGATTATCCTGTTTTTATGTTAAATATGGTCACCCTAGTTCCAGTGTAAACCAAACGATGCACTAGAGGCACTCTCCTGCACCAAGATTGGAACTGATGACATTCTTATTGTAGGAGGAAGAGGCAATCCAGGACCATGACACCAAACAAACTCTGATGACTCCTAAACAAGTGCCAAAAGCAGAATACTAGGCTGAATGCAGACAGACTGAAGCTGAGGGAACTGAAATCCCCTCTATCAGACATCAGTTGACTTCTGAGGGACTCTGACCTGACCCTGAATTGACCCAGCAATTTACAGGGATGGCCAACTATCTTTCCAGACACTGCACCCATCTGCCAGAGCCTGTGAATCCTTGAGACAGTTAACAAGCAATGGTTTCAGAGTAGCAGCCATGTTAGTCTGTATTCGCAAAAAGAAAAGGAGGACTTGTGGCACCTTAGAGATTAACCAATTTATGTGAGCATAAGCTTTCGTGAGCTACAGCATCCGATGAAGTGAGCTGTAGCTCACGAAAGCTTATGCTCACATAAATTGGTTAGTCTCTACGGTGCCACAAGTCCTCCTTTTCTTTTAACAAGCAATGATGCAGCAGGGGAATGGTCAGACATCCAGGAATAGGCATTTGGAAGAGTAAAGAAAATCATAAGGGCAGCACCAGTCCTGAAGCACTATAACCCTGCAAAGTAGCTAGGGCTACTGTGTGATGCCTCAGGAGAAGACCTAGGAACCGCACTTATGCAATGCCAGCAACCCACAGCATTTACTAGCAGAGCCCTGACAGACACAGAAAGAGGATATGCTCAGATAGAAAAAGAACTATTGGCGGTGCGATTGGGAAGGGAACTATTCCACCAGTTCAACCTTTGGATGTAAAGGGTATCATACATCCGTGCGTCTGATCACAGCTCATTACCAAACATCATGAAGAAGACACTCCTGAATGAAGCCCAGTGATTACAGTGCACTTTATTGAGACTCCAGCACTATGATGTAAGGATAAGGTATCATCCCGGAAAGTCACAACTGGGGGCAGGTACACTGAGCAGGGCGTACCTTCCACAGCGCAACACAGGTGCTCTGTGGAACAGAAGGTAGAGTCTATCAACATGCTACAATACCGTTGCATCTCTGATGGAGGTGCCCAGCAATCCAGCAAAGCACCAAATGAATGGGGTGCTACAGGTGGTGAAATGGTTCATACTCCAGGACTGGCCAGATCGCAAGGAGCAAGTGTCACAGCTCACAGGGGAGACAAAACTCTCTACCACCAGCTAAGGGATAAGCTGTCTGTGCAAGATGGGATTTTGTTTAAAGAGGACGCACAGAAATCCAACAGATTTCAGAGCTGACATCATGAAATGGATACATGCATCACACCTGGGGACAGAGGCATGCTGGAGACAGCCCAGAAAGCCTATTTACTGCCGGCACCCAGTTGCCAGCGTACACAGAACAGTGCAAGATGTGTAAAGGGTGTAGTAATCAACAACAGGAGACTACAGCCTCATGAAACCCCAACCCAAGCCTGGGGAAAGACTAGAGCAGACCTGTTCACACTTAATGACCAGAACTGCATGGACACAGTAGATCACTACTCCAATTTCTGGGAGGTGGATTGTCTGGAGAACACTGAGGCAAGAACTGTGATCAGGAAACTGAAGGCACACTTAGCAAGCTATGGCACACCGGACACACTGTGCTCAGACACTGCAGCAAAAGTCAAAAGATTCAGCATCAAAAAGGAATTAGAGTGCAAGACATGTTCCCCCAGTTACCCACAAAGCAATGGGAAGACCGAGTCCGATGTAAAGACAGCCAAGACACTGATGACAAAGGCAAAACAGACAGCAAGAGATCCATACCTCCCAACACAGGGACTGATGGTCTGGAGAACCAAGAGACTCTGCTTCCCAAGAGGGATGGTCTGCTGCAACCTACTGGAAGAATGATTGACAGGACACAGAAGCAGGTAAGAGAATGCCAAACTAGGCAGGCAGCACACTACAATAAAGGAGCCAAAGAACTGAGGACACCCTGCATAGCTAAGGTCTGAGCCCAAACATCAAGTAGCCACACCAAGTAATGGCAAAATGCAACAACAGTGCAAGCAGAAGTTGGACACAGGTCTTAAGAAGCAGCTACAGACTCAGGACAGCAGGGGAGACAAAACAGAAAACATCTGCGGAGTAACGGCAAACAGTTAACAAACCCAGACAGACACAGTGAAGGTCAGGAGGACGTCAGCCATCAGCTGGCCTGATGTAGGGAAGACAGAAGAAACAAGGTATATAAGCACCACAGAGGGCTGGCAGGATGCCACCCAACAGAATGAAGGCAGCAACAGGGTAAAATCAAGTCCCCCGTCACCAGGAATAGCACAAAGAAGTGGAAGACTGGTTCAAAGATCAGAACTTAAGAACTATGAGGCCTAATTGGCCACAATAGGCTGATGGCAAAGGCCATGTCTCTATGCTGGGCCATGTACAAATAATCTCTGGCCCCAGAAAGTCAGCAAATGCTGGCATGATACACAACAACGATTGTTAAAAAGAAAAGATGTGGCAACCTTCCATAGAAAGTGGAGGAAGGAGCACAAGTGGCAGAAGGGAAGAGTGGGTGGAGGCACCAGGAAGTCAGCTATCATGCACATAGCATGACTGTTAGCTGCAGTTGCAGCAGCTCTGTAAATCATTCTCTTAGTACAGTTTTAGAGACATGGAGTTCTCTTATATTGTTACCCAGCACACAATTCATTTAACCTGTATGTTTTCCCCACTTTGCAAAAAACCCAATTCACTTTGTTTTGAACAATTATGTTAATATCAATAGAACTTTCAGAACATAAAGTTCAAAAACAGTTTATGTAGCTAGCTGCTAGCAGCTCATTAAATAGCTAATTAAAAGTGTAGGGACCCCAGTGTTTAGAGATCTCAGAACTAGTCTGAGCTAGCTTTACATCTCAAACAAGGCAGACATTTTTAACGGTAATGAAACTGCAGATTCCCAATCCTCTGAATCAAGAACCTAAACTCAGAACGAACTAGTCCCATTGCTCACAGTCTTTACATCAAGATCTTTCCAGTAGATCTGCTCGAGCTCAACCAGAAGTTATGCTCTTGATGTGGAAATTACGGGTGAGGTTCTTTGGCCTGTGTTATGCAGGAGGTCAGACTAGATGATCATAGTGGTCCCTTTGGCCTTAAAATCTATTAATCAATTTGCAATTAGTGCCCATTCCCTTTTAAAAGCCAACACTCCCCCCCCCCGCACCCACCCAACAAAACAAGCTTATTCTAGACCCAGGGGAGCAGGAAGTAAAGTAAAACCTCCTTCATGTTCCTGGGGCAGCAAGTGGCTATGCTAGACCTTCATTACATTTTTTTGTTCATTACAAACAACAGCTAAGAGGTAGCTAAGAAAAGCTTATATCCTACCACAACTGTTTGTGTGTGAATGTAAGCACAACTTTCTTCTCCAGGAAATGCAGTCTATGCCAGTTCTGGTTGTGCTCAGTCTGATATTGGTGATTCAGGGATAGCACTCTTCTCCCAAAGTTACCGTCCAGCAAATATTCCAGTGTCAGAGGCTTTACACAGCTGAAGGCAGCATACGAACAATTTGTAATCATTTAGGGCAAAGCCCAGCTCCACTGGAATCAGTGGGAATAGTGTCTATGGCAATTTTGCAGTTAGAACTAGGGTTGGTTGAAAATTTTCTGTCAAAACTGTTTTTTCATGGAAAATTGGATTTTTGACGAAAGGAAATTTTCCATGGATCGTGTCTGCCTTCCAAACAAACCTTCTGGTTTTGAGATGACACCTTTCCAGTTTTTCAACAAAGCATAAAACTTTTCCATTGGGGGAACCAAGAGTGCAGTTATATATGTATAAGACTGCTTACACCAGTTTAAATTATGCCAATTCAGGCATTTACAATAGGAGTGTTGTGCCGGTTTGACTATCCTATAAAATTAAACCCGTAAAACTTTTAAGGGTATGCAAGCCCTGGGTCTCTTAAATCACCTTTGTAAATGGACCTTAGACTCCTAAGTTACTTAGGCACTTCGTAACGTTTACCCCTTAGCTCTTGTTAAAGAAGCTCATGCTTTTCGACCCAGAGAACCCAGGTTCAATGCCACAGCTGACCTAGCTTGTCATTACACAATCAGAGGGATTTTTTTAAAGTCGTGGTTGAAGTGCTTCATCTATATCAACAGATGTTAAAATCCATTTATAAAATGCTTTGGGATGCAAGACTCTAAGCTGATCTCAGTTGGTGATGAGCCCTTAGGGCCTCGCAAGATTAGCTCTACAATAAATGCAAGACATCAACGTATGAATATACAATTCATCAACTTTTACTTCGATGGAAATATTGAAAAATACTCTAAACTGATGCCCAACAGACCTATTATTGTAAGAAAACAAATTAGAAAAAGAAGCCACAATGCTAATGTCTTCCTGTGGGAGAAAAGGGTGAGAACTTGAATCTTGCTGACTGGAAAATGTAAGACTTTGAAAATAAAATAATTTAAACATTTTAAAAGTAGGTTAGAATCATTGCCACTCTGTGCCACAAAGAAAGAGAAACAGCTGCCAGGGTACAGCTTCTTGAGTGGCACCAGGTGGCAGCAGCATTCCCACTATAAGGTAGGAAGTTGAGATGCATGTTCCATACATAATATTTGACTAAGCCAGTTTATGCCTTAAGGGTGCATGGTACGTGGATTGACCGAAATGAAACAGGACAGACTCTGTTTTCATTGCACAAGGGCAACCCCACTGAGCGGCTGTTATCTTATGAGCCAACAGAGGTTTAAAATGCAAGTTGAAGCTACATTTGGCATTTGCATTCATAGGAAATACGTCATGGTCTCACTATAAGCCCAATGTTTGCTCAGTCAAGACTTGAGCACGAATCAGAACTCCATTTAGATAGGCTGGACCTGGCTGGTAAAAGAGGAAATAATATACAGGGAAAAAATAAGGCTAAAAGTAATAGCCAAGTAGCTATTTGTGGGGATGCTGAGACAGTGTGGGAAATGTACCAGCTTTGGGAGATCAAAGGGCCTAAGCCAAAGCCCACTGAAGTCAGTGGGAGTTATCATGGGCCTGGAACTAGGCCCAACCTGGAAAGAGAAAGTCAAAACTAAATATCAGGTGTCTTCCAGGAACATTCCTTCAGACAAAGGATTCACAATTAGACCTGATATGTTTTTATTTTTTCACACTATACCTTCTATCTACAGGCTGTAAAGTGTGTTCTTCCTGCACCTGGAGTTGCACACGCATCCTACGCACACAGGAACACCTTTCTTAAAAGGAGCATCTTCTCAAGTACTGCAATGGAGGTTTTAAGTTTGGACTCGGAACATGATCATATGCACATTTAAGCAAATTAGGCAGACTGGGTTACTGTTACTCTGCCATGTTTTTCCACAGTAACATACTGATTTATTTGCTGGATCATTTCTGCTACAAGCTCTTCTTTTGGAGTTCAGTCCATGCTCCCAATTGCTCTAAAAGTCAAGAGTAGTGAATGCTTTATGGGCCTCAGTGCTGCTTCCAGTTACCAGTGGGAGTTTTCTCACTGACTTCAATGGGAGACAGAGAAGCCCAAAAATAGAAAAAAAAATTGATGCTTTACTCTCCTCCCTTCCTCTGAGTCTGACAGTTAGGCTGTGGCTCACACACATTTCAAAAAAAATCATTTCGAAAGCGAGGATGGGGCAGTTATCCCACTCTGAATGTTATCTTATGATCTCAGCAGTTCCCATGCTGGGAAAAGTTTGAATTTTCCTGCTGCTTGGTGGTTTGATTGTTCGCAGATTTTACTCAAATGGGCAAATGGTATGGATCTTAGCTAAGAGAAACTTGTTGGTTACTGTCTCTGAAATGCAGCTCCATTGATAATGCATATCAAAAACATGGCATAGTTATGTTACACTAAGAAGGGCGGCTTTACAATTCTGATATTTATAATCTGTATCCCACACCTTCAACTTCTACTGCTCTCGTATATATTTATGGAAACCTTCGCAGCAAAAATTTAGAGTTACTTAAGTCAAAGAAGAACGGATCAATTTTTGATATTTGTTTTCACTTATAAATAAAAGAAAAATTGTCAAGGTGAGAGAGGCAATTTTTTTCTCCCACTAGTCATCTTGCTTTTAAAAGATGAGGTATCAGTCCTCAATATCTCTGTGACTTAGCAATTCATTTACACAGTTTTACTGCTTTGGACATAACACAGTTGAGTTCCTAGCTTGATGAAATATTGTTATCCACATAATTCATTTTGTGCTCTTCAACGAGGTATTCAGATTTGTGGCTGTTTCCATTTGAGGTTAAAATTGGATTGAAAATTCATGTGTAAGCTGCACAGATGAGGCAAGTCTGAGTATCAGGAAAGTGTCAATTAAATTCACCTTCTAGTCTATGGCATAAAAATCTGCTCTGAAAGCCTTGAAACACGCTCCCATTATCATATCAATTGAAGGTAGCAGAAATAACTCAAGTCGGAGGTGAATATAAGCTTATTTCAAGATCTTTATAATAAACTTCTTGTCTGTTTTATTAAGAGTAAGAATGCTCATTGCTGTACATAGTAATGGGCTACAGAGTAGAGATTCATTGTTTTTCCTTTGATAATATGCACTCGTTATGATGTTATTGATTACACTTAAATTAGCAGTTCGCTGATTATCTCATCCTTCATCTTTTTATTTCTGTTATAAAATGTAGCAAAGGCCACATAAGCAATGTATTAATTCAAAAGTGGTTACAAACTTGTAAGAAACAACAACAGATGTTCTCTCTTGGGGATCACATGTCTCTTAGCCTCTCCCTAGGGAGGACTTGTAGGAAAAGGGCTCCAATTTACACAAACTACATTTTTTAAAAATGTTTTTAATTGGAATAGTTTGGGGTATTTTCACTGAGGTAAATATGAAGAACATGCCTCAGTGAACAAGCAGGTAGCCCTTCATTAGCAATGAATGATCTCAGTAGGTTTGCAGTTTGAGTCCATTTGGAACACCGCCTGAAAGTGTTTATGCTTCTGTTAACTTCTTTAGTATACAAAATTTAGCTAGATATTTCTTTCTTGTAAGAATTCTGGTACTTCCTGTTTCCAGGAAGTCCAAGATGCCACAAACATAGCCTGACTTCTTGTCCTCATACTTGCTGGAATGTGAAAGTGCAAACGTGTGACAATAAAAATAATTCATAAAAAGTTAAAGAGAATCTATCAAATTAAAAGACAATTATTTTTTAAAATAATCCTTCATGTGTTACCAATAACCCCCTAAAAGGGATATTATCTGAAAGAATTTTAAATATCTAATTTACTTTGCACCGTTTGTGCAATTTGTTTCCTTTTTTAAAAAAAATCCTCCAGCTTGGTCAATAAAAATAGACTAGTCACTTTCACTTTGTGTTTAGTCAATTTCAGCGTCTTGGTCTTGTGCACTAACACCATGCTGCCCTGTCCAAGTTGCAAAGCCAGGCTGCAATTCTGCAATTTGATCCTTGCAGGCAGCCTCCTGTGACTCTGTTGAAAGATCAGGACCCCTGGAGGGAAATCCCTTAAATACAAAGTTTAAACAATCTGTCTGCACTGATTTCAGAGCAGGAGCCAGGTTCGTCTGTATCCGCAAAAAGAACAGGAGGACTTGTGGCACCTTAGAGACTAACAAATTTATTAGAGCATAAGCTTTCGGGGCTACAGCCCACTTCATCGGATGCATAGAATGGAACATATAGTAAGATATATATATATATACATACAGATAAGTTGGAAGTTACCATACAAACTGTGAGAGGCTAATTAGTTAAGATGAGCTATTATCAGCAGGAGAAAAAAACTTTTGCAGTGATAATCAGGATGGCCCATTTAGACAGTTGACAAGAAGGTGTGAGGATACTTAACATAGGGAAATAAATTCAATATGTGTAATGACCTAGCCACTCCCAGTCTCTATTCAAACCCAAGTTAATGGTATCTAGTTTGCATATTAATTCAAGCTCAGCAGTTTCTCGCTGGAGTCTGTTTTTGAAGCTTTTCTGTTGCAAAATTGCCACCCTTAAATCTTTTACTGAATGGCCAGAGAGGTTGAAGTGTTCTCCTACTGGTTTTTGAATGTTATGATTCCTGATGTCAGATTTGTGTCCATTTATTCTTTTGCGTAGAGACTGTCCAGTTTGGCCAATGTACATGGCAGAGGGGCATTGCTGGCACATGATGGCAGATATCACATTGGCAGATGTGCAGGTGAACGAGCCCCTGATGGTGTGGCTAATGTGATTAGGTCCTATGATGTATCACTTGAATAAATATGTGGACAGAGTTGGCATCAGGCTTTGTTGCAAGGATAGGTTCCTGGGTTAGTGTTTTTGTTGTGTGGTGTGTGGTTGCTGGTGAGTATTTGCTTCAGGTTGGGGGGCTGTCTGTAAGCGAGGACTGGTCTGTCTCCCAAGATCTGTGAGAGTGAGGGATCATTTTTCAGGATAGGTTCTAAATCTTTGATGATGCACTGGAAAGGTTTTAGTTGGGGGGCTGAAGGTGACGGCTCGTGGCGTTCTGTTATTTTCTTTGTTGGGCCTGTCCTGTAGTAGGTGACTTCTGAGTACTCTTCTGGCTCTGTCAATCTGTTTTTTCACTTCAGCAGGTGGGTATTGTAGTTTTAAGAATGCTTGATAGAGATCTTGTAGGTGTTTGTCTCTGTCTGAGGGATTGGAGCAAATGCGGTTGTATCTTAGAGCTTGGCTGTAGACAATGGATCGTGTGGTGTGTCCTGGATGGAAGCTGGAGGCATGTAGGTAAGTATAGCGGTCAGTAGGTTTCTGGTGTAGGGTGGTGTTTATGTGACCATCGCTTATTAGCACACTAGTGTCCTGGAAGTGGACCACTTGTGTGGATTGGTCTAGGCTGAGGTTGATGGTGGCATGGAAATTGTTGAAATCATGGTGGAATTCCTCAAGGGATTCTTTTCCATGGGTCCAGATGATGAAGATGTCATCAGTGTAGCACAAGTAGAGTAAGGACGAGAGCTAAGGAAGCATTGTTCTAAGTCAGCCATAAAAATGTTGGCATATTGTGGGGCCATGCGGGTACCCATAGCAGTGCCGCTGACTTGAAGGTATATATTGTCCCCAAATGTGAAATAGTTATGGGTGAGGACAAAGTCACAAAGATCAGCCATCAGGTTTGCCGTGACATTATCGGGGATACTGTTCCTCATAGCTTGTAGTCCATCTTTGTGTGGAATGTTGGTCTAGAGGGCTTCTACATCCATAGCGGCCAGGAGGATGTTTTCAGGAAGATCACCGATGGATTTTAGTTTCCTCAGGAAGTCAGTGGTGTCTCGAAGATAGCTGGGAGTGCTGGTAGCGTAGGGCCTGAGGAGGGAGTCTACATAGCCAGACAATCCTGCTGTCAGGGTGCCAATGCCATAGATGATGGGGTGTTCAGGATTCCCAGGTTTATGGATCTTGGGAAGCAGATAGAATACCCCTGGTCGGGGTTCTAGGCATGTGTCTGCACAGATCTGTTCCTGTGCTTTTTCAGGGAGTTTCTTGAGCAGATGGTGTAGTTTCTTTTGGTAACCCTCAGTGGGATCAGAGGATAATGGTCTGTAGAATGTGGAATTAGAGAGTTGCCTAGCAGCCTCTTGTTTATATTCTAATTTATTCATGATGACAAAGCACCTCCTTTGTCAGCCTTTTTGATTATGATGTCAGAGTTGTTCCTGAGGCTGTTGATGGCGTTGTCTTCAGCACGGCTGAGGTTATGGGGCAAGTGATGCTGCTTTTCCACAATTTCAGCCCGTGCACGTTGGCGGAAGCAATCTATGTAGAAGTCCAGTCTGTTGTTTTGACCTTCAGGAGGAGTCCACACAGAATCCTTCTTTTTGTAGTGTTGGTAGGAAGGATTCTGTGGGTTAGTATATTGTTCAGAACTGTGTTGAAAATCTTCCTTGAGTCGGAGATGTCGAAAGTTGGATTCTAGGTCACCACAGAACTGTACCATGTCCATGCACTGAAATTTTCAAGGAGGAGAGGGGAGAATCATAACAATGCTCCTGTGGTTATTACCTTTCCAAATCCCTTTTTACAATACTAAATTTGGTGTAAACCTATGTAGAGTACCTTGTTAAGTGAATATTTCTTAATGTTTCTGTTCAGATAGCCCCCAGGGCTATTGCCCTTTTCTACTGTGAGTTTGGAAGCTGTTTTTCTTTTGTGAACTGATTCACTCCACTCTAGTCTTAATGAAATTCCTAAGAAAAGGAAAACTACACAAAGACCTGACCCATTTGTTGCTATTTGGAAAAAACTGCCCAGCAATAAGAAAGAGTTTCTTTTACTAATGCCTGGCTAAAGTAGCAGCATGGAGACAGTGAGCCTGTATACAAAGAATTAGAAATAGTGAAAGTTCAGGAACCCAGTGGGGAAACTAATATGGGTTTTGCCCTTATCAAGAGCTTTAAAGTCTCTACATATTGCCCTTACAAAAATCCATCTGGCAACAATATGCTTCTAAGCAAAAGTCAGGTGAGGGAAAGAAATGTATACATTCAGTTAATTGAGTCTCTATTCAATTTAATTAATTAAAGACCCAGTTGTGTGCATCTCTTATACAGGTTGGGGAGCCCACTGAATTTAATGAGACTACTCCCATGAGTAAGTGATCAGATGAGCAGGGGTTAGAGACTCAGACCCCAATTAATTGAGATCTAGTCTAGCAGAAGAATCTCTCTGCTGCTGTGTGCACAGAAGAGCCAGATCAGGTGAAGCTCGGGGAAGGAGCAGCTCCATGTCAAGTTCCCCCTTGCCCAGTCCTGCAGCCTCCTCACTGCTGGTTACAGGTCTATGCTTTTGTAGGATCCCAGGCTGAGGGACTGGCATTCAGCTGTGTATTTAGTAACCATTGGATCCATACCACAGGCTGAGTTAAGGGTGATAATCATGCTGAGAACTGTGCCCACCCTGCTGAACTGGAGTCTACATGTCTGAGATTTCAAAACTTGAATTAAACTAGTGGACAGACGCCCCTTCAAAGGCAGGAGATGATCAGGTCCAGGGGAAATGGTGAAGTCAAGGGCTCGCTTGGACCTATATATTTTTTATACATGATCAATTCCTGTGAAAGATTGTTTATAGTGCAAGGAGGAGGAAAGGGGGAGGGCGCTTAGGATATACATGTACTGTCAGTATGAATCTGTACCAGGAAGCCAGGCAAGAGGGAGGCTGGGAAGGGTCTAGCAGCAGCCATACAATGAGACAGAGCAGCTTTACAGGGTGATTCTGTTTTCTTCTGTGAAATCAAGTGCTGTGTTCAGTGTTAGTAAAGAGCAACTCTGTGATTCATTCCCATTTACAGGTGACTGGGGTGTCATGAAAGAATAGCTCCTAAGGAAGCCAGGCTATCTTGCCTGAAGAAATGTGAGGAGGCACTGGCCCTTCCCTTTATGAGCGTCCTATGATTGAAGGGACTAGAGGACCAAGTCATATCAGGGGGAGAAAAACCCTCCCTCTGCCTTGATGAAACCATTAGGTGTACACTCCACAAGCTGAAAGTAATTGTCTCCCACTCCCATTTTGCTGCTTTTCCTGCTCAGATGACCACCTTGCTCTAACAATACAGAAGGCAACAAAGGGGAAACCTTCTTTGTATGGGGAATCTTGGTCTAGGCTGGGATTGACTACATAGGAAGGTGGGGGTTCCAGTCAATGATGATATAGTGGATAATCACAGATCTTAAGCAGAATCATGTGGGGTCCCTCATTAAAAGCTTGGGCTAAATCCAGTGGATCAGGCCCTAAAAGTGAGTGGAAGATCGGGGCAGTCACATCACACAAGGCAGGTGTGAATCACAAGCTGCATTTGGAGTGGGATGTCCTGCCCAAATGGACTGACCTGCCCTCTACAAAGGTCACCAGAATACATTTGTACGGGAGACACTGGTGAACATTGCTGGCTTCTTGTATCACCCACTGTTGGGTAAATAAACCTGCAGGGATTTTTCCCCCTGTCCCATAATAGCTTGAGTGGCAGACTGAGGAGATGAAAGGCAATTTACCAGCAATAAAGAAGGGCTAAGAACAATTAAAGAAAAAGAAGAAGACTGCGGTCCCTAGACAGCTGTTTAAAATGCAGCCTCAGCGGCTGCTAGACCTTCCCATGATGAGGACACAGACAGGTCAAAGAGGCAGCAAGAGAAGCAGAGCACTGAGGTGGGGGCAAAGGATGAGGGAGTTTTACGCCTTTCGCCTCCAAGACAAAGCAGAGATGCACGAGCCAGTGTTTCTCAGGCACAATATTATTCCAGCTGCTTCACTCCCTTTTCAAAACCAGTAAGTCCTGCGCCATTTGATGTACACAGCATGCAAAATGCTTGGAAATCACCATGTAAAGAAGACAACACATTTTCCCTGTTGATCCCATGTTTGCCTTCATGTCCATTGCTCTATTGCGCACAGAAAATCTAAGGGGGGAGGGGCAGGATGGAAAACAAAATGGCCTGTTTATCCCAAAGAACTGAATTTGTTTTCTGATCTTCTCTGCCTCAGCAGGGATACAGTGACAACAGAGTACCTTTTATCCTCTGCCACACAATTCGTGCCGGAACAGCAGCTTTGCCAAGAGCCAGATCCTGAAGTTCTTACAGAAGCCAAGCTGCTATTGAAGTCCTTGCGAGTGGTTTGAGCATTGGCCTGCTAAACCCAGGGTTGTGAGTTCAATCCCTGAGGGGGCCATTTAGGGATCTGGGACAAAAATTGGGGATTGGTCCTGCTTTGAGCAGGGGCTTGGACTAGATGACCTCCTGAGGTCCCTTCCAACCCTGATACTCTATGACTCAGATGAAGAGTTTTGCCAGCATCAGGACCAATGGCTCAAGTCGTTTCCATACACTGTAGTAGCACTAGGCATTTTTTTCCACTAGTGGCACAGTATGAGCATGAAAACGCGTGACGGTCCAGGCCCCTTGGGTTTGACTGAGGTGTGCATAGGACAACCCAGGAAAGGGGTGCAAAGCGATCGGTATGCTTCCTTGATCCTGGGCCAAATGCGTGTTGAACTAGACCTGAGTGTAACCTATAGCAGCAGTTGGGGTGCCGTACGTCTTCTGGGTGCCAAGAGGCCAATGTGGCAGATAGGAATAACAGAACATAGAATGGTTTCAGAATAGCAGCCGTGTTAGTCTGTATTCGCAAAAAGAAAAGGAGGACTTGTGGCATCTTAGAGACTAACCAATTTATTTGAGCATATGCTTTCATGAAGTGAGCTGTAGCTCATGAACGCTTATGCTCAAGTAGAACATAGAATGCTCCCAACCGGGCGCTGGTTCCCCAGTGACACCCCCGATAGCGAAAGGCCTAGAATACCATCTGCAACTGACAGGCTTCATCAGACAGGCACAAAAACGAATTATTATTTTATTTGTTTGCTATAATAAAACCAGTGGGACGGGCCACCAGTGCGCATAGAGAGGGGCTGGGTGGAGGAAGGGGCCAGCAGTTACTAACTGCTAAGAGGCTGGAGGAGTCCTTCGCATGGCAGACGTCAGGGCTGCAAGGGAAGGTCCCTGTTTGCCACAGCACTGGCAACACTCATGATTTTGTCACGCGTCTCATGATAATTATGGTTTTCCTTAAAGCCCCAGCTCCTGGAGTCACGTGGAGATGTGATGATTTCAGCCTTCATTCTGAAAGAAAAAGTAAGTTTCTAGCCCTCATGGCTATGGAGAAAGCTTCAAAATGTGACCCCCAGTGCACCCTAACAGCACATAAAAAGGACACCAAATCAATTAATTTTACATTATCTGATTATTTTAAAGCCAATCTCATGATTTTTGACCATTTGGGGTTGGCAATACTGTTGTTAGTAAGGTCACAGAGAGAAGACCCAGAAGACTCAGGCTTACATAAGGCTGAGAGAACAGCCACAGTTCTGATGCTAATCTGAACTGAGCCTTTTGAGGTTCACCCAGTGCTAACCTGGAGTTAGAGCCATTTTCACTGAAGATAAGTCATCTTGACAGGCAGCATCAGACACTCATTTCCAGCAGCATCAATCTGAAAGTAGCACCTGCTACTTCGCAGGGCCCTCTCCAGCTTGCCTCTGGCCCTGTTTTAACCGAGGAAGTGGACTCTCCCTACTGTTGCCCAGCTATGTATTTCTGACTCTTAATAAAGAAAAGGCGGGAAAAACCCAGACTCTCGTAACACAACCCATGTGCCACCCAACCACCTCTCCCTCTCCATGCTACATTCCCTCTCAATCTCTCTCAGACTGGGGGGAGGCGCAGTGGTGTTCGGGATGCTAAACTGGCAGGAGGCAAGGGTTTTCATTGACCATTTATCTCTCCACTCATGCCTTTACGATGCAAATTTTGTCTCTCACTCATACATACATTATTTATTATTATATATATTGTGCATAGAAGCCCCAGTCATGGATCAGCATCCCGCTGTAGTAGGACAGGGGTTCTCAAACTGGGGGTCGGGACCCCTCAGGGGGTCGTGAGGTTATTACATGGGGGGTTGTGAGCTGTCAGCCTCCACCCCAAACCCTGCTTTGCCTCCAGCATATATAATGGTGTTAGACATATAAAAAAGTGTTTTTAATTTATTAGGGGGGTTGCACACAGAGGCTTGCTGTGTGAAAGGGGTCACCAGTACAAAAGTTTGCGAACCACTGTACTAGGAGCTGTATCAACACACAACAAGATGGCAGCTGCCCCAAAGAACTTATACTTTAAATAAACACACAAAGTCTTTTAATAAAACCAGCAACATCAAATAGAAAAGATTCAGCAGCTTTTACTTTTCATCTGAAACAATCCAGACAGCTTTATGGCTCGGTTATGGGAGAAAATCCTTTTCAGCACAAAGCCATAGGGCAAACAGAACAGCAGTGCCTGTTTTGGCTTAATGCAGATCAGTTCTAGGTGGGTAATGAGACGGTGAACCAGAATATCCAGACACAACGGCAGGATTTTTCAAATCATTGTTACTGGAGTGTTAAGTGAGACGCTACTAAGAATTTGTTCATAGCCAGCCCAATTCTGCTCTCACATCCACTGGTGGGACTCGGGAATAACCCCGTTGAAGTCAACGGAGTTGCAGCAGTTTGAAAGACAGGAGAATCCAGCCCTTACTTAGACCATTGCTCCTGTACCTTGTTGCCCAAAGAGTTCTACCTCTCTCCCGCAGACTGAGTAAGAGGGCCAAGTGACTTCCTTATAGCGAACTGCCTCTTCAGGGTTGATTTGAAAGCAGGAAAGGTAGCTAGTATTAGCATAATGTCCCCCCACCCAGAGACATAACAGGCTTTGTTTACACTTCCCCACTGAAATGGGATAATAAATAAGGTGCCTTATTTCAGCTGTAGTGCTCAGCCATCTGGTCACTTTGCTGTCTATAGACATTATTGTGTTTCTATCAAGACTTGTTGAACTGGTTCTGACATATTTAACAGGTATTTGTCACCGTGCTTCAAATGTTCTTCTAAGTTTCTCCAAAGGCAAATCTGGTCCCTGGGGACAAACCGAGTAACCAGCAAGTGTGCAGAGAAACAAGCTAAGGGCATCGTGTGGTCAGAATATGCCTTGCAATCCCCATTAGGCCGTCACTCAGCCACTATTGCACTCAGCTCCATGGTCATGGTTAATCTCTATGGTCACAGACACAGTGGCTCCATTCCCCGCCCCAACCCCCTCCCCCAAATCCCTCTCTATTGGCCTGTAGCATAGGCTGCCATGGAGTTGTACTCCAAGTTGTGTGAAAGGTGAAGCATTCAGGGATGCCACATTGAATCTACTGCAATCAAGATCTCCCCCAGACTACTTGAGCTATAGAATGTTACTCCTAAAGTAAATCAGATGCAAGCTAACATATGAGTGGGGAAAATAACCCCAGATTTCAATTCAATATGAAGATGGAACCTGGATATCAATACTCCTGAAGATGATTTTGGAGGCAGTGTGAAGTTTGCAATTTGATGTGGCAGCAAAAGAGGCACATGCCTTGGTGTCAGCAGCCGAAACCAGCATCCCATCATGGTACAGGCAGATAGTTGTATCTCTACACACAGCTGTTGGAATTTTGGTTCACTTCTGAGCACCACCGAATCAGAAAGGCATTTCCAAACAGGAGGGAGAGCGGAGAAGTGCAGCTAATGCAATTAGAGGGGTTGATGGATTGATGTAGGAGGAGAGGTAAAGAGTTAGTCATGTACAGCTGGGTTAAGCAACTAACAAGATGGCAATTTAGTCTGCAAATATTTAAAGTTCGTACAGGCCAAGGATGAAGCGGAATTATTTAGGTGCCTGCAACTCAAAGCAAAGAGATGAAACAGAGAGAGAAAAAATTAATGACTTGCAGGAAGTCTTCCTCATCTTGAGATAGATTACAATGGGCCCTGAGTAAGGGGCAATGCATGGCACTGAGGAGCAGACTGGAGAACTCACTGTGGCTTTGGGAGTCCATAGTTTCACTTCCGTGCCCCCTTTGCCCAGGGGGAAGTATAATGTACATATATCTTTTCCTGGAGCTGCTTACTCCTGTCCACTGCCACATGCCCAGCTACTCTAGCCAGAGAGGAAATGGGGAGGAGCCAGGGCTGCACCCACTCAAAAACACTCATCGTCCCCTTCTCATCCTCTACTTACTTTTAACGGGGTGCATCAGGCGATTAGCCCCTACCCTCCCCACCACAAGGAAGTCAGAGTCTGAACAGAGGAATAACAGGGACTTGCGCGTAGGAGTTGTGATAAGTTGAGTGAAGTGAACATCACATAGAGCCTGTGAGCTGTATGCATCCCTTACAACTCCTGGGGAAGTAAGGGCTTATTTCATACCCTAGCAGTAACCCAGATAATACAAAATCAAATACATTCACGTAAAACCAGCATTTCTGCATCACTGTTGACAGTTTCACCTTCCCAGACCCTACCATTTCATTGCTTCTAACATCTACAAGTCCGGGAATATCTGGTGAGCGTTAGGGCAGAACTGTCAAGTCCCACAGCGTCTTCCTCTTCCTAGATTGATGCAGGGAAAGAGGCAGCTGGCTCCCTCTTACCAAGTCAGTCACTTCCTGGAATGGCTGGCACTGGCACAGACTGGCCCAGCTGCTACTGGGTTTAGAAGGCCCAACCAGGTGCAGCAATAGGGAGCCAAAGAAACAATTTCTCTTCCTGGTGTGTGTTTGAGTGTGCGCTTTCTCACTTTAGCCCCTGACTGCAGAAAGATGAGACAGCCGTAAAGAGAGACACATATTTTTGCAGTTGTCCTTTGAATATTATCCTGCTCCTGGATAAGTAATGTACGCTGTAGTATGTTAACGTTTTATTGTAATTTTGCCTTACAAAAAAGTTCAAACTCCTCCCCCCCAAAAACCCAACAACACCCACATAGGGCAATAAGCAGCAGCCTGTTTTCTGCTGCATGAAGGAACCTCATAGAAAGACATCAACACCTATTTAAAAGGGTTAACAATAAGCTGCTCGTTTATGTATTTCAAACAGCTTGTGCCAGGCCCAGTTCTAACACAGTGAGGGATCAGTGACATGCTACCTACCGACAGCACTAGGTGGCTTTAACACTGCAGTCTGCACCGAGCGAATGGTACAGCATATTGAAGGAAAGAGAGTCCTTCCCACACCCTCTCCAGGAGATCATTCTGTACTCTGAGGAATGAAGATCCATCTCTCCTGTCAGAGTCTTATCTTTCAGCCTCACATGTTAAGCAAAAATTTCCCAGTGCATCAGAATTATAGAGACATAGGGCCCGCTCCAGTGCCCATTGAAGTCAATGCAAAGACTCTCATTGATTTCAACGAGCTTTGGATCAGGCCCTTTGGCACAGCAGCTGGGCCTTTCGTCTGCAGGGAAGAGACCTGAAAACAAAACAAAAAACCCAAACCAGAAACTTTAATATTATTCAACAAAATCCACTCACCACTGAGGAAAAATATCTCCTGGAGGCCAGATTTTAAAGTTCCAGCACTGTAGATACAAATTAACATAGTTCCCATCCACCATGAACATGTATGTAGCTTTCACTAGCTATCAGCATTATGGCTACCACATACGAAATGCAGGAGCAGCAGTTTTAAAAGGAAGAAAGGTTTGCTGTATGTGTTCTAAAAGGGGGGAGCTATTAAAAGCTGTGTTTCCATCATGATTTGCCTACACCTATCATGATCTATTTCTAATGTATTTTTTCTTCTGCTTTCCTCTTTACAACACTTAACCTGATATTTTCTTACCCCGGTAAAAGCACAGCCCATATAAATACAATTTATACCTTTATGGATGACAGTAAGAATTGAACCAGGGAACTCTAAGCTGACTGGTTACAGCTTGAGCTAAAGAGTCAGTGTGTAGGTAAGAGTGTAACAAACTTACATCCTCTGTAGGTCCGGCACAGAGCGGACAAATATACTGAGATCAGTGGGTGGCACTAACACTCAGAGAAACACTTGCCTATTAATCTAAACTTGAGCTGGGAAAAAGTCACACAAATGTTTCCCAATGAGAATTTAGGGCCTGATTTTTTAAACTTAGGGTGTTGTCTACACTACAATTAAAAACCTGCAGCTGGCCAGTGCTAGGGCTAAGGGGCAGTTTAATTGCAGTGTAGACCTTCAGGTTCCGGCTGCAGCCTGAGCTCTGGGACCCTCCCGCCTGGCAGAGTGAAGCCTGAATGTCTACACTGCAATTAAACAGCCCCTTAGTCCGAGCCCCAGGAATGCCAGTCAGCTGGTGCAGGCCAACTGCGGGTGTCTAACTGCAGTGCAGACATACCCTGAGAGTCCAGTTTTTCAGAGGCAATTTTGTGGTTCAGCCAGAATTTAGCACTTGCAATTAACTGCAGATCCAAATGACGATCATATACACATCTAAAGAACTGACTGAACCTACAAGTCAGGTGGACCAACATGTAAGTAGCATTTATAGGCACAGAATTGCTCTGACAAACCTGGAAGCCAGGATAGTGCTTTTAGCCCCCTGATCCCTCCATGAACTCCAAAAGAGAAACCTGAAACTTGTACCAAATCCCACTGAAGTCAACGGTGTTCAGCACAGGTGCAGGAGTCCACCCACATGGTTTTCTTTGCAGGATCAGAATTTGGCTTGTAGTTTTAAATACTGGTGCCAAACTTCCTACCTGAACCTTCCAATCCAGAGGTTTGAAATACCCATACAAAAATAAGTGTGATTTGGGTTGGAGCTGGTATTTTTGTTACTTCAGCTGGGACAGATTGCAAAAGTGACCTTCAACTTGTCATTGGAATTTGCTTCTCGCTGAACAAAGTGCCATATGTAAAATTTACACTTGAATTGATCAGTGACAACAGCAGCGACAGTGTTGATGACCTACAAACAAAGAATGCCAATCTGAAAAGAGGGTGGGGGAAGGGGACTCAAGCAACTGCGGAGTGAGGTTAGCATCTTGAAATGGTGCATGACACACTGAGCTGGAGTTTGACAGTAAACACTGGTAAAAGAGGAGTCGATACCAGTAAATGGTGCTGTACATATAGCCCAGAATGAAAGCAAAATAACATTACCGTGAAACTCACGATATTAAATAGAAAGCCCCGGCTGAAAGATAAAACATCTGCTGTGATAAAAAGGAGTTGGAATATATTAAGAGTGTGAGCAAGAATAAGGACAGCAGAGAGCAGTAGCAAAAGTAGAATGGTTTGGGGAAGGCAAGAAAGTCACAATACCCAGCCCATGTGACAGGGCATGAGGAAAAACAGATGGCAAAGCAAGCAGGGCAGGGCCCCTTAGTTCCAAAGGGGTCATTTGAACTTGCAAAAAATGGCCAGAGCCCCAGTTCTGCTTCCATGTAAGTCACTGGCAAAATTCCCACAGACTTCAAGGAAAGCAGGTTCAAGGCCATAATATAGGTCGTCTCTTCACTAGGAAAAAGGTGTATTTTTAACCTCTGTTACAGTGCCAGTGTAGTGTTAACCGCTATTAGCTGGCTGAGGTAAGCATGTAAATCACAGTGGGGAGTCCCAAAAACTACAGTTGCCTTGTAACTCAGGTGAGTTAACATGGGTTAAAAACACACCTTTTTTCCTAGTGAGGACACAGCCACATGTTGAGGAGGCCCCCTACGTTAGCAAAGATTTTCTTTGCTTTGGAAGCTGCATCATTAAGTCACAGAACTTGCAGTTTGCCAGCAGGATGCCACAGACAGAACTGCTCCCATAAGATTACCTGAGTGTATGAAGACTGCAGAGATGAGCCATCGTAGTGTACAATATTTACATCCTAGGCTCCATTTTAGATTATGCAGGGTGGGAGGCAAAGCAAATCTTTAGCATTAAGTGACAACCCAGATTCAAACTACAAACCCGACCTATCATGTAAGAATAGCTGGTAGGTATCTCCCTGGCATATAGATCATGGAATGGGCCTTCAATAGCACCCAGCCAGGGGTGTGGCAGGACAGGCAAAGGCACCGTGGTGGAGAATGCTCTGCACACTGTTTTTTCTGGGCCAACAGAGCTGCTTTACCTTATGCCAGGAATCTAAAATTTTGGAGGCAAAGGTAGCTTAAATCTTCCCAACATCCCCTAATCCCGCACTGTGCCTCTGAGAGGAGCAGCTCAGAATCAGGGCCAGCCCTTCGAACTGCTTGTCAAAGTCAACCTGTGACCTGAAAGGTAATCCAAATTCTTTCATCCATGATAATAAAGTCTGTAATGTGAACAATTGTGGGTGATACCCAAGCCAGGGCAGAATCCATCTCACTTTTCCATAGCTAGGATGCTGCTGCAAAACTAGCAGGAGTAAACAAAATTTGAAAAAAAGTAAAAATCTTCTTCTTGTGAAAGAATTTAGCTCTAGAGTTGGCTGGAAAATTTTCAACTGAAGATTTTTTCCGTCAGAAAACACTGATTCATCAAAAGCAAAAAATGTTTTCTAGAAATGTGTTGCTTGTTGAAATTTTGTTTCAAAATAAAAATTGGAAAAAAAACAACAACATTTTGATAAGGGCAAAACGTGCCATTTTGATCTTTTAGAGAATAACATTTCAATGTTCCCTTTTGAAATGACTTTGCGATTTTTTATTTTATAAAATTGAGGCGTTGAAATCAGAACAAATGATTTCATTTTTTATCAAAAGAAAATGTTTCAATTGACCTGAAAAAAAATTCAGAATTTCATTTTCTGGTAATTGTCAAGATTTTTTTGGTTTAATTCTGTTTCAGAATGGAAAAAAAAATTAGAAATAATAGAACAGGGATCGGCAACCTTTGGCACGCAGCCCACCCGGGTAAGCCCCTGGCAGGCCAGGCTGGTTTGTTTACCTGATGCGTTCGCAGGTTTTGCAGATTGCGGCTCCCACTGGCCACTCCAGGTCAATGGGGGCTGCGGGAAGAGGCGCGGGCCAAGGGATGTGCTGGCCACCTGCAGACGCGGCAGGTAAACAAACTGGCCCAGCCCGCCAGGGGGCTTACCCTGGGTGGGCCGTGTGCTAAAGGTTGACGATCCCTGTAATAGAATTTCCCACTATATAGACAATCTAGTTCTCCCCCAGCTCTACTCAGGGTACAACTCAGAATGTAATTATATATACAGAAAGCAGATCTATGGAATAAACTGATGACATGTTTATATGGTTAGTTTCTCTGATCCATCATGCACTTTAAGTCCCTGATCCAGCAAGCATGAGTGTAACATTAAGCATTTGAAGAGACCTAGCAAAGACAACAGGACTACTAATGCACTCACAGACGCCGACTTTCCAAAGTGCTGGGGGGTGCTTGACCCCCAACTCTGCCCCAGGCCCTGCTCCCACTCCACTCCTTCCCCCAAGGCCCCACCCTGTCCTACCTCTTCCTGCCGCCGCTCCACCCCCACCCCACCTCTTCCAACGCAGCTCTGCCCCCCCAGCCTGCTGAATGCCAGGAAACAGCTGATCGTGGCAGACAGGAAGCGTGGGGAGGGAGGGGAGGCGTTGATCCACGGGGACAGCCGGCGGGCGGGAGGCACTGGTCCACAGGGCCCACCGGTGGGTGGGAGGCGCTGGGGGGTGGCATTGGGGGGAGCTGATAGAGGAGCTGCTGATGGGTGCTCAGCACCCACCATTTTTTCCCCTTTGGTGCTCCAGCCCCAGAGCACCCACAGCGTCGGCGCCTATGAACAAACTTCAAAGTTATATACATTCTCAAATAGCTTACTTGACTGGGGCCTAAATTTGGTTCACCTCAAATAACCAACGTCCTGCATTCCAGACAGTTTTCAGTGGCAGCTACAAATTCTACCTTGAAAGAAATCCTGCAGGAAAATTACCAATTAAATTACTAATGGAACAGGTCATATGCCTTGATGCACTATGGATAAAACAGAACGGAAAGGTCATGATCTGCAGAACATTTCATAGCACCGTAAAAAGGCCAAGTGAGTTATGCTAGGTTCAGGAGGGTGGATGTTGCTGGGGCTGATCAGTCAGGCCGATTTCACTAAACCACATGGCTATAGTGACTCAGGGCTTGTCTACACTGGCAAGTTTTGGCACAGTAAAGCAGCTTTTTGCACTCAAACTGTACACGCTGCCAAGCCACTTTGTGTGTAGAAACTCCTCGGTTGCAGCGCTGCAAAAGAACCCCCTCGACGAGAGTCGTCAGACTATTTGCACAGAGGCTCCGGCGCTCTATTGCCGGTGTAGACACTAGATTGCTTTCTGCGCTGTAATTGGCCTCTGGAGCTGTCCCATAAGGGCTCTGCAGAGAAAGGTTGCTGTGCAGAGAGCCCAGGGAGGGAGATGGGGGCTGATGTCAGGGTTTCCCCTCCCCCTGCCTCAGGACTGGTTGCTTCCTGACGCTGTCTGAACTTACAAGACAACATGCTGACACTTTCTGTCCCCCAAAATACACTGTCTCTCTCCCCTGCTCCATACGCACACACACTCCCTGTCACACACTTTTCCCCTGCCCCACTTCAGCTGAAAAGCAGCTGGCAATGTAGTAGGATGCCCATGGAACAATGGGCCTGGGAAACCTGCATCATGTGAGGCTGTGCCTGCCCCATGAGGCATTGCAAACCCTTCCCAAAACACCCTGCGGCCAGCTGCACTGTGGGATAGCTACCCCAATGCACTGCTGGCTTTGCCATTGCAAGAGCTGCTAATGTGGATGTGCTCCAGCCTCACAAGGAGCAGAGTGTGGACACACAACAGCAGTTGCGTTCCAGCGATTTACTAAAAGTGGTATAACTTGTGGTGCAGAAACTTGCCAGTGTAGACATATCCTTAGAAATTTGTGTTTAACAGCATCGAGTTAATTTAATGCCATTCAGACTGTTACGCAAATGAGACTCAGCACCAGCTTCGCAACCCTGAAATTCACGTCTCATTTGCTTTTTCTTAGTATTTGAAATGGCTCGTATCTGCTGCTCTCATTGCTAGTACCCCCAGAAAGAAAGTCCCAGCTGAGTGTTTATGAGATATTTTCTGATTCCTTGACATAACATCCAACAACCACATACTTGAATGTGAAGGATAAAAATAAATACTGACTAGCTAATCATGCAGTGAGCACTGGCCATCCTGTGCCCTGAATGATTAGACTGTAGCGCAATGGGGATAAATTAAGGTTGCAGAGAGCATGTTATTTCTGGCATTTCCTAACTTCTGAGTGCTTGACTTTGCAACCCATGTTCTTTTCATGTCATTTTTGTGTGTAATTATTGGATGTCACTGTACATAGCCCTCTGCAGTGCAGTAGATGCAAGTGACAAAAACAGGCCATGCCCTGAGGAGCTTATAACCTAAAGGCACAATAAAATACCAGAACAAGCAAACACAGACATCTGTGACTGCACTAGATCTGGAACATGTTACAGAATAGCTGGGTCTTTAGAAATTTTGGAAGAGGGGAAGTGGGCAAGGAACTTAGCTTACATTAAGTCTGAAGCTATTCCAGGTTTAGAGCATGTCATGAAAGATGGTAGAGAGTCCTGTGTGCAAGTGTGAAGACCACCTTATCCTGTAAGCTCTTTGCACAAGAAATTCCCGTTGAACCCAGAGTTCCAGACAAGGGGACAGACTCCCTTAGGGAAAACAGGTGGGAACATTAATTTTCATTCATTGTCCATCCAGCTTAAAAGCATCCCCTTCACAGAGTTGCAGTGTACCATAGGCTGGTGATATTCAGCACTGAAGAGACTGAGGACCACATCCACCTGGAATGGAGTCTTAGAGGGTCACAAAATGGCAGCAATGGCAGCTTTATAACTGTGCTTCATTGTGTCTTGAGATGACATCACAAGGGTCCTACTGTAATAGCAGGAAATCCCGCCACTATTCATTTGTTGCTTTCTCTCTCCTCCTTTGTCCCCACTTTGCTTCCCACGAGGAGGAATCATGACTAAGGCTAAGATATTATCATGGTTATTTTTAGTAAAAGGTCACAGACAAGTCATGGACAATAAACAAAAATTCATGGAGCCCTTGACCCATCTGTGACTTTACTAAAAATAACCGGTGGGGGCAGAGCTAGGTAAGGGGGAGGAATGGAGTCCCAGGGGGAGGGATTGACAGGCTGAGCCCCCCTGCCATGGGCAGGGGCTGCAGGGTCCTCCTGGTTCAAGCCTCAGTTGCAGTGCAGGGGCGCACAGTCCCGCCTCCGCCTCTGGAAGCCCTAGAAGTCACAGAGGTCTGGTAAAATCACAGAATCCGTGACTGCCGTGACCTCCTTGACTAAATTGTAGCCTTAATCATGACAGCTCTGGTCAGTTAGCTCAGCACTCTGCACCTGCCTCTGACATCAGGCACCAAGGGACACACTTTTGTGGCAGGTGCTCTGTTCATGTTGCCTAAGAACAGGTAGAATGTAATGATGTTCCAACAGAGCCTTGGGCTCCACCGGAGTCAGATATCTGTAGTCTAGAGTCACATTCTGAGTATCACTGATCTAAACTCTTCCGCTTTTAGGCTGGATAAAATGTAGGTTTCTTCCCAATAACAGAAGTCAAGATCAACACTGTACATAGTCCTCACTTCAAGGTATACAGTGCATATCAATCACCATTTCTCAAGGGCTACAAAATATCTATTTTTAAAATATATATTCTCTAGCCTGTCTAGCAGCTTCTTTCCCTGTGTTTTATTACAAGCCTCTAAAAACCTCCGAACACTGATATGTTGTGCTCTTCAGATTAACTGTGTACTATAATGGTAGCTGAAATTTTATTACAAACCAGACTGCTATCCCAGCAACCTTCTGGTGGTATAAATCCTGTAACATCATCTTGAGGTGAGTTAATTGCAGGATTGAATTTAAAATGCCTACTTCATGTTTTTATCTTCTCTGAGACAATAATTCCTTTAGACTGCACAATGTCTTATCATTTAGTTAGGCTGGCAGATGGATGTATGACAGAGCCCCCATTTTCAGCAAACCTTTTGCCTTACAGTAGGAATAATTTAATACTTGAATATTTGTGTTAATTTGCCCAGGCTGACCTGCAGCAATGGAAATATTCGATCACCCTGGCAGAAGCTGCTTATGTAAAGAATATTTTTGTAGTGATTTAATGTATGCTGGTAAAGAAATCTATGCCAAAATTTTCCCCAAGAGTTGGGTTTTTTTAAATCAGTTATCTTCATCTTCCCAGCAAGAGTGATATTATGCAGACATATTATGAGGTGCTTTTTCAATAGCATTTGCACTCATTCCAAGCCTCTAGGAATAGGGAGGTGTTTTCTGTTTTTAATTCTCACTCTAATGTATGTTAAATTCTACAAGAGGAGAAGGAAGGTGGTAATACTCAGCACTTAGAAATGAATCCTCAAAGCCTCCAAGTGAGGCAGGGAGGTTAGTAGGGTTTTAAAGATGGGGAAATTAAAACTGAAAGTTTAAGTGACTTGGCCAAGGTCATGCAAAGTGTCGGGATGTTAAGTAAGGTGAAAACATTGGGAAACAATGACTATTGCTGGATGGAACAGATTGTAACAGCATACTGCTTCCTCCCCACCCCCTGCAACAATAGGTACTCCATAGCACCCAAAGGTGTCTGGTGTCAATCTCTTCTCTTTTTAATGCCACTGCAACTTCTCCCAATTATTTTCCTCCTCCACCATTTCTGCTGCAATCTTATCTCTGGAAAAGCCATAGAAGTATTGTAGGTCTGTCAAGGTTCCTCCCCCACTCTGAACTCTAGGGTACAGATGTGGGGACCTGCATGAAAACCTCCTAAGCTTACTTTTACCAGCTTAGGTTAAAACTTCCCCAAGGTACAAATTAATTTTATCCTTTGTCCTTGGAATATCCACTGCCACCACCAAACTCTAATTGGGTTTACTGGGAAACGTAGTTTGGACACGTCTTTCCCCCCAAAATCCTCCCAACCCTTGCACCCCACTTCCTGGGAAAGGTTTGGTAAAAATCCTCACCAATTTGCATAGGTGACCACAGACCCAAACCCTTGGATCTGAGAACAATGAAAAAGCATTCAGTTTTCTTACAAGAAGACTTTTAATAGAAATAGAAGTAAATAGAAGTAAAGGAATCACCCCTGTAAAATCAGGATGGTAGATACCTTACAGGGTAATTAGATTCAAAACATAGAGAATCCCTCTAGGCAAAACCTTAAGTTACAAAAAAGACACACAGACAGAAATAGTCATTCTATTCAGCACAGTTCTTTTCTCAGCCATTTAAAGAAATCATAATCTAACACATACCTAGCTAGATTACTTACTAAAAGTTCTAAGACTCCATTCCTGTTCTATCCCTGGCAAAAGCAGCGTACCGACAGACACAGACCCTTTGTTTCTCTCCCTCCTCCCAGCTTTTGAAAGTATCTTGTCTCCTCATTGGTCATTATGGTCAGATGCCAGCGAGGTTACCTTTAGCTTCTTAACCCTTTACAGGTGAGAGGATTTTTCCTCTGGCCAGGAGGGATTTTAAAGGGGTTTACCCTTCCCTTTATATTTATGACAAGGTCACATTGTCAAACTGTGCTATGGTTCCGTAGAAGGCACTGTACCGTGTAATCCAGAGGTCTGGCTGAATAATTCTCCAAGACCCTTCATGATTACTAGTTGGTGAAACTGGTACTTCCAGAAAAATCCTAGCAATATTGGCAAAATAACATTGGCAGAGGCAAAGTCAAAAGAAATTAAAAGTGGTACTTATTGCAAACACGAGAAGTTACTGGGATAAAAGAGAGACCTGCTCTCTCTCTCAATCAGGATTAATTACCACAATTTCTTGGTTATACCTGTGAGAGCTCTAGTTCTTAAGGGTTTTGCTCTTAGAAATTGTTAGTATTTAGCTTTTGTCAGTTTCCTGGCCTTTGTTTTCTTTAAAAAAACAAAACAAAACAAAACAAAAAAATCAAACAAACAAACAAAAACCAGCATTTTTTTCAACACATGTCAAATTCAGCTTGTCCACCAAAAATGCTCCACTTCCCCCCATATTCAACAAATCCTCTTTGGTTGGAATGGATTCAGCATTTTTCCCCTGTTTTTCTATTTCATTTTTTTCCCTGTATTTCTATTTCTCCCACATCCCTGTCATATGAGCACTTTAAGAGTGCATGGAGGAGAAGCTAAAAGTTGGCAAGGGAAGCGAGGAGGACTGTGTCAGATTGATTTCACATGGAGAAGCTATGAGCAAACAAATGGGGATGAGAGATAAATCAAGGTTTTCTTAAAGGCTGTAAAAATGACAACGTGGCAATCGACCGATTCTGATTTAATAAGAACAGAATAGAGACGGGGAACACACCTGAAGGAGACTATAAATGGATAGTAAATATAGCAAAGACCACCAGACAAGACAGAATTATTTGGCCTCAAACAGCGTAATGGTGCTACCTCCTATTTGAATCCACAGCAATGACATATTGAGGATTCTCACTTTGATTAGAACAGGTGATTTCTCTGGAAGGCTCCTGATTTGTACATATTTATGCATGTATGTCAGGGAAGGAATATAAAATCATTGCAAAATATCCGATTGTTGTTACTTTCTCGTTGCCTCATGCAGAGCAATTTCAAGGCCAGTAGTTGTTGTGGCAAGAAAAATCCACAGACACCTATTGGTTTTAAAACAAGCCGTGTCTCAGCCATGTGTACAGATTTTTCAGCTGCTCTGTTAGCTTTGAATGCTTCATGTATCAAGATATTCTAGTTAAAATTCTATAATCTTTCATTAAGTGCTGGTTGTGTCATGCTAACAAGCAGTAGTGCTGGCTCCTTTACACCCTGGAAGCAGTTAATCTATGTGGTTTACAGAAATTTGTTTTGAAAACAAAAACAAACAAAACATTTACCTCTGTATTCAGGAGCAACCTTTAATTTTAAGATTGCAAAGAGAATGGATCACTTTAGTATCATTAACCTATGGGTGTAGTATTTGTTGCTAGAGTGACTTGATTTTATACCATTTTTCTTACCCAATTATAATCTGTCAAGAGTAAAGCAAATTATAGCACTATATCAACAAAGTAACCTTTTCATCTTTCCTGAACTTTAGTTAACTCGCAACAGCCACCAAATTCTGAAGTAAGGATAACTGAGAAGTAATCTTTCTTGTGATAAACATCAGGAGAGTAGGGAAAATGATGGGAAGGTACTTTTTTCTCCACGTTGCAGCTTTAAGACTGCAGTCTGATTCTCTGCTGAAGCCTCAGTCTGCTAAATTAGATAGAGGTTTGGAAAAGAGTGTTCTGATTGTTAATCATGAAATGTACTATAATCTTCTGTAAGGCAGTTCTAACCTTCTCAATCAGCAGCCTTTTCTTACTTAATTACATGATTTTAAGCACATCTAAGGAGGCGCTGTCAGATTTACATTGGAATTATTTTAAATGTTACCACTGTAGTCATGGTGATGATATATATAAATGGACAAAATGCCAGAGACCTGAGAAAATGTCAGATTTATGGTACACCCACAGCTGCTCTCTGACTGGGAGTTCGCTCAGCACTTCTCAATTGCTTTGAAACAGGAGATGGTTTCATTTGGTGTATTAAAATAAGTGAAACAAAACAGTAAGAGTAATCCTATATAGCTAATCTTATTATTTAACACGTGTACCTTCAACATTCTTTACATATAGCAGCTAATTAATCCTTACACTGATCTGTAAGGTAGATAAGTATTATTACCTCCATATTTAGAGCTGATTGGAAAATAAGCTGGGCAGAGGGAAGAAAATGACAAAACAAAAAGCGTTATGATATCTTGCTATGTTTTTTCCAAGATATCATTTTCCTCACCCGCCCTATCTAGCTTATCTGACTTTGCAACCCTTGCTCCTGTTGAGTAGTGCATACTCAGATATATCTCTGAACCCATTACTACTTGCCCAAGTACATATTAAACATATGGGTTGCAGAATCAGGCTCCACATTTCTTGTCGTAAGAGGCTATTTAGCCATGCATGGTAATGATGTGGTTTTATGAAACAGACCATCTGTTATTTAATTAGGCTTGTCTCATATAGAAGGTCTCTCCAAGCATGAATACTAAAGCCTGACTTGTTAACACGAGGGCCTGGTCTACACAACAGAGGTAGAGCGACATGACGCAGCTTACCTAAGTTGCCTCATGATGACCTAACTCTGTAAGCATCTACACTAAAATGTAGCTCCCACCAATGTAACTCACCCACTACACCAACTTAATAACTCCATCTCCGCAAGAGGCATAGCACTTAAGTTGATGTAGTTAGGTTGACGCAGTGTCAATGTAGACACTGTGTTGCTTACATTGACTGTTGCTGTCTTTCAGAAATGGCCCCACACGGGCAGTTAAATTGGTCCAAGCGCTCCTGGTGAGCACACACCCAGCCAACACAAGGAGCGTAGTGTGGACGTGTAAAACCGATTCAATTGCTGCAGGGGCTGTATGTCGACGTAACTTAGGTCGACTTAATTTTGTACTGCAGACTTGCCTGAGGTCACATGGGAATAATGGAGAACAGAACTGAGTTCCTGACTGTTCAAAGAAGTATTTGTTAAATCCCCAGGGGAAGATCCAAGCTGATTTAAATTGTCATAGCTCCATTGTCAATGGAGACAATTTACATCACCTCCACAAATTATCCAAGCGAGATAAGTAGTTGATTAACCACCAGCCCTGTTTTGGCTGATCCTGTACTGGGTTCTTGCATGTACCCAGTGTGATGTTGCACTCTATATGATTTTATGAAAATATGATAATGAGTATGAATATAATGTAACTGGAATATGCTTCATGCAAAAGGTCTCTTGTATCATTACAAAGCTTATAATTACTGAGTGTGGTCATCCTATTTGTATAAATGTATCACTCTTGTATCTGAAATTAGAAATATGAAATATAACTCTGAGGGTCTATTGTAATTATGCAAAGTGTGAGCCATTAATGGTGGTTGGGAATCTTGATGGCTCCCATCAGCCAGGACTATTGACTGTGGATGGCTCTGTTTGCAGGCAGACCTTCCTGTGAGTCAGGCTGGGACGAATGAAGGCTTGGATCATGTCAACTGAACTGGAATCCATCTTTAACCTGGTGTTTTTCCATTGACAAGGAGGGGTGGGAACCCAGAGGGACAAAGGATTCCTGCCTTATGCAAAAGATATATAAGTGGGTGGAACAGAACAAGGGGGCAGCCATCATGAGAAATCCCCTAGCTACCACCTCAGCTGGAACAAGGGCTGTACCAGGGGAAAGGATTGTGCCCAGACTAGGAAGGTGTCCCGTCTGTGAAAGAAACTTATTGAAACATCTCTGAGGGTGAGATTTGATCAGTATTCAGTTTTATTACTGTACTAGACTTAGACTTGCATGGTTTATTTTATTTTGCTTGGTAATTCACTTTGTTCTGTCTGTTACTACTTGGAACCACTTAAATCCTTCTTCTGTATTTAATAAAATCACTTTTTACTTATTAATTAACCCAGAGCATGTATTAATACTTGGGGGGGGAGGGGCAAACAGCTGTGCATATCCTCTATCAGTGTTATAGAGGGCGAACAATTTATGAGTTTACCCTGTATAAGCTTTATACAGGGTAAAACAGATTTATTTGGTGTTTGGACCCCATTGGGAGTTGGGCATCTGAGTGTTAAAGACAGGAACACTTCTTAAGTTGCTTTCAGTTAAGCCTGCAGGTTTGGGGCACGTAGTTCAGATCCTGGGCCTGTGTTGGAGCAGACTGGAATGTCTGGCTCACAAGGCAGGGTGCTGCTTTCAATTAAGCCTACAGCTGTTAGGGGACGTGGTTCAGACATGGGTCTGAGTTTGCAGCAGGCTAGTGGGTCTGGCTCAAACCAGGCAGGGCACTGGAGTCCCAAGCTGGCAGGAAAACCAGGGGCAGAAGGCACATCGGGTGGCAGCCCCAAGGGGGTTTTTGTGATCTAACCTGTAGAATGCCCCAAGGAAATATGAAACTGGAAGCAATCAAGTCTTGAATTCAAGGGGTAGCTAACTCATTTGTGCTTCTGGAATAAAATAAAAGGATATGAATCAAGGACAGCTTTAAGAATTAGGAAAGTCCCAAGTCAACAGGGTGTTGAGGAGGGGGGGAGACAGAGAGATCCTATAAGCATCGTGGGAATGATTACACAAGGTAGAGCATTTATAGATAATAATGTCTGATCCATTTACCTTTATCACAACACAGAGGTAGTCCAGAATAGAAAGTACCTACCTGAGCTCAAGCTAGTGAGTGTGTAGTACAAAATGATGAACATAATATGTGGCATTCACATAATGGACCTTATGGGAGTAAGGACTGAAATTCTGTTTCCTGGTTCTGGCACAGTTCCCTTCATTTGTTGGTCCTGATGTCTCTTTCCTTCATCCTGCTGATTGCTGATAAGTATTTGCTTATTACAACCATCTTGTCAGTCACAAAGGCCATCAGTGCAAGTTAATAATGTACTATTCTGCTGGATCGATATCTTTACAGATTTCGCCTGTCCCAGAGAGAGAAAAGTTATTAGAAAGATTAGATGGCTTGAGCTAAATTCATTCATTGTGTAACTCCAGCAGCTTCGGGGGGCTTACTCCAGGGAGAAATCTGGTCTCTTGTGCGTAGTCACTATAAGAAATAACCCAAGAACAGGATTATGGCAAAAATTAGACGCTGGCTTTTTCTTTCAGAGCAAAATTAACACTGAAGCACAAGCAGTCCTGTAACAATTAGAGGACACTACTACCCTGCAGGAAGTTTCATAAAAAAACAACCCCTTGGAGTGTTCTCTGGTACAATGAATTTTATATGGATTTCTGGCCACATTCTCACTTTCCTCCACCCATGCACTAGGAAGGCTGTTATGACCAAAGGGGCTTGAGTTAAAAGCTCCCTGATTTATTTAGGAGGGGGCTGGCAGAAGTAGGGTGGTTTTGGTAACAGCTTAGGGTTTGGGCACTTATTTAGCATCTTGGGTCATCAAAGTCTGGATCTGCTCACTTTTCAGGGCATATCTGTTCTTCCAAACTTTTCTTGGGTGGGGCAGGTGGATGGCTAAAGTTAGATGGAGGCCCTACAGGAGACTGTGCTGATGGGAGGGTGGTTAAAGGCAGCACGGGCTGATGAACAGGGCTCTGAAATGGGAGTCCAGAGATGTAAGTTCTATTGCAGTCTTGGCCACTGACTTGCTGTAAGACCTTGTGCAAGTCATTTCACCTTTCTTTGCCTCCATTTCCCATACAGCTGTTTGTCTTGTCTATTATGGTCTGTCAGGGAAGTTCTGTCTCTTATTAGTTTAGTGCTTAGAAAAATGGAGTCCATTCGCACCTAGGGTCTCTAGGTGCTGCTACTACAAAATACATAAAATACCATCCAAGCTCCTCCTCCTGCAGAGGTCCCCTCCCCCAGTGTAATTGCAGTGGGTCATCCACTATCTCAGATAAAAGGCATGAGAAGCTCTGGCAGAAGGGGTAGTATTTTTTTTGTAGCATTTCCATGCAGAATCTAGAAAGTTTAGCATCTTTTTCAGAGGTTTGCTGCAAGACAAATAAGGATTAAAAGTTGAACAGGCAATGAGAAGGGACATTTGGGAAGAAACCATAGCATTCTCGTGTATTTAGAATGCCTTAGCTTTTGGGGGGGCTGGGGGGCAGAATAGGAATGCCCCTTTTTTCAGCAAAAGCATTGGGCCAAATTCTTCAGTCCACTACACAGACGCAACCCCATTGATTCCTCAGTGTAACTAAGAAAAGAATTTCTCTCAATGTATGTTGAAAAAAGTCATCCCCCCAATGACATGTTTAACTGTCACTGATAGCCTGCTTTATTTAAAGTATTTACTTCACATAGGACAAAAAAGAAGACAGAAAGCACTTATTCACGGCCACTCTATTGGGTGTCTATATAACACTCCATTATATGCACACACAAAAACAACAAGACACACTATATAATATATTATGTTGTATTATACACATATAATATAGTGATGAGCACCAAAGAGAAATCCAAGATAGAGTTTTAAATGGGAAATCAATCAATGTGGTCAGTTCAACCAATCCAGCCACGATTGGCAAGAGTTAGGAACATATGACAAGGATTCTTAGAATTCTTATAATTCATGTAATGAATCATGCAAGAGAAAACCACACTGTCAGTGGTTCAGGTTAATAAAGATGGACTAGTTCTAAGAGCCAGCCAAATTCCTAACACATTAGGGTAAATTTTCTATATAGAACTCAAGGATACAGCCACACATTCTCAATTCAGAACATGCGGGATGTTAGCCACTCATCACTCATTAATGTCAAGTGACATTACTGTCAGCAAGATACACTGATGCACCCTGCTATATGTGACCAGAACGTTCAGCAAAAATGTCAAATTGGGATGGGGAAAGGATTTACCGCATTTACCAGGCTGATCTAAGAAGGTACCTTCTTAGATCAGCCTGGTAAATGTGGCAAATCCCCTTTTTTTAATGTTGTATGACAGAATGAAGTCTGCAAAGATGAGAACTTTGTAGTCCTCATAAGAAAGTATAATAAGAAAAGTGAAATAATATTAATAGACATTACACTTAATCTGAGTACCAAGTTCATTTACCAATAGTTCCATAACAAATGCCCAACAGTGCTCTCTAGTGGTCCCAGCGTTTAGTGATCTATCTCCCCAGCATTATCCTCTGATGCTAATGGATAGATTATCTATTATTGACATGACTGGATTAATTAAAGGAAGCTAGGCAGTGTTAAATGTCTCCAGAGGCTTTTCTTTTTCCTGTCTAAACATGCAATGCTCTCATTTAAGGAAGTCTTTGTTGCATTTTGTTTCCGGGTCTCTTTGCATACTTGTAGTAATAATAACAATAACCACCAACAGTACTGAACATGTTGATAAGTGCTCATGGAAAGCCTTTGAAACTTCAGAGTATTGTACGTTTTCAGAAACTAGGGCAAATATCCTGGACATAAGAGCAATATTGTCAGCAAAGTAAGCCTCATTGATCTAAGGTCTCAAAATCTCCCAGGAAGTGTCACAAATCCACTGAGTGCTACCATCTCCATTTAGATTTCTGATCTAGCAGATGCCTGCCTGAAATCACATGTAACTAACCAACTTCCTGTTGTCCAGACATCTAAAGAAACACTATTTAAATATTACAGGTATTATTTACATTAAAAGGTGACCTGAAAGCCAGGTGCAAATGATGTTTGTGTCCTCCCCCACCCCTCAATGTATGAAGAAAGAATGTTATTTTTTATTGTTTTTATCTTAGAAATATATCGGGAATAACAAGTTTAATCTTCCCTGTTTTTGCTAGAGAACTTTTTGGAGGACCAGAGACCTCATGTGGGAGCTTTTTCAGCTTTCAAATAAATGGGAAAGGATTGCTGAATCTTTCAGAGAGAGAGAGAGAGAGAGAGTTTGAGTTAACACCCATTTAACAAAATCAATAGTTTTAAACACTGCTCTCAGTTGCTCAGATATAAGTCCCTTTTGGGGTCATAATACCACTACATGTCCTATCCTTTATCAGACAAAAGACCTGATATTTCGCATGTAAAAAAAGTATAAATTATCCATTAAAAAGTCAAATCCTTTTAAGCCACCCTTATACATCAAGAAGCAAAAAAGTACAAACCCAGTTCTTTATCTTTTGCAAAGCATCTCTTATTTAAGACCAGTTTCCCCTCCAGATCCTTCAATTTCACATATTATTAGTCAAATTACTGTTTGTTCCTTAATAATTCTGCCCACCCTAGATCCAGCCACATCCCTAACACTAAAACAGAAAACATATGAATGTAGCAGTCAACCTTCATGGGGCATCACAGACTCTTCTACTATCTTCTCCAGCTAAACAAGGACAGTCTCATAAAGTTAAAAAGCATCCACACTCCAGAAACCCACAGTGCAGAGTTCATGCTAGACTATCCTTAAAAGCTTTAAAATTAAATTGCATTAAAAAGCACGACTAAAAAGTCTATGCGCTTCATTTTAAATTAATTACCTGATTTGGTGTTTCTAATATAGGGAGGGTTATCAAGAGAACCCCAGCCACAACCCCAAGAGACAGCAGGTAAAAACCCTCATGTCTAAAGACGTTAACCTAAATGAGAAGTTCATTATCAGAAGAATTTAATGATTAAGGAAGGAAATTTACAATAGGCAAACTGGAAATACAAAAGGGAACTTGATCATAACTTGGCTTTCAATATGAAATGATTTAAAAGCCAGAAACAAAACAAATTATGATGATGAACTGTCAGCAATCAATCTGCAAATTAGAAGCATTTGTGTTGATCAAACTGTGTGTCAACAAGAAACACAGAATAAAAATGACAGGCTATTGGAAGAACTTTCCTCCTGCTAAATTATTGCCTCCAAGCCATCTATATTCAACAGGCCACAATATCTTAATGTGGGATCAATATTCTATTAAATTTCCTAATTTAAGAAGTTATTATGCAGGATATAGTCTAAAAATCTTGTTACTGGCTTCACCTCATGGAAAGCCAGTTAGGTGTTGCACCTGCATAAAACTGGAAACAGTTATTGCCCATGCTGATGTATTTTAATAGCCAGCAGAAAGGACTGAAAGAAAGATATGCTTGTAATAAACTTAGGGCCAATCCAGTGCCCTCTGAAGTAAATAGCCTTTCCATTGATTTTGATGGGCCCTGGATCAGGCCCTTAATTTCTGCAATCAAGTTGCCTAGAAACTAATTCTGTTTAAAATGTCTAATTCATGCACTACTGTGTCATGTCATCACAGAATTAAGTAGTGATAGCTGATGCTACAATATGTAATCTGCATTGCAGGTATGTGACATATGTGTTACACAGTGTGTTAGAACACAATACATTTTCTGTAAGTAGCCAAAACAAAGAGCAAGCACCACAGTATTGACTTAGGGAGGCATTCAAAAGCGAAATTCCCTGCTGGTGTTAACAGACAACTCCAGAGCTCATCAAGTCCCAAGTACACTTTTGTAACACCCGCAGGGCTCCTATACTTTGTAGTGCATCCTTGTATCCAGCAATCAGACACCTCTCTTTCATGTTCTCCCAGCACTGATTCTGCAGCAGTTATTGTGCCAATTGCCCCTTCTACATTTGTCTCTCACCCTTTGACGTTTCATGTATCTCTGTGATACTCCTCTGGCTCTCTACAATGCCTCCTAGTCTTTGATTCTCTTCCAGTTCGCTCGTATTCTTCTGGCCCCTTTCCCTGCTTCTGTAACCCTTTGATGCTCCTTCAGCCATCTTCCATTCTTGGCCTTTTAATTATTCTACAGGTTTTTGCCTCTCTGCTGCTATTCTGTCCTCTAGCCATCAAGGCAATGAAAAATGAGGTAAAGTTAAATGTAAAGAGAGAACAAAGGTAGTTCCCAGGGGAAAACTCAGCTGGCTTTCAAATGCAAAAAACTTTCCCTGCGTTTTAATTTTGCTTCCAATTGTCACTGGATCATAGGTGCACATGGAGCTTTCTCTTTTGAGTGGAGGACAAACTGCATTCATTGTGTTAGAGATGAACCCAAAACCCTATTTCTGAAGGTTGACGTTGGATCCAGAGCCATAGTCTTTTGTTCAGCCCTCCCCTCTAACACTGGTCCATGTAGGTCCTTAGTAACTGAGCACCTTCCGGTAGTTCATTAAGCGCCATGACTAACATCTGTTATATATCATATGTTCTCTTATCCTCTCCTCTGGGGGAGACATATGCACACAGCAAAGTGTTTTGTTTTGTTTGGGAGTTCTCTGTTTTGCAGGCAGGTAGAAGGAGTACGCCTTGCACTTGAAGCGGAAGGTGCGGAGGCCCATGATAATCCTTCGTTCCGGTGAGGTTGGCTTGACACTCTTGGACCAGCCCCTAAGAAAGCTCTGTCTCCTGCAGAGACATATGGTAGGAAGTTCCATTGTGCTTGAAGAGTGGAGTAGCCAACCAGAGTCCTCATCCCAGAATTTTAGGTGATCTTTTAGATATTCTGGGTTCAGGCCATTGAACACCATGATAAGGACTGAAGCCCAGATACGCAAAAGGGTCTTAGGTGCTGCAACGCCTAACTTTTAGGTGCCTAGAAACAATTCTTTGGAATAACAGTGGTGTCCACAGAGCCTGAGCTAGATGCTTAGGCTGTCTATACAATGCATGGGGAGAGACAGGCACCTGAGAATGGGGTCCCCAAAAGTCATCACACAAGGCAGGGAGCCACCTAAGCTAGCCAATGGGAGATGCTGACAAGTGGGGTGTGTTGTAAGTCCTGCCCTGCTCACTGAGCTGGATGCCTAAGTCTGGACTGTAGGAAGGCACCTCTCTGTGCGTGCAGTCCAGAGCCAAGAATCCTCTCCTGGAGTCAGGTGGTTTAGGAGCCTAATGCCACACAAAACAGCCAGGAGAGGAAGGGGACATCCTGTCTTATAACCTTTCTCCCAGTAGTTAGGGTACTCAGCTGGGATGTTCAGTTCTCCCCTCTGCCTGATGAGGAGAAGGGATCTGAACAGAGGTCTCCCACCCCCAGGTGAAGGCTGTAAGCACTAGAGTATAGAGTCAGTCTCTCTGCCCAAATGGATATTTAATACGAAGTGGACAGGCTTTAACAAGAGAGCCCCACTGCAAAATAATCCATCCCTACGTGGTGAGGGGACTCACTTGAAAGGTGAGGAACCCCTGTTCTAATCCCTTCTCATCAGGCAGGAATTGAACTGGGGTCTCCCCACCCTAACCACTGGGCTAAAGGTTATAAAGGAGTCCTCCTTCTCCCTCTTCACGGCCATTTTGAGTGGAGTTAAGCATGCTCTGAGCATGTCTGCAAAATGGAGCAAGATAGGTGAGGGAACACCTATCTTCACCTGGTTTGAGGATCTCACTGGGGCTTAGGAGAGACATAGGTGCCCAGATCCCTGACTGAGGCATTATGTGCATTCCCAGGGGCATAAATTTAGGCATCTAGGGAATGTCTACAGCAAAAATTTAGGTGACAAGTGAATTTAGGTACCTGTAGAGTTAGGTGGCAGCTGAGCAGGGGGTTGTGACTTGAGGTAGTGCCTAAATCTGGGATTTAGGCACCTAAATCCCATTGTGGATCTGTGCCTGAGATCATGAACTTTGCTTGATAGTCTATGGGAAGCCAATGCAGTGAGCAGAGGACAGGTTTGATGTGATAGCAACACTGGCTACTGCAAGGAGTTAAATGTGTATTTAAGGGTCTGTTACAAAGTGTTCTGCATTTCAGACGCAGTTCATCCTAATTGCCATGAGTCACCAATACACTGGCTGTGTGCAGATCTCTCACAGCATCACAAAATGTGGGCTATCATGTTTGTTATGGAACAGAATAATTTTTTACTATAGAGATGCAGTTGGGTTTTTTAAAAAAAGATTGCAGTTAATTCAGGAATTCCTGAATATAAATCTGTCTACTTACCCATGAATAATGGGAGTAATTTGCAAATGCCATCATTCATTTCCCATGGTGGATCCCTGCCAGGCTATAAAATCTTACCAAATAACACCTCAACATCTTTGTGCTGAGAATGCCAATTTCTGAGCACCAAAGTGCTATTCATAATAATATTTTAGTAAGTAGTTGTAGGCATGATTTTACTTGGATTGTGATCTCTTTGGGGCAAGGACTAGCTTTGTGTTCTGTGTTTGTACAGTTCCTAGCACAATGGGATCGTGGTCCATGACTGGGACTCCAAGGTGCTACTTCAAATAATACAGAGCGTCACCGCAGTGGATAATCACAGATCTGGTCAAATTGTAAACTGCATTTAATTTGACCATCTTCATACCGTTTTTTATTCGTTTTCTGAAATTTTCATGTGAGCTTTTGCTGATACGAATGTTCAGGGAAAAGCTCATTTGTATGCACATGTATTTCCATGCAAATACATGTGTCCACACAACTGTGCTAATCTGCACTGGACATAATTGTGCAGCCATCTTAGACATCGAGAAAGTTAATCAAATGATCGAGTCATTTCTGAGAAAATCTATATTAATAGGCACATGGTTACAACAACGTAACACTGTGTTAGTGCAACAAGAGAAAAAACTGGGTGTAAAGTTTGCTGTAAACAACCAGTAAATCTCATTCTTAGTGGTTTATTGATTTCTTTCTCCCTTCTTCAATCAAAATGGAACTCATTTAAAGCCTGTGATGCATATATATAGCTGAATAATGCTCTGTTTTGAGGGAATGAGGAAAGGAAGAGACTTGGCCTTTCTTAAAAATCCTTAGCCTGCTCATCTCTTCCTACTCCTCTATCCTAGCAGTGCTCAGATCACCTCAACTCCCCCTGTTATTCAGACCCTACTCTGGTTTATTAATTTTACAGTTATCCAATCAGGGAACAGAAAAAAACAGCATGCAATTTAGCTGGCGAATCACATAGCTTATTATCCAATAGCAATTTCTCAGTATCTACAGTGAACAGTTTGTGCCTGATCCAAAACCCACTGAAGTCAAGAGAAACAGAGATTTCAATAGGATCTGAGTGAGGCCCACAGCAAGCAATGCATAGGCTGTAACATTTATCCCACTGATGTGAACCTCAGACAGGTTAGCGGAAGTTGTCATTGATCTGCAGAACACAAAGAAGAGTTGAATTCAACTACCAAGTTGATGGCTACATAAAATTCTCCCAGCTCCTGCTAAGCCCAGCTCTCGTGAGGAGTCACAATACCATCCGTCACTGGGCTAAATTCTCAGCTGGTGTGTGCTGATGGCACTCCATTCATTTCAATGCAGCTGTGCCAATTTACACCAGTAGAGAATTTGGCTCATTATTTGCACTGCAAATAGTGAGCCCAGTTCCTCACGCCTTACTTTTTAGCAGGATCAGACTTCAGCCCCATTGACATGTGACAAAAGAAACATGAAGAGTACTATGTTATCTTAGGGAGGACATGCTTAGGACTACGTTTTAGAACTGCATACAATAAATGGGGAAATATATGCTCCTTAGACCTTGATTCACTAAAGCCAGTGCACTAGGCAGGGAGCTGCCTAACCTAGCAATGGGAGATGCCAACAAGACGGGGGTGCACTAAACCCTACCTGTCACAGAGATAGGCACCTAAGTCCAAGCTGCAGGGAGGCACCAGCTCAGAAGCTGGGAACCCTCTTTGGAGTTAGATGCCTGTGTCATTTTTGCAGGAAGCCTGGGGAGGAGGGGAAAGTGGGAAGGATGACGTCCCACATACCCCTTAGACTAGGGGTTAGGGTACTCACCCAGGATGTGAGAGACCCCTAGTTCAAGTTCCCCCTCCATTGGAGAGGGAGAAGGGATTTGAACAGGGATCTGCCACCTCTCAGGTGAGTTCTCTAACCACTGTGCCATTGGGTATTCTGATGCGGGGGTTTCCTCAGTCTCTCCTGCTGAAGCAGTTCCACTGCAGAGAGTGTCACCGGAGCAGGGGCACTGGACCTGGGTCTCCCAGGTCTTGGGTGAGTGCTCTGACCACTAGGCTGCAGAGTCGGTCACATGACTGCGCTCGCTCACTCTCTCTGGCCCAAATGACTCTTTAAGAGAGCACAATCTGGTAGACTTGGTCAGAGGGCACCTATCAGATCAGGCCCTGCCCAGGATTTAGGCGGGCAAACACCTATCTTCTCCAGGTTTGTGACTAACTCAGGAGAGAGGTCTCCAGACACTTAGAAGGAGGCAGCAGTACGCATGCTCAGGGGCAGAAATATAGACACCTGGGAAACGTTTACTTGTAAAAACGTATGTACTGAGTTTAGGCTCCTACAGTGTTCAGCAGGCATTTTGTGCATCATGGTGGAGCCTAAAACTGGGACATAGGCACCTAAAACAGGGACTTATGCATTTAACTCTGTTTGTGATTCCAGGCCTTAAGTTCCTTGAGCATCATTTCCCCCATCTCTAAAACAGGGATACTCCTACTCCCATTCTCTCACCCATTGTCTGTCTTGTCTATATAGCTTGTATTCCCTTTGGGGCACAGCCTGTCTCTTACCAAGTGTTTGTACATCACCTTGCACAATAATCTAGGTGTTACTTGAACACATATATATCACAGCCACATAGATGGACAACACAAAGAGTAGCAGGAGTCCCGGAGGCAAATCAGATCTTCCTTTTAGACTGTCCAAGTACAGTATTTGGTTGCATCATTCATTAAAAATGAAAAGCCCAAGGATCATTTTAAAACTACAGAAGGTACAAGTACAGGTGAATACCCAATCAATCTCCATAATTGCCCTGCTATTTAGAAGTTTGTAAATAAATGTGATAATCCTTCTTTCATGGTCTATTGATTGAGAGTAGCCAAAGCAGTTGTGATTTGGTTTCTAAATATCCCTGGCAGAAGTGACAGGGCTGCAGAAATAATGAGCATAACAGTGAAGCAAAGCAGGTAATTCTTCCCTTTAAGGATGATCAAAAGTCTCCAGCTAAGTTATTTAAATGCTGACATATGAAAAGCTGATGTACTGGAGACTCGCACAGAAGCCAGCTGCTTCGGAGATTTTATGTACAAGCTTTATACGATCCGGCGCTAATCACCAAAGAACCAAAAGGACTGCAGACGCTATTGGACTTAGAAACATATACGATGAAAACTGGCAGGCTATTCAGTGAGATGCACTTCCAGCTTCAAAGCAACTTACCGTATGTGGAATTTCATTACCAGCTGTAAGATTATGAAAGATATGATTAAAAATGTATTAAAAGATCCTTGCTTGCTGAATAACCCTAAACAAACAGTTTCTATTCATAAAAGGGACTGAGCCCACGTGCTAAAAAAAACTACAAAGGACTTTCTGAACCTTTCCAGGCAGATAGCATAGACCCAAAGCAAAGGGTCTTTTTGTTGCCAAAAGAGGCTCCAAACAACCTCACTTCCAGCAAACATGCAAGGAGAGGGCCTATAGCTGGGGTATGAGTGTGCAGTTTACCTGTCAAGTGAACAGCCATTGTCTCAGTTTCCCTCTTCAGGAGACTCACTAAGGGTCTTTTGGTTCTTCTGCCATTGCAAGAAACCTTCCCCTTCCTTTAACTATTGTTAAAGGAAACCACAAATCCAAGCCTTCAATAAACCAAGTCCTTTGCTGGCTAGCTCAATAGTCTTTTGCCCTTCTGGGCTGCATAGACCTTCACTCCTCAGTACAGAATCTTTCCAGCACTGCCTGGTTCCCCCTAACAAGGCAGCAGTGAGCAGAAGGCAGCCTTATCTACTCCTGCTGTCATATGAGCCTTCACAGTCACGTGATTTAGCAGGAAAATCAAGCCAAGGTTGGAGGTAGGCCTGAATACCGCTTAAAGGCCAGTTCACCCTGTGCCAGGGTATAATTACGTGAATTCATAGAAGGCTACAGATTAAAGTCATGTTTCTCCTACGCCACAGCCCAATATTAAGGCTACATCTAGCTCCCTTGGCATTTTTCTTCTGTCTTCAATTGGGAACAGGACCTTAAGGTCTACTATTAAGTCTGTGTTTATGGAGAAAGTCTACCAAGGAGATTGCAATAGCAGAAAGTGGCTGCAACCTCTTCTCTAGAAGTCCTACAAAAGCCAACACAGTAAAAATAAACAAATAAATAAAAGAATGGTACTGACCAGAGAGGGGGCCTGGCTTGGACAGGTGGGGAATACTCCAATTCTCAGGCATTGTAGTTGGCACAGTACCTCTAGAGTCCCCAGCAGATTTCAAAGCTGCCCCTGCCAGGCAGAAAACCTTAAGGGAAAGCAGCAGTCATGGCACTGCTATTCCCCCTGAGGGCAAATTCTCCACCAACGCATGGGACCAGGTTGACACAGGCAACTTTCTGTGCCAGCTTGGGTGAATTAAGAGGCAGTGTTGTCTTATGGTTAGGGCACTGGACTGGGCGTCAGGACCTCTTGATTCAATTCTTGGCTCAGCTACGGACTTTTTCTGTGACTTTAGGCCAGTCACTTCATGTACCCTGTGCCTCAATTCCCCATCTGTGAAATAGGGATAACATTGCTCTACCTCATCGGGGTGCTATGAAGATAGAATCTATTAATGACTAGGAGGTGCTTAGTTGCCGTGGTGATGACAGCCAGATAAATACCTAGAGAAATAGAATCAGGGACAAAGTTTTGCTTAAGAATTTTACTGAACTATATAATCTTCACCCCAAACAAAATGTGCTAATAGATTATAAGACCTACAGTTATCATCTAGTCTGACCTCCTGCATAACACAGACCACAAGACTTTCCTGAATTAATTCCAGTTTCACCTAGAGCACATCTTTTAAAAAAACATCCAATCTTGCTTTAAAAATGGCCAGTGATGGATTAACCACAACACCAGGTAAATTGTTCCAATGGTTAATTGTCCTTATTGTTAAAAATGTGTACCTTCTGTGTTAACAGTCCAGGTATTAACTATCCCCTACCTATCAAAACTAAGCATGTAAATTAAATACATAAAATCAAAACTATACAGCTAATCAAAACAAACAATAAAACAAATTGGCAAAAACCAAAAAAAGACAACTCAGCCATTCCGAAAAGCATGACACAAGCAGACGGCAGATGCAGAGAGAACAGCAATAGCAAGTTCAAGCAACGCTACATCGACTTTGCACATCACAGCAGTCTCATAGTCTCAGTGGTGAGAAACGCTTCTCACTATGTGCAAACTGTGAATAATGAAAGTTTCAGTTCCTACTGATCCCTGCCTTCAAGCCTGTTGCAGATAGCAGTGATGTTACAGTCACATCATTTGAGAAGTCACTATAAGAGATTACAAACTGGTTTTAATCCCACATTTTAATAGAGATTTAGGCCCCAATTCAGCAAAGCACTTAAGCACATGCATAACTTTAAGCACAGGAACTGTCCCATCCATATTCAGAAAAGCACTTAAGCATGTGCTTAGCTTTTAGAAATGTGCTTAACTCCCATTGACTTCAAGACCCTACAACAGTGGGTGTTAAACATACCACTCTTGGACTGGATCTGGCCTACATGAAGAATTTAAAGACATGACATATTCCGATTCTGCACAATCTACGGTGTCATTTTAAAAGAAAAATGTTTCTAGCCCTCATGGCTGAAGAAAACCTTCCAAATATGAACCAAATGTTATGGATCAAGCAATGTCTGCCTGAGTCTACCAACAGCCTGAAACAATGACTTAGGGCCTAAGAGGAGGGTTCACACGCGGTGGCCCGAGACTGTCCCAGCAGTGGCCAGTGCTGCTGGCTCAGGGGCCACCCGAGCTGCTCAGGCAGCACTGGGGTCAGTCAAACCAGTCACTGCAGAAGTCACAGAGGTCCTGGAAAGTCACGGAATCCATAACTTCCGTGACCTCTGTGACAGACTGGCAGCCTTAGCCTTAGTACACTGTTCTGTTGAAGGAAAGCTAAAAAGGGAGAGTGGCAAGAAACGTTCAGAATCAAAACCTGGAACAGGCAATACTCATCTGGAATCATTTTAATTTAGAAACACAAACTTCAGCCCCAATTTGTCAAAAAGGTTTGTTGACTTTCAAGAATTTGGGTAAAATTGAAGGTGAATCACCTCCATTCCCATCAGTGCAAGAAATGGCTTATAGTTTTGTATGAAACCATCTGAAAACTTATCAGTTTTGCAAAAGTTTATAATCCCGAGGCATATAAAATTCAAATGATTTCAACTACGTTTCATTTCGATTCACATGAACTGATGCTAACAATAAAATTCGCACAACCCCCTGCAAAACAAGGCTCCAATTTAAAAAAGCATTCCCTATTCAAGACAAGCACTAAGCATATGCTTACCTTTAAGCATCTGATTCCAACCTAATGAAGTCATTGGGATCCACCTTTTAGCTGAACAATTTGAAGCTGCTATGTTTCGGGAATATACTCAAGCATGTGCTTAATTTTAAGCATGTGCTTAAGTCCCACTGGAAAAGAAACATTCTGTTCAAGTACTTCTATAGCCCTCATCACTATAGAATCTGAGCGACCTTAGTCAATTTTTGTCATTGTCAGATTCAAATAATAGTGTCCTTTGTAGTATTGTTGTACATGATGAAATACCATACGTTACTTTAGCAGTTAGCTGGCAACTGAGATTTTAATTTCTTTTAGCAAAGAAGTAAGCAGATGGGTTTGTTTCTGCTAGGAACAATGTTTAAGGTTTTCTACTGGGGAGATTCCCCATTTACAGATATAATTTGTATTTCTCTAGATATGTATTATAAGCATCATGGGCTGGAGTTTGGCTTATCTGCAGAGAGCACATATTTGTGGGCAGTGAGCATGTGTATATGCAAATATGGAGCGAAGCTCCCCTTTGCACTTCCTTGATCCCGGTGAAGCCTCTGTGCAAAACTGATCCTTCTCTACTAAATTAGAACAACCTGACAACTGCTCTAATTTATGCCTGCTGCAAACAGCCCTTAGGGGCCAAAACTGCTGTGGGGGATTGGCACAGCACAGGGACCTCCTGGCCACACCCCTTTACTCCAGCCACACCCCTTTCCCTGCTATACCTGTAGCAGGGAGAAGTGGCATAAGAAGACTTGTGTTTGCTCAATAGCATAGGAAGATGGCCCTTACTCAGGGCTTGTCTACATTACCCGGCGGATTGACAGGCAGCAATTGATCCAGCAGTGGTCGATTTATCGTGTCTAGTCTAGACACGATAAAATCGACTGCTGAGAGCTCTCCCGGCGACTCCGGTTCTCCACCGGCGCAAGAAGCCTAGGTGGAGTCGACGGGGGAGTGTCAGCTGTTGACTTACCACAGTGAATAAGTAGATCTAAGTACGTTGACTTCGCTACGTTATTCATGTATCAGAGTAGCAGCCGTGTTAGTCTGTATTCGCAAAAAGAAAAGGAGTACTTGTGGCACCTTAGAGCTGAAGTTGTGTAACTTAGATTGATCCCAGACCCCAGTGTAGACCAGGCCTCAATGTGACCCTTTGCTGTACAACACAAAAAGCTGACATCATACTGGTAATTATTGCTTAAGGATTTTGTTTTGGTTTCCTTTACGTTATTAAATGTAGCAAGAAAACTGTTAGCATTTTAACTGTGGAAAATCTTTAAACATTTTTAAAACTTTAAACATTTTCGTTGACTTTCCCAGGTAGAAACTCTTAAAATATTCTCCATTTATTTTAAATATCCTCCTTATTTATTTACTCATTGTTAGACCTTTGATTTATATTGCAGAACGTGCAGTAAAACAGTTGTAGTAAAAACAGACCATATTCCGGTTTTCGAAGATAAATCTTGTGGGAGAAGAATTGCTATGAGCTATAAATATAGGCTCCAAAAACCATAAATAATTCCACATATCTGCTTACGCTAACATGGGACTTGTGCCACCCCCACACCCATTCTTTAACACTTCGACTCTTATTCATGCCTTCCTCTTACCTCTTCCCATTGAGCCACTGTTACGCACTGTTCCAGTTATGGTTTTTGGACTGCTGAGCAATTTGTGGCTGTCACTTGGCCTATTTGTTCTTCTGCTAAACTTGGTGTTCCCTTTCATAGCTCAGCCTCTTTGTGGGCTGTCAGCGCTTTCCTTTAGTCCACTATTGCACCTCACTTTTGCGGTTTCCCTATCATTGTACCTTTACTGTATTTAACATTTCCTGCCTGATGCTTCACACTAGTCTGCCCCACAATAGTCCGTTGCACGGTTTCCATATAAGCACCACAATATAGCTACATAACTCCTGTTACACAAGCAATTGCCTTGAATGCTATCTGTGGCTTCCCCATCCAAAGAGAGAAAGTGGAGCCTTTCCAAATCCTATAGGCAGCTTTAAAAACCTCAGCTGTAAAACTATGTTGTGGAGGCGCCAAAGGTCGGAAATGTGTATGTTTTCAAAAGGCTTAAAAATCCAGCGATAATTGTAATAGTCATACAAGTGGCACACTATGTTATTTCATTCAGATTTGATAACCAAGCCCCTTCAATGGGCTGTGGGTACATTACACGTAGGCAGAAAGAAAGCCCTCGGTGGTCTTATTAATCTGTTTTATCAAATGGATCCATCTAGAAAGTAGTTGTGTAGGAATAAATTAGAGGGCAGTTCTGAATCTCTTCCTAGAATCAAGGAAGCTTCTATTATGATGCATTGCTGCATTTTATCCAGAGAGATGTATTGCAGAAGATGCTGTGCTATGCATTCATTTTTACTGTACATCCTGGTCATAAATGATTCTTTGTCAAATGGGTGCCATCCTTTTTGCCCTAGAGGCATAACTGATAAAGCAATCTGGGTGTTTGTCACAACCTTATTTCTGTTTTTTATATATATATATAATATGCTCTGTAATGGACCAATGGAGAGTGACCAATTTAAACAATTTTATTGCTATTTTTAACCATTTTTTCTATATTAGAATTAGACTAGGAAAATGGCTGATCATGTGACATATTGTGAAATATGAAATCAATATGATATACTCTGATCAGACATCCCTTATTTTCCTGGAGATGAGAACTACCACAAACTAGAGCTGGACAGGAATGGTTGCAAGCGTGTCTCTCTCACCAACAGAAGCTGGTCCAATAAAAGATATTACCTCACCCATCTTGTCTCTCTTTCCTATCCTGGGACCAATGTGGCTACAACAATACTGCATGCTCCTATTAATAATGGTATTCACATACCAGCTCAGAGGTGCCATCTTTGTACATTGATGGGGGATGTTTGACCCCCACTCCACCCCAGACCCTGCCCCTACTCCACCCCTTCCCCCAACCCCCTGCCCCCACCCTATTCTGCCCCCTCCCCTGAGCATGCCCCACCCTTGCTCCTTCCCCTCCCCTCCAGTGCCTCCTGCACGCCACTGAACAGCTGATCGCGGTGGGCGGGAGGCGCTGGGAGGGAGGAGGAGCAGCTGACTCTTGGGGCCTGCCGGCAGCTGGGAAGCACTGCAGTGGAGGGGGCGCAGCCAGTGGGTGCTCAGCACCCACTGTTTTTTTGTGGGTGCTCCAGGGCTGGAGCACCCACGGAGTTGGCACCCTTGGTGCCAGCTAGAGTCCTGAGAGATGCCACAGTTTTGCGTCATAAGAGTTCATGCAAACACGTATCCAGTACCTTACAACATTCACAATGTCAGGCAGGAAGACAGTGAAGGACATAGAGATGATCTATACAGATGACTAGAGATAAGTTAGGTCAAACCAATTCTGTCATCACTGACAATCTGCCTTTCTGTTTCTAGCTGAGTATCATATGTTCAGCACGGAACATCTCAGTTTTCTCAGTCTTGTGAAAAGGATCAGAGTTAAGATAAAGAGAAAGTGAGAGGGGGAACTAGGTTTTACATGCATTTGGGAATGACAGATGCAAATACACTCTCTGGCCTCATTTGTACAGCAGAGCCTTCCTTGTCCCAGGTGTTCTATCACCTGGGTTGGTGTAGTGGGGAATGAGGTTCAGTCAGACATTACCTCTTTTAGAAAAAAAATATAAGTAATCACTGCATTAGCTTTCCTTTCTACTTTATTGTCTGGAGCTAGTGAAAAGGGATGATTGGCATCAGTCAGATGACAGGGCATGACAAATCACTCTGAGCATTATATTCACTTTCCCATAACCAAAGACATCAAGATTAATTTCATGTGCTAGTAAAAGTCTCTGCTACAGGAAAACCTATCGCTAAGCATAAGGGGTATGCACTTTTCTTACTGGCTTATTTAAATTAGAAGTTATAGCAAAATTCCAAATATTGCTGTAGTGTGACTGTGCTTGTTATCTGTGACTTTGAGCCAGGCTTGCAGCCTGCAGTGAGGTTTTTATAAAATCATAGTCTACAGAATGTACCACTGGAGTTAAGAATTTGAATAGACCGTATACCAGCTAAACCATAACAGGGCAAATTCACCTCTGGTGTCAGTGGAATTACACCAAGGGAGAAGGACAACATCCATTACCATTATACTTCCATTGCCTAGAGCTACCTTCAGCACTCAGCAGTCTTCTACAAAACAAAAGGGCATCAATGAATCATCAGGATCAACCAAGTACCATTTCCCCCACTACTGTAGAACTACTGCTCTTCCTTTTAGGCTTTGCACATTGTATTCACTTATCTATGTTGGTGGCACTATTGTTATCTCTACTACTAACAGTTTTGAGTCGCCATAGAGGGAAAAGTTAACTGAGAAACCATACACCCAAATTAACATCTTTGCACCTGAATGACGTTCTAGATATAGTGTAGTACCTTGGACAAAATGCACCTGCAGTCCAGACCTGTGTACTATGCAAGATACTTCTTATCTTTCTACCGTGATTTCAGTCAGATGGTGAGAAGGTTTCTGCAGCACAGATTGTTGACTGAAGGACCAAAAGTGAAATAGTTAAAAGCAGCAGCTAACAATAATTAAAAAAAGATTGTTAATGAACAGTTTGGGTGCTTCCTCCTGCAGACTAACAGAAGAAAGTCTATGTCCTGTTTTGCAAGAAGGTCAGCCCTGATGATTGAAACAGTCCCTTCTGGCCTTAACATGTAGGACTCAGTAAAAGAGACATACCTGATGCTGGTGGCTGACTAAACAAAACTGTGTCAAGCAAATGAGATTTTCTTTTTGATTCCTTCTAATCTCTCTGGGGGTGGAGGGTGGGTGGGGGGGAATACATTCACCTATAGAACCAAAATTCACAAGACTATACCTGCAGAGAACAATTTTCCCACCAAGGATTTAATTTCCATGTCCTTGATGTACAAGCATGTGTGGGTGTGTGCATGCATGTGCACAGATGACTCAATAAAATAGATAACGTTCCTGGTACTGGTCATTAGTTCTCCCTGATGGGGGAGAAAACAAATTAAACAGAAGCTCTCTGTGACATTGCACTCTATAGGATTTTATGAAAGTATGCTGATGAGTGTGAATATAATGTAACTAAAATATGCTTCATGCAAAAGGTCTCTTGTAAGGTATCATTACAAAGCTTATAATCTACCGAGTGTGGTCATCCTATTTCTATAAATGTATCACTCTTGTGTCTGAAATTAGAAATATGAAATATAACTCTGAGGGACTATTGTAATTATGCAAAGTGTGAGCCATTAATGGTGGTTGGGAATCTTGATGGCTCCCATCAGCCAGGACTATTGACTGTGGATGGCTCTGTTTGCAGGCAGACCTTCCTGTGAGTCAGGCTGGGACGAATGAAGGCTTGGATCATGTCAACTGAACTGGAATCCATCTTTAACCTGGTGTTTTTCCATTGACGAGGAGAGGTGGGAACCCAGAGGGACAAAGGATTTCTGCCTTATGCAAAAGATATATAAGTGGGTGGAACAGAACAAGGGGGCAGCCATCATGAGAAATCCCCTAGCTACCACCTCAGCTGGAACAAGGGCTGTACCAGGGGAAAGGATTGTGCCCAGACTAGGAAGGTGTCCCGTCTGTGAAAGAAACTTATTGAAACATCTCTGAGGGTGAGATTTGATCTGTATTCAGTTTTATTACTGTACTAGACTTAGACTTGCATGGTTTATTTTATTTTGTTTGGTAATTCACTTTGTTCTGTCTGTGGAACCACTTAAATCATATTTTCAATATTTAATAAAATCACTTTTTACGTATTAATTAACCCAGAGTATGTATTAATACTTGGGGGGGGGCAAACAGCTGTGCATATCCTCTATCAGTGTTATAGAGGGTGAACAATTTATGAGTTTACCCTGTATAAGCTTTATACAGGGTAAAACAGATTTATTTGGTGTTTGGACCCCACTGGGAGTTGGGCATCTGATTGTTGGAAGACAGGAACACTTCCAAAGTTGCTTGCAGTTTGGGGCACGTGGTTCAGACCCTGGGTCTGTGTTGGAGCAGACGGCGTGTCTGGCTCAGCAAGACAGGTGCTGGAGTCCCAGGCTGGCAGGGAAAGCAAGGGCAGAAGTAGTCTTGGACATCAGGTGGCAGTCCCAAGGGGGTTTCTGTGATCCAACCCATCACACTCCCCTGTGATATGTGGAGATCAAGCAGACCACATGGTGCTACCTCCTCCTCCTTTGCTTACACAGATGTCCAGCTCTTCACTGCAATAAAAAGAGTTAAAAATACACAATTACTTTCCTACTATTACATCGCCACATAAGCAATTTCTGTGGTTGCCACAGGAGTTGTGGGATTGTGAATAGGAAGAAAGGTGGCAATATATGGAGGAGGTAGCATTCCTGAGACAATCTCTCTATTATCAGGTGTCCTACACTATAAGAATATTTGAGAATCCTTGAGTTAATAACCACACAGAAATTTTTGAAAGGAACCAGAACATAGAACAAAACATTCCCCGTTCCCTTTAATCCACTGTCTGAAATTTAGGACACATCCAAATTTCAGTCAATATGATCTCTAATTATAATAAGATTATGCAAATGCCCTTTCTTGTCTGGAGATGGAGCAGTGGTGGAAGCATCTTGTTTATGGGCTTGATGAATCACATGAAGCCCTTTCCTGGTGTTGTCTGATGCTAATTGTCCTTTAATGAAGCCTACCTTATTGGTGTAAAAATGCCTTGAAGTGTGTTTTCCAGGCAAAAAGCCAGTGCTGTAGCTAATATCTTGCAATTGTCACTGATTAATGATATTGGTTTGAAGCTATTGCATGAAGATCTTTTACTTGATTTTTTCTAAAAATCAGGAAGATGTGTTGGTCTCATTTGTATGGGAAGCTCTATCCTCTGCTAATGCTTCTTTTAAAAAGAGTGTGAATTACACTTAACTCTTGGTCTTAGGAAAAATTAGCAGGCATCCCACCATGACTAGAGGCCTTCAGCAGGAACAGCATAATCTTTAACATCTCTGAACATCTCCCGCTGATTTGGAGCAGATTGTGAATTTCCCTCTCATCTTCTGTTAATTAGCAGAATGCTATATTCTTCAAGAAAGTGCCTTCATTTCCACTTAATGGGCATGGATTGGGACAAACAAATATTTTTGAATGCTTCAAACCCCTAATTTATGTTATTTTTCACTTCTTGAAGTTTTAGAGGAAGATAGTACAACTAAAAGTCACATTAAGAAACAATTTAAAGTCTATGATCTAAACATTTTAAGAGGTAACCAACTGCTAAACCAGTTGAGTAGTGAGAGTGCACTCTGGTAACAGAGTTACAAATAGTTTTGGCTCTTGGCACAAAAGTTGTAAAACCAGCCTGGTTTAGGGCTTAGTTAGAAACACCAAGTTCAACCGAGATTCATCAGAAATTTCTCTAGAGATGCATGCACATTTAAAGAGAACTTACGTTGGTTTATGATTTAGCATCTAAGCCATGCAAAATGTTCTACTCAAAACCAGATGACGCTTGGCTATCTCAATTCAAGCATTTTTGGGTTCATTCAAGCATGGAAATTCCTTAGATTGTAAACTCCTTGGGACAGGGATTATCTTTGTGTTCCATGTTTGGCACATAGCCTAACACAATGGGGTCCTGCTCCATGACTGAGGCTCCTAAGCACTACTGCAATACAAATAATAACCTCCAGCAAGTCTGTGTTCAGTTGGTCCTATCAGCCCATCAGAACCCCAAAACCTTGCTTGCGTGATAATACTTCCTGTGTGTGCATATCTACATGCACTGTGCAACAGCTGAAACACATGGGTATTTTTCCAAGTTCTCTGCTTTTCTGTTAACTGTAATTTTATGTCTGATACAAAGCAGGCAGACTGCTGATGTGAAATAATGCTCTCCTTAATATAGGGGGAGATTTTCAAAGGTGCAAAGGATAGTTAGGCACCCAACTTCCACTGGATTTCAATGGGAGTTAGACCCTTGGCTCCTAATGTGCCTTTCACACTCCTATTCACAATAAAAGGAACAGCAACAAATGCCGCCCTCTCTGTGCAAAAAATAACAGATGCCGTCAGCAGCTCTTGCCTTTAAAAACTTTGAGCGGTCTCTGGGAGTCACTCTCAGCCTAGAGAAGCTTTGAAAATAGACTTCCAATCTGTTGACAGCATGAGCAGAGAGTTGATTTTCCATACTTCCACCTTCTCCCCAGCACTGTCAGCTTCAACACCAGCTGTAAGAACTTCAGCATTTGAGATGTCATTGGAGATATGGGACTCCTGGGGCTCCCACAGCAGTTTATTCAAAATTGATGAACAAACTGAAACAAATAGTAGCGGCTATTGTTCCCGTGGGATTGTGGATCTGAGGAATCTGGTGCATTTAACAGATTCTCTTTTATGTATAATAGGCTTTATGTTGTAGTCCTTAGGCAAAACTTGCATTGACCATAATGAGCTTTGCATATATAAGGACAACAGAATCAGGTCCCAGTTGTCCACCCCACAGCACGAGGCCTAGCCAGTCAGTGAGGTTCCATTTTTTTCAGCCATTTTGTAACATGTGAGACTTGGTGTGGGCTGATGAACATGTTCGGTGGTGGTATTTCGGCAACACTGCTGCTTCGAGGTTTTCATCCAGCATAGCAGTGGCACCAGTGTTACTCATGTAAATGCAAGGCCAAGCGCGATGAGCAGAACAGAAGGGAAGCTGGATCCTGCGCTAAGGAGAGAACGGTTGCCAAGTTACACCTACCTGTTCAGTAGCAGAAGTCAGGCCTGTGAGGGAAATAGGTAGCTCAGGATTTCACTAACATGCTAAGGATTGCATTTAAGCCCACGCTCATTCTCTGACCCCCGTTTAAACCTACATTCTTCAGAGACAGGAACGGGATGCACGTTGGGATAGAGACTTAATTCAACTCAGTGCAGGAGACTGTGTCCAGCACTTCAACTTATTTGTGCCCGAGTGTGACCGCTGCTCACGCCTGCACTAGAACCCTACTGCTCACTGTGCTAGGATTTGCAAAATCAAGGCCTCAGTGTTAACCTTCCACGACCCCACTCACCAACAGCAGGAAGCAAACACACCCACGTGGGGCATACAATTTGTCCTGACTTTCCAAGAAGCTTGAGTCTGTCACAAGCTACATACGAGCTATTTCCGATGGAAGAAGACTGGCATCCGCCCACAAACCTTCTCTCCCTTACATTTAGATAAACATATGAAGAGCAGTAATAAAGGCAAAATAAAATCCTGGTTCTACGTGAGCACTGAAGAATTCTGAGAGACCAGTTTAATAGAAATAAAAAATGGACTTAGGCCTTGTCTATACTTAAAAGGTTTGGTGGTATAGCTAGACTGGCAAACCCTCCTAGTGTAGAACATGATTATACCAGCAAAATATTTTTTTGCTGGGTATAATTGCATCTACATTGGGGCTTTGGCTGGAACCACTATTTCGGCAAAAATATCACTCTCCTAGCTGACATATCTATACCAGTGAAACTTTTAAGTGCACACCAGGCATTACTTATAATGCAATACCCTCCATGGGTTCCTCTCTATACCATATTATTACAACTTGATAGCCCATCAAGAAGTACAAATGCCAGTATATATGTACTCATTCTTAGTTGTTTTTAACTATACTACAAAACCTTAAAGCTTTATAATTCTTGTACCTTATTAACAGCTTCATTAATAACAAAGTAACTAAAATGAAGGGAAAACTACCTTCTGTGACATAAAATACCTATACAGTGAATCACAGAATCATAGAATATCAGGGTTGGAAGGGACCTCAGGAGGTCATCTAGTCCAACCCCCTGCTCAAAGCAGGACCAATCCCCAACTAAATCATCCCAGCCAGGGCTTTGTCAAGCCTGACCTTAAAAATATCTAAGGAAGGAGATTCCACCACCTCCCTAGGTAAAAACAGCTGTCACACAGAATGGCCCCCTCAAGGATTGAACTCAAAACCCTGGGTTTAGTAGGCCAATGCTCAACCCACTAAGCTATCCCTCCCTCTGTTATGCTCTAAACTCTGCAAGTAACTGGCAAGCCTGGTTTCTTTGCCTAGACACTTTGAATGCAGTGTTTATGCTACGTGTGGTACTGTCCTTAGAGAAAAGTTTATAATTCCCTGACATTCTGTATGAAAACCATCAGGTGGCAGTGTGAGAGGGGCTAATGATTCAATCAGTTCTTTGGTTTTCCTGACCTTCTAGTAGGCTTATTGAAAATGTAACCTCATATGATAAGCACCATGGATGAATGTTCTCACCTTCCTTATACTTTTCTAGTCTCATAGCTGCTCACTGAGCTGCAGAGAGCTTCCACTTACAGACTCCATACATCCCGCTCCATCTTATGCCATGTTCTGATCCCCTGCAGGATCCATATGAATACTTTAGCTTTGCAGAAATGGATTTCCACAGGGGCTGAGGATATGTGTACTTGTAGGTTTAGAACTAGGGCTTCAGTGGCCCTCCAGCACTTCAGAATGTAGAAAAGAACAGTCTTCTCTGAGTACCTTTTAATATGCTAATTCTCTTGCTAAGAGCAACAAATTTTGTAGGCTGTGTACCACCCTGATTATCAGATGGCAGATGCCTGCAATACAAGGAAATGTCATAGTGTTGGCTAGTTCCTCAAAATATTTCTTTCTTCCCAGCAACCTCACTTCCATATTATCCTTCCAGATTTAGTTCCAGCCAGCTTCTCTTCATCTAAGCTCTCTATTCCCCGGGCACTGGAATAACTTGAGAGATAGACCTGTCTGTATCAGATATGAAGAAGATACAGATCTGATCATCCTCTGTGAACTATTGCCCAGGGACTCACGGGGGGGGGGGGGCAGGGGGGGAGTGCTCAGCATACTTTTAGGATCTAGTCTTTTACCACTGTAGAGAAATCATTGCCAGAGCACTTGAATATTCTCTCTCTTCTCTTGTGGTAGGAAGAACCATAGACCAGGTCAAAGAAGTTTGCTGTGGGCAAGGTGGTAAAGATTATTCGTTGCAGGAGCCACTGCAATGATCTGATGATAGCTGATGCTGGATTGTTGTTATAACTTGCTTAAGTAAATAAAGCTTTGGCCTTTTTATTTCTGCTACTGGGAGGTGAGTGGGCTGATTATGTAGAAGATGGGCGTGTGTCGGAGTATGCTAACGCTAATGTTAAAGTACACTTTTATCCTGAAGCTTTAAAGAATACTGAAAAGAATAACTGTACAGGCTGCTATGAGCTCAGGAAAAGCTTGGGCTGGTTTTTGTTGAACTGTCAGCCCGGTCATGACTTTGAAAGTTTGTGACATGCTACAGTGGTCACGGTGGACAACCCTCAGAAATTCAATTACACAGTACAGTAACAGCTTAAGAACTCTTGAGAGAGGCAGCTGAGAATTCAGTAATAACGCAGTACAGAGGTTCTGACTCTCATTGACTCTAAGGCCCCTTTATATCTCTCTGGCAACTCTGCAAATGGTATGTCTACACGACAAGCAGACACCTTCAGCAGCAAGTCTCAGAGTCTTGGTCTACAGATTCGGGCTGGCACTACAGTGCTAATAATAGCTGTGCAGATGTTCAGGCTTGGGCCCGAGCTCAGGCTGTGAAACCCAAGGAGAAGGGGCAGGCTTCAGGTCTGGAGCACCAGCCCAAGTCCGAACTGTCTACACTGCTATTTTTATTCCCATAGGATGAGCCCAAGTCTATAGAACCAGGCTCTGAGACTCACTGCATGGGTTTCTGCTTGCCGTGTAGATGTACCCAAAGAGAGCATAAAATGCATTTATATTCACTTTAGGACTCTTTATAGTGCCAGTGTGGTATAAATGAAGCCTTGGTGTGAATGGGAATCAGGCCCAATATCTAGGGCTGTGAACCCCAACATTCACAATGCATTCCTTTCATTCCAACCAAAACCCAAATCCCACAAACACTTATGCTGCTGCTTAACTTTACACTTGTAAGTAGCCTCATGGAAGCAGCGGGACTATGCACAATGCAAAATTAAGTAGTATTTGCAGGATCTGAGCATAAATCTGTTTCTATTAGATGACTTTTAAAGAGAGCTGTGTAAAATATTTGCAATGAATTCCAAACTCCCTACTATTGGAGATATTCATGTTTCCTTGTGAAAACATTACAAAAAGGGGTTGTGTTTTCATGAAAAAAAACTACACTTTCCAATTTCCAGGAAAAATACCAACACTTCCAAAATGCTAAATTTTAAAATTTCAAATTGTTTGGCCATAGATCAACTTTTTCACCTAAAACAGGTAAAATTTATTGCCTGCCTTCCTCAACCCTAGATCACATTGGGTGGCTGCACTCCAAAGGAATTTTTCAAAGTCAAGCTCCTACAAGCTGAAAGTGCAGCTGAAGATGGTTTGGGCCAGATCCACTGACTTCAGGTTCTTTGTGCTGCTCTAATGATGCAAAGCCATCAATCATAAAGCTGGTTTAATTGGCCAGCAAAGGATGGCTTATGGCTGCTCTGGTCTGTGGAGCAGAACAAAGCAGACAGAGAGTACTGGAGATCATTGTTTCTTTTCTAGGGGATTAGAGATGTCATTGTATATAATGGTAACTTTGAATCCTACTGTGGTGAAGGGAGGGAACCTCCTCTTCGATGGGACAATTTGATATACATCTAGCACTCTGGCCCTGATAACACCGACTACAATACAGACACAGACATGTTTGCCCACATGGAGCTCATTGCAGGATCGTGTCCTGAGCCATCACGTTATACACATAACTCTAAACTCCTACTGCCATCAGTTACACTTCGGAGGAAGATTTGGATGCATATCGTATGTAAGGATGAGGGCCATAATATAATTCTCTGACATCCAGAAAAAATACACAATATTTGTGATTATTATTATTAATATTCTGGTAAAGTTCTATATCCTGTGGTACGCAGGAGGTCAGGCTAGATGATCACAGTGGTCCCTTCGGGACTTGGAATCTATGTATCTCTGATTGTACAAAACAGTTGTTTTGGTAAAACATGCTACATTTGGTCACCTATAATTTATCTCACCTTGTCAACATTTTTGAGCTATCACCCGCCTGGAGAAGGCGGGTGTTTATTTTAAGGTTCAGGAAGACAAAAGACAAACTATTTAAGTAACACCCAATGCCATCTGCTTGTCAATGCAATCTTGCTGGCACAGGGAAGGAGAGCTCACATTTTACAGCTATTTCCCACCACTGAAAGTTGAGAGATAGACCTGTCTGTATCAGATATAAAGAAGATACAGATCTGATCATCCTCTGTGAACTATTGCCCAGGGACTCACCGGGGGGGGGGAGGTGGGGCTTAACAAAATAAAGTATATATTTGAAATAAGTTCATTTCTTTAAACAACAGAGTATTGTTCTTTTTATTTAGGTTCTGATTCTGCTGCTTCTTAACAAATTAATGGTGGTGAGGCTTTGGAAAAAATAATGGTGGTGAGGCTTTGGGAAAAAAACAATTAAATTATTTCCATCTCATTATCACCAGGTATTTCAATGCTGGGGTTTTTGTTTTAATTTTCTCTAACCAACTTGACAAGTAAGATGTGATATGACATTCCAAAAACAGGTGTAAACGAGCAAAGTGATCACACACAGGAAAAAATGGATCTCCAGCACAGAATCAAAATGCACAGGACATACTAAAAAGCAAACAAAGGGCATATTAAATGAAGAGCTAAAAGCGAAATGCACAGTTTGTTTGGAAAAGCACGCTCTCATGATGGGATGAGTCATAAAAGACTTTTACTCAAGCAGTGTAAACAAACCACAAGATTTAGCATTTTGCACCCGCTGTCCTCCAGGCACCCATTGCCAGCAATAGAGTTTGCATCAGGAAATCCTTCTGCCTGGTACTTGATGCAAAAAAAAATGTTACTGCAACTCATTCATTCAAGCTGAAGACAGCATTCTGTGCTGCTAAGCCTGATCCAAAGGCCAGTGACGTCAATTGGAGTCTTTTCATTTCCTTCATTGAGGTTTGGATCAGCCATTGGCATGTATGCAAATGTCATATCAGCATGTATTTCTCACTTTAAAAAAATCTGCTTTACTTTTCACTTAGATCATTTAGAAAACTACATGAAGATAAACAATCTCAGACTCACTGACACTGGAGGCACCTCCTAAGGGTGAATCCCTCAGAATATGTTTTGCCTTTCATCATACTGCATCTTTACCTTCCCACAAACCTTCCCTTCTGTCCCTTTGTAGTCCTTTTCACTTGCTCCTTTTCCTGCTCATCTACATCCATAAGGCTACATACAAACCTTTCCTCCAATTTTCATTTGGGTGGATTCACTGGAATTTCAGATTTGAACAAACCTGAAAATGCAAAGAAGAGGTAAAAAAAAGAAGTAAAAACTGCAGAATTTCATCTGGTTTCATGCTGACACCACAAAGTAACCCAGATTCATTCAGAACCAATTTCACACAGAAGATCTGCAAACTTCAACCAACCGTCCAGCTTACTTGGACTGAGTATCAAGGAAACCCCAACATAGGAGAATTTTATGTTGCTCTAGAAATCATAGCAAAAGACTCATAGAAGTTCTCCACTTGTCCTGGCCCTCTCCAGCACAGCGCATTGGGTCTGTCCTCTCTCCCATCCCCATCTGCCTTTTCAAAGGTCAAGATGCTTAACAAAATAAAGTATATATTTGAAATAAGTTCATTTCTTTAAACAACAGAGTATTGTTCTTTTTATTTAGGTCTCTCTCTCTCTCTCTCATATCAGTACTAAGCTGAAAATACAACTATATCAATACAAACATTAAACCTGGCATTTTTAAGGGCCCGATGGGAGTTAAGTATTCAGTTCCCAGGGATTTTCAACTAGCCTCCTTATGCTCCATTGGAAATCCCACCCAACTGTACTGTTCTCTAAGACACATGAGATAATTTTAAATGAAACATGTGACTCTCATGTAATCCAGGAGCCACGGCTTTAAGAAATACCATACAATTTGCAAAAATAAAAAATAAAAATCAAAGAGATGGCAACGTTTCCTGATTCACACTAGGGTAAGTGAGATCAGAAATCAGGCCCATCATTTAATCTCCCATGTTCCTAATTCAACATGCCCATATGCACTAAACAATGTCCCCTCTAGAAAAGGCAAGGAACACATTTCTGGCTTCAGTGATAGTAGTGTAAACACAGCCTATGCACTCTTTCCAAGAGATTTCTCTGTGTGAGCTCCAGTCCTCCTGTGCAGTCACTCCCCGAGTGTGTTTTTCTCTCCAACACATCTCCGCAAGGGCAGCCCAATTTCTCACCTATTGGCCAGTATTCATCAGCAAGCGACACGTTGCATATGCAGCTTTGAGAAAACTCACACTGCAGAAGCAGATTGCAGACGCTGCCTGACAAGCTTGCCAAGCTTTTACGTCTTCCCTGGAGCTTTTCATCTCTGACAAGGGGGCACCAAGTTCAAGCACATCAGAAAAGTAAATGAAAGTTAATAGTTGACTTAAATTCTTAATTAAAATTGAACAGAGTGACAAAAGGAGCAAAGAGCTAACAAATTGGCTATATAATCCTCTAGAACAGGACAAAACCCTGCACTGTTACATAGGGTACAATATTAACAGCCTATTAACATCTTCCCTGCACACAGTCTCAAGGAAGCATGGTTGGCTGCAGGGCCGTCCCTAGCTATTCTGGGGCCCTACACAGCACACCCACACCCACACGGGGGATGTGTGGGGCCCCAGGCCTCCGTGGGGGGGGGCAGGGCAGGGCTGGGCTAGGCTGGCTTGGGGGACAGTGGGGAACCACCCCCAGCACTCACTGGCAGCGTGGCTGGGGCCGGGTCAATGCACTTCCCGCTGCCAGTGACTGCAGGCCCAGCCCCGCTGCACTCCTCAGGGGAGTGGGTTGGGGCTGGGGCGGGGCAGGGGCAGGAAGAGGTGGGGCAGGGCAGGGGCAGGGGCTTTGGGGAAGGGGTAGCGTGGGGGCGGGGCTGGGGCAGAGCAGGGACGGAGGCCATGGAGAAGAGGAGGAGCAAGGGCTGGAGCAGCATGCAGCTGCACAGGGCACCAGGAAATTTGGTGCCCCAAATTTCTTACGCAGCTGCGTACTTTGCGTACGGGTAAGGAAGGCCCTGGCTGGGTGTCTGGGGTCATGGCCTCTTCCCCCCACCACTGCCATTGGCTCCCAGGATAGGGTGTGGAGCAGCAGATCAGAGCACTTATGGGGTGTGTGTTGATCCAGGCTTCCTTTACTCAGCCTGCTTTCGTCCAGCACCATGGCTCTCACAACTGATGTTCAACAACTCCTGATCCAATTCTACACCCCGAGTGCACCTCTGCTGAGTTAGATGGCAAGCTACTATATGAATCATTTACCTTCTCCACTTGATTGATATGACAGCCAATCAGCTAGTGAGGTCATGCCATGCTTTATGTCTACAGGCCATACAGATTGAAGGTTGCAATAAAATGATGACACACAGGAGTGCTGGAAAGTGTCTGAACTTTATTTCCTGGCCTCCATTGCGCCACATGGGGCAGGGTTATAAAAAGCTGCTCCCTTGTTACATAGCAGGAGTCAGGATCCACAGCCTGCAGTCATTAGTGTAAATTACCCTGTAAGGCTATAGGTTTTGGCTGCTGTTCATTCTTTATACTTGTTTACTCACCTCCCCAGGGTGTTATAGAGATTAATTAGTTAATGTTGGTTCAGAGCTTGGAGACTGTAAGGCGTTTTCACTTACCAATGTTCAAGCAGTGTTATTAATCACTTATTCATTCTTACGCAAGAATAAAAATCCAGGGCCAGATCCTCAGCTGATGTAAACTGGGGCTGCTCCTCTAACATCAATAGAGCTGTGTCAATATACACCAGCAGAGGATTTGTCCCATTGATTCTGGATGTGTTCTGATGTTTGGTCTCACGCTGTTCTGTATCCCACAAAGCACTTTGCTGTTGGTGGAATTTAGTCTACTGAATAGACAAGCAGGCAGTCTCTCTTTCATCCACATGGATTTACAAAAAAGATTTGCCAAGTAATTATAATAACAAAAGCAACTTTGGCCTGATTCTCCCCTTGCTTACACCACGTCACACTGCTGTAACAACTATGGAGTTCCTCCTGATTTACACTCGTGTGAATGGAGAATTAACTCTGATATGTGGCTTCAAACGGCCATTTGTTAAATACAAATGCGTGTTTTAGGATTATATTCGGGCTTTGTGATCACCAAGTATGCTGAAAAATATATTATTAAAATATTTAAAATGAGATTACACTCAAATATTTCTCACCAAAATACAGAACAATGGTGCCATTTTGAGATTTAAAAAAGTGAAACAAAACAAAAATAAAAATAAAAATGAGTAATTCTCAAGTATCCAAATACCTCTGAGTCATCAAGGTCACATTTGTGGAGAATATAATATAATTCACCTGCCTGCATCTACGTGAACTTTCACATTTACAAGGAATACATCAGGTGCAAAAATTCAATACTGTATTTTCCTTGGAAAAAAACTGTTGGCCTTTTTTATGATTAACATCTGCCATACAAAGATCCTTGAAGTTGCAATCTAGATTCCTCGTTTCTAAGCAGTTTTACAAGCGATCTTCAGTATGTGTTTTAAGCCAAAAACAAATCTTACCACTAGGCGCTATTCCTGTTAGAGTAGCAGAAGCTCATAGATTTTTTTGATCTTTTTGCAGAAAAACAATGATAATATAGTAATACTCTGCTGCTTTAGAGTAACTCCATCTATACCTTCCATGAGGCAAACCGAAGTGACTCAGATAGCAGTGGAGGGCCATAAATAAAAAAAATATGATGTAGAACATTATCAAGGACTTCACACAGCTCTTGAAATGTCACTGTCACAAACTGCAATATACTTTCAACAAGATACAATACATGTCAATAATGTCAATGCAGAATCCACTTCTGCGTCTTAGTGTGTGCACAGCATGCCTCAGGCAGAACACAACCAGGATTCCTCACCAAATTTGGCCCTCTGGTTGGATCATTAGCTTCCCTGGCTTGGGCCGGGCACTAGCAGGGAGTGCGACATGAATGCTGATCTGTGAAATTCACTGACTAATCCAATAGAAGGACTTTGAACTCATATTACAAAAAATGAGCCTTTGAAAAACTTCATTACAAATTATCCTAGTTCACATTTTTAAAATTAAGGCCTGATCCTTTCAAGAATATGATGAAGTAAATCCGCTCTCCTCTGGCTGCTATTCTGCCTTACATTGCATGTCACTTATAGACTTTTAGACTTTAAGATAAGAATGGACCATTGTGATCATCTAGTCTGACCTCCTGCACATTGCAGGCCACAGAACCTCACCCACCCACTCCTGAAATAGACCCCCTAACCTCTGGCTGAATTACTGAGGTCCTCAAATCATGGTTTAAAGATTTCAAGTTACAGAGAATTCACAATTTATATTAGTTTAAACCTGCAAGCCTACCCATGCCCCATGCTGCAGAGGAATACAAAAAAACCGCCAAGATCTCTGCCAATCTAACCCAGGGGAAAATTCCTTCCTGATCCCAAATATGGCAATCAGTTAGACCCTGAGCATGTGGGCAAAACCCACCAGGCAGATACTTGGGAAAGAATTCTCTGTAATCACTCAGAGCCCTCCCCATCTAGTGTCCCATCTCCAGACATTTGGGATTTTTGCTACTGGCAGTCACCAATGGGCCACACGCCACATAGGCAGTCCCATCACACCATCCCCTCCATAAAGTTATCAAGTTCATTCTTGAAGCCAGGTTTTTTGGTTAGGTTTTTTGCCCCCACTGCTCCCCTTGGAAGGCTGTGCCAGAACTTCACTCCTCTGATGGTTAGAAACCTTCGTCTAATTTCAAGCCTAAACCTGTTGATGGCCAGTTGATAGCCATTTGTTCTTGTGTCCACATTGACACTTAAGTAACTCCTCTCTTTTCCTGGTATTTATCCCTCTGATGTATTTATAGAAAGGAATCATATCTCTTGTCAACCTTCTTTTGGTTAAGCTAAACAAGCCCTTTAACATAAACAACAGATTTTAGGTGGGCTTTTTTTCTTTTACCATAAGAAACTATGTGTATATGCCATTCTCATTCCACCTTTTGTTTTCTTTTGCTCAACTCACACTCCTATGTCTGGGATTTTCAAATACCCCCTCATATGAAACACCAGTGTCTCCAACATACCAAATGGTTTTGCATCTCCTCTTGGTACAGTAATTTGTTTTCATCTCAGCTATCTGAATTAAGTGAGATATTTCCAGTAGAGACAGGGAAGTATTAGTACCAAAATACAAGGCACTGGTGAGACCTCATCTGGAATACCGTGTGCAGTTCTTGTCTCCCTTGTTTAAGAAAGATGAATTCAAACTGGAACAGGTGCAGAGAAGGGCTACTAGGATGATCCGAGGAATGGAAAACCTACCTTATGAGAGGAGACTTAAAGAGCTTGGCTTGTTTAGCCTAACCAAAATGAAACAATGTAGAAAATAACTATTGATTATTAGGCTCTTGTTCAATAAACTAGCCTGTGTTGGTCTGATGGAACCCCAGGCATAAAGTAACCAACTCAAGAATTTTTCTTGTCACACCGCTTGCATGGTGATTATTTATTTTTTGGTCAGACACATTCAGATCTGTGATTTTCAAAGAACAGGCTGACAGTTTCATTGACTAACATGGAAAGAGAATGGACCTATTCTAATTTATATAACTACTGAATATTAGATTACATATGGTTCCCATTGAAAGCAGAACCACTATCCACTATCCACTTTTTTTAAAAAAAGGAGTACTTGTGGCGGCTTAGAGACTAACAAATTAGTCTCTAAGGCACCACATGTCCTCCTTTTCTTTTTGCGAATACAGACTAACACGGCTGCTACTCTGAAACCAATCCACTTTTAGAAATTTATACCAGGTTCATTTATGGGCTGAACTAATATAACTCAAAATTAACTTCAAGTTATATTATGACAATAAATCAAATTTCAGGTAACATATTTGGATTCAAATAGAACTTGGCAGTTTTACATTTGGACAAGTTTTTTTGAAGATAGATAGCTCAATCTTATCTAGTGTGTGACAAGATATGACAAACACAGGCATAACTTTGAGACTGTTATATCTACTTTACAAATGTTATCTGCATTTTTGTGAGCCAGACCTCGGAGATATGAAAGCTTCAAAAACTATCATATTGAGATGTACCAGATCTCAATGGGCCCAAAAATATTCCCATTGATCTTTGTATGAATGTTATATGTATTTGCGTATTCCTGGCTCATTAGCTGGGTTTCCTGTGGAATCTGGAATCCAGGGGTTTGATCACTAGGGGTGATCAATGCAAAATCTCAATGCTGATCATGCAGTTATCCAGCTTGCAACCTTTGCTGCCTGGAGACTTGCATAGAATCAAGCCCTAAGACCTTTTCTTGAAGTCCAAATCCATTCAAGACATGGGGAATCTTGGGTGTACAAGGATTCCAGGAAAGGACCCTTTATTTTGACACAGATTGATGAAAGGAGATCTGCAATTCTAGGGATTCTAATACGCTTATTCATTTTGGGTATTACCTTACCCCATAATAATTCCACTGAAATAAATGGCCTGTTTATGGCATAAGGCACTACTTAGTGTGAATAAGGCGATCAAATCTAGCCCTTCTGTAATAGAAATCTGGCTCAGGGCTATATATCTCATCAGGCATTTTGCTTAGCGAGATCAAATCATCTATAGATTTAATATTTTTTGTTCATTGCACTTCTTTTATAGTAAATCAATTCTGGTAATTGTACAAAAAAAATCTAATCATTATCCATATGAGTTCCTAGTTATCTGGCCATTTGATGATATGCTGCCTCAATGGATCTCAGTTAGAACGTCTTCTGTTACTCTTTTAATGCCCAGATTCATGACTAACTTGACTAAATGTTCTGTATTCATAGTTAGCAGAAGTCAATGTACCAAAACTATTCTCAGATAAATTGAAGAGCTGGTACCCGTACATTATTTGCTTGATGAACATCATGAATGAAACCATTAGTGCTGCTATTATCTGTTACACTACCGGAAACTTAAGTCAAGTTCCAGACTCATTTGGAGTGCCAGACACCTTTATGATGGCAGTGTGCCAATGGCAGAAAATCAGCATATCTCATCCTAGCTTTTTTTAATAGAACCATCCAGGAAAGCAATAATAGTGAGTACCACTCAGTGAAGAATTCATAATCAATAATTTATTTAACCATATTTTTCTTTCCCCCACCCTCATTCATGAATTGTCCCATGAACAGATTGCAATATTCTCAGCTGTATTCATTATTCAAAATGATTTGCTAATTTCCTCAGTGAATAATTCTTGGTCTAAAGATATTTCTCAAATTAAGAATACTCTCAATTTGCAAGTCTGTGCCGTGCTCATAAGGTACATAGGCCACATGGTACTTTCTCTTTGACCTCACTAGATGGCTTAAGAAACTAACCAACACAATGACAAATATCCCATCAAATTTAAAATTCCCTCTTTGTTCACAGACTCGGAACCTTACAATTGCACTTAGCCTGCAGGCACAGAGGGGGTGACATATAAGGCCTATCTGACAGAGTAACACTCACATCACTCCAACCCACCAAACTGGAAGGAAAATTTCTTCCTCCACCTCCTTCAAGATCCTCTATATCTTGCCTGCATAGAGCCTGACCCCAAGCCATTGGACACACACAGAGTTTTGCTATTGCCTTCACTGGTAATGGGATCCCATGCAACATTTGGGCCTCTGCATCTATTTCAGGTGGTCATCTCTTTGAGGACTTCCTTGTATTCTTTCTGTCTAATCCAGTACCATTGACCACAGCCTCTCCCTGGGCCGCTACATTTTGAAGGCCTCTTTATGTGCCGTGCGATAAATACATGCAGTATAACTTTCTTTGAGCATTTCTGGGGACAAAGCCCATTAAAAAATATACACCCAAGTGGTTCGCCGGTTTATTTAGCAAGTGGTATTGCTCCTTCCCTTGTCCAGCTGTGCAGAACTTATTGAATAATGTACCATTTCACATATAATAAAGGACATCATGAGGAGATACCCTTCACTCACTTTTGAATGGGAGTTTCTTTAAAAGGGAAGATTATAGGACCCAGAACTTAACTCTGATATTTAAAAAAGCTCTTCATGTGTACCCGATATTGCATAGCCTGATTTCAATTTACCACCAAGATCATCCACTTTCCAAAAATATTCCCAGGAGAAAACTTCCCCAACCTCGTATTTTAGTGCATTTTTATCCTTGCATTTAGAAAAGCAGTGCTGATGATACTTAATTCCACATCTTTCCTCCCATCTGCACGTGGCCCTGATAAATACTTGTAATTTCAAGATTTAATTTTGAGTCACTCCTCTCCTAACAGAAATGTTAATGTCATCTTTCCCTGGGGAGAAGATTGTTTGCAGTAGTGTTCTCTCTTTCCTTTCTGACGTGAAAAGACTGCTCACATAGCTGATTCTGTTTACCATTATTTTATTATGCATAATGTGGAAAATATTAAATAGATCAATAGAAAAAGGAAGCTATTATGAGCTGATCTCCATGGAATCGGGAAATGGAGGGAAAAATAAGAATTATTTATAGGGGGGGAAAGCAAATTAAATTTACACATTTGAGATAATAAAGCATGTGGTAAGTCTTCTGTGTGTTCTCTAATCTAGCTTTACTTAATTGCATTCTTTGTAAGACATATTGTTTCAGTTTTTTCCAATGGAATTTTTTTGTTGGGAGAGTATATAGTGTAATTACTTGACTCCCAGCATTATCTTCATTTTTATTATAAAATGTCATGATTTTGAAAAGAAAAAATTTCATGCACTATATAATGTCAATCATCTGTCTTTATGAGATGGAACAGCATTCATTTTGTTCTAAATGGTTTTTAAGGGGGCAAAGAAACTTCTTTCATGTACAGCCCTTTTAAAAGCTATATTTCAACCTACTTTGCATAAGAGCATAGTCACAATTACGATCATCCATTTGAAAATATAGTTATGGTGTCAATTATAACAGCTTTTTATTTCTCTTTTACGTCCAGAATTAGAGACAAAGTTGTGTTCAAGGGAATCAAAAGTAGAGCAAATAGTAATATTTCCTCAAATTTCAAAGATCTATTTTGGTTTTAGAATCTTTATAATTAAAGATATTAATATTAATATTTTAATTGGAAATTAGTGTGGAAAACTCAACACATCTATCAAGTCATTTTGGAAAGAAGAAAAAGTTAACACCTGTTATTAACTCTGACACTATTTAACCTTGAAAGCTAACAAAGATTTATTATGTTTATAGATGGCTGTGACCACATATAATATTATTCATCAGATTACATAGAATATAATAGATGACACCAGAGTGACAGCAAGGCTATTATTTAGCCAAGAGCCAATGCTATCATCCAAAATCAAGAGACCTGGCTTCACTTCAAAGTTCTCCATTGTTTAATAAATATTCTTCAGAAGTACTGTTGGCCTTTAAAAGGCCTGATCCTGCATTCTATGCTCAGCTAAAACGCCTTCTTAACATTTTGTAATAAAAATTAATCAATCTGTTAGTGTGAGTGAAACAGGGCCTGAAGTGCCATTGTAAGTAGAAGAACCTCTCACACCAAAAGATGGCAGATCATAAAGACTGATGCTGGACCTGATTCTAATCTCATTTAAACCACATGAAACCCCTGTAAATTTAATAAAGTAAATAAAATTACATTGACCTTGTGATTCTTAACAGAGTGTCAAGTTTACTTTGCTATACTATTTTAGCTATAAATTATTTTGTATAAATTGTTTTGGTCTGGTTTGGATTTGATTGTCAGGTCCAAAAACAAAGCCCATTGAAGTCAACAAGAGTCCTTCTATTGACTTCAAATGATTATGGATTGGGTCCTCAAATCTGCATAATACTATAAGTTTAAGATTGCAAACATGGCAAATGTATTGTGTGATGCAAAGAGTGTGATTTGGAAATTGATGAGGAGCTGTCCTCCAGTTTGAAATCCCTCACAAAATTTTACTGCAGTGTCTTAAATATGACAATTTCAGGTGCTTTACTACACAGTATTATGGAAAACTACTCCATTTAAACAAAACTCTGGGACTTTTTTTTTTGTTTTTGTTTCTCAACTGATGCCATTTTGTGTATCATCTTATCATGCCTCTAGGTGCATCGTAGAGCTAAGTTAATACATCAGAGTGAATAATTTATTCAACAAATGTCTCTATTTTGACATGTTGCCATACTGGATCAGACAGCAGATCATGTAGTCTAGTATTCTTCTCTGCGAGTGGTCAATATGAGATGCTTCCGAGAAGGGTGCAAAGTTTCCTGCAAGTAGTTTACCATTTTCAAAAATGTTAATTTGCCAAATAATGCCAATGACATTGTTGCCATTGGGCACAAGCAATTCATTGCAAATATCCAGAAGCCAAAATTCAATGTTTGATCAGACACTACTTTTTGTTGTGACCCAGCCTTAGGCCTGAATAAAGACTGGGAGTGACTGGGTCACTAAAAAAAGTAATTTCCCTCTGTTGATATTCACCCCTTCTTATCAACTGTTGGGAATAGGCCACATCCACCCTGATTGAATTGGCCTGGTTAGCACTGACCCCCAACTTGGTAAGGGAACTCCCATCTTTTCATGTGCTATAATATATATACCTGCTTACTGTATTTTTCACTCCGTGCATCTGATGAAGTGGGTTTTAGCCCATGTAAGCTTATGCCCAAATAAACGTGTTAGTCTCTAAGGTGCCACAAGGACTCCTTGTTGTTTTTAATCTGTCAGGTATGATTATGTTGGTTAAATCCATGTATTTTCACTGTATCCAAAGTTATGAATATTGACTATGTATTTGTACCTCAAATGTCTTTATTCTTGCGGTGACACCCACAAGGTAGTTTACAGCCAGTCTCACCAGCCCATTGTGAATGAACTATACAGGCTTGATGGGCCATTAAGAAGAATCAGCTCTCCAGATAACTCTTCCTGAGGATGCCGTGGACAACAAGGAGCTAATGGCCACTCCTGTGATTCAGCAAAACATGTAAGGGCATGTGATGTGAACATGTGACCTCGGACTCCATCTTTATCAATAATTTTCCATCCACAGGGGCTTTGGGCTTTGTTTGGGACAGTAACTTCCCATGCACATGGCAGAAGATATAAAAGGCACCCAAGACATCTCCATTTTGTCTCATTCCTACTCCAATTCTCTGGACTGTGGATTTACAACTAAAAGGAGTATTTTGAATTATGGACTGAGGACTTTCCAATCTTTTGGAAGTTACCAGAGATTTTTGCAAGCCAGTAGTCCTCCTACACCATTGCTATGATTCTGATCTATTAACACTGAAAAGTACTTGAATGTATACGATTCTTTAACCGTTCCGTAAGTCTCTTTTATTAATAAAATCTTTAGTTAGTTTACCAAGGATTGGCTGACAGTGTGATCGTTGGGTAAGATCTGAAATATATAGTGACCTGGGGGGTAAGTGTCTGATCCCTTGGCATTGGTAGAACCTCATATATGGTGAATTGGGTTTTCAGTAACCTCTCACTATATTAGACCTGTTTGTCCAGATGGGAGCCAAGGGCTGGAGTGCATAAAGGGGACAGTGTTTGGCTATTTATTAACCAGTTGGTGCTACAGAAGCTCCATGTTACTGGTTTGGTGAATCTAATTATAGAATAAACCACACTTTGGGGGGGATCGTCTGCCCTATTTCTTGCAGTCTGCCCTGAGTATAGCATCCTCAGTGTGGTCCATTCCAGGCACAGTGAGTACTCATGTTCACCAATTCAAAATTCATTTCCCACTAATGTTCCTTTATATTTACTTACTCTGTGCTGCTTCTGCCAAACTTCTTGGTAGCCGGCTGCTTCACTAGGATATGTGCAGACGGGCAACCCTAATGGGGTGCTGTAAGATGGTGGAGTGACTCAACAGAAATATCACATACCGATAATCAGAAAGCTCTTTCTGTCAAAAATTCTCTAGAGAATTGATTCAAAGTCCATTAAAGTGAAGACTCCCACTGACTTCAGTGGGCTTTCGATCAAGCTCTGTAACTAGGAATCAAAGCAGGTTACCCTAAGCAAAAACAACATAAGAATAAACCTCACCAAGCTGGCATTTAACCCAGTCCTTGGAAGCTGTGTGTGGAAGTCTACTTCCCACAGAGGTTCTCCTCTTCCTAGCTCCCGATCAATCACTCTCATTGCCCATGTGCATAGGGAGAGAGACATGTACAGGCCTGCCAACAGGAATTCCAGTTCCTAGGGCCATTGACATCCTTGGGGAGGGGGGTAGAGCCTGGGGTGGAAGTGCTGAATTCATCACTTCCAGGACCAACCCGACAGGGCCCGGCCCCAGAGCAGTAGCATGTGCCTAGGAGCCATGTGGCCCACCCGGGCGATTTAAAAGGGCCCGGGGCTCCCGGCCACCACTATCGCCCGGGCCCCTGGGCAATTGCCCCCTTTGCCCCCCTGTCAGTGAGCCTGGAAGTGTACCTAGGGTAGACCTGTTACTTGGTGGAGACTTGGCTTTGCCCATCCCATCAGAGGTGCAAACATGTCTGAAGAGAATTAATTTAAAAAAACCCAAACATTAGGGGGCGGGGGGTGTTTTTGCATATCTTTAAGGGATTCTTTCCAGATCATGGATTTATTTAGCAGTGATTTTTTTTTAACTATTCGTAAAGACCCTGTAAAAGGATTCCAGTCACTTACTACACATCTGAATGGAAGTATAGACGAAGGCAAAGGCTAGTGTAAAATGCACATCTGATAAAATCATACTAACAGCCATAGAAAGTCATTCTTCGAAGCAAGATGTCTTCAAAGAATTCTCTTTGCAGGAGGGTATTGTCTGAGAGTTCATATACCTGAAGCGATGGCATTTCAGACAAGCCACATTACGAGGAGTCAAACACCAGATTCTCTTCTGCTTGACATCGGTTTTACCCCAGTGTAGCTCCACTGATTTCAGTGGAGTTACTGCTGATTTATACCAGCATGAATGAGAGGAGAATAAGGCCCCTTGTTTCCTTTTAAATTATTGCTATTGAGGGGTGGAGGAATTATTGAAGCCCTGTAGTAGTTAACATTGCTTGGGAGAATCTTTTGAGAGGTCCTGTCCAGCCTAGAATATGTCTACAATTAAACACCATTGGCTGGCCTGTATCAGCTGATTGGCAGGGCTCAGGCTACGGGGTTGTTTAATTGCAGTGTAGATGTTTGGGCTCAGGCTGGACCCCAGGTTCTAGGATCCCAAAAGGGTCCCACAGCCTGGGCTCCAGTCTGAGCCTGCAGTCTTTAATTCACATTCACCATTCACTTGTTTTCTGTGTGGAAGACACAGCAATTTAACTGATCCAAGTTTGAAATTTTACTTAGTGTGTATGGCTTTGGAGTGCACATACAATAGTTTACGTTACCACAATTAAACAGCCTGGTATCCCGAGCTCCGCAAGCCCATGTCAGCTGTCATGGGCCAGCCACAGGTGTTTAATTGTAGTGTAGACACACCCCGAGAGATCTTCCATGACTCATGACGAGGGCCCCACCAAATTGCCCAAATGGATCATGAATGTAACGGTCATAGGATTTTTTTAAATCATAATTTTCATGATTTCAGCTATTTAAATCTGAAATTTCACAGTGTTGTAATTGTAGGGGTCCTGACCCAAAAAGAATTGTGGGGGAGGTCACAAAGTTATTGTGGGGGGGGGAGGGTGGCATTGTGGTACTGCTACCCTTACTTCTGCACTGCTGCCTTGTGGCGGTGCTGCCTTCAGGGCTGGGCAGCTGGAAAGCGGCGGTTGCTGGCTGGGATCCCAGCTCTGAAAGCAGAGCAGCCGCCAGCAGCAGGACAGAAGTAAGGATGGCATGGTATGGTATTGTCACCTTTACTTCTGCACTGCTGCACTGGGTGCCCAGCCAACACCCACCACTCTCCAGCTGCCCAGCCCTGAAGGCAGCACAGAAGTAATGGTGGCAATACCGCAACCCCTTTAAAATAACATTGTGACACCCACCCACCCCCACAACTCCCTTTTGGGTCAGGACCTCCAATTTGAGAAATGCTGGTTTCCCCCACGAAATCTGTATAGTATAGGGTAAAAGCACACAAAAGGCCAGATTTCATGGGGGGAGACCAGATTTCACGGTCCATGATGCGTTTTTCATGGCTGTGAATTTGGTAGGGCCCTGCTCATGTAGTGTAGGGACACTTTTCTAGAGGTTAGGACTGCTCCCCACGTATAGTCACCCCACACTGTTGTGTTAATTCATGGCACAATAATTTTTTTTTTTAATTCTTTAATGTGAGAAACGCTTCTTACTTGATCAGATCTCTTTCTGGCTGTAAGAAATACGAATATAAGAAACAAAACTGTACCAATGGGCATGGACCCCTTGGAACTCCTGCTCATTTGCACAGGTCAATGCTTGGCAGAAAATGAACTAAGATTATACAACATGTGTGTCCTCAGGGGCAATTTCTTCTCAGTTTTTACATAGCTTTGGTAGGCTTTCAGAATGATTTAATGAGAGTTCTTGTTGTTACTCCTTTAACGGCCCAATCATGGGAGCTTTGCCTGTGAAAGGACTGCAGAATTGTGCTGAAAACTAATGTAGGAATAAATAACTATACTAAGATAATCAAGAAGCACAGAATACTAGGAAGTGTTATTTACTCCTTCTCATAACACAAGAACTAGGGGTCACCAAATGAAATTAATAGGCAGTAGGTTTAAAACAAACAAAAGGAAGTATTTCTTCACACAATGCACAGTCAACCTGTGGAACTCCTTGCCAGAGGATGCTGTGAAGGCCAAGACTGTAACAGGTTTCAAAAAAGAACTAGATAAATTTCAGAGGATAGGTCTATCAATGGCTATTAGCCAGAATGGGAAGAGATGGTAACCCTAGCCTCTGCCAGAAGCTGGGAAGGGGCAACAGCAGATGGGTCACTTGATGACTACATGTTCTGTTCATTCGCTCTGGGGCTACTGGCATTGGCCACTGCTGGAAGACAGGATACTGGGCTAGATGGACCTTTGGTCTGACCCAGTATGGCCGTTCTTATGTTCAAGAAAATATCAACTTCCACTGGATACAAAACAGATTTTGACTTGATATGTATCTGGATACTGATGTTCCAATTTCCATCCCCAATTCTCTGAGCCACACAATCACTTCCAGTAGATCTCACATTAGTGTTCCTACATGTTTTATTTTATAGTTCAGTGAAAATGGACCACCACCACCACCATTCCCCTATACAGATGGTAGAATTAGTTTGAAGCCATTGAGCACTGGGACCTTTTCCAATGTATTTCAATTAAACACCTGTGCTGAATCAGCCATGTGGAATTTCCCAGACTGACCGATAGCCCTCATCTTTCCTTTTCCCCAATGGGTAGTGTAAAACGATTAAAGATATTGCTTCAACTTTTCTTTATAAAGTAGCTTTGTCCCACTTTGTTTATCTAACTGAATTTCTTGTCTGTGGCATTTATGGTTAGTGCATTTGAGAGGAGATTTTAATAACTGCAAACAAGTGAATAGACATTAAGTCAAAAGCTGCTTGAGCAAACAAGAACGTGCTAATAAGCTAGGGAAGGTGGCTCTGGTCAGCACTGTACTCACAGACAGTTAAGCAAAATTCAGAATGCTATTAAAAGTGAAGTAGGTAGCAAACTGACCCATCTCAGTCAGTCAGTTTGCTACCTAAGTCAGTTCCACATCATGGGATTAGAGGGCTCTCAGAGACATTACAGTAAGATCCTGGCCATTTCTGCTCATTAAAGATCAGGCTACCTACTTTTCTGAAGATTTTTCCATTGGATTAGAGAGGGACACACAATAATTTGCTGGCCAGAAATAATTTAGAAAGGCACCTTAAGCTGCCATCCTAAAGACATCTCTCCGGGGAGGAGAGCAAGACACCATTCTAGGAGATGTGGGAGGAGAGGTGGGATTACAGTTGCACCCCTTTATCACCCGCAAAGATGGCACCAGTTAAGGGGAAATATCAGAGCTCTCTCAGTGAGAGGACAGGTTAGTGTGGTGGAAGGGGATTGTATACTGGTATACCCCCACTTAAGTCAGTGGAACTATGCTGATACATAGCAGCTGACCCTTCTATTTAGCCAGAATGTGAAGAATATTTGGGGGTTTTAGAGTTGTGTGAATGCAAAATTCCCTGTGGACTCTGGTGGAATGAGACCTGGCAACCCCAAATATGCTGGTTTACGAGCCTGATCCTGAGACGTGCTGAACACCCATAGTCTATTTTTACTTCAGTGGGAGTTGAGAGTAATCAGCACCACAAAAATAAGGGCCTATTCTTGTCAAATCAATGCTAACAAAAAATCTGAGGATTTCACACAGCCCACAGCTGAGAGGGTTAATTAAATTTGAAAAGCAACCTGAGATCTGCAGATCAAAGGTGCTATCTTGGTGAAAGTTATTATAACTTTAAAACAAATCCATTTCCAGAAGTCTGCAGCTAGAGCTTTTCGTCTCTTTCCCTAGTAATAGCTTGCATATGTCCCTCTGAAGGATAGACAATTTCTTGTTTGATTATGTCTCAGCCCAATTAATGAGTCTTCCAGCTACAGCTTGGAGAATATGCCCTGGCCCCTTCTCTAGCAACACTATTGCTAATGTAATTAATTTGATTTTGCCACAGCAATAGAAGAGTGACATTTCAGGTATGTATATGTTAATGCATTAGTCTGATCACATCTTCTTTCCTTTGGCCGCTTAAGTATATTCTTTCTCTGAATGTTTGATTATCTTGAATCTTTTATGCAGTCTTATATAGTTTGGTACATACCAGTACATAATTATATATACTGTTTTCTCACAGCTGAAGGCCCTTTGGAAGTATTCTTCTATCATCTCTGGTAAGACTATGATTTTTTCAAAAAGATTTGTACTAATCATGCTATTAAAGGGAGACTTCTTTCACTGTGAAATATTCTAGTTAACATGCTTTCCCCCGATACACATAATTAGTCAGAGGAGTGCGGATGTTTGTCGACATATGTATTTATGTATGTATTTGTTAATGTATGTATTTATTAATGCATCTTTAGGAAGGATTTTATCGAAGGCCAGAAGTTAAACTCCTTCCTTATTGCCACTAATGGCTGCAATATATTACAGTTTCTGATAATATTGGCTTACATTTTGACACATAGTTAAGGTAACCTTCCATTTCTTTTCTTTCATATATGAGAGGCCATTGAAAAACACTAGAGAATAAAAGAGACGGTCATTAGTTGTCATACTGTGTCTATAATTACTTACTTTGTTCCAGAAGCCATCACTATGATAAATTTGCAGTTTTTCCTATCTGCCAGGACTAGTAATGTGCAATACATTTAACAACTGAATTTGCATATAGAAAGTATCATTGACCTTTGAATTTAAGAAGGACAAAGATTTTCAAGGACACCCTTTTGAAACAAACTGCTTGGTTTAGGTGAAGCAGGATTGCACTGTGGGGGGTGGGGCAAAAAAAACCTTGCTTCTTTCGAGTAAAGAAGGAGTTGCACCTTCTAATGGAAAGGGAGCCCTTGCTAGTGCCCACATCCACATTTCATGATAAAAGAAACAATTGTCCAGGTATGGGATTAACAAAAGTGCTCAGGACTGACCAAATGCTAAACCTACTGAAGTCAATGGGAATTTCGGCAGTGATGCCAATCAGAGCAGTCAATTCAGTGCTGAGTGATTTTTGAAAATCCCATCCTCAATCTTCTCAGAACAGTCTGGGCACTCCAGGGTGAGATTCTGATGCAGCACAGAATTCACAGACAAAGGCAGGGGTGGGGAGTGCAGCTAACGAGCTGTAAGCCACCTTTGCCTCCTCCCAATCCTGGGCTGTTCTGAGGACTGGAGGAGCACCCGGCGTTAACTTGACAGATTTGGGGGCCTACCTAAATTACAGCAGCTTCCCTGGACTTCCCTATGGAATGCAGTGCTGCCCAGAATTTCCATTGTGCTGCAGCCCTCAGCCTAGGGTTGCCAACTTTCTAATTGCACAAGTTGGAACACCCCTTTCCTGCCCTTCCCCGAGGCCCTGCCCCTTTTCAGAGGCCCCCCCCTTCTCTCTCTATCCCACCCCTCCCTTCCGTCACTCACTCTTCCCCACCCTCACTCACTTTCACAGTGCTGGGGCATGGGGTTGGGGTCCAGGAGGGGGGTGAGGGCTCTGGCCGGGAGTGCGGGTTCTGGGGTGGGCCCAGGGATGAGGGGTTTGTGGTACAGGGGAGGGCTCTGGGCTGGGGCAGGAGGTTGGGGTATGGGGAGGGATTGGGCTGTGGGTGCGGGCTCTGTGTGGGGCTTGAAATGAGGGGTTCAAGGTGTGGGAGAGGTTTCCTGCTGGGGGTGTGGGCTCTGGGGTGGGGCTGGGAATGAGGGGCTTGGGGTGCAGGGGGAGGGCTGTGGGCTCTGGGGTCGGGCCAGGGATGAGCGGTTTGGGGTGCAGGAAGGGGCACAGGGCTAGGGCAGGGGATTGGGGTGTGGGGAGGATGCGGGGTTCCAGGAGGGAGTTTGGGTGCAGGAGGGGAGTCCTGGCTGGGGCAGGAGGTTGGGGTGTGGGAGCAGGTTCGGGGTCCCCATGGAGCTTGCTGCTTCCTGGGAGCTGCAGTCACCAGGTCCCTGCAGCCCCTAGGCCAATGGGCACCCAGGGAGGCTCCGCACGCTGCCCTCGTGCCTGCAGATGCTGCCGCTGCATTGGTCACGTGGGGACCGCAGGGACCTGGCAGCAGCTTCCAAGACCTGCCTTAGACCCAGCCCCACACTCTTAACCGCCCGGTCGGCAGTGCCGAGCAGAGCCGCCAGGGTCCCTTTTTGACCAGGCACTCTGGGTGAAAACTGAATGCCTGGCAACCCTACTGCAGCCCCACCCTGACACACTCCTACTGCCCGCACCCCTAGCCCTGGTTTACTCCTTACAAAGGGATTCTCAGAAGACAGCCTTACAGCGGTCTTCCATCATGCCCGTGCAGGGGAATCATCCCTTGGCAGGACTATCAGACCCTCTTTGCATGCTCCAGTCCCTTTATTTATACTACATAAGAGGGCTGGAGCAGGGAAGAGGATTTTACTTTGAACTCCATGATGAGGTTTGAGCCCTGGTTCAGGAAGGTACATAAGCATATGCACCTTTAAGGAGAGGAGCAGTTTCTCTGAAGTCAATCCTGAACCAAGGCCTTGGTGCACAATAGAATAACGTCCAGCTCTTACATCATGTTTTTCATCAGATCGCGAAGCACTTCAGTTTTAATGTGTTCATCCTCACACAACAGCACTGCGCGATAGGGAAGTGCTATTACCATAGATGGGGAACTGAGGCACTAAAGCTAAATGGCTTGCCCAAAAAGTCACACAGGCAGTCTGTGGTGGACCAGGGAATTGAACCCAGTTCTTCCAAGTACTAGGCTAGCACCCAAACCACCCTCATTCTACTATTTATCTTACTAGATACAGTCACAGTTCAGGGCAACTCAGGCCCTCAAGAGGCTGTGTTCAGTGTATTACCCACAGTTATACGTTACCACACAACTCTTTATAAGCAAGCACATTAATTCTTAAGGTGAAAGCATTACAGAGAAAACATTAAAAACAATAAAAAAACATACACGCATGATAGAAAGCTTACCAAAGATCACCACCCCAACTCCAATCTCATGCTCCAGTAGGTTTCAGCCCTTCAGAACCCACTACAGGGTTTTCCAGTTCATAACTGTCTTTGATTCAGAACCAGAACTCAGACTGGGTAGGTCAGCGTGTTTGTTTATACAGCTTGGGCCTTTGATCTCCAACCTCTGGGAACAGGTAATAAGCAGACAATCACCCTGTCCTCAGGGCACAGTTTCAAAGGGCTGCATTTTTGCATAACCAGAAGTGGGGAATTTGCACTAACCTCTCCCAGGAAATCCACTTCACACTTATTGTGCCAAAAGGCTCTGGCACAATTTCCCTATAGTGCTTTGAACTCCCATGCCCCACATCACATCTTCCCCCTGGAGAGGTTACATACAATCCTGACCCACAATGATGCACAAACTTTGCATTTTGTACCATAAGGTTTTCCAAGGATATTGTAGGAAATGGCCACATCTGACAGATACATTTTGTGAAGAAAAAGAGATAAACACTGATTCAGTGGCAAGTGCACCATCCAGTCACTCGTGTAGTAACGTGGTGGGAAAATGGAACCAAGTAAAAACAAAACTGTAAAAGCAGCTGTCTCTTGACAAACCTAGCTTTGTGAGTTCAGTAAATGTATAGTCTGTAAACTTGAGTTATTGGGAGCATTTCTCTCTAGCATTACCTAAGAGAGAATAAAGAAAAGGAGTACTTGTGGCACCTTAGAGACTAACCAATTTATTTGAGCATAAGCTTTCGTGAGCTACAGCCTGTTACTCTGTAACCTAAGAGAGAATGTAAAACTCTTTGGTTCAAATTCTGCCCTCTATTGCAATTCCAACAGCTTCATTTACACCTGGGCAAACTGCACACCAGAAGTATCCCCAGAGCACACAGTGAATTCATGGTGGAGCCAGGAACCAAAACCTGCAGCTCCAGCTCTCAGAACCCCGTACTAATGACCGAATCTCTCTTGGCTGCCCACCCATCAGTACAAATGAGTGCCCACCCATCAGTACAAATGAGTGTAAGAAATAGCAGAAATAAAAATAGAGGAATAATGCCAATTTAATAAACAATCTAAGAATGAGATAACAAAAGTACTCCAGCGAATGCAAACAGTAAAAGCAGGCTAAGGCATGTGCTCATGAGAAGAAACAGGAGGAGGCATAAAATAAATGTTTCAATGTGTGTGTGTGACATTCTGCTTTTACTATTCAATCTAGGATACTTCTATGGCTCCCCGTTGCCATCATATCTGAGTGCCTCTTTTAATGTATTTATCTTCACAATACTCAATAATAACATGATCCTATTTTACAATGGGGAACAGTGGCACAGAGAGTAAATCTGTGGCAGACTAGGAAATTGAACCCCCGTCTCCCAAATCAGCCCTCTAACCACTGTGTAATTCCTCCTGTCTTTCCTTCTGAGTGAGCTGACATGGTGACAAGCATAGGCAGAGGGAGATCCAGAGCCAAACTGCAGACTAATTTGGCTCACAAGGCCCCAATTCTGCATGGGTGTGCTAAGGAAAGAGCATAAGAAACACCTTGTAATCTCTTGCTATTTAACTGAACAAAGAGAAGGTTAAAGGGTGACTTCATCACCATTTATAAATAAATACTATGTGGGGAAAAAATTGAAATGGGATCTTCAGACAAAGGTATAACAAGATCCAATGGCTGGAAGTTGAAGCTAGAAAAATTCAGACTGGAAATAAGGTACAAATTTTTAACAATTAGGAATTAGCCACTGGAACAAATTACAAGGATTGTGGTGGATTATCAATCATTGGCAATTTTTACATGGAGATTAGGTGTTTGTCTAAAACACATGTTCTAGTTCAAACAAGAATTCAGAGAAGTTCTAGGGCCTATGCCAGGGATAGTCAATAGGCAGACCCGGGGCCAAATGTGGATGCTTTCGAATGGACCACAAAATATTTTTGTTATTATCCTCATTATTGTTGTTGGTTTTGTATTAATTTTCTCTGGAGTCTGAACTTCGACTATACCTTGGCCAAGAAATTTGGACCTTTGCAGAACATAAAATTGATTACCTCTGGCCTATGCTATGCTCGAGGTCAGACTACATGATCACAGCGGTCCCGTCTGGCCCTATAATGTATTAATCTCTTCCTCATCTCCCTATCACTTTGCTTTGACTGTAGCACCTTTGTAGCATGATTGTAGCACCTCTTTCCCCCTGGCCGAGAGAACTCCTCTGTGGCAACAGCCAACACAATTCAATCTGTTTGTCAGCAAGGGGCACTCGAACATTAGCATGGCCAACTCAGACAAGAAACACAACACAGCTTTCTATTTCTTAAAAAGCTTTACATATATTTGTATAATTTTATATTCCGGACAATATTCTAATTTATCAAAGTAAGAGAAGCTATCAGTGCTGACAGATTTTCCCAAAAGACTGTACATTAGCTTCTATCTTCAGTCCCGTCTCTACCGCTGTCCTTTTGTTAACATCAGGTTTTGTATTGTCAATAGCTTTTCCGTATAACTCTTGGGAAGAAATTGCAGTAATTCACCTTACCGTGCAATGAATGAATTATTCATAAATGTCATCCAGACTCATGAAGAGTTAAGATATTAGTTCAGAACATCATCACAAATATAATTTTAACACATACTACTCAGTCCTTAACTCCTACACCACAATGCTTTCCAGTAACCTATGATGATCCAAGATGAAATGACACTTACAAGACAAGTTAAAAAGCAATAACCTAGGAAGTGTTGCATTTTGAAGATCCGTAAAAACTGGTTGTTTGCTCATTCTTAAACAGGTTTGTACAGTCTTGGTACAGCATCCTTTCAAAGATGTTTTTGCAATTCTCCCCAGAATGGTGTGTGTTATCACTTGAATGCACTCAAGTGAATTTTTTCTCTGTGATTACACCACAGGAAAAAAAAAACAACAAAAGATTTTCCTCTAACCACACTCCCTTGCCACTGAAATTTCACACACATGCTCTCCTGTGTACATTAATAAAGTCTTACTTGCGTCCCACCAGCTATTAATAAACTGGATTGCAACACAGTCCTGAATAAGAGATAACAAAAGAGAACGTTAATAATGGCACTCTCACCAATACTGCAACATGTTCTGTTCCCATAGCTGTTTGAATATCTATCTAATCTATTTTGGGGAGGAATGAGGTTTCCCAGACTTCCTTTGTGGCTGTATAATATCACCGGCAAATGGGCCTGCAAAAGAACTCCTCCTGCAAACAGAAAATCATTAGTAAAAAATGACAACCTGAGAGGGGAAAGACCAGTGATATTGTCAAACAACACCTTGGACATGCTGTCCTCTCCTTCTACACTGAACAAGCTGTCAGGAGAAAGAGAGCTCTTGCAGAGATAACATGCACAGAAAGACTTGCTGAAGGTGTTATATTTGGAAGGACTCAGCATTATTGTACTACCTGTGGCCAGCAAATTCATACCAAGCGAGTCTCCTAGCTACAGTAGCTGTGGAAAAGAACAGACAATGCGAAGTGAAGAGTAGACAGTTCATAATTTTTCCAGTGCATTTTCCTTTGCTTGTCCTTTGTGACTTGTGATTTTCTCCCTTATTATAATGTATTAGATAAATGCTTTTAGCAAAGAATTCTTAGTTTGCAAAGCCTCAGTCCACCAAAATACTTAAGGTTTAACTTTAAGCATGTGAGTCACCCCAATTAAGTAATTTGAAATACTTGATTGCGTAAAATTAAACTCATGCTTAGGTCCTTGGCTGGACTACTGCCAAATATTTAGGCCATCATGTTCTTATAAATACTTTCTATTTAATATTTGAGAGGTGTTGTTTCAATTTGATTGGACATGTAGCACCCATGGTATTACTTCCGTTCCTTCGTTGGTTGAGCTTAGTGCTTAATAGCAGCCTTCTGATGTGAAGAGTCAATTTTGAAATTCACTTTCCATGTATATTCTCCAATATTCTCTGTGTCACCAAACTTTTCTGTTGTGGAGCATGTTTTCTGGAAACCAAACAAAAAAGGCATGAATTTGTGATAGGGTAAATATTCATCAAGAAATTTTGCTTAACAGAAGTAAGCAAGCAATATTGGACTATCTGATATTGATTTAGAGTCAATGGATCACATTATGGGTGTAATTCCATTGTTTTAGCTTAACGCAGATCTGAATTTGGCCCAGTGATTCGAAGGCCCCAGTGCAGTGGCTCAGGCTCAAGCACTGACCATATGGTGAAGTTAAATTAGGAACAGCCAGAGAAACTCTCTTGCCCTTTCTCTGTACAATAACTGGGGTTGATCTTCCCTAAATCTTCCTGCCATTGGCTTGCTAACAAAAACAAAATCAAACACCTGTGTACCAGACATAGAGTTGTTTGAGTGCCAGCACTGATCCATCTGCAGAACATATCAATAGGCAGCTTCTTTCCTTTGGGTGAGATGGAAGGCAGATTCATTAGAGAGAGTCCACAACATAATTAAAGAAACAATACGTTTTCCCATCTTACTGTTCTCCTTTAATTTCATCTTCCCTTTCAGGTTACAACAGTGGTACTGAATACAGATAAAGTACTGCACCCTTTAACCCACCCCAGAGTAATTCTCAAGTATTGGACACAACTCGACATGCACATTTGAGTATCTTTTCTATATCATCCTGTCTTTCAGGCTGGCCCACTTAAAGGGCAGGTTTTTCAAGCATGCAATCCCACCCTCTATGGTTTTTCCTGCCAAACTCAAGGCCCACTCATACGGTCAAAAATACTTTAATACTACTGTGATGGGGCAATGTTAGAACGACAGATAAAAACCTAAGGAGAATCACACATGGATGATGCAGAAATCAACTATTCTAGGCTGAATCCAAGGAACATGACGACTTCAGGACACTTGCATGATCCTTGTATCGTGTGTGTGTGTGTGGGAGCGGGTGTCACTTGTGTTTTCGGCTCTAGTGGCAGATGACCCTGAGATCGTGTGGTCTGCAGTCTCCTGTGCTCTGGGAAGTGGCCCACTCAGAACATGGGGTATTCAGGATCTGAGCACATATTTTTCAGGACTGCTTCTCTCTCCTATTTGGGACCTGACATAGGATTTCCGGTCCTTCATTCCTTCTCCCCTCTGTACCTTCCACATTCTGGGGACCATCCTAGAATCACGGAGTAAGTGAGAAGTCCTCAGGCCCTACATTGCTTCTCATGCTACAATAACAGACTTATTTAAGAAATGGTTTGCTTAGGACTTCAGTTCCTCTGTTTCCCGATGGGGCCTGACCCATAACATCTATCAGTGGCCATTCTGTACTGTCATTTGCAGGGGCACTACTCCAAGACCACTGTAAGCAATGGCATATTAGAAGTTAGCACCGTATATCCAGCGACATATACTCAACAGAAATGGTCATATCTAAAAATGCAACCAACATGAACGCAGGGAGATGCAACAAGAAACTGAATGTGGCTTAGAGAAGTTGTATAGTGTTGATCAGGCATTATTATCATCCATAGATCTTGCAGTGGCTGAGATCTGGTTCATTTGCAGGTGTGCACACAATGGCATAAGCAAGAAAGCATGAACAAGTAATAGGCATAAATTGGGCAGGAAAGAATGTTAATTTGTGAGATGAAGACATAACATTCATCCCATCAATTACATTTTAAAATATCTGCCCCAGTGGCCAGTCACAGGAATTCAGAGCATTTCAGCAAGAGAAAAGACAGCTTCTAGCTGTTGAATAAAAACATATGTTACATGGATATTTCAGTCAATCTCAAAATTCTACCGCTCTGACTCCCACACAGAAATACTTGTATAAATAATCTTAATTGGCTGGGATAGCGCTGCTTAGTCGGGATTTAGCGCCTGACCCAACTCTCATTAGCGAGTCAGCGGGAGTCCTTGGAATGGTGCCAAGGAGGAGATCCCATGAAGGAGGCATGATCACGGCTACACCCCTTTAGGGCTGGCCACTGTATATGGGGAGCAGGAACATGTCCTGCCCTCACTCCATTCCCTTTCCATCCCTCTCCTGCACCCCAGGAAGCACACAGGGGAGGAGATCCTGCACTCCAAGTAGGGCAGCGACTATCAGTGTGCCAGGGACCTGGAACCTCCCCATTACACACTCATGGAGAGGTCAGGCATAAACAGGCTCTTAATTCTTACACAGGCTAAACTCTCAGTAAAATAAATGGGCCCGGTCCTGGGTCCTTTATTCCATATTTACTCTGCTTTTGCTCAGTCCTTGCACAGCAAAACTGTTATTTGCCCTGGAGGAACAAGTGTTTCCTTTTATCTGTTTCTAATCTACTTGCCATAGCTTCAATCAGGGTAAGCTTTTTATTGTGTTACCATGGGAGAGTCTGAAAAGCAAGGCTGAGCAGTGTCTACTGGACCCTTCAGAGTCTTCGATACCTCAATTACCTCTTCACCTTATAATGCTAAATCATCTTGTCAGCTGAGCTACTTGCTCACACATCTGCTAACTAGCCCAAGTAAAAGCATCCTGCTTGGTCCTCTAAAAGGTGTAACATTGGAGTCCTTTATTGAATCTAACATCCCCCCCCCATCCAAAAAAGTGCCATAATATTTGAAAGTGAAATTAAGTAATATGTAGAGAACCTACATTTCAAATCCCTCTACGTATGTAAAATAATAGGATGGGTCTAGATTTATTGAAAGGAAAAATAACCAGATATTTCCAGGGTTTGGTTTTTTGATATTAAGATTTCAGCCAATTTTATTTCAGAAGCATTGTATGTCAGTACATATTGTCTAGTCGCCCACTCACCCACCCCCCTTCTAGTCACATGTAAATTCCACAGAGTCTAGGGCATCTGTATACATACCTTTTACCTTTACCCTGGTTAGAAGATGTTTGACCCTTTTATGAATAAATGGCTGATAATTTGCTTTTTTACCTACTTTGGGGATATAATTAAAGTTGGTTTAGTGACAGTTACTCCATTTTTATCTTTCTATATAAATATCCAGCATTGTGTAATTGTGCTGTTATTGATAGGACATGAATCTCTTTGAGGTAGGAGGAGGCAACTAGTAGAATATCAGCAGCAGGATGAAATAAGCACCCAGGAAATTTCCTTTACACGAGCTTTCTTTAATGCCCATTGAAGTCAATACAAATTTTTCCAACGGGCTACGGAGCAGGGCCAAATTCTGCCTCTTTCTTGGTTCTCACAACAGAACCAGTGCAGTTGCTACAGCAGAAAGAAGAGGTAGGGTTTGGAGACACGGCACACAGAGGCCAGACTGCAAACATGTCCAGCACTCGATGTACCTGGGAGCTGCACAGCACACAGGAAGACAGAAGGAGTGGCTGGGAGGGGAGAGGCAGAGACAAGGCCAGTCGACCTAGAGCCTTGCATATCGGTCATTCTCTCTCCTAGAAGAGATGGAGGGGAATAGGACAGAGCCTTCCCCCCTCTCCTTCAAGCACCTTCTCAGTTCCCCGCCTGACCACTCTAGTTGTTATTCAATTTGTTTCTAGATGAGCCAATTTCACTCTGCTCAACCAGTAGAAGAACAAACACTGAAGAGCATGTGCTGCAAAATAGCAAAGGACATTTTGTTAAAGACTAGGACGCCTTGGTAACAAATCCATTTCAGTGCACACAACTGTATGGCAATGAGTCTAGACAGAGGAAATCCCGTTAAATGGAGCAGGACACTGATGAGAAAAGAGATTTAGATTTATTGTGAACAAATAACCCAAGGTTTAAGGTTATTACATTATTTCAGTGTAAAAGCCAAAAAGACTGAAGTGAGCTGTAGCTCACGAAAGCTTATGCTCAAATAAATTTGTTCATCTCTAAGGTGCCACAAGTCCTCCTTTTCTTTTTGTTCTTTCCTTGTGCTGCTGGAGGAACACAATCTCCTGGAAATTAAAGGCAGTTGTATTCCTACCGTACATATTGATTATGGTATTTTTGTATAGCCTGTTCAGTGCTGGTAAACAGTTAAGCATATAATTACTCTCCACATGGTACAGAACTGAGCATTCAGATTAATTTTAGACCTCATATTTAAATTATAATGCCAAGCTAAGAATGAAGGGCCTATTTTCACACAAAGAAGAGACTTCATGGTTAACTAATATACATAATGAAGGAGATCTACAACACTGATGTAAACAAGTAGTTTAAACTTCCAAACATTTTGGTTTGGCACTCATAGCACACTTTATAAGCAATGTACAAACATGAACTCCATTAATTAACTCTCAAGACACATGTGTGACATAAGTACATGTTATTATCTCCATTTTACAGTTGGGGAAACTGAGGCAGAGAGGGGAAGTGACTTGCCCAAGGTCATATTTAGTGACAGATGGAAACTGAATGCAGGACTCTTAGCCCTCTGCTAGTTCCTCAGCTCTTTCCACACCATGATCCTCTTTTCCATCCCAGTACCACTGGGAGACCCCATCCTGCCAGGACCTTCACCCCATTTTCATCCCCCTTTCCCCTGACACCTGTAAATGACTCCTAGACTGAGAATCCCTGCAGAAGATGATGATGCCTCAAAGAGAGGGTGTGATTTTAAATTTAAGAATGGGGGAACAAAATCAAGCTTACCAAAAACTGCTACACTTGGATAATAGTGTGGATGAAGTAATGACCAAATCCTCTCAGCCATGCCTGGATTCATGGGCCAGGCACAGGGGGCTCTGTAAAGGGCAGGGAGTGAAACTCTCCAGGCTGGGGATGATTGTAGCTTTTAACTTGGCCTCAGGATGGCAGCAGCCTTTGCAGTCTCTGCACCCCCATATTTAATTAGAACTCCTCAACCCACCTTCCCAGTGGTTGTGATGGTTACTATACGCCCACAACCTGCACCGCTCCTCCCTTTCTCCTGCAGGGGAGCTTGGCCTGTGGAGGCAGACAGTGTCTTGTGTACATAGCCACAACACCTGCCCTCTTCTGCTCTTGCTCTCTTCCTACATAAATGCAAAAGGGCACACACTCAAAGAGCCACAGCACAGGAGCGTGAGCTGGGTATTCTATAAGTGTTATGCAACTTCAGGAATATTTATCTGCCAAAAAAGGAACACGATATTCTGAGGGCTATGTGCACAACTGCCATGAAAAATAAAAGCAGTCCATCAGGATCAGGGAAACACACTTCCCTTTGCACTGTATTCTACAAGGACAATAGAACAAAATGCCACCTTTTGCTTTGCTGTTAATAAGTGCTTTTCAGCACCATGCATTAATTTCCTGTAAAGTAATGATGAGATAATTGCATGCAGTCTTTTTTCCATATTAATTGCCATGCAAACTCTTCAAGAAGGCTTGCTAACTCACAACTCCCACACAGGAAGGCCAAGTTGAAGACACCAGTAGGTGATGCTTGGTGGCTAAGGTAACACCAATCAACAAGAGGTGCCTTAAAGCAATGGGCCGGAAGTAGCCTGCTATTTAAAATATACCAGTCATTGCCTGCAATTTGAACACAATATGCCAGCACTGCTATCTGAAGTTTAAAATACTTTTAGAACAGTAGAACAGCACACAAATCAATCACCTGTCACTTGAATTCATAGAGCAACTCCCACATGACTAGTTCTTTACCAAACACCAAAACACAATCACTAATGGCTACCACAGACAAGCTGGTCTTTAAGATGGATTTCATGTCTGTTAGGGGTTTGGAGAGACTAGTTTCAGAAGAATAGAATGAAACAAATTAGGGTCATATCATGCCAAAAAAACCCATAACTTTTCTTAGACACTATACTAGATTGAAGAGCCAAAAAAATTCCCAGGGTCCTCCTGGAAGGAATGGGTTAAAAATTTAGTGAAGGGCTGTTGGTCTATTTCCCTGTATCTAGATTCTTCTATAGTGCCCATCTCTGTGGTATCTGAGTGGTGTCAGTCACACCAATGCATTCCATTATCCCCAGTGGGGTTGCAGAGATATTATTGAAGGCAGAATTTGGTCTTCCAGTAGGAATGGACAAAACAATGCAGAATGTTTGTACATGAGAAGAGCATAAGAGTTCTGAAAATCTGTTTTCTTTTAGGAAACCAAATGAGCCCACTTAGATCTTGGATATAAGAATTACAGGGCAGGATTTAAGATACGCTGAAGAGCTAGCAACCAGAGGTTCAAGAAGAGTAGGAGAGACAACACTATTGAAACCAAGGGTGAAATGAATGGGAAAGATTTGAATAATGTTACAGTTACTATGGTAAGGATAGAAACACCATACGAAGGCAGCCAGACATGACACCAGCAGCAAGGAATTCATAAATTAGAAGATTAAGTGACAAAGAAAAGAGAGTGATAATAGACAATAGTTGTGCCAATGTTCAAGACTGGAGTACTGAAAGGGACTCCCAAAACTAAGAGTGCCTGGTATTTTACGGGTGACATAACTAGGAAAAAAACAGGCTGAGACACCAGTGATGGACCAAGAGAAGAGGGTGGAACTCTGAGGTAGTGAACTTTTCATATCCCAGCCCTTCATCTCCCTCTCTCAGTTTTGGAGATTATCACTGAATGAAAACCAGCAAAGATCATACCTAAAGGGTTGCATTTTCAAAGGCCAGTGGGCCAGCCATGCAAACTGAGAATGTATCTGTTGAACCCACCTAACCCACACTGCATACTTGTATGCACAAATTGATATTTGCATGATTGCTTATCCAGTGACCAGACTTGCATGTGCAAATGCAGAATTTTCCAGGCATGTACATTTCGCATGACTCACCCTATTTATGTGGGCAGGCCTCAGAAATTTGGCCTCTTTCTTTTCTCATTCAGCAAGATATTTCACAGCTCCTGCAACTACTTACAAAATACGTTCACATGGAATATAGTTAACATGGACAAATGACTTTTGATGCAGCAGACAAATGAGTGTTTCAAGGCACTTGAACAGGGAAAAGGGTGCCTGTAATTTTGACTCATCTAGATGACTTCTCTGTGACCCTAATTTGCAATCAACAGTTTTGTGAATTTATAATCACATCAGACTCTCACTGTGCTAAAACTGTCAGCTAGGTTACAAACCTTTACACATGCAGTACATTGCTTTCCAGGTGTTCAGCATGCCAGAAGGCTTGCAATCTGTTCCTGCACACACAGACAAACTGAGAACACTCCAGTGAACCACATCACACAAGAAAGAAAACTCATAGGGCCAAATTTACTCAAATTTATATTACAATGGCTTGACGATGGAGTTATAGCAGGGATGAATTTGACTCATACAGATTGCAGCAGGTTGCAATGCAATTGTCTCAGTAGAAAGACGTCTTCACTACCACTAATAATAATGTATCAAATCAACTGTATAAGAGGAACTAGAGAGGCAAGAAAACTTAGCGAAGAGAAAGAAGTATTTTGGGGGGCTATGAAGTTTGCTGGAGGAGGTTGAGGCTTCAATTTCACAGATCCAGGGAGTCAACAGGTCAGGGAGCACAGAGAAGGAATCATCCTGTATAGAGTGCTACCCCACCACCCAGTTGTGTTGGTCATCAGAATCTCTCTCCCCTCCTCTCACTAGTGGCCAAATTTCCCTGCAGCTTTACAGTAGCAGTCATGGATGGGACTAGCTTTGTGTTCGTTAGGTCTGGGACAATGGTATGGATCTTGGTCTGTGCTTTCAGAACACACTCCCCACCAATCTCTCTCTCTCTTGCACATAACACACAGTGTCTGTTTCTGTGTCTCTGCTAGTGCCCCCTTTTTATAGCTGACAGCAAAGGAATGGTACCTTAGGTGTCCAAAAAAAAGAAAAAGTTCTGCAAGACAAATCTCCAGGGAATATCTTTAACACTGTAATGAGTGTGCTGCTTGAAACAACATTTTGCTACCTGAATCTAAAGGGAAACTCTTTATTGTTGATGGTGTCCGGCATTATGGAATATAAAGCACTTAAGCTGTCAACTTAACACTCAGTATTTATTTGAATTAAATCACATTCAAAAGTCCCCTCATTATTTAAATGGAATTGACTGTTGACATTAGAAGTTACGGGTTGGAGCAGATGTAGGGTGACCATATTTCCCTATGCTGAATACGGGATACCTGGTAAAATTACTCGTATTCAAGCGAGTTTAACGGCAATCAGAACTATACACTACAAACATTCAAACATCAAGTTGACTGAGCCACTGTTAAAAAGAAATACTGCCTAGTTGGATTCATTTATTTACCTTTGTATCTTTAAGGCTTTAGGTTCACACAGGGAGCGGAGACACATACCCTGCACCCCCGCCCACCCCCCCCACACACACACACACGGGGAAGAGATGACACACACCCTCGCTGCCCCCCCCCATACACACACTCCTGTACACCTCTCTCACACAGGGCAGGATGACCAACTAACCCTCCCCTCCTTGCCTGGCTCTCTCTGCCCTCCATGCCTGGCTGGGCCCCCAGGACAGACCAGCCTCTCCTGGAACCTGGCACCTCATCTTTCCGAGGCAACACATGGGTTGGGGGGAGGGGAGGGAAATGCAGGGTCACATGCCCCCCTCCCCAGATTTCTGCCAGGGTGCACACCAGAATGTGGCCAGCAGCAGCCTTTCGGCACTGTGAGGGAAGGAAGGGATGGGAACTGCTTCCAGCCACAGGGGAGGATGGGGGCGGAGTGGGAGAAGGGATGACCTGGGCCGTGTCTTTGCAGACCTCGTCTTTCCCCACCCCTCCACCCCTCGTAGCTGGAAGCAGCTAGTGTCTTCCTGCCTGCACAGTGTCGAAAGGCAGCTAACATCTCCAGGCTGCTGCTGGCCACCGATATAACCCAGCTGCTTCCTGTCCCCTGGCTACAGCACGGGCAGGAAGGGGTTAAGCCCTAAGGATGCACTGTGCACGAGGACCCAGGGAACCTGCAGTGGTTTCAGCGAACCCGGCCAGAGAGGTGGTTCAGCAGGGCAGGGTGCCTAAGGGACGGAGCAACCGCAGGCTCCCTGGGGGCAAGACCCAGGGCTTGTGTGTGTGTGTGTGTGTGTGTGTGTGTGAGTGAGTGAGAGAAGAGTCTGCTAAGCCCTTGCCCCAGAGGCTGATGTGGAATCTGCAGGTTCGGGACCGAAACGGGCTGGAAATCGCTCCGCCACTCCAGACCTTAGCTGAGGGGTGGAGAGGCTTCCCTGTGCCAGCGCTGTGTGGGGCTTTGGAACATGCAGGGCTCGGCTCCTCTTGCGCTGCACCCCTGGCCAGAGGGTCTTGGGCTTTCCCAGGGCACCAACCCGGCCAGAGGCAGTGGGGGAAGGAAGGAGCCTGCCAGCCAGGCTGTTGGTGAGCTGAGCGCTCCGACCAGGGCTGGTTCTCCCCTTCCTATACCCTTCGCCTCATCAAACCCCCTGCACCCTCCCCCACACATACTCATTATCTGATCTAATCTTCTGTCCAGTGCCTGTTCTCTTATCAAACCTACTTTGTCAGCAGTTGCACATAAGAAGTTCTCTGTTGTAGGATAAAATCTGAAAGGAAAGTATAGCTGCTGACAGAAGATATTCTTCATCTAATCATTGACCATAAACTTTCAGTTGTGATAAATAATGGATAAAAATTACCATAAATCCTAAATAATTTCTTTTAGGAAACTACTTGTTGTACCAGATCTACTCAAAATTAATCTCTTCGCATTTTTATGTAGACAGAGAACCTTTTTAAAAAGAGATCAGTCAACAAAAAAAAAATAGAAAATTTAAAAAATAGAAAATGTAAAAAATGTTGCTGAAAACTCTCATTTTTGTCCAAACTTGTCTTTGAAATTTTGGGGGTAAAAAAATGTGTCAGAAACCTGAAAGCCAATTGCTTTTTTCAGCAGCTGAAAACTGTAAATCTGACCAACCCGAAACTTTTTGTGAAGATTTCTGTTTTGTCAATAAGCCATTTGCCATCAAAAAATGTCTCAGATTTTTGTCCTGTTCTAACTCAACTAAAAGAAACACAACAAAGTCTACACAGACAATTCAGTGCTGATAGAAACAAATGCTATATGAAGGATCACAGGTGCAGATCACTTATATTAGAGAAAAACAAATTTATGCCCCATTTTAAACCCATTTCAGAACGCAACTTTCATTATGGAGCCACAACCAGCCTCTCCATAATAATCAAAACAAATTAGATTCAAAAGTCATTTAGCTTAATTAGAACTTAATTTCTTCAAAATGTAGCCGATGCATGAGATTGCAACGTTTTAAATGCATTAAAAGTTTGGAGCGTGTGTTATTCTATTAAGATAATTCAAGACAAAAAAACTGTCTGACAGCAGAATACTAAACACATTAAAGGGCTCACCTTTAAATTAGTTTTAACTCAAACTAGTTAAATTCTCAGGAAACTCATTCTCTACTCAAAGAGGAAGTATTATATGTTTGGGGAAGATACTCTGTATTCATCATACGTCACAGAGGAGGTATCCCTGCTTTAAGTGCAAATCTCAACAGCACTTTAAATATAAATCTGTAATATACAACCAGAGTTTCCATAATTACAGAGTGAGCTTTCCCATGCACTAGACAAATCACTGTATTTAGTAAGCACTAGGTTGTGCCCTCCGTGGCAATGAGGGGACTCACTGCAGCGAGTGTTCCTAATATGAATTCTAGCTGACTCAGCCAGAATTCTTCCTGGTGGCTTCTGGGCAGTACACACCAAGAGCGAGAGCCTAATCTGGCCCCTTTATGACAGTAAAAGGGCCAGAGTGGCATAAACAGCACTAGTTGTGGATGAGGGAGGCGCTGTGGAAAACATTCATAATGCTGCCTTCAAAGGCCCCATCACATCGGTGTCGGGAATGTATTGCAGGCTAGGTTCCAGCACCGCAGAGATTCTGGTAGTCCTGCAGCCTATAGGACAGTCTGGGGAGACTGATGTAACTCAGATAGACCCTCAGGGTTGTCTAAGTTACGCCAGGGGCCTTTCCAGACCCTGAAGCAGCCCAGAATCAAAAAGCCACAATGGCAGTTTAAAGCCACTTTAGTCCCTCTCCTCCTAGACTAGGCGTTCTAGAGACTCAGCACAGAATGTCGCCCCAGGAGGTAGCTACACCCCCTTGGGGAGTATGACACCTTTCTCATCCTCCTATGTCCCATCTACAATATTGACAATTGTCACTGGCTGTGTTTTAAATTGAATTTGAGACTGTGACATATGCAAGAGTGCCTCAAAGGGCCAGGGACAATATGCACGCAAGTAGATACTACTCTGTAAAATCAATTCCTTAGCTTGCCCCAGAGATGAACAGCACCTAGATGCTGGTAAGAGACGCTGTATAAATGAATAAATAATGAAAATAATTAACAAGGCACAATATTTTGTGAATGGCCAGATGGTGAATTTGTGCTGCACAATGGAACCGAACAAGCCATGTACAATAGCCTCATGATTAAGTTACCGAACAATCCAGAGCATAGGAGAGAGAAGGGAGAACCTGGTGATAGAAGGCAGCAGCTGAGGCACATGGAGAGTTTGTGGTGAGGACAAATGAAGAAATCATTTTTCAAGAGAAAAACTAACTCATAGTGGATCACAAGCTAAATATGAGTAAACAGTGTAACACTTGCAAAAAAAAAAACAGCAACAGCAAACATCATTCTATGATGTATTAGCAGGAGTGTTGTAAGCAAGACACAAAAAGTAATTCTTCCGCTCTACTCTGTGCTGATTAGGTCTCAGCGAGAGAATTGTGCCCAGTTCTGGGAGACACGTTTCAGAAAAGATGTGGACAAATTGGAGAAAGTCCAGAGAAAAGCAACAAAAATGATTAAAGGTCATCATGACTTATGAGGGAAGGTTGAAAAAGATGGGTTTGTTTAGTCTGGAGAACAGAAGGTTGAGGAAGGATATGATAACAGTTTTTAAGTACATACAAAGGAAGACGGGGGTGGGGGGAATTGCTCTTGTTAACCTCTGAGGATAGGACAAGAAGCAAAGCTTAAATTTCAGCAAGAGCAGTTTAGGTTGGACATTAGGAAAAGACTTCCTAACTGTCAGGGCAGTTAAATGGTGGAACAAATTCCCTAGGAAGGTTGTGGCATCTCCATCAGAGATTTTTAAGAGCAGGTTAGACAAATACCTTTTCAGGGATGGCCTAAAAGATAATATTTAGTCCTGCCTTAAATGCAAGGGACTGGATTAGAAGACCATTTGAGGTCCCTTCTAGTCCTATGAGAAGTCCTATACAGTCTCACTATTTCTGAAATGCAGCCCCTATTTTATTTTATATCCATCTGGGCTTGATTCACACCCTGTCGTTGAGAGTACGAAAATGCCCCCTCAAGACGAGTAAGGAAAGCTATGTTGCAGGGAGGGATTCACTCCCAGGAGGGGAAATGTGTAATCTGCGCCACTGCCCTCTGGTGGCGATTCCAGAGGGAGATGACACAGGAGCAGGAGTATAGGACTCCACAAAGCATCCTTCCGTTGCTCCGGCTAACCCACCTAGACAGCCAGCACCACCATCTATTTTTAGGGTCAGCTGACCAGCGCTGACTTCAGGTATATTCGGTACCCTACACTTACAAGCCACTTCACCTCACACTCATAATCTGGTGTGCTCCCTGCTGCTCTTGGATTTCAATGTAATTCTACCTATGCTGGTTTATTGTGGATTCAGTTAAAGTAAAACAGACAGATATTATTTTAAGCAACCCCAACACAGACGCATTCATTCATTAGAAGTCATTTGTATCAGTACAATATGAGCCAAGTCCTGTTCCTATGAAGGGAAATGGAAGTTTTGCCTTTCTTGATAATTCTTGATAATTGGTTTAATAAATTCACTACTCAGGACACTAGGTGGCAATGGTTTCTTGGTCTACAATATGTAAGAAGAGAGCACTGGTTGTTTTACAATAAAAAGGTACTCTGCTAGAAAAGAAGTGAGTCTATTCCAGGGTATTATTAGTAAACATTTGGCTACTACTGCCATGGCTGCTGCAGTTCTGCCAGCAACATTGTTAAAGCACAAATGTAATTCTGCATGAACTGCTTCCAGTTGTCACTGCTCCTGGTTAAGCACAGCCAACACATTACAATTAAAATGAGATCTGAATTATTATTTAAGATGTCCAACAATTATTTAAAATCCCATGCCATTAACAGAAAGACCACATGAACAGACTTTAAAATTACAACATGGTGCATACAAGCCCAGAAAAAAGAAACATATGAAGTCACTTGTGAATGTTTTTTCACTTAGGGAATTATTTTTGCTGCAGGAGACATGGTTGGTACCTTTCTCTCCCCATCCCCTTGCAATTTCTATAGGGTGACCATTGTATTTTATATGTTTTTGTGACTATTAGTAGATATTTTTTCTATATTTGATGTGTTTTTAGGGAATAAAGGCACCATGCTTTCAGTGACTTATTTAAATGTATGTGGTTAACTCCCCTCCCACTCATCACAGGCTGATCTCTGGCAGATCTATGCTTTTGTCCCCCCAAATAATAATGCTTTGCACTTTTAGGGCCTGATCCAACATCCATTGAAGTCAATGGAGAGGAGTCCAGTGCATGGTGGATAAGGCTCTCATAGACATTTCTATCAAAGGATCTCAAAGCATATTACAAACATTAATGGATAAAGCCACTTCACAGCACACCTGTGAGCTGGGTAAATATTATACCCATTTTACAGACCAAGGAAACACCTAAAGTCTTACAGGAAGTGTGTTGAAAAGCTGATAAAAGAAGCCAGTTCTTCCCTAGAAAAGCAAGTCAGAGTTTTTTTCACTGACAAAAAGGAGGGGGTTTAACAGTGACCTAACTAATGTGCCATAGTTGTCTCACTGTAAAATCTTAAGTGGGGACAAGGTACCTGTAGTGTGTCTCACGAGGTAGCTAAGCAAGGTCAGCACTATGCCCCCTACTCATGCTTGACTTTAGCTAATTTATCTCATGGTAAAACTACAGTGAGTGTCTCCACTCTGTTTTTACAGCACAATAGCTCACACAAAAGCTATCCTATGGAAAACACCCCTTTTTTGGCAATGAAGGCAAAGCCTTAGTATTACCCACAGGGTCATCTCCTCTGTCATGGTATAAAACTGCATGGCATCCTAGTGTCCCTCAGGAGTGGGGCAGACAGGCATCTCTTGGAGGGTGGGTACACTAATCTGGCCAGTGTTCCAACCTAATATTGTGGACACTGGCCTCTGCCTGCTTTCTATTCTTCTGCATCAGACACCATGCCCCCAGCCTCACCTCTGACCACAGTAAGGCAGTAAAATTTCCCTGTTAAAGGGAAAGTCCAGGCCCCAGCTGCAGTTTTATAGCACAGATTGCTGCAAAGCATTGGGGCAAAAATGGTAAGAGCAACACTTTAAATTATTTTTTCCAGAAGCACGCAAAAGACAGAGGCCAGGAAATGGACTGAACACCCAGTCCTGTTCTTGTTGGAGTAAATGGCCATTTGTTTGATTGGGAACAGGACCCCGTGTCATGTTTCCAAAGAACCCTCATGGATGTGACTGAGAACCCCAGGAAAGCCAGTGTGAACCACGCTCCTAAACTATCGCACACAGCCTCCTAATGACGCGGCAAGACTGAAAAACAGTGGTTGTGCCACAGGTGGGCCATGGAGGTTTTATAGCATGTTGGGGGGAGCCTCAAAAAGAAAAAGGTTGAGAACACCTGCCGTAGGCAAATGTCCCTTTACCACATTACTTCCCCAACCACTAAACCCCGCACACAGTTCGGTGCCAGTGGGCAGCATAACCTCGGGGTCCTGAGATGCACTGGGGCAGGCCTGCCTCCAGACCCCTTGGGAAGTGCTGCCTGGTTCTGTACCAAGGCTCCACCACCTGACACAGCTAATGTGGTTTGTTTGTTTTTTAAGTGTCTGGATAGGAGGGGTCTCACCGGAGTTCGCTGAGCTCTGGTGCGGTCCTCTGCAGCTTCAGGAAAAAGCCCTCTCTTGTATTGCACCTCATTGAGGAGCCACCTGTGTCATCTCCCTTCAAGAGGCCTCCTCACAGCACAGGATCCTCAGTAGAGGGAACCAGCTGCACATGAAATGCTTGAGCAGAATCCTTGCTACAAAGCACAACCTCTTTCTATCCGTACTCTGTCAGTTCAGTTCCATAGCCCTACCAGTTCTGAGTTCTTGCACAGCTATGACTCCCCCAGCAAAGGAATACTGGATAAAAAGCATATGCAAACGAAGCTCACAGTATTTCTGTGCTACCCCCTTGTCACCAGTAGATGGGGCAGAGTGATCCTTTCCCTGTGGAACTTTAGGTAACGAGCTTGTGGAGATGAAGCAGTTCTGTGGCCGCTCTTCCCCTTGCTCGCCAACAGGTTAAAGCTGGGATCTTCTGCCCTCTAGAGCTTCAGGCTACAGGATTTACTGGTAGTTAAATTTAAGGACATGTTTTAAGTCCCATTGACTTTTATGGGACTTAAAAACCACGTGGAGCAGCTGTGATTGCATAAAAGAGTGCTGGGTGTGGTTGTATAGAGACCAAAGGTCAGACTCCATCTTGGAAGGTGGGGCACAGGACTGCAGAGAGATTAGAGAATGGACTGTGGCTCCACACAGTATGTTCTAGGCACCTTCGGAAGCTAAGGACCTTTAACAAAGTGAGCTAGCTCATTATATAGGTATTCCCATGTTCCTGGATAACACGGAGCTAAATCCTGATCTCAGTTACCCCTGTGGAGCCCCATTGAAGTCCATGGATTTATAGGTATGAAGCTGCTCAAATAATATCTGTCAAATTGTTTAATGAATCTTCCAATTTTGGTAGAAAAAAAAATCATTGGACAGGTTTTTTCATATTTGTCCAGCTCTACCCAGGAATAAATTGGGGGTTATTTGGTCTGTTTTCATAGAGTTTATGAAATACAAAACCTCTTAGGCTAAAAGGGGCTCTGAATTCTATAGATTCTAACAGCGTGAGAGAAAACTCTCTCTCTGCTGTAGGTTACCCCATGCTCTGGTGAGCCTCTGAGAATCTGGTAGTAAACCAGATAAAATGCTTAGAGACCAACGATTGGAAAAGGCTTCGAATGCAAACGTTCAGGAGAGACTGCTGCATCAGCCTAATATTTAGACTAGAAAACTGTTCTAGTATTGCAAATTGAGTCAGTTATAAATAATGCAAAACTGCTTGCTGTGAGAGACAGTGTATGCCGTTGCCAGCAGCGATTCTCAGAAAACAAGAAATCAGGATACTGATAAGCTGATTACAACTTAATTTTCCTAAAGAGGCATTCTTAGTGCATATCAGCAAAAGCCCTGGTGAACGCGCACACAGTTTTACTGAAATCAGCAGTACTTGCTCCAGAACTGAATCTGGCCCATTGTCATAAATTAATGTTCTCAGTAATGCTGTGGATTTTATCTGATATCGTCAAACTTGTTACCAGCCCCATAGATATAAATATTCAGGTATCTACACTGCATCATGTGCCTGGAGAAGGCACAGAATTATTTCAACAAGTTTCTTCCCACAATGCTCATCAAGGAGAGGAAGCACTGATCGGATTCAGGATAGTAGGGAAGTAGTGAAAACTGCAATAGGTCTGTGATGGGGTGGCTGCCCCTCACTGGCAGAAAAGGGGTTAAAAGCAGCCTTTGGGAGGCTACTCAGGGGCTGCAAGGAGCAGCCAATAAGGGCCCGGCTGGCCCATATAAGAAGGGCTGCAGAGCAGGTTCAGTGACCCTTGAAGTCAAATAGAGAGGACTGGCTGTCTTGCAACCACTGCAAAGCTAGCACCCTGGACAGAGCAGTGCTGGGCAGGAACAGGGAAGTGAGAGAGGGCTCCTGGCTGGGTGTTAAGCCCAGCATGCTGAGGTGCTGAGGCAAGGGCAAAGAGGGTGCTGGGGCAGCAGGGAAGTGTCCCAGGGAGATACAGAAGAGTCAGAGGGGACGCAGCAAGTGGTGGCAGCCATCTACAGGGTCCCTGGGTCAGGACCCAGAGCAATGGGCGGGCCCAGGTCCCCTCCACACCCTTCCTCGCCACTGAGGAAGTAGCCAGACAATTGGCTGCAGTTGTTGTCAAGGTTCCTTCCCCACTCTGAACTCTAGGGTACAGATGTGGGGACCTGCATGAAAAATCCCCTAAGCTTATTTTTACCAGCTTAGGTTAAAACTTCCCCAAGATACAACTATTTTACCTTTTGTCCCTGGACCTTTTTGCTGCCACCACCAAGCGTCTAACAAAATATAACAGGGAAAGAGCCCACTTGGAAAATGTCTTTCCCCTCAGAATCCCCCCCAAGCCCTACACCCCCTTTCCTGGGGAAGGCTTGATAAAAATCCTCACCAATTTGCATAGGTGAACACAGACCCAAACCCTTGGATCTTAAGAACAAGGAAAAAACAATCAGGTTCTTAAAAGAAGAATTTTAATTAAAGAAAAAGTAAAAGAATCACCTCTGTAAAAATCAGGATGGTAAATACCTTACAGGGTAATCAGATTCAAAACAGAGAATCCCTCTAGGCTAAACGTTAAGTTACAAAAAGACACAAAAACAGGAATATACATCCCATTCAGCACAGCTTATTTTATCAGCCATTTAAACAAAACAGAATCTAACGCATATCTAGCTAGATTGCTTACTGACTTTTTACAGGAGTTCTGACCTGCATTCCTGCTCTGGTCCCAGCAAAAGCAACACACAGACAGAGCAAACCCTTTGTTTCCCCCCTCTCCAGCTTTGAAAGCATCTTGTCTCCTCATTGGTTATTTTGGTCAGGTGCCAGCGAGGTTGTCTTAGCTTCTTAACCCTTTACAGGTGAAAGGGTTTTTCCTCTGGCCAGGAGGGATTTAAAGGTGTTTACCCTTCTCTTTATATTTATGACAGTTGTCATTGAAGGAAATGGCTGGAGAGTGGACTGCAGGTCCCCCAGAAGTTGGGAGCACAGAGTGCGGCACAGCCAGAGGGCTGTGTCCTGAAGAGAACGCTGCAGTCCTTGGAGTGACATGGGTCCTGGAGCAGAAGTGATGGCAGGTGAGACACAACCAGAGCAGGGCGCAGAGCTAATTCCCGAGACAGCCAGCAAGAGGCGTTGCAGTGGGGAGTCGCACCCCATCACAAGGTCAAAGGCCAAAGTCTGAAAAGTCAACAAGCTGTCCACCTCCCTCCATCACCAGAGATAACAGTCAGCAATAGCAGTGAGTGAAAAGGGATCATGTAAGCTATGTACTTTGTTTATTCATTCAACCTACAGCACCTATTGCACTGGTGCCCATATGCTGGGATATGAAATACTAAAAACATGCACATGAAACAATACTTCTCTTAAGACTCAGCCCTGATTTCCCTTCTTACATAACAAGGTAACAGAACTACTCACATGAGTGAAGTGAGCAGGATTTGGCCCGCAGAGATTAGCACAGAAATTAGCACTATAAAAAGCCCAGTACAGGTCCCATCAGATTGTCAAATTTAAACAATCAAATTTAAACCAACATTAAACAAATATGCCTTACAATGGGAAAGTCCAGCATCCAGACTGAAATGTAATTTCCTAAGTAACAATTTGCAGAATCATGGCCTCATCCTGTAAGGAACTGAGCACCCTCAACTCCCATGGAGAGTTTAACACTCCAAGAACTGAACCCTTGAAATGCTGAAATGGTTGAATCATGATTATGGGAAGCACAAGTCCCAAAAGGACTACAGCAAAATAAATTGTAAGGAGTGAGCAGCCGCTCTTGTACAGTAGATCAGCGGGCCGGTAGCTGAGTGGTGCTAGGACAGTAGGTAGCAAGATCTTCCTAGAACTACAGTCATGAATGGTCCAGTACAATGCTTAAGAGTATTATAACATTGATGGAAATTAAATATTCATTTTTGTTAATCTTTTGTGGGCTTGTTCAGCCAATACTCAATGAGTGCTTCTATCTTGGATACTCATGTGACCCCCACATTACCAAAGGCTCTGAGCACTCGCAATCTTATCCTTATAACACACCCAGGAGGTAGGGAAGTTCCGTTATCTCCATTTTACAGATGGGGAACAGAAAGACTAAGTGACTTTTTTTTTTTTTGCAAAACACACACACCATCACACAGGAAGACAGTGGCACAGCAGGTAATTGACTCCAAGCTTTCCGAATCCCAGGCTAGTGCCCTAGCCACTGTACCAACCTTCCTCTCAAGTAACCAGCATCTTTTTTGTGCTTTCACCAATGAGGACACATGGCTAAAGTCCATCCAGAGCTGGGGGAGGAAAGGAACGACTAGCTGAGGACTTCTGGAGTACCAGTGTGCGGTACAGCTAAGGTCCCAGAGGGGTATTTTCGTAAAAATGTCTGACAGCTTAAAAGTTTTACCTTCTCATCATACTCCCTGAGGGAAAAAATACAAATGCCTCTGAACTGGAATCTCTACTACCCATAGCTAGTTTCCCTTGGTACCTTTTGGAAGCCCATGCGTCACGCTGTTTTTAACTAGGAGTTTGTTACTTCAGCTTGTAATGGTTCTTTGTGAAAATACCAAAATTACTTCAACAGAACACAAACCATTTGCAATGATTATAGCTACAGTTAACTCACTGCATGCCTCAAAAATACTAATCAGGCAGGGAATGCTATGTGTTCACAAAGGCGAGGAGCAAAGAGAAGAGTGGTGGCGTAGTGCATGCAAATTAAGAAGGGATGAAAATCAGACTGACTCTGGATGTGGAAAGAGAGAGGCACAGGCTCTTTTTACAAGTTTATTGCAACCTAAACTCTACACGGGTAGTATGGGCACCCTGCTGCCACAAATCATGAACGATCATGCTCAGCAGAATCAGTACCTCTCTTGTGCATGGTCTCCACCAATAAAAACATAGTAGTCGAGATTCAGTTCCCCTGATTATAACATGCTCCAGTGAGTTCTGAAACAGCAGGCAAAGCAGATGTGCTAACTTCCAGGCATTCATATGTGACAGCCACCTTTATTGCCCTTTTCCAGCCATTTAATTTCGTTATTTGGGAAAGCAATGCCATTGATACATTTGCTAGCTCTGTGTGCACCTATAAATCAGTCATTTATATATATTTTTTTCCTGGAAAAAAAATAAATCCAATTTGGAAGCCGTTTAATGAAACAGCACTCCACAACAGTTGCCAGCAGGTGTGATCCAAGGCTTCCTTGAAGGCTCCAGAACAGATGAGCATTCTAACAAAGTGTAGCATTCATACACATGATTGTTAGAGTCACAACAGAAACTTTAACTCAAACAAGTTTCAACAGGAGTCACTGAAACAATGCTCTTTTGAACAAAAAGTCACAAAACCAAGGGGGCAGATCCTCAGCTGGTGTAGTCATCATATCTCCATTGACTTCAATGGGTTTAGTGGTGGAGGTGCAGTGTCCCATCACTACTCATTGGGTGTGTCCCTCCAGAAAGAACTCAACCCATTTTAATACATTATCCTGGACCCCTGCCACCTCTCAGCAAGAAATGCTGAATGCTGCAGAGATGTCCAGGAGGATGAGGATGGATGTCTGTCTTGTACCCATTGACAGGAAGAGATCATCCATGAGTGCCACTGACGTGGTCTCAGTTCTGTGTCCAACCCTGAATTCAGACTGTGCCAGATCTAGAGTCCTGGCATCAGTTAGATGAGCTTATCGTTGGCCTTTTGCTAGCTTGTCTATGTGCTTGCTCAGGAATGGGAGGTTTTACACTGGGCAGTAGCTGACTAGGACTGAAGTATCCAGGGTGGGTTTCTTCACTGTTGGTCGGACTATTGCATGTTCAGAGGAGGAAGGGAAGATTTCTTCTCTGAAATGATGCTTGGCTATTTCATCAGGAGTGGCACCAGTTGTTCATGACTCTCTTTCACAAGCCAGGAAGGACATGGGTCAGATTCACTTCTTGATGAGTGAATGTACTCAATTCTGGGAGTGCAGGTGGATTGTTAATTGGTGGTGTAGATAGACAGGTCCCCTGATGTTTGAGAAGGCTTCCCAAATATGCATGTTCTTTTCAGCAAAGTAGGGTGATAGCTCTCTGCAGCACTTGGTGTGGCTCTGATGCAGACTGTAGACATGCAGGCTTAATGAAGCAGTTTACCACCCTGGATAACAACTTTGGCAGCTTCAATAGAGGCTGATAAAAAGGTTCTCTTGGCCTGTAATGCCACCTCAGCATAGGCTTTGAGGAATGTGTTATTTTTCATCCTATCTGAATCAGCCTTTGTTTTCCACCATCAGTGCTTGAGTTTCTGCCCCCTCTCCCCTCATCCATCACAGTGTGTCAGAAAACCCAGGAGATCTGTGTGGGCAATGGGGAGGAAGGGGTCATTTGGGGGCAGCATGTCAGTGGCCAAGGCCAGGGTAGAATGGTAATGATTCAGCAGATCCTCAACACCTCATGGGATGGGCTCCTATAGCAGGCTTTGGAAACTGGAGTCCATGAGTCTTTGTGGTCAAATCAGGATCAGTGGTCTTTCTTGTTTCCTGGGTCCTGGAAGGTCTCTGAGCACGGCCCTAATGACGTGACGGGCTGTCAAAGACAGTGGCTGAGTTGTGATGTCCTCTATCTTGACATATAGGCTGAAAAAGCAGGCCAAAGGCAGTCTGAGACCACTAATTAAAATCAGCAGTACTGTGTTCAGTAAGGTGTGGGAGGGGTTCTTTTTTCCATAGGCTGCAGAAATAGCCTCAAGTTTAACTAGCTTGTTGTATCATAACAATTGCTAGCAAGTTGTGAGTGTGGGTGTAAAGGGATGAAGCAATTTGATGAGTGGACCCTATGGGCATGTCTAAATCACAAAGGTCTCCGACCGCCACTCGCCATTCTTAAAACTCCCTCCTCTTACCCAGCGTGAACAGCACTCTGTACTCTTGTACAGAAACGAACTTTCCTTATCTGATCATCATCATTATATTATTTGCATCAGCATATCGCCTAGAGACATAGTCATGGATTAGGACCTCATTGTGGTAGGTGCTGTACAAACACATCACCTCACTGTAAGTATTAACATATTAAAATAAAGACAAGCATAAATGTGGAATGCCATATAGAAAAGTCATAACAAATTTAAGGTGTGAGTATAATTATAAAGAATACCCAAGAATCAGCTTTTTCCCTGTTTAATGTAAATCAAGTTGGTTGAAAATATTCAAAATTTTATAATTTAAATTAAGCCTGTTATTGACATTCAATGAAAGTTTCATCCCACTTTTTTCAACTAGCTATGCAGATAGATTTCAAATTTTGTTGGAAAAAAACCGGGATGAACTTTGTGAAAATGTTCACAAAATACCTTACTGTTTCTTGACGAGCTCCAAGAATAATCATTTTGAGAGATTCCGCTGAATTAGAACTAAAGTTTGGTTTAGTTGGAACGGTGAAACAGACACAGTGGCAGTTAACAAATAAAACTGAAAATGCTGTTGGCCCAGATTTTGCCATCCTTATGCTGGGAAGCCCCTTACTCCAAGAGTTTGAAATCTGTGCAGCTGCCAGCAGAAGCGCAGATGATTATTTATATCAATGGTAAGATAATTTGCACCAAAAAATGGATTAATCACAACTTTCTCTGAAATAGAGAACAGAGAAGTCCAATCACAGCAACAAATAGTTCGAATGTTGGTCTGTGAAAAGTCCTGTTAAAAACAATGGTGTTGGGCATCTAAAAATATATGTAGGCCACTAAATGATCTGAAATTGTATCTATAGCTCAAAATCATAGCTATGAATTGGCTGGAGTCTATGTGCCAAAAAACAAATAATATATACTGCCTCTAGATTCTGTCAAAGAACATCACTTTCAATTTGAATTTTGTGATCATTCTAAGTTAAATCATGTTTATGTTACTCATCTGAGTATTCCCATTGAAGCCAATGAGACTACTCACATGATCTAGGCAAGCTGGATTTAACCCTTTATCTATTTTCATCTTTCCGTCACAGTGCTACATCTAGCTGTTCTAATATTCACGATATAGAGTAATTTTATCCACTATATCGTTCAGCATCTTCAATTAAAACATTTGGGGGCTTCCCAGACTGTATGTATGAATTTTCCAGTAGAAAAGTCATAGCAGCAAAACAGGATATGGAAGTAATTGTAAGTCTGATGGGGGGGACATTCTTTTCCATGGTGGGAAACTCATGAGACAAAACATGTGCTTCTAATCAGAAGAATGTATTATGTGATACTGCTGCTGAAGTTCAAAACTGGGGGAATCCATTCTGTCAGATACTTTCCACGAACATTTCAGGCTATGATAAGTTGCATTAAAAAGTGTTTAATTCAACATTTATGAAACTACTGAAGACGGATGAAAGTTGCAGAAATAGGAATCTTGCCAATCAATCAATCATTCTGTCAAGAACGAGGGCCCAAGATGAGAGGAACGAAGATAGGCTTTTTATGTACGTATGGTCTCTTAGATGGAATAATTGAATATTCTTGCATTTTTAAATCAGAATGTTCTTAACACTGTGCTATTACTTTCAAATTATTTTCTTCCATCAGCACTGAAGACTAGAGCTTTCTCCTCTGCATAAAGATGCTGGCAATATTTTCAATGAAAAAGAAAAAAAAAAACATTTTCTGCACAACAGTGCTTCCTGCAACATTGAGTGAAAAAGAAAAATTATTTTTGCTATTTTTAAAAATCGAGTGACCAGAAGTGTGGAACAGCTTTTCAGCTAATATCGGTACTGACAACACAGGAATTATACCAGTTTACACCAGCTGAGGTTCAAGCTACTGGGATGGGGCAAGGATCAGCTTTTCGCTGTGTGTTATACAGCACCTAGCACAATGTGGCCCTGGTCTGTGACTGCAGCTCCTAGGTGCCACCGCAAGCCAAATAAATACATAAATTAATAATAATCTCAGTAGTCCAGGTAAGTGCCTATAATGTATATAATCACATGCTATCTTCATTCCAGTCCTTATACAGCCATACATTTTGCTTGCATTTTTGTTTAGAGCCTCACAAAGAAATGTTTTCAGGTTCCAGAAGGGAAAACATTAAATATAGCTCATCTGATTTTCATCTTAAACTACTTCGCTCTCATTTAAGATTTTGAGAATGAATGATTGCATAAGGCCTAAATGTAGCACATTAATAGTTATACAAATTAATACTAATATCTTAATGAATTGTTGCAAATACCCAGCCAGGTTAATCTTTCTACCAAAATGAAATGTTTTCAATTGTGCTGAATAACCCAAAATGGAATGTAGATTAATACTTATTTTGTACAAGGAAGCATTTATCATAGTGAAGTTTCTATTGATTTTTGTCAGCTAATACACTGTAAATGCTAACGTATCTCTCCATGCTTGGAATAGCTAGCCACAAAGAACCTGATTTCCTAAACATTCTGACTGTGCATCTTTGATCAGTAGGACACATGATTTCATGATTTTTAAATAGCGTAAGTTGAAGTTATAGCAACAGTGAAATTCTTATCTACTATTCAGACCTATCAGCTTTTACAAGTCCTACAGAAATCTGTTCTGAATATTTATGGTGTTTATAATTCCTTTGCTCCTTCAGCATTAATGGATGAACATCCACCCCACCCCACCCCACCCACCCACAGCAGAGAAAAGGGAACTTGACTTGCTACTATTCAGAGGTCTAACATTTTGCATACTGTGGCACTTAGATGTACAAATACTGCAGCCTTTTGTTTGTTTTAAATACATAGAGCCTGATTCTCCACTTTGTTGTGCTGGTATAACTCCAGATATAAAACTGGTCTAAGGAAGTGAAAACCTAGATCCACAGAGTTCAGTTCATAAACTTTGAAATCTTTAACTGAGCAGTGTTCACATTGGGATGACACTAAAAACAAATACACTACTGACAATTTAAAAGAAAAAACTGCATTTGCTCTCACTGACTCATTCTAACTCCCACTGCACAAAAGAGGGCAGGTGGAAAGGCAGATGAACACAGATCAGAAAAGGAGCAGAAAGAGAAAGGAAATTCTCTTTGGAGGCATTCAGATTCTACAAAATAACAGACAGAAGGAGCTGCTCATTCAGGCCTGATCTAAAGCCCACTGAAGTCAATAGAAGCCTTCCATTCAGAAGCCCTCTATCAATGGGCTTTGGATCAAACTTTCAGCAAGTGCAAGAGCTTAAATAAAATCATAGAAACTCTTTTGTTGATACTTTTCTCCGTCTAAAGAAATAATTACTTGTATGTGTACCTATTTCATGGGAGATTCCATTCCACTATTTCAAGAAGCCACCGAAAAATTCTACAAAGGACCTTTTTTCCTCAAAACCAGTAGTTACTGCAATACAATTACTTCAGTGGTCTCCTAACAAGGCATCTAAGAGGTTTTATGTAAAGCAGAACATCACCTAGAAGACCCACTGAACCCAGTCTCAAATATATGGAAGCCAAAAAATCAGCAGTTTGCGCTAGTAGATAAGGCACCAGACTGGGACTTAGGATGCGTTTACACTTCAGCTGCAGGTGTAGTTTCCATTTTGGGTAGATGTACATGCATGAGCTTTGATTGAACTAGTGCACTAAAAATAGAAGTGGGGAAGCAGTGGCAAGGAGAGTGAGGTAGGCCCCACTCATCCATGGCTCGGTTCTCAGTCTTGTACCCTGGCAGCTAGACTGTGATGCTAACCACACTGCTATTTTAAGCACAATAGCCGGATCAAAACTAGCTTATGTACATCTACCTGAACCGGTAATTACTCTGCTTGTTGCACTGTGTCTTTCCCCGTAGAAGCCCAAACTTCTGTTCCCAACTGTGCCACTAACCTGCTATGTGAACCTGTGCAAGTCACTTCACCTCTGTGTCCCTGTTTTCCCTTCCAACTTCTGGCTGTCATGTCTATTGATAGTCTTTGGGGTGGGGACTATCTCTTCATAGGTGTTTGACCAGTGCCTAGCACAACTGGGCTGTCAGAGTAAGACAGCCAGGAAAGGGTTAAGGGCTGCCTGCCTGTCACATGGCCCAACAGGGGATTGAAGGGAAGGGTATATCCTCTTTCCAGGCAGGAGAGAGGCCTCTGAGCTGCTTTGGGTCAGGGGAATTGCTTTGTTTTGTGTTTGAACAGCAAATTGTGTCCTGAGGCAGGGACCTGTAATGGCACTTCTGTAGTATTAATAATAAAAGAAATGACTGGCCCATCCTGACCACTTTGCCAGTGCTTTTGCACACAGAAAGCATGGGTAGATTTGGTCTCTGTAAGGCACAGCCCGAGGGCGGGGGAAGAGAGCACATGCCATCTCCACAGGATATTAAAATCTTCTCCAGCTTTTCTCTTCCCCAGTCCCACTGAGTCTCTGCTCCTTCACACGTGTAGTGTAATGGAGCAGGTCTTGGCTCCAAGGGAACTGTCCAGTGGCACCCAGAAAGTCTGTAGCAGACATGGGACTAGAACCCCCATTAGTTCTCTAAGGGCATGGCTGCACTTGCAGATGTAGAGCACTTTGAGTTAAACCAGCCTTCCGAGAGCGCAGTAGGGAAAGTGCGGCCGTCTGTCCACACAGACAGCCTCAAGCGCACGGGCGTGGCCACATTTGCAGCACTTGCAGCGGCACTGGGCGTGGTGCATTATGAGCAGCTATCCCAGCATGCAAGTGACTGCAACGTGCTTTTCAAATGGGGAGGGTGTGGTAGAGTGTGTATGTCGGGGGAGAGAGAGTGGGTTTGGGGGGGGCTGAGAGCATGTCAGCATGCTGTCTTCTAAGTTCAGACAGCAGCAGACCCCCCCCGTTCCGCCCCCCGCCCGCCCGCCTCTCTCGCTCACACACAGCATTCCACAGTAATGGTTGCTTAGTCTCGGAGCAGATAAGCAGAAACGGAGCTTTGAAAGGGCACATCCACATTCCTGCAGCGATTCAAAAACAATGAGAAGAGTGGCCACTTGACTTAAGGGGATTATGGGACATTTCCGGAGGCCGATCAGAGCGCAGTAATGCAACACCTCATTCACACTGATGCTGCTGCGCTCTAGCGGGGGCACAGCAAACGTTATTCTACTTGCCGAGGTGGAGTACCAGCAGCGCTGTAGCCGTGGAGTCAGAGCGCTCTACGTGCCTTGCCAGTGTGGACGGGTAGTGAGCTAGTGCGCCCAGGGCTCCTTTATTGCGCTGTAACTTGTAAGTGTAGCCAAGCCCTTAGGCTTTAATCAAGGGTCTCGGTGCCCTTCCTCTCTGTATCAGTGAAATATCAAACTGGTGTGTCCCTTCTGTCATTTCCCCATCAGCTAGAAACAACTTAAAAAAATCCAATCTGATTATTGTCAAGAGGACAAAACCCAGCCGAGGGGTCATAGGTATAATTGTTAGTCAACTTCACAAGTCTTTCCTACAGAGCTATTCAAACGTTTGAGCTCACTGCTAGGAACATAATAAACAAAGTTATTATGAAACTATCCTATCTGTCAGCCAAAAGTCCAGTGAATCATTTATGAATATATACATAAATAAAACTCCTCTGATCTGTTTTCTCTTTTCCTTCATAAACTGAAGATAGTTTCTTTTCTTTTTTTTTCCAAAGCTGTGACTTATTTCTTAAAACAACCTGAAAGGAATAAAATATTGAAATGAGCAGAAATACAAAATAATGTTTGTGATACTGTAATTCTCTGAAAAGTTGAAGGAAAACATAAAAATGTATGCTCTGTAAGTTTCCAACTGAACTTGGCATGACAGTCTATCTATTATTAAACAGACGCTGAAGCTCAATTTATGAATTATTAAATTCTTGTTACATTTAGTTCCCAAGCAAGCAAAAAAAAAAAACAATTTCATTCACTGTAGGAATTTCAACATGTTCTATAGTATTTCTTAATAACATAGCACCTAAAGAATGAGAAAATACTAAAGCTATTTTGGAAATGACTGGCAGTATATATGTTCATCTTTATCCACTTAAAGCTACCTCCACTTTAGTAGAGATTAACTTCTCACAGTGAAGTTAAACACCTGCTACTTGTTATCTCCTAGTAGTTTTATATCTGTGCTGCATAGTTCCTGTATTTGGAGTAACTTGGAATACAAGAGTGGGGTTGCCAAAAGCTTCTGTGGTAAACCCATGATCCGCCAAATCACTTCAGTTTCCAAAAGCAAATAAACACCTGTGTAGCCTCAGAGCAACTTGTCGTCTACATTTGTTTCTGAATCCATCCCACACCAACAAATAAAGGCACAAACAAGGCATTAGCATCCCTGCCTATCCTGGGCCATTTTTTGCTCGTCCTCTATGTTTGCAAGTCCCATAAGTTTTCCCTTTTGAATAGCATTCAGTGGTGGTAGTCTTTAAGTAGGCCCCTTTTGTGAGTGTCCAGTTTATATTAAAGTACAGGCAGATTAAGCTACCAGCATAAATTGTTCTAGGATACTGTCTGAAACAAGTAGATCTTGAACTGACAAACTGCTTTAGCCAACTGAAAATATCTATGGCCAGGCAACTTCAGAAGTCTATGAATATTGGTTAGAAACAAGATGATTTCCTAAGAATGCAGATGTTACTGAGCCCCCATGAACTAGGGCAGCTCCGGGGCTGGACAAATCTTGTGTTTTCATAACTTCAGGAGAGGGAGATGGAAATGCATGAAGAGCTAAGGTATGTGGTCCACCTTTTGCTATACCCAGGCCAGCAGCTCTTCTGAACTATAGAGCCGGCACTCTTCTCTAGGAGCCAGATTCTGCTCTCAGCTACATCACTGTAAATCTGGTGTAACTTCACTGACTTCTTGCAGGCTCCTCCGCTTGATGCCACAATGGGCCATCCATCCTAACAGCCAGGCATCACCAGGGCATAAGGGAGCCCCAGCCACAAACTGTTTTCCCTGGCCACACTGCCTGTGTCAGCTGCAAAAAGCATCTTGGCCATGCAAAGATTCCCCTGTGCAGGGAGAATCATCCAATGGCTGGCTACGCTGGTTTTAGGGCAGAATTGCAAAACTGGACTGATGCAAAGGAGCCCTTACATACCAGAATACCTGGGGCTATATTAAACGAATATACACCTTAATTTATCCAACAGCATCAGTTTCTATGTTTTATAAAGATCATGTCTTATATTCTGCCAAGTACAATATAGGATTGTGGATTCTATACTAAGGAGGGACGTTTCAGTAACTATAGGGATTTAAAGATGAATAACTAACCTGACAATAAAAAATGAGAAAGAAAACAAACTGAAACCACTTATAATCCTTAATAAAGTTATTTTACTGTGCCCCAGAGAAAAAGCTATTCAATTGGCTTCCGAAATCTGTGCCAATGTTCTTAAAGGTCTTAAAACAATAAACAGACACAGGTGCAATGGTTACTTCACATGAGGAGTAGTTCAAAGACAGCTACTCATATGTGTGATCCCACGTAATAAAAGTGTGTTATTATGAAGCTGCCATAACTGTCAGCCAAAATTACAGTGACTAGCTGAGTTGTTACAGAGATAAATATTCAGAGATCTGGAGTGTATTTTTCCTAGTCAGAAAATAAACACAGGGTTAGTTTGCTACGTTTTTCAAAGTAATGCTTTAAATTCTAATTCTTAAATAACCCAAAAGAAATAAATAGCCTTTGACAAAAATCTCCTATAAAAATCATCAGGGTCAAAACCAAACCACGTTAAAATAATTCTTCCTGCACCCACTAGCTAGTGAAGATCTTTCATCAAAGCAGATTTCAAACAGCAATCATTATAAATGCAAAGTGCTATAGGAATGCTAATAATTACTTTCTTAAAGTGCTTTATCAATGTTAACAAAATTAAGCCTCACAAAAGCTAAGGGCTAATTGTATCTCAATTTCAAACTGTATAGAGTAGAACTGATATTAAGTGTCTTTCCCAAAGCCACCCTGTGAGTCATTAGTAGATCCAGGGCAGAGAGGAATTCAAGAGGTCCTTTCCCTGCCCATGGCTCTTACCATTCGTTAACGCTGCTTCCTCTAAACAGGCCTTTTAAAATATTTTACCTCCACCTTTGGGCTGATCTTGCATCAGGATCTGCCGCATAGTCACTAGGGTTCCCTCGAGCACAGGGGTTGGCCTTCATGGAGCTCACTTCAGCAGGGCTTCTGGGAGAGCCAGATAATTCAGAGGAAAAGGATAATATGGAGCAAAGTCAGATTTTCTAGCATTTTGCAACTCTGAGAGAAGTGGGAAAGGGAACTGATTTACCTTCTAACTAAAAACTTGAAGCTCATCACCTTTGAAAAAAATATATAAAAAAGTCCTGTTTACATTAACCCATAGGAAAACCCAGCTAAGAGACACACAAAGCAACACCTAAAAAACCAAACCTGAAAGTCTCCTGGCCTTTCTCCTGTATTCAAATGATGAGTGACCCTTCCTGTTTCCCCAATTAGATCAGACTGTCAAGGATGGAGCATCCTGTTTGGCGGCTGTTCTTGTTATTGTGATATGGGATATCACTCTCAACAGCGAGGTGCTCTTCTTTGTAATTAGAGTTCTTGATTGTAATACATTTTACACTGCACTGCAATCTGCCATTAATAGCTCTTTTAACACACTTCCTGTAGCCAAGCCATGAAAAATGAGGAGGCATTTTTGCCCTGAGGCTTTTGTGAAGATTCCTGGCAAAGGCTGATTTTTTTAGTTGCTTTCCCTCTGAAATGTGTTGAAAAGAAATAAGAGACACATCAAACATACAAAGCAAGTTTTTCCCCCCCTTTGAATTCTTTGCATTAGGGTCCAAATTCTCCCATCTAGCACGCAGCCTTTGTGCTGAGAGTTGCGCTCTGGGCACATTGGCACTGGAGGAAGAAATCCTCACTCCAGGCGGCAGAGACCCTGTGCTGAAGCGATAGTAGACTCACTGTAAGGCCCTAACATACCAGTAACCAGTGGGTCCCCTAGCTTCAGCACAGGTGTTCTCTCCACTCTGAGAGCCACTTCATTGCTAAGCACCAGGTAAGGGTTGTGTCCCCCTTATATAAAACTGATTTATACCCTCCCACCCATTGCACAGCAGAACCATGTCAGTTCTGCCGCCAGGGTCGTAGAGCGGTGAGCAGGATTTCACCCAGGGGCTAACCTCCCTTCCAATGGTGCTGAGGAACCCGGTTCAGATTCTGAAGCAGGGATCCTAGGGGTCGGAGTGCAAACAATACATGCTGCACGGATATGAGCTGCCCTGTTTATGCTGGTCTGTTTGGCACCAGAGACTATTAGGATGAATGATGGGATTGTGACCTTTGGAGTGGGCACACAACAGTCAACTCCAGCTCTGAGCTTCTGCTGATGCTCTACGACCTCTCAAACAGGATTCCAGGCCCTTTTCTTCTACGAAAGTCCCAAGGGTGAAATCCTGGTTCCACTGAAGTCAATGGCAAAACTCTCATTAACTTCAGTTGGGGTCGGATTTCATCCAAAGTGCCGACGCAGTTACTCAGACTCAGCACTAGAATCTGGTGATGGGCAGAGTCGAATAACCAAGACATCTTGCTAGGCTCTACCGGCTTTTTCTGGTGCACCCTTGGACACATTGTTTTCCCTTAACGGAGAGCTTTTCCGACTTTACAGGATGAACTTCAAGTTAGGTAAAACAAGGCTTGGCACATCTTGACTCCTGTCTTCATAAAATTACACAAGATCACTGGAGTTTTTGCTCATTTTGCAAAATGCCAAAACAAAAATAATTTCAGCATGACACAATAACGGCCCAAGCTGCAGTAAGCACAGGATGATTTTAAATTCTTTTGAGAGTGAAACACCTGCCAATAGCGTCTAGAAAGCCAAGTGTTTTAGAGAGATTATAAATGTGGGGTGTACTCTGAACAGCTAGAGAGATTTCACAACAGTCCCAAGTTAGGCAGAAAAAAAGCTAACGTTAAAAGAACAAATATTTATGTTGAAAAAAAAATATCAAGCACTCACCCTGTCACCAAAAGTAATAGAACCCCCCTTAAAGGGTTTTACAACTGGGGTAGGCCTGTCAAGCCCCAATTATTACAACAGGCCTAAAACTAAACAGCATCAGCTGTATCTGATTCTTTCAGTCTGAAGCCTTCTCATCTGTGACTTGGAACCTCTGCTGGGATTTAATTCTGAAAGTCTCGGGCTACTGTCTGACTTAATGGTGATTCATTTGAGGGGCACCACTGGGCAGATTGTGACATGGCATTAATGTAGGAACAGGCTCTTGTGGTGACCTATTAAATTAGCACAAGCAAAAAGCTTGTTTGGTTGGACAGTTAAGATTTCATCAAGACATACACCATCTAGCCAAATCCTTGAAAAAAGTGAAAATGAGAAGTTAAAGGAAAAATCCCCAGTATTTCTTGTCACCTTCACATCATCTCAATGCTGTCATTAATACACTCCATTTGCCTCAGTCAAAAAGCAATATATACCCCCGCTTCATGAAACTCTCCCACTACTGCAAAACTTTAATAGCAACCTCATCTTCCCTTATATAAACAAGATGGGCAGATCTGATAGTGCACTCGCCTGAACAGTTGTTAGACCTTAGCATGACTGAGGTTCTTGTGATTGTTACAAGCACCAAAGCAAAGCTTGAATCTCCACAGCAGCAAAATAGCTTTCTAACAGCAGAAAAACATTTCCAGGCTCTGGCTTTCTCGTCCTGTCTGTGTTTATATAGACCATACCTATGTACCTTGTCAAATCATTTACTGTAAGGAGCCAGCATGGTCTAGTGGGAATGGGTTAAAAGGCATCACTCTGGGAATTGGTTAAAAGACCTGCCTCTGACCTCTTCTCTGATTCACTTAACCTCACTGTGCCTCAGTTTCTCTACCTGTAAAATGGAGATGAAGATGCTTTCTTCTGAAAAGTGATTTGAGATCAATGGATGAAAAGAGCTAACAACTTACTCTCATTCTATCTAGTTTAATTAACAGGATCTAAGTAGTGCAAAATATGGTGCTAAGATTCTCACTGGCACTAGGAAATTCAGTTGCACTGGTCACTTGTGGAGCAGGTCCCAAGCTGTGAAATGCACGACCAGTCAAAACCATATTGTGCATTTAATTTTCAAACCTATGTGCATGGTTCCCATTTATGAAATGAAACCATTTTTCTGTGTCAAATGATAACAATTGTACAGTCTGGTTCAAAGTGTAAAAGAAGCAGAGTCAGATACATTTTGACTGTCTGGCTTTGTGCACCATTGAAGTATTTGTGAATAAAACAGAGGGGCCGAGGGACGTACTGGCCACCGCTTCCCACAGCCCCCATTGGCCTGGAGCGGCGAACCACAGCCAGTGGAAGCCACGGTTGGCCGAACCTGCGGACGCGGCAGGGAAACAAACCAGCCCGGCCCGCCAGGGGCTTTCCCTGCACAAGCGGCAGAACAAGTTTGGGAACCACTGCTCTATGGGATATTAATACAAAGCTGGTACCAGGAGTCAGACTGGAGAGCAACTTTGGGAGTTATTTTTAAGTATCAGGATATAATTCTTGAGGCAGAACCTCCCTTTCCTCTCCCCCTCCCAGTAGGAGACCAAATTGTCTACTGCTGCTCCCTTCATCTCATACCTTGGAGGGTGTGCAATACATAGTATTGGAAAATCAAATCTATCCCCGTGTAAACCTAATGAAATTGAAGAGCTCACCCCTTCGATTCCTTCAACTCCAAAATGGTCTGCAGCTCCAGAGTAATAATGGGTTTTTTTTTCCCCTGTAGCTCTTATAAGAGCTACAAATCCCCAGTTACTTTTGATTTACAATAGAAGCAAGGTCATCCTTCTAATGAAAAAAAACAAGGTCTATATTTTCAGATACTGAGATTCAATTCATCATAGAGATCAATGACACTTTTATGCTCTATAGAGATGAACTATCCATTTTGCAGTAAAATTATCACATTTTTTAAGACCTTAGGTAGTTGCTACATAGTTTGGACGCCTGGATTGCAACTGAACTTTTTAGCATTAAGAAGCCTTCAATTTCCCACCTCCCTAGCCCCAAGGACATATTTTACCATTTTCACACTTGTGGCGAGGGGGGGGAAGAAAATAGGAATTAAAGGCCACGTACAAGTCGTCAACAACATAAGCCTTGTAGGGATGGTAAAAGGCTATGCTATCAATGAATCCATTCTTGAAAATAATTTCCCTTCATTGTTCTAAAGCTGTACACCCATCTATACATTCTCCAGGAGATTCACATAAATCGGTCCTGCATAGATGGAGAGGCAGTAGTCTATCTGCTGAGTATTCTAGTTGGTTGCCCATCATTTGCTTTTTCTGCAGTCCTATCTGAAATTCTTCAGTCTTGCATTCCTGACACCTAGAACTGCCTTGACCTCAGGGGGAGCAGTTGGTGTTGAAGGAATGCAGGATCAGAACTTTTAATGATACAACAACTAGTTGCGAGCCTAAAACTTGGGTGTCTGTTCGGGGAACTGTTCAGATGAGTACCACTCATCCCGGTTTTGTGGCATCCTCACACAGCAGCAGATATTATATTCAAATCAAACGCTGTGCACACATCACAGACTGTATCTACTGTACACCGCCCAATCAACAAATGCCATGTGCCATTAGTAATGGTGACTATAAATCTTTAAAGTGAAAATGATGCAGGTAACCTACGCTATCAGCGTGTCTGTCTTTGCCCCCCTTTGGTTGCTGCTCCACCTAAGAGAATAAGCGCCTAGTAAAAGAGCTGAAAGAATTGCTCCTTTATCTCAAGCAGCAGAAACTCATGCTGCTACTGCTATGGATCCAGGGTTCAAACCCCACTGATAGGCCAAACTAGGGCTGGCAGGGAGCATTATATATACTTTCAATAAGCCTAAATTTTATGGTTACATTTAATAAAGGGCATTACAATTTTATGTTGGTTCATTCAGAATGGTTTGTATTTACACTACAATACTTGTTCAACGTGTTCACCTTTGATAGTATTATAATATTTGAATACCAAACCTCTTAAATGGAGATTTTCTGCCTACTGCACCTTAGCGCTGTAGAAAGCAATGTCATAAGTTTGCATCCAGCTGTGTACAGTACTTCATTGATTCGGCTACATACATTTCTAGTCCAATAGCTAGAGACAACACTATGTTCAGGGGTAGTGCTATATACATTATTTCATCAGGATTACTTGACTTTAATTCCTGATTTAAAAAAATTAGACATAAAAATGTCTTTGTATTCTCTGTACAGTCCTGCCAATTGACCATGATTATCTCCAAAAATGACCACTGGTATTCTTAGCGGCTTTTATTTTGGCCTTGTCTTAAGCTATTTTAGTTTATGGTTATCACAACATTGTCTCAAGACAGCAAGAAAAATGATTAATGTGATTATTACGATGTATTATACTTTCCCTCAAGCTATTCAGCCAACTACTCTATGCACGTCAAGTAGAATGATTGGAGAAAGACACTGCTTCATATTATTTCCCTGACCTTAGACCTGACTCATGGTTGCTCAGCCTTAGATGTGCTGGCCCCTAAATGCATCAACAAGGTCCAAATTATGTACCCAGCATGTAAAAAGAGAATGTATAATATGCAACAGCATCTAGCAGATGACAAGGAGACAGACCTCTTACATTTGTTGACGCTTAATAAATAAATCACATTGCTGTTGGTGGGATTTCTACTTTCAAAATAACTCTGACAAGGCGTTTTATATAGAATAGTTCTAGTGGAAATGTTTGATCTCCAAGACACTATTTAAAACCTCATACTACAAAAATGTTACTTAATGCAGGTCAAATACTAAGTTTTCTATGAATGACACAAAAAGTAGAATCCTTTAATAAATTGCACGTGAGGTCTGATCGAACACTGCCTTGTACCCTGTGTCATCATTCACAGCTGTGCAAAGTGAGTACAGAACAGATGTAAAGGGCTACCAAAGCACAGGTCTCTACTCACTTACCCTGCGGGCAGAGTTTTGTATTCACTTTGCGTGACAACACAAGGTACACCTGGTATAAAGGAGTGCACACAATGCAAGACAGTGGGCAGTCAGGGAAATTTAGATGAATAAATGATATTGCTATTTATTATTTATCCAGGACCCAATCCAGCAAGGTGCTGAGCACTGATAAATCCTAAGCCCAGACACATTTGTAGGACTGGCTCTAATCTCTACAAATCCAGAAAGTCAACCTATTTTCTGTGCCACCTAAGGGATCCCAATGCTCTTACTGCTAGGTGGTTTTATTTCACAATTTAATCAAAAAAGAGAAAATAAAAGCTACTGAAATTCACAATACACTAGTGATGTACAGGAACATATTTGCTTCTTGATCTCCTTGGGCTGGATTCCGCAAGGTGCTGAGAAGCCTCTACGTCTATTGATTTCATTGGACATTGAAAGTGCTCAGCAACATTCTCGTGGATATAAAAGATATGCACCAAACCCTGGCAGCTCACACTTGCATGAGAAAGGGTTGTAGGATTAGCCCCTAAAATGAAGGTTTTGGTCTCCTCTCATAGTCTTTCATGGCCAGTGGTGTGTACTGCTGAAGACAGCAATGCATAATTTAGCACATTTTAAACACATTTGTCATTCTCTGCTAAGATATACCACAAGATTGAAACAGCCTGCGCTCCAGAAAACTCTGGACCCAAGCAAAGGGAATCTTGGGAGCTTTCTCTTCTTACAAAAATAAACTTCGAGTTAGAAAGTTAGTCAGTTTCAAGGTTGTTTGCTGGATCAGAGCCTAAATTGGGAGCTGTTTAATATTCCAAATTTAGGGGAATGGGGCTGAAATGTCAGCCACAGATTTTATGAAATAAAGTGAGCTGGTGGGCCTGCAACTGCTGCAAAAATGCCTATGAAGCTTCTGGGTACAGCAGATGGACTGAGGGGACCAAAAAAACCAAAACGAGTTTTATTTGGGAAAAAAATTAATACATTCAACATATTAAGTAGAAGGTATTAATGTATTATTTTTAAAATAATTTATCATTTTCATAGTGGAAGGGTATGATGCATAAAACCTCACACAATTGATTTTTGTTGGTTTATTGTGTTTTTGGCTGTTTTAAGATGAACTAATAGCCCACACACAAATAGTCTCCAATCTTTTCATTAATAAGCTATGGGCATACTTCTCCTGAAAGCACTGGACTTTTGAACTTGTGTGCCAGAACATACCATGGCATGTACCAATAGTCTTCTAATACACCCCTGGGAGCGGGTTATTGTTATTATCAAACTGTGCTGTGAGTGAGATTGCAGTAATAATATAAGGCACATAGATAGCACTTCTGTGAAAAAAATTGCATAATGCTTTAAAAAACTGGGTGTGTGTCATTATTGGAGGTGGTCAGGAATTAATCAGTGAAACATTTTTTGGGGGTTGGAAAATTGACAGTTTGAGGGAACGTATCTGTGTTGATTAAACTTTCACTGGGAAGCGTTCTCAGGTATAGGATAATTTCTGCTCCAAACAAGAGAAAGATAGGGGAGGAAACAAAAAACAAAGGGTGAGTTCTCTGTACCCCAATAGCTTAGTGGTTCAGCTACTCACCCGGGATGTGGGAAACCCAGGTTTCTGTCCTTGGTCTGCCTGATTCAGAGAAGGGACTACCACATCCCAGGGGAGTGCCCTAATGAACAGGCTTTTGGCTATTTTGGGGAGAGCTCTCCCCCTCTATTTTTTCATCATGATACAGAATAGGGGGGAAAACTGAAATCTGGAAAAAAAATTCCCATCCAGCTCTAGTCAACCACCATTTTGGTGATGGGGAAACTGAGGCGCCAGTTATTTGAGAGACTTGCCGTCAGTCATGCAGCGACTCAGTGGCAGCGACTCAGCGACTTTAGATATTCTGATTCTTGCTTTCATTCCTTAACCACCAGACTAACTACCACTAAAAGAACAGGAGGACTTGTGGCACCTTAGAGACTAACAAATTTATTTGAGCATAAGCTTTCGTGGGCTACAGCTCACTTCACTAGTTCTCCACTTGTAAGGCAACTCCCTTCTCTTCAGGTGCCAGTGTATCTATGCCTGTTATCTGTAATTTTCACTCCATGCATCTGAAGAAGTGAGGTTTTTACCCACGAAAGCTTATGCTCAAATAAATCTGTTAGTCTTTAAGGTGCCACCAGACTCCTCATTGCTTTTGTGGATACAGACTAACATGGCTACCCTTCTGATACCAGACTAACTAAGAGTCTGCTAGCAAAACCAATCTGACATAAATTAATACAGCATGATATATTTTTGCATATGCTAGTGGAAAAGATTTTTTTTTTACAAATAAATTATGTTTTCTTTATACTCTTTGACCTTAATGAGCTTCCTGTTTATGTATTTCATGAGTATTCTTGCATAATAGGGTCAACCTATGAGAAATAAGACCTGCATTTCAAACACAATACAGCCTCCTAGTATTTCAGTATTCAGTAGATAGTGTTAAACTAATCAGAGGTAGAAGCAGATGGGAAAACATCATAGAACGTACACAGCCTAAATCACAAACCATATCTGCTGATGCAGTGCACTAGGGTGGTGTGTTTTTTTTATTGGACTTACAAGAGGAAACAAATTTCTTACATTGGTTCTGATTTCTGTTCATATTTTTCAAATTATAGAAGGTTTGTTACATTTTCTGTTGAGGATCATTTGGAAACAAATAATTAGAACACATGAAATGGACTGGAGGGACATCTCTGGGCTATGGTTTTAGAACAGCAAGTTTTAAGTGCAGCCCTAGCCCAGTCCTAGTGAGAAAAAAGCCATGGAGATGTAGTAAAATCTGTCAGAAGCCATAGGCTACCAAATCAATGTGGAGAGAGCAGTCTAATGGGTCTTTGTAGTTTTAGAACATGGACCCCAAGTCATTCTTCTGCCAGCCTGGACACCAGCAGGCAGATGGCATCTCGAAGCTGCTTTGATTCAAAGACTACAGCTAAACAACAAGTACCTACAGAACTTCTACAGGCTATCAGGAATAGTGTACATTACTATGGTGCTTATGTTTCCAGGTGCTAGAAACTGGAAATAGAAAAGAATCCTGCAGGCTACTAGGCTGCAAGTCCAGAACTCCAAATTCTAGGGCTTCAAGTCCTGTGATGATCACCTACAGGTTTGACTAGACACTGTGTTATGTATCCTAAAGCACAGCTCAGGAAGCACAGACCAGGATGGCGTGGGGGCAAAGGTAGATTTACATCACCTGATTCTAGGCTCTAGAGTAGGGCAACCCCAGGGGCTCTACTAACTTAAGACAGCCTTATCCAGGCTACCTTTGGGCTTCCTTGCAGCTCTGAAACCCCATAGCACCGAATACTGTAAGCCCACCTCCTCCTCCATGTTTCCCTCCCCCCTTATACGGGTCCATGAGATGGGGCACTGTGGAGCCACTTATGTAGACACTAAGGGGAGAATGCCCACAGGGCAGGATCAGCAACCTGTTGGAGGCTGGAGTGGGGAGCCAGAGGCCCCTCATCAGTGCTTGCTTGAAGAGACTGATGCTATTAATAGGGCTGGCTTTACATCTCAGAGAATCTTGGGAACTCTGGGTGCATTTTGCCGGTGCCATGTGTTTTACAGACTCTTTAAAACCTTCAAGCAGGAACTTTAGATTAATTCTATTGATTTTACCAACAATTTATGATCTATAGATTTTTAAAAACCTTCTTCCCCCATTTCGTGGCCCAGAAATGAGGTGGTAAAGCACTTCAGAAACAGGTTAGAAGCAGCAATAAATAGGAGACAAAATGTATCCCATCTCACCTTAGCAAGTTTTCCCTAGAGAGAGGAAAAGGAAACACCTGACGAACAAGGGCAAAAGGGCTACTACATTAAGGTAGAGGAGTACAATGGAGACCACTATCATTGCTAAATAATCTTCCTGGGAATGAGCTGTGCAATTTAATAACATCCAAAACTGCCAGAATATAGCAGATTAAAAGTATGTTGAACTAAATACAATACAAGCATTTAGCAGATCTTCTGTATTCTTTGTAATTTCTGCCAGCCCTAAAAGAAAGAAATTTGAGAGAGAAAAAACAAGAATCGGAAACTACGTAACTAGAAGGCTCTTGGTACAGAATTCTGTACCAGGGTTGTGGGGAAAAGACAGGGACTGGAGCAGTATCCATTGAGTAGTGGGTCCAGAAACTATTCTGCCAGTGCAAAGCAAGGTGACTAAAATTGGTCCACACTCAACAAAACACATTACTGTCTCTCAAGAAATGAGCAACATGTTATTCACTCCCCCAAACACTTGATGCTGCATTCATGGCATCTTTACAGTGGGGTGTAGGTCAAACTATGCCCCAGTCTATGTTAAACAGGCCTCCAGCTGGCACTCTCAGGAGAAGCTGCCTTAGGATGGGGACAGAGTTCCCATTGACTGTGCTTGCTTTTTTGTAATATGTTTAGATTTCAACTGTTTGATTTATGATTTAGCCTATATGTGTCTGATGTTTTAATAGCTCCCCTTAGTTCATCTTCATTTTGGCAACTGTTATCACCATTTCCTCATATTTTGTGATATGCACATACTAGTTTTGTCCCTTTGTTCTCTTTTACTTGTTAAATCCTCTTATTGTATCACACCAGCAGATCAGTAAAATAAAAGACCCATCAAAATCATCATTCTGTGCACTGAAATTTGTCATTTGTCTTTCTACTCCTCATTTTTCATTAATGATGCAAAGACTTATCTTTCACTTTTCTTAATCCTTTACTCTTCTTTATCCTTTATAGTTTGTGATGTACATGGACTTGTGTTGTAAACTCAAAGACATCATTATTCTTTGTATTTTTATGCACTGAACTCTTTGTAATCTGTGATCAAAGCCCAGCTATATCTGGCTGCATTTGTTTTCTTTACTTACTTTTCCGCTATCAACCGTGGTTGATTTATACAATTTTTTGCTACCATATTGTGTCTTCTGAGCCATCAAGATCGGTGTTGTCTTTCAAATGAAAATCACATTAGCCAGACTGCTGGTTACTTGATAGTAGTGCAATACATCACCATGCCAAAGACCAGAGATCAGTCAGTGGAGAGTCAGTGAATCCCCATTAACGCAACAAATTGCCACACACTGTGGGTCATCAGTGGGAACTGAACCAGGGTCACTCACACTAATAATAGAAGCCTCACCTGCATAAGCTAAAAGACGAAGGGTTTGTCTACACAGAGTTCTTCCTGGTTAGCTGTCCCTGAGTACCTCAGTGTGTGGAGGCACTGATTCAGGGAGAACAGTGCCTTGTTCTGGTTAGAAAAGAGTGCCTTCCCCACCCCCGATAGCAGGTTAAGCTAAACAGGAACAAGGCATTCTTATTCTGGAATAAGAGTGTCTGCAAATGAGGTTAATCAGGAGTAACTCCATGTTATTCAAGCCCCAAGATGGCAGATATAGCAGCTTCAATTTCTTATTGAGACTCGCCACTACGGGTAATCTGCACTGCATAAAAGACCCACGGCGGGCCTGCATCAGCAGACTCGGGCTCATGGGCTTGGACTGCAGGGCTATACAATTGCAGTGTATAGGTTTGGGTTCAGGATGGAGCCCAGGTTCTGAGAACCCCCAAGGGGGGAGGGTCTCAAAGCTCTGGCTCCAGCCTGAGCCTGGACATCTCAAAGGCTCATCTGCATCTACACTGCAATTTTTAGCCCCAGAACGTGAGCCCCAAAAGGCCCCATCAGCTGACTTGGGCTCTGAGACTCAGTGCCATGGGTTTATCATCACAGCGTAGACACACCCTAGAGGGGTCCAAGTTGTGAGAGATGAGTCCCGGAAAGCTTAAGGAGTTCAAGACACTACATTGAGATGTTCCAGACAGGCATGGACTTTTGGGACAATAAGTGTTAAGTGGGAGAATCCCTGGGGAGTGGTAAATGCAAATTCCACAATGATGGTTATGAAAAAAAACGGCCTTAGGCAGAGGGCCATTGACTGTTTCCAGAGATGAGATCAAAGGCCCAAACTGTCCAAAGGAGCCTCTGAACTGTCCAACTGGGTTCTTGTTCCCAATTTAAAACCTGAGTAAACCCAGTTGTACAATCTGAAAGACACACACCTACCACAGCCCTAGATTGAAGCTGTGGTTACCTCTGGTAAGCTTTTTAGCATACGTGTAGGTTCTTTTGTTTGTCTAGGTTCTCTTTGTAATGCTTTTACTCTAAGAATAAATGCAGTTTGCTTTGTGAAGGCCAGTTGGTAACTGCTGTACATTGTTATAGCTCTTGGAGAGAGGTTAAGCACAGGTAATGGACTTGTGCAGACCTGCTAGGGAAATCACAGTGAGGTGCAGAAGGATTGAAAACCTAACCCCCAGATCTGGCAGAAGAGAGATGCAGATCTTAGACCTAAGAGAGGTGATGACTGGAACCAGAAACCTTCAGCAGCTGCCCTCAAGGAAGGCCAGGGGGTATAGTTTCAAAAGGTGAAGTTAACCCTTGAACCGGATATGAGTAAATCCCAAATTAGCTGCAGAGAGAAGCTTTGCAATTTCTTTGGGAAGTGTCACACAAAGCCAGTTCTGAAGAGGTGGAAATGGGAATTTTTGCCAGTTTTGCTAAAGATACTTGCTTCTTTAGCTACAGACATTAAGGCATATGCAGAGTACAAGCATGGAACCAAAAGAGAAGGGTTCTGCCCACCCAGTTTTTAAGCACCATAAATTATGTTACGCTAGATTGGCCTTTCTAAAGTTACCAGTTTGGCATGTGTCACTTAAGCAGTTGACTAGTCTCATGTCTTCAATGGACCTATTCATGTGCTTGAAGTTCCATATTCTTGTGCCCCTTGCTGAACAGGACCCTGCTCTAAAGCCCATTGAAGCCGATGGAAAGATTTCTAGTGATCCCACTCAGCTTTTGCATCAGGCCCATATTGTATGTTGGCTAAAACACACAAACAATTGTTTTTATTGTTATTGAGCATCTAGTACTGATTGACCTATCTATTGGTTTATGGGGAGAGATGGAGCAAATCCTGAGATCATTGCTCAGGTAAAAGTCCCAGTGAAGGAGTGGAAGTTTGCCTGGATATAGACCAAGTACAAAATTAAGGACCTGGAAATTTGGTCCAATAGAATATGTGGGTGGTCAGTATTACTCCCTCTCTAGCTCATTCACTCTAGAGGAAGCAGAATGTGACCCTGTTATTTTCTTAGCCATTACAATATTCACCTCCTTTTATATCTCTAATCAGTCTACATTCTTTCATTTAGTAATATTTATGTTCTTCTGCCATCCATTTCTGACCAGTTCTCCTCTTTTCTTTATTTCCTTAGCCTTTCATTTTACAAGCTGAAATTTTCAATTATTTTATGATTGCCTCGGCACTGATGCATTAAGCTCAGATGTTGAATATGGTCATAAATGTTTTCAGAACCCAGCTTTCATCCAAGTTGCATATCTGTGCTCTGAAACATTTTAGTTTTTCAAGGTTACATTATCTAGCCATTTGATTTCAGTGCAAAGGTTACTGTGCTACTTTGATGTCTTCTGCACCAACTTGGTTGGGCAGCAGACTTCTGATCTTTGTTTTCACAGGTGATCAGCATGGTAATTTGATCTATCAAGTGGTATTTTTAGAAAGGATAGCTGAAATGTTAATTAAATCACTATCTAACTATAACCAGGAATGATTTTTTTTGAAAAAGCCGATATATGAAAAAAGCATCCATTTAACTAGAACTACAGTATCAAATTTAAGGATATTGTGGGGTTGTGGGGGAGATAAGAATATGCCTAATGCCCAAACAGTAACACATTTGATTTTAAGGAAAATACACATGCGAATGTTTTAATAAAGAAAAGAAAAAAAGAACAAAACAAAAAACTATGAACCATGGAGCCTCCCATTACATATCTGAACTGAAGTGAGCCATGCAAGTCTTTCGAGGATCCCCTATTACTAACTTAATAGCCACTATTATAGTTATAATAGTTCAATAGCCACTGATGGTGAAACAAATGTTGCTACATCTTTTATGACATTGTTTTGACAGTGATTCCATGTGATCTGCAAAAGAACAAACAGTGAGTAGTATGCACCACATTCTCCCTTGCTTCATTCCCGGGGGGGGGGGGGGAAGAAAGAGCAAGAGGCAAAGGTCATTTTATGCCACTTTTGAGCTTTCCCAGCACAAATTAGAGCAGGCTTGGGGCAGTTGTAAACTACGTTAAGATGTTATGGCTGTTCCACAGCTGAGAACAACCCAAGTACTGTCAGTTCCAACCATGCCCCATCTCCCTTGAGAGGCTGCTATAGGCTAAGAGGAGCGTGACAGACCCATTGGAAGAGATTATGTTAGTCAGGAAATCCCTTTACAGAGTGTATATTCTATGGGGGGGCTGGCCTGTCCTCTGTATTCCACTGAAATGGCATAGAGGGGCACAGTGCACTGCAGAATCCATCTGTGTGTGTTCACTGGAAGGATTCAGGAATTCCTCTAGGGGTATTCCAAGTAACCACCCCGATTCAAACGTCACAGATTAAAAATGCCATTTAGTTACCAATGACTCATAAAAAGCTATGAGAATAGTCATTTTTGCTTAGGTACAGTTGATGCTATTAAAATGCAGGTAATTCCTGGGCTGAATAGAAAATCAGGCAAAATGCTGTAGTAAATTAACTACCCACAATGTGCAGGTTTGAATGGTGCCCATCATCTGCAGTTCTAAAAAACACCCTGCACACAAAATAAATTAAGCCTGGCAACACCATTCTCAGGTATGTGGAAGTGGCAGATTCTAGGCTGCTGCAAGGGCTGAAATGGCCTTCCAATGTAATTTAGACAGATCAGGCCTACTCTATGTTACAGCAGCCAGGGCTCATGGAATGGGAACCAGGGTCGGGCTATTTAGTGTGGCTACTTAAGTGGCCCAAAGGAGCACCTGCACAGGGGGAATTCTCCCTCAGCCTCATTGTAAGAGGTTCACAGCCTCTATACACCTCTAGAGCAGTAGATTATGGCTGGAATGGAGAGCAGAATCCCTCCTAGAAAATGTAAGGCCTACAATTTCTGCCATACTTTAAGCCTGTCTCCCCCTTGAGGGAGGGGGGAGGAAATTTTGTGTGGGCAACTAGCTGTGCTTACAATGAATCAGAACAGCATCTGATTTGCCAATGTACCAGCAAAAACAAAAACAAAAAACCCACCATAAGATCTCTCTGAAAAGCAGGCTCTAGAGGGATCTCCCAAGGTCTCACAGAGGGACACAGGACAATAATCCAGACCTTCCAAAAAGGCTAGGCCCAAGATAGATGTCATGCACCTATGTGAAGTCAATAAGGACATCTAGGCACAATGGCGGGAGTTATGGATAGAGGGTCAAATCTGCCTTGCCTGACACATGCAAGTAGCTCTATCGACTTTATTGGGACCATCAGCAAGAATAAAGCAAAAAGGCTTAGCCAGGCCTATAATCTGTAATATTTCCTTCAGTCAGTTTGGGTCACAACTGTAGCATAATACACAAGAACAGCAGGTATAGTTCTTAAGTGCATTAAAAAAAATGCAACAAACAATACTCAAACAGTTTGAAATCTATAATCTAGGATTAGAGCACTGAAGGGAATAATGACATCATTTTAAAGCAGATTGCATTACTATTTGAAGTGTCAACCTTTGGAGCCAAGTATCAGGGGGAAGCCGTGTTAGTCTTTATCCACAAAAACAAGGAGTCTGGTGTCACCTTAAAGACTAACAGATTAACTAACTAATCTGTTAGTCTATAACCTTTGGAGCAACATGCCAAGACCCAAATTCTGCATTTGAAGAGATGGGGTTAATTACAATAGGAGCCCTAGAGGGGCATTTTAGGGTAGAAAATTAGCTCTAAAGAAGGGCAGATTTAACTAGTTGTCACTGACGTTTGGCCAAAAAAAGCTTCGGCCATTAGCGTTCTTCCCAGCAAGGCCCCAGATGACCATAGAGTTTTCGTTATTGCAAACAGTTCATTTTATTTGAATCACTGCATGTGTGCAATCTAAAAAACTAATTAAAGATATAAAACTTCCTTTAGATTGGATTAAGAGTTATCATTTATTTCTCTCCCTTGGGGCAAATATATTTATATTTATATTTTTACAGTTCATAGTGAAGTTACATATTTCCAAGAGACAGCGCAGAATGAAAAAGGGAAACAGAACTACATGCTTTACTAAAAGCCCATAAAAAGGGGACAGATTAGCTTTCAGTCAACCTGAAGCATGCCAAAGAAATAAATCTAACTTTGCAGATCTGGAGAGGAGAGATCCATCTTTGTCTCAGTGGTTTAAATAAAATTTTGACAAGAAACTTAATAATGTGAAAGAGGAAATATGATTTATACAGAACATTTTATAAAAAAATAAAAAATTGCAGCAACCCATAAACCTCAGAGATTATAGTTGTGTTTCAAGCTAAAAATAAAAACTAATGGTTAAATCCAGCAGCCAGTTCTATTACAGAAAGCATAGCAAGATGCCAGCATTTCAAAAGTTTAGCTTGGATGAGAATGGTGCTATTTTAGAAACTTGCATAATCTTACAGAAGGGGCTTTATTCTCCACTGCCTTACACCAGTTTTATGCCTGTGCACCTGCATAAAGCTAGGTAAAATGGTGGAAAATATTCTGCAAACACCAGGCTCCAAACCCAACCATGCGAATCACTACACAAAAGTGTCTCTCCTACACCCTGGAGTTTTTGAACCATACAATGTACACTTAGATGCACATCTAAACCCTGAAGGGACCTGCTTCAAAGGTGGGTTGCAGAGAGGGAGAGAGTTCAGGACATGTTTGGGAGTCATGGCTGGTGCCTCTTGTGGGAGAAGCCTCATGGAGACATTTGAGGAGCAAGGTTTAGCAAAAATAACTTGGACTTTCACTGCTTAAAGAGGTGAATTTCACTCAGCTGGAATTGCAAATGGTCCAGAATGGTAATTGCAAATGGTAAGTGGTCCAGAAATATTCACTAATGGGCCCTGTGGCTGAGACAATTCCCATAGGAACTTTTAAGAATATATTCCATTTTCCCCACTCATTTACTTTGATCCTATCAACATCCAATCTTTTGGTTGTTTACCCAAGATGAAGTTCTGACCCTTGCCTGGGTTCCCCTGAGCAAGACTTTGCACACTCCTAATTTACTAGCAGGATGGTATACATTAGCATTCCCACATTAAGAGGGGCTAACAAAATATCCCGGGTTCTTCTGTTGGAGTTTTACTCCTCCTTTTTAGGTAATGGGGTCTTGTCTTCTCAATCCTTCTTGGCATGAGGTCTGACTCCCAAGCAACCCAAGCTGCCATGCAGAGATGAGCACGGCTAATCTAGCTTGTCTAGTGGTCAGTTTTTGAAAGCTAATCTAGGATGTCTATATCCCATACCTTTATGTTTGGTTTTAACTAAGGCTGTAGTTTCAAACATCTGATGATAGTCCCTCATCTGATGATCACTTCTTTTGTTTCTCTTGAGTTGAAGACACGTGTTTAATTGTGGGAGAAGAAAGCACCTCTAGAATTTCCATGAGAAAAAGTCCACTATGTATGTCCAATTTTATAAAGCATATAGTCATGTCATTGAGAATTTGCTAATGACAATGGTTGAATATCTTCATAACAAGTGCTTTCAGTCCAGCTGAGAAATCACTAATACATGTGTGAAGAACTGAAACAAAACTGAAAGTATTATGAGAGAGAATTCCCACTCTGGCCAACTTATTTAAAAAAGAAAAAAGAAAAATTGGGATGGAGAGGAGGAAAGGAGATATATGCAATCTACATGTGTCACTATTTCTGAAGACATCAGCCTCAAGTGACATACATTGGGGTAATTTCAGTTTTAGAAGCTACTCCTGAAGAGCTGCAGTTTAAATGCATTGAAAACTTGCAAAGTGGTATTTAAAAGATCTATCTTTGCTAAAAAGTCCCCTTGAAACATGCTAACCTGTAAATCTTTTAAACTGTCCACCCTGAAGGATTGGCTATGCAAATGTACTTAAGGTTTTAACTTTAAACACAAGTCAATAATCACCTGAAGATTTCTGGGCAGCAAATAATGAGTTTAACCAACCTGTTGAATAATCTAAATGCGAGATCATTTTGAGAGTACTTATTGACAAGGCCTTCAAAATGTTCTTCTTTAATGCCTGATTGACTACCTCAGCTTTCACCTTTAACATAACAAGGCTCCAGTGAACTAGGATTGTGATAAATGGAATTTTCAGCCCTTCCAAAATCCAGTTCGTCGCAGCAAGAAGATTTAGTATCTTTGCAATAAAGATTATCTCCTCTTGTGGGAGAGATTTCTCTAAGAGATACAAGGTTAGAAAGGCATTGCAATGCCCTTTGCGTCTTGTACCGTCTACGCTTTGAACACCTGGGTGTCATGCATGTGTGCAATTCAAACTCCAGTAATAAGGCTCTTGAAAGCGGGAAAGAAGCCTTTTTTCAGTGTTTTCTATGAATATTCAATACATCAATGCTCCCCTCGCTTTGAGATACATCCTACTTCAATTATTCACAGGGTGACTGAGTTTTGACTAGACACTATGGCTGAAACTAACTCATGCAGAAATATCATGGAAGGACCTCAGTGTAGTTGAATCAAAGCAGTTCTGCTGTGCAGAAGTGGTCCGCTGCAAAGCTAGAACACAGGGGAATTCACACCTCCTGGGCTGGGCTCCATGCCAGCTCCACATAGGCCAGCATGGGGTGCGAGTGATGGCAGAAAAGAGCCTAGCGAGTGATGGAGTAGCAAATGCAGTCGATGCGTGATCTGCAGTTCTGCAAATCCTAGTGGTCACAAGTCGTATGTTGTGGTCTGGAGGTTGCAATAGTGGCTGCATCATTGTCCTGCATCCACGTGATTGTTTGGGGGTAGATTCTGTCCCTGTGCCTTCAGACAAAGATCATTTATCAAGACTAGTCAGTTTCCCTAGGAATCTATTTAGAATTCAATCCATTTTGCTCATTCATCTCAATCTCATGTTAATGGCGCTACTGTTCTATCAATCAATAGATGGATACAGGTCTCAACCTAATTGGGTGATGGATTAAAAAAAAAAAAAAAAAAAAAAAAACAGTCCCTATTTGTGGTCTCCAACCAGGGACATCAATCTCCTGTCATGTGCTTCCAAAATGGGATCCTTGAAAAATCCAATATTTGATCTCTTTGTAGTTCATTCCTTCGATTCCTATTTATGACTGAAAGGAACATCTTACCCCATATGCTCGGCAACACCTCATATTACCCAGACATTTAGAATGAAACATCTAAGAGCTTATATGAATGTTTCTTCACAATACACCTGTGTTCAGGGTAAGTTGTCAGAGAAGTGAATTTTGAACAGCAAAACCATTTTCCTTTTCTACTCCAGTACTTAGATTGTTAGGTCTTGGATAGGACCATCTTTTGTTATGTGTTTTTATAGTACCTAGCATGGTGAGGCCCTCATACAAATAGGATCCCCTGGGCTCTACTGTGCTACAAATAAATAGCATTTATAATGATTACGTAATACTCTTTCCATGGATCCAGGACTATGCATCACTTACTAGCAGCTTTTTTGAAAGTTGCATCCTCAGCCTTCCAAGATAGTGCTATTGCATTCCAGAGGTCCATGTCAGAAGGGATATAAAAAGCAGAACTACCTAAAACTTGTCAGCACTGGTAAAAAATATGCCTACCAGTTCCCTGGGGCTGTAGAGATTCATGAAGTGGGATATTGTCAGGGCTGGGCCATGGGCAACCTGTATGTACCAGTCAGCTGCTTGGTGGCAGTCAGGAGACAAGTGGAGGGGCCAGGATCAAGCCAGATCAGAATGCCAAGAAGTCAGAGTCAGGATCCAAGTTACAGATAGCAAGCAAATAGCAAAGTCAGGGACAACCCAGGTTTAGAAGCCAGAGTGTCTAAGATCTACAACCAGCAAGATCTGCAGCAGAAGCAAGCATGAATGCTGCATTGTTACTCAGACACCTCCCAGGACTGGCTTCCTGATTTTAGCACTAGCCGCAGTCAATCAGGGGGCCATGAGAAGTCGATACTCAGGCCCCGCTGGGCGGCACATCTACAGAGCCTACCTTCATAGGTTTCTCTGGTGAAAACCCACTCTAAGCTTCCAGTGATGATGCAAAAGTGTCAACAGCCCCAACCATGCCCCCATGGTTGTGGGTTCTAGTCCCACAAGTTCTTATAAAAGCCTTCTCTAGATTGGAAACTCTCTACCATCATCAAGTGCAAACCCATCCACACTTTTTGAATGAGGTGAAAACATATCATCACTCCCAATGGACAGAAAAATGTGTCTTCTACAGGGTTTCTGAGGGCAATATTTCTGTATCACTAAAACAGTCACTGAAGGGTGTAAGGCCCCTTCTCTTTAGCACAGGCTTCACCTTCATGGTTTTTGTGATCTGTGTCCAGTACTATGACCTGGCTCTGAGCAAGCCTTTGTTTTATCTTCCCAGTTTCAGATGTCATTGGCCTGCCCTGGTGAAGAAAAACAGGTCATGGAAATTCCACTAATAACTGTCCAGCTCATTCTTATAAATAATGGGGATTGGAAATAAGCAGCAGGCAATAATAAGATTAAGAAGCAGAAGTCTTCCTAAATATCAATAATAAAAGGATAAGGAAAGCAATACAGAAAATATAGGACATAGGTGTAGCAATTAATTGCTACCTACCAGGTTTTCTGTGAAGCGTCAGGAGCTCTTTCAGAGTTTCAACTGAGCTAACGAAACACAAGAATTCAGACTTAAGAGCATGAAGGAAGGACTGAGTGTTATGAGATAATGATGTCTGGTGTAGAAGCATTAGCTAAAGATGTGGTGCAGCAACTGTCACCTGCCTCAGAGCTTCGTTAAGACTAATGAGCATCTCACGGAAGCCAAAAGATGTCAGATACTTGCACTCTCCATTCCACATCGTAACCTTACACCTTATTTTCCCCTACCCTCCTCAGAGCAAAGGACTAGCTTTCCTGAGGCTCTGTGGACCAGAGACTGCCTGTGGAGTTGAAGAATGGCAGATTGCATAGTGGCTTTATGATGCAGATGAATGAGTCTAATCTGAGACTTGCAAACAAGGAGTGAGATAAGCAGGATTTGTACCTCAGCGCATTCACTGAACTGAGTCACTTCACTTGTTGTTTATTTTTATATTTTCTACCTTTTCTTTTAAGGAAAAAAATCTCTGTGAAAAATTACTACGTAAACTATTCCAGTGTTTTAAAAGCATACGGGGCACCCAGGACACCAAACACAGTTTGTGCGTTAACTCTGTTAGTATTTAGGATTTTCAAAATAGAACAACACTGTATGATGTGTCCCATGGATTGAAGCAGCCCTTTTGAAGCCACTCCAGCTTATCAGTTAAATATGTATTGATTTTTTTAAACAAATGTATTATTAATTAGGCAATAGAGCAGAATATCTCCTTTGGAAATGTTCCAGCCTGTCATTGAAATACACATGAAGGATGCCATCCAGAACAAATCCCCGAACAAATGCAATGGGAGGATTTCACTCAGCAAGCGCAAGGGCTAATCTTTCAAGAAAAATACATTGGGACAGATTCGCTACTCCATTCAGCTTCTGCTGAGCACAGCAGAGTGGATAAGGACTGTCTGGGAGCTCCTAATGGATACTTGATTCTCTTCCTGATCCCAACCCCAGACACACTTAAAGCAGCCAGAGGGCTGTTCTATCTTGTACCAACACTGTACGTTCCCCAAGGGATCATCCATCAAAGTGGGGGATTGCCAGAGCAGACTCCATCCATGCTTCTTCCCCCAGGGGACTGCCCCACACTTGAGGAATCCCCAGCAGAGAGCTTGCAGATGGTCATCACTCCCTTTGTGCTACTTGAGAAACAGAATTTTAAAAAAAAATAATCAAAGGTGGTTCTTTTTTAAATTACAAACTTAAGGCCTGGTCCTGTGCCCCTTCTCTGCTGGGAGCTGTCTCTCTCTCCAACAAGAGTCAGCGCCCCGATCTTCTATGCAGCATGGCATATGATGTGCCACAATCCATTCCTCTTTGTTCATGGATATAACTTCAAATAAGATTGACGCCCTGTTTTAGGAATTTGTGGGGGGAAATCTCCTTCACGGGCTGAGTCCCCAGACCCTCCTGTAGTTATATAGTTTAATAGCAACTAGCAAAGTGAAACAGATGCAGGAAAAATATGCAGGTTAAGAACAAGTGGCCTAATGGGGAGGGAAAATGCCCATTACTTAGTGAAGGGGGAAAGCAAATGATTTAAATTCCAGACTGGCTAATAGGAGCAGCAGGAGGACCAGAGCGCAACTTGACCTGATTGTTTAAAGAGCAGACACTGTTAAACAGAGAATTTTTTTGAGCTATGGAATCGAAGAGAAGAAGTTGGAGCAGCCCCTTGTCTGGGATCCTCAGGTAAAGCACAGGCAGAACTGTTGGCACAAGGCTCATGACTTTATTACAGACACCCATTGAAACAAGACAGGCCTTGGGCCCAACTGTCCACTGCCACGCTCCTTAGATGTGCTCCTAAGCTGCAACTAAGCAACGTTCAGTTCAGCTGAGGTGGGGAGAGTTCAAATGTGTCCCTGGCATTTTCCCAATCCTGAAGCCACACAGTGCAGGGATAGTCCACCAGCACATACAAGAACAGTCTCTTGTAACTAGTGTCAGCTGCCAACAGCTGTTCTGACGGGTGAGGTTTACCAGGGTGCCCTGGCCCCACCCTGTGAACCTGTCACTGAGGATGGTTGCCACTGCAGTCTCCAAAGAAGCTGCGTACCACTCAATGATCCCCCTCCACAGAGACCTTCTGGGAGCTACTTTGCATCAGGATTGGAGACCAGAGTATAGCCCAGGTTTAGGGTCCTTTTCTAGCTATTTATACCTGTGCAAGGTGCGTGTAAAGGGCAACCAAATCAGAAAACTAGCATTTACTCCCACTTCAGACAAGTGGGAAGGATGACAAGCTTCAGAGCAATGGAGCACCAGGCCCTCAGACCACCTGGCAAAGGAAGTGCCAAGCATAAGCCTGGCCTTACAACACAGGACACATTCCACTCTTAGCTGTGCCCATGCAGCCTCATTGACATACGCATTGCCGGGTCTGAGAGGTAACGCAGGCCATCCAAGAGGGTCACAAATGAACAAAATGTGGCACATCTGTGTTTTGTGGCAGGTCACATGATAATTAACAGATAATACTTATTAACAATAACACCTGTTGTAAAGGATTTTTTCCCTGTGAAGTCAATAAAACAGTTTTTCAAAGAGAGGGAAAACCAAATGCTACCCTCAAACCCCGCCCCCTCCTAGCACTGACCTCCTAGCACCTGTCTCTCAGGTATGGGGTGAGTGCCATGTCTGCAAAAGATTGTCTGCCTTTGCCTCCATCTTTGGGTATGTGGGGGCGCGGGGGTGTGATATGCTGAGCAAAGAGGTAGGCAGGACTTGGAAGCCTACAGCCCCATATGTTAAGAAGCCCACCTCCTTTGCACGTTTGGTGAGAGAGGTCAGAGGAAGAATAAGGAAGGAGAGTCTCCCATCATGTGTTCCCTGGGGATTACGTATGCCAGGATAAGGTACTGAAATCGCCTCTGCAGTGCTGATCTGCCATGGGGCCAAGGATTCCTCCACCCACTCCCCTCCAAGGGCCCATTGCACAGGAATGGATGTTAGTTGTAGGGTTGACCTGTCAGTCCAGATTCAGCCTTGAAATATGAATTTCCTTGATGGATTAAGTCATGCGCTTAGCATAATCTTAATGCACTTTTCGTGTGTGTGGGGTGGGGGTGGGGGGTTAAATCATACACAGCTACTGTGAACAGGATTCTTGAAATACGGAGTAAATATAACTACCACCTCGTTAACCTGTTTAAAGGTATATAAATTAATTTGAACTGTAACTGGAAATACTGAGGCAGTGACTAAGCCTGAAATGTAGTGCTTTTCAATTACACTGAGAAATTGGGCTTTTGAATTTCAAATTACGCAAGGCAAGGAAGGTTCAATGTAATCCACGCAAAGAGATACATTTGCCAACTTCACAGCGCTCTATGTTAGTGTGAAACAGCTAAGAGGTGGGCAGTGACAACGTAATGTTGTCTGTTGGTGCCCTCCAGGGGCCAAGCTGTGTATAGTATCCAGTCAAGCACAAGCAACTTTCAAGTGTTCAAGCAAAATGTAACAAATATTGTACATTATTAACATGATTTAGAACAGAGCAACTGCTCATGTTCATTGTAACCCTTGGAGGATAGGCACTCTCACAAGGGCTATACTAAACCTAGGGAGGGATTTATTGGCTTCCTCTTTAAAAAAAGAACAAAAAACCCACAACTTGTGTCCATCCTTCCGCCCCCTCCCTTTTTTGCATTTAAAACATGAAGGGACAGACCCACACCGCGCTATGACCCCTTTGCACCACACACAATCGCAATCCCAGGACTTTGTCTGAAACCCACTGGAAAAGAACAGATTTCCATTGCCTTCATGGGCTTTAGAGCAGGCACCCTTAAACTCCGAGGAGTGCAGGGAGGGTGACCAGATGTCCCAATTTTAGACACAGTCCTGATATTTGGGGCTTTGTCTTATATACATACCTGTTATCCCCCCACCCCGTCCTGATTGCTTTCTGGTCACCCTAATGCAGGTACTACTCATCCCTGATCTCCCTAGCACCACACACACTATAGCTGCCCTGGAAGAAGAACTGCAAAAGGGGTCAAGGTGGGGCCAGCACAACAGGGGCTCAATCTGCTCCAGCCATAGAGCAAATCCCAGTGCACAAGGTACAGCACTGAAGGAGAGAGCTACCTCACAGCAGCACAAGCTTTCCAGTGCTCCTAGTGGGTCAGCACAAATCCATACTCCCTTTCCCCTCAACACAGACAGGCCTGTGCTCTACCTTCACCGATGTGTATTATATTTAATGACAGTGGGAGTGAAAGGAGGTACGTTATGAGGACATAATTACATTTGTGCCTGAGATAATTAATGGATCACATGATTCACCCTATATGCATTATGAAAGCCATTCGCCAGAACAATGAATTTTGTCATCTTCTGGAATCTCCTGCAAAAGTGACAACTCCACTGAGATATAATTTCTGCTTAATTAAAATATGGAGTTTCTATTCAGAGTGTAGTGAGTCCTTACTGCACTAAAGATGCAAAGTCTTAAGATCTGTCAGCGCCAGTATTACCATGTTACAAATTCTTCTGAAAACAACTTAAACCACCAGCTGTCTGCTCCCATCTTTCCCTGGGAGCAGGTAGTGGTTCATTGACAGTGCTTTTGTACAATCACTTTTATACTGAAGAAATAAAATATGAATGCAAGAGCTCACAGAAAGAGTAGCAGAAATTGTTTGCAATATGCAAAGGAGGGTTCGGTATGACTCTCCAAGCCAGCATCTTCCATACCATTAAACCATGTTTCTGCAGCTACTTACACATTTCTAATATGAGGTTTATTGGCTAATGTTGATATTTTATCAAATACCTAAGCCGTAATTAAGAGACAAGGGGCAGACGCTGTCACCTTTACTCTTGAGTAGTTCCATTAAAGCAATGGCACTACTCATGCTGTCAAGTACTACTCCAGGGACCATCTTTTTATTCTGTGTTTGTGCTGTGCCTGGCACAGTGGGGGCCTGGTCCGTGGCTGAGATTCCTAGCCATGACTGTAATAAATAATTGTGAAACAGGGTAGGAGAATTATCTCTGAGCTGCCTCCCATTGACTTAAAGGAGCTTTGGATCAGGTCCTCTAGCACCAAATGCAAAACATAATTTACATTGTGGGCATCATGGAGACAAAGAGGAGGAAACTCCGCATTTAAAAAACAAAATAAGTTTCATCATCATTCCTTCACTGAAGCAGAAAAATATGTTTTAATGGAGGTTTAACTTTCCCCAACATCTATTGCTTGCTATGAAGTGGACACTCTATTCTGATTAACCTAGTAGCTTTCAAGTACAACATATGACTGAGCAGTTTATCTATTATCTTGATCTGTCAGTGCCTGCTAACTGCTCTTGGCCCACTAGGCACATACATTTCAAAGGGAGATTTTACATTTAATAAAAGTTACAACTGGGTTGTGACCTGGTGGACAGAGGATAAAAATTAATGGACATAATTCTCAGGTCCAGATCCTCTTAAAATTGCTTTATTGCACTGGAGTGGTACAAAGTGACCTTAAAGCTCCCATATAATGGCAGATGGGGATTCAGGCACAGGTGGTATGTGATGAGCAGATGGAGCTCATGGCACTCTCGTAATCCATGTCGATATAACCCATGCTTACACAGCGTAGCTCTGTCCCCTTTTAGTGACTAGACCAAAGGTTTGAGAGTCTGCTCTAGCCTTTGAGCTAACAGAGCTGGGTCTTTTAGTGCAGGCAGTAGAGTCTCATGCCTTTAGATCCAGAAGTTCTTGGTTCAGTTTCAGTTGCGGATGACACACCAAGGACATCATGTTACACCATGCTACACAATGGCCCCTGGGAGATTATTATAATCCAGCAGAAGTTAGAGCTGCGTAAGGACTGTTGTCTCTTGAGCCAGGACCAGTTCAGCCCCTGACTAGCAGGACCAGCTCTGGGCACCAGCCAAGCAAGCATGTACATGGGGCGGCACAATTCCAGTGGCGGCCTTCCGGCCACCTCTCTTTTTTTTGGGGGGGGGGGGGGTGGCACGCTTACTTGGGCAGTCGTGCTCTCAGAGCTTGGGGCAGCAAAGAACCTAGAGCCGGCCCTGCTGACTAGGGCAGGTGGAAAGGTAGCATCAAGTCACCTTAGCCTCCCCTCCCTCATCTGCACCAAGTTCCGCTCTACTGCAGCGGATAATTGCGCCTTCAGTGAGGAGAATCCAAAATATCTCTGACATAATTAATAGCAGAAAATTGTTCTGCATCTTCTTCCACCTGCCAGTTACATGCTGAAATGGAGTCCAGGGAACCACTGAAGATCAGCTTGACGCAATTATGATTTATGATCAACAATCCAACGCCAATAGCATTCCCCACTCTCGAGGGCAAGGATTACAAATGGAGGACCTGTAGCGATGCTGACACAATGTCAATGACACAAAGAGTTTAACATGCCCACAGGCTGGAATGTATGCTTCTGATTTGCAGGTTTATTTGACCATACGACTCATGGATGAAAAATGACTTTAGAAGGCAGACTGGTGGGCATTTAGCAGCACAGGCTTCTCTTCTTCCTTAGCTTTGTTTGTTTTGCTCCCCTGGGATCCTTTCCCAGCCTTGCTCCTACTCATGGTTTTGCAAGGTACCTTTGGAGGCGATTTAAATTTGAAAAAGCAGCTAAGGTCCTGGCATTGTTTGCTGGCATTTAAGAGTGCAAAGAAAAAGTTCCATATTAAGCACTTTGTGACCCTATCTACACTTCCAGGTTCTCAGCTGATGTGAGTCAATGCAGGGTCACTGACCTAGGAGTCAAGACTTCCGCTGTGCTTCACTAGAAGAGGCCAAATCTTGCCTGGTTGCTATTCATAGGGTCCCTCTTAGTCATCCAGTGCTGGGCCAGGATTCCAAGCTGGTGCTCAGGAAAGTGTTAGGGGGCAGGGCTAGCTAATCTGCTAGTCAGCACACCATGGCCTCAAAAAGTCTGGCCTGACCATGACCCTAGGCAAGTGATGCACATGTTGCCTTCTGTAAAGGAGCAGTAGTTTGTGTTCCACTGAGCAGCTTGCCAGCCTAAACTGAGCGATCCTCCGTGTCTGCTCAACAATATGCTATCAGAATTCATCAATGAATGAATCTCAGAGCTGTTGGACTATCCAAAACAAAATGATATAGGTATAACTAGCTCAGCCGGACATTAGTGCAATCTGTAATTCAGTGATTTTACTACTGTGAAACATTTTGGTGAGAAAAGCAGAATCCCTCAGTGTCCCGCAGGTGGCATGGTTTTCTTGTATAAATATTCTACTTCTAATGTAGACTTAGTGCTATGACCCTGTTTTAGTGCATTGCAAGAAAGCCTTACAGGTTAAGTGTAGACTTGTTGAATGCTTTGTTCAGTTCCACTGATTTAAACAATAGCTGCATATCCAGAGATTGTGTTGGATTCGGTCTGGAAAGCACTGAAAAGAAAACATTAATGCCACATACATGCTACAAGATGAGCTAACAAAGGAAGATTACCAATGAAATATGCATACAGCATTGAAATGAGAAATGTAGGATATTAAGGCTTATGAAAGGCATTGCTCATTCATAGAGAAGGAAGCAATAATAGCTAACAGAAGGCAATAAAGAAGAAATCAAGCAGTGCTCATCCCTACAAGTTCAGACCCCTATAGTTCTGTTCAACTGCTTTTTCAATGCAAAGCATTATATCACATGACATTGGTCATGTTAGAGCAACAGAACATTTTGGCCATAGCAATGTGTATTCAGGGAGCCTTGGTATAGGGGTCCTGGTCGAATTTTTCAAAAGTAATTAGTGATTTTGGATCCCCAGCTTCAAAAATCTTTAAGGAAGGTGAGTGCTCAGTATTTTCCAGAAATTAGGCCTTTTAAGATATTTCAATTTGGGTAACAAAAGATTGAGGCACCCAAAAAATTATTAGTCACTTTTGAAAATTTAACCCTAAAACCCACATGTACCAACAGGTATGAAATATTACATGGTGAAATATAATGGTATTAAGACCACAATCAAACTAAGCAGCTAGACACAATTTTAAGCATATGCTTAAGTGCTTTGCTAGATCAGGGCTTAATTATAGCTTAGGAACGGTCTTAGATGAAATACTACAAATCACACATGGGACCTGAATGACACTGAACGGAACAAAAATAGAGTAAAAACAAAACCAGAAAAATATATTGGAGGCCTCTGAAATTTGTTAACAGTTCTGTCCTTTCAACATTTGCTATCATGGTAAAGGCTCACTAGAGCCCTTTCTCCGCATGTTCAAAAAGTATGAATTTTCATAATGGAAATCTGATTGGGTGAAATACCTGTTTAAATTTAAAAAAAACCTGATTCTTGTAGCAATTCAGTAGAGCCAAAAGAGTCATACTGTGCTTTAGGTCCTGAAAGGAAGTTGCTTAATATAATTGCCAATGGAAAGACCATTTGTGGTCACAGTCTGTTGCTTTTCAGGGTTTACATCAGCTTTTCAAAAAGAGCTCTCTCTCCTCCAGAGGGATTTTTCGCTCCTGTTGCAGTTTTTTCCCCAGATGCGGAGTTTTCATTCTGCCACCATATTGTGCAAACAGACTCAAGACACCAAGTAGGGGTATGTGAATGCTTTACCTCCTACTGATACAAGCTGTGGTATGTAGCTGCATGAATAAGAGTGGCTTGAAATGGCTTAAGTCCTTCCTCTCCGATTGAGCCCAGGGGGTTGTCCTGAGTAATTGTTCTTTCATCTCCTGAGCCTTCATCTGCAAATCCCAAAAGGTTCCTTTTATTTCCCATGTGATTCAACATCTATTGAGGCTTTCGGTAGGGATGGCGAGACAACACAAGCTGAAATGGCATCAGTATCACCCAGCTTCACTACTTCCTGATATCGAACATAATCAGAATCATCTCAAGCTTTTTCAGTGACAAACTGAAATAAGCACCTGATGAAGAGTGTGAAGCACCAAAGTGTGAAGTGCTTCAAACACACACACACTGTTGAGGGCACCTTTAGAATGCCTCTTATTTAACATCCAAATAAGCAGGAGGATGAAGAGGGGAGCCACCTTCTATCTAGAATTGGCCAGAAAATTGTACCTCATCCTACTGAGATCAGACCTGGAGACACGGATTCATGAATCCATGACCGCCAGGCTTCATTTTTGCAAGTCATCGTCACCAGGAATGAAGTGACACACCTTGAAAAAGCTGCAACAAAACACAGCATCCCAGCTGCTTAGCAGCACAGGTTATTGTATGACACTAGTGTTCTGCCCTTTCACAATTATTTAACAGCCTCTCATTCCACTTGGGTCAAGAACTCTAGTGCGGACAATCCCCGTTGCTGCAAACTTTGTCAGTCTGTTTAGAATAGGACATAAGTCTAGTCCCTCCCTAAAACATGCAAATTCCATTGCTTCACCAGCAGCATCTCCCAGGTAAAGTTACATCAACTGTCCTACTACTATGCTGCAATCTCAGCTAAGCAATAGCAACTACCCTCACCGGCTTGCGTCCTCTCACAGCTATGCAGGGTTTTGAGCTGAGTCTGACCCAGTATTGCCACATCCTGCCGATAATCATCTCGTTCTGTGCCTGCTGGTTTCCTGTTCTATCCCCAGCCAGGTCTTTAATAGTCTCTCCCCTTCCAGGGTAATAAAGAATCTGTTGAACCAGGAGTCCTGGGAGCCTAGCAAAAAATCAACAGTTCCAGGCCACCCCACAGGATCTTGACCCCTTTGTTCTAAAGTCCTTACTTTCCCCTCTGCCATAGACAGTAGGGGAATCCTGCTCTGTCCATTCCCCGGGGTTCCAGCCCAGGGACCCTGACTGAAGCAGCTGGAACCAGTTCCTCCCAGTCCCTTGCTGTTTCTCTGGGCTGTTTCTCACCAATTCCATAGGCTTTTCCCAGAATCACCTCCTGGTTCTCCCACTTTGGACAGCTGACTTCCTGAGCAGCTTCTTGCCAGTCTGCTGTTGAAGGGTCGCTTCCCAGTAGCCCTTCAGTCTCTCTGGCAGTCATCACACCTTCTGACTTGCAGCCCTTTTATCTCTGCAGCTGTTGTGAGGCCACCCATCAGCCCCAGCTGAGCAGGCTATCAGTTTCTCTATTAACCATTTAGTGGCCGAGACAGCATGCATCAAGGTAGGCAGCATCAAGAAGGAGTTGTCAGAAGCATAATAGATAGTAATAGAAATCTAGGTGTCACATACTGTGATGCTTTCTCAAGGCACCCAATATTATGAGTCACTTGTAGTATTTCCCAGTCTCAATGAGAGAAAGACTGGCTGGTGTTAAACTGGATGTCAGCTACCCATCACTGCAGTCTGTTAGCCACTCAAACAATTTCCTCAGAAGTTCTACCAATCTTTACTTCACCTTGAAGGTTAATTCTAGGTGCATGCCAACTGCCGAGTCCCCTTGAAGAGCATCCTCCTGTAGTACCCAGCCCCCGTTACTGAACACTCACAGAAATTACCAAAATTCACTGTCTCCAAAGAGACAGTATACACATCAGCCTGTTTGGTGAAGCTGAGGATTCACACTCAACTTAATATTGCAGCACTCACATGAATTTATAATAAAACCAAGAATACATTTATTGACCAGATTTCAGTGACGCTGAGTAAGGATCATAGAAACAGAATTGGTGACAAATAAAACAAATGTATAACACCTTTCTAAGAGACTAAATGTAACTTTAGCAGCCTACAATCTTTTGGCTAACGCAGTTTACTCACTCTCAAAGTCTGTCTGCAGAGCTTGCTGGTTTTCAGTCCAAACCAGGATCCGTAATAGTCACAAATCACTCCCCTCCGCCAAGCGTGTTCCTCAGTGAAATAGATAACAAAGGGGTTCTTTTTCCTTCTTCTTATAGGCCAGCAAACCTTTGAAATGAATCCTTTTGAAGTGTACACCAGAGGAGATTCACTCCCCTGTGGCTGGTTCTCCAGTGTGCCCGCGCCATGCTGCTTTTACACCCACGTTAACTTTGTTTTCCTGCTTACTTCACTTGCAAATTTAACTCCCATTGTATTTGACTCACCCTGCTAAATATACATTACAGGCAGGGAGATAACTACCTTCCCTCCTCTGAAAGAAAACCTGTTTCTCCCTATGTTTGGTTACAAACTTTAAAGCATAATATCAGGAAGTGTCCGTAATTCCTCATATAGCGTTAATACATACATTTCACAGTGATATTAATGAGCAGTGTGTCACCAACTTTAATTTGATACCCCACACAACATTCTTTATAGATAAATACTATGACAGCAATGTATTTGGTATAGTGAGTTTGTCAGGCCTGTTGGGTTTTGCTGAACTACCAATGGGCCTCTGTGTCACACATACTTGGGACCTTTTGCTTCTACAGTTCTTTCTTTCACAGCAGCAAATCATTTTCTGTAGGCCCTGATTCTTCTTTTGGGTGGATTAATATTTTTGATACCACTGAGACCCATGTCATTGCCTCTCTTCTGCATGCATTTCATAGACTCGATATGCCACCATGCCTGTCATGAAGTTGTCATCTGTTTCCATATTTCTTGTTCACTGCCTTAGGGCAAAATTCCCATTCACTTCAGTGGTGCCTTCTATATAGCACCTTATGAGCTTTATGTCGAAGCTACAAGTACATTGATTCTAGTAGGAAAGTATTCATGGATATGCTTATGATTAGTTCAGTTGCCAAATTGTATTTCAAGTGGGAAAGAACATTTGAAGTCTAACAGCCCTCTGAGACTCTAAGAATCACGTAGTTCTATGGCTGATATAGGATAACAGTTATAATAACTCAAATGTTTTCACGCAAGGAATAATACACTATAGCAGGATGAATTATTTCATTTACATAGAGTTTAATAGGGGTTTTATATCTATACTTAGCACCTCTTAAAGAAGAGTAATTGCTAAACAATGTCTGCTGGGATTGCAATATGCCGGAATTCTGCTTGCTCTTCTGGCCCTCGCTTTGAACTCATTAACAAGTCCAACTCTCTTCTATGGAATGTCCACAAATATTAGTTTAAACTCTTCATTTCCTCCTTTCAAAGTCTATGGCCGCCCTTCACTGGCAAAGAGTCCCACGGAGCATGGAAAAAGAAATGGGACGATGACTCAAATGTAAAAGTGTCAGCACATCAGTTTCTCCACTGGGACCAAATATAACCAACCAACATATTTTCAAGATAATATTACTTCCAGTGAGTTGTATTTTAACATACCACAGAGCTTTCTCAGAGGTTTCCCCCCCTTATACTTTCAGACTCATTCACTGGCAGAGCACTGCCTTGTAGATAATAGGAGCTTTTCTGTAGCCATTATGGTCTGTGGCACAATCTCATTCCCAAAGACATTTACATTAATATGTGTCCTTCTGAGACCATAATGGATTGGAAGCTCTGATGCTGTGGTACACTACTACAGTCAACCCCTTCATGCCTGTAAATTTTTCAGGAGTGAAAAGGGTGGGGAGAGAAGTAGGAGGAGGGTAGCAGGGAAATTGGGGAAGGTGCCTGCTAGCAAGGCGGGAAACAGGAGAAGGAATCAGGTGGGTCTCAGAATGAGATTGATCCACCAGTGCCTGGATGCATCAAAAAAAAATCTCTAAGAGCGAGGAAAATTGCAGTATCTCTCTCAGTGAGGGAGCTGAGACCAAAATACAGGAATCCAGACATTGTGGTATCTTTAGAGAAGTTAACTTATCTCCGCAAAAGGATCGTATTTTTTTTTTAAACCAATCTTGTCTCCTTCCATAGCTTACCTACCACTATTCCTTTAATGATCTGTATTGCAGACGGTGTTGCCTAGAGGCCACAATCCGGGATCAAAATGCCATTGTGCCTGGTGCTGTACACATACACAATGAGAAGATGGTCCCTGCCCTGAAGAATTATCGGATGAGATGCATCAAGTGAGTGCGACAAACAGACCCCCAGGAACACAAAGGAGTAATGAGATTATAACAATCAGTTCTTAACACCAGCTTTGCCATTTGGGCAAGAGGTGTAAGAAGGCAGCTACCAGCACTGGAATTTAGTTATTTGTGGTATGCCCTGCACTTTGTTAAGAGGACTCTGGCTAACAGTCATCACAGAGGTTGGCTGTTAGTGGGTGGAGGACATCCCACACATTGACCCCATTCTCCTAGGTTATTGTGATGGACTTTAAAATGCTGTTCATTTCAGAACAGCCTTTTTAGGACTTCTGATAATTGAGGCCTGGACTGACAGTTTTCAACCTTTGTGACCACCATCCCACAGACATGGAAAAGGACAACCCTCCAGGGCACTCGATCCCAATAGTTCAACTGTCCTACTGCCCCCTCCACCACACAGACACTTGATATTGTGTGGGACAAGCCCTTGCCTCCTGTGGGGCTGGCTCATAGGCTGGTGAAGGGGTGTGGGGAGGAGAAGAGGAGGTCTGCAGGAGATTGGAACAGTCTTCACATGCCTGGAAGTAGCTGATACCAGGAGTGATGGGTAGGGGTGGGGCTATAGTTAGAGACAGCTGTGAAATGGTTACAGGGTGACATGCCCCAGGCTGCCATATGGGGCATACAGTCTTTCTCAGTGTCCATTCAAAGTCTCACCTCTGGGCATAATCTGTTCATGGTCACATGAAATAAGTCACAAGAACCCTTGTGATAAAAGCATTCTTCTCCAAATTACTACAGAACCATAGCAGTTTTCCATGCCCAGGACATCTCCAGTCTTTTCTCCCAAGAGTTCATCTCCAGTTCCCAGTCTCCTTTTGCCCTTGCTCCAGAGGTCCACTCTCCAGACCACCCATCTGAGAGTTCCCAGATTCACTTTTCTCCCATGACACTTTTCCAGTAACCCTGTCAAGGCCGATTCCCCACTCTGGCACTTCGAGTGTAGAAGGTGGAGGCCCACAAGGATTTTAAAAATCAATACTAGCCACTCCAGGCTTGTATTACACTCCCAAGGTTACAGTTTTCTCTGACTTTGGCTTGGTAAATGCTGCCACCATCCAAATGCAAAAAAACCCCTTTGAACCCAGGAAGGAGCACTTGGGAATTCCTTCCTGTGGGGTACCCTCAAGCCCTTTCACCCTGCTCTGGGGAAGAGCGGAGAAAGAAAACAGGAAATTAGCTGTTGCTACCAGCTAATCAAACAACATTCACAAACCTCTTAGGACACCAAAAATCCAATCCTGTTCTTTAAAAAGAAGGTAAATTTTATTAAAAACAAAAAAGGAAGAAAATACATCTGGAACTTAGGCTTTTGCTAGATTTTAAAAGAGCAATTCCAAAAATTAAGCACCCAAAATAGCATTCTTGGGGGTTCAGCTTAAAGGTTACAAGCTGACAAAAACATCTGGGATTAGCACAGAGGAATTCACAAGCCTTAAAAAATAAACAGAAATAAACTGAATCACGTCTTCCTAAACATTCCTAATTTACTTACATAATTGGGTTGTTAAAAGTAGTTCTAGATATGACCTGATGGTTTTCATATCCCGTTCAAACTTTACACAGCATCCCTGCTGCCTGTCTCTTCAGCCCAGAGAAAACAACAAGGTCAGGCTTGACAAAGCCCTGGCTGGGAAGACTGAATTGGGGATTGGTCCTGCTTTGAGCAGGGGGTTGGACTAGATGACCTCCTGAGGTTCCTTCCAACCCTGATATTCTATGATTCTATGAACAGAGAGACAAAGGGAAAGTTTTTTCCTGCATTTTAAAAAATTCTAGCCTTCCCATTGGCTCTTTTGGTCAGGTGCCCACTCTTTTTTCTTTACCTGTGGACTTTTTAACCCTTTACAGGTAAAGCAAGCAGCCACCAAGAGGGACTTTATAGGTAACTGGCTGGGTGTCCATAAAAGGGAGCTCCCCCACCTTCATTTATCACAGCCCCAAGTCAGGTCTCCCGTGATAGGACTCCCCACAGTGTTCCATGCCACAGACTTCTCTGTCTGCGAGTCCTTCACCCACTCATGCACATCCCTCCAGGACCCTTGTTCTGGGCTTGGCTTCCCACATTCCTCCACTCAGGCCTGCTGCAAGGCACCTTCCCACAGAGTTCTCCTCAGCCAGGCCTCTGGCCCCTATAAGCCCTACCTCTTTTCTTGGGGTCCACCCTACAGCATCCACCCTCTTGTTTCATGATCAGTGTCCCCAAACCAGCCTGGTTCTTCCTCTTATTCCTCTGGGCCTCTGCACAAGCTTTCCTGTAACTCAGCCGGGGTTCCCCAGCTCTAGTCAGTCCTCATCAACATTCTTCATCTTTTGCTCTTCCAACAGCTCTGGGGTACTGCTATCCAGTGCTGCTCCTCTATCTCACTGGGTCCCTCCTTTCCTCCTCACGTGCCCCTTCTTGTCTCCCAATCTGATCTCAGCCTCTCCCCCATTTAAAAAGGGTTGCCAACTATCTAATTACACAAACCCAAACACCCTTGCCCCACCTCCTGCCCTGCCCATTTCCCTGAGTCCCTGCCCCTTCTCCTAGGCCCCTGCACCACCCGTACTCTGCGGCCCCGCCCCATTCACTCCATCCCCCCTTCCTCCGTCGCTTGCTCTCCCCCACCCTCAATCACTTTCACCAGGCTGGAGCAGGGGTTAGGGGGCGGGCTTTGGGCTGGGGCCAAGGGCTGGGGCAGGGGATTGGGGTACGGGAGGGGGCAAGGGGTGCGGGCTCTGAGAGGGAGTTTGGGTGCTGAAGGGGGCTCAAGGCTGGGGCAGGGGGTTGTGGAGCAGGAGGGGATGAGGGGTGCGGGCTCCAGCCGGGCAGCGCTTACCTCAGGCGGCTCCCGGTTGGTGGCGCAGAGGGGCTAAGGCAGGCTCCCTACCTCCCCAAACCCACACCACTCCCGGAAGCAGCTGGGCGGGGGGGCCACAGGGCTCCATGCGCTGCCCCTGCCTGCAGGCACCACCCCCGCAGCTCCTAGCCAGTGGGAGCTGCGGAGTCTGTGCTCGGGGCAGGGACAGCACGTGGAGACACCCTGCCTCCCCCCAGGGGCCACAGGGACATGCCTGTCACTTCCGGGTGCAGCGCAGGGCCCAGGCAGGTAGAGCGTCTACCTTAGCCCCGCTGCGCCACCAGACTTTTAGCAACCTAAAATCTCCTGGTTAGGCTTCAGTAGCCTCCGGAAGATAGAGCCCGATTCTGGGACACTCCTGGGAAAACTGGGAGGGTTGGCAACCCTACATTTAAATGGCCCAGATGCCCATCAGTAGGCAGCTGATGAGTCACAAGTGCACTGGACCAAGCACCCTCTTAAGGTCATGTCAACACACACACATAGCTCTCATTTGTGCAGGGTTTGAAATGTGGGGAGGAGGGATCACAGGAAAGGAAGCCCCCTTCCTCTCCCTGGTGCTCTGTCCATTGCTCTACATTCTTCTTGGTTGGTGCAATGAGAGCTGCCCACCTGTTTCAACCAAGTTTAACCCCTGCAGTTGTGTCACGTCTAACATTAGATTGTAGACACTTCAGGGTAAGGAATGTGCCTATCTGTATATCTTGTAAGGCACCTAGCACATTGTGGGCACAGTCATGTGCATCTGTCTTCTCATTTCTCATTGTCAAAACCCTTATGCAAAAGGCTGAAGGGAGAGATATGAATATAGAACATCAACCATCTTGCACAGGAAACAATTTTCTCTGAACACCACAAAATGTCTTCCTCTAAATATCTGGAGAAAGTATCAGCTTCCAAGAGTGAAATGTTGGCATTCCTGCCTTTCATGCTCAGATCACCTAAGTCAGTCATTAGCTAATCTTTTGGCCATATGAGCCCTACAAAGTGAGGCAAAAACTCAACTATAACCCACCAACCAGTTCTATTTTGGCATAATGCAATTCTTTAAGCTTTTCTTAAATCAAGCATTTATTTTTGGACCAATCATTTTCAGTAACATCACTCTCCGGGGATAATACACAGTCCCAGATTCTAATTTAAGATTACAATGAATGAAGTTTTAGAGAGATTGGAACATTCTGAAAAAATTAAAATATTAAAAATGCAGTGATGTTTCATGACTCATCTTCCATTATTCACTCCTGCTCTAAGTCAGTGCAGAGTGAAAATTGTTGCCATTTTATATTTCCCAAAGAAATGTTACTTTCTTTCCATCAAATATAAAATATTTTCCCCCCAACATTGCACTGGCTCAGGGCCTAAAATAGCCCATAAAGTCCTGTGTCAATGAAATGTTTAATATCTGATATGTCACAACCCTTCAAGACTTGGAAATGGGAACTTTATACCACTGGAACAAAAGGAAGAGTTTCCATAACCTTTTCTTCTAGACCCAAAAGGCCCTGAGATATCAGGCACTGGAATTACAACATTATTTTGTGTGGAAAAGTTATTTCAGGTTCTCTGTAGAGGTTTCTAAAATTATATTAATGAAAGCTTCTCTCTCATTCTAAGGTCTATACAGCTGGATTCAAAGCAATACAAACAGAAGGTCACGAACACATCTATGCCAAAAAAAAGTTTTGCAGATTTTCTAGCACATGCCTGAGATATTTCTTCTAATGCTTGCTGGGAATTTTCCATCAAAATCTTTTTCAATCGAAAATGTGGTTGCTTTTAAATCATGGGAAAAATTCATTTTACCAAAAATGTTTTGATTTTTTTGTTGAAAAATCAAAATGATATATTTTGTTGTTTCGGGTCATCCGGAATCAAAACATTTTGGTTTGCCCTAAATGGAATATTACTTTTTGCGTCAGTTCAGCATTAATCTGTGTCTGCCTGAGCTGCTACAGTGTCTCATGGGAATTATAGTTTGGATGCTTCAAGACTCCATTCTCCCCAATGGGCCAGGTTCCTTGGCTGGAGTACCTGTCTCATGATACCTCACTGGCTGAACATCTGTGATGCATCATGGGAGTCCCATGACCACAGCATCTCACGGGATATGTAGTCCAGCCGGGGAACCTGGCTCATAGAGGAGAATGAGGGCTTGAGACAACTGAAATTCAACTCCCATGAAGCATCACAGCAGCTCAGGAAGACAATTCAATGTTGAACCAAGATGAAACAATACATGTTGCCATTTCTGAATCAGCATTTTCAGAATTTTTCATTGCATGAAAAAATTCAATATTTCAACTTTTTGTACCTTGTGGCAGACCCCTTAAATTTCTCATGTCCAGGTCCACCTGGCCTGGCCCCCAAATGTTTCAAATTAAAATTACCTCCAACACAAAACCTTCATAGCAAAAAGTCCTTCCTCACAGTGTTCTTCTGGGGGGGAGGGATGGTCCATTTCTCTTCCACCACTGGGAAAGGGGGCTCCTTTCCCTCTTGGGGATGAACTGTCCCTTTCCATTTTTTCCACACAGGGAGAACAGGGAGCTTTTTGTGCTGTTTTTCCTGAGGGTTTGTGTCTTGATTAATTGACAGATTGAAAGAGAGTGGGGGATCCTTGCTCCACCTTGCACTGCAAGGCTCCTGGTCCTGATGCCCTTAATCATAGAATAGCAGGGTTGGAAGGGACCTCAGGAGGTCATCTAGTCCAACCCCCTGCTCAAAGCAGGACCAATCCCCAATTTTTGCCCCAGACCCCTAAATTGCCCCCTCAAGAATTGAACTCACAACCCTGGGTTTAGCAGGCCAATGCTCAAACCACTGAGCTATCCCTCCCCCATTAACGTCCTGTCCTCTCCTCTCCTCTCCCCTCCCCTCCACTCCCCTCCCCAAGACTCAGTCTTCCCCTGGGACCATTTCCTCTCTCCTGCTGTCCCCAGAGAATACTTATTTCTATAAGACTGATTGGCATCTTTGCAGCCACTGTTCTCTTTCCAGGAGAAAAGGCTTCTCACAAATAATATTTATTCCTCTTTATTAAACCAGCTTTCTTCAAAACTTTCCGTGCTTCTTTATGCTCACTTGAAGAACATTATGTATGTGAATGAAATAAGGTGCAAATCTGCTAGGATCAAACATTTCTTTGCTAATGCTGCTGATTTAGAACTAAAATGTATGAGGTAATTCACATCAGATGGAAATTATGTTGACTTACTTTTTTAAAATAAATGTAGAATTGTAGCTAGTCCTTTCCTGACTGCAATATTTTCTGATGGACTCTCCAGTCTCCCATGGACAGAACTCCTTTTCTGTGATTAAATGAAATATACAGAAGCAATTAGTTACTTTACATTCTTTGAAATTCCAGATACTGTTTCCTTATCTACATCAGATAAACACACGCATAGGGTCAGTCCCTAATTTGGAAAGAAATACTGGACAAAATCTATATATGAGACCCAGTTTTTTCAAGGGGAAACAATTACAGCAATCAAGGTTTGTCATTTTGTTCTCTCTTTGCCTGGCAGTCTGTTCCTTTGAAGATACCATGACCAAAATGATCTAGATACACCTGTTATTTTTACAAAGGTGCCTCTCTCCTGAAGCAGACCTGAGTGAAATTTCCAGACAGTGTCTAAAGTAACCTTATTCCATGCTCCCATGCATTATAAAAACAAAACGCATTGAGACCAAGAGAGCAGCTCACTGAAACCATCCAAACGTGCCTTTGCTAATGGGCCCACTTTATTGCTTTCAGCAAAGGAATGCTATTACATTCCTTAATCCACCTGCAAATCGATGACGATTTTAACTCACTTGCAGCAACAAAATGTGTGTGTATGAATTGTATTACCTGACAAGCCAGCCACCCATACATGATTGATCAGCATCCGTACCTCTGTGTGTCACAATCACAATAATATGACAGTTCTCTTTGTCGTGCTTCAATTTTTGCCCAAGACTAACACAAAACAGGTGTAAATTAAGGGGATAAAAAAACTTAAGTCATCATACCACACACTGAAAAAGGTAGCACTCAAAGAGCCAATAAAAAGGATCCCTAGAGTTCAACATCGAACAGATAAGACTGTCTGAAAAGTCTTCCCCAGCATCTAACGCAGAGAAACAATTTAATAAAAACTTTTGTTTATTCTTTCAGATTAAACTATTGGTTGGTGTATGTGACTGCCAGAGAGTTGTTTTGTAGCTTTTCAGTACATTGCAACTAAACTATAAAAACGTAAATTCCTCCTTCTTCCAGCTACCTTTCTGCAACGATGGAAGTTCAATGTGTGGGCTAGTGCTCAGGATGTAGGGGTTTTAATTAGGCCATTGGGTCAGACTATTAATTATTAGTAGTATTAATTACTGTAGCACCTGGGGCTGGGTTTATAAAAGGCATCTGAAAATCCTACTAACTGCCTAGCTGCATTTTAGGCACCTCATTACCTTGGAAAATCTGGCTGCTAGATACCGCAACCCCAGACTGAGGCCCCACTGTGCCAGGTGCTGTACACACACATAGTAAGAGTTTACAGCATCTAAACAGCCAAGACAGGCAAAGGAATATTATCATCCCCATTTGACAGCTTGGAACTAAGGAAGAGAGAGATTAAGTGACTTGCAAAAGGGCAGACAGAAAGTCTGTGGCAGAACCCAGATCTCCTGAGTCCCATTCAAGTGCCTAAACCATAAGACCAGCCTTTCTTATTAATTATTTAATCTTCATCCAGGTTTGGTTTGGTTTTTTTTAGCAATAGACACTTTGTAAATTCTTTACTTACTTTAATCCTTCTCTTAATAACCAAACAATTGAAAATCTTTGATTTTTGGAGCTGTTTTATCTAAATTTCTTCCTCTCCCCAGATCCCCATACAATTAGAAAAGACTCAGATCACCACCACAGAGCAGGCATTGAGAACAAGGTCTTGGGACAGTCAGTCACCATCCTACTTCTACTTGATAATTGATGCTCAAAGTTGAGTGCATCAATTGGGGTCAATTTGGGTGCATTAAAATGCCATAAGTAGCAAATTATGGCTCCAATCCTGCAAACATTTACTCACATGGGTAATTCTGCACAGTAGTCTCAGTTAACTCAAAGGGATTATGTATGTGAGTATAATTGTGCATGTGCTTGTGTGTTTGCCGATCAGGGTCTATGTTTGTATCCATTTGGACAGAGGATACAGCTGTCTGAGATGTAGATAATGTATTTGATGATCCACAGCCTTGCACCATGTATATAGTCATTGAGACATCTCAAATATGAGTGTAAAACTTGACACTTATTGTGCCCAGATGCAAATGATAATGCAAGGTGCAAGGGCGTGAAGAATCAGGCCCACTGTCTTTTGCAATTTTCAGTTCAAGGGGAAGCTTCACAAATTCTTGGTGTAAGATTCCAAGAGCAGAAACGTATCATTCCAGGCATTAAATCAGCTCTCACATAGAAACTGCACACTGAAACCCTTTCACAAGGCAAATTCACCCTGGGCACTGCTGCCTTCCTCTCTTCTACCTCAAGCTAAGATGCACTGCCTTTGTTTTTTTACAAAGAAAATTGAAAGTATTATTTCCTTAGGCTAATTATTATCTAGGTCAGTGCCACTTTGCAGCAGATAATTATAGTCTTTGTTGATATCGTTTGTGGCACACCAATAACACAGCAAAGTGATGCTGAAGAAACTTTAATGGACATTCATCATTGTGCCTTCTGCTGCACTGTAGATTACCACAGGGGCCAGTATTTCAGCATTATAGCGACAACACAACAAACCAGGCTCATGTTGATGCTGACCCAAATCCCACTGAAGTTAATGGGAAGGTTTCCTCCCATGGACTTGGGAACAAAGCCTTTCTACCTGATCCTGCACTCATCCAAGTCAATGACAAACTATCCACTGACTACAATGGGATCAGGCCTTTTATTTACCGCCCTTCTGCCTGACTCATGACCCCACTTTACTCTTAACATCACAGCTTTAAGCACAAACCCATCTTTCCCCTTGTTACTCTCAGGGCCCTGTGTAAAATATTTACAAACACAATCTGCCTGGTTTTTAACCCACTGAGCATGAATTTCACTATATGGGGCCCATGTAATTGTATTTGGTGATGTCTTTTCCCTTAGCTCTACTGAGCGGATTTTAAAAAAAAAATACCAGTCAACTACTTTCTCGGTTTTAATTCCTTGATGTGGCCAAGCTTAAAGTTTTGACATTTTGCTGAAAAGTTTCCATAGCAATTAGTCAAAACATGATGGCGTTTTGGTTTCCAGTTTAATTCTTGCCAGCATGTAGACCAAAGCAGTTCAGCTTCTAAAGTACATGGACATTTTAGAGGAGGCCACTTACTAATTACAGGAGTAATAAGAGCTTTCTGGATGGGGGAGTGCCTCTCCAAGTTCCTGGCCTAGCTTAATTAATATGATTTGCTGCGCCTTTAAAATAAATATCACAGTTTCCACACAGACATTACACACAAGCCAAGACTCCCCCTTGCAGCATGAACAGAGTGCTCCTTTGAGCTCCGATGCTAACCAAACTCTGTGGCTTCACTCCCACATTTGGAACCCTCTCTGGCTCTTCCCTGGATACTCTTGTAATCCACTGCAGCCCACACACACACACACACACCAGACCTGGCGCTCTCCTAGCACTCTCTCGTTGTTTATTTTAATATTTGGCTTTTATTTTTTTATTCTGACTGGTGCATCAAAAAGAATGAACTCACCCAAAGTCAAGAGGTAGGGTGGTCTGGATAGTGGCACCAGACTGGGCACCAGGACACCTGTGATGAGACTCTGCATTGCATGTCTAAGAGGAGCGGCACAGAACTCATAGCCCAAGAGGAGGTGAGGATAAAAATGGCTCAGAACTGATTTAAACCCTCTTAATTCTGGGCTATTCCACAGCTCCTAGAGCAGTGAGGACTGCCTTGGAGTCCCATCTAAGTAATGGCAGTCTCCATATGGGCCACACCATTGTCCAGAATCTCTGCAGCCCTGTAGGCTGTGGCCCCACTCCCAGCATGGCCCCTTCACCAGGGCTTGTGAGGGAGTCCTCAGAAGGTACCCTTATGTCTGTCATCCACAGTTCATACACCCAGCTAATCCTCCTCTGTCCAGATCAGGGGGCTTCAGAGCCCCTTTATACCACTCTGATCCTTTTGCGTAGCTGAAGTGGGCTTGAGGATTTATTCCTCTGGATTTTTTTCCCAGCTCTGCCACCGATCTGCTACGTGATCCGGGCAAGTCCTTTCACATTCCTGTGCCCATGTTTTCCATTACACCCTTTGTCTGTGCCGTCCATTGCGACTGTATGCTGCTGAGAGCAAAGCCTGTCTTTTATTATCTGTTTGTAGCACAATGGGCCCTGATCTCAGTTACAGCATCTAGACCCTGCTGTAATACCAGTAATAACAAGTTAATATCAGAGTTACAGGCATTTGATAACACTTTTTGAAAATAAACCAGAGCAGGAGGCAGGAGACCTTCAATGCTCTCAGCACAGTATCTCTTCATGTTCGGTCTTTAAAGCTCTGGGCTGCAGAGGATTATGATGCATCTTATCTGGAAATGTTATTTCACCCAGATACCACAGAGGACGGGACCTTCAAAACCATGTCATATTATTACTAGTTTGAGGAGTCAGAATGCATGGTGACTGAGAGCAACCACTTTTTAAATCACTTAGCAAAAGAATACCCCACATAGATGGTAAGCTCAGTGGTGCAGGGACTGTCTTTTCATTACGTGTGTGTACAGCACCTACCACAATGGGACCCTGATCCTTGATTGGGATCTTTAGGTGCTACCTAATATAATTTACACTAAATAATATTATAGGACCAAATTTTCACAAGAGCAAAGGGGCTGGGGTGTGCTTGACAAAGATTGATATCCAAATACTCCAAAGCACACATGGAAACTGGGTTTACATTCACATGTTTGCAAAAAGAAAAGGAGTACTTGTGGCACCTTAGAGATGAACAAAGTTATTTGACCATAAGCTTTCGTGAGCTACAGCTCACTTCATCGGATGCTGTAGCTCACGAAATCTTATGCTCAAATAAATTTGTTAGTCTCTAAGGTGCCACAAATACTCCTGTTCTTTTTGCAGATACAGACTAACACGGCCGCTACTCTGAAACCATTCACATGTTTGTACAACTGCAATCTACACACCTCCATCGGGGCAAGTTACAGGGGAGGGTTGTATACAACATGGATGTGTACCAAAAAAAACCTATTTCCAATTAAAATTTCGGGCCAGAGAGTCAAACGCAAACAAACTCTAATATGGAATTCAATACTAACGTTTCCATAAAAGAGAAGGAGTGTTATCAAACCCGTCGCATTATTTATCCCGTAATAGTGGTAGGAGTTTCACAAATGTTATCTCCATGACAACAAATAATTACTTGGCATCCCTTAGCTTACACATAAAATTAAGTGTGTCATATGTTAACTAGTAAAAGTGAAGAAATACAATGTAGCTGCTTTACTTTCTGTAGTAAACATTTACAGAGCATGATATTTTTTCTTGATAACTTGGTAGGTCAATGGAACACTAAAAGCTAAACATTAAAGAGTAAGGAAATTCATGCTTCATATAGAATGTAGCTGCAGCATCTGTGAAGCTAGTTAATTATACTGTATTGTCACAGTGTTGTCTGGAGTGTCAGTCAGAATTAGAATGCATAGAACGAGTCAGCCCCCTCCAAACACCATTAGAGATGGCAGGGTGAGCATTACCAATGTACTTTTTAGAGAGGGGCCCAATCCAAAACACTCGGGATAACATTTTCAAAAGCGCCTAAGTGACTTTAGGAGCCTGGGATTTAGGCTTCTAATTGGCTTAGGTGAAAATTTCACCTAGAGCCAAACTTGTTTGATGTGTGAGAAAGTTTTAAGCCAGAGCCAAACTCTGTGTCTCAACCCCAATTCCACCACTTTTCACCAGTGCTGTTAATATGTATCTCTCCCACCCAATACAAAAGAAAGGAAAGATTGTTTAAAAGCTCAGCACAAAATATATCAGAGTGAAGGGATGCATAATTTGGCCATCATCCCATGGATAGATTACATTCACTCTCCTGTGGCATGGTACATCGTTATCATGAATGGTTTCTATTAGTTTACAGAGCTGTGCTGCTGTCACCTGACTTTTAAATATATATACAAATATATATATATATATATATATATATATACACATACACACTGTCAAATATATCCATGGGATGATGGCCGAATTATGGCGTGCCTTCACTCTGATATATATTTATGCTGGTGCCTACCACCAGATGGGTAAAATCAGCTGTGTGCCACCCAAGAATCATCTTGAGAATCCCTAGCAGCCCTGCTAGGACAGCTTTCCTTCTGCTTTGTCCTATCAGCCAGAAGTAATCCAAAAATGTAATACAAGGCAACGAGAACCATACCAGCAACATAACATACGTAATATGGTGAGGCCACTGGTGGGCAGAGACCACAGCCTACCATGCAGATCAACATTGTCTCATTGTGTCCCTGTATTCCCCCATCATTCTGTCTCCATCCATTGTCTCCCACTTAGATTATAATCTCATTGGGGCAGGGACCATCCTTTTGTTCTGTGTTTGTACCGTGCCTAGCACAATGAGGTCCTGGTCCATGACTAGGGCTCCAACGTGCTATGGTAATATAAATAAATAACAACAAAAATAACTCACTGTACCTTGAAACCTATGAGATCTGCATAGGAATTCTTGCATTTTGGGAACAGTAGGCCTTTAAGATTATGTAAATTTTTGATACAAAAGCATCATTTTTCCTTAAGGATTACTGAAGGAAGCAAAAAGAAAAGGGGAGGAGGGAGAGAGAAGAGCCAAATCCTATTTTAATGCCTTCCCCCACCTCTAATCGTCTACACAAAGATAGCAAACAAGCTATTAAATAATTTAAAATTTTTATCTGTAATACAGAATGGTATCATAGATCATTTTCTATCCATACTCTGTCCTGAATGATTGCATTGGATTTAAAGAACCAAAGTAAACTTTAGTCTCCTCTCACATACTCTGGTGTAAATCACGAGTAACTCCATGGACATTACACCACTGTCAGCGAGATCAGAATAAGGTGTCATGAGTGTATATACCCATAACTAACTTCATTTCTAAATAGCCCAGCCTGCTACTGATTGCCTCCACCAGGTTGCAACAACACTATACATGTAGTTATTTCCCAGGAAGCTTCCCTGAGATGCAGTAGTCTGTAAACAACAGATGGTGAGGAGGTTTTGTTTTGGGGCTTATGTGTTCCAAAAATAAAATAATCAGGAAGATGATGAAGCTGTAACTCTAGCTAAAAACATCCTAATTTTATTTGAATAAAAGAATGCAGGTACGTGTGATTTCTAAACAAATTAGTCTATAGGGTTGATCCAACTTTCATGGAGGCCAAGGGGACGTGTCCTAACATAGTTTTAATAGGCTTTACATGGATTTAGTGGGATTCAGACAAAATTTACATACCAACTGGGTTACAACCATGTTGAGAAACTGTTCGAAAACTCTTGTCTACATTAGACTTTTTTCCCCCTTAAAATGCCACACTATTAGCTCTCATGGTTGTGGTTGTGGTTGTGGTTGTGGTTGTGGAGGGCAATTTGTAGACAGGCTGTTAGCAGCTGGCATTTTCGCTACTACATTAGCTTACCGGTTCAGAATAGGGTTAGACAATGCAGTGGCTAAAGCTCTGTGGCTGGTCTACAATAGCACTCCCAGGTGCATTACCACTCATGGACCTGTATGGGGGGGTGGTAAGGGTGGCGATAAGTCATTACACTACTGCAAGGCTGAGATTCCTTGTGTGGTCGTTTAACGATGTTCCTGTCCAGACTGATCAGGGAAATCATGTGCTGCCTACCTACAATCATGTTAGAAAATGGTTGCCATGCACGATTCTCGCAGAACATAAGTGGGGCCATCTTAGCTGAAACTATAGCATGGGTACCCTTCCATTAACATCATAGCTAGTATGCCTAAGTATCATAGTAACTGGTATACTAAATATAGGCAAGTAGACACAAATGAGAAAGATTTCCTTTGTTTCTGGAATTCTACGGTTTTGTTCCCATTTTGAGCGTATGCTATTAGTATATTCATTAACAGTATTTTTTCAAATAGATCTCCCATCCCAGTTATCTGAAGTTTGCATGTTTCAATTACAACAGCCGAGTTCCTTGACTGGGGGGTGGGACAGGATGGAAAGTTCTGTAGGAACATTTTTGAGTATTGAAGTGCAATTCACTGTGCTTCATTCATCATAAAGAACACACCACAATGGTCAGATTATCTAGCTGGAAGCAATGAGAGCTTAATTGAAACCAAAGCTCTAAAAGCAGGACGAATACTGATCAGGAAATTGTTAGACTAACGGATTCCCCTTAGTGACATGTTTTACTCACTGACTTTGCTGTCTCACTAGTAACAAGTATTCACTGTAAATCACTGCCCATAACATATACATTCACCTTAGCAATGTAGTTATTACAAAAATAGAACTGTGATTACATAACGTTAATCTAATTTCGATGGGCCAACTGCTAAAATCCTTAGTTAGGTTTTACTTAGTCAAAACTCCTAAGGAATTCCGTGCTTCGGAACAAATTTTGTCTACAAATAAGAAAGGTGGGTCTAAAATAAAAGACCCTCACAATAAACACAATGTATATATGTGAAAGTCACCACACAGCTCAATTGATGAAATGGGAATCATGAGCACAATATTTTGAAACATAATACAGTCCAAATGGTTTCCATGGTTGTCTCTCAGTAACTTGTGCTCCACCATCTATTTGTTGTATCCATTTGTTATCTCCCGCCATCTATGCAGATTATAAGCCATTTGAGGTAGGGGCCATCTTTGTGCTACAGCACCTGATACAACGGGGTCCAGATCCCTGACTGGGGCAATCTCAGCGCTGCCATGATAAAAAAAAAACCCTATCAAAACAGATAAATAGTTTATATTCCCATGGATACCTACAACCTTCACTATTGTACCAAGGCAGTAGCCTCTGCTTAGCTAAAAATTGTAACCAGTTTCCATTATAAATACTTATTTTTGTACCTCTACAACTTTGCTTTGAACAACTGAATTACCAGATAATTACTAGATTTACTCTGAACAACAAGAAGAATTCTACTGCAAATGGTTTTGAGAGAGAGAGAGAGAGAGAAAGAGAGATCTGACTTTGAGTTCTGGATCATTACCAATTTCCTGATTTGTCATTTTGGTTTCCCCCCCACCCCAACATTTCTTTGTCTACCTTTAGCCCAAAACTGGCTTTTTACCGACACTTCCAATTTTCCACATAGTTCAATCTCCTTGAAAACTCATACACTGGTCATAGTAGAAGAAGGTAAGTTGTAATTAGGCAACGTTTTAAAGATTTTTTGTTGTGGATAGCTGGGGTTCAGTCCTTCCCTCATTCATTTCAGAGGCAAATAAGAGACTAGTCATGTTCCCTCTCATATCAGCTAGACATTTTTTGCCATTCACTTCAAGGGGAGCATGACTGAGCACTTAAACCATGTTTTTTCTCCATGTAGCAATAGCTTGAGAAGGAAGTATCATTCTATAATACTCACACATATAGATACAGGCTGGATGGAAAATTTTGATTTTTCAGCAGAAATGCAAATACTGAGCAATTTCATCTGGAAACCAAAGTATTTCAGCTTTTGGGTGTTTGATTTTTTGAAAAAAAAAATCTAAACTTTCAGCAGGAACTAGACATTTTGCAAAAAGGGCCATGTCGTCCGAAACCCAAATTTTTGATCAAAAACAGTTTAGCTGGAAAAATTTTGACCAGTCCTAATAGAAGTACTCTAAGACGCATTCAAATTCTCCACTAAAACTGTGCAAGGTTTTGAAATACAAACCGATATGAAAAGATATGTTGTTTGCTAACATAAACATACAACTTATCTGCTATCACGTAGCCAAAGCTATTAGATTGCAGTTAATAATTTACTGCTCGGCTCATAAATAAGCATAGGTCCCTTTGCTCTGAATATGCAAATCATTAAGGGGAACGGTGATTGCAGGTTTTCCAAACTTCCTCTGAGTAAATTACGTCTCTTGCCCTTCGTCACTGCCCCCGCCTTTCCCTCTGCACATCAATCGTCACCTCTCATTTGCACTGCCACGGGAATGGGGCAAAAGTAGCTTTTCACATTCGTGCCGTCTCAGGGATGCGGGAGCTCAGCTGCAAACAAAGGTGCTCACTCAACAGGTATGTTGCCTCCTCCACAGATGATGCAGACATTTGTTCTATGTCTTGTTCACTGGATTCCTCTCAGCTTGGCGGTACATTGGAAATATTTATCTCCACTCTTGCTACTCCCCATACAGGTCCACCAGTGGTAATGCACATGGAAGCACTATTGTAGACCAGCCATGGAGCTATGAAAAGTACCCGGTGGGATGTTAAAGGCTCTGGTGCTCCAGCTCAAACAGAGGCTGCAGACAAATGGAAATTAAGAGCTAGGAAAAGTCCTCCTCCCAGCAATCAGACTCAAGCTTCCTGCACACCTGCTCTCAAATCTGCAAGTGGACACAGTAGAAAGGGCAGGAGGGTGGGAACAGAGAATGGCTGGGTCTAAGGAAACACGAGATTATTAAGTATAATCCTTCCCGTGTTAATGAGACACAGATCTGTGTGTCCTCCCCTAGTAGGCCTGACTCCTGGTGACAGACAGGGGTAGTTTGGCACCTCACTTATGCGGGATGAAGCCTTTCGTAGGGGAACCATAACCCCGGCTTGTTATATCAGTTGTCATTTCTTTTCTTTTAAGGCTCTTATTGAAAAGCTTATTCACAAGATGCCATAAAAATACAAGTACTTCCATCCCATTACACAGAAGAAAGTGGATGCCGCTTGCATGCCTTGTCTATTTAGACTGTCAGCTGATTAGGGTAAGGACTGTCTCTTGCTATATATAATATGTACAGCCCCTAGCACAATAGGGCCCTGATCTCTAATAGCAATAACAGTTATGAAAAATGGCCCAGCAGCTTTCCACTTTAAAAATCCCTGTGTTTGTGTAGAAAAAGATACCAATGGGGGAGGCGAGGCAGAATTTTAAAAATACCCCTTCAAGGTGGCACCAACCTGAAGATTTGGGAGGAAATGGGTCAGTGGCAGGTGCTGCTGAAAAAATAAGTTAAAGCTATAACTAAGGATGAGCTTCAAGCCCTAAAACATCCACAGCAGCATTAGTTACTCTTCCATCAGACACTGAGAATGAGTTGCTAATAGTTTCCTGCTCTCTGCTAAGCCAAACTGCTGCTTAAATCACATTAAAAGGCCAGTATACATGGCTGTATTTACTTTATTACAAGATGTGTCTTTTAATCTCACAATGAATCCTGTGATAACTTTATCTATAATTATAAAAACCCAGCTCCAGATTGTTGTGCTCGGAGTGACAGCATTAGGCAAGAGATTGGAGTTCAACCCACACATGCAAGATGGAGCAGGAAAGGTCTGGTTTATTTCAGAACTCCACCCACACGATATCCCACCTGCAGGACAAAGAGCAATAACAGATTCCAACTGTAGGACAGGATTAGCACTCTTGTTGGCTGACTAGGGAAAGTCACTTACACCAAGGGACTGCAGTATAATGAGAAAACAGGACCTGGGCCTGTAGAACGGCCTCACTGGGATGGGAGAGTATGCAGTACTGCCAGCCCCATGTGTCCAAAAATTATGTCATTCCCTACAAAAAATGAGATTGCCTTAAAACTCATGAGATGTTTTTGAATCGTGAATTTGGGGTTCTTTTTCTTTGCTGGCAGATTACAGGGCACTTACTTTGCATTTTCAAGATGCAAACATGAGGGCTAGAAACATACTTTTTTCTGAGATTCTCATGTAATCTCTTGATTCCAGCAGCTGGGGCTTTAAAAAAATAAACACCAAATATTGTGTGACCCATGCTAAAATTGCAAGGGCTGGCAACAATAAGGATGTCAAGGAGCTACTACACTTTCTACCTGTCCTCCCCCAATCCAGTTCCATTTGCTTTTGTTCCCCTCCACCAGTCTAAGGCCACGTCTACACTACCTGCCGGATCAGTGGGTAGTGATCGATCTATCGGGGATTGATTTATTGTGTCTAGTGTAGACACAATAAATCGATCCCCGATCACTCTGCTGTCGACTCCGGAACTCCACCAGGGCGAGAGGCGGAAGTGGAGTCAATGGGGGAGCGGCGGCCATTGATCCCGTGCCACAAGGATGCGAAGTAAGTGATTCTAAGTCAATCTAAGATACATCAACTTCAGCTACGCTATTCTCATAGCTGAAGTTGCGTATCTTAGATCGATCCCCCCCTAGTGTAGACCAGGCCTAAGTGGAAGGGAGAATCAAACTCTCCATTATTTCTTCTGATTACATATCCCCTCTGCATAACAAGGGACTGGCCATTCTATATACTGTCTGCCTCCTGCATTGGCCCTCTGGTGTCTCCCCACATGCACCTTTGAATCTTCCCTCTCTCAAACTACCTTATTGATTCGTGATATGGAGATGGGGGGAATCCACATCTGTGCAATATTGCTATACGTAGCAGAGTCTTCTGTATTCAATCCTTTGGTTCGTCCATGGGAAGAAGTAGGGTCATGATTGCACAAACCTTTGAAGTTCAAAGCTGATTTGAACGTGTGCTGAAATACACCATCATTAGAGCATTTATACCATAAGTGAAGGGGATTAGCTATTGAAAGGAAGTCTGTTTCAATGTTTACTTCCACTTTTGGTAATGTACAGAAAAAATTAACATATGAAAACACCAGATGTGACTACCAGCTATCAGCAAGAAGATGGCATTGTGCTTGGCTCAAATTTGCCTGTTATCTTGGAAATTCCTGTGCCATCTTTTTCCGCTTAGACCTATTTAGATATTTATGTCTGGGACCCGCATGGTAAAATGATTTATTGAGAGCTAGGAAAACACATCTGAGTTTCTCGTTGAGACTTTACTTTAGTATGATTGTATTGCTTCTCTTACACAGTTGCAGGGCAGAGTCAAAAGAACAACATAAATTCTACTTGGTACCCTTCAGTTCATGTTCAAAGTATTTGGTACACGTGATCTATGCACTAAGGTGATACTCTAACAGAGACAAATTATGTCAAGACATCTGAAAGTCATCATTTCTGTGCACATGCATGCATTTTAAAAGAAAATCTACAAGAGGATCAAAAACAAGATTAAACCACATCTGTTTGGGTTTAAGCTACATTGTCTATAGAGTTCAAAGTTGTTTCCTTTTGTCTAAAAAAAAAAACCCCTTCCCAGCTGGTTTTTATCTTAAATTCCTCACCACTATCAAAGAAGTGTTTTCATTGGCCAACCAATGTTATTTCTAAAACTTGAGCTAGTTAGGAAAAAGAGCTAAGTAAGAAAATATGCTTTATTCATCAAAGGTCTATCCTCTGTGCCTTTCCCTGGCACACAGAGAAAACTAATAGAGAGGCTTCATCAGGTTCTAATAGGAGCAGTGTATCTACCGTATGTCATCATACCGTAAATTAGGGCTTCAGTCGTTTTACACAAGTTATTGACTACAACTGACACTGATAAGGAAAACATGAAAAAGAGAATGAATTGGAAGAGGCACAAATTATATAATAAATGAATACAATGAAATGCAATGCATGGGAAAGAAAACTGCTTTGAAAGCTGCCATCAATCAGTAAACAGATTTGTTTTGTATAAATGCATGTGATTCGCTATATTGCTCTAACAGCATGCTATAGCAATCACTGACTATATATATATATATAGCTCACGCTAGACGATGAAGACCCAGCGTTTTATGTTGTTCAACAAAGGGAATGATAAATGGTAAAACAAGAACTCTTCAATCACAGTGACAGTTCTCTGTATTAGAATGGAACTTAAGACAGAAATATGAAATTAAATCAAGGCAATATGATGTGACCGCTGCACATCAAGGGATTGTTTTTCATGTTTCTATTTACACTCTACTTATTATCAAGATCAACATTATTAAATAATATCATTTTCAATAACTTCAGGTGTCATATAAGGGTATGTTCCAACTTCCAAAACCTCCTTTTGACTTCAGTGGGAGTTGGCTCAAGCATGTCGTAAACTATGTAATGTCTCCCTTAAACAATCACGGCCTTGCTTATTAATCCTATCAAGACATTAATATATAGCAGTGTCAATTTTCCATTTGACTTTAAGGGGGACTTCTTACATATTTAAAGTTAAGCATGTGCTTAAGTGCTTGGCTGGATCAGGGCCAGAAGCTTCAGGATCTTGCATGGCTGAGCCCTAAATTAATAATTTCTAGGTCCATAAGAATGGATTTGGTTGAATTTTAACAAGCACACACAAAAATTCTCAACACATAAGAAATATGTGTGTCATTTGCATAGAATATACATTTGCCACTGTTAATTTATTCTCCTTGTTAATGTTAGTCATAAGACACACAATTGTGTAATGATATTAATTCATTACAGCACTGAATATATTAAACTTTGAAGCTTGAAAAGATATCCAAATCCACCAAAGGCCTCACATTGCCATAAATAGGGGGAAGTACATAAAACCGCAAAAGCAGAAAAATGGCAAGAGTTCGTTCTGAATTTTTAAGTTAATTCTTTATGCAATTTTCAATATAAAACTAACTTTTAAGTGGCAAAACCAAGTAGCAATTGTAATCATAATTAGATATACATCCTCAATGCCATGTTAAGCACAGTAAGCCTACCAGGCCACGTTAACCAGCCAAGAATGATACACAAACGCAGTTCGTCTTTGAGAGCAGAGAGGTCAAGCCCTGCAAAAAAGTTACCAATACCATTCATTTTGGAGATAATCTCATATTATGCACTTCATATCCTGGGTAGTTGTGTTCGTTCTGCAAAAAATGAAGAACAGTTTTAACAACCAAAAAAGAGCTTTTGGGGTGGGGGTGGGGTGAATTTCACCACCCACAAACCTGAAATATGTGCATCAAAATGGGCATACACGCAACTGTGGAGCTATTGTCCTCTTTGCCCTCATTTAAGGAACTTCAAGGAAAACTAATAGAATTGCAGTAGAAGTAAAGACAAAGACAGATCCTGCACTGCATGGTGTACTATGTGGATGATTTACTAAAGCCTTTCTTCAGAACAGCATCCCCTGCAGAAAGCACTTGACCTCAAGCTTAAACATTCTTAAGTGCTTCCCTGAATCAGGGCCTAAGTTCCACTCAATAAAAATTGTGTTTTGTCATAAAATAATGAAATAAACATAAACCAGTCTCGTGGTCTATTTACAAACTCCAAACCCCAGCTCCTCACAACAGACAGAAAGATAAGTAAATGGGCCAGAATAAAATGATTCAAACAATGAGGACTTGCTTTACAATGAACCATATAAAGCCACAGAGAATCCGCTATGGACATCCTCATGATGGGGGTTTCATAGGCAAGGCCCTACCTCAGGACTAACCCTTGAACAATTCAGGATTGACCCTCAGAACAAAGCTAACCTAATCTATTTCAATTGCCATGGATAGGGCATAGAAAAATTATAGTCCTGAAAGTACCCTGTGCCTAGATTACTAAGCAGCTGCCATAGCAAGTTCAGCTCTTGAAGACAGTAAGCTCTTTGGGGCTGGGCACATCACTTGATTTCTGTGGGCCTGCCCCCAGGGTAAGGTACTACACAACAAGAAGAAAGATGGCAGGACTGGGCATTGTCTTTGCAACTTGTCCACTAACAAATCACAACATTTTCCAGTACATTCATTATTCAATATTCACAGATTTTTATAGCAAATAATTCTTGGCCTACAGATTTTCTTAATTGCAGATGTACAACTTGCCATTTACACAGTGAAGGGTTAAAATCCATTGCTGATGTAATAACCTGGTATATGGATTTGTGTACAGGCCCAAAGTCCAGAGTTTGGTCAAGAGGTCAGAGGCCTAGCAATAGCTAAGAGAAAGCAGAATAACCAAAGATAACCTTGCTTTTGCTAAGATATGCCTGGTCAGCAAAAGGCCAGATGTTGGGGCCAATAATTGTGTCTTATTCAAAGTTGAAAATAGAACAAAGTCCTGTTTCTGTTGTGTTAGTTTCTTCTGTAGGGAGATGTTCTTCCCACACATCCAACCTTGAGTTTATGAAAGGTTCAAGCATGTCAGTATAAGACATGGCCTCCTCCCACCTCCCTTTCCCAGGAACCAATGCCTGCCTTAAAACACAAATAAGCAACTTGAAAGACAATCTTTATTGCCATATACTTTCACTGTTTCTTTGCTTTTATCCCTAGATATGTATCTGTTGGACAATCAAAGGAGCTACTTCATTCCTATGGACCCCAAATTAAATCCAACATATATTCTATACTAATACATTTATTAAAGTACTAATTAAATGCTAAATGTTAATGTGTTAACACTGAGACCATGGGTGGAGACATTATATAACCTTTTGACCATTGGCTACTGTGCTATCATGTCTTGCAGCTAGACCTATCTGGGGGTGTGGGACTGCCTACCCCGTCACTTTCCCCGCCCATAAAAGATCCATATATTCCATTGTAATCAATTGATTAACAGTGTCTCTGAGCCTAATAAGCGAGGTGACACTCTGTCAGCACTGTACGTAATAAACTCCTATGCTTGACCTCTACATGGTGTGAATTTATGTCCTTCTCACAGTAATATGTGTAACTATGTTATTGTAACTTATAAACCAACACTATACACATTTGGCACTTCATATTTGACTGTAATATTATGCATTTGCAAGTTGCATCTTTCAATATGTGGCATAACCACATAAATCATCCAGTCTGGAAACAGGAGCAAGTTCAGCTAATTTATGTAATTAATCAATATCACACAAAGTGCAAATTGCAAATTTGACAAAATAATATACAATTTAGTTTTTGCTTTCAGTGACTATTTGAGGATTAGAGCCAAAAATGTGCATCCCATGGCTGTTCATACTAATAAAGTTCAAAGGGTAAAAAAAAATTAAAGCACGTGTAAAAAAAGTCCCATTGGGACTTACGCTCCTTAGTCACTTAGATGCCGCTGGTAGTTTTACCCTAAACCCCAAAGAGTCCCAGAATGGCAACGCAAAAGTGTCATATGTAGAGTTATTTGGGGGAAAATGGTGTGGTGATTTCTACGATATTTCCCCTTCCCACTTTTTCCCATTGAAATTCCAAAATTTGAAACGTGTTGAGCCGCCCTAGACACAAGCATGGATGAACCAAAAATCACATTTAAAACTGAACAAATGTTTGTAGAAACTTTTCCCAGTTTGCCCAGCTGTATCTGTAACATTCACTTCTCTCCAAAATCTAACATTGCAAAGTAGCCTCTAAAGCTGTGCTCTCTATTTCTGTGTAAATTGAATAGTTAGTGCCGCTACTCAGTCTGTGAGCATAAGTTTAGACACCACTTTGGAAAGTTTGGCTAAGACTAAGTCTGAGGAGCAGAAAATAAATTATTATTGGGCTCTCCAGAGAGGGAAAAGTTCAGTCCTGGTCATAAATCAAAATGGAGAACAATGAGGAAATGAGCTGCCAATTCAGCTGACCAATTCCTGGCACTGAATGGTGATTAAAGCCCCCAAACCATCATCATTACCAGAAGCGTTTCACTTTTCCAGATTGCTGTAGTATTCATCCAAAGCTACTTTCTATCTTTATACTAAAAATGAGCTATGTAGCTAGCCAGGGACACGTGAGATACTGGATCTAGGGCAGAGCTTTCAGATCCTCAAAGGTATTTAGGCACTTAATTCCCATTGACTTTGAAATCAGTGGGAGTTAGGTGCCTAAATAAATGACTTAGGAGTCTAAGTCCCATTTTCAACAGTGATTTTCAGTGACCCTTAGGCTATGTCTACACTGCATCATGGTATGGTCCACATGGTTGTGAATTGCAGAGCACACCAAGGAGTTGCACTCTAAATGCGCCATGTGAATGCTGCTGGCACGAACTAAAAGGTACCTAGCTCACATTAATGTAGCCGTCTTTCAAACACAGGGCAGTAACCGTGCAACTCTTTGATGACCTCTGCAATTCACACCCCCATAGTCCTCTCTGCAGTGCAATGTAAACAAGCCCTTAGACTCTTATAGTACCTCTTCAAAATGATACTTAGGCGATTTGGAAAATTATGCCCAGTTTTTCTATTGCAGCCATTCAGTCCTGAATCTCCACGCAAATTGGGATTTTTTAATAGCATGCACTGTTGGCCTGCTCCTGCTCCTTTTGAAATCATGACATCACTGAGAATAGAGGTGGGCTAACCCTTTTGAAAGTCTCATCCTACATCTTTAGAGTGGTGCACAAACCTAAGCCTGCATGAACTTCCAGTCCCAAACCCTGTAAGATAGCTGTTGTTATCCTCATTTTATAGGTGGGGGAAATGATTTACAGATAATGGAAGTGATTTGCCAAAGGTCACAAAGCAAGTCAGTGATAGGGCTGGGATTAGAACTCAAGGGATGCTGGTTTCCTGTCCTAGGCTCCGCACTGTACATCGTGCTATCTTGCAGTAGTTGGGTCTGTTTTGAATTGTGGCTTGAGGAGCCCACAGCTGCCCACAAGAGGCGGTGATGGGTAGGCAGGAAGGAGGAGGGAGCTGGAAGGAGACCTGTACATTACTTTATTCAGGGCTCAGCAAAAACAAGCACTGGCCACATATAAGGGCTAAATTACAACTCTGAGAATTAGTGGAATGTGCATTTTGCAGAGGTAGAACCTGAGTGTTGATGGAGGGATGTGTAGGTTGGGCCGGGCACCACCACAACGCCAACTCTCCCAGCCACAATCCCATTTGGGTTGTTCAGTGCCGCCAGCGGCACTAGCAGGCCACCCATCTATTTAGACCAGGCCATGAAGGACTGCAAACAGTTATTTCCTGCTGCACAGGTGCGAGAAAGATGGGAGAAGGTGCTCCCTGCAACTGCACCGGGCCCCAGAGCAGCAAACAGAGGGACAGCCACATCTGGGCCTGAAGGCTGGGAGACAAGCCAGCAAAAACGGGGCAGTTCAAAACTAGTGTAGTCATTGCCCAAAATTTATCTGCCCGGAGCCTTCCCCAAGTGGTGAGCTGAGGACAGAGAGTGAGCAATAAAGATCTGGCTCTGTTCGCTGTATGTAACAACTCCCTTCAATGTTATTTCAGGGGTTTTATTTTCTTTTATACCAATACATCCTTTGTAATTTTGAAGATGGACAGACACAAATTGGGGGTTTTGAGGTTTCTGATGAATAACAGCTCTAGGGCCCAGCCAAGTGATTTGAATTTCAAATTTGTGGAGGAGCTGGAGGGAAGCCCTCAAAGACTTGTGGTTCATAACTGCCAGTGCAGCAAATTTTAAGGCGGTCACTTTTTAACTACTTTTTGCCTAGTAGCCAGCACAGAGCCTTCTCTTGTCAAAACGGAGAGTTTTCATTATAATAAAATCTTTTCCACTCCTTCAGTGAAGCCCTTGCTAATCCTCTGCTACAAAAGCTAATGATCTGCAAGACCAGAGCCTGTAGACATACACACAAACTTGTTAAGAGTGTTTACACTACTCATGCCAAGCAGGGACAAAACAGAGAGGGACAGGACCAGATTCTCTTTATGCCAATCAGCTGGTGCCAAAGGACCAGACACTGGCTCTATCCGACTAGCTGAAAGATTCCCCCAGCAGTTGGGGTTAGCAAGGGTGTAAAGCCACTACAGTTGGCTCTCATGCCTGACCGCTGCATTGGGGGCTTGCCAGAGTGGAAAGGGATGGGAAGGTGCCATTATGTTCCTCCACTTGTAAACTGGTGGACAGTCCCTTGGAGACCATTGCCAGGTGGCATAGGTTAGAGCAACCCTTAGCCTCTACCCTAACCTACACTGGGGATAGGACTGGAACTGAATAGTGCAAAGAATCAGGACAACATAACCAGCTCCCTGAAAGTCCTCCTCCACACTCTTCTGCACCAAAGAGATCTCCGTGCAGGAAAGAATCTGGCCAAACATTCTGGTAAGATATTTTAGCCTTAGACATATATGACGAGACCATTACTCCTTGTTCTAAGTTGCAGTGGGGAGGCTTAGGTTGGATATTAGGAAAAACTTTTTCCTTAGGAGGGTGGTGAAGCACTGGAATGGGTTACCTAGGGAGGTGGTGGAATCTCCTTCCTTAGAGATTTTTAAGACCCGGCTTGACAAAGCCCTGGCTGGGACGATTTAGTTGAGGATTGGTCCTGCTTTGAGCAGGGGGTTGGACGAGATGACCTCCTGAGGTCCCTTCCAACCCTGATATTCTATGCTTCTATGACTTACATTTACTTCTGTAAATCAGTAATTCTTTTTTATTGTCCTGATAGAAATACTCTACCGAAAAGAACAATTCTGTCCTCTCTTAGTCCTTACTGGACTTTGTACTACTTCTACCTTGGTCCCCTTTCCTTTTTTATCCCTTCCTTTAAGTACAGTACTTGCATTATTATTCTAAGCACTTTGATCAAGCTCATAGAAAGAGGGATTTTTAGATAATTCTACAGTTTACCAAGTCAAATCCACATGAAATGGTTAGTAGCTATCCCAGTGCCCAATGAGAGCAACTACATGGCTTAGTAACCCTAATTGGTTTGAGTCCCAGCTACTTAAGAGACCTCGTCTCTCTTTGTGTGATACCATGGATGAAGCAATAAGCCAAGACACTCCAGCTAACAGGCCCCTCGTCGAAATGGAAGTAAGCTGGTGGCAGCTGAGTGATGCATCTTTGAACTTGTAAATTACTCCTTATCTTAGGATGACAGAGTCTGGCATTCTTATAGGCTTTCCTTGAAGGTCAGTGCGTGGGGGACACTTGAGGGGAAATTGTATTTGAGATGAGTTGGTTCCCATATTCCACTCCAAGCACGAAGCACACTTCTTGCACCTGCCTTCTCCAATATCAACACAAAGCTGCATGGACATTGGAAAAAAACTCATCCAACCCAAAACTCTACCGAAACTAACACTCCACTGCACACACAATCCTTGCCATGGGGACAGGATGACAGAAAGAACCAACTATATGTGACAGATGCTAGTCACGTCACTTAATGCACTCTTGGAAGGCACTCAGGCCTTCCACTCACACAGAGGTATTTAGGCTCTTAACTTACACTGAAATCCCTGGACATTAGGAACCTAAAAACCTTTGTGGGCCTGGGCCTTAGATAATATGGTGATGTGATGTGCATTTATGTAGAATAGAAGCACTTATGTAGAATAGAATAGACAACAAAGTTAAGCCCCTCCAGCAAGCAGTTCTGAGCTATAAGAACCCTTACGTGTTTATTTTCAACCATAAGAACACCAAAAAATATGAAAACTTAAACCAAACGTGATTTCAGTGCCTAACAGCACACTGGCTCTAGTGATATTACTGCATATTATGTAAACTCTGAAGCTGTAGTTATGAGATACCATCACAGCCATTCTTCTGGAGTGGTCAAAAATGTCCCTTAGTTGAGTTAAGAACTATAAGAGTGCTCCATTTGGAGCAATTCGATACACACAACCAGCAGTTAGATGCCCAGCTTTGTTTTTAGAGGCTTTATTCATGAAACACTTTAGGAAATAAGTTTTATACACAACAAATTAAATGGGCATGTGCTAACCTAACTGAGCATTCAGAGCATCACTCAGTGAAAACATATTGCCTTTGTAATGGGTTCATTCACTGTTGGGGAGCTCCCTTGTGGCCACATCTGGGCACTAGCTTCTTTCAGGCCAGACACCCTCTTTCTGATGAGTGTCATTCCCGCTTGCTCACAGGACTCATGGTGCATCCTCTTTGTGACTCAGGAGACCTGGGGCAAAATTCTGGCCCTGGGAGCCTGGGAATTTTGCCATTGGCTTCCATGAAGGTAGGATTTCACTCTTGAATTCCATTCCAAGCTCTGCCTTTGATCTCCTGTGAGACCTTGGACAAGTCACTTCATCTCACTGTGCCTTCATTTCCCAGTCCACCCTTTGTCTTGTCTACTTAGATCATAAGCTCTTCAGGACAGGGACTGTATCACTGTGTGTATGTCTAGTGCCTAGTCCAATGAAGGACCAGTTTTGGTTGGTTTCCCTAGGTGCTACTGTGATACAAATAATGATGAGTGATGCATGCACCACAAAATTAATTACTCCACCTGATGTCAGCTCTTTAATTCTTCCCTGTTTCTTGCTCCTGGTGTTGAAGACTGATTAACATACACTGTACCAGCTTCGCTCGCCCCAGGAGCCTGACAAATAGAGGATGCCAAATTAATTGTCATCTACTCTTTTTGTAGTTCTTCACATGGAAAAGCATTGTTTTAAAGCTTTGAATTTGCATTGTGCTGGTGTGAGTAAAATATGCACATTCTCTCAACATACACCATGAAACATATGGAAACAGGATTAAATCTGTCCCAACCTGCCAGCATTTTAAATTTATGGAACCAAAAATCCTTCAGGGAATGTCATAAATTCACATGCATTCTCAAGTGCTAATGCTTGCACAGGGACCTTTAGATTAGCAGATAAATGTATGAAAATACATATGTACAGTCATGTCTTCCGTGTCTTTGTACAGATGGAGGCCAATGTGATTCAGTGTTTTTCATGTCAACGTCATTCAAGGCAGAGTCAGGTCAGGAGAGCCTGACTCCATTGCACATTGTAACTTCACTTTTACTCAGAATGTGTCTACTTTTGAGAACCTGTTAGCACCAAGACTAATGAGGTGTTCAATCTATCAAAGGGCCCAACCTAAAATGTGGGAAAATCCACTCCATGCCAAGTTATACATCCAACCCCAAACATTCCTCACTTGGGCTGCTTATCTCATGCTGAAATTTAGTCCCAAGAAATATCAGCTAAGACTTTGTCTGTACTAGAAATGTGCACCGATTTAACTCAATCCATTTAAAAGCCAATCCATGTAAATTGAGGCAAAGCCCTCGTATAGATGCACTTAACCTAGTTTAATCCTTTCTTATATACATTTAGCTTAATTCAGCAACTCAGTGATGCAAGCTAAACTGCTCGTGGAAGGGTTAAACTGGGCTAAGTGCATATATATTCAGGATTTGCTATAGTTTGCAGGCTGATTTTTAAATTGATTTACTTAAACTGATCCACTTCTCAAGAATAAAAAAGGAGTAAGACTAAGTGAATTTTCCTTCATAAGCCAGTTGCAAATGTGTGAGTGAGACAGACAGACATCAGGAAAGCACAACATTCATAGGGTTAACATTTGATTTGGGGAAAAACAAAATGTTGAAAGGTCCCTGTCATTATCCAAAGCAGTTCACTACAGCGTATATAATGCCTGGACAGTGTGGAACCACGTGACTGAGCACAGAGTGTGAGATGTGGAATTTGCTTGTAGTCCTATTTAGATGATCTTTAAGATTTCTTAATGATACAAAATACTTTAACCGGTGTGTTACTGCAGGATAACCAGTAGGTGGTAGTATTACATCCACCTTCTATTTAACACACACTAGAGTTTAGATGGGTAGCAGCTGCCAGCAGAAAATGTAGTGTTAATATTGACAAATTACACATCAGCTGCTTAATTAGCCAGCATAGCCAGCATGTGTATTGTGATTTTGTCCTTTGACAGCTCGATAAAGACAAAATTTTTTAATACCATGTTAACCAATTTATTGCAGAAAACAATCATGCTAATGCAATATCGAAGAGGTAGGAACAAACATCCAGTTTACCAGGCTTCTGCCGTGATGTACACTCAGGCCAAATTCTATTCTTATCTATACCATTTCAAACACATTCACTGCAATCAGGGTGCATAGGGCTTAATTCAAAGGAAAATGTGGTTCTAAAGGGCTTGATCCTGCAAAGCACTCTGGCCAGATCCAGCAAAAAGACTTAAGCACATGCTTAAAGTTAAGCCTGTGAGCAGTCCCACCAAAGTCACTGTTGAAAATGAGACTTGGTGTGTGTGTTGGGGCGCACTCGCCCCGCACTGGACGGGGAAGGGTTAACCCTACATTGTGGGTTGAGGAAGCCACTCCCCCTTTACTCTGCTGGGCATGCTTCAGGTGCACTGGTATAAAAGGGAGAAGCTCAGCTCAGTTGGGGCTGACTGCCAGGGAGGAAGGACGTGGGGAGGAAGGATGTGCTCTGTTGGCTCCAGCCGAGGAGCAGCTGAGACCATGGGGGCTGGAGACGCTATAACCCAAGTAGATGCTGAGGTACTTACCGAGACCCCACTGTGTCAGGAGTTGCAGGGGACAACACAGACTGGGGAACCTGGAGACAGCAGAGATGCCCAGACCATAGCCACGGGAACTATGGTAGGAAGCAGCCCAGAAAACTTAGATAGTGGCCTGGTTGGTGAACCGGAGTTGTGAGTCAGCGTGTTTTAGTCGGAACCCCCTCCACATGCCCCTGCCACTACCAAGGCCCTGGGCTGGGGTCCAGTGGAGAGGGAGGGCCTGGACCCCATTACTAGGGCTGCCATCTTCCTCCTTGTGTGTGGTGGCCCCCTTCTGGACCGACTTTGGCCACTAGGCCTCACTGCCCTGCTAAGAAGGTCAAACCTATGGACTTTGGCTGTTAGGCCTTACAGCCCTGCTAACTGGGGCAAATCTATTGACGTTGGCCACTGGGCCACATTGCCTTGCAAACCGGGGTAAATTTACTGACTTTGGCCACTAGGCTTCACTGCCCTGCTGAGAAGGCCAGAGTCCATAGATTTGCCCGTTCGGCCTTACTGCCCTGTCTTCCTGGGGCAAATGTACTGATTGTGGCTACTAGACCTTACTGCCCCGCTAAGAGGGGCGAACCTATTGACTTCAGCCATTGGGCTGCACTGCCCTGCTAAGAAGGGTGAGTATATAGACTGGAGTTAGGAGTGTGACAAGATGCATTCGTCCTGCACTGGATGGGGTTTTCCCCAATCCTGTCACACGATACATCTCCACTTTGAGCTGGGGGTGTCCTTCCCAACTTGAGGAGACCTACCTGTGCTAGCTCTGATCGAGCTGGTATGCTAAAAACAGTGGCAGAAGCAGCTAGCCACCCCAAGTATGTACCCAGCTGAGACACTAGGCACATATTCGGGTGGCTAGCCACTCCTGAAACCATGGCTCCACTCTATTTTTAGCACTCTAGCATGATCAGAGCTAGTGCGGGATCCCCCCCTCAAGCTGGAAATTACACCCCCAGCTCAAAGTGTAGATGTACCTTTAGGTTCCTAAGTCACTTGGGCCTAGCAATGCTGAATGAAGCAATGCCTCAATACCTTTCAAAATCTTGGCCTAAGTGCTTTGTTGGATCAGGCCAAAGTGCCCAGCACCTTGCAAGATCAACCCCACAGTTTGCAATGGAATTGGGCTTGGCACAGAAATGCTTTGAAGGGTCTCACAAACACCTGCTGCAGTGTGTCATCAGGGAAGGGATGGTCACCTCTCCTGCTATTTATTTATTTGTATTATTGTAGCACTTGGGGATCCCAGTCAGGGACCAGATCATGTCTGAATGTACCACCTCCCAGATGTCCAGACAGAGAGTCCTGACTCACACCGGGGATCAGTGACTCACACACACAGTGTCTCATTTATTCCAGCAGAACTACTTGTGGAAGTAACTGTGAGAGTGAGGTGCAAACAATCTGGCCCAAAATGGGAGCGTAATCTCCCAATGGATCAGAGTCTCTTGGTGTGGATGCGTAAATTTGCTGTGATAAGTGGGAATGTTTCAATGGCTCACAATGTAAATCTCCCACTGCTAGTCCGGTGGCCATTAGAAATTTCCCACTGAAATGCCAATGGTTGCTCTGTCTGTCTGATCCCATGCTCAGGGAGAGAGTTTTGACTTAGTAAATGAGAGAGAGAGACTGAAAAAGGAGAAAAAAAAGAGTTAAGTCAGTACCCCTGCTGGGAGATTTTTCTGATCGCAGGACAACTAGCAAACTTTTTCATTTGTATGTTTCCCACCATGAACAGCTTAACGATATCAATGTGTTTCAAGTAGATGAATAAACAACAAATAATGAGACGCACGTGGGAAAGCCAGAAACGTTCAGAGTCTCAACCAAACAATGGAAACCTTTTTTAGCGAGGGAATTGCATGCGTCTAGTATCACGGACCTCCCTGTAAAATAAACAGGGCCCAGTGACTTAGAGACTAATCTTGGTCTCTCATGGCCAGATCTTCAAAAAAACTCGGCTTCCGTTTAGGCACCTAAGTCTGAGTCAGATTTTCTCAGTTTACAGCAGGCCTCATGCTTCTCAATGGCAGCTATTGGGTGTGTGGCCCTTTTGTAAATCTGCCCCTTACTGTCTATTTAGATTGCAAGTTCTCCACGGCAGGGAGAATTTGTTTGCATAGCACCTGGCACAATAAGGCTCCAATCTCCTCTGGAGTACTGTTGTGATAATTGAGCCTACAAATGTACTTGAATTGTGAGCTCAACTGTAAAAAGTATGTGAAAATCTCTAAGGTGTCCCAAGAACCTATAACTTTTGGTCTGCATGTGACTTCACCATGGAAAGTAGGCCAAGTTATTTTCCATATAGAATGTTATGAACAGGCAGGGGTGAAAGTAGGCCGGTATGGGCCGGTACAGCGTACCAGTAAGAAGCTGCTACTGGCCCGTATGCAGCCGACGTTAAAGCGGTAACATCGCAGCCCCTGTTGCCCCCCGTCGGCGGCCCTGCTGGTAGGGACCCTGAGGTACAGGCACCAGTAGGGACCGACAGGGGATGTGGGGGCAGAGGCAGCTGGCCTGGGGCTCCCGGACCCTTTTAAATTGCCACCAGAGCCCCAGGTGGCGCGGGCCAGGCAGCGTGGATGGGCTGGCTGGGGGAAGCTGACCCCAGCCCCGCCCCTTCCACCCAAGGCCCCACCCCTTCCAGGGGCCCGGAGTTGGGCCCCCGTACTTTCACCCCTGTGAACAGGTATGAAAAGGAGACAAAAACTGAATTAATCAAAACAAAAGGTCCAACTGGTATGGTTCCAGGACTGGTAAAATCATGCTTGTTAAAATGGATGAGGTGGAACCGGAAATTAATGAAACCAAAATTGGTGTGTCAGGAGTTAGGTCTACCTGGTGGACAAAATAATGAGGGCATGGACTGTTCCATCTATCACTCCTATTTCGGGTCCCTAAAGAAGACTTTGGAGGGTAAGCAAAGGAAAACAGATGGAGGCTACTAGAGAGAACTTCACCATTCTAGCTGCCACTTCCACCAGTTTCCTGGAACCCCAGGCCTTTGTCATCCTGATCCTGAGAGAGATCCTGGCCAGACCAGGTGAGACAGAGGGACCCAGATGACACTGCCACCCTACCAGCTCCAGCTGATTCCCAAACAGAACAGGCGATGAATGCGATCAGACTTCAACAGCAACAGCCCTAGCCCATCTCAGGCTACATCTACACTACAGCCAGGATCAATGCGCTGAGATCGATCCACCGGCGGTCAATTTAGTGGGTCCAGTGAAGACCCGCCAAATCAACAGCAGATCGCTCTCCAGTCAACCCCTATCCTCTACCCCCAATGAGAAGAGTAAGGTAAGTCAATGGGAGAGTTTCTCCCGTCAACCCCCAGTGGTGTAGACCCCGCGGTAACTTGACCTAAGGTACGTTGACTCCAGTTACATTATTCACGTAGCTGGAGTTGCGTAGCATAGGTCCACTTACTGCGGTAGTGTAGACATAGGCTCACTTCACTTCTTTTCTTTTCCCCAAAAGGACATTTATTACCATCTTTGATACCATCTACAAGTCTGTCAAACAAGGAGATGCGTAAACTTGTTTAGCACTGTTTAAAGTTAACTGTTTTGGCCCATTTATTCCATCTAAGTTAGTACAACAGTATCTGGGCAATAATAATAAACACAGTGGTTCTGAGCTGGGCCTCTCTGAAGTAGCAGCTCAGAGGCACAGACTCGGGGAAAGGTGGATGAAGGGAGCTTTAAACCACTGCTATTCCCCCTGAATTCTGAGCCCAGCCCTCTGCTGTCCCAGGGGTGCTCTAATTCATGGTGACTTTGGCTGGGCCCGTACGTAGCACTCCACTGATGTAAAATAGCTGGTGCACAGAGCGCTCCAGCCTCATTCTCTCCCTCTTCCAACACACTTCTTCCTCCCCCGGGCACTCTCCTAGTACATCCTACGTCAGGACTTGCATGAGTGGGGAGAGTGGCATAGGGCACTCCCCAGCTGAGTTGAAAGTAGATCACCAGCCCCTCTTCCCTAGCTTAAGTACAAGAGAACAAGAGATGCAGGATGATCAAGCGGTTAGAGCACCAGCCTGGGTTCAATTCCCTACTCTGCCAGACTCCCTCTGTGCCCATGGTCTCTGTACCTCAGTTTCCCTACTACTTCCCTGTCGCAGAGGGTGGTGTTAGGAAAAATATATTAAAGATTATGATGTGCACAGATACTGCAGTAATGGGAGCTATACAGGCACCTGTGATAGATAGATATGCACCTCCACGCCATTCAGTTCCAGAGTCTGTGATTAAAGGGTTATTCCATTCCTTAACTAGCGCACAGCAGCACCAGAAAATAGGACAAAGGGGTTTTCTCCCTCGGTGGGTAACCCCCATCTCCTTAAATCAGATGGCTGTGTGCCCTTTCTACGGATTTTTTTTTTCTTACCAGTAGGAAGACACTGTTTGCTGTGATCTTGCAAGTCACACTCAGTCAAGCACCTTTCATGCTCTAGAAACACTGAGTGCAACACTAAGTGAAACCGGCCAAATGAATTCCAGAAGATTAACAAATCTAAAGCAAAAAAGACGTGGAGCCATTTATGCTTTTCTCTCTCTCAGACATCCGGTAGGTTTGTTGTGAACAAAAATATCCTGCATATGATTATATTTTAATGACTCAAACCCAGGAAAGTTACTGTTGTACAACAGCACCTTCTTACACCAGATTAAATCTTGGCCTGGGATGTTCATCTGCAGCACAATTTTCCATTACAAATATACTGATCAAATTAAACTAAGTTTAACTGCATAGCTGGGTTGTTGGGAGGAGGGGGGCTGAGGTTATGAGCTATGCTTCAAGCAGCTGCTGCAATCAGTCTGTAAGTTATACATTGGTTTCATGGTGACTGATGATCTAACAGAAACAGCAAATGCTGAACACAAGGGGAAAACAGTAGAATCCCATTTAATCACGTTTCCTTTTTTGCTAAAAGAATCACTTTTTGGAAACGGGCAGAAAACTTCAAGTTGGCCACACGTTTGTAAATGCCTCCAGTTTCAAACCATACAAGGACACAGGGAGAATTAACTTTGCTTAGTTTTCTTGGAAAGTTTCCTTTAAATAAAAAGCTCAAGCTTTAACATTCATAACCCAGCCCAGCTTTGGATTCAAAGTTTCAGGGAAGTTCATATTCGTATCTGCACACCTACACTTCGTCTACAAGAGAAAACTGGAGCATTGCTACCACAAATACAGCACCCTAAGAGACATGTATTGTACCACAGGTCCATGCAAGACCTTGCAAATCGTGTACACAGTCTATTGATGCACACACAAAAACACCACCACCATTGGGGCTGCATTTACTTGCACTAAGGCTAACTAAGGTCATGCACTAAGATCATCCACACCATGTCAATCTGCAGTGGGGCAGAGCTAGTATAGATAGCTAGTGCTGGCATAACCCACAGGCTATGTGGCATGGGGTACAGAGGAACTGCTGACTCTTTGCTATGTGTCAGGGCCTGGTAAGATGTAGTCCCTACCACCTTGTTCAGGACAGGGCAATTCAGATCAGGCAATGGGGTAAACCAAAAACATGAACAGAGGCAATTGTGTACCATGGGCTTTATTCCACAGCTCCAGGGATCTCTGCTAGGGATTGTGGAATTGGTGCAGTGATCCACAGGCCCTTGGGGATGGAAGAGCTGTGTGTGGACACGGAACAAGGTGAATAGTGTGGAGGTGGTGCACCGTTGTTCATACCAGTGCAGATAACAGCATGCTAAAGGGTTTTGTAACCTGCCCGAAGGGCTGCAGTCATTTTAAATAGTTGTCAGGGGGGTGGATAACTTGTGTCCAGCCTGTGGTCACAGGAATGCTGCTTTAGCAGAACTTATTTCATGTAGGCAGAGTAAGGGTTAATATACTCACTGCCCGTCCAAACTTCTACCCCTCCTCCAGTTTGATCCAACTCACAGGGTGACCCCTAAACTATAGCAGCTAACATGTGACTTCAAAGATTAAAAAGAGAGAGAAAAAAGAGCAAATGTGAGAGAGCCCAAATGGAGGCAGCAGAACTTATGAAACGCTCTGTGAAGTGTCATTTACAACAGCACATGCGAGGTCTGCGGAGGTGATGACATTCACAGCCCCCCACAGAAATTCACCCAACAAGCAGCTAGAAACCAGCAGAGGAGCTCACAGCTCTGGGCTGAGGGGTATTCTGAACCCTCCTGTGTTTCTATAACACTTTGCACTTACATGACTCCACTGGCACCAATTCAGATATGTTTTGGGGAGTGGGAAATTCCAGTGCTGGCCCCCAGCAAGAACCCTATTCCAGTCCTCGCTCGTTCCCTCCTCCCGTTGCCCCACAGGGATGCTGGGTCTCCCCTCTCTCTTACCTACACAGGACATGCACTGGTGCCACCAGGAGTCGAGTGGTGAGCTCGCCACATAGGAACTGGTAATAGCTCATCTTAAGTGATCACTCTCCTTACAATGTATATTTTTTCATGGTCTGTGTGTATAAATAAAATCTCCTCACTGTACTTTCCACTTTATGCATCCGATGAAGTGAGCTGTAGCTCACGAAAGCTTATGCTCAGATAAATTGGTTAGTCTCTAAGGTGCCACAAGTACTCCTTTTCTTTTTGCGAATACAGACTAACACGGCTGCTACTCTGAAACCTGTCACATAGGAACAGACTCCCTGTGCATCAGGTAGCAACACCATTTGGCTTGGCTGCTCCTCCATCTTGATGGAGGGGCAGCCAGACCAAATTTGAGTGGTGGTGTGATCCCATGCACCAGGTCTCAATGCCGCCCCCTGAAAGTTGGCCTGGCTGCCCCTCCATCTATACAGAGGGACAGCCAGGTCAAATTTCAGTGGCATTACAACCATGCAGCTGGTGTGATGCTCCAGGCTGCGCCACCAGCAAGCAAACTGATTTAGTACAGGACCACTGCTTAAAAGCGGTAAGGTTATGCCCAGCTCAGCCCTGCAGCCGGTGGAATTCTGAGCAAGTACAGGAACCCTAGAGTAGGGGAATTTGCCCCCTAGCCTCCCACTGTCCGGGGATCTCTCCTAGCAGCGCACACTGGATTCGAAGAGGGGCAATCAGAATCATTAGCTATACTGACAAGGCAGGGGCAAAAAGAAATTCCTTAGAACTTGGAGATTTGTGTGCTTCAGCTGTATTTCTTTACCACAAATTTAAGAAATAGCCATTGAGGAGCAGGAATTCTTTTTAACCTTTCATAACTCTGTGCATGCTTGTAAAGGGTGCCAGGGATGGGGGAGGGAGAGAGAGAACCCACCAAAGCAACAGAAGGCCTGCCCGCATCAGAAGATGATTCTAATCATTCGGCTGTGACTCACTGGGGGCCTGTCACGCTGATGGAGTTCACAAGGCTTTGTATACTGCACTCTTGATGTGAATTTCATTACGTGTTACCGTTCTCCACATTTGGGTTATAAAACCGGCAGTCGTTCCACACAGGGCACAAATGTTAACTAAAGGGTATGAAACAAGGCTTAAGAAAAAGGAAAGTAAAATCCACCAAGCATTGAGCTGGTTGGGATTATTCCAACAGAACATTTTTCCATAAGAAAATGCATTTTTGTTGAAACTGAAACAATTCATGGAAATGTGTCGATTTCCAGAGGTTCAGAAGAATCTTGAGAAGTTGCTTCCTTTCTCTTTGCCTCAATTCCTGCCCCTCCCAAGTGCCTGCAGCTGGCTCTGATCCAGCACTTGCAAACAGATAGCTATGCTTGTGCTATTATCCAATGATTCCAAGATTGCAAGGCCACAGTCTGAACACCTGCACGCTACAGGCCATAATATCATGGCCCCTTCTTCCAGCACCAGTGTCCCATTCTGACACCAGCATTTTGCCCCACTGCTTAGCAGTAGCCGATGTCTGGGACCTGGCAGTTCAGCCTCCCAGTGGGGGAGAAATCAGTGATGTGGAGACTGGGTGTATTCTAAGTGTAACTTGCTTTATTCACACTTAAACATCAGTCCTTACATGAGACAGCCAAACAGTAACTGGGGCAATTCCCTCTTCCAGCAATCTCACCCTACCACCAATGAACATTGAGCAACATTGCCTCAAGAACTGACTCTAACCAGAACCCAAGACAGGGAACAAACTCTCCAGCTGCTTGTGTAGCTCCCTCTCTCCCACAGCTGTCTCTGCACAGAAAAACCTTGCATAATCCAGATACTAACAAGAACCCAGCATGTCTTCCCAGGAGTCAAAACTTGCTTGCATGCTAAGAAATAGAACTTGGAAGATTATGTGTAACATTGTCACCAGGAGACAGCTGCCATAATAGTATTTCACCCAGTAATACCGTCATCCTTCCCACGTGCTTGTGGTTGACTGTAGGGCTCTGTGGATGCAGTGGGTGAACAAACATTTTCTCCAGTTCCTGAGTGTGAAATTTGCCCCTCAAGGGTTATTTATAAGTTAGTGCTCGGGGATTTGAGACAAGTGATTGAGAATTGAAGTCAAACTCTGCACTGGAAGATATCACTAAAAAGCAAAAGAGATTTGGTAGACTTCAGTGGTGCTACTGTGGATTTACATAGCTCTCTGTCAGTGCAGGAATTTGACTCTTGTCCTTTTAGAAGAAATGGAAGTAATGGAGCAGGAAGTAATTCAACTGAAATCATTAAAGTTAACACAGGAGCTCTTGGAAAGTTCCACATTTTCATATACAAGCCCCTTTATATTCCCCCTGGAAAATGCTTTCCCCATTAAGCCCAAGTCTGTCATGCCACTAGTACTTATTTATTTGGAGATCCAGATGTTCATCCAAGAGTGAAACTAACTAGACAGAAAGTGAGCGTGAAAAATAATTAGCACATGTAAGCATTTGTTGTTTCCTCAAGTGGTTTTTATGATATTTTTCGCTTCCCTAGGCTTTCAGACTTGGGGACTACCCTTTGCTCATTGAGGTGAAATCCTGGCTTCACTGAAATCAGTGGCAAAACTCCCATTCATTTCAATGGGGCAGGATTTCACTCCAGGTGTTTTATCGAAACTCCAATGCAATTCAAACCTGTAAGTTACTCTAGTAAACGTTGGACTGCTTCCAGACTCTGGCTTTCCCGGTGTGTAGATAAGGAGCCATAAATTACAGTCCTGCTAAAGGAATGATTCTACCACAGGAGGTGCAGTCCCTTTGACCAAGGAATAAAGGGAAAGAAGAGTCATAAAGGCATCAGAGTGAAATATTTATAGCCCTAATACAATTCAGGTGCTCCCTAACTGTGCTGCAATGGAAACACGACAAAGATTCTGCTTGAAAAGATCATAAGGAGAGGTCATTCCCAACAGCTGGCTCTCTTGATGCAAATATGCATGCATGAGATAAGTCACTAACTGGCATTCATAATATGACCAGATTATCACATGCATGAGACAAGAGGGTGCTTCACACCTTGAGTGTTTAAACGCTGGGAAGGCCCGAAAAATAAATAATAGGACTGCACGGTTCTGTTCTTCAGGCTAGCCCAAAACCTGACACCAACAAGGAAAACAGGAGATCAAATTCTCCTAGAAATAAAAAGAGAGACCCATCTAACCCTGCTTTCAGAATAGAAGGTGACTTGCACTCTTCCAAAAACTGATTAACTTCAAACAGGAATGACAAGCAACATGTAAAACATGAGGAATGAGGACATTGTCAAAGATTTCTTCTGTCCTCCCCTGCAATAACCTTCCTGTTCTTCATAACAAGAACCAATAGACCTTTGACTCTCCTGGATTCATATTATTTATTTGTATTCTGGTAACACCTAGAGGTGCCAACGGAGATCAAGCGCTGCACTCATAGTAAGAGACAGACCCTGCCCCCAATAGCTTATCAAATAGTAAAGCTGCTCTTAAATTTTTGTCAAATCATTTTTTCAGTGAAAAATGGCCTTTCAATCAAAATGAAAATGTTTAAAAAATGTTTTGTTTAAAAGTGGAGGAGTTTGGGGGGGGGAGGGTTTGATGACATCGCTCCCCAAAAAATCATTTTGGGTTTTTTGTTCCCCAGTTTGTCTCCTTCTCCCCTTAAGAAAAAAGAGAAAAGACAAAACACATTTCTTGTTTTGTTTAGTTAAAATACTAAAAGATTCCATACAAAATTTTCTATACAACTTTTCTCAGTTTTACTTTATTTTTTTTAATAGAAATACTTGTCTTTTTACGAAAAGGTAAAACAGGCAAAGAATGGGAGGGGAAACAGAGTCACGGAGACATGAAGTGACTTGCCCATGACACCCTGAAGGTCAATGGCAGGGTAAGGAATAAACCTGAAGTCTCCTGACTCGCAGTTCACTACCCTATCCACTAGACTACTCTGCCTCTCATATAGATCTTTTGTTGAAGAATTTCCTAATGGAAGCACCAAAAATACAGCTTGTAGACCCACCTATTCTCTACCCCTTCCTGCAGAACAGCCAGTGCTTAATTTGTAATGAAAGAGGTGCCGCAGCTCAAGCAATTAGATGCCAGGACTGAAGCGATTTTTTAAAATACATAACTGAGGCAGCAAGCCCAGAGGTGCCGGGGCTCAGCTCTGGCAAGCCCAGGCAAAAATGAAGCACTGAGGACTTGTGCCCATGATGGGTCTTTAGGATCCAGGCTGAACACAAAGACTCTTTTCTTGGAAATATTTCAGGGTGTGTATGCCCTTCACATTTATTCAAAGTAAATCTTTTCTGACGCTTCCCTCTGAGAGAAACACAATCCTGTTTGCTGTATACTTAATTAGTCCCTTTGCCCTGAGAAATGGAAAAGGTTAAAAGGAAGAATCCAAAAGAGCATCAAAGGATCCGTATGCAAGTTGAGTGAAGAACAATTTTCCATCTATAGAAAATATTCTACTCAAAGAATGACCTGCAAATTAATGTGATTCCTACAGGTGACGTGTGCTTTTCGCTGTATGATCATCAAGCAGAAAAGAGGAGTTTTTAGAAAACAAAAATAAGAATGATTTGTTCTTGAGTTCAGACCAATTGTTAGTAAAAGATAAGTCTGCACATGTCCAACCTGGTTCCATGCCAATGCACTCTAATATTTTAGAAGGAATATAATTGTTCAGGGAGATTTAGACTGCTGAAAGATACAGAGGTCCATAGCAGCATTTCTTTCCTTTGTTACTGTATTAGGGGTTTGCAGACTTTACTTACGGGACTTGGCTCCCCAACCCTGTTTGATAGGTTTTTAATGCCAGTTACACAAAGGAATCACTACTGGGGATGGAGTTTTACCTGCTGCAAGCAGGGAAGTGAGAATCAGGATTCAGCGTTCTACCATTGGCTCTGTTACTCTGCCCTGAGAGGGGCTGGAAACCCACAAGTCACACTCACTTTGACTGGAATTGCGGGTTCTCGGTGCCTCTGAAAATTAGGCCTTCACGGTCTACATTTCGATACTCAAAAACGGAGGCATTCTGAACTACAGCTCACTTTTGACAATTTCATCCTTACTCTCTGTGCTTCAGCTGTCCCATCGGTAGAGTGGGGAAAGGAGAGCAGCTTCACTGGAGTTATTATAAAGAAAGCATTAACCCTTGCTCTAGTGCAGTGGTTCTCAAACTAGGGCTCCCGCTTGTTTCAGGGAAAGCCCCTGGCGGGCCGGGCCAGTTTATTTACTTGCCGCATCCGCAGGGTCAGCAGAAGGCGGCTCCCGCTGGCCGTAGTTCACTGCTCCAGGCCAATGGGGGCTGCGGAAAGCAGCACGGGCCAAGGGATGTGCTGGCCGCCCTTCCTGCAGCCCCCATTGGCCTGGAGCGGCGAACCGCGGCCAGTGGGAGCCGCGATCAGCCGAACCTGCGGACACGGCAGGTAAACAAACAGGCCCAGCCCGCCAGGGGCTTTCCCTGAACAAGCAGTGGCCCTAGTTTGAGAACCACTGCTCTAGTGCACATTGTGAGATAGTTTCTAAGCTAGCCCTGTTTTCATCCACTCAGCCCTTTGTTAACTCATGTGTAGGGCCCTACCAAATTCACGGCCATGAAAAACACGTCATGGACTGTGAAATTTGGTCTCCCCCCGTGAAATCTGGTCTTTTGTGTACTTTTACCCTATACTATACAGATTTCACCGGGGGGACCAGCATTTCTCAAATTGAAGGCCCTGACCTAAAAGGTAGTTGCAGCGGAGTCACAAGATTATTTTAGTGGGGATCATGGTATTGCAGTGGAGTTTGCCACCCTTACCCCTGCGCTGCCTTCAGAGCTGGGCAGCCGGAGAGCGGCAGCTGTTAGCCAGGCACCTGGCTCTGAAGGTGGCACCCTGCCAGCAGCAGCACAGAAGTAAGGGTGGCAATACCATACCATGCCACTCTTTACTTCTGCACTGCTGCCTTCAGAGCTGGGCAGCCAGACACTGGCAGCTGCTGGGCTTGAGAGCTGGTCTGCTGACTCTTCCCACCGATCAGGCGGTATAGCCAATCAGGCAGGCTACTAGAGACCAGCTGCACGCATTAGGTTGCCCAGGTCCCGATTCTTGAAAATGCCTTTGTAAAGTGTTTAGAGGTCAACAGCTGGTATTATCAGAGAGGCTTGGTGCACTGCAGCCTAGCTATCCCCCCAAAAGTGAAGGCTGCATGAGCCTCGATGAAGGGACAGGAGCCATGACTATTGCCTGCATGATATTGAAACCCCTTCCATTCTAACAAAGACAGACATATTGCAAAAGGACTTAGAGAGGGAACTGAACCACACAGGCTGCTGTGGAGATAACGACTGTATTTGTTTGTAGTTTGGGGTTTGTGTAGGAAGTCCTAAGCAATGGACAGGGCATTTGAGTACAAGTATCTTTGTTTTGCCGATGACCTGGTAAGTAATGCTTCTCTGGGAGGGAGGTTTCTTTTGTGTGAGCAGAAGTCTAGTGCTTTAAGGTAGAGAACCAAACTCAATGCCATATATACCCATAAAGAAGCAGAGTTCAGGTCATGTCAGAAACTTTAACTCTGGCATTTCTTTGCTTTTGCGTGCTTAATGGGGAAACCCCAACATTCGCTTAATGCCGTTGTTGGTATGGGATTCATGCCCTCTGGGTATGGGTACACGGCAATAAAAGCCCCACGGCACAGCTGTAGCTGGCCCACATCAGCTGACGCTGGCTCAGTCTGCGAAGTCAATAAATTGCAGTGTAGCCGTTCAGGCTCCGGCTAGAGCGCTGCCTCTGATACCCCATGAGGAGAGAGCAGCCCTGCACAGCCCCAGCCCTGCAAGCCTGAGTCAGCTGACAGAGGCCAGCCAGGGGTGTGTTATTGCAGTGTAAACATACCCTCTGGGACCATAGGAAGAAAGATGCTGTAAAATATTTATTATTAGCATGGTGATATTTGTTTAATTTAAACTTGAAGTCCAAGCCTGGATACATAAACACTTTACCTGTCAGATTTTCTTACCTTCTAAGAAGCCACTAACTTTTTTCAATGACTTCCAATTTTACGGGTCAAAAAAATTGACATATATTCTAACCTACCTCCCTATTATGGGACCCATGCTGCACCTAAGCTACTCTCTTACTCCCCTGTGCCAGCTACCATACAGCACAGATGGAAGAGGAACCTCCATGGGGCCTTTATATCTCTCTGGTATACATGGTTAAGAAATGCTGGATCCTTGAATCTGACCCAAAGGGAATTGTGCTCTGCCCAGTAGAGAGCTGGCACAGGGCAGTCCATAGGCACCGACTTCGACAGGTGCAGGTGGGTGCTCGACCCCCCCTTTACCTCAGCCCTGCCCCACCCCCTCCCGCCTCGGCTCCAACCCCTTCCCCAAAGTCCCCGCCCCAACTCCGCCCCCTCCCTGTCCCTATTCTAACCCCTTCCCCAAGTCCCCGCCCCAGCCCCGCCTCTTCCCCACCTCCTCCCCGAGTGCGCCACGTTCCCACTCCTCCCCCCTCCCTCCCAGAGCTTGTTACACCCCAAAACAGCTGTTTTGTGGTGGCAAGCGCTGGGAGGGAGGCGGAGAAGCTGCGCCCTCAGGGGATGAGGCAGAGGTGAGGTGGGGCAGCCCGGAGCACCCACGGAGTCGGCGCCTATGCAGGGCATTATCCATCCCCACAATGGAAGTGGGGGGTAGGGGGGACAGGAAGCAGCTTCTAACTCTGGGTAACAATCTGGATCCCATTCTGCTCTTGGGTCAGCACAGCCCCAAATAAGGAGTGATGTAGCCCTCTGAAAACATAACAGCATTTTAAACTTACATAGGCAAGGCCTAGACATGCCTTCTTATATTCTGCATGATCAACCTATTCTTAATATCAGTTCGTTCAAATAACAGACCCAATTCTGGCCCCTTTACTCAGAATGCATAGCACCTTCTTCCAAAAGTAACCTATCAGTTTCAGTGGGAGTAAAGCACCACTCAACATCTGTAAGGTTGGCGGGGCTGGCCCCAATATGTTTTTAATAGTTTGTGTAAAGTACCACATATTCTTATTACCAAAGTGCATTTTAATAAATATATTCCCTTAAATGTACAGTTGGACTCATGCTAATCTACTTACACATCATTTTCTGGAAGGTTCAAGAATCCTAAAAGCTACATTACATGGGCAAAGTTACATGCATCAGTCTTCATCTAAACAACAAGTTTATTGTTTTATTATAGAACGAAAACCATAAAAAGATTTGTCTGAAGTGATTGGTGATTGCACTTCACATCTGGTGGAATGTTAGTTATTATAACAACACCTTCGGCTCCTTCAAATGAAGCCTTAGGCTAAATATGAAAATAAGTAATACTATTAAGACTGTAAAAAGACATTATGGCATCATATGGAGATATTAATGTGATGTGAGGCAAATCCAGCCCCCAGAGGGAAAAAATTGCTGAACTGAAAAATTGTACTCAATGAGGCAGAAAAATGGGTCAAAACCCACATGACTGGGTCAGATTCTCAGCCCCAATCTGGCTGCATTGTGCCACTCCAGCAACGCAAGCCATCGCTCTCGTTGGATGAAATAGAGTCAACATAGCAGCTCCTTTGCCACCCTCTCCCAACTTCTGGTGGAAAAGAGGTGTACGTAGGATAAATCCCCTCGGTTCTGGGGGTTGCTGATGTAACTTAGAGCAGCCCTGAGGATGCTTTAACTTGTCCTGGTGTGTCAAGCCGGGGCAAATTAGGCCCAGGATACAGGAGCTATAAATTAAAGTCACCTTCCCTCCTTCCTCAGCAAAACTCTGCCTCCCCAGAGAATCTAGTTCCATTATGTGCAACACACTGAGGGTTTGAAGGGTGAACAATTAACATGGAGAACACTCGTCTATTTATTATAAGAGTTTCTTGATCTAAAATTTCAAGCTTTGGGATATACAATTAGCTCTTTCTAATCACTGACCTGCATTTCTATCTGCTGAATAGTGGTAGATTCCAGCAGCTTAATTTTACACACACACACACACACACACACACAGAGGCCATATTGCATTTGTACCCAATATTCTTACTGAGAATTTGTTTGTATTAAAAGTGGCTGAAATTTCTGGATCAACTATACATGATATTGTTGAATTTAACCACAAAACAGGTAAATTAATAATGGTGTTAGAGGGGAGGTATTTGGTAGTTAGTCTCATCATGGGAAAGGTGGAATCCATAATTGACTGGTTCATATTTAGAAATCTATGTCTAGTCCCAGTCTTATCGTGAAACATCAGGAAAAGTGGTTAAGAATAAATAAGCTAACTAGAAACAGCTGCCTTTAATATAACATTTTGACGTCAGCAAGTCTTTATTAGCCTCCCAAAATAGTCTACGGTTTTGTGAAACTTGGAGGGGGGAAAAAACATCGTTGTTCATTTTAAAAGCAATTTTCCACTGATGATAGAAGTGGGATTCAGTGCTATTTCATTTTTTAAAAATAAAGCAGGCATTTTCAACAGCTCAGGCCACTACAGGATCTCAAGCATTATTCTGTTTCACATCATCTTGAATGTTGTTGGCAACTTTCGTTAACTTAGTCCCAGATGTTATGGGCTAAATCCTATCCTTGCTTATGCTGGTCTGTTGCATCTGGAGGCATACTTGCAGCCTCCAACACCTGCCCAAACACTGCACCTTTACACTTCACCTGCAAGCCAGAATCCTTCCATAACATACAAGTGAGCACTAGGATATGGTCTGGAAAAGCACAGTTTGCGAGAAAGAGGCAAGACTAATCCAAGACACCATAAGCAATAGGCCCAAGCCAGCAACAACTGTCAGAATCCACATTAGGTGGATCTGCACCCCTGGCAGCATTTCTGCTCATCTTCTTTGGCCTTTTGTGCACTTTAGATTAAATTCACTGTGGTGCAAAAGGCCCTTCATACCGCTTCAGTTCCCAGAGTGGCTGGAACTAGAGCTGGTGGGGATCTTTTGATGAGAAATTGGCAGTGGTTGGTTGGGTTTTGGTTGGTAGTGGGGTTTATTTTTTTGGCCTTTGTTTCTTTTTTTTAAATACTGATTTGTCAAAATGATTTCTAGATACAATAGGAGAGAGATACACACCCCAGAATAGCCAAAACCCCCCAGAGTTGAGGGCACTCATTCAGCCTGGGTTAGAAGAGGGACTTGAATCTGAGTCTCCCACATCCCACATGAGAGCCCTAATCACTGGACTATGGAGTCAGGGCTTGTCTACACTTACCGGGGGTTTGATGCATCAGCGGTCAATTTAGTGGGTCTAGTGAAGACCCACTAAATCAACCGTTGACTCCTGTACTCCATGTGAATGAGAAACACAAGGGGAGTTGATGGGAGAGTGTCTCCCCTCGACATTGCATAGTGCGGACCCCGTGGTAAGTAGATCTAAGTACATCGATTGCAGCTACATTATTCACGTAGCTGAAGTTGCGTAACTTAGATCGATCCCCCGCCCCCCACAATGTAAACAAGGCCTCAGTTTCTCTGCTACTGAAGCTGCTCCACTTTGTGTAAAAAATAAATATTCCTTGAGCCAAAGAGAGGCTCAAGTTGCTGCACTGACCCTGGTTCACCCACCACCCAGGTAAATGCCCTAATCACCAGGCTGCTCTGAGGTGGGGCTGCCTCTCATTTAAATGTTTTTTTCACAAAAAAGTTGGAACAGCGTCATTTCCATTGCCATAAAGAACAAAGACAAATGTCAAATTCTCAAAAATTGTCTTGCAATGGAATTCTCATTTTCTGGCCAGCCCTAGCAGGAACCACTAAGAGTGGACCCATGCAAACAGACCATTGTATGCCACCATTGCAGCCTATGGATTGGAGTACCAGTCGTAGGGGGAGAAAAGGATGGCTGTAGGGCTGCACCTCAATCCAGCCCTCTCCACTCCTATGCAATTAAAGCTCCAACAAACACTCAGGCTTATGCAGGTGGAGTGAGTCTCACCCAGCAATAGGATCTGACCCTGTTTCAAGGAAACAGTGTTAATAGGCTGGTAACATCTCTTAAAAGGCATTGATTGAAATACACCTCCAGTTTATTTGCAAAGGGCCTTTTACCCTCAAAACTCACTCTTGTACCGTTTTATACCATATTTGTAAGAAACAGATTCGGAAAAGTTCCCTGCTGCTAAGATTATCCCTCCCTCCCTCCTTATGTGTAGAGGAGAAAACAGAATACATTTTTGCAAGCCACAATAAAAACTTTATTTGCATTCCAATCCCGATGCACATCTAGGACTGATGATGTGGCAAAAGCAGCCGTATAACAGTTGGAAGCAATGCAGAGAAAATTAATTTCTCTCTAAACAAGAAACCTTTGATCTATTTCCCTTTGGACAGAAGCATTATGTTGTTGTTCTCCCTGGCAATTATTAAATCACTTTCTAAAACTTTAGCTTGCCCCCTTTTGTTCAGCAAATAAGGAAAGTGTATCTCCCTTAAGTCATACAAAATAACCTCACTTTAATTTACATAATGCCTTCTTTCTGTGAATTCTAATAGCTCTGGTAGATCAATAAATTCTTCTTTGCAGTGCTGTAATGTCACCCTGAATCTTATGTGACAAATATTCTATAACTGGAAATTAAAACATCAGCTCAAAATCTTGGGAAGCCCAACAATGTCCTATTCAGCAACCAGCCTAGCTTGCTTGTCTGACTTTATAGCTGTTGTTCAGTCTGTTGGAACAAACTAGCCTCCAGGGTCAATATTTATTCTGATTAAGTTAATGTTTTACATTTCAGATCAATATTTTTGCATTCAGGGGCATGACCAATTGGACTGACCCCCAAGCAAAGAATTGACATGGTACCCATGCAAGCCCCCAGCTTCTCTCGCCTCTTTTCCCAATTCCAGGTCTTCTCTTCCCAACTATATTCATTCCCCTAGTGTCCTCAACACAACCATTCTGTTATACACTCAGGGATTTAGGATTATGCTTTACAATTGGTTTCTAATTGGGATGCCCAACTTGAGAGGTGATTTTCAGGGATGCTGAGCCCCCGCAGCTCCAATTGCCTTCAGTTGGCATTGTGGGTGCTCAGCACATTGGCCAAGCAGGACTTAGGCTTCAGTACCAGGGTTGCTATGCCTCCGTTTCCCCTCTTTCAGGGCCTGACGCAAACAACAAACAACAAAACCTCCCGCTGGGTCTTCTATTTGGCTAGCAAAATGTAAGCAATCGGTCACCTTTGTGGCAGGGCTCCCCAAATCCTTTTCTTGCTTGTATCAGGGTTTCTCAGTTTTCAGTCACCCATCTATCAGAGCTCTGTGTGGACCCCAAAGCTCAGCAAGGTCCCAAGTATAGCAGGAGCCTGTCGTGATCCTGTTTAGAGTGTACATTTGATGAGAAAGCAGCTGTCACTTTTACACATGGCTGTGGATCTCAAACTGTGGCCATGGACCACTGCCGGGCACTGAACTGCTTCTGCCGTCAGCAGTGACAGATGCACAGTTCAAAAAAAGCAAGATGTTTTCTCACCAGGCTAGAATGCTCAGCAGGAAACTTGCAGCAAAGCTCCCTTACAAATCTGTGCTGCCTAGATTGCTGCACGGGAACTGTAGCTGTTAGAGACACTTCGTTTGCTGGTACTTCAGTGCAGAAACAAACTGCAAAGTGGCTTGGAGTGAGGCGGGCTGCAGAAACAGGCAGACTTGTATTTAAAAACGTACACCCAAGCAGGCTAAGGCTGGGCCACAGAGTAACCAAGCATCTGCCCACTGGACCACTCAATTCCCTCCCAATTGTGCACTTAAGCCTGAATAATGAGTGAATAAAAACTAAGTAATCTTTGGCCAACAGTCTGGGGATCTCCCACCTATCTCCCCCAAACTCGGATCCCAGCAGGTTAAGGATAAAAACCTTAAACTAGAATGAATCCCTAGCACTTTGTGGCTTCCCCCTAAAGCAGCTGGCTGCACTTACCCTGTCTGGATCAGCCTCAAAAATTAGAGAGAGCAGAAAGCTACAGAACCAATTCCAATTATATTTATATTCGCAAAACCTTTAGCTGCAAAGAGCTGCTCTCCTCCCACTCAGTGTATAATCTAATCCAAACCTGACTGCCCCAATATACACAGCTCTCCCCTTTACTCTTTTTATATATATAATAATATATAGTATAATATAGTATAATAATTCGGTCAGTGTCAACCCAGGTTACTAGTCTATATTTGGACCTTAGGCAGCAAATGAGAGAACTGACCTTTCTTGCCTTCAGATCCTATTTCATTGTTATTTATTGCCCCGTATCCGCTGTCTTCTGTATCAAACCCACACCATGAACATGGCCTAGATCAGTCAGCAAACCTTCTGCTACCTTAATAAAGCATCAGTACCTATGATCCACAGCATAACACAATGAAATCCAGTACAACATTAAAATAATTGGCAGTAGCAGTGCACAGCCTTGTCTTGTTCCATTTTTCAGTGGAAACCTTCCAGGTTCACACATCTTGCACTTCCTGAGACAAGTTTCTCCCCCTGGAGTCTTACCACTTTGCTGGGAAAGAGCAAAATACTCACCTAACGAATGGCCAGTTGATGAGTCATGTGCTTGTTTGAAATCTACAAGGCCTATGAATCTCTCTTATCTCACTAGGTGTGTTTTCAGTCTGTTCTATTTAAAACATTTAATAATCGCTGCCTTTCTGGTGACCCACTCGGCCTTCGCACAAAACCCACTCCCTGCTCTGTCTTGCTGAACTATAAGTTGGAAAGAACTCAAGAATATTTTCTGTTTTTAGGAAAGCTGAGGAATCAGATGCCTCTAGATTGAGGAGGCTACGGTGCATCACGTCAATTGGATAGCTTTCTCCAGCTAATTTAGATTTACTCCTACACTGTTAGCTTTTCCTGAACCTATTTATAGCAATGTCACCTCAATATTTGTCATTCAGTATAGAAGCATTTCAGTCAGATAGTATGAAATCCTCTACTTTTCTTAGTTTCTTTTCTAGCACTTGGCCTTTCAAATCTTCTCTATTATCCAGACACTGCCTGGGTTTTGTTTTTTCTTTTCCTGTTAAAAAAAAATCTCATGCTTTTCAGAGGTGTGATTATACTTTTGAGTTGACAGGTCCTTTATGGTCCTATACTGTACTAGCCTCCTCCTGCAAGGTGCTGAGAGACCACAGCTCCCTTCAAAGTCAACAGGAACTAATGGCACTCAGCACCATGCAGACATTGGCCCCTAGACATAGAGCCAAGAAAGATAAAATGTATCTGCCAGAGGTTCTTTAGCTTTGTCAGAGAACTGGAGACCCTAAGACTGTCATAAGATATGATTAAGAAGCTTTAAAACATCTATGAATAAGCGGGAACATACGCTCACAAATATGGGCATTGAGGATTAAGAAGGCCCCTAAAATAGTATAGAAAGGGCTGTGGTGATATGAAGATCAAAGGACAAACTGCTTTTCAATATCTAAAGTGGTTAGAAATATGATTTCAGCTACACTAAATTAATGTGCCCATTTATCTCTACAACAAAGGGCATCTGTAAGCATCAGCACTGTGAGACAGATATATGGGAATACAATATTCGTTCCAAGTGTAACAATTATTGCTAGCAGATCACTTGGGATATTGAGCTAAATTTTCTGCTTGTGTAAATGAGCAAAACTCCACTGAAGTCAATGGAGCGTCACCCTTTTACAGCAGTAGAGAAGTTGGCCCATTCTGTCAACACATGAACTTGTGGTGTTATATATATAGGAAGGAAGAAAGGTGTTTTCTATATAATGCTTTAAAATTATTTCCCACAAATAAAAAAAAGTACCCCCACTTAGGTCTTGTATAGTATTTTTCATGAGTAGGTCCCAAAATGGAAGCTTGGTGTCATTATTGTCATTATACCCATTTTATAGATGGGAAAAGTAAGGTACAGAGAGGAGAAACAACTTACCCAGTGTAACTGCTTGCAGACAGTTTTATAGAAGAGGGTCATTTCTGGGAGAGGATTTTGGCTGCTTTAAAGTAGCATTGGATTGAAAGACAACTTGGTGTCATCTTCTTCATTCAGATACCCACGATGCTATGCTATTATTAAGTATGTGGCATGACGCACCCTGAGCAGCTGGAGACAAAGATCACAGGAGGCCTAGGTTAGGCAATTAGGAGAACTAACTAACTAACACTGCCTTCTTTGGTTTCAGCTTAATTTACAGGGCTTTTGTTCACACAAACTAGCACAGACCTGCAAAGTATATGGTCACATTCCCTTCATGTATTTTACCAGTCTGTTAACTCAAAACAGGCAACTTTATGTCTACAGCTCGCTGTGTTCTGGCTTCTAGTGAGCAGCCCCTCCTCTTCATTTTTAAGAGTCTGAGTTTAGTTCAAGGAGACTTTTCCCTCACCTAGGACTCTGAAAAATCTGCAATTTTATTATGATTCTTGCAATATTTGGTGATTTTTCTTAAAGCCCCAGCTTGTGGAGTCTTGCAATTACAGTGCATGAGAATCCTGGCTTGCTTGCTTTCTTTTTCTTTTTTTAAGGTGAATCCTAAAGGCTCAACTCCTTTTTAATATCATATTTTTTTGAGGCCCAACTCATGATTTTTGAATACTTGGGGTTGGCAGTACTAAAGATCTAATCCTAAAAGCACCAGTGTCTGGCTCAGGGGAGCCTGCTCCTAAGAGAAGACGCTGGGGCTGGGTTCTCCGTCCATAGGTTAATAAATAGACTGCACACCCTGCCACATTAGTAACAGACTTATTCCTACTGTGACCATCCCCCACCATATCTAGACAATACAGGGGTAAAAATTAGTACCACACAGAATATATGATGCCAAATGCTTCAATACCCTTTCAACCAAACACTGCTAGAAAAAAACCCACATGCCAAGAGAAAAAACCTCCATATGCTTAGTACATTTGCTTTTCTAGTTCTCCTCGCTCTCAGACTCAGCTAAACTTCCCTAAACTGTCTGGAAAGGGGACCAAATAGAACACACATTGTTAACAGTAAATGCAAAATAAACTAAGTGTCACTATATGTTATTGCAACAACTTAGTAACCCTTACAGAGGGTTCTCTCTCTCTCTCTCATGTACAGCACATAATTATGCTTGTGTGTTGTTGGGTATTTTTGAGTAGTAGGAAATCAAATTCTTTCTGAATAGTCCCTCTATGTACATGTGGGGAAATAAATATTAGTGGGAGAACAGGGGGAATTACTGATTGATTTGAGGTAATATTTAAAGTCAAATTTTTAAAGGAAACTCAATCTGGTCCCTGAGGACCCAGCCGTGCAAATACTGCCACACGTGCTTAACTTTATATCTGTGTCAGCCTGTTTGAACTCAGAGGGACTACTTATGGATTCATAGAATTTAAGGCCAAAGGGATCATTGGGATCATCTCATCAGACCTCGTGAATGATGCAGACCACAGAACCTCACTGGCAGTCCCTGCATCAAGCCCCATGACTTCTTGCTGAGCTAGAGCATTTCTTTTAGGAAGACATTAGGGGTTTGTTGGTAGCAGCCTGCAGCAGCGAGCCTCCCGGCCTGGAGCCACAGACTTGGGTTTCCGAGATTCACACTAGCGCTCTAAAAATAGCTGTGTGGAGTGCTTGTGAAGTTGCCATTTGGGCTAAAGCTCAAGCTCTGACACCTAAGGGGTCTATCGATGCAGACTGGGAGGCTCACTGACGTAGGCTTTGCAGACACACCCTCGGTCTCTCATCCCTTGGTAAATTGTTCTAATGGTGAACTACTCTCACTGCTAAAACTGTGCTTTATTTCTAGTCTGGCTTCAGCTTCCAGCCATTGGAGCCCATTATGCCATTTCCTGCTAAATTAAAGTTCCCCGTGTAGGAGCTTATAGCCCAGGATCAAGTCACATTTTAACTTTTTAAATAGATTGAGCTGCTTAAATCTCTCACTGTAACCAGGGTTTCCAGATCTCAAATCATTCTTGAAGCTCTTTTTTTACTCATGTGTGGAAAGTTACTCCTACGCATACAATTAGGAGGAGTACAGGGCATGGAGCAGCCAATGTCAGGGATTGTCCCAGTGGGACTGGTTGACTGTTTCTCAGCTCTTCCTTTAGTCTTTAGGTGGGAGTACTGCTACTCCAATCTGGAAGCGTGGATTCCTTTATCCCCTGCCCTCCACTCATCTGTTTAGCATCTGTTCCAGTTATTCAGGCCAGGCACTGGGCAGAGGATTTGGACCCACTCACATGGGTCATAAACATCTAAATATACAATAATAGCAGGGTCCAAGCATCCAATGTGCTTTAAAATCGACAGAGAAGCCAAAACAAACAAAGCAGGAAGAGGTCAATAAAGTTTCAGTAAGGAGAAAAAGATGATGGTTTCTTACGCCAGATACTTCTTTCAGTTCAAGTAACAAAATGTAGCCACATAGCCAAATAGCTATCCTACGAGTCATGCCAGACTGGTCATTTTTTCCATGGCTAAATCTTCCCAGATTTCTGTAAAATATCTGGCCAGTGTGGGGGTATTAGCTTTCCTCCGTTACGGTGATGCAGCTAGAAATGAGGAATGTAGAAACTCATTCTGACCAAATTTGGAAAAAGAACCGGCAACACCTAACAAAGCTAAAGCAGGAGTTTTAACACAATAGATGTATTTGAACTTGTATCTTCTCTACATATAAAAGTTGTTACTACTTTAACATACTGGTATATTTAAAGCAGCAAAATACCCTTGTGTGGATGGAGCTATACTGATATAAAAGTGCTTATACTGGTAGGGGTGTTCCAATATGGGAAGAGGAATAAGTGACAGGCATAAGCACCTTTATACTGGTATCATAAAATCTCAGGGTTGGAAGGGACCTCAGGAGATCATCTAGTCCAAACCCCTGCTGGAAGCAGGACCAATCCCCAATTGTTGCCCCAGATCCTTAAATGGCCCCCTCAAGGATTGAACTCACAACCCTGGGTTTAGCAGGCCAATGCTCAAACCACTGAGCTATCCCTCCCCCCACGCTAGGAATTGGATGGGTATAACTGTTTCAATTTAAAAAAAATCACACCCTAACCAAAATAGTTATGCTAGTACAAAATGTGAGTGTAGACCAGCCCTTAGCTTATGATGTCTTTCTTCCACAAGCCAAAATCCTTTAATATTTTCATTCGTCTCCCAAAAGTAGCTCATTTGGCCCAGCTACTCACATTGATCCAGACTCTGATACCCAGTGTGAATAAAGGTAACACCATACTCCACAAAAAGAATCCCATTCACTTATGTGGGACCACTTGTAGAATAGAGTACTCTGGTGAGTGAAGCTATCATGCTCTCAGTTGTGGGGATCTGGTTATGGAATGAACTTCAAGTGGAGATCAGGTGAGTACAGAATCTGAATATCCCTGGGAAACTTCAAAACACTGCCAAACAATAATGACATTCACAATACTATCACCCCTTCTATCCATAAACCCCTACCACCGCCCTCCCCTCACAAAAAGCTCTGCGTTCTACCCCGTTCTGTCACAAACATCCTGTGTGACCTTGAACAACTCTGGGCCTCAGTTCCCCATCTGAAAAATGGAGACAATCATACTAATTATTATTCATAACAAATGGTATTGTAGTAGCACCTAGGAGTGCCAGTCCTGGGTCAGAACCCCTGTGACTAGACATGGCACAAACAGAACAAAAAGATAGGGCCTGCCCCAAAGAGTTTACAGTGTAAGTAGCCATACTTTCTTCTGCTCGTAGCCTCATGTATTCAGATTATAAACTCTTCATATTATGTGTTGCCTCTTGTTGCATGTGTGTACAGCGCTTAGTACAAAGAGGCCCCAGCTTCACTTTGGGCTTCTAGGACCTACCATAATACAAATAAATAAATAAATAATGGGAGGAAGCTAGAGGGGACACCCAAAATAGCTTAAATTCCAAGTCAGAGAATTGTTTAGGCCAGGGGTTCTCAAACTGGGGGCCGTGACCATGCAGGGGGTCGCTAGGTAGTTACATGGCGTAGCAAGCTGCCATCTCTGTGTGGCTGACAGCCCTGAGCCCCCATTAAATTAAATTACCCTCCCCTCATTTTTAATTTATCAGAGGGGTCACACTCAGAGGCTTGCTGTGTGAAAGGGGTCACCAATACAAAAAGTTTGAAAACCACTGTTTTAGGCATTAAAACATTTAGAAATGAATAGAGAAAAATGTCAAATCTACATTATAAATGGTCAAATGACCCAACATTGGCAAGAATTTGTGTGGTACCCAAAGAAGAGAGCTTTAAATTGTGGTGCTAAAAAACAAGACATCAGCCCTTCCCTATCTTTTCCTATTGTAGCTAAATATTGCTAATTTTAAATGTGAGAAAACAGCAATCAAAATAATCAGAATAATGGAATTTCGTCTGGGCAGGATATTCATGCTTAGACTGTTGGTGTGAGCTATTCACTGGGAAAATAAGCATTTTCCAATCAGCCAGATCTTTAATTATAACATCTAGGACTGGAGGATAGATAAGTTTAAAAGCTGAGCTCAGAAAAGAGAGAGAAATTAAATCTTTCAAATTGTTGTCTGGCTCCACAGGTAGTATTTTGATGCTTTCTTCATTCTATTTTTTTGGGGGGGTGGGGGGGGATTATATAGTACCTGGCATCATTAAATTAAGATACATTATTTTCACTGAATCATTTAAAACTTTACATTGGTCTGATATACTTAACCTGTATTTTTCTGTCTGCTGAGGAGTGGGGAAATAAAAGCTTTCTGGTATGTAGGTTCAAAGAAATGGACCTTTCACCAGACTTGAACAGTTGTCTTGGGAATGCAGATTTATGAAAATTGATAGCCTGCCTTTGTGTGCAGGAACAATGTGCCTTTCTTTGCCATGTTTGTCCCCGACTATAGAACTGAATCAGAACTTCTTCAGAAAACTTCTTTAATTAATAAAGGATACCTTGCAGCCACAATGTTACAAGATGTCTCTGACACACCTCTCTTCAGATACAGTCAAAAGGGAAGATCTATAGACTTCAGATTCAATTTAAAGTGAAGGTTAAGGGTCAAAGTGTAGTTCCCTACTTGGAATTCAAAATAATCAGAAAAACAGAAGGGCAAAATTAAGCATGTGCACTTCTCAATGCTATCGACAGTACGGATGCAGCAGGGCTGCCTCAAATGAATCTAGGCTCGTCAATATAAGCATAAAGAATTTGTAAGACTATTATGTATATTTTATGTATAGGCTCTGTTTTAAAATAATAAAATAATTCTACTATCTTAAAAAAATGTACACTTGTCTGAATCAGAAAGTGTCGGTAAATACAGCCAACGTCCTGATTCTCAGTGACACTGAGGCCTCTTTACACCTCTCTGGATTTGTCTACGCTGCAACTGGAAGCAAGCCTCCCAGTCCAGGTAGAAGGACTTGCACTGGCAGGGCTTGAGCTAGTGCTCTAAAAAGAGCCATTTGACCTTTGCAGCTTGGGATCTCAAACCTAAGGGGTCAGGTGGGCTTGAGAGCCTGAGCTGCAATGTCCACACAGCTGTCTTTAAGGTGCTAGCTCAAGTCCTGCTAACGTAAGTCTGTCCACCTAGGCTGGGCGATTCACACCCAGCTGCAGTGTAGACATAGCCTCTCTCTGACAATAAACATAAAATGAACTGTACATTCTCTTTAAGGCCCCTTTACAATGGCAGAGCGGTGCAAAGTGTTTTTAGTGTAAGTGAGAATCAGGGTGGATGTCTTTATGGAAGTCATAATTTTTAAGTGTCCCTTGTATCTAAATTGTATATTAAACATATCTGTAATTTTCTGATCATTACCATTTCTTGTGATTGTTCTCTTTGGGGGAAAAAATGGAAGGCTTCAGTGAAAAGGTTACGTGCCTTATTCTTTTCTTACTTACGTGAGTTTTACTCCAGTGCAACTTCATTGACTTCAATGGAGTTACTCCTGATTCACACCAATAAAAAGTGAGACGAGAATCTGACCACTATGTGTTAATATAAAGCACAGGGAGTGATATGTTTTAGCACTGTCAACGACTTCTAAATTACTTGGTTATATTGCGTGCTGCTTAAAACAATAAGGCTACTGCATCTGAAAAGAAGTGGCTTCTTTACTCTGTTCTGGTTGCACCTCTTTTTTGTTTCTAGGCAAAGTCACATGGGAAAGATGAGTGTATATCAGCAGTGACTACAAAAGCAGAAAATAAACAGCAGCTGAGATAATACAAAATAGCTAAAGTCCCCTCTATCTACATACCCGCACCACCGGGAGACTTCTATTTATACCCATACAAAACAGTACTACCAAGACATTTTTTCTATAGAAATTAAGGGCTTCGTTAATGGAATTTTTAAAGACTTTCTTTCAACTACTGTACTTCACATAGCTTCCAGTTGTGTATGTCCACATATATTTTTAATCACATCTGATTTTTATGCCTTACCTTATCCAGACTCTTCCTGTATACATAATTCGTTCAGCTAAACATACCAACTTTCAGAAACATTTCCCTAAATTTCCATAATTCTGGCAATGGAACGTCCATGTGGCTTCCCTGCCTTTGCGGGTTGAGGCTATAACATGCATGGTACAACACTCCAAAAGTGTTTTCTGCTTCCACATCACTCAGACTCTATCTATCTCAGGTTTGTATACTGCCACCCATTACCAGAGCATCTAATCATCTTCCAGGTAAAACCAATTAGCAATAGCAAAGTCCCTAGTGGATTTCATGGGGCTGCTGAGTCTTCCCCCTTTTCAGGATAAAGAAACTCTGCTTGGGGTGGGATTACAGTCGAACCTCGGAGTTACTAACACCAGAGTTATGAACAGACCAGTCAACCACACACCTCCTTTGGAACCGGAAGTACGCAATCAGGCTGCAGCAGAGACAAAGCAAAAGCGAAAACAGGACAGTATTGTGTTAAACGTAAACTACTAAAAAAATAAAATATAAAGAATTGGGAAGAATGAAGTCACAGTTTCTCTCCACTCATCTCCCTTTGTTTCACCTATGAGCTTTATTTCAAGTAATTCATATTTGTGGACAATGTGGTTCTGTGGACAATCTGTTTATCACAGAATGAAGACACTGGAAAATTTGGCAGTGATCTGTGTGATCAATGCTGTGGCACCTATGTACAATTCCACTATATTTCCCTTTTCCCATGAGAAGTCACAATCAGCAGATACATACAGCCCCTCACCCATATTAGGGAAGAAAGAAATTGTGAAGAAGCCAAATATAGTGTGCATACAAGATAGGAAACAATAAATATAAATAAGGCTATTATGGCCCACCGAATCTGCAAAAATGCCTGCCTGTCTGACTACCATCCACAGGTATGCAATTCTTCAAACCAAGGTCCTGCAGGCCATTCACTGTCTAATTACAGTAGCTCTTCCCAGCTCTCCTCCATTAAGGTACTAAGGACCAGATGGAAGCTAGACACCTAAATACCTTTGCAAATCTGACCCTAAGACCTTTAAAATAAGAGCACGCTTGTAACCCTGTCAGCATGTTTTAATGATCCACCGTGCCCCAATTACTACCTACCTTACTTAATTTTCCATATTCATTTTAAACATCTTTACAATGCAAGAAACTATTATATCATTTTCCAGCCTCCTCCATGTTTGAGTATGTGATGCGTCTACATTTAGAAAACTCCTAAATGAGCTTTAATGTAAGACCCAGGGAGCAATCCTGCAGCCCTCACTCAAACATTTTCTGACTTTTGCCTGAGACTGGATGGAGTTCAGTTCTCAGCCCATGTCACCATTCAAATATTAGTGAGTGCTATAGCACTTGTTTCCTAATGTTGTCTCTCTGAGGACAGCACACACAAAATCAACACCCAGCAGCTACAGAGGCCACATACAATTTGATGTGCAACAGGTTATGCAGAAAAGAAAATTCCATTGAAAATTGAATAGATTGCTAGTTTCTACAGCAATCTGTAAATTGAAAAATGATACTGTAGACCTATACATGACTCTTAACATATAAAAAGCTAGAAAGGATTTGTTTATTTTCTCTTGTAACAGAGTTCTGCACAATGACTGGGCTCAGAGACATGTCGTTAAAGTTAGCGTCGGAAGGATAGCTCGAAACATGAAGAATCCCAGAACGGACAGAGATAGAAAAAAATGTCACTTTGTCGAGCTCCAAGACCAATGAATTGGAAAGCAGAACTAAAACTTTAAGTTGCAAGCAACAGGAGAGGGTGAGGTCGCATTTGTAACATTTACGTTTCCCTTTTTCCGTATATTTGTTAATGCAGCTTTTCAGGCCAGATGAAGCAAGTTAGAGGTATTTTCGCACAATGTAAGCTAATGTTCTCAAGCCGTTGGCCTTTCCAGGGTGTGCATGGACAAAGTCCATGGTAACATCTGATGATAAGATCAGACAGTAGTAGCAGGGAAACATGTTTAAATCATATTTACAATGTGCCCCTCCAGACCAGCTAAAAAAAGGATCCTTTTTAGAATAATCCATACCGGCAGGTTTTTATGGCAGGTAAAGTTAATGTTAGTTCTTCGGTATTAGCCAAATCCTGAAGTCCTTACTCAGAAAAAACTGGCATCAAAGGCACTGGGAGCTTTGCCTGAATAGGGAGAGCTGAGAAAGGGCTTCTAAAAGGAGTTTTGCCTGAGTGATTTGATTTGCCCGAACGAATGTAAAAACTGTACATTTTACACCTAGTTTAAAGGCACAATGGCACTTTTTAAAAGAAAAAAAAAGAAGACAAATGTTTTCAGGATTAGAAACAATCTAAATTAATGTTAGATTTTTAATGTAAACATTCCACTCATCAGCCTGCCAAGGGCACATGTCTCTGTATGCACTCTCCTCACCCCTGCTAAACACTGCATCCTGCAAGGAGACTGCAGAGGTTCACTTCCAGTTCCTCCTCCCAGCCCAGAGGACTGCCATGCTGCCAGCTCTTCAGGAAACTTCCCTTCCCCCACTCTCCTACTTCTCTCCTCCCACCTGGCTGCTTCATTCCAACCATGGAGGAGAGGGAAAGCAGAAGGGGAAAGGAAGCTGCAGTAAGTGGCTACCCTAGTGCTCCACAGCTGGGAATGGGAGAACATGGGGGTGGGGGCTACCCAACCCCTTCCCAAGACCCCCCCAAGTGTGCCCGAGGCACTCCCCCACACCTAGCCCCGTCAAGCTACTCCCGTTGTCTCACCACCTGCCAAGCTGTCTCAGGATTCTTTCCCAACAACCATCCAAGATGCCCATCTCTCTCCAACTCACCTATTTTGAAAGGCAATGGTTAAGAGCGGATATGACAGAAGTATACAAAGTAAAAAATGGTGTAGAGAAGATAAATTGGATGCTCCTGTTTACCCTCTTTCAGAATGAAATAAAATAATTTACAGGCAAACATCCTGTGGAACTCATTGCCACAAGATATAACTGGGGCTGAGAGCGTAGGAGGATTGAAAAGCAGGGCTTAAACTTGTATCTGGATAATGAGACCATCAGCAGTAATATTAGATAGTGTCAGAAACTGTGATGGGGATGGTCAGGCTTAGTGGTTGGAGCCAGAATCAGGAGTCCAGGCAGAATTGGAGCAGGACTAGAAGCAGGATAGAAGCAAAAGCAGGACTAGGAGCAGGCAGGGAGGAACAGCGGGGCTGGAGCAGGACTAAGAACAGGCCTGGAGCAGGGTAAGGGCCTGGAGATTCGGTTGCTGCTGTTACAGAGGAGTTAGTTCCAAGCCCCAGAGTGACACTGAGCAGACTGATCTGCTGTTCCGCCTATGAGACTTATATACCGGGTCTGGGAGTCTCAAGACGAGTTCCTGGCTTATGGATTGGCTGGAGCCTAGCATAAGAGTGACTCATCACCTTACAGATAGGATAATAAACAGTGCCAATATTATAAACACTCATGTTTTAAAGCACACACTACCCACTTGCCAACAGCAGTTAGTGCAAGATATTCCATCATGGTCTACTAGGTGGGTTCTTTTACCTTTCTCTAAAGCAGATGGTAGTGAGTCCTGCCAGAGACAGGATACTTGACCAGACAAACCATAGTGGGAATGTGAAAAGGATTCCTTCTGGAATCTAGTCTTGAAATATTTAGGACTCTGCCTAACTAAACTGCATGCAGTCTCAACAGCTGCACATGGTAATCTTCACTTCCTGTCTTAAACTGTTGTAAAACATTGCTGTGTGTTCCAGAGCAGTTGTCCTGTTTTGCTCAGAAATAGCTCGATAAAGTGGTCTCTAACCATAGTGTGCGTAACATTTTCTTAAATTTGCCAAAGCCCTGGGAGAACTTTTGGGATACAAATGTATAACAGTAAGATTATATTATTATTATTATTATAAATTTAGGGTCTTCCTTGTGTATACTGCCCTAGAACTTTGTAAGCTCTTTTCTTGTTTGGCTTTTACTGCCTTTAAGATTCTTGCTAAATTTAAAATCTCTTTTCTTTAGTTCCTTTTCTAACTCTTTGCTAGGAAATTTGGCATGCAATGAATCAAAGAGGAGATATTTATACCCATACTGTAAGAACGTTTACAGTATACAGAAAATTCTGACTGTGGTTTGGTCTTTGTATATTTTTCAGAATAACTGACAGTTTTCCAAAAGTACTATATTACTGTGGATTCCACAGAGTCTGTATTTATGTAACCAACATGCTTTTATTTGGATCTTTACAACATCCTAAAATTAAAAACATTTTAATGAATGAATCAAAATAGTGCAGCAAAGAAATCTGCAATGTATTACCCTTGCAAAATAAAGATTTCAGTGAAAAACCTCTCTCAAATACAATTAAGCTCTATTTGTTTTAAATAGAGTAATTTTGTTATTTTTATTACCATTGTTTTAATAAAGAAAGCTTGATCTCAAAAATATTTTAGCATGAAACATGAATATGGTAATTGCTGAAGTTTCCATTCAACTGCTGCTATCAGATTCCAAGGATATTTGGTTCCATTATAAGCAGCATTTAATAATTTTCATATGGGCTCCGGCGACCTCCTAGAAGACTTGCAATAGACAGTCTTTTCATGTTCCAAAGGTATAAGCATTACTAAACTTGAGCATATCAAAACAACATTAAGGGCCTGACTTAATTTTCCCAGTCCCATGTGTTGATTTAATCAGTTGACATTCTATGGAATAGTACCCAGATCAATCACACCGATAACATTAAACACTCCATGTCTTTCCTGAATTTTAAGTTCTAGAGTTTCCCAACAGAACTGAAAAAATTATCTGGGCATCTTTTACTGAAAAGTAGATTCTCTATGATGTGCTGGAAATCAAAGGAAGCAGGTATTAATATTACATTTCCTGAGCCTCTTTCAGCCCAAAGGAATCCAGAGTATTCCACAAATTATAAGCACGGCCGAATCCAGCATACTTCAGAGTACTTCAAAGACTGGCATATCCTTGCACATGCGCCCACTGATCTGAATGGGACTAATGATATGCTTAAAATTAAGCATGTGCAGAAGCATCTGCAGGATTAGGGCTGAAATGCTTACATCATCACTGAAACACTAATGCATCTGCAGAGGAGAATGGCAGCTATCCACTACACAGCACGTAACGCAACTGTGAGGTAGGGGAAATTCTGATGAGGATCTCAGGGAAAACCTCTTTTTTTAATAAAATATTATGCTGTGATTTTTTAATGAACCTCACATATTGAAGTATCACCCAAAAGGCCCAAAGTCAATAAGGAGCACAGTATTCTGTTTATCAACTTCAGAGGGGCTGAGGTCGATAAACGCTCATTTCCAAGAGTCTAGGAACGGTGTTTTCAAACAGGGTTCCAGGAGAGAGAAACAAAGGAGCACTGCTGGGAGCACTGAGAGGCTTCTGAACATCTCAGTGGCAACTGTATTTATTTAAAGAGAAACTGTATAAACAGAGACATATTGGGGCCAGGTGGAGCCTGGCTCAGAAAGAGACTGATGGCAGGTGGGATCCCTCTCTGGGTTGAAACTCATTTTCAGCTAAGCAGCATTTCTGATTTTACCATGCAGTTCCCTAATGAGTGACTCCTCTCACCCGTTTCTAGAAATATGTTTGCAAACGAAATGTGGAAAACAGGGCAATAGGAACTTTTTCAAGCCAAGGTCACCATCACATCCCAAATCAAGCCATCTTTAAGCTCATGCCCTTCTTTAAAATCACTGTGAAGGAGGGGCTAATGAATAAATCTTTCCAAGGGTTAACCCTGGAAGAGAAACTGGAGATAATAAATTTTAGTTAATCTTCATGGATGGGTTGAGGGCAGTACACACAATAACCATCTGGCAGAAGAGAAGGTATCAGACATTTCAGATACCATTAAATGTATCACCTTGCCCTTGAAAAGTGATTAACATCAACATTGTCTGAGAAAGAAATTTGTAGACTCTCACGTGTCAGGCATCCCTTTGCAATACACGTGCAAAAGGCAGCTCCGCCAGGCAGTTATATTCTTTAATGTTTATTTATGGTAACTGGGATTATTTATCATTTCAGAGGGCTGAGGAATGAGAAACTTTCTAGTCTCCCCTTTCCTGCCAATAAAGAAGTTGGTCATTTACACCCAGCTTATGCCTAAGAACTATTCATAAGTCAGAAGAGTCCAGTGTGGAACAATGAATCAACCCCCCTTGAACTCTGGGAACATTTGGTTCCACCTGAATGTCACTACTCAGGTCCTGTTGGAAATGCCTGAACTTGGGTGTGGCCAATCAGAATTTTAACTTCGTGGCTTGAGTTCAGCTTTAACTAGAGATGGGGGCCCAATGGGCCTTTTCTTCTTGGTATTCCCTTATAAAACTAATTAGAATCCAATCAGACATGTTCATCTAACTATCTATGTTGAGCCCAAAGTTGAGTTTCTGTGATGTAGAGGAAAATATCTAAATAACTGCACAGCTAATGGTGATACCAACAGAACCTTTGGTCATACAGAGCAGCTTTTCTGGTCTCAGCTATAATTCATGTGACTACAGTATTCATGGGGGAATACAAGAGGAAGAGGAAAGAGCATGAGAATCTGAGAAAGTTCATCCTGCACTTTATTTCCTTACACTGTAGTTCCTCTTCCCAGGATGTGCACATTTTGTAACACACTGTAAAAAGGAACTGACCCTACAGGCTACTCCTTTGTTTCTTAAGACTTGATCTTCTGAGGTCCTGAGTGTCCTTAGTCCCTACTGATTCCCAAAGTCTGGGAGCAAGCAGCTCAACTGATACCATTGGGCCCCCATCTCTCATTTTTAGTGAAATCTCCAGGACGATTTCCATTAAAGAAGCATGCGTTTGACTGGTAATCATTTGTGCCATAGCCCTGTCACTCTTAGCAATTCATAAGTTTTCTCTCTTCCACATCACAAAGTCAACCGGTATTTTCATCAAAGGCAGTCCATTCATTACATTGTGAACAACAGCTTAGTGATGGTCGTCTTTCTTCACAGCACCCACTGACACTGGAATACTACTTCATATCTTGCTCAGAAATCAAAGGCAACAAAAGGACAGATTGCAATCCCTTGACACATAGGGCATTAAAGAAGTTTAAAGGTAATATGGTATCTGCATGGTCAACCATACTGTCATGCAGCTCTTAAAAAGTTAGGACTAAAACTGGCTATATTAGGTCTTTAATACTAAATTCAAATTAACCACAGTAACTACGGCCAGATTTTGACACCCTTACACTCATTGATTAGCACCTTACTCCACAACTAAACCCATTAATTTCAAGAAGACTGCTCATGGAATAAGGTGCTACTCAACATAAGTTAGAGTATCAGAATCTACCTTAGGAGTGAGAGTACAAATGGAGGAGCAGAGTACATCAATATCTGGGGAGAGGTCCCCCAATATAGAGACAAAGGCTAGACTGTGCCCACCATATTCACGTTGATTGTATCTTATTCGATGACTAGTCTAACTGAAATCAATGGGCTTACTCCTGGAGTATTTAACGTGAGAAAGAGTATCAGAATGTGGGCCTGAGAGCCATCACTTCAAATTCAGTGATTGCATTCTAGTTATTCAATTCTGATTTCCATTTCAGTAAGGTTGGCACAGTTTGACCCCAAATTAATCTAAGCAGGTCAGCTGATGTCGTATGAAAGAAAGGGCTATTGGCACACACTGAATAAGCCTGACCCATCTTCTCATAGGTGTTTTGTATGACATAACTAAGATTCGGTGGCAGCATAAGGAAGTCTATACTGCCTCTGACTCTGTGTGCCTCTTACATGGCTAACCAGGGATCATCTGTACATAGTGCTTTTGATCTGGTGCATTTCATCAGTGCTAATTTCACTTAACAAAAGAGAAAACTGAAATCTAGATTGCTGATCACTATTCATCTTCAGCAGTGGTATAAGCAACAGAAAAGAGACTACTTAGAGAAAGAGCAAGTTAGAATGCACTTTTGGTGACCTCGGAAGAGATGGGAAATGAACTTGGGAAATGAATTATTTAACCTATAACATAACAAACTGCTTCATGTTAGCATATAGCTCTCATTCACAACTGCATGGGGTCAGCTATTCCACTATTCCACTCATTTCAGGGAGATTTTACTTTCTTATAAAAACACAGTCTGGGCTAAATTTAGCATAGATTCGCTCAGAGCATGAGCAAGTTTATTCCCCCCAAAAAGTTTGATCAATGGGTTTTATTTATCTTTGCCATCTGAAATTTGGCAACCATAATACATAGTCTAATGGATTACCATGTTTCACTATAAAGACATTAGCTCCCTAAACTGACATTTATATACACAGTCCCTCTATTGAAATAATGGGTCTCAGCACTTTTACTGTGTGCTGATTCCAAAGCCCACGGAAGTCATTGGACAAACTCTCATTGACTTCTGGAGCATGCCATAGGTGCCCTAAATGCCTTCTTACTGTAGGTCCAACTAGCATGGATTCTCAAGAAGAATTAGCATAGTGGGGCACATCCTCAACCCACCTCTTCCATCCACACCAATTACAAGCTTGGAAGGCCCTGGATGTAGCAGAATCAGTGTAGCTGTGTTGTATAGAGGCAGCCTGTACCCTAGAATGCATGCAAAGCGTCTGCCACTCCTGTGTGCCATAGGGAACAGCTCTGTGGGACTCCTGTAACCCACTAGGTGGGCATGGTTATGAAACAGCCCTTGCTCTAAAGATCTTAAAATGAACCCTACAGATGTAACTGAGGGCAGAACTGGGTCTTGCCAGATTGTTAAAAAGATTCCTGTGTTGGCGTGAATTAAACCATCCAGACTCTTACAGCTCAAGACTGAGGCACTCTAGTCCAACCAGACACCATTCAGCTTTTGCTTTGTTTTTTTCTTTACAACACAAGTTCCTGTCAGAATTTCTGGGGCTAAATTCTGCTCTGATTTACACGCCACGCAAAACCCACTGGCTTAAGGCGGGGCAGAATTTTGGCCTCCTGGTGTTTGTCAGTTTAAGGCAAACCTGTGCACTGATTTGATTGGATTTTGCAGGTTCTGAGTGCCAGTTATTGTTACTAACCTGAGACTAATGGCAAAGGAAAGGTTGAAAATGTCAGCTTTTTGAAGCTACTAAGAGGGTTGGGGCATTAGAGGTAGTCCAGGAAGAGTTGGATATGTAGGCAGAGCATAGGTGAGCACAGAGTACAATGAATGCAAGTTATCATATGGCTCTGTCATTTATCACACGCACATTATATCTATTCACATATATATTTCATTGTTTAATATGTGGTGGAATTTCTCAAAGATCTTACAAGCAATCTGTGAAAGTTAAATCCATCAGTAGCTCTTTTTTTCTTGAATTTGCCTGTAGGTCTAGCTCTCTTCTAGCCATAAACAGCCTGGGGAAAGGGTGCATCTAACTGCCTCAGTACTGAGCAGAGAAGACTTAAACAGTCATCCTCAATACCCATTTGTGTCACGCCATTAAAAAAATCAATGCTGTAAAGTATCACCTGGCCAAGTTGAGAGTATGGAAATCTTCCATTTATTTCTGATACTTTTTGCAATTGTATGAACTAGCCCAGGCTGGCTTTTTTGGTTTTGTTTTCTGTTTTGGTAGAAAAAGCTTCCCCACACAGTCATTCTTTGTCCATTTTAATCGCTGCCCCATATAGCCGGATTCAGTTGAACAAAAGATTGATTTTCCTCAACCATTTGACTGAGCCCTTTTAAAAGGAATTGCACAATGATATGGATCTGTTCATTATCACAGCTAGTACTTATCCTGGTGTCAAACCTTAGGACTTCTAGCAAGCTAGATAAGTTAAAACATACAACATTAATGCACAGTCTTTCCAAGAATAACAGCTTGCTACAGCTTTATTTAAAGGTAACTGAGAGCATGTAACTGAGAGCAGAATTTGATCTAAAAGGTTGCATCTCCTCTGAATCAATAGTGGGTGTCACCATGCGTCCGTGGGTCACAACTGAGAATACCAAATTCAGGACAAACTGCTGAGAAATAGGGCAGACACACCCCAGAACTGGTGGTTATTCTCCCATAAGATATACCAAACCAGCAACAAAAGTAAATTTATGTTTCATCACATTGGCTAACAAGAAGTCAGAAAAGCAGTCTCCTTAGGCATTCCAGTCCTTGTATCACCACCAAAACCACTAAACTTAATGATGAGTGGTTATTTAAAACCAATTTCATCGAACAAAAGGATTCTTCCGATCCCAAAGGACCAGCCACATACCCAGGTCAATATATAACTCAGATCTTACCCAATAATCTCTCTGTTGCAAACCCTATCTAATATCTAAAGTTTTATTTATAGAAATAAAGAAAGAAAGGTGAGACATAAACTGGTTAAAGGAATTAAACACACACAACAATTGCAAAGTTCTTGGATCAGGTTTGTAGCAGTGATGGAATAAACTGCTGGCTTGTTAAGTCTCTGGTTGCTTCCAAATCATTGGAAGGTCCTCAGTCCCTTGGTTAGAATGCTCCCATTAGTATAAGTTCATAGTCCAGAGGTTTGAACAGGAAAGAGGCAAAATGGAGATGTTTCCAGCACCTTTTATAGCCTCTGCCAAGTGAAGGGAAACCCATTGTTCTCTCTGTGGAAAATTACAGGGAATAAGATGGTGTTTAGGGTCACATGGGCAAGTCACATGTCCATACATGATTTTGCTTTGTCACAGCAGAAGCCATTACCTATACTCCAGACGTAATGTTCACAGGAAAGTCGATTAAGTGTACATAGGCATCTCCTATGGTCCATTGTGAATTAAGTGTTCCTTGGTGAGCTATTTAAATTGAATAGTCCCTTCAAAATGTGCAGGCTAAATAGCTTGAGGGTGCTCCCCAGAAGCAAACACTTTAGAAATACAGGTATAGAACCAATGCTCATAACTTCAGATACAAAAAGGATACATGCATACAAATAGCATAATCATATTCAGTAAATCTTAACCTTTCCATAGGCACCTTACTTGATATACTTTGTACAAAGATTTGTTGCAATTATATAACAGTGGTAGCAGCAATGATCTATATGGTCATATTTTAATCAGATAATGTCACAATGGGGTTAAATTCTTATCATAGTTACACTGAGGTAAAATCAGAGTAAAGCCATTGCCTTCAGCACCACTGCTCTCTGATGTTATGATTTCCACCAACTTAACTGAGAGCACAATCTGGCCCTCACATTCCAGACATTCTCACTAACACCGCATCACTGAGGGCCCAGTCCTGCTTCCTCTAAAGTCAGTGGCAAAACTCTTACTGGCTTCTGAAAGAATAAGATCAGACCCATAGAGCAGATTTCTCTTTGACCTTGCAATGAAATCATAAGGATGAATTTGTGACATCACAATAATGATCTGAAGAAGAGCTCTGTGTAAACTTGAAAGCTTGTGTCTCTCACCAAGAGAAGTTGGTCCAATAAAAGATATTACCTCTCCCGCCTTGTCTCACTAATAATCTCTAGATAACTCAGCGTGTAGTCACAAATACAGGGTTGTGGTTTCACCGAAGATTCAAGCTAAAGAAAAAGAGTTGCAAGGGTGAGGAAAGCTATTATTCCAACAAAGATCATTAGTCACATGGGGAGTTCAGAAAATTACTGGCAGAGCAAATAGTTCCTTTAATGTTATCGTTATTCAGGTTAGTCATAAACATGGGATCATGACTTTGCTAGGGGCCTGAGCTGAAGATAATGCTGAGTTTGAATGAGCAAGCTCATACTCAGACACAAATGTCTACGTTTCTAACAAGAAAATGCAGACAGTTACTGACAAGGCCAAAAAAAAAAAATTAACGTGAAACTCCTCTTTATCCAATGCAAAACTCACTCATTTAGGGTTAGGTCAATTCCATTATGAAAAACAGAATTTATAACACTAATTAGGGCTGCAGGGTTTGGGGTGGTTTTTTTTAAACCCTACAGCAAATAAGAAATGTTTCTGTGAGCTTTCTGAGGCTCAAGTGAAGAGCTAGCGGTTTCAAAGGCAATGTCCAACTAAATTAGACATTGGACAGTGATTTAACCTAGTTTAAAATAGCTCCTTGGCACACAAAAAAGTTTTGGAGCCATGTTACAACCAGACCAGGTTGAATAATATTCATCAAATAATTTTTATGACAAATATCATGATATTGTCCCAATACATTATTTAAGAAATATTTATCATCATCATGCACCCAGCTGTATTCAGAATTGATTGAGATCCCAGCCACTTCAGGTGCTAGTCGCTTAGGTCCAGATCCTCCAGCTATTCAATAACACTCACTGAAAAAGGTTAGGAGCAAGGCACCTAAATACCTTGGAGGATCTTGGCCTTCAGGCCCAATCCCCCAAACACTTGCTACTGGGCATAGCCCTCTTTGAAGTCAATGGGATTACGTATGTTAGAAAGTACTATGCCTGGTGCTATGTGTATAGAAGATCAGTCCCTTCCAGCCTGATTTTGTACCCATTGAAGTTCAGGGAGGGTTAACATTGGTTTCAGTGGGTGCAAGACCAGGCTCTAAAAGACTAACTTCTAACATAGGGTATGAGTTACACTGCAACAAAACACCCAGTGCTAGGACCTCACTGGGGAGTTTTGGTGCAGCCACCAGCTGGGGGCAGCTCAGTGACAGCATAACGGCTACAGGGGTTCATAGAATCATAGAATCATAGAATATCAGGGTTGGAAGGGACCTCAGGAGGTCATCTAGTCCAACCCCCTGCTCAAAGCAGAACCGATCCCCAATTAAATCATCCCAGCCAGGGCTTTGTCAAGCCTGACCTTAAAAACTTCTAAGGAAGGAGATTCCACCACCTCCCTAGGTAATGCATTCCAGTGTTTCACCACCCTCCTAGTGAAAAAGATTTCCTAATATCCAACCTAAACCTCCCCCACTGCAACTTGAGACCATTACTCCTTGTCCTGTCATCCGCTACCACTGAGAATAGTCTAGATCCATCCTCTTTGGAACCATCTTTCAGGTAGTTGAAAGCAGCTCTCTAATCTCCCCTCATTCTTCTCTTCTGTAGACTAAATAATCCCAGTTCCCTCAGCCTCTCCTCATAAGTCATGTGTTCCAGTCCCCTAATCATTTTTGTTGCCCTCCGCTGGACTCTCTCCAATTTTTCCACATCCTTCTTGTAGTGTGGGGCCCAAAAATGGACACAGTACTCCAGATGAGGCCTCACCAATGTCGAATAGAGGGGAACGATCACGTCGCTCAATCTGCTGGCAATGCCCCTACTTATACATCCCAAAATGCCATTGGCCTTCTTGGCAACAAGGGCACACTGTTGACTCATATCCAGCTTCTCCTCCACTGTAACCCCTAGGTCCTTCTCTGCAGAACTGCTGCCGAGCCATTCGGTCCCTAGTCTGTAGCTGTGCATTGGGTTCTTCCGTCCTAAGTGCAGGACTCTGCACTTGTCCTTGTTGAACCTCATCAGATTTCTTTTGGCCCAATCCTCCAATTTGTCTAGGTCCCTCTGTATCCTAACCCTACCCTCCAGCGTATCTACCACTCCTCCCAGTTTAGTGTCGTCTGCAAACTTGCTGAGGGTGCAATCCACACCATCCTCCAGATCATTAATGAAGATATTGAACAAAACCGGCCCAAGGACCGACCCTTGGGGCACTCTGCTTGATACTGGCTGCCAACTAGACATGGAGCCATTGATCACTACCCGTTGAGCCCGACAATCTAGCCAATTTTCTACCCACCTTATAGTGCATTCATCCAGCCCATACTTCTTTAACTTGCTGACAAGAATACTGTGGGAGACAGTGTCAAAAGCTTTGCTAAAGTCAAGGAACACCACGTCCACTGCTTTCCTCTCATCCACAGAGCCAGTTATCTCGTCATAGAAGGCAATTAGATTAGTCAGGCATGACTTGCCCTTGGTGAATCCATGCTGACTGTTCCTGATCACTTTCCTCTCATCTAAGTGCTTCAGAATTGATTCCTTGAGGACCTGCTCCATGATTTTTCCGGGGACTGAGGTGAGGCTGACTGGCCTGTAGTTCCCAGGATCCTCCTTCTTCCCTTTTTTAAAGATGGGCACTACATTAGCCTTTTTCCAGTCTTCCGGGACTTCCCCGGATCGCCATGAGTTTTCAAAGATAATGGACAATGGGTTGTGTTGCCACAGGGGTGGGGAAGCCAATTGAGTTGTTGTGGAGTTGCTGGTCCTCCCAAGGATGTTTCTGGCTCCTGTGGGTATCACAAGATCTGCACAGAGCTTGGGACCACTGCCTGTTTTGGAGAAGGCTGGCTGGTGCTTGCTCACACGCTCAGGGTCTAACTAATCACCATGTGCGGGGTTGGGAAGGAACTTTCATCCAGGCCAGATTGGCAGTGACCTTTAGGATTTTTTTGCCCTCCTCTGTAGTGTGTGGTGTGGGTCACTTGCTGCTATCATGTTGATATAGCTAACATAATCAATTTGCTGCCCTTGTAGGGGCATTGGTGCACTTCAGTCCTTCCTATTCTCTGCCTGTGGCACATAAGAGTTTAGTCTCCTGTGAGCTGTAATACTTTGGTTTCATTTTTTTCCTATGGAAAGAAAGAAGCCCCTGCCATTTCCAGGTGGAAGCAGCACACCTTCCCAGGGGAGGATTGCAAGGACACTGAATTTAAACTCACACATTTTCCAAGTCCCCACACAAGTAGAGCACAGCCTGTCATCTTATTTAGGCAACATTGAATCTTCTTCAACCTGTATGTTTCTCCCAGCTGCATATTCAGAATGTATACATTGAAAAGTCAACGTGTGTAAGCAGTAAAAAACAGGACTAAATCAACCCTGAACAAGAAATGCGCACTGACTTTTGCAGAATGCACTGTGCGTCTTAGAGCCCAGGGACATTAGAATATTGTCAGTAGCACAAAGAAGATATTTCTTTTCTTGACTTTCACACATTAGGAGACAAATGGACTTTGACATCTCATTTCAACCTAAAACAGAACAAAGACAACAAAGGTGCTCCATATGTCAGTGCAAGTTATTCATGCAACAACTGTTTAGTCTACTTAGGACAACAATACCCCTGCTAAGAACCCAAAGTCTACTTCATATAATGAAAGACTTTCTTTCCCCCCACAAGGCTGCCATTTCCAGAGACTGATTTATTCCTGCTTGGATTAAACAGATAGTAAGGATAACATGCTACAGTGCATGAAGTCAGACAATTAAAGCAAAGTGGATCATAGCTGATATGAGACAAAGCTTGGTGGCTACAAAAAGAGGTCCTATGGAAGATTATTCAGATTCTTGGTAATTGTGCAATACTTTCATTTTTATAAACCTTACGAAAGGCCTGATCTGACAAGGTGCTGAGATCCTCCTGCAAAATGATAGGTACCTTCAACTCCCCTGGAGGCAGATGTCTGATAAACTTGGTGATGAGACCCATGGAAGTTCAAGGTGCTCATTACCTCAGAGGATTGGCTCCATAATGAACTCTACAAGAAGAAGGTGGAGTGTGTTTATTCTGCACTGTACAACTTTACCTCTTAACATTAAAGTATTTGGATAATGAAGCACTGGTTTTTGCTATTTGCCTTTTTGATTCTCCCTGTTTCCTGAGTCTATCCCTAGTGAGCCATGCATGTTTTTATCACGTTGACCGTAACTGGCTTCGTACCTTGGATACCGATCAGACTTTTCTCTCTTGTTTGGAAATGACATTGCAACAATTTTTTTAAAATCAGAAAACCAACTAATCAAAATAAATATATAAACAGGCATGTAAAACTGTGGTCCATAGGGATAATTATTATTAATCATTGCCCTTATAGTAAGTAGTTGTATGGTACTGGCTAGGGATTGTGTGATACCACTGCCCTCAACTGGCTGGAAAGTTAGACAAGAGAAGAAATGGGACCCTCTAAGGACGGCCCACAACAGGAGATGGGGGCATGGATGTGAGCTAACTGCCTGCAGCCCACTCCTTATAAGACTGAAGCGATGGTGGTGCTGTCGGTTAGCAGAAGCAACCAGAAGATGTGGCACAGTTATCTGTGCCGTTTTGCTGAGGGGGTGTTTCCTTCCATTTCTACCATGGGTCTACCATCTAGACCAAGGGTTCGCAACCTTTTTCTTTCTGAGGCCCCTCAACATGCGATAAAAACTCCACAGCCCTACATATGCATGGTTTTCTGAATATAAAAGCCAGGGCTGGAGTTAGCGGGTAGAAAGCAGGGCAATTGCCTGGGGCCCCACGTGACAGCGGCCCCTGCAAAGCTAAGTTGCTCAAGCTTTGGCTTCAGCCCCTGGTGGCAGGGCTCAGGGCCCCAGACTTCATCCCCATGTGGCGGGGCTTTGGCTTTCTGCCCTGGGCTCAAGTGAGTCTAACACTGGCCCTGCTTGAAGGACCCCCTGAACCCTGCTCGCGGCCCCCCCGGGACCCTGGTTGAGAACCACTGATCTAGACCATGCTGATAGAAGATCATGCAGCTATGGTGTCCAGGAACACTTTTATCCATCTGCAGCTGGCTTGCAGATTGTGTCCCGTTCCGTCAGATGTGGTACTTGCTATCTTGCCACTACAAGACTGAACTACTGCACTACACTCTTGATTGCAACTTCTCTAGTTCCAGGCCGCTCCTTGCAGCAGCACTGTCGTGGTCCATTGGAGCCAAGGAAATTTAGGACTAAATGAACAATATAAAAAGATGAGCATCTTAGTAGCTCTTTTCAGTCATTCTGCAGCTAATGCTGTTTAACAATTTTAGGTAGCACGACTAAAGGACTGTTGGTAAGAAGAACCAAAGTAAACTGAGTTTTGTGAGCCAAGCAAGATGTTTATGATTGTGAAGCAATACTTAATTGTTATGCCCCTTGCTGTCTACAACTAGCATTTATTTCCATTCATAAAATCACTGGTTGGCTGATATGCAGGGCTTTATGGGCCTGATTCAGAGCCTGCAGAAGTCAATGGGAGCCTATGACTGTGTATTCTACATTGTTCAAAATAAAAGTTTAAAAATACAGTAAACTGAGAGAGAAATATTTTTTCCTCCCTCAAGAAATTCCAAATGTTATCAGAGGTAAAGACATTACAAAAAAATAGAACAATCACCTTGAAAGAGTAACTTTTTAGTAAACAGGAGCACAGTACAGTTACTTTTCTGCAAATCTGACTATTCACTTAGCTTATACGTGGAAACAGGAAAAACTATGCTTAATGTCACAAAAATGCTAACTGCTCATTGGGGATACATTAGATCAATGTGAAAATACAGCTGGAGGAGACTGGAGAAAAGATTGCACATGATCTGCAAACACTTTGTGGAATATTTAACTGGCACCTTTTTGGAGCATATATGAGCATTTACTGATATTTCTGAAGACATGCTGGGACAATGTTATGTCCCAAAACAATCAATTGAGTGGAAGAACCATATGATAAAAATCAACAACAAATACTAATGCAAGAGTTTAATTTATTCCCAAATGAGTGTTAAAGCAGAATTGAGTTTAGTAGTATCCTTTGATAAGAAATCACAAGAGTAAATTTTATGTTGCTTCTACAATCAATTCCCTTCATTACTACTCTACCAAATGGCCAGATTCCAACAGCAGATGTGAGATGTGCCAGCATATCTCAAGAAATTTGTCAGTGCTCTACCTTCCTCTCTATTATCAACAACTGGGCTTGACTCAGTTTTCGTTATTTTGCATGAATTCTTCCATAGCTTTACACCAGAGCTTGCAGTCTGTTGTGCAAAACTGATGAACGCTCCTGCAATTTGTGAGTGCAGTGATTTGTTTATTATCACAGCAGTTCTCCTCTTCTTGAGAACTTACTGCTTGAGACAGAGATCCCTGCTTTGGCCACGTTCCCTCCCAGCCTCTCAATCCCAAATTCACACCTTCTCTGAGGTAACAAATTTTGGCTGCTTGAAAAAAAAAAACGATTGGAACGGTATTAAGGAGACGAAGAGGAAGATAACATAATTTAAGAGATGGGTGTAGCTACCGGGTTACATCTCTCCACCACCTTCACGTCACTTTTTATTTCTTCTCCCTGGGTGCAAGGCTTTACATTTACCGGCACACAAATGTACACTGCAGCCTCCTCTGCTTTTCTCTTTCCAGATCATTTTGTAGCTTCGGTCTGTCCTCTGGGGTATTTGTGTCATCCTCAGATGTGATTAAGGTTGAATATAAACCACAGAAATGTCCAACAAAGACAGACATAAAGCAGCTATGTGAAGTCCAGTCAAGGGTTTCTTGTTTGCAAGTTTAGTCATCACATTGCCTCCTGAAACACTTAAATAAATCTTAGACTGGGCTACAAGTAGCAAGAAGCTTCAGTGCTTGAATACCGATATATTCTTCGCTATTGTGACAGGAGCAGTCCCTGGAACTGAGTCTCCTGGAAGTTTTCCAATGCACCACCAGTGGTCTGCAGACCACAGTTCGAGAATCACTGCATTAAAACTTATCATCCAAGGCCCTATTAGACCCAGAAAGTTGTGCATCTTAGCTTGGTAGGAAGCCAACCTAGTAAGAAGCATAAAAGGCCTACCAAGGACACCCAAGTAAAACCAGATGCTGTGCATTGGAAAGAGGAAGAATGAACTGGGAGATGAGGAGAGAGTGGGTGGGATGGGAAAGGAGGGCTTTAGAGATGGGAAGAGGAAATTGGCAACGGGATTGAGATGGGAGCAGTGGAAAAAAAGGAGACAGAGACCAAAGGAAAGGAAGATAAGTCTGAAAAAGACAGCGAGGAGAGAAAAATGTATTCCAGACATATTGAGCCAAATTCCTCCCTGGTGTAATGCTAATGACTTACAGCAGAGACTAATTTGGCTCTTGGCTCCCTGTCAGACCTAGACAAGAACCATGGTCCTCAGAAAAGCCAAGTCATACACTGGAAAGTGAGAGGAGCATGAAATATCTGACCTAAGATATTAAAAACAACTAGTGGTGTCACCCTAACTTTGGAAGCGTAGCCTCTGTTTTTCATCATTAGTGGGACATGAGACGTCAATAAATTTCTGAGATGATCTAACATTCCACAAAAGAACTAAATACCATATTCCTAAACGGTGATTATGGCAGGTATTTTTGTTTGCAAATGAAAACAACTAAGGTATTCTAACAACATATGCAAATTTAAATGAACAGAAATATCTTTGACAGCTTTCCCTTTGACAGGTAACCTGTCTGCACCAACTCAGTACCCTCACCTTTGCCTTTACAATAGCTGTAACCAGATAAATCATTTAACTCTGCCACCCAGACTGTTACCTTTCGCTGATTCCATTACTTCGTATCTTGTTATTCAATGACTTGACTCAGTCCCTAGAATTCACTTCATCAGGCTTCAATAATCTTCTGAGGAACAACAATTTACTTATATCAGCTCCTGATTTTTTCCCGTCAGTCCAAATTTTCTTTGCCAGCATTGCAATATTGCTTTTCACACTAGAAAAAAAGTGGCGCATTTCCACAGCGACTTTTCTAGTACAAAATTACTGGAAGGTATTAACCTCCTGTACAGTACCAATTTGTAATTTTATTTACAATGCTCTGGAATTCGTTTACCTATATAGCAATATAACTCTTTTCTTTTTGTCTTCTGTTGGAGTTCTGCCTGTGCACGGCATCATAATTGGGCCTATGATTGATTAATTTTCAGCAAAAATAAGAGTCAAAACACAGTAGGCTCATTAAACTGGATATTTGCCATCCACAAATTTTGATTTTTTTTCCAGTAAAAATTTCCACTGATCTTTTAATGGACAGAAACAGGAAAATAACGTAGCCAAAATGTTAACAAATATTTCGTCCCCACTTTTTGACCAGCTCTACTTATCGCTTCCACATAGCTAAAGTTGGAGGCTGCAAGCTTGTTCAGGATCGAGGCTGTCACCCAAAGACTGTGAAACAAATAGAGGTCTCTACTAAGTATCAGAGGCAGATCCAACCAATAACTAGTATGGCGCATGATGTGTTTCTTACCAAATCCCCTTTCTGCAGCAGTTTCCTGATGCCAGCTATTTAAGGAAGATTTCTGCTTGCCGTACCACAGTTTAGCCTTCACAAGTTTACATTGCTTTGTAACAATACAAATATTATAAAATTACTCTCCATATCGATTATTCATGCTCTGTTCAACTCATTTTCCATTAGGGAGCATTTATAAAACTATTGCAAAGTTTTTCCATAATATATTTCCAATAGTTGTTACTTGTAAAAGGATATTATACTGTAGGAGAGAAATTCACCAATGGCACAGAGGACCAGTGCAAAGCCCGTTACACCATTTATGAGCCGAGGAGGGGGGCTAAGCAAAGATTCAGATTGTGAAGTAGCCACACAGGTGCCTGTGCGTTCCCTAAGTCACATGGAAATGGTCTCTGCAGAAGACCACCGTAGGGGTGGGCCAAACATCTGTGACTATGAAGATCCATTGGCCCCAGCATCCTGTGGAACTGGAGCTCAATCATGCAAGGTAGTGAGCACTCTGGCCCAGATCCAGCAAAGCACTTGCATAACTTTAAGCATATGTATCAGTGGGGCTACTCACATGCTTAAAGTTGAGCATTTGCTTAAGTGTTTTGCTGTATGGAGGCAAGGATGCTCAACTCCTTGCAGGATCAAGTGCATGTTGCAAAGAATCTGAGACCATTTTCCAACTCATGCATATCCCCACACACTGCCCTGAGTTGGGGGTAGCTTTGGCCTTCCTTTTTGTCCATACTCCACCTGCATAGAAGCAGAGTACTCGGGCTTTATGTCAGAGAAGTGAACGTCACACTGAGTCAGTGGATCCCAACCTCTTCAAAACCAGAAACCCCCTCTCTTCTAACCAGAATGTAGCTGAGAACCTCCTCCCATTTAGCAATATGTCTCCCTTACACATGTTCATGTCACTGGTCAAAATATGTCAAGTATTGTAAGTCCAGAAAGAACTCCATATGGCGCGGGAATACAATAGATCTCTACCACATTGTATTCACCTTATTTTTTGTATTCCCTATACTTACAGTGAAAAATCACTCAAATACCACAGCAAATTTAGTTGACTTGTTCTGGCAAGTGCCATGCCATCTCCTTTAATGGGAATATGAATACAAGCTTCCTGCAACCATCTCATTTGGGGCAGGAATAGTTGGGAATAGCCACCCCCCCCCCCCAATGGAACAGGCAGGGAGCACGTAGCCCATAAATCTCAAACAGTGCTTCCTGCACATAGCCACCTGTGCTGTCAACACCATACCACTAGCTGCTTGTCCCAAACCCATTTCAGGCCCTGTGAAGGCTAGTTTCAGTGTGTATATGTGTGGGTTAGGGAACAAGCCACATAAAATATTAACCACAAGAAGTATATGAAACAAGCAAGAAACAGAAGTGATACTAAATGGTGAAGTTTTTGACCTTCTGGAGATGGCTGAATCAACTCGATACAAATACAGATGTCCTCAAAAACATCTTCCAGATTAGATGACCTTTGTTCTTCCAGGGAGTCTCTTCACTTCTTAGAACCCATCAGCCTCTTCCTCTGGAACTTCCTTTTGCTTCTCTCTTTGTTATGTTGCTCACAGTGTTCACTAAGATATAGGCCTTTATGTCTGTCTCATCTCCACCCCCTCACTAACAACTTTTTCTGTACAAAAAGGTTTTTAATAGAAAAAATAGTCTTTTCTCAAACAATATTTTTGTGGAAAATTTGATGTTATTGGAATTTTGGTTTTTCACAAAAACATTCATATTACATTTTTATCAAACTTTTCCTTAAGTTTTAATGCAAACATTATTAACCAAAACTTCTTGTTTCTCAAAAAGTGGGTGGTCAGGAAATAAAACAACCATTTCAATAACATTTGAATGAAAATTTCACAAAAAAACTAGCACAAAAGTTGCAAAATAATTTTGAAGAAAATTGGTTTGTTTCAAACCCTTTGAAATGGAAACAATGTTGACAATTTTTGCAAAATTAGTTTTTTAAATTTTGAACCAGCTCTAGTAATTTTCTTGCTGTGAGCCTCAAGTGATGTCATCTCTACAAATAAACCCGACAAGCATTACAGAGACTGTAGAAATTGAATGATCCTTGTTTGCTTTAGTTTTCAGAAAAGAACTTTGAAATACTAGCTACACTTTCAGTCTGCTCTCTGTCTACAAACTTTAGTTTCCAGGACATCCTTAATATAAACCACAGGGGGAAAAAAACCCTTGGAAGCTGCTAAAACTGGGACATTGGGAAAAGAGAAACAAGACTGGAAATGAAACAGTCATGAGAGCGGTGAAGACTGTTTCCAATTAGAAAGGGATAGTTGTGAATATCAACATTTAACAATCTAATTAAAATGGACCTGAGTCAAGCTCAGGAGCAGAGCAGTTTGTGCAAAAAAGAACATAGTCAAGTTCTGTGTAGTTCACAACAAAGGTATGGCTTTAAAAAAAATGTTTCTAATGTTTTCCATTCCAGCCCAGTGAGAAAGCTAAGTAAAACAGCCATCATGCGGAGGCCTTGAGGGCCTCTTTACCTATTCACCCATGCCTTGAAAGCCTTTTAGCGTCCCCAAAGGACCCGGCTCATTCGAAAAGGAAGACTCTTCCTACCTCTAAACTCAATGAACCGTATCCTTCTTTTAACCCCTCACACTTGAAAAATACCTCATGTCTCTCAACAACAAAACTAGGTTTGTTTAATATCTAGGATTTGCAGCTTTTTTTTAACCGAGTTATTGGTGATCAGAATATACACATAATAGTCTGATTCTTTCCTCACTTACACCAGTGTGAATTGGGTAACTGTTCTTACACTGCAAAGAAACCCAATGGATCTTGAAAGATTAAGCTTTTCAGTATATCATTAATTAATCCATAGATTGAATAGGTTAATGGGACTAAATTCTATATTACTGTAAACTGCAGTAATTTAGCAAATTCTGTATTCTGTATTGACAGCTGCACATTCAGTTATAAACATAATGCCTATAATACCAATGTTTGGCTTTAATAAGAGAAGCTCTAGTTCTAAATCTCTTCTCTAAATATGGGCTACTTTCAAAGTAGCCACATTTACTGCTGGAATAGGCAGGGACAACCTCACTGAAATAAAGAGAGTTGAGCCTTTTTGTAGCAGTGCTAAATTTGGACCAAGAGACAACAAAAAACACACAACATAGTAGATATTTTTTCAGGTAAGTTGCATTAGTACTTATTTGGAAAGCGGCAGATTCACAACCCCAGAGAGTGAGGTGCTGTGTTGGCCCACAAAATGCAGATTGGCAGAGTAAACTTCCCTACCCCACCACTCTGGCTGAGTGTATGACTGGAAGGGTCAGTTTGGAGGTGAGAAAGTAGTTCAGTCCCCTTGCCTACTTGTTGTCCTCTCTACTGAAGCTGCCAGTAGAAGGTTGTTTTTCCAATGTTGACACTCTCCTTCTGGAACTTGATTGAGGACGCATTAGATTCTGAACAGGTTAACCTTAGGTTGCTACCAATCTAGAACAGACTTGTATCACAGTGGAAGTTTCCATGCCCCCCTGATATCCCCTGAGTCATTCAGTCCGCTAGATGAGATATCATTGACGGCAACAGAAAACAAGATCTTTAACAGACAAAATTTAGTTTTCAGGATGCGACACACAGCCATACACACTTTTCAGATTTAACGATGTGGGACGTTTCCTACAGATATCTTGAGTTTATGACCTACATAAAATCTGTGATCTTCCAAGCAGCACTCTCTCTCTAAATTGTCATTGTGAAGTTATAGTACAACTCAGGCGAGAGACATAATTGCCACACTGCGTGCAAACACGCTTATTTATTTCATATGAAATCTTTTAGCATTGAAAGAAAATCACTTTTCGGAACTCTAGTTCACCTACCAAATAGAACTGAATTAATCTCTGAATAAATGTTCTAAGGAAGTGGTTCTCAGCCTTTTCCATACCAAGGCCCCATTTCATATTGTTGTCCCCCACCCCATCCCCATCCCCATCCCCATCCAGCCAGACCACTTTCCCATTTAGCAATATGGAACAACAGGGTCAACATGATCCCCTGATGTCTGTTCACAACCTCTCTGAAAGTTGGTAACTCCAGGATGGGAACCCACATTTTAAGGTAATCAAAGAACAATTGATAGAAACTATAGAGAGGCCATGAGCTAAAAGGCTAAACTTCTTCCCTTCAACGAGTTCTTTTTTCAAAATTCCTTGAATCATCACAGGCAAAACATTATTCTTACCTTTTTCTAGCTCTAGATTCATGTGACCAAGAATTCAAAAATAAATCCTATGTTATAACAGTGGTGTCTTCCCTTGAGTTATTTTTCTGTACAAAGAGGTACATTTTCAGAGACTCCTTCCTATGCTTGCACAAAATTTGAACATGCATTTGAGTGAGTGAACTAGGCAACTGCAGAACTAACAATCCAATCTGTACATGCCAACGTCTGACTTTGCAAGTTGATGCACATGTACATTATGCACAAGCAGGAAAGTTTGTCCTGAAATGTCTGTTGTTAAACGAAATGTTGTTGATACCAAATAGCCAAAAGTGAACATTTCACTTTATTCAGTACCACTTTCTTAGTGTGAAAAAGGGCTTACTCTTGTTCCTATTGAAGGCAATAGGAATTCTTTCACTGACTTCAGTGGGAAAAGGACTGGGCCCAAGGACTTCAGAAATAACCTGCACACACACACTTCTGAGCTTTCTGGATCTCTTTGTGTTTGCCCAAAGAGAGCATTGTGTGATCCTTGAACATGATTTCTATGCAGACATAACAGCATTATGATAGTAATTCATTCAGATCCCTATTCTCCCAGGTGTAGAATGGCCTCCCCTACCACTGAATTCACTGTACAGGGAGGGCTAGCAACCTCTCACAGAATAGAGCCCTTAATGAGGGTTTATGTTTTATGTTCCATTCATAACCACAGAGTTAATTATAGTCTGGGTTTAAACCTTATCATTAGTTACAGCACGTAAGATGTGTGAAAGGGAATTAGGCATAGATCATGTTAACTTATTTCTCTTTTAATTGGTTAAATAAGAGAGCAAAATGCAAAGAAATGACACGGCACAGTATGTGGGGTTTGCATGATAATTCAATCATGTTTTTGTTCAGGTCAGAACATTCACAAACAAAATTCTTGTGGCTTATTAGTCAGAGCAAAGGACTGGGTACAAGGTGCTTCCGGAGAGACAGCCTCAGCTGAACTTCAGAATCATTGTGTGATTTTGAGCAAGCAACTCGACCGCTTCATGCCTCAGTCAGCTTACCTGGACAATTAACAAAATGTGTAAAAACAAGCACCTCCCTGAAAACCAGTTCCTGTATTTGATCAAGTAGTTAGAGCACTGGACTGGGTCTCTGGAGACTGGGCTTTCATTCTTGGCTCTCAGCCACAGACATCCTGGGTGACCTTAGACAAATCATTTATTCTACCTTATGCCTCAGTTTCCCATGTGCAAATGGGACTAATATTTCCCTACCTCACCAGGGAGTTTTAAGAATAAAATCCAGTAACAATTGTAGGTGCTCAGGTACTTTGGCAATGAGAGTCAGAGTTATATAAGTATCTAGATAAAAAGAACTGAACTCTTGAGTAAATACACTGCAATAAATAAAGCAGCCCTGCAAATATAAAGTGTTTGTTCCAAAGCTTTTCATATTTAACGCTGCCCATATTAAAAATAATATAGAAACATGTTATTCAAAACCAAAAGCATTCTGGGCTACAAATATAGATAGATAGATAGATTATGGACCATAAGGGAAAGATGTTCATGTTTCTGTTGGGTGGTGTCTTTCTCCTCATTTGCACACTCCTTTAAAAAGCACTACACTTATTCAGATTAGTGATATTACTTCCTTTTGTTATAACACAACATCAATAACACAGTTAATCTGCCTTTTAGACTGTTTTTTTTCTTATTCTATTTTACTCTGTTGCAGTATATATAATTCTCTCCTAAACAGCTCTCCCCACTCCACCACCAACCCCCAATGCACATGTGTAGGATGAAGTCCTGACCTCACTGAAGTAAAGATTTTCATTACTTAACTTATTTTGCAAATATATTATGATTAATAATTTGTGTTGTGCTAGTGCCCTGATGGGAGCCCCATTGCGTTATTCTAGAACAACCCTCTGACACTCTATTTGTTCCTCTTTCACTGTAACTATGTTGCATGTGTCTTACTAATGCATGTTTAAATTCTGTTGCTAATAAAAATGAAAGCCTGAGACAAAAGTTTTTACTTTTTAGCGGACGATAAGCACACACATCATGTAAGAAAATATGGATTGCTAGATGGATCAGAGGCCCGCGTAATAGGATACGGAAACTTTCAAAGTTGCGAATTTGTATCCAGTTTGGCAGTCACCAAAATTGTGGCTGAGAGCCTCAAAACTGTCTAGTGGATTTAGACACACATCTTAAAAGTTAAACATGTGCTTCAGTACTTTGCTGAATCAGGGCCATAGTGAGTTGCAAATTTCAGAAAGAATCTACCTGATGCAATACAGAGGTAAGCCCAAGAATAAGGTTTGGGGAAGATCATGCTCTACTGAACAGATTATAGAGTAGCAGCCATGTTAGTCTGTATCCGCAAAAAGAAAAGGAGGACTTGTAGCTCTACGGTGCCACAAGTACTCCTTTTCTTTGAACAGATTATATTACCTTTCAGTGTTTAGTTGGAGCCAAATAAATCAGAACATCATGATAATATAGAGCCAAATCTGCTATAGAGAAAATTTTGATGCTACATCTGCATAACCAGCTTCACTGAAAAGCTTCTTTAAAAAAAAAAAAAGTAGAAAGTTATAAAAAGGAAACTTCCTTTCAGAAATCTCAGAAGTGAACATAAAATCATGCTCTCAATAATAACAGAACAAACCTACTTAGGCTGAATGAGTACCCCAGTTCAGTTCCATTCAGTTCCCTCTGAAGTTGATAAACTTTCTGGCCTCACAGAAACACAGGAAGATTGAACAAACGCAGCCTGTGTTGTAGAACCCCAGTAAGCACCAACCCAGCTTGACATAAACCCTCTAGTGTTGGAATTATGCCTGGACTTTTTCCCGGTTACACAAAAAGGTGCCCTCATGCTTATGACAGGACATCAATGTTAAATGAAAGAGCCCTAAGGGTTCAAGAAGTGGTCCCACCCCAGTACCGTACCTCTAATGATGAAAGACCCAGCTAAATGAAAAGGACCCTCCCTAGTTGTGGCAGCATAATTCCAGCCTTGCTGGCAATTACAGTAGAAACCAAACCTTCTTTCAGTTTCAAACTTCAGCCTTTGAAAAACAACATTTAAGGCTCACGTTGAGGATTATTTTTCGTCACAGAAAACTAAATTTAAGTGTCTGTCTCAAGCGGCAAAAGTTCCATTCACAGTTTTCTGCTGTATGTAACGACTGCAAGGAGACTGATTGAACTGTCATCATCTCAAACTAATTTATAAAGGAAAGATGTGACACATGGTGGGTGGCCTGCAAAAGCTTTCTTCAAAATTCATTCAATTCATAAATAAAAGCCTACGCACACATAAAAGGAGTATTAAAGTGGATCACATAATTCCCCATCAGCATCTGCCTGGTGTGACTCCAAATGAAAACATTACACAAGCTCTTGACAACATTTTCCATCCAGATATTTGTACAGTTTCTAATAACTTTTAAGAACCGTGGTCCTAATTTCACTCCCATTGAAGTCAATGGAAGTTTTGCAATTGGTTTCAATAGGAACAGGGGAAGATACTGTGGTATTAAGATTTTTAAACTAATTAATCTAATCTGTAATAGTTATATTTAAGGGAGACAATGTATGTAGTGTAATATTGTCCAAAAGGGACTAGGTACTATAAAAAACATTGAAAGAGATAGTATCGGCCCCAAAGAACTTAAATGGTAAAATATTTGAGTAAGACCTTGTCTACACAAGGAAATTGACCAGATAGTTAGTGAGGAATAAACTTTGTGAGAGAAGTAATTATTCCAGAATAAAGACACTTTTCTTTTGGAAGAGAGTATCCATGAAGGAATAACTATTGCAGACTAGCTTATTCCATAATATCTATGCTGGTCAATATCCCTGTGTAGTCAAGGCCTACACTATTTAGGACCCGATCCACTGAAGATCCAGGATCCACTGAAGTCAATGAAAAGGCTCCCATTGACTGCAATGGGCTTCGGATCAGGCCCTTATACGGCATGCATTACCAGAACAGGGAATATTACATAGGGACAAATCCTGGAGGTGCCATTCAGATAAAACTCCCATTGCTGAAGTCAATGGGATACCTGCCCACTGAGTCCTGTGTCCCATGCTAACGGACAGTATTGGAGAACACTCTCCGGTGTTTGAAATGATAACATAAGGATGTGACTACTACGCTGCAACTTTTTAAAGGTCAGTTCCAGACAAATAATCATCACAGACATTCAGAAAATCATTCTACCATGATATAATAGTTGGATACTAAAGGTCATCTTGAAGCCTTCGGTCCTAGTTGTGCTCCCAATTTACTGTAAAATAGGGCATACTAAAAGAGCAATCAAAATGGAATGGGTAGACAGGAATTATGGGAGAATTCTACTTTACCATCTGAGCTAGGCAATGCTAATGTATAGCTTTTCCAGTTCTTCAGTGTCAACATGGAATATGGTGCCCAATATTCTGCACAGTACTCCAGGTGTGGCCTCCCTAGCACTTTATAGCTCTATATGAAATGCTTTTAGATTATCTCTGGATGGAAACAGACTTCAAAAGTACTAAACTTTCCTGGGCCTATACACACATAACTCCCATTGACATTAACAGGACATTAATAGACCACACAAACATAGAAAATACGTTCCTTTTTATAAAGATATGAAGTGTACCGTTGGATTGTGCTGTTTGTACTCATCTCTTGGAGAGATCAAAATTAGGTTCTCTAACATGAGTGCTCCAGCTTCCCCCATCAACCCCAAGTCTAGCAAGTCTCTTTCACACTCTCTTCCCCAACACCCCCCATATCAGTTTGCTTCCCCTAGCCCCCACTCCAGCACCTGTCCTCCAACAAGTCCTGCCCTGATATATTCTACACACCTCAATCTTTTTACCCCAGCCTCCAACTCCTGCACTCCCAGTTCACCCACTCAGGTACCTGCCCTCTCTAAATTGTGTCTCCTCCCACCTCCGGTTATGTCTCCCCCACAAACAGCCCTTGCATAAGTGCCCTGCTGGTGCCTGTCCCTCACACCCAGCTCCCCTCCCCAGGATCTCCCCAGAACCTGGCTACTACACACCCCTCTCTGTGACTTTTCCTGCCCACACAAGCCTGCCTCTAACTCACACCTTTCGAATCCCTTCAGTTTCTCTCTTGTAACTGTCCCCATTCGGTTCCCTTCCCCCTCTTTAGTTCTCCTAGAACCTTCAACCCTCCCTCCAATCCTCCTTGTCACTCCTCCTCAAAGTCCACCCCAGGACCTCGCTTCTCTCCCCCATATCCCTTCTTCTACCTAGCTGGGCCCCCATCACGTTTGTTCCCCTCACGTTCCCTCCCCAAAGTCCCCTCATGACCTGGAGCCAGTCCCCCCAGATTCCCAAGTCCCCCTATCACCTGCCCCATCCCCAAGCACCCCACCCTGAGTTCTCCACAGTACCACTCCTCGAGAAACCCCCCTTGGACCTGCCCCCCCACCCCCATGTCTGGTGAACACAGAGCAGTTTTCCAGTTTCCAGAAAACACGGGGGGGACGGGGGGGACACAAGCACTGTCCTCTGGCCCCCATTCTGCTGCTGCCTCCCTCCCCTCTCCAGGCAGCCGGAAACTGGTGTGTGTGTGTGTGGCAACAAAGATACTGTTGCCCCCTCTCCCCCTGCTAAAAGCTGGGGCCACAGGGTCTTTCCCCACCCACGATCGCACCCGCTGCCAGCCCTGACCAAGGAAGGTCTGGGGCAGACCTCGCGCGCCGCGAAGCCGTGCGCATTCACTCGAGTCAATGCGGTAGCGAGGATTCCTCCCAAGCCCTTCGCGAGGAAGTCTCCGGCAACGCGTGGAGGCAGTCGACAGCCTGCAGCCAGCCAGTCTGGGCTGCCCCCGATGAGCCGCCGGGGAACCCGGAGCGCGGTGGCCATCCTCGCCGAGGATCTCTGCCGGGCGGGCTTCCCTCTGAAGCCCCTTGTCGGGGGGGGAGGGCGGCTGGTGTGAACTCCCCCCCCGCCCCAGCCCCACATTGCGGGCGGCTTTGGGAGCATGGGGTTCGAGCTGGACCGCTTCAGCGGGGAGGTGGACCCCGACTTCAAGTGCAACCTGTGCAACAAAGTCCTGGAGGACCCGCTGACCACCCCCTGCGGCCATGTGTTCTGCGCGGGCTGCGTGCTGCCCTGGGTGGTGCAGCAGGGCAGCTGCCCGGTGCGCTGCCGGCGCATCTCCACCAAGGAGCTCAACCACGTCCTGCCGCTCAAGAGCCTCATCCTCAAGCTGGACATCAAGTGCGAGCACCGCGCCCGGGGCTGCGGGCGGGTGGTGAAGCTGCAGCAGCTGGGCGCCCACGCCGAGCGGTGCGACTACTCGCCGGCCCGCTGCCGCCACCCGGGCTGCGGCGCGGTGCTGAACCTGCGCGACGTGGACGCCCACATGCGGGAGAGCTGCGAGGCCCGGCCGGGGGGCGTCTGCGAGCAGGGCTGCGGCTTGGTGCTGACCCACCGGGAGCAGCGCGCCGGCGGCCACTGCTGCCTGGAAGCCCTCCAGGGCCGCAACCGCTGCCTGCAGGCGAAGGTCGGCGGGCTGGAGAAGGAGCTGAAGAAGGAGGCGCTGCGGGCCGGCAAGCGGGAGAAGTCGCTGCTGGCCCAGCTCTCGGCCGTGCAGCTGGAGCTGCAGATGACAGCGCTGCGCTACCAGAAGAAGTTCACCGAGTACAGCGCCCGCCTCGACTCGCTCAGCCGCAGCCTGGCCGCGCCGCCCTGCCAGGTAAAGCGGCGCTGGGGTGGGGGCGGCCCCGCTGGCTCGGCCAGGGAGTCGGCGCCCCCGGGGGCTCCTCTCTCTCTCTGCGCCGTGGCCCCTCTCTTCCCCTCTTCCGTTTCCCCTTCCACCCCTCTTTCCCCCCCGCGCCGACTTTCACCCCCACAGGGGGCTGATTTGGACTGGGGAGTGTGTGTGTCTCCCCCCCACACACACACTGGGGAGGCGTCAGCTGGGCAGCTTGTTTTATCCTTCACCCTGGGGTTGAGCACAGCTTTGGGGCAGATACACTAGTGGGGGAAAAGTCCCTTGGGGGGGGGGAAGCATCCAAGTGCCAGTCTTCGGGGCTCCTGGGTGGGGGTGGAGGGGGGGGGGTGTGAGTCTGGCACCCTGTTGAAAGCACTTTTCTTCTCTTTCCCCCTTGAGGCAGGTCTGGTAAGTAATCAGGTTTTCTTTTTTTCTTCGAGACCTATTGCCTCTCCCCCTTCCTCACCCACCGCCTTGCCTGTCAGCTGCAGCCTCAGCCAGCTGGCAGGTCTGGGTGAAGGGCAAATATTTACAGCTTAGCTGCTCCCCACCAACTGAAGAAACAGGCCTTAGAGAAGAAAGAGGGAGTTATCAGAATCCAGGGGAAAATATATATATATAGTTCCCATGTTTCTCTCTCAAAAAGAAAAGGAGGACTTGTGGCACCTTAGAGACTAGCAAATTTATTTGAGCATAAGCTTTCGTGAGAATGCATCCAATGAAGTGGGCTGTAGCTCACGAAAGCTTATGCTCAAATAAATTTCTTAGTCTCTAAGGTGCCACAAGTCCTCCTTTAATTTTTGTGAATACAGACTAACACGGCTGCTACTCGGAAACGTGTTTATCTCTGTGATTTTGAAAAAGTGCTTCAAGTTCTCGTCATGGATTATGTTAAAGTGACACTCATTTCTGGGCCGTTCCCCACACCACATAGTTTGCGCGCAGTTTCTTTTTAAGCTTGTTTATTGTTTCCTACCATCTCTGTGTTTTATTATGTTAGGGTTTTGGGAGGTAATGCTTTTCACTGAAAGCTGGGGAATGATGGAGTTACGTGTGCTGTTTGATGTGTTTTGGGGAACTGACGTGTAGGGTGCTAGAGAGAGTCAGGAATGTTATGCTTGTCATTAAGTAATTGCTTTGATAAGTGAGCGTAACAACAAAAAAAAAGTAATTTGAAATATGATGTTGAGCTCTGCTCTTTAACTGCCAGTTTGTTTCTGTGTATTTCTAATGGGACCAGCCCAGTAGTATCTGAAGATACTACAGGGATGATCATGTATCCAGGTCACAATCCCTTTTCTCATTCCACTTCCCGAAGAACCCTGTAAACACCACAAATGGGAATTTCCGGACTCTCAATGATTGCGAATCACCAGAAGTCCACTTGCTGGGCATAACACTAAACAGAGTCATTTGCAAAAGACTTTTGGCGACCCAGCGCTTTCCAGATCCAGCATTCCATAATCTTAAATCATTCAGAATGGTTTTTCCATAATATGGCTTTCCACAGTATGATGTTACTGGGATTAGCCCTTACACAACACAGACACACCTCAAATAAACTGCGCACAATCAGTAGCTGCTAGGAATGAACTTTCCATGATGTGAAGCCAAATACTGCGGACTTTCTACTGTATGTCCACGTACGGGCCATCGACTTTGAGCTTTCTTTTTTCTGAACCATCTATAATAGGGTTTTCAAAAGTTGGATTTACCTAATTTAAATTTATCTTGACTTTGAACTACCTGGAATGGGCTGCTGATAAAATCAAGATGATCAGAAGCAGATTCTTCAGGAAGCAGAGTTATACAGCACAGGGTTTCAGTGACCCCAAACTATTAATCAGAACAAATCTTCCACGTGAGGGGAGCACCAAGAAGCCAATTAACTTCACGATGAAAGCACTGAGAACACATCTTGGGCTTTTCACAACTTACTACATCCACAGATGCAACAGCAAACTTATCAAGCTCTGTTCAGAGAGCTGCACTGACATCTTTGTTGCTGCTGCTAATGGTCAAACAGCAATGTAAACAAAACAAAACTTTTTTATAATCTTCTACCCCATTAGAAATTAATGGGAAGAAAAAAGATCACTGTTTGTCAGATGAAAACAACAACAACATCTCAATAGGGGAAGTGCTTTTTTAAGTCTGTAGATGGTATTTGAAGACAATGCAGGCTAATAACGAAATGAAACTAGTAAAAGAAATCACAGACCCCACACTCAGTGGATCCAAGTCAGATCAAAACTGCCTCTTTTTTAAAGCATTCTTTGGATTTACTCAACCATAACCCCTGACTCATAGATCTCTTCCCCCTCCCCCCATTTCTCTCATTCCACACCTGACCCTGCTCCCTCCACTCATCTGGCCCCCCCTCTTGCTCTGCTCCCTCCACTCATCTAGTCCCCCCCTCTTGCTCTGTAGTTGATGTGAAATCCTTCTCTACAGCTCCCACCATCTGAAATTGTCTTTTTGTATCTCTGTACCACATCAGCGTCATCTTAAATCTGATCCAAAACCACACCTTTGCTCCCTTATCGGTACTTCTTAATTTCTCTCACTCTGCTGATAACTTTGCTGTTGCATTATTTAGGGATGCAGTTTTATGAAAAGGTACTTGTGACGGGGCCTTTTGGGGTGTCACCTGATGTGCTGGGTCAGCCTATTCTGCCAGCCTGGGTCCCCTTTACCTGGCCCTGCTGGGCTAGGTTTACAAGCCTCTTTCGGTCAAGCACACAGGCAGGGCCACACCCAACTGCACAGAGAGACAGAGATCCACTCTGGAAAGATTCAGCTCCAACACTCTGGTGTTCACTCCTTTTAAGGGGTACAAACCCAAAGGTTATATGAAATTCGCCCCCTCCCTCAATGTGGAGGGAGATATGCACAACTTCTCCACCCCCCCCCCCCCGTTAGAAATTGCATAAACTGGCAAAAAGAAAAGGAGTACTTGTGGCACCTTAGAGACTAACCAATTTATTTGAGCATAAGCTTTCGTGAGCTACAGCTCACTTCATCGGATGCAACTCAACGAAAGCTTATGCTCAAATAAATTGGTTAGTCTCTAAGGTGCCACAAGTACTCCTTTTCTTTTTGCGAATACAGACTAACACGACTGTTACTCTGAAACCTGCATAAACTGGGTTATACTGTAAACAAGATATAAGTTTATTAACTACCAAAGGTGGATTTTAAGTGAATATAAGAGATTACTAAGCAATTGAAACCAAACATGCAAGCTAAGCTCAATATACTTAAGAAACAGGTTACAAAATTTAATTTCTTACCCTAAATGTTGTTTTATCCAGGTTGCAAAGTTTCTGTGGTTCAGAGTTCCAGTTATATTTATTTTCAGGCCAGACCCCTGTCTCAGTCTGGTGGCTTTGGCAGTCTTTCTTCTGGGGCAGACAGTCCATGGAGAGGAGGAGTCTAGTTTGCCTTCCTTCCCACCCTTAAATAGGATTTACATAAGGTGGGAATCCTTTGTTTCACAAACTTGACTCCCCTTCCCTTCCAGTGGAAAGTTACAAGAAGTCCCAGGTAATGTTTAGTATCAGGTGACAAGACCACCTGATGCTGTAGCATCACAGCGTCCATGAGTCAGTGGCAGTATGGACTGTCCACAGGAAGGCCAAGCCTTTTCACAGTCCATTGTCCTTGCCGATGGGCCATCCGCCCTGTCTGGCTTTTCCATTGTTGTACCTGAAGTGTTAGCAGTGGGCGTCACCCAGAGTATCATAATTGAAATACAGATATGTAGTCAATATTCCTAACTTCAGATACAGAAATGATACAGGCATACAAATTGGATAATCACATTCTGTAAATTATAACCTTTCCAATGATACCTTATAAGACCCATCTTCCATAAAATACATCTCAGTTATGTCATATTCATATCATAAGCGTATTTTCATAAAGAATATGGAGTGAAATGTCACAGTCCTGTTACAAATAGATGATAATGTCCACAGTGTGTAATTTCCAGCAATACTTTTATCAAATCTCTGGATGCAGCTGATTAACGTGACTGGGTTCATTTTCAGCCCCGCTACAAAAAGGCTGTTATGCAGTTTTCTGAAGCAGTGCGTAACGTGCAGAAAGCCAAAAGGTGTTGTGTCACCACAAACTTGTGGTCTAGAGGTCAGTCAATTACATGTCTTTCATGGCATTTTGGGCAACTTTCCAATGTTAACAGTTTCAGTCTGCCCAGCGTCAAAACAAATACAATCAGGAAACATGCTTCTTTGTGCACTAGAGATTTTTGAAAAAGACCATGTTGACAAGGTGATCACCTACTACAAGAGATGTTGCACCAATTTGGGATGTGGCTTGCTTCTAGATTTTTTTTTTAGTCCTGGATTATTTATTCAGACAATGATGCCAGCATAATATGTGCAGCACAGGATGGAGGCTATAAACACCAAGCAAGGCACATATATTTGACAGACACTTTCTGGTCCCAGAACACCTGGTTTAGGAGTATTACAATATAGAATAATTGACTTCTTCATTTGATTCCAGGTTCAGAAATAGCTGTGCCCAGTCAAAATATGCATTGTCATTATCATTATTGTTATTATTTATACTTCAAATGTTTGCTATAAACTGCAGTTGCTTGGTCAAGGTTATTACTCAAATAGAACGGTCATTAATGAACTGTGTTAATGTGTTTGTGCGCATTATATTTGTTCCATCTACTTATTTTACAATGGCCTGAGTTCTCTGTGCAGGTTAGGCAAAAATAAATGTTCTGGCTTTCCAGACTGAATTATCGCTCATCGGTAGAGATGTGGAACCACTCTAGATAGAAGAGATGCCTCTCTCCATTCTATTCAAAGTATGAATCAAGGGGGAAATTAAATGGTGGTTTGAGGATGCCCACAAGGACTTCTATACCAACTGACCATCATGATGGGTTTGCACTAAGGGATCAAAAACAGGCCAACTGTGCAAAGAATGATCCTTGTGCTGTGGAAGGGGTCTGAATAGAATGTCATACAGGCGGGGGAGTGGCGTGTGCACTGGGAACAGAGCCACTGAAGCTGCAATTATGTAGATCTAGTAGCTCAAAACCCTGCATGGGAGGAAATATGGCTGTGGACTGTCCATCCACTGAGGAAAAGGGAATTCCATCCCCCTTCATACATATAATCCCAGCAGAAATCTCTGCACAAAACCCAATTCATCAGGTGTTTTATTCAGGTTCTTATAATACCATCTGATCTACATAGTGTTTGAGCACCTTCCAGATGCGCATTAAGTTACATGACTTGCATGTATTCTCCCTCCCCCCCCCTCCTTTTTCGTCCTTGTGGAGAAAGTGTGAGCGTTTTTTTAAATATGTATTTATTTATTTCATGTCTGCTGTGCTGTGTGTTTTTATTATTGAAAACAAGGTCTAAGAAGTGTGCCTTGCATTTGGAGAGGCTGGCAATGAGGATTGAGGTGGCGAGAGGCGAGGGCTTTTGTGTGCGTGTGTATTTGAAGGGGAGGTGGTGATGTTTCACCCAAAATGAATATTTCATTTGATAAAGAAAGTCAGTCTGAATACATCAAAGTCTGAATACATCTAAAAGGAAAACCTCAGGCGATTTAAACTGTGCTTGATCCTCACTGAAACATACCATCATTCAAACCTATTGATAAGGTTGGTCGCATTCTGCCCTTGCATATAGGCACATGGTTTATGTTGAAGCCGTTGGGAAGAAATGAGCAAGGATGAATTAACACGGTGTTTTTGGAGGTGGGTCCTAGGCCACGGAACCCCCTGCAAACCAGAGGCTGTGCTGAAGTTTGACCTCCTTCAGAGCCCAGCGTAAAAGCCACACGCTAACAGAAACACAGAGGGTTACATTTTTAAAATGTACAAGTAGCCAATATCCAGAAAGATGAGAACAGAGGTCCCTTGTGTTAACTCCTATGCCCTTTTTATTTTACTGGATTCAAACCTGCATTGATACTGCAGTGAGAGGGAGTCCATAGGTAGGTAAAATGGATATGTGACAGATCCTCAGCGTAGATCCAGTCAAATCAATGAAGTTGTCAGTTTGCACTAGTGGAGGACCTGGTCCATAGTGCTGGGGTCTTTATGAAGGCAGTATCCTCCAGAATTTTAATTTTATAAAAGGCAACCAAACTGCTGAAAACTACAGTTGAACCTCAGAGTTACGAACACCAAAGTTACAAACTGACCAGTCAACCACACACCTCCTTTGGAACTGGAAGTACGCAATCAGGCAGCAGCGGAGACAAAGCAAAAGCAAAAACAGTACAGTACTGTGTTAAATGTAAACTACTAAAAAATAAAAGGGAAAGCAGTATTTTTCTTCTGCATAGTAAAGTTTCAAAGCTGTATTAAGTCCATGTTCAGTTGTAAACTTTTGAAAGAACCATAATGTTTTGTTCAGTTACGAACATTTCAGAGTGACGAACAACCTCCATTCCCGAGATGCTCATAACTCTGAGGTTCTGCTGTAAAAGCAGATTATTTTTTTTTTAGAATATGTCCCTGACTATACAATTTGGCATAGTTTTGTTAGCCTGTATTTCTCTATCAGGAGGAGTAGAGTTTCTCTCGTTGGTAAGAAATGTCTTAGCTACAGTATCACTAGAGAAATGAGGAAGCTTCTAGTATATAGAATAGAATGCAGGAGACAGTTTATTAGCTCCAAAATATTCAGGTGGGAGGTACAGTAATTTCCAGAATTATGTTTAAGAGCTTTACACAGGGCTTGTCTACACCACGCAGCTTTTAGTGACAAGGCTGGGTTGACACAGCCTTGTCGCTAAACGTCAGCATGTGTAAATGCTTTGTTGATACTTTGGTGCTTTTGCTGACAAAATACTTCCAGCCCCACAAGTGGCGTTAGCTTTGTCAGCAGGAGCGCGCTCCTGCCGACAAAGCCACGTTTACACTGCCACTTGTGTCGGCAAAACTTTTGTCTTTCGCGGGGGGACTTTTTTAAGTACCCGTGAAAGACAAAAGTTTTGTCGACAACTTCAGAGTGTAGACAAGCCCTCAGGTGTAGGAATACAGCATGCCAGGAACCATCAGGTTTGCTGCAGAACCAGATGATATGGGCAGGGCTGGGATGCTGGCCATTACACCTCCAGTCGTTTCACTGTATAATGTTTGGTTCACTGGAACATAAGACATTTCAGGGAAGCAGAGAGTCACCAAGCCCTACAAGAATCATTCTCTTTATGGCTTCATTAGTGTACATAAAAAGATTTTTAAAGCCTCCTCTCCCCCCCTCCCCAGATATGAATCTGCAAAAGTAACAAAATATAAAAGCACCACACTGCAAGCTCCCTTGTGCCTACGTATTTTAGCACATATGGTGGAATAATCACTTTGCATTGCCATATGCAATTCTTTACTATAATACTACTCTGCTGCAGTAAAAATGGTGGACAAAATATGCAAAGCCATTAGAGCTGGTCAACAGTTCAACAACTCCTTACATCCAAAGTTATACACACAAGAAGACAGAAATATTTGGAACATATTTTAAGAATGAAGCCAGAGAATGTGCCACGGCAGGCGTGCTATTGGGCAGCTGGAAGAAAACACCAAAGGGGTACGCTGCCGGAGTCCCTCTGTCAAACACGACTGAGAGAGGGAAAATTTATGGGACACAGCAACGAGGACATGCAAAGAGCAGCCTTGAGTGACAACAGGGATGGCAGACCTTGTAAGTGACGTCTGATGGTGCAGGAAGGATTCAGATTCATATTGGAATTGGTTGGAGTTATTTAAAAATTATCAAGGATATTTTTCATGACAAAGTTGGAAAAAATTCATTTTTTTAAAACAATTTTTCAGCTTGCTCCAAAATCCTCCTGCATGCTTAGCTCAAACTGTAGATGAGGGAAGGGGGGGGAGAGAAAAACAACAGTGGACACCTTTCTCCTTGGTATTAAAAGTATAATGTCCACCCCAAAATCAGGAGTTGTAATGAAAGTACTTAATTCAGTTTTAATTACAGCAACCATTCTGAGAGCAGTATGGTCATTGTTTCTTGATTGACCTTGTCGATTTCCCTCCATAAAGTAGTATAAAAGAAAGGAGGGGTAAACTGCTTTTGTGACAATGGCATACCTGTCTTTCAAATATTGAACTTACCAGACCTTAAAAGTGGTCTCACAGGACTGGAAAGTTTTCTCCTTGAAATATTATCTGATGTCTGGGTTTGAAGATTTCTAGGAAAACACCTAGTGTTTCATTCCTCCCTGCAAGCCTGATTCTGATTAATGCTGCATATGTGCAAATCCACTTTTAATCAATGGGAGCTGTGAATGCTCAATACCTCCTGGGATCAGGTCTCAATCTACTTATGTGATTTGCAGGAAAGAAAATGAGCACATACAACTGAGGAACATTATAGGCCAAATTCTCAGCGGGTGTATGTTGATGCAGTTCCACTAACAGGGTGCTATTGGGCAGCTGTGGGAAAACACCAAAGGGGTACGCTGCTGGAGTCCCTTTGTCACACTGCTGAGTTAGTGGAGCTCTGTCAGTTTACAGCAACCGAAAATTTGGCCCCGACTCTTTTTTCCCTGCAAGAGTGATTCAGCGATATCGGATTGCTTTGACATTTAGACATTTGATTGACCACTTCAAACTGATATGTGAAAAGAAAAATACACAAACTAAAAACATCTGCATTGAGTTGCTAAGTAACTGTTGTAATTTATGTCGTTAATTGGTTATGAAAACCAGACTTGTAAGGTAACTTCCTCAAATTCTTATGTGTTCATAACTTTTTCATCTTTTAGTTAAAGCAAGAAATCTACAGGTATCAATGTTCAAGTTCTGATAAGAACTTATCTGTACTTAAACACGCACCATATCACTCTGAATATCTGCACAGCCTCATCTCTGAAACCCTTAAGAAAGACAAGTGGGGGGCTTCCCCCCCCCCCCATAACCCTAAGGTGCTATTATTAACTGCTACTTGGCTGAGACTGAAATTAGTGGATTCTGAAGATTCAGATTCGTCATTATCAGTGTAGGCATCTAATTTTGCCTTCCATATAATTTGACACAACTAAGAGGTATCACAATGCTTCAACTTCTCCTTGAAAGGATGTTATTATATAAGCCAATGACATTCCTGTGTTTAGGAGCAACCTTGGGACACAGGACAGGACAACAGATCATGTTAAAATGGAGTATCTCCTTCACCTCTTCTCTGTTGCACATTCTACATAAAATATATCTATTATTCCTACCGGTCTAATCAGAGACATGCTACTGTACGGTTTTCTATTTTGGGAGTTGGAATTCTCAGTGAAGGACGTTTTCTATTATTATCACTGTCAAGCCTTTATAGATAGGATCTGAAATAATTAGAATCTCAGAGGAATTACTCTCTGTAATACTCACTTTGAACAACAGTTAGGAGTCTGGTGCTTTTTCTCAGTTCTACCTGCTATAGTCACAAGAGACTTGCTGTTTCATAACACTTCATGTCTGCTGTTGCTTTGGATCACTCATAGTTCAGGACAACATAATGTAATGAGCAAGACAAAGAGTGGCAACATAAAAATGCCGTCCCAAGAATCAATCACAAAAGAATCCGAGGGGGCAGGTATCAGACGATAGGTGACCCTGAAGATTTTTACATACCACACACCAAATCTGATCACATCAGATAGCTATAATTACTACATAGCATATGGACATTTTTTTTATTCCATTAGGCTATGGCTGTGGACCTGAGCCACATTACACAGCAAAGGGTTCTCATTGCTCTAGCTTGCAAAATAAAATGATGCATACATCTTAAATTCTGGATTTTTAAAAAAGCTCAGCACTCAGCAGTTCCTATTGAGAACAATGGAATAGATGGAATGTGGGAACAATGGGAGTGCTGGGTCTTGAGCACTCTGGAAAATCTGGCCATAAACAGCTTCCCCTGGAATTCATCAGCAAACTAAATATTTAGATGGAAGCATGACTCATCTTAGCATCTGCCTATATGCACATGTTTTGAATGCTTTTACCTGTTCTTCCTAGGGTGAAGAGACTAAAGCACTGACTCTTGTCCTTCATCGTGACTCTGGCTCTCTTGGATTTAATATTATTGGTGGCCGGCCATGTATGGTACGTTCAAATGTGTTTGCCTTTTCTTGTTAGGGAGAGCATGCAGATCAATGTTTGGAGAAAGAAATGCTGCTGACTACATATTTGGCTCTGTAGGAGATGGTTTCAGTGTATACATGCCTTATATTCAAACGGACATGGAGTGTCTCCTTTTTCCCCATATCACTGTTTTTCATCCATGATCACAGCTAGTTACACTTAAGTGATGTGGATATGCTGTCACATCTGGATTTCATAAACAATGCTGAAGCGCATAAGGCCCATTCCTGCAGACCACACTCTTGTATTCCCATGAGTTCAGTGCTGACAGGATCGGGTCCTTTAACAACTTGTTTCAAACTGCATTTGCCATTGGAGCTTCAGAAATTTACCGTCCTTTCCATCAGACACTAAACAGCCCACTGTACTGCTGAAAGAATATAATTTAAACAACCCACAGTCTGCTCAGTCCTGAACTCCTTGATGTCAGTGGAAGGTTTGCCTGTGCAAGTGCCCAGGACTTAACTTCTTACAGGAACGCTTATTACTATTTTTTCCCCCTTGATGTTGACCAGCTGGATCCAACATCATGTGACCTGAATTAGGTCAGGTGGTGGATTTTAATTTGTCCTGTTAGTTCAGAAAGGAAACAGCTTAACTTTGATAGAACAGCTTCTTTGCCTCTCAGTAATGTAACAGAAATTTGGGCTTGTTCTTGGCAGATTAAGGTTGCGGTTTCCGCTCAAACTCCCCCCCTTAACAAATTTTAACTACACTTCTGTATCATCAGTCTATGCTGTTAGCGCTTACGGGAGCTGATTGCGCAGGCTCACTGGGACATAAAGAATAGCTTGTTAGTTTTATTTCATTTTCCATTGCAGTTTCCGATTGGATAGAAAAAAGTAAATGTTTGTTCTCTTGCATTATATACTTATTACACAAATTAATGATGGAGGGGATCAGCACCTCTCAGGAATTGGCTTTAGGTAACTATCAGTGTAAAGTGAGATAACAAATAGAAGCCTGATTTTGGTTGCATTTTTAAGTGGAAGCTGTCGGTATTCAGCACTTACGGATCTAGCCCATAGTAACTAATTACTTTAGGTTGGCGCGGAGCGTTTTGTAGCTCACGTGCTGCATCATTGACAAGGTTCAGCCTTAGACAAATGAAAGCTGGTATAAGAACTAGTATAAGGTACAATGATATATTTTTCTTTTCATCCCTAAAGGACAATCAAGATGGCTCATCTAGTGAAGGAATTTTCATATCGAAAATAATTGACAGTGGGCCTGCTGCCAAAGAAGGAGGGCTGCAGATTCACGACAGGATTATTGAGGTATGTGAACACGCTGTCCAGTCTTTTTTAATAGGCCAAGTTCCATCTCATGTCTTCTGTAAGGCATAATGTGGGGTATGGAATTGGGAGAGATGTAGTATGATAAATGTTGTCTAGAAGAGGTATCTGCTAAAATGTGTTTGACTAGAGTCAATGCTGACCTTCCTGGCTTTACGTAGAGCTCTCATCTAAATATAGAAACCAGATTATGGATGGTATGTACATGGCCTGGCTTTTTGAGGAGTTAGCATCTATTTGGTATGCTGCAGTTATTTCTTTTTAAAGCTATTGGAGACTTGTAAGTTATTTAGTTAAAACCACATGTGGAATATCTATTGTATAAACCGTAACTTTATTTAGCTTCGTTTCTAAGACATTTCACGGGTAGCAAGATGTTTTGAACAGATAGAAGACAAAAGTTTCTGTTCCAGAATTTTGGTACAGATGGTTATAAGCTTGCCTAAGTAATTTCTCTAATGTTATTCTGGACTCCTAATATTATTCAGACTGCAAGTCTGAATTTCATCTCATTTTCCTAAAGTCTTGACCTCACTAAAATATCCTTCCTGTGAAAGAGTTGGTTGCTTGAAATGTTTTTCATAAGTTGCAGTGAGTGATTTTTTTGGAGAGGGGAGGGAGGATAACAGGGTTAGATTTCATGAAACAGAAAGCAATTTATTGAGAGTCAGATCTGAGCATTTTACGGTTAAAAATGTGTCCTTACTGTCTTTTTATTTTCATATGAGGAGGAAAGTTTAAGAGTCTATTGTTCAAAAAGATAAGTACAGCTTTAGTTGCCAAGGATATCATGAAACAGTCAGTTTCTCTAAGTAATGGAATTCCATTGCTCTTATGTTTTGCAAATGAGCAATAAACAGCTGTTAAGGATTTTCTATTGGCAAAGGACAATGTGTATTTGCTATTTTCTGCACTGTTATGGTAAATTACATTCGCAATTTAGGGAGTATAAAATATTAATTAATATACTATAATATGGAGGAGAAGAATAGAATCACAGTAGCATGGTCATTAAAAGATAAGAACTTAGTTGTGGAGTGGTTTAGAAGTGCTACCCCTGATTTAAGTTACGCTTATGATGTAACCACAAAGTGTCTGCAAAACTCTGAGAAGGACTCCATATAAATCTTCTCTGTATAGAATCTCTCCTGTAAAACAAAATATAATTGTAAAGTTAGGATTTTTTAATAATATGACATTTTTAATAACCCTATCTGTAGGTAAGTCTGTCTTAAATACAGTAGAACCTCGGAGTTACGAACACCAGAGTTACAAAGTGACCGGTTAACTACACATCTCGTTTGGAATCAGAAGTATGCAATCAGGCAGTGGGGCAGGGTGGAGGGGGAGAAGCAAAGAGTGTACAGTACAGTACTGTGTTAAATGTAAACTACTAAAAAAAAAAAAAACGGAAAGTTTAAAAAAAAAAGATTTGGCAAAGTAAGGAAACTCTTTCTGTGCTTGTTTTGTTTAAATTAAGATGTAATAGTAAAGTTTCAAACCTGTATTAAATCAGTGTTCAGTTGTAAACTTTTGAAAGAAAAACCATAACATTTTGTCCAGCGTTCCAAACGTTTCAGAGTTCCGAACAACCTCCACTCCCGAGGTGTTTGTAACTCTGAGGTTCTACTGTACACAGTTACACACAAACTTTGTTAAAGGAGTGTAAAGGTTTCAAAATCAATTACTCAGGAGTCAAGAAACGCCAACATTAATGTGGTGTATGCAACCTTAATTCAGCCTCTTTGTGCATATGAATTATGATATAAAATTTAATTACATGATCACATAGATTTTTTTTTCCATAGAACCCTTGCCTCATTCATTGCACGGCGTCCTCTCCTGGAGGGCAGAGGAGTATGGCTACTCCAGGGAAGGAGCCCTGGTCACCCCACACACATGGTTGTGTGCTGGAGCAGCTGCTTAGATGCATAAGGGGAGTAAGCTGCTCCACAGAAGGAATGAAGCAACTAACTTCCTACCTAGAACAAGGGAAGAGCAGGAGACTCTCTCTGGTCTGCTCCTGGGGCACCGCATCTGTGTGTCACCCCTTCCATAGGGCAGACTGTAAAAGCACCACTTAGCCCTACAGTGTACCAGCTGTGCTGACAACAGTACACCTGAATTACTAATTCATGTGCCCTTAAGTGTCTGCACACCTCTAGGCAAAATTTAGCACACAGTTTCCAAAGCATTGACATTGCTTTGTGTTCATACAGCAAAATGGTCCCTGTGCTTTATCATCTTTGCTTCCTGTGAGTGTTCAACCTAAACAAATGTTTGACGCTTCAAAGCTAAGATACATGCTTTCTGTGTAAGCTATGTTTCGTACGTTGTGATAGCCCTAATACAGAAGGGGGTAGAGGATACTTATTATCAAAGCATCTGAACCATGTTTATCACCTTCATATTCAGTTTACACAATCTAAACACCTTGAGATGGATATTTAGATCATGTTGCAAAACTGAAGTTGTTTAATTTTTAACAACTGTGTATAGCCAGTAAAAACTTGGACCTAACAAAGCAATAGTCGGTGGCATAGCCATAAGGTAATTGTTTGAAATTATCTTCCATTGATGATTCTAAACATTTATTTTGTTTATTTGAGGCTCAATTTCACCAGCATTACTGACACTAAGTAGTACCGTATCCTGCAATTATTCTCATAGTTTTCATAGTGACTGCTTGTGGAGTAAGGTCCTATTCAAAGTGGAGTGGCAAAAATCTATCCCTTCTGTATCATTCTTGGCTGTGCATAGAATGCTCTGATAACACAGAATATTTATTAAATAAACTTGGTCAAACATGCCAGAGGAAAAAACAGTCAAAATGAAAGCGGGGGGGAAAGAGAATAGAGAAGGGAGAGCTAATGAAAACAGAATAACAAATTTGAATTGCCCCAAATACAAAGCCTTTGCAGGTAGCTACAGACTAGCATTGGTGGTTGTCTTTAGGGAGGTAGATTTGTAGATGGATTCTGCAAACAGAGAGGGCACAGCAGAAGGATCTAGATGGAACCTAAGAACAGAGAGCAGACACATCTCAGCTGGTGACATTTGCCTTGGGAGAACACAGGGGAGAGATGGTAACTCAAGTATCGAGAGTCTAGAATATTATGTATTTGCTCATTTAAAATTGAGAGCTTTATATACATTGCTGGCATGATCTTAAACTGAATCCTTTAAAAAGAACTCTCATTTCAGTGTGATATACAATCCAAAAGCATAAACTGGCATGCACGGCAACTCCAGAATTAATTACAGTTCTGATCACAGAGAATTTACAATTTATATCAAAAGTGAATTGCACGGCTTTCTTTTGGAACCTTTCCTTTCTGCATGTCTTCTTGTAAATGCATTCTGAAGAGCCTGTTAATAAAGGAGTGCCATTTTTCATTTTCAAAACTGTCAAAAAGCTTCAAATTGCTGAGCAGGGATTATGTGTTTTTTAAGATGTGGAGACAAATATAGTGGCATTTATTTATAACTGATAGTAAATTATTATTATGTTGATATTTGCTTTCAAATGCTGTTCCATGACAGTTTCATACCAAGATAAGATTTTGAAAAAGGTCTCAGATCATTTTAAGCTTGGTTTCCTTATGTAGGTTGGGTTTGGATTTCCTCTCTCACCAGTTTTAAAAAGTTAAATGCAAAACAAGTAAATCATTTTTTTCAGTAACCTTAGAAAATTATTTCTTAACTGCTTGTGTATCACGGACACGAGCAATGCCTTAATTATTTAGCCCAATAGTAGTAAGGAAACAGCATGCCATGAAGTACACATCCCTACTGCTAACCAAGGACCTATCCCCTAGATCAGGGGTGGGCAAACGTTTTGGCCCAAGGGCCACATCGGGGTGCGAAACTATATGGAGGGCCAGGTAGGGAAGGCTGTGCCTCCCCAAACAGCCTGGCCCACGCCCCCTATCCGCCCCCTCCCACTTCCCGCCCGCCTCAAAGCCCCCCCAGCCATCCAAACCCCCCCACTCCTTGTCCCCTGACTGCCCCCTCCCAGGACCCCCGTCCCTAACCATCCCCTAGGACTCCACCCCCTATCTAACCCGCCCTGCCCCCCCCTCCCCTGACTGCCCCCGCCCCGAACCTCTGCCTTATCCAACCGACCCTGTTCCCCGTCCCCTGACTGCCCCCCCCAGGACCCCACCCCCTATCCAACTGCCCCCCTGCTCCCTGACTGCCCCCAAGTCCCCTGCCCCTTATCCAACCTCCGGCTCCCTTACCATGCCGCTCAGAGCAGCATGTCTGGGAGCCGAGCCGGAGCCAGATGCACTGCCCTGCATGAGCGTGCAGCCCCGCCGCCCAGAGTGCTGCCGGCATGGCTGCGGGTGAGAGGGGACAGCAGGGGAGGGGCCGGGGGCTAGCCTCCAGGGCCAGGAGCTCAGGGGCTGGGCAGGACAGTCCCGCGGGCTGGATGTGGCCTGCGGACCATAGTTTGCCCACCTCTGCCCTAGATGAATGCTGCAAGTTTCAGGAGTTTAACACTACATATAACAGACACATAAAGAAAATACAGGTCCCATCCCCTTGCAAAATGCCATTCAGTGTTTTGTTTTACAGTATCTGTTCAAAAATAATAATTGGTGCATACATACCACTTTACATCTTCAAATTGTATTGCAAACATTAACTAGTTAATAATTCTCACATTGTCCCTGTAGGGTAAATATTATCCCCATTTTACAGATGGGAGAGAACCTGAGGTGGAGAGGGAAATGACTCCTGGAAGAAGTCAGTGTCATGGAGGATAGATCCATCAGTGGCTATTTGCCAAGGTGGTCAGGGATGCAACCCCATGGTCTGGGTGTCCCTAGCTTCTGATTGCCAGAAGCTGGGAGTGGACGACAGGGGATGTATCACTCGATGTTTGCCTGTTCTGTTCATTCCTTCTGAAGCACCTGGCATTGGCCATTATCGGAAAACAGGATATTGGGCTAGATGGACCATTGGCCTGACTCAGTATGGCCGTTCTTATGTATGTTTTTGAAGTTTGAGTTCCTGGATCCCTGTCCTGTGTTCAATTTACCCATAACTGCCTCTATCTAGAAATCTGCTTCTAAAGTAAATTTCAATGGCTGGCCTAAATCTGCTTCCAGGTCTTCCACATTTACTTGCAAAGTTAGGAAGTAACACTAATGGCAGGACCGCTGTGCCTTCTGTTTGCTCACACCATAAACTTCTGTGGTTTATAAATACAAGGCAAACTGCAATTAGAGCAATTATAGTTTAATGTACTTAATACAGTAAACCACTAGTGCTCCATTAAACATGTTCTGTAGCAAGAGACTGTGTTACGTACGCATTCACAAACACATGCACATAAGAGGCCTGGTTCCTTCCCCGTTTAAGTCAATGGGAGTTTTGCCCTTATTTCAATAGAAGCAGTTTTGGATCCTGTGTAAGAAAGAGATGAAAGTAGGCACTGTAGGGACACCTAGAAGTTATCCATAATCAGATAGTATGCTTTGGTTATGGAAGCAAAATGGCAGCTAATTACATCTCTGAATAAGTGCCTGCTCACATTCCATAGATGAGCATGTGATCTTTCCTCAGCTAGGTAGAGGCCAAATTTACTTTAATTTTTTAAACACATGTGCTTTGAAGGATTGTAGATTAAATATGACATTCTTTGCTGACTGTAGCTAGTGAGTCCGTTTATTTAGCTGCTGTACTAGCGTAGGAAGTAGGAGGCTTATTAAATCCCCTACAAATAAGTACTTCCCATCAGCATACTTTTAAACATATTGGGGGCCGATCCTCAGCTGGTGTCAATTGTCGGAACCCCACTGGCTTCACTAGAGCTAGGAGAACGTATCCCAGCTGAGGAGATGCCCCATGTATCGTGCTGTCTGTTGGAGCGCTTGTTGTTTCAGGAGCCGGGGATGCGCCTTAGTGCAGAAATGATTTGATTGATTCGTCCCCCAAAGGACACTCATTTACAATGAATTATGGACTGATTTTTTTATTATGTCTTGAGTGGTTTTCATCACCAGTCTTCACATAAGCGTATTCACACATTTTAGCGAACCGTCCTGGGTTTTTGTAGATATATTTGGTCGTTTGTTCTTTGGTGAGACTAGTGGTGGAGTTTGCCCGTAGGGTCTGCTCCAATAGCCGTGCCATTTCTCATCTTACATAGAGTACGTCAGGGAGTAAACGGAATTTGGCAGCTGTGTTAACTATGTAGCCTGTGGACGTGCTCCAAAGCCAAATAAACACAGCGGAAGCTGCATCAGACACCCACGGATGGATCACTCGCCAGAAGGAAAGGTCACAAGTGCATGATACTCAGTTCTGTATTAATAAAATGTGCATGCTGAGGAACATCTACAGCTAGGATTGGGAGGCAGGGGCTCTTTTAATTTTATAATGAGCTAAAAGGGGTTTCACTTGGTTGCCTAGTGTAGGGTGTGATTTGCTAGCCCAGATATTTGGATTAGTTGCAGGTTTTCTTGCTAACATGTGTGAGGATAAGATAGCAGTTTGGGGGTTGACAGTTTCCTCTTTCCTCCCCTTCGTCTGGAGTGGTAGGATTCCTTGCTGACTGCTGGCGTTTCTCTGTGAATGGTCCCTGATCCTGGAAGATGACCGCTGGCTAGGAGCAGGGGCCTAAAGCACCTTGGGGCCTCTGCGGCTCTGATCCCACATTTCCTGCCCAGGAACAGCAGCACAGATCCCTTCCCCTTGAGAGCTGCAGCAGGGGGGTGCCCTGCACTTACCCCAGTGGCAAGTGTGCATCTACTGGGGAGAGCAGGCTGGTCCTGCTGCACTCCTCTCCCTTCCTGGGGCAGTGTTGACAACGGTCCCCAAAGCAGTGGGTCTTGGAGCCGGGGCAGTCCACGCCCCTCAGAGCTATTGTGTCAATCTGTGTCTCTGCTCCGTTACACTTTGTTCATGGTTTTAAGATTTACTCTGCAATTATGAGGGATTATATTTTAAATGAGAGCTGAGATTCTGAGGTACTCGTATAACTCCAGGAGCTAGGGCTCTATGCACAATCCTATCGTACCTGTGTCTTACTGCAGCTGTGGCTGGGAGTTGATCAACTGGAATTTCACTCCTCACCTCAGACTGGTGAACTCCAATGAAAGATATGTCATCAAAACCTTTTGCTCTGCCACCTTTTTCCAAGGTGCAGTAGGTGCTTCCCCATGCAAGCTCTGCTCTGCTAGAAGAGCAGGCAGGACGTGGCCATGAGCCCTCTCACGCACCATTTTCTCGATAAGGAGCTGAGTCCCAGCTATAGACTAGCACAGGACAGTCAGTGATGGAATTGTGCGCAGAGAGCGATAAAATAACTTCTTGCACCCTCTCCTCCCCTTGCAGAACTGTGCAGGGGTAACTTCTAACTAATCAACCAACCGCTAACTAATCTGACCCTTATTCTCCAAGTTGAAGGGGCTGAATAAATCGCCAGTAGAGCAACCCTAGCAAAATGCAATGTACAAAAGCTACCAGCAATGACTAAGCGTTAGCATCTGTCATCCATACTCCAGGAGGCCCATTTTTGTCACCAGTCATGGAGTAAGGTTCTACTTAACATGAGCAAGGGTATCAGAATCCAGCTCTGTTGCTTTGCAAATAATTAGCAATGAATAAAATAATGTATTAGGGGAATTCAGCCTTCAGTTTGCAAATTGCCCACGAGAATTTTACTATTTTCTTGGAAGGTCTCTTTAATTAATTTGAAATTATTCACCCATTACTTTTACAAATACACCTTGCTCTGTAAATTATTCATGAGAAATTCATTGCAAGTATTCACTAGTTGAAATTTAAAATTGTGACTGTTTAGTTGTGATTAAGTCCCATTGTATTGTTTCTGTTCCATGAATGGAGGAGCTCAGCTCTTGAAACTAGATTTCCTGTGTGGATATGTGTGCTTACAAGTGTGTTTCTTAGGAATGTTTTCAGACTTTCCCTTAAAATTGGCTGTTTGGGTGAACGTTCCTGCCAGGACACTCAAGCACACTAAGCCTGTTTGTGAGGAGTGAACACCAAAGGGCTGTTAACACAGCGGAAGCACATTCAACTCTTTATTTTTGTGGATATTCGCAGGAAAGTTGTAGAGACATTTGCCCAGATCTATTAATGATGTCTCAGAAAGGAGCAGCATGTTCCTGTCTGTGCTAAAGGCAGGATGGGGCAACTTGGCAACTGATGAAAGAGAAAAGTAACAAATTTAAGGGAAAACGCTGTAGGTCCGGATGAAAACATGAGGCCTTGGTTCTCACTCTATTTCTTCACCCCCCCCCCCAAATAAATTTATTCTCTAGCTTGAAGGATTTAGTGTTGCAGTCTAAGTTGGGGCAGGGAGATGGGGAGTCAAAGAGAGAAGCCAAATGGAGTGCTGGTCAACATTTAAAAAAAAAAAAGAGAGAGAGTTGTAATATAATATCTTAAGTAGTACTACAGTTCTTACCTCAAACAAACAGAAAAAATCAACTTGAGAAGAGGAAAATAAAAAAGTACTGCAAAGAAAGAAAATAATGCCCTTCTGTTGGGCTCACTGTATTATTAAATTCCTCTCTCCAACTATGAGACTGGAGTTCCCCAGCTGTAAGTATATTTCATGCTGTAACTTCTGAAGCAGCGATGAGTCCCCTTTCGTACACCGGCAACGTTGCATTCTCTGCCCATTTAATAAAAATCCACAGCATGTTGACACTGTGCACATTGTGGACGTTTTGGATCCATAGAAGCTTATAAATATCTCCCTCGTGGGTATCTTTAAATTAAAAAGAGGTAATGAAATCATCCAAAAGGAGCTCCAAACCCAGGAATAAACTAGAGACATGCTGTGACTGTAAGTGGACAACCCTTTTAAGTTAGTGGGAACATGGTTTTTTGTTTTTTGTTTTTAATTTGGTTTCCTTAATAATATGCAGTGTTAAAAAGGGTGTAAATTGGCGTAGCTCCGTGGAGCTACAGTAACTATGGATCCTAAGTTTCTCCTCCTCTACATAGTGCTGCTAGGTAAGGTGTAGGCATCTGAAGAAGTGGTTTTTTACCCACAAAAGCTTATGCCCAAATAAATCTGTTAGTCTTTAAGGTGCCACCGGACTCCTTGTTGTTTAGGTGGGGTGTAGGTTCCAAACCCATGTATAGGAGTTAGTTACATAACAGGATCTGTGTTTTTGTTTGTGCTGCTATGTAACAGAAAACAAGACTTGAGAGATAAAGGAAGTGATTAGGAAGAATACATTTTCTAATGTTGATTTTCCACTGCATCGAACCTTGTCTAGCCATCTACAACCGTAAAGTGACCAAAATGCTATCTGCATGATGTGGTAGCATTTTGCACCCATATTAGACTCACTTTGCTCAGTGGTAAAAGACTGCAGAAGGCAATGGAAAATCTGACCCTCTCGGGACGTCTTGTCTCCGGTGTAGCTATTAATGTCTGTAGCAGAAGGAACAACTCTTTAGACCATTTGGGAAGAAAACAGGAAGTGCTTAGGCTTTGATAATGTCAGTTGTATGCATTTGTATTATTATTATTTCAAAGAAAAACTGATAAATAGCTATTTCCTATTTCATTCTTCAGGACAAAATAGAAATATGTCAAATTCCACTAGACTGATCCTTTTTCTTTTAATGTGACATATTGAATACGTAACAATGAGATGATTTAATCTCCTTTCACATATGGTGCAGTTCCTTGAGCTTTAAATCATTCTCTGTTCAGTTTTCCACATTTTGAAGCCAAACCGTTATGATTATCGGTTGGATTTTTTTTTTTTTTAGATTTGAAGTACTGTGAGAGGCTTTGTAGAGAAAACATGCACTGTCCTATCAACTATTTTCACACAGTTTGTGCATTTTACAATAATTGGGCAATCAGGCGCAATCATCCTTAATTTAGTACATGTGCAATGAATTACCATGTCAATTGTATCAAAAGATATGAATAAAATAAGCGCAAATTAACTACAAAAGTGATTGTATGTTCAGATCATTGCCATTCAAAATGCGCTTGAATAGAGCTTGCATGGCTTCTTTCCATTTGGATTAAATGGAATGTGGAGATTTTCTAGAAAATGTTAATATATTGGATGTGTCAGTGGAACCCAGTCTTGAAATCAACATTTCAAAGGGTCTTTGGTCCTGATCCAGTAGTTGAATCTTGGTGGACCCCACAGGGAACCTCATTGACTTCAGTGGGTTTTTGCATCGGTACAGAGGTATACCCATGCACATCTGATTGCAGTGCTGGGCTCATGCATGGGTGTTTTTTACAACATCATATTTCATCAGTATCATGTACACAATGTAGTAACTGAATAAGATATTGGGGTCTATTCTAGTAACAAAAATAATGCAAAGTTGCTTCTGATTAACATTTGAATCAAATACAATTATTTTACTCCACAACACACACATTTCAATATGCAGTTGAGTAGGTGTTTTAAGAATTGCTGGTTGTTAGCATATGTTAAGAAATCGTTTGTGTTATAGACAAAAGGGAAAAGATGGAAATAAAGATGCTTGATTAGCAACTGATCAAATTTGCTACGTTAAACTGAATAGCAGTAAAGTTATTAAATTCATTTTCTCTTTTCTTCATGAAGTTTTCTTCCTCGGTTAATTAACTCTTTGCACCACAAAACACTAAAGCTGTTCATAATTAACTGCAGTTCTTTGACTTAAATACTCAAGAGGTGACAGCTTACCAGTTTTCTGTAATTACATGTAATGTTGTCTGCTTCTGTACTTTATGCATGATGTTTTGATATTTTTAATAATAGAATATATTTTTATTATTTCAGGTTTCACTATTGAGAGCAGCCACAGGGCTTGTAAAGTTGTTAGACCCTCATAAATGTAAATGGTACTGGGCCGACAACATTGGCAGTTCAGTTTTTTTGCTTCAGCACTGGGGCTTTTAAACTGAATGTATTACTTAAAGTGTTGCTTTCAAATCATCTGTATGTGTTTTAGTATCCAACGTAAATGCAATTGTGTTATATTAGCTTTCGAAAGATTGTATGGCTTTTAATAATGGTTATAAAACAATTCTCTCTGTAAAGAGAGAAGAATAAAAGTTCACCTGTTATGGTGAAAGTTGGTCTTTCCAAGATGGGCATAATTCATTTTGCCTACCCTGCAAAAGATATCAGAGAGGTATGTGTGCTGCAGAGGAAAGAAATGCAGGATACCATAGGGTCAAATTCGCACCCCATGATCGCTACTCCAGACTACAGGTGGAAGTAGAGTGTCCAATCCTGCCATTTGCGCAGTGTGACAGTACCATTAGATCTATATGTTATTACTATTATTACTTATTTGTAGGAGCTCTAGTTACGAACTGTGCTCGGTGGTGTGTAAACACCCATGGCTGGCCCACATCAGCTGACTTGGGCTGTAAAATTGTGGTGTAGACATTCGGACTTGAGCTGGAGCATGACCTCTGTGACCCCCCTCTATCAACTAAGCCCTGCTTGGGCTCATCAGTTCAGGAGGCTTTAGTTTATTTCTTAAAAGGCCTTGCTTACAGAGCAGACCTTTGTCCGGCTCTCTGCCATACTAATAAAAATTACCAGTAACTTTAGCAGCTGCCACATCACATGACGACTTGGAGTTGTATCACATTTCCCACCCCCACCAAGAAACATACAAAGAGATCATCTGATCTCTACCTCTTACAAGACTATGTGAAATATATTTCAATAACTTGATTTTTTTAAAAGGTTTTTCTTTAATGCTCCTCTCTTTTCATGCTGAAATCTGAGACACAGTAAAAGTGTAAGATACTTCGTTAGATGTGTCATCGGTGCCTGCCAAACGGCAAATAGGGTGGACTGTTTTTGCTATCTAAGCTCTGTTTACTTCATACCCACAGCCTAGTTGTTCCAATTAGACGCGGTCTAATTTCAGCCTGATGTCATTCAAAAAGTACTTTCAGAAATGAAGTTTCGTTGCCAGAATTATGACTTCTTGGGGCTGATGCTCTGTGTCTGAGAGCATCACTTTCTGGTGATGACAGGTTGAGGAATGGCAAGCAACGGATAAAAGTGCATAAACAGAGACTCATATCAGCATAAATACAGTAAAGGTTGAACAGCAACCATGGACCCAATCTAGCTCCCACTTAAGTAATTGGAAAAAAAGAACCATGGACTTTCATCTGAGTAGGACTAGTCTCTGTTTTGTAGTAGCCCGGTTATGGAAACCATGCCTAGAGCCAGATCCATACAGACATTTGTTAAGACAAAGAGAGCATTAAAAAGTGTAAATTGTTCTTCCTATATGGCATGCTGAGATGCACCACTTCTCTATTTCCCCCGCTAATAAAGAGAAAAATAACTGCTATTTTTATTCTAAATATTGATCTCATTGGGAGTATCCCATTAAATATCAGAGACAATATGATATTAATCTTTGTGGAAACCAGGATTTGTCTGACATAAAGATAAATTGTGAACTGATTTACAGACTGTGCATCCATACTGGCTTGAGTTTGGCTGCATATGTTTTAAACCAGAACCCACTTGTAAGTCAATAGCAGTCTTTCCACTGACTTCACTGGGAGTTGGATCGGGATGCATTTGTGAGCAGCTCTGTAATATTCTTAGTTTTGCCTTCCTGCAGGCATGATTCCAACACAGCTTTTTATGGTGGTGGTGTGTTTGTTTTTAACAAATAGATGTCTGGTGCACAATATAGCATATATGCAAAAATTCTGTGGCAAAACTGGAGATTGTTGATAGAAGTTTAAAATCCGTTTGCTGAAATCTGAGAAGAAATAAAGGAAGAATTCTCTTGTGCAGTGGTTTTATGATACAGATTTCTTGCAAAGAAAAAAAAAACCTGTTGTTTAGTCAGGAGAGCCTATTGTCTGCCCTTGCACATTTTGTTGTCTCTCACTTTCCTTCTTACCGTGCATTCAAATCTAAGTCTAACATTAATCTATTGTGTGTCTTCAGTAAATCTCATAAAGGAATGGAATACAGATGTGTACCTATGACACTTAAAATAAAGTCAAGGACAGAAGGTATCAAAATCATCCTAGAACTCTGTCAGATACATATTACAACAGTCATATATTTATAATTTTTTTAAAAACATTGTTTTCCTCCTTTTGTTCGTTAGAATGTTTTTAAATTTCCCTATAATGCCCTTTGAAATGACAACTTTAACCGTCAACTAATCCCAGTTGTGTACAAAACAAAACAAAGTAGTGATGGCTTTGCAGCAGATAAAGCAGCACTAAAACTAGTTGGCAAACTCCCCCAGGTAGGCTGTTCTCACATACAACTCACAGACTTTGCTATCTGTACAACATTGATTTAAATGGAAATAAACATGGAGGACAGTACTATTCAGTGTGAGGCATTGGAATCTGGCCCAGAGTTTCCTATTGTTTATTCCCTCAGGGTCTTGGAAAGGGAGTTTGGCCCATGAATTCACAGATCTTTGAAGATCCAACAGAGCAATGGAAGAGCTGATTTCCACATTGACTAATGATCCCCAGCCTGGCAGCTCAGCTCCTACAGGGCCTTGTGGTTATCTTGATTGCTGCTGTTACCCAAAATAGTCTCCCTGCATAGAGGATCAGCATATAGAAACTACAGTGACTGGGGCTATCCCCAATAGGTTAGACTAGACTAGATTATCCTCCTGGGCATATCGATTTTTTATGATTTTCACAACTGCATTTTTTAATTTTTTTGAAATAGTAATTTTCACTTTCCTGGTACTGTTTTATATACCCACAGCAACAGTAAAGAAGTGTGAGTGCGGGGTGGGGGGGATGCTCTTTGGAAAGAGCACGGTGAAGTTAGTGGAATAACTGAAGTGCTTAGATTTGAGTATATACCTAAAGGTATGGCTACACTGCACTGCAGTGCAAAAAAAGGGTGGCAGTGAACCTCAGAGGCAAGTGAGTTGAGGGGCTGGAGCTATGGGGCTACAGTAGAGCCTGGGCTCTGAAACCCGGAGTGGGAGATAGGTCTTAAAGCTCGGGCTCCAGCCGGAGCCTGAATGTCTCTGCTGTTGTTTTTAGCCCTGTAGCATGAGCATCAGTCAGTTCATCTGGGCTCTGAGACTTGATGCCGTGGGGGGTTTTTTTTTGGTTGCAATTTAGACATACCCTAAGCCTGGGCTCGTGCACCCCTGCTTGAGCACCTCCATTGCATTGTAAACAGTGGTTTACAGTTGATGGACCCAGATCTCCTAGCCATACTAACACATCCATGCTGTACTATACTGACCTTTGGATTTGGGTCTGCGACTTGACTTGCATCCCCCTGAAAAATGACAGAGCTTGGACCAGAGTCACAGCAGGACTTATGCTCTGACCCACCTCCCTAGCAGGGTCCTAGTACATGAATCCTAAGTGCTTGCTGACCTGAGTCAGACTGATCTGTGTGTGGACAGAACGGGGGCTTGGGCTCAAACTGGAGTCAGAGCCTAGGCTTAGAGTGCAGTGTGAAGACATACCCTAAGTGTTTGCGAGCCTTATTTAGAAGGCTAATTAAGACTTTTGGAGCATAAATTTAGGCACCTATTTTTGATAATCTTGCCCAAAGAAATCTTTATTTAAATCTGGCCTCTTTCAGTAATTGTAAACTTAGGTCTAACTTGGAACAAAAGTAGGTGGGAAGTGTTCAGACAGAGGTATGGTTTCCATATTGACAATATCCCACAAACAATTCTTGCTTTATTTTTAAGTAATTCCACACAGCTGACTCTTGTCTTGTATTTTAAGGAGTCAGCACATGCGCTTGCCTTTTTAAAAATTTTACACAACCCTTATTCTTTCCCCTTCATTTTGGCCTCCCTCCTTACTTTAAAAGCTTTGAAGGCAAAGCCTGCTCTGCATCAGGGGAATTGTTGGCTGTTTCTATCACGGATTCTTTCTAGCAACTAAACTGTTCGGTGTTTTTTCAGTTTTTACCAGTTCTTACCCGTAGTGAACAATTAAAATAGGTTCCCCTTTTTGTCAGCTGCTTTAAGATCTCCAAAAGTGAGTTTGCTTGCCTGCTTTGTGGCTTGTACAACTGATGAAGGTCATTTCATTTTCAAACTTTAGGACTAGAAATTAGTAATAAACATAGGAATGGATAGTGGTGTCAAAAACTGAGATAGGTAAAATATTAGCCTCTTGCGGAGTCCCGTAAATCTCCAAGTTTTATAGACTATTAAAGTTATTTTCACTGAGCTGACACTGTGAATTCCTGTTACAGTATTCTCAGTTTGCCTTCCTGCTCGCTTGCTCCCTTGGTTCTTTGTTAGTTCCCTGAACTCTTTAGATTAACCAGAAGTATCTTGGTAACTTATCTGTGGCTGGGGATGGGTGGGAGCTTGGGACTGCAGGGAGGGGGAAGTGTATTTCTCTAGAGCTGAAATGAAATTCCATGGATAAGCTAAGGTGCTGGAGAAACCCTGTATCCCTCCATATTTGGAGAAATAAACTGAGTTCTCAGTTGCAGTTAGTCTCTGATGCCTTGGATTGTGTATTTTCTTTTGAGTGTTGGTGTCATAATATGAGCATAGATATTAAAAAAACAACAACAACAAACCCCACAGCCATTATCCAGACCTAAGAAATGCACTTATTCTAGATTTCAGAGTAGCAGCCATGTTAGTCTGTATCTGCAAAAAGAAAAGGAGGACTTGTGGCACCTTAGAGACTAACAAATTTATTTGAGCATAAGCTTTTGTGAGCTACAACTCACTTCACGAAAGCTTATGCTCAGATAAATTTGTTAGTCTCTAAGGTGCCACAAGTCCTCCTTTTCTTATTCTATATTGGTTTCAGAGTAGCAGCCGTGTTAGTCTGTATTCGCAAAAAGAAAAGGAGTAAATTGGTTAGTCTCTAAGGTGCCACAAGTACTCCTTTTCTTTATTCTAGATTGTCACCCTTACTTACACTGAGCAGTGTCTTACTCTGCATTTCAATGGGGATACTTGCAGAGTAAGGTTCTATCCACAGCATGAGTATGGGCAGCAGAATCCGGCCCTTGCTCTTCATTTCTGTCTGGCTGTGAATATTGCATTTCCTTCCTTTAGAAAATCCCTAAAAGCTGGCTACCCTCCCCACCCTACCCTTAGAAGAAGTTTCCATACAGTTTTCAGGAAGTAATGCCTTTATCACAGTTGCTTAATTAAAGTGAGCTGTCAATGAAGCGATAAACCACAGTAGAATTTACTTAGGCTATCACTGAGCAGAATGCAAATCAGTGCTATAAATGGAGGTCTTGGGAAAGGTCTTGACTGCTTGTTGCCACCAGAACAATAATCACTCAAGGTCATTCCTATTCACAAGAAACTAGATGAGATACATCAGCTTCTAAGTGTGAAAAAGATTGTGGACCTAAACTCACGTTTATACTGTTAAACAAATGCTAACAGAATAAAGGGTCTTGTTTATATTCACCCCTGCTGTTTTAGCCAACAGACTGGTAATTGTAAACCACATTTTAAAATCTGCAGATTCCTCACTCAAAGTAAATCAGACAACACACTTTTTTTTGTTTGTTAAACAAGCAGCATGCAGTGAGAAAATAAAGGATACTTTTTTAAAGTTGGTAATATCCAGATCCTGACCTGGTGTAAATTAGCATATGTCCCTTGGTTTCAGTGGAACTATGCTGTTATGTACCATGGGTGAAATCTTGGCACTACTGGAGTCAATGGCAAATCTCCCATTGTCTTCAACGGGTGGGTGTTTCACCCCAGGTAAGGGTCCGACCCAGCATCTCTTAGCTTCTGTTTACTAAGGAGCAGATTCTGTCTCCATTACTCACTCTGAACTAGGCTGTGAAACCTGTATTCACAAAGACTATAACCTTACACTATAAGTAGTCCTACTGAAGTCCTCCTAGAGTAAGGTGCTACTCAATGTAGGTCAAAATATCACAATCTGGCCCATTGGGACTACTCTAGAAGTAAGCCTGATCTGGTAAACACTTACACTTGTTCTTAATTTAAACATACCACTAGTCTCATTGAAGCCAAGGGGACTGCTCATGGGCTTAAAACTAAGTATTTGCGTAAGTGTTTGAATAATTGGGGCCTGTTAGCATGGGTGGCAGAATCTAGTACGGTGCTTAACGCGCATATTAAAACAATCCACATCATTGCATGTATTTTCAAATGTAAGACAGTTTCTTCATTAATTAATTTTAAAGTACCTGTTAAAATGTAAAACCTTAGCTACTCATAAGCAAATCCAAGTTAAAATATTTTATGTGTTACAACTAAGGATTGAGGATTATAAAGAAAACGGTGTCAGATTTTACTTTAGTCCAGTGGTTCCCAAACTTGTTCTGCCGCTGGAAGCAGCGCGGGCCGAGGGACGTACTGGCTGCCGCTTCCGGCAGCTCCCATTGGCCTGGAGCAGCGAACCGCGGCCACTGGGAGCCGCGATCGGCCGAACCTGCAGATGCAGCGGGGAAACAAACCGGCCCGGCCCGACAGGGGCTTTCCCTGCATAAGCGGTGGAACAAGTCTGGGAACCACTACTTTAGTCCATTCTTTCACTATGTGTAACTGAGACCTCCCATAACCAAGCCATACAACCACGTTTATGTTTTTAGCTACCCGAATTTTAATTATTTTAAACTTGAGATTTGTAACCTAAAAATTACTGTTTCAGAGTTTTTTCCCTGACACATGCCTATGGTTGGTGCATGAGCCTTCTCCACAAAATAAAGTACAGTGCAGCATGTCTATTTGATGTACTGTTCTTGTAGCTATTATTAGACTTATCTATAGGACATTAAGAGCTATTTGCCTATTAAAAACATGACAAAGCATATTCTTTTCTTCTTTTGTTTCTTCATAATAATAATAATCCCACAATTAGGATTCTGTCATTAAAATTAAAAATTCTATGATTCTGTCTTTATTCCATATTGAAAAACGTTGCCCATAAGATTTTATGTTCTTAATTATTTATTAGTTTTATGCCCATATAACTACACAGAACTTGGAATAATAATTGATAACTGGCATACATTGACCTTTAGTGCTCTCTTTTTTGTGACTGATGTAAGAGGATAAAACTTAGCATTATTATTGTGTTGTTTTGATTTCTTCCTACCCAGTTATCTTTCTTGAACTATAAATGCTGTTTTGGTAACCTGATTAATGTAACTAAGTTTGTCTCTTAATTCCATGAGAGTTAATGGTTCAGATCCATAGTTAAACATTTTCTTTTGGTTGGGTGAACCAAGTAGGCAATATCTAGATCAAGGTCAACTGTAAAGTAAAAAATTGGTGGATAGCTTTGATTTTTCATTTGTCTCCTGGCAAGTATTTTATCTATCATTTCATAGGCCTTACACTGCAATATATTATTGTGTAAAAAGAATGTCAGATTTCAGCCATTAAAAGCACTGAAGTGTATCTATAAAACCACAAATGGGCTTGATTTTTGTTTTGTTTTGTAATTTACTATGCTAGACAGAAGGGCTGTCCTACCCCTGCCAGTAAAAAAACAAAAACAAAAAAAACCCCCTGTTGTTGGCATTATAAGGGAAAACATAAAACTAATGGTTGATGGTTTAATGTTACAGACCACCTAGGAAGGCTGAGACTTTGGGTCAAGTTTAAATTCTAAAGGACTTAGAATCTATGTAAAAGATTAATAAACAAATAAATAAAACCTGTCAGAAATTTACTAGAAAATAATCTGGTTGAGTTTTGTTAGCATTCTGGTACTCTTTATGACTTTATATTTAACAATCAAAACTTAAACCAAAACATCGAGTAAAGCAATAAAATTCCTTCTATACCATATCAGCTGTCACTGTAAAGATAATCATGGAGTTATGTAAATAATGTGTATGTAAAGCTTTTATGTATAGAATTAATATACTCTATTTTATATGTATAATACACTACATTAATTCTGTAAATAAAAACTCTGTATATTAGTGTATAGTGCTTTCAACAATAGATCAGACTTTAAATTCCTCTTTACTGTACAGTTAAACGGGGAAAAAATCATATTGTAACATATATGGGAAAAAGGAAAGAAAAAAATTATATCCTAAGCTGAGCCTCCTCTAATAAGGAAGGTAGAAGAGCAGAACACTCCGGACGTCCTCTAAGGGTCCTCACCTTGCAGACCTAGTTTTACCTGGAAAGTGCTTAGTTTTCTATCCATCACTGTAGTCTCTAAGAGGAGGCTAGCTAGATAGAGGGTGATATATCTGTCTAATCTATCTAAACTTTTGGGGCCAAATTTTAAACACATCTCCCTAAATGTCCCTAGAAAACGAGCAAATGCATCCTCCTTCCAATCCTGGCTCTGAATTCAGTCTGGTTATTTGTGCATATAGTTTTCAGAGGAGATGAAGAAGGCCGAAAAGGTCAGAATAAAGTGATACAGAGTGATAACAATTGTGATTTTAAAGTAAAGCCCAACTGAGAGAGATACTAAAACACAAGTGTTTCAAACAACAGATTTGTGCTAAGTAACTCAACATTTTCACAGTTAATATTGTTGGCTACAAATTAGCAAAAGAAACTTGATGTGCTGTTTAAAGGGATCCCATGAATTCTAAAGTTACTGTTGTCTCAAAAGTGTTTACCTATGTTGTTATAGCTAACACTTAAAATAGCTATAATTGAAAGGAATTGGAGAAAAAAAACCCACAACTCCTTTTCAGTCAGCTTGCTTTGTGCATATAACAGCTTCTTTGCTTCCCTATATGGTCGGCCGCTCAGTTAGCTTCCTGTGTTGTTTGTGTGGGTCTTTAACACAGTGACTCGGGGAAGAAAAAGAAATTGAAAATAGGAAAAAGTGATTGCAAAACCACAAAAATTGTCATTGGAACACAAAAGCACAGTTGTGTTACCAGAAACTAGTTTAAACTTTTTTTTTAAATGGTTAGATTCAGTTAATAATATGTCTTTAAATTGACCACATTTTAATTTCTGTAAGTTCACTCTGCCTCTTTTACCTCTCCTGCAGGTTACTTTTCACTGCTGTGTGTTCTAGGCATTCAGATACCCTGGTAATGGGCACAAGATAAGAACCTAAATTGAATAGACAAGACTATTTGATCCCCCAAAACAATGTATATACAGCATTTATCTCACCCTAGGTCACTCTAGGAGTCTAACTGCACATCAGTGCACTGGGCCAACTGAATATATCTATATTTATTTAAAAGACAGTGTCAATTTTGCACAAAGTGGTGATGAAGAAAACTTTTTAATTCTTTTGCAATAATCCTTCTGTAATTATAATTATAGTTAGAAGGACTTTGTTGTTGCAGCTTTGGTGTCTTCAGAATATTTGTAGACAGATCCATTGTAACACCTTAAAACAAAACCGTAGAAGACATAACCCTATGTGAATAAAACAAGTCAATAAATGTGCAAGATTCACAGGATGGAAAACAACGGTGTTCCCTTGGCACTTGACAAACAGATGTCTTTATGGTTGCTATGTTTTCCGCTGACATGCTTAGCTATTACTCTGTAAATGCTATTGAGTTCAGTGAAGCAAAAGTGATTGCTGATGGATTTTAACAGGTGTCATAGGAAGCCTTTTCACTTCTAAACTCTTCAACCAACCAAAGCATTTTCTGCTCAGGTTAAGATTCTGTTACTTCCAGGAATGAACATGTTTCTGTTCCTTACAATTAAGACAGAATTTCACATCAGCTGAGTTTATGAATATTTCAGAGTATAGCACCAGTGAAAAGCTTTCATATCTCCAGGTGGGGAGTATTAGTGTTTGGAGTGCCTCTTTTAGGGACCTCTTTACTGGAGCCTTGGGGTGTGGTAAGATATAACAATCTATTTTGATTCCTTACAACAGGTGGTAGGAGTCAAACTGCAGTTCATAAAAGTTGTAATCTTTCCAAGATTTCCATTTCAACTGCACAAAATATGTCTAATTTAGGTAGGCGAGAGTTACCATAAGTCAGACTCACGGTGGCTTTTAACAATAACCAGTTGTGAGTAAATCTCTTATTTCTCAAAAAGAAAAGGAGTACTTGTGGCGCCTTAGAGACTAACCAGTTTTTTTGAGCATAAGCTCAAATGCATGCATCCGATGAAGTGAGCTGTAGCTCACGAAAGCTTATGCTCAAATAAATTGGTTAGTCTCTAGGTGCCACAAGTACTCCTTTTCTTTTTGCGAATACAGACTAACACGGCTGCTACTCTGAAACCTCTCTTATTTCTGTCATTCATGCATCATAATTTTTTTTTTGCTTCCCTTAGTCTAATTGGATGTGAAATAGTGATACACACCATAGCTGTGTGTCTTGTTTATGCTTTTAAGCTTTTATTCAAGCGTATAGGTCTGATTCAACTCCCACTGAAGCAATGGAAATACTCCAGTGACTTCAGTATGCGGTGGATCAAGCCATAGAGGGGAAGAGCTGGCTACTAAATTAGCTCTGTTGTCAGTGTGTGGATTGTTGTATACATTTGTATTGCACACAAATCTGTACCAAATGCTTCCATGGCCTTGTGCAGTCTGTGCAGAATTATCTAGGGCCAAATGTTGCTCCTGCTGACTTCAATGGGGCAAGGATCTGGCCCTCAGAAAGTAACAAGATAAATACCAAGATAAATAAGTACCAAATCAAGGTACCTTCCTGTCACCCCCTCATCAAAGGAGACACACAAACATTTTCAGTCTAGCCTCTTGTTTTAATAAAATTCGAGTTTTCATTGACCGTAATGGACAGACATCAAGAATGCTGAAGCATGAAAGTTTCATAGCGCTACTTACACTGTTTTCCCTGTACATTCTGGATTTTGAGGGCCTGATTTTGCAACCCTTACTCACAGTAAGTAATTCCATTGAAGTCAGTCTACTCGGCATGAATAAGGGTGGAAGAAAAAGGCTCTAAGAGTCTGATTAACTTATTTTTGATTTGCACTTCATTGTGGTATTTTTGGGACATAATTTAAAAGAATGATGTTTTACCTCAAGGGCTAACCTTTGCCCTCATTTATACCAGTGCAACCCCATTGTCCTCATTAGTAGGGTAAGTGAAGGCAGAATTTGGTTTATGGACCTGAGACAGCATATACTCAAGTCAATGGGAGCCTTTTCATGAGCTTCAGTGGGCACTGGAGTTGGAATTAAACGTGTTTGACAACCCTCAAACATACATGCTCCCTTGTTCTCTGTGAAGGAGAGAAAACAGTGTGTTGGTCAGGCATAAGATAGGGCTTAGTGGCCACAAATAGGGGAAAAGCATCATCAGTTAAACCAGCCTACATGTTTTTGGACATATACCCATTTAGGGGGTATATAATTCCTTCAGGACTTAATCCCTCTCTTTGGTTACCTCATGCCATCAAATGAGGCGGAAGCCTGTGCCTGCCACTGGGCAGTCTTTTCTTGTAGCTTTCCCCCTTCTTGATACTTTCTTGTGGAGGGGAATCATAGGCTGGACAGTGACTGAAAAGAGAGAACTTTACACAATCAAAGGCAAGTGAGGTGGTAGCTGGTTGTATTGCTAAAATTGAAACGGCAGAGAGAAGGACAGTGCCAAATATAATGAGACACAGCCAGCTGCACGCAGGCCTACATAGCTAATCTAGTCAAAGGCTTATTTGAGGATTCAGTTTGAAGAAGTGAAAGAAATACTTTAATTTGATATATTTATAATAATTGCATCCCTAAAATAATGCTGTTGTTTCAGGCTCCTAAAAACACAATAAAATGATTATTTCAGAATTTATTGGTGAATCTTCTCAGCATCTACAAATTTTCCCCTCTGAATTCACCATGGCACAATATTGATATCAAAGTTTTGTATAGTATGCGTAAAGAGAGAGTCAGTTAGCAATATAAAGAGCCAGCCAATGTTTAATGTATATTAGTATTGGTATAAATCAGTAGGAGATCAGCACATTGGCATGGACAGAAGCGAATTGAGGCAGTGTGCATATAGCACAGAATCTAGACATTATTGTACATAAGTGTCGAATATCTGACAGTTCTACAGTTGGCTTGTTATTTCTGACAACTGTTGCATTAGGATAAAGAGCATTTGCTCTTTCCATTTCTGGTCTTCTCACATCCTCAGAACCACTCATGCCTGGAGGATGTGCGAACAAACTGTAGCTTTACGTTGTTCCATTTATGATGGATAGCAGATACATGTGTCTGTCTCTTCCATGAGCCAAAACACAGAGAGACTCTTTTTGTGTTACATTATGGCATCAGAATGGTTATTTATTTATGTTTTCTTTTCAGGTGTCACAGTATATCTTGAGTACTTGTTCAAATGATGTATCAGGAAGACACAGAGACTGTGCATGGAGATGCAGGTTCACATTGGCTTCTGTGGGTTTATTTCACTATTCATAGCCAGACAAAGATATTTTTTCTATTTCCACCAGAAAGCAAAGGCAGTTTCTACCTCACTTTATCCTGGTCCTTACATAATTTTTATAGGATGAGTTGGGAGGTTATCTATTATTATTTATGTTCCGGTAGTGCCTGTAGGCCCCAACTGAGATCAGGGCCCCAGAGTGCTAGAGTTGAACAACACAGAGGAGACTGCAGTCCCTGTCCCCCGAATCTTACAGGCTAAGTTGTTGAGACAAAGGGTGGGAGAAAGGGGGAAACTGAGGCACAGAGAGGTTAAGTGACTTGCCCGAGGTCACAGTGAATGTTGTGGCTGAGCCAGGAACAGAACCCAGATCTCTCAAGTTCAGTCCAGTGCCCTAACCACAAAAGCAGCCTTTCCTGGAGGCTGAATAACCGCACACAATTATAGATCCCAGTTCAAACCTGCACTCTCATTTACACTGATGAAAATCCTAAGTAACTCTGCTGAAGTCTATGTCTAGACTGGTATTTAAAGGTGGTTTGCTAGATCATGTTAATGAACACATTCTAAAACTTGAATGTAGACAAGGCAGTGCATACTTTAACATGTGCTAAACTGCTCAAGTTAAAGCCTCCGGGGAGCCTAGGTTTTAACTTGACTGGTTTAGGATCTATTAAAGTATACACAGCCTTGTCTACACTGGACTTTTAGATCATGTTCATTAGAATGTGTTAACAAACACATTCAAACAACATACCCTTTATATATTAGCCTAAACAAAACCAGTGGCTTTACCTCTGCATAAAAGCAGAGTAAGGTGAGAAGAATCAAACCCTGTGTAGTAAGGAAAATAATTTTTACTTCTTCACAAGTTCATAGCTCAGCCAATTATGTTCTTCAGAATGAAAAAAACCCATGCATTTTGCATTAGGAGCGACTGTACAAATGGTTCTGTATGTATTCACTGTTACATTTTAAAACTGGAATGTTAAGTTATGCATTAAAAAGTACTTGAACAATTTTCTGACAAAGTGAAAATTGTGTTAATTTTTATTAATGCTCAGGTAACTCAAAAACAGCTAATGGGATTTTACTCATGCTTTAATAATATAAAAAGAATTGTTTACCTCTAGGCTAAGAACAAACATGAGAAATTTCAGCCAAAAGAATAATTTTTTCAGAAACATTTCAAGTGCCTGAAAACAAAGACTTAAACTGAAATTGCTTCCTCAAGCATGACCATAGCACCTCTAGCCAGATACTATAAAAATAATCTATCCTTGTGTTTCCATACTGAAACAAGCAGCAGCTTCAACAATGGGCTTTACAATCATTATTCAAACATATTGATCTGTGAATTTTAGCTTACACGCAAATGTTTTCTTTGAACATTGGTAATAAAACTAGCAACTAATAAATACCTCTTAAAAAGTAAACCAAAATTGAGTCCATTTAGAAGTACAGAGCCCTGTTCTTTATTCCCTCGTACCTAAAACTTTCAACGGGAGATTTGGGTGTGCAAGGAATGTAGGTTGGGTGGCCTGTCAAGATAAATTTGAGACACAGAGACATCATGTTCAATAGGGTCCCACCACTCCCTTTCACCCCAGTAATAGACATTTCGGAGGGGCCCCCTGAGTTCAGGGCCCAGGTACAATTGTCCTACTTTTTCTCTCCTCTCATCAGCCTTGGGTGAAACCATTGCTTCATTCACTTCCTTTCAGCACACAATATTTCAATAACCTACCACCACAGTTTGTTGCCATTTTTAATGATTTTATAGCTACAGCTACATACTCTGAGGTGAGGTAAGGGCATGTAATGCATTTAGGAGTTCTCATCCTGGGGAAGCACTTACGTCAGTCTGGCAGTGGTTGCTTTGATTGAAAAGGTATGCTGACAGTTCAGAGCAAGCTTCATAACCAATGGCATCAGTTTCTAAAAAAATGTACTTCCAGGAGAACCACCCCAAGAACCTGTTTACTTAAGGGTTTCAACATTTTGTTATGTCTGACGTTTGTGTTGAAACCAGAGTTTTTCCAGTGTGAAAGGAAATAACATAGGTGTGTTTTAGACAAATATGTTTAGGGATTTAGCATGAAAACATAGTCATTATTCACAAAGGGCTCGTTACTCATATAAGCTGCAGCAGTGACACATTATTGCTTGCTTTATCTGAAGGTAGCACAGTTATTGTGGCTGTGTAATTATTTACATTGGAGTGGGTGGCTTGCAGTAACATGGGGGATGATAGCTAAGCACAGATGAGTCTGAGAATTGGCCTTCAAACCGTTAGGCACTCTGATCTGGGTTTCTGATGATAAATGCAAGTTGGCAGCTTAATGGTTCTAGACTAGGCTTTCCTAAGAGTCTGTGGGTTAGATTCAAGCTTTCACTTTTAGCCTATGTCAGCACAGTACACATCACAATGAGAGCGACCTGAATACGTTAAACAAGAGATAATTTCTGATAAATTTCCCCCTGGGCCTGATTCTTCACTGCCTTGCACCTTATGTGGTCATTTACGTAAGTGCAAATGCTTGATTTGGCCATGTTTTATACCCACTGTGTACTGGTGTAAGTGACTACACATGGTACAGGGCAACGGAGAATGAGGCCCAGATACCTAGGTACTTTTGCATGGAGGAAAGATGCTCTGGCTTTCCCATTTGCTCCCTTACATACTCTCTCTACATCACCCTCCTTGCTTGTTCACTAAATGCGCATCATTTACGTCAGTACCATGTTTAAAGGTGGGGGAACATAATCAAAATTGAGTTGTCTTGTGTTACTTCTGGAAAAGTAAATGGTAACTTCATGGTTTGTGATTCTAGCAGGCACTGATCTAAACAGGTAGCGAACAGAACTTTGGATGTCCTAGATTTGGAATGAATAGATCTGTTTGTGTGATGCAGGGGGCTTCTTCTGGTTTTGGTGTTCTTTTTATATTTCTTTTTCATTTTCTGGTCCACAAATGGTCATAGAGCAAACCAGTGATTTGAAAAAACCATAAAAAACTCAGGGACCTAACCCAGTAACCACAGACCACCTACTAATAATAGCACCTATTACAACTAGGCGTCCCATTTGAAAAGATTAGTATAAATAGCATAAGCTTGAGTTTTAGGGACTTTATACCATTCCTGTATAACAGCTAGAACAGCTGAATAAAATAAGGGAAGATAGCCATAGCCACAGCCATCATTTTACATGATTTTGACTACTTTAGAAATGACACATAAGCCATCTGAACACATCTAACCGTTTTTGCACGTTACTTCTATAGGGTAGCTTGTCTATCTCATACAAAAGGTACTGAGAGAATACACAGGTAAACTGAAGAAAGAGATGTGTATACAGGGGTGCTGGAACAATTCGTATAGTGGGAGTGCTGAGAGCCATTGACCCAAACTGAAACCCCTTCATATGATGGAAACCACTTCAAGCCAGGCATTGCAGCAGCACCCCTTGTTCCAGCACCTATGTGTGTATATTTAATAAGACCACTGGGATGTTCCCATTTTGGCAGTTCCTGTCTATCTGTTTAATTAAGGATCCCAGCATTGCAGTATATGAGTGCTTCACAGTCAATGCATTTATCCTTATAACACCCTTGGAAGCTAGGGAACAATATCACCACCATTTTACAGATGGGAACTGAGAGATGTTGTGGGGGGGGGGGGGGATTAAGTGTCTTGCCCAGTGTCTCACAGGAAGTCTGAGCAGAGCTGAGAATTAAACTCAGTTCATCTGGCTCCCAGTTCAGTGTTTTTACCACAAGAGCAAACTTCTTCCAGGTTTTGGGATCTCGGCGGTATCTATTTCTTGTGACTGTTTTGAAGTTTTATCTTTTAAATATTATGCTTCTGGAGCTTCCCTGATAATTTTTTTAACCAATTTTTTTCTTACCATTCCCCCAACCTTTGTTACTGTCTTTAGGAAGGAAGACTCAAATGGGTGATAACACCAGATTTCACATGAAACACTGACCTTCCCCTCCCCCCACCCCAGCTTCCTCCAGTGCTCTCGGGGCCGTATGCACCCTTTCCCATTTGCCGTACACAGAGAAGTAAAAGGTGCCTAAAGGTACACAGAAGGGAGAGAGGCACTGTTCAAAGGGGGAAAGATAGCTACTTGGTACCATGGTCCCCATTTGTGTAACCAACTCTTTGCCAGAAACTGGGAGTGGACAACAGGGGAGGGATCACTCAAGGCTTGCCTGTTCTGTTCATTTCCTCTGAAGCATGTGTCGGAAGACGGGATAGTGGGCTGGATGGACCATTGGTCTGACCCAGTGTGCCCGTTCTTATGTTAGTTGAACTCTAGCCCTACTGCAGCCACAAAAATGGGAGTTCCATGGGGCCACAGCGAGGAGCTGCTGTACAGTGCACGTGTTCCTCTTTGATGCAGTGCAACTGGCGACATAGAGTGCATGAGTAGCAATAATTCCCTTACTCCCATGCCTGTGGAGGAGGTGGGCAGCTAGCCAATAACAGGGCAGGCTGCTTGTGCCACGGAGGGGATTGGTGGGGAAGGGAAGGATCAGTGGCTGGTATACAATTGTTCCTGTGCACGGTTAGTCTCAACAAGAACAGTTTGCACACCCTCAGAACTGTTCACTGTGCCACTGGCCCCTCAGTGTAGTGGAGCAGAAACTTAGAGAGGGCTGTGCCTATCTGGAAGTCTCTGGCTGCTTGTGTATGGAAAAAGGAAGACAGGGCCACTACTTGCAAGCTGTGAAATACATACTGTTGCTTAAAGGGTCTCTGTTATCCCAGATAGCTATAATGGAGTGAATTAATAAAGGGTATGTATGAATATTGTGATTATACGCAAGAAGGAGAGAGATCTGTATACATTATGTAGTAACCTGTGCATGCCAGGTTACATTAACAAGTAGAAAGTGTTTGTTTTGTGCATATTTTATTTCTGATGTAGGGTGTTAGCTGATTATCATAATACTTATGTTATTAGATTGCTAATATGGCCGGACTTTGATAAGGATCAGTATACCAGGATGTCAAAACTGGATTTGAATGGCTGCATGTATGGAACTATCATTATTAATCAACATTTAGTTTCAGCTATGAATAGAAGAATATGAATGCAGAATTAATAGTGTTGCTCTGTAAATTGTGTTTTTTATATTAAATGTGGCTGTTATTAGTTTCAATATAGCCTTGACAAACTGTTGTAACTCAGAAATATTCTCAACACTGCAGAATTGCTAGTCTCCAGTGTTCAGAAAGCACAAGTCAGGCCACAAAATATAATGAGATTGCTTTAAAAAATCATAAGATTTTTAAAAACAATACATTTATTTGTCTTCTAGTTTTGAGCCTTTAGGATTCACATTTAAAAGTTTTTTTTTTCTCCCCAAGCTTGAAGGCAAGAAACTTACATTTTTGAATGAAAGCTGAGATTCCCACTTAATAACAAGCTGAAACTTTAAGAAAGACACCAAGTGTCATGAGCATCACGATAAAGTCACAAGAGTTGGAAACACTGATATTGACAGCAGGGCTCTTGCTGATTGTGTAGGCAGAGAACAGATTCCCTATAGACAAAATGTTCTTAGTCTCCAAGAGGAGGCCAAAGCACGAGACACAGATTAAATCTGCCTGCTGCAGCCTTGCTGATCAACAATCTGCTGCTCTAAGCAGAGACAAACTGCTGTGATGTAGGGAAAGTGCCCAAAACAGCTGGGCAGATGTTCAGCAATTTGGGGCCTTTCAACAGGAATAAAGAAAACATGTTCAGATAGTACTCAGTTGAAAGAAACAGTAAATGTAAGATTGCACAAAGACAGTGTTTTATAGATATAACATACAGTGGTAGATCCTGTGACAACTGTTTGCTTGTTGCATTTAATCTGTTGATAAGAGGACAGTCTTGTGACTTGATTATCATACACATTGTAAGGAGAGTGGTCAGTTTGGATGAGCTATTGCCAGCAGGAGAGTGAGTTTGTGTGTGTGGGGGGGGGGGTTGAGAAAACCTGGATTTGTGCTGGAAATGGCCCACCTTGATTATCATGCACATTGTAGGGAGAGTGGTCACTTTGGATGAGCTATTACCAGCAGGAGAGTGAGTTTGTGTGTGTATGGGGGTGGGGGGGTGAGAAAACCTGGATTTGTGCTGGAAATGGCCCACCTTGATTATCATACACATTGTAAAGAGAGTGGTCACTTTGGATGGGCTATTACCAGCAGGAAAGTGAGTTTGTGTGTGAGGGGGCGGAGGGTGAGAAAACCTGGATTTGTGCTGGAAATGGCCCAACTTGATGATCACTTTAGATAAGCTGTTACCAGCAGGAGAGTGGGGTGGGAGGAGGTATTGTTTCATGGTCTCTGTGTAATATAATGTCTTCTGCAGTTTCCACAGTATGCATCCGATGAAGTGAGCTGTAGCTCACGAAAGCTCATGCTCAAATAAATTGGTTAGTCTCTAAGGTGCCACTAGTACTCCTTTTCTTTTTGCGAATACAGACTAACATGGCTGTTACTCTGAAACCAGTCTTGTGACCGTGGCGCTTGGTAGATCTGCCTTCAGACCCCAGCTCTGCCACAGACTTTCTGTGTGGGGCTCATATTATGGTGTTAAAACCAGCTGTGTAGGTGCTGGAGCTCGGGCTGTGAAATCCACTCCTCCCCCCCCCGGCTTCAGAGCCTGAACATCCACAATAGCTGTTCTTAGTGCTGCAGCGGGAGTTTGAGTCTGGGCTCTGAGAATCGTTGCCACAGGTTTTAAAACATATTGTAGACATGCCCTTAATCTCTTGGTGCCACAGATCTCCATCTAAAAATAGAGGTAATCAAATTTAACTCCTCCCACTCCTTTTGACTCTCTTGTCTACTTAGGTTGTAAGCTCTTTGGGGCAGGTAAAGTTTCTTAATATGTGAACAAACACAGTTGACATTTTTACTCTCAATGCCTAGCACAATGGGGCCCTGATCTTGGTTGAGGCCTCTCAGTTCCTAACACACACGACCCACAGACTTGTTTTGATCCACCAGTGCATTTCTCTTAAGATCAAGAGGGCAGTATTTGGCTTTTAGGATCCACATAATATTCCCTATGCAGCTATAAAATGTTTGGAGATTTAGGAGATTAAAAAAAAAAAACAAAGTTGCATTCCTGAATTTTTTTTCAATACAATCCATTTTTATTGCTGCTAATAGATATAATGAAAAGCTGCTGTAACAACAATTCTGTGCACATACTGTTGTTAGAAAGCAGAATGTGCCGTCTGTAAGGTTTAAATGGCTTTGCAAAAGTGTTGTAATCCATTAGTGACAAGAAAAGGTATTTGTCTATCGGTTGTGGTTAACTGCATTCCTTGTCTTAGAAACAATTTAGTCTCTTGCATGAACCCAGTGCAGGAAATTGTTTAGAGAGAGTCTGGCTGCAGAGTTGGAAAAATAGAGTGCTCAGAGCTCCCTTCCTGCAGCAGCAATGTGATGTAGAACTGAACAGTGACAGCTAACAACTTAACCTTTAAAGAGTCTTGCCTAGAACAGCACTCCATACTTTTTAGTCAAATGATTTCAACAGTTTCAACCAGTGAAGTAAATTTAAATGTTCAGAAATGCAGGTTTTGCTTTGTGGGTTCTTATAAAATAGCCCTGTTTCTGATTTTTGTTAAAATAATGTTAAATGTTGCCTTAGATGTCATCTTTGCTCTTTTGACACACAAATCCTAAATCTCTGGGGAAACAGATAGAGGAATGAATCAAGATCTGTGTGAAGGGGAATTGTAATATCCTTGTGGAAATAAACTCCTGAATATGGACCAGATTCACATTTGAATGCTGAACCAATTGTGTTGCATTCCTTTGGGCTTGGGAGCTGTACTTGGGGAAATACTATCAAAATGCTTTGTTAGCCCAGGACATTTGGCTAAAATGCTTTTATGTGCAACGTTAGTATGTTTTGTAGTTTAGCTTTATAAAGAAGTTGACAAAGACTGGTAACCTATCCAGTGGTTTACAGGCACCTAACCCATGTGATCAACACATACTAGAGCATGATGAGTATTACATACATGAAACCATCAAAACTGGAGATGGAAAAGACACATTCTCCGGTCACATCCATCTCCCTGCCATGGCATCATTGGCACAATAACAATACTGGCACTACTTGATGTCTGTACTTTCTTACCCATTAATATTTAACAACAAATACAATATAGAACTAGACAATAGATTATGGATGTATAATATACAATATTTGTACAATGCAAGATTCTCTTCCAAATAATTTTATGCAGTTTCTAACATCATTAAAGGCTTAACTGTGTATCAGTAGCTATATTTTAGATGGACAATTCCAAAATTTCCTTAATAGTTTTATTTTTGGGGAATGGGGCAGATTTTGCATTATGATTTGGCCCCTTTGAGCCACTCAGGTATTGCAAAGGGGATGGATACTGTCAGCAAATGGCCAGTGGAGAATTCTCCTAGAAGGGACCTTGAGAGGTCATCTAGTCCAGTCCCCTGTACTCATGGCAGGACTAAGTGTTATCTGACCATCCCTGACATGTTAAGGATGAGAGCATGGATGTGTGAAAGAGCTATGTTGATCTTTCACCGGTGTAGAGTAGAAATGTCCCTAGGCCAGAGGCATATATTAGAGCAACCTTTAGGCTGCTCTAAGTTATTTTGGGGGCAGGGCAAGTGTTGACTGACTTTTGAATGCCCATCTCCAATTCCACAGCACTGAGGGAGTTTAGATGCAAAGGAAAATCTAACTTTTTCATCATAGTAATGTAATTTTCTTCTACATGTGTTTATTCTATAGAATAGATATAAGTTAGCTTTAGTTCCCACTTTCATGAGTGAGGGTACTACCTTCCCAGGACTATCATGAGAAGAGGACCCTTTGTCCATGGGAGGGGGTTTAACTACCTCTCAGATGCTGTCTCCTTCCTATCCTGGGATCCCACACACAGCCTTCCCATGAGGGTTGGGATTTGTGTACACTTAGAGAGTGGAGCTGCAATGCCAGCAAGCCAAAGAGGTATCCAGGAGACCCTTGAACCATGGCAGAAGCTATCGTGATGGGACAATGCCCGATATCATACCTAGAGGCTAAAAATCACACAAAACCATAGAGTGCAGTCCCACAGCCTGAAATGAACCCTGCTTAGTGTTGGGCATGCAGTCTTCAAGAGGTTTTCTATTTGTTCAAAGTCTTTGCCTTGTCCAGCAAAAACACTCAAGGCCCATATTTGGCAAACAAATCAGAAGGTGAATACTGCAGAAAACCAAAGCCCAGCTGTCTACCTGGTACAAAGCATATTTGGCAGAAAAGCTGCAAGTTAGAAGAAATACAAATTATGCCCCCCAAAAAAGAGAACACATAACCAGCCCAGGGGAGCGAACAGAGGGAGAGAAAGGGGAGCAAAATGCAGTGCATGGGGTTTGCTCACTTTTCGTGAGCCCCCCTACAAACGGAGGCATTATATTCCAAAAAAGAGGTGTGGTCAGGGCCCCCACATCTTCCTAAATATAGGGGGCGTCTAGGTACTACTGCATTACAAATAGCAAATAAGAATAATCCTCTTTTGTGGGAAATACTTGGAAATAATGTAATACCAGAAACATGAATGTCATATTGATATTAAACAGCTGATATGCATCTGTGAAGGTACATAGTGAAATCTGCATGCATTGGATAGCTGCTGTATTTTTCTAAAATATCTACTTGAGGAATTATTTTGGGGACATTCTATTGCCTGTGTAATACGTAGGGCCCTACCAAATTCATAGCCATGAAAAACATGTCACGGACCATGAAATCTGGTCTCCCGCTGTGAAATCTGGTCTTGTGTGTGCTCTTACCCTATAGTACACAGATTTAACAGGGGAGACCAGCGTTTCTCAAACTGGGGGTCCTGACCCAAAAGGGAGTTGCAGGGAGCTCGCAAGGTTATTTTAGGGAGGGTCATGGTATTGCCACCTTTCTTCTGCGCTGCCTTCAGAGCTGGGCGGCCGGAGAGTGCCGGCTGCTGACTGAGGGCTCAGCTCTGCAGGCAGCAGCGTAGAAGTAAGGGTGGCAATACCAGACCAGGCCATCCTTACTTCTGCGCTGCTGCTGGCGGCGACTCTGCCTTCAGAGCTGGGATCCCAGCCAGCAGCTATCGCTTTCCAGTTGCCCAGCCCTGAAGGCAGAGCTGCCGCCAGCAGCAGTGCAGAAGTAAGGGTAGCAGTACCCTCCTACAATAAACTTGTGACACATAGGGCTACCAACTGTCTAATCACACAAACCCAAACATCCTTACCCTGCCTCGCTCCTTTCCTGAGGCCCTAGCCCTGCCCTGCCCCTACTCCGAGGCCTCGCCCCACTCACTCCATCCCCCCTCCCTCTGTCGCTCGCTCTCTCCCACCCTCACTCTCACTGGGCTGGGGCAGGGGGTTGGGGTGCAGCTCTGGGCTGGGGCTGAGGGGTTCAGAGTGTGGGAGGAGGCCCTGGGCTGAGCCTGGGGAAGGGGGTTGGAGTACAGGAGGGGTTGTGGGGTGCAGGCTCTGGGATGGAGTTTGGGTGCAGGATGGGGCTCAGGGCTGGGGCATGGGGGGTGGGGTGGGGTGCAGGAGGGAGTTCAGGCTCTGGGAGGGAGTGTGGGTGCGGGAGGAGGCTCAGGACTGGGGCAGGAGTGCAGGCTCCAGCTGGACGGCGCTTACCTCGGGCAGCTCCTGGTTGGTGGTGCAGCGGGGCTAAGGTAGGCTCCTTGCCTGACCTGGCCCCACGCTGCTCCCAGCTGGCATGTCCCTGTTGGGGGGACAGGGGGCTCCACACGCTGCCCCTACCTGCAAGCACCATGCCTGCAGCTCCCATTGGCCGCAATTCCTGGCCAATGGGAACCGTGGGGGCAGGGCGCTGAGACCCTCTACCTCTCCCAAAAGGCTGCAGGAATGAGATGGTTGCTTCCGGGAGCAGCGCAGGGCCAGGGCAGGCAGGGAGCCTGCCGTAGCCCCTCTATGCTGCCAGACTTTAAGCCCGCTAAAATCTCCCGGTTTGGCTTCAGTAGCCTCCAGGAGATAGAGGCTGATTCTGGGAGACTCCTGGCAAAACTGGGAGGGTTGGCAACACTAGTGACACCCCTAGAACTCCTTTTTGGGTCTGGACACCTACACTTACAACACTGTGAAATTTTAGATTTAAATAGCTGAAATAATGAAAATTTATGATTTTTAAAATCCTATGACTGTGAAATTAAGCAAAATGGACTGTGAATTTGGTAGGGCCCTAGTTATACAGGCAGATCAGACTAGATGATCACAGTGGTCCCTTCATGCCTTCGGATCTATGAATCTATGTGATGTTCAGGTGTATGTAACTGCGTGGGCGAATTTTGACACCACAACATCTGTCTTTTGGGGGTTAGAACTCTATTATGGTTTTGATCCATGTTTATATGACTGTGTTGCTCAGTCATTTTGATTGAATTTAACCACATGCTATTTTGCATCTGCACTAGCAAGAAAAACACCTCTCCAGAGCTCACAGGCCTGTGTGGAAGTCGCGGGGATACGACTGCATGTGCAGCACCATGATTTATTTATTTATTTTTATGTATCATCTTAGATTTATTGCATCCGTCAATCATGGCTAACCACTTACACCTTTTTTCCCCTTTGTAAATCATATCTATCAAATGAAGTGCTGTCTAACAGACAGCTGAAAGTATCTCCCCTTCAACAGGCCTCCCCAGCCCTAAGGCAAAACAAGCACTTGATAAGCCCTGCAAGCCCTAAAGACATCTACAGTATATCAGATGAAAAAGATCCTTCGGCTTCATCCAACACCATCAGCTCTTTCTACAATACTTATCTATCTGCTTCATCCAACACCATCAGCTCTTTCTACAGTACTTCCATACTTTGTACAATGGAGATGTGAGCTGGGTGCTGTGGTTACAGGTAGAGACCTTCACAGATACAAAATTTATATCTGCATCTGATCCACAATCCGCAAATATGGTCCACGGATATCCATCCTCATGGATTGAATATATGCAGATATAAAGCGGATATCCACAGATTTGCAGGACTCTATTTACAGGCAGTCTGGTGTATCTGGGCCTCCAGAAGCCACAATTGAAGCTGCTTTTGCACCACTTGAATAAACATTGTTTCTTCCTTGTGTAGAACATTGATCATTGCGGAAATGATACTCAGTGTTTGCCGAGAATATTGCAAATTTGTAAGGATTTGATGGGGGTACAGCTTATACTTTCCTGTTTTGGATCATATTTTCACCTTGCACACTATAATTCCAGAAGGGATGCATGAGTAGTTGGATTCCTCAGCACTCACCTGCTAAATAAATATACCAGAAGTTACAAGTAGGAAGCCAGTTCTGTTTTAGGCCATAAATTAAATTGCATGAAATAGTAGCTATAGGAGGGTAGACTTCAGGCTCCAAATTACAAACGCAGTAAGATGCAGAAAATAGTTTCTGGGTTTCATACAAGGTATTAGACTATCAAGATGTGATTACAAGTAGTGTGTTCTTACTGGAAGTCTACTACTTTGCAGCTGACCGCTGCTTTTGATTCATGAAGTTTTTTCCCTTTTTTATATACAATAGAGTTTTAGCACATAGTTAACTAACTCCCACCAGAAGTATTGAAAACATGGTTTCCATATATAGCAATATGGATTAAGCTGATTTAGAACTACAGTATGTTGACAGTACTATTTAAAAGCATATGGGAAATTTGCTTCTTTCTTCTTCATAACAAAAATGAGTAATAACTATAAAATGCAGTGCTCCAGAACACCACCCCTTCCTTTTATTAGATCATTGCAGTCTTTTCCAGGTGCAAAATAAAATGCAAAAGCAGCCTATTTTATTGTCCTTGAAAGGCACTGAGGCATCTATGGCACCCTAACATGCAAAGTTAGTGTAAAGCTTTAAAATGCAGTTTGAAATTATGAGCCTCTGTAAGTGCAGTGGTTCATACCGTTAGTTGAGGTTAACATTTGAATTGTTTAGTGCTGATTCTCCACTGTGTTGCAACGGTTTTATACCAATTTAACTCCATTGGCTTCAAGAGAGCTACACCAACGTAAAACCAGTGCAAGATGGAGAAGAATTGGGTGCATTTGTTTTTAGCACATGCCTTGCTGGACTCTGCCTGGATTCTGTGTGTGATTAATAGAGAGTAGAATCTTTTTTGGTTATCCTGAAGAATTAAGGAAACACAAATGTTAGGAGGCTAAGCTGTATGTTGTTATTAAAACATCATTAAAAACATGATATTTCAGATGCAAAACATCACTAAATCTCCACTTTGTACTGAAGTTCTGAAGAGGGATTTTACCAAACAAAAGGGAAAGAAATCGTTTGGGTCAAACAAGATACCCCACGGTATCAATACCTTGGTATTCTATAATAGAAACATGTAAGAAATGAGACATAATTAGAGAAGAGGGATTTCCCAGGAATTTGTCAGAATAATATTCTGAAGAAAAATAGTGGCAAAAAGAAGCCATGTGTGGGGATTGGAAAAGAGATGCTGTTATGCTTATTGAACATTACAGAATTTTTCAAGAATAAATTAATCCCTTTGGTCAGAGTATTCTCCTAGGGCCTAGTCCTGCAAACTGTCACTCAAGCAAAACGGGAGTTGCTCAGCTGAGTAGTCACACTGATGACTACTTACTTGCAGGAGTAGGTTTACTTGCATGTAGAACCTTAAAGGTGAGTACAAGGATACTGAACTTGATTCAGAAAGCGAAAGGAAGCCAGTGAAGGGGTTTGAGGATAGCAGTTTGAGTGGCAAGGTGGGTGATGTTGCATAGGCCGGGGAAGAAAAGACACCTTTAAAATGAGATGTGCAGGGATCACTGCTAAACTAGGGAGGCATCATGTTTTATGGTTGTTTGTTTTTCTTATACATATTTATAAAACCCATATAGTTATGTATGTCTTTAGCAAATGTTTCAAAGTTCATGAGAACCCCTAAATTACTAACAAATGTGCATGCCTGTTGAAGGAGAACCAGATTTCAATTTCAGGCTTCCAGTAGATAGTATTGTAAACCGCAAGTAAGAGAAGATTTTTAAAAACACAGTGGGTCCCCTTAGAAAGTTTGTCCAATTTGAAAGATTCTTTTGGTGCTAAGGGAATATCCTCCTTTAAAGAAAGGGTTTGTCTCTGGTAGGGTGACCAGATGTACTGATTTTATAGGGACAGTCCCGATATTTGGGGCTTTTTCTTATATAGGCGCCTATTACCCCCTACCCCGTCCCAATTTTTCACACTTGCTATCTGGTCATCCTAGTCTCTGGAGCCAGTAGAATCTTTCCAACTGATGGAACTTTTTAAGAGCTCCCACTGTAATATGACAAGTGCCTTATGTATACAGAACAAGGTAAGCAAATCTTTTCTGGCAGGGACGCAGCCAGATTTGGGTGCATGAAGCAAAGTTTTGCCAAAGGCCCTGGCTCCGTGTGGATCCTTAAAGCAACATGTTCCCAGCATCTTCCTCTGGCTTCTAGGCACAGGGGTGGCCGGGGATCTCTGTGCTCTGCCCCTGCCCCGAGCACTGACTCCGCAGCTCCCATTGGCTGGGAACTGTGGTCAATAGAAGCTGTGGGGGTGGTGCCTGCAGGCAGGGGCAGCACGGAGAACTGCCTGGCTACCCCAGAGCCTAGGAGCTGGATGTGCCAGCTGCTTCCGGGAGCTTCCCAAGGTAAGCAACGCTTGGCCGGAGCCCGCATCCTGAACCCCCTCCTACACCCCAGCCCCAGCCCTGATCCCCCTCCCGCACCCAAGGTACCTCCCAAGAACCTGCACCCCAAACCCCCTCCTGCACCCAAACCCCCTACCCCAAGCCAGAACCCGTTTCCGCACCGAAACTCCCTCCCAACCCCCTACCCTGGCTCTAAGCCCCCTCCCACACCCAAACTCGCTCCCAGACCCTACACCCCGCAATTACTGTGTTGTAACATCCCTTATAACATTAACACCCGCCACAACTTAGTTCTCCCTGCATGTTCCTTCAATACTTACCTAAAGTCATGTCAATAATTTTGCATCTCTTTTAGACATAGCATCATTGTTTTTCATTTCCCTGCTAGTCCAGGAGTCTCTTCTGGGGGCTTTTGTGAGGCACCATGTTATCTCCAAAATGAAGGAATGCAAATGGTGCTTTTATCTGAAGTTGAAGGGAGTGTTACTTCCTAAATAGGTTAACATGGGATGTTCTAAAGAATGAATCTGCACCCTCTGGTAATAAAAAAGTTCTCCTCTCTAATGGTCTAAAGGAAAGTGTTAGTGGAAGGTTATTTATTATTTATTCCAGATAATTTATGAATATGTTGAATAGGACTGGTCCCAGAACAGACCCCTGGGGGACACCACTATTTACCTCTCTCCATTCTGAAAACTGACCATTTATACCTACCCTTTGTTTCCTATCTTTTAACCAGTTACCAATCCATGAGAGCACCTTCCCTCTTATCCTGTGGCAGCTTACATTGCGTAACAGCCTTTGAGTGAGGGACCTTGTCAAAGGCTTTCTGAAAATCTAAGTAGCGAAGTATATGAATAATAGTATTTAGTATTTACTACAATTACCTTTAACTGGAAAATAAATAAATCCCCTCATACTTGCAACAGCAGGGCCAGATCCTCAACTGGTGTAATGGAACTATGACAGTTTACACCAGCAGAGGTTCAGCCCCAGATCTTGAAATACTTTGTTTATCCATTTGCTGACTGTAGCAGATTATAGTGGGCAAATAACACCATGTGCTAGAATAGTGCCGTGACTTCTTTTGTTAATGACACAAAACATTGGCAGTATATGACAGTTGTAAATAGGTGCAAAATGTGATTATATCTCCCATATTATTGAAGCAAAAAACAATACATTTAAGCTATAGTTATTTAAGTAACAGTTTCTCTGATTTGTCACTGCTATACTTATTATTGCAATGAAACAATTTATGCAATGAGGGGAATACGTTTGATAGTAACCTTTATATTTTATTCTCTTATGAATGTTACATGTATGACACACTTGGGTCCCAATCCTGCAGCTGCTCCATGCATGGTACTTCTATTGGTAGCTAAGTGGGCTTGGTTATCTTCAAAGGTTTTAAATACCTCTTACTGGAGATACGAAGAAGTGGTTCAGTTAAGTATTACAGAAGCATCTAAAGAACATGAGCAACATACTGCTCTTAGCCACACTTGATGTATATGCAAAGTAACTGTTGACTTCAATGCAGTTACTCAGAAAATAGACCATTGTATCTGAGAGCAGAATTTGACCCATATGCCTGCATCTTAGTTCAGGCAACAAGCGAGGAAGGCTTACCAGGTAAAACTAAACCCGTGGAGCTGGTCATCGAATAACAATATCCCATATTGTGTACCTGATATTTAAGCTGAGCTCCCATTGATTTTAATTGAAAATTCTGATTAGGAATTGGTAGTACAACATAACCAAGTGTGATGAAAATTCCTGGGTTGAGGTCATGATTTAGTACCTCAGACCATGATGATAAAAAAAATAATTTGTCAATTTTTATAACTAAGACTTTGTTTGTAAGGCAAGATCTAAAAATAATTAGTAAGTATTTTGGGGAGGTACAAAATATGGATGGTAGTAGCCCTTGTTAAAAAAAAAAAAAACAAGGAATTTCCTGTTAATAAAGTTACATACTATAAATTATGATCATTCACATTAGTGTAAAAAAACTGGAAACAGACACTGAATCATTAATGCAATGAAGAAAAGAATATGTCAGCAAACAAAATGAATATAGACAGGTATGTGCCAACATTTCCCAGACCTTGTGTCACTAACAAGCCTTGAATGAAGCTAATTTACATTCTTGAATGCAAAGCCATTTGGTTTTTCACTGTTTACTAACGACCAGTTAGAGACCGGCATGCGTATCTCATGAAAAGAACCGTTGTACAAAGAGTACTTCATGGAAATATCACATATACAGTGATAAACATTTCAAAGTTTATGCCCCATGCTCCACCACACAGAATGACGTGATGTTAGGCAGGTTGGGCTCTGTGTAATTATAGATAATAGATAATAGTGGTTCCTGTCAAAGCTCCGGAATCCCTGATCCAAATACTTGCTTCACAGTCCCCAAGTGAGCCCGCTATTTACCACTAAATACAGTACATGAATGTATGTGTTGCACATATTTTTTCAGAACAATGATTTTATGATTTAGTGTTTGCACAAACATAGGCGCATGGAACTGAAAACTCAAAACATCTTACCCGTATAATAGTTGAAAAGAAAAAAAAAAATCTCATCACATTTCTGAGAGAAGTCTTTCCTTTTCTGGGATCTTACTGCACACAAGTTTGTTGTGGAGACATTAGGGTCTCCAGGGCTAAGAGCACTGAAGTTGTTGTAATCCAACTGTGCTGAAATATTTAAGAGAATTTGTTGCTGTAGGAGCATTCCATTTGATTATAGATGTTTCAAGAAATAAAAGATTATGGGCCTTATTCAACTGCCATAAAAGTAAATGAGGGACTATGATTGTCTTCAGTGAAAATTGGATTGGACCATAGGTGCTGGAACTAGGGCTACTGCCGCACCCCGTGGTTTGAAGTGGTTTCCCTCATATACAGGATTTATAGTTTGGTTCAATAGCTCTCAGTACACCCACTATACAAATTGTTCCAGCACTCCTGGATTAGACTCTCGATCACTATGCCTGTATCTAATATCAACTGCCTGCTTAGCAAAAGGAGCTGTTAATTGTTGTAATAGTTATTTATACACAGGTATATGAACTGCATATAATAATATGCTATTTAACTATGCAAAGCATACATCACATTTCCAGGAGTAGAAATCCAGCTGTTTGCAATGAGAGTTGTATTTGAGTCTTACCTTTCATTGATTCCCTTACAGCTGTATTTTATAGCCAGTACTTTCATTAGGGAACAAGCAACTGACTGACCACTCAAACAGCAATACTCTGTGGTTCTTTACATAATTGGGGAGAACAAACATATTTTCTTCTCAAACAGACAGGTAATTTTTTGCTTTTCTTTTTTCTACCAAGCACTGTTGAGCATCATGGTGACAAGCATGTCATAAATATGTGCTATGTCATCTGTATCTATCAGCTTTCATAACAAGACCCTTTATTTTGTTTCATCACATGGTTCCAGTTCTTGCATCTGCATTCTTAGAAGGTTCCTCTGTGGCTTATCTACACAACAAGAACAGTCTCTTGACCACGAGCTGTTTTATTTGTAACAATAACAGGCCCTTGTTTATCAATAAAAGAAATCTTTATTGCAGATGCACACATTGTTCATCCATCACTGATTCTGAAGTATTGACTTGCCTCTCTCACAAAATGCAACTATGAGAATTATCTAAAGAGTGTGCGCTTTATTGGCAAATGTGTTTTATAGGCTCCCTTCATGTGGAAAACCTGCTTGGAAGCTAGGGCCCTGATTTTTAAATCCCATCAACCGTCAAGGGAATTTACACTGCTAAATGCCTACATCCCTTTTGTAAAATGACATTTTGGCTCCTAAATCAGTTGGCATTCTGACACTGAGGGCCGCGGTGCCTAAATATCTTTAAAAATCTGGGCCCTAGGTAACTCCAGTGATTTAGTTTACTCTTAATTGTTAATTCATGGCAAAGTGTGGGGTCAAGGGCTGTCCCTACTTCAGCAGAAATAGCATCCCAAAGCCCAGCTATGAAGTTTTCTGGTATTATTGCAGCATCTTAGAATAACAAGAACAATATTTGGTTAACCAGCTCTCCTGGAACTTTGAGCATTTAAAACAAACAAACCCAACCATGCTTAGATGCTTTTTATTAGTGCTCAGTTAGTGACTTGTGCCAACAGAGAACAATCTTGGGAGCACAGGTCTGGCTCTTCCATTATATATATATATTTATAGCTGAACAATGACTTTTAAAACTGAGGTTTGAGGAATAGATAGAGTAGGTCTCACTTATAAGATCAGTACTTTAGTGAACATGATAGTCTCAGTAAATGCTCTTGGCAACACTGAAGTTTTTCATTGACACTTGGTAGTCTACATACTTATACCCCTGCCTAACATTAAGCATGTGAGTAGTCCCGTTGAGTTTATTAAACAGGGCCCCAGTGAAGTCACTGTGGATTTTGACATTGACTTACATGCCAGATGTGTACACAGAGCAGTAACTTGTGCAGGATGCAGACCTTCATTTCTGCATCTACAGTGTCTCCTGGTAAATGTGTTGAGGTTCCAGGACTCTCTTTTTTTCCCCCCTTCATGCATTCAAAAGTAGAGCTGGGTACAATTTGTAACCAAAACATTTTATTTGGCGAAAATGTAGGTTCATTGACACCAAAACATTTTGTGAGTTCCTGTCCATTTTGCTGAGTTGTTTGCTCTCGGAGACTTGCCTAAGGTTACAGACAAGTTAGGAAGAGAACTTAGTCCCTTTCTTATCCTACAACCCCAGCTCTTAGTCCCTTGCTCATACTATTAAACCACACATATTCTGGCACAGGAAGGTTATCTAGATGTGCTTTTTCAGCCTTAAAATAGTAATCTCCTGGTTTTTGTACATTTTATTTTATAGAAATTTATTTGCCCTTTGGCTGATTACGAAGAGAGAAGGTTTGAACAAAATACTGTTTTACTTCGTTAACAATTATCTGAATTCCTGCCACAATTGTTGAATATTCTTCTTCTCAGAACCCAGTTGCTACTCCCACTAGATTCTCCAGTGATCTCCTGGGGCTAGATTCTCATCTGGTGTAACTCAACATAGCTCCATTGACTTCAGTGGAGCAATGTCAATTTACACCAGGTGAGGATCTGGCCCATAACACGGTGTTGATGATATCATAATGTGTTTTCATTAGTAATGATTGATACTTCTAATGGGTAAAATACATCAATGGGAGAGTGGACAGAAGATGAACATTTTGTGTTATGACTTTGAAGCAGGAATTCCTAAATTGGAAAGGAGAAATTATTAGGAAGAAAGCCCTTAAAAATCAATATTAAAACAACTTTGATACCTTTTTAATATTAGTAATAAGGGTAGGGGAAAATCTGTTGAGCAAAACACAGATGTTTCAAAATTTTAAGTATGATGTATTTGAAAACTTTCCCAAATATAAGTTGTATATTATATAATCCCTTTATACCATTGTAGGGTTATGACTAAACGTCTTTCATAAGTGACAGAGTTCAAAGACATTTTATGTTATTTGAACATTTCTATCATATCTAGGATTTGACAGTCATACCTTGGAGTTTAGTGAAACAAGATAGATGAGGTAATATCTTTTATTGGACCAACTTCTTCAAGTCCTAAAGGAGAGCTTTGTGTAGCTTGAAACCTGTCTCAGCAAGGGAACTTGGTCCAGTCACAGATATTACCTCACCCACCTTGTCTTTATAATATCCTGAGACCAACATGGCTAAAACAATCCTGCTTCCATACCCTGAAGTTTGTCAGACAATGTCCTGCTTTCAGTATTTACCTCTGCTAATGGGAGTCTAGGGTAAATTGTGACCACATGGTGATGGAAATCAGATGAGAAATATTCAGTGAAATATTTCCAGATTTCACAACCTAAGGCTGATGATCAGGTTCCAAGAAAAGATAATGCAAATTTCATCAACTCAAACCAGCTGCTTTCCTTAAAAACAGCATATTGTTTTCCTTCAGAAATGGGACAGAAAGTTTAACATGGTGAAGAATAACTGTCTGAGTTGTTATTTTTGAAACAGCTGTCATTTATCTGCAGTGAACTTACGTTATTTTAAAAATTCATTGGGGCTAAGGCCTTAAATTACCATCTCTTGAAATGACATTTTAAAAGCTCCATTAAATAGTGCTGTGTGCTGTTACTAAATATTACATTTGTATTCATGTATGCTCTAACAAAAGCCAGCACTTCTTCAACATCTCAGTCAGCCTACTCTCATTACCTAGAGCATAATGGACAAAGCTGTGAAAGGCCCCTGTCATTAAACATTAACTGGCATGCTTCGTCAGTGTCCTCTTATGATTTCTGGCGCACAGAACGAGCAAGTCGTAAAAAAGTCACTTCTTTGTGTGGAATTCACTCCTGCTGTTTTTCCTCCTCTTTCAGAATTTTTCATGTGAATTTATTGCACTTGATTCAGGTATCCGCTTGACAACCCTGGAGAGTAAAGTCCCCTATCAACAGAATTAGCAGTGGCACTGCTCTATGTCCTTAAGTCCTATTCTGCAGCTTCCACCTCCTCGTCCCAATGGGTAAGAGAGGATTACAGTCTCGATTATCCAGTCAATATTTAGCCTCTTTGCTGAGCCAGTCAACGCAGTGCCAGTTGTGGTGCTGTGTTTTCGTGATGTGAAACTCAGTTCTTGACTGAAACCCACAATGCATGTCACAAAGGCTCAGAGCCATGATGGTCATAATTTTGGGTCACTTACTGATTTGGGTTGGATTTGAGGCAGCAAGCTGGACTCTCCCCTGAACTAGCACCAGGAGTAGCCTTATGACCAGTATTATTATTCACTTGAATCGTGGTAGTGCCCCGAGTCCTCAAACGAGGTTGGGGCCCCTTTGTGCTAGGCACTGTACAAATGCATAGCACTTACATTCTAAATAGACAAAACAGGCGGAGGAAGGGAGTAGTTATATACTTTTTTTTAGCAGATGAGGAACTGATGCACAGAGATTAACATGTTTGTTAATCAGCCAGAAAACCCAGATCCCTGAGTCCCTGTCCAGTGCATTAAGCATAAGCCCAGTTTCTGTCTCTGCTTTTCCTCATATCTTGTGCTTTCCCAGAAAATATCAGGGCTACAGCAAACTGGTTGGTAGGGTCAGTATGAAACGTCCTCGATTCAGTTTGCAAAGGGTTCATAAGAACTGGTTTTAAGTCGTGGGTAAATTTGTATCTTCCCGGTTTCACTTCAGGTTTGAATAAATAATGTGAAGTGAAACCATCCAAGTTTCACCAGATTTTATGTCAGAAGAATGTGAAATGATCAATTCCACATGGTTTTAATGTGAAACAATGTATTGGACCAAGTCTGCTTAAAACTAAGCCACATTCACTCATAGCTGGGCTAAGTTTGGAGATCGTAACAAAGCTCTAAACAAGGAAAGTTTTGTATGGCCTCAACTTTAGCTGTTTTTTCCTAACTCATAGATCCTCAACAGCATAAGGTAATTGACAAGGGCTAAGTGCAGAATCCAGTTTTTGGTTGTGAACTGGTGAGCAAGAAAATACCCATGTTGGCTTTCAGATCCCAACTTGAATTTGCAGGGTGTCAGTTAAAAAGAAAACAACGCTTTTTTGTACAGAGTAAATTTGACCCAGTGTCATTGTTTGAAGATACTGAGGAACTTGCAGTTTCATTTAATCTGCATCATATTAATGATTTCTAGACAGTATAAATCATCAAGCAAATAAAACTAAGGTTTTTTTTCTTGGGGTTATGCAACAATTATAAGAGGGTTATAAGGGTGGGACGAATTGACATCACCATGGGGACTTTATAGCTGAAATGTGGGCTCCTTTCTCACACCATCGTCAGATTTCAAACTACACCCTCTTCCTGCCACTCCACCACACAAAAGAATCAGTGGATGGTGAGGAGCACTTTTGGAGTTTGTTGTAGCTAAAGAAATCCCCCAACCTCTATTGCGGTTCTGCCTCTTACCACTAGGAGCTTTTGCACTGAATTGTTTATGAGAAGGAAGGTCCATCTATGAAGAGAAAACATTAAAGACTCTTGTGTGAAGTTCCTCAGGACCTCCTGCTGCTTAGACCCTGAATATTAAATTCCAGACTGAGCTGGCCACCCAGAAAGGCTCTGCTGAGGGGGTAAGCAAGAGAGAGAAACCGGATAGAAAATGTGTGGGATTTGGAGGGCTTGTACGTATGGGAGGGGGGGGACTATCCCAAGAGAATTAAAAAGGGGTGTGGGGAAGGAAACACTAAATACTAGTGCATGAATATGACTTACTATAGCTTCATTTACAATATTGGCCCTGAGCCATAGTAAACAAATGCAGTCTGCAAAGAAAAGACGCCTGATGACTTGGGATACTGAGAAGCCTGTCATGGTTTTGACGCTATTTTGTAGATCTGTAAAAATACCTCCTGGATTAGAATTTTGCATACAATGTTCCATCATAAAAACAAGCTGCTTTCCCTGGTGTGTGTGTTTGTCTGTTTGTTTCTGTGTTTGGTATACATTACAAGAGTAAAAGCCAAACCACATTTCCTGATTTTCTAACATTGTCAGTATCTCCTTGTGTTTCAGTTGACTATAACCTTTTTGGTTATGTAGTGGTGTGTAGCTTTTCCAGGCTTACTGTTTTTCAGTTGTGGGAAAAGTACCATCAGAAGAGAAGTGATTTAACCTATACAATTGAGCAGTAAATTCTATACATGCATTGGGAGACAGCTGAATGAAAGGCTGTAGATGTAGGAGCATATTAAATGGTGGGTGTATAACTGGTTGGAAAACCATTCCCAGAGAATAGTTATCAGTGGTTCGCAGTCATGCTGGAAGGGCATAATGAGTGAGATCCCGCAGGGATCAGTTCTGGGTCTGGTTCTGTTCATCAGTGATTTAGATAATGGTATAGAGTACACTGATAAAGTTTGTGGATGATACCAATCTGGGAGGGGTTGCAAGTGCTTTGGAGGATAGGGATTAAAATTCAAAATGATCTGGACAAACTGGAGAAATTATGATGAGATTACTGATTCTGTGAATGAAGGGAAAGCAGTGGATGTATTGTTTCTTGACTTTAGCAAAGCTTTTGACACGGTCTCCCACAATATTCTTGTCAGCAAGTTAAAGTAGTATGGGCTGGATGAATGTACAATAAGGTGGGTAGAAAGTTGGCTAGATTGTCGGGCTCAACGGGTAGTGATCAATGGCTCCATGTCTAGTTGGCAGCCGATGTCAAGTGGAATGCCCCAAGGGTCGGTCCTGGGGCCGGTTTTGTTCAATATCTTCATAAATGATCTGGAGGATGGTGTGGATTGCACTCTCAGCAAATTTGCGGATGATACTAAACTGGGAGGAGTGGTAGATACGCTGGAGGGCAGAGATAGGATACAGAGGGACCTAGACAAATTGGAGGATTGGGCCAAAAGAAACCTGATGAGGTTCAATAAGGATAAGTGCAGGGTCCTGCACTTAGGACGGAAGAACCCAATGCACAGCTACAGACTAGGGACCGAATGGCTAGGCAGCAGTTCTGCGGAAAAGGACGTAGGGGTTACAGTGGACGAGAAGCTGGATATGAGTCAGCAGTGTGCCCTTGTTGCCAAGAAGGCCAATGGCATTTTGGGATGTATAAGTAGGGGCATAGCGAGCAGATCGAGGGACGTGATCGTTCCCCTCTATTCGACATTGGTGAGGCCTCATCTGGAGTACTGTGTCCAGTTTTGGGCCCCACGCTGCAAGAAGGATGTGGATAAATTGGAGAGAGTCCAACGAAGGGCAACAAAAATGATTAGGGGTCTGGAACACATGACTTATGAGGAGAGGCTGAGGGAACTGGGATTGTTTAGTCTGCAGAAGAGAAGAATGAGGGGGGATTTGATAGCTGCTTTCAACTACCTGAAAGATGGTTCCAAAGAGAATGGATCTAGACTATTCTCAGTGGTAGCGGATGACAGGACAAGGAGTAATGGTCTCAAGTTGCAGTGGGGGAGGTTTAGGTTGGATATTAGGAAATCTTTTTCACTAGGAGGGTGGTGAAACACTGGAATGCGTTGAGGCACAGGGAGGCTATTGTGAGTGGCAAAGAAAGACCCAGCAAAACCCAGCTCCTTTGCTCAAACCACTAGATTTTACTGTCTCCATTTGGTCTTAAAAGGATTAGTAGTTAATGTTGTACATTTCACAAAATTCATTCAAATTACATTGGCTACTTCTGCTGTGTTTTGAAATATGTAATAACAGAAAACAATTTAGTCACATAGAAACCACAATAAAGATTCTTAAACTTTCAGAAGAATAAGGTGTGTTAGGTAAGTACTCCAGCATGTACTCGACAATACTGTCAATAATCCTATTGTCCACAAAGAGTACACGTGTAAGTCTGTGGTAAGAGCCACATAATCATTCCCCTTGCTCAAATGGAGAAGAGGGATAACTCAAGAACTGGCAAATGTTAGTACTAGCAGCTTCAAAGAGACAGGATGAGGTCATGGCTCTATGCTCATTTCTGCATTAGTCGGTGGATTGAAACCCCAAGGAAGCACTGTAGCCAAATCATCACACAGTCTTCTACAGCAATCCCTAGTAGCAAGAATAGCACTTTGGGACTTAGGCAGCTGGGCACAATTTAGAGAAAACCTGAAGTTGCTCCAGGTTCTGCCAGGGCTGAACAAGTCCCAGGATCAGAAGAATCAAAGGTGGCATAAAGCCATCTTGCCCCCCACCTCTGGGACCAGTCTTGAGAGTAGCTTAGTTAGACCCAAGAATCAGGACCATTGGATGTAGTCTGACATGAAGGACTGGGTGTATTTCTCCTGCAAATACTATTATAGATCTCTGAATTAGGTTCAAGAAGTAAGCCCTTTCAATGAGTTGGAATGTAAGAGTTCCTATTTAAGTTTTATGCATGTTGCTATTTCTTCCTAATGAAGAAACCCACTAGAACACAATTAACTTATGGGCACAGAGCCATAGCATACAAAGATACAATCAGGAAAGGAAAGTGATGCTTGACCTAGTGCAATAAAAAGATGACTTTGATGGGAAAGTAAAACACTCCACTACAATGGAAAATTCAGTAACATGGGTTTGTGTGTAAGTATGGCTTCACCACTGCTACATGGAGTACACTTTCCAAAACATCACTCACGTGATTTGTTCTCTATTCCTAGTTTGTCCTCCCTTGTCCTTCTACCCACCTCTTCCCAATTGTTTTCTTCTCCTTGTCATGTGGAGGTCCCCTCATGGCTCTTTGTGCTTTTGGGATAAACACACAGGGCCATAATCTGCTCTGAGGTACACCAGTGTAGATCTAGTGTTAATTCATTGAAGTCACTGTACCTTTAAGGTCTCGTGCTTTCTTATCTTCCCACCTTCCAAGACACAGCACAGCTCTACTTCTCTAGTCCTGCCTATCTCTCTGGTGGGTTCCATAGTGTGTGGCAGTCTTTCTGAAAGTGGTCTGTGTTTCTTAAGGTATTAACAACCTTTCCAGTTTTGATGTCCTCAGGAGACTGGCAGTTCCCACTGAGGGGAGGCCAAAGACTGGAATAGCAGGGTAGCTGTAGGTCATTGGCAAAGCTGTGGAAGGTCATGCAGCACCTGCTCAATCCATCCATGGCTCAAGATAATGATTTTGTCCCTCACTTTTTTGTGAACTCAAAACCACGTAAGGTCCAGTGTGACCACTCATGCTTTTGTGGACGTATCCTGTTCCCCAGGAGTGCTCCCCATTGATTTCAGCGAGTGTAGGTGGCAAAATCAGCTCCATAATACTGAGTAGGTTTGGGTAAATAATATGAGGAGTTTTGCTTTTTTAAGTTTCTTATGGCCCTGTCAGATCTTTTCTCTTAAGGCTACATTGGGACTTTACCTGGAAGCCTGGGTAGGGGACAGCACATCACTGCATCTTCCCTGGGGCAGCCCTGGCCAACGAAGGCATCAGAATTCCTTTCCTGGTTTCCCCCTTGTTCCAAGGTGGAAGAAATGTACTGCTGCCCCATACCAGTAATAGATTACTTCCCCCATCCTGCTTACTCAGCTGCTCTCCACCCATTCCCCTCATCTGCATGAGCGTAGCCCTCTATGCCTTGCTATGCACAGACTGGTGACACAAAGAAGTCTCATGGAAGCATAAAATTGTGCCAGATCCTCCTTTATTTCCCTGCACAGCTGTGTAGGACAAGTCTCAAGCTGCTGTTACTAAGTAACTGCTGCTAAAGCTATACCATATGGCTGTAGATACCTGCTTTTTCCATAAAAGACTAATAGTGAAAAAAAAAAGTAAATACATAAAAACTTTAATTTTTCTCTCTCTCTCATATATATATTTTAGGCACATTTTGAAGATTTTGAAAAGACAGGGCCAAACACAGTGGCCAAGTGTTGATTCCTGGCAAAGGTAACTAGTTTCAGTAGAAGATTCAGCCTTCCTGAGTTACGAATGTACCTTTGCTCTTCCCACTTCCCCCATTTGCAAAAGCTATTCAACGCTTAGGGCCAGAGTCTGCTTACCTTACTCATGTAAATAACCCCATTGCCTTCATTGGGGCTATTTGTACGAGTAAGGGCTGCAGAACTGGGCCATTGTCCATAATGAATAAAAGAATATAACTGTGCTATAGAACACACTGTTCTAGCCCGACTCTCTCTCCCCCTTTTTTTCCTCCCCCTGCCGGAGGCAGCAACGTCTCTTGACGCAGAGACGTGCTCGATGGCTGTAATAAGATCTCCCTAATACTCACTGCTCTGGACTTTTGTTTTTCTTGGCACAGCACTCACTGAGACACTTTAACACAGAAAGCAAGAAAGAGCACTTTTGGCTTATTTTTGTGCCTCGTTTCCCTCTTTCCCCTTCTCGAAACAGTTTATGAATAAAATGGTGATATTATCTCTCAGATACATTTACAGTATTGAAACAGGAATTCTGAAGGCCTCTTCTGAGTGTACAAAAGTGGCAAATGTTTGTTCTAAGCATAGTGGGAAAAGACCATTCGCAATTCTAACATTAGAAAACCATGGTGCAGTCTCCATTTTTGGTAGCAGTATGAATCCCTGTAGATCACTTAGTGCATATTTTAATGACATTTAAAAATATCCAGATACAATTGATACTGGAGAGGTGCGGAAGTATTTAAAAATAGGTTGATTTGAAAATGTTGGTTTTGTGTTTGATTTCCAGTGAAAGATTCACTCACTGTTTACTTATGAATGTGCTGAAAACGGTTTTTGGGAAATCAGTTAAAACAACATTACACAAATTGAGGTCTCATAATTCATGCTGATATCAAATGCTAAGAAAATATGGTGACAGAAAATTATTGTAAGCTCAAAGCAAGTGAAATTTCTCATGCCTGTTTCTCTGTGTGGGGTGAATATTTCTGGAAAGTTCGAAGGAAGTCCATTCCATCATTGTGCTCTGCAGGTGTGCAAACACGGTTGTTTTCTACTCACTAAAATTCTAATTGCAGACACTTTTTAGCACTCAGAGCTCAGATAACAAACACTGTTCAGCTTTTGAACATTCAAACCTGATAGATGTGTGAAAGGCACGCGTTGCCAACTTTGGAGAAATAAAGAAGTTATAAATGAACATATAGATTGTACAGAGAATATGCCACACATTATCATCCTTATTGAGTAAAGGTAATTTTTTTCTAAGTACCTACGTGGCTTAGGGACTTAAGTCCTATTTTCAGAAGTGACTTAGGTACTTAGAAGACAAAGTTTCATTGACTTTCAATGAGACAGACTTTTAAGTCACTTTAGGTGCTTTTGAAAATGTTACCCTATGTCTATCCTGAAGATGGCAAGCTCAAATCTCTCTGGAAATCCACATAAATCAGTGGCAGCCCCTAAAGACTTCAGATGCCCTTTCCCCCAAGCTGTAACAAGACACCTGTCTCCCACACTTTCCAACTCACGGCAGGGTCTTTCAGAAGCCCATGGGAGAAGGCCAGAATGACTGTTAGATTTTGCTGGATCACCACATCTTAAGCTCCTGTTCCATGGACCAGGTAGAATAGCACCCACCCTCCCTCCTCTTGGAGGTGGCAAAATACCAGGTTTGGTCAGGACCTGCTCTGGGCATCGTGCTAGCCGCTCTTTTCTAGGAGGGCTGGGAAGGAATTTTTCCTTCATCGCCAGATTAGCCAAGGTGGAGTGGGGGTTTTTGCCTTCCCCACGGTGGGTTCAGGGAGGACTTTGTTATGGTGAGTAGGGAAAGGAGTTAGATATGATGTTGCAACTCATTATGTAAGTGTGGGGCAGATGTCCAGTGCTGGTACTCCATAGGGAAGGGATACAGTGACCAGATAAATAGCTTGGAAAAGGACTTTAAAAGGAGGTGTTTGTTAAAGGAGCAGAATGGCAGAGAGTGGGAGGGTTCGGGGCTCTTCTGACTCGTACGGTAGTGCGGCACCCCTCCTTTCTTATAGCCCATCTTAACCCTTTTTCAAGGGCATGGGGATGGTAAGGTCCCTGTGGGACTGGGATGGGAAAAGGAGGGGGCTGACAGAAGCCTCCGGGTAGCTATTGAAATGATCCTGGAGTTACCTGCATTGTACACTTTATCTGACGGGTAGTCTCAGATATCTAATAATAAAGTTACGGCCTGATTAAACCATATCAAGTGTCTCCTGTTCTTCTTCCGGTTTAGCTGGACAACAGCTGCATCTCACATTTCATGTGTTCTGGGAATGCACTGAACATGACAGAGCACACAGGGCCAAATCCTCACACTGTAATTTGCCATAACATCATTGACTTCAATAGGACTGTCCTGACTTATGGCAGCTAAGGATCTGGCTCGTGAAATATAAAATTGGCAGCACCTGCGACTTTGCAGAAGATCTGTCAACCTTGCGGGGACATGATGCCTTCTTAAAAGGAGTCCAAATGCACATGAGTCTACAGCTCTTCAGCATAGCACCACTGATTTCAGTGATTGCATGAATTTACATCAGCAGAGACGATATAATATGTGCATTAAAATGTGTGACCTAATGTCTGCATGATGAACTTAACGCACTGATGCTTTTTTGGCCCTATTTATGATAAAAAGGAAATTAAATGCAAAATGGATTGCAGCACATTAATGCAATATTCTGAAATGCACAATTAAGGAAATTCAAATTTGTGCTTCCTATGGGAACCATAACTTAGTCACATTATGTATATATATTGAATTGTGTATACAATCATGCAGAATACTATATATATATTTAAGGGGTCAAATTACTGTTGCTATGGGAACCATCACTTTAAGCATATAAATGTCTTTTAGAAAACACGGAGGAAATTCTTAAGAGGTTAACAGCATGTCAGAGGGAAAAAACACTTTTTTAAAGTTCTCACATCTTTATAATCATCAAATGTTATTGCCAGGCCTGTCAGTTCTTTACCAGGCTCTTGAATTTTATCTTAACTATCTCCCTGGGGAAAATTAAAGTCATCTGAGAAATCTAAAGGATCTCAACAAGACGCTACTAAATTTCATAGCAGAAAAAAAGTTGATGTAGTCCTGCGGTTGCATAGGTTCATATAGAGATAAATTTTACACCCCTGGGACTTTTTAAACTGGTGTCTGCTTTAAAGAGGACACAAGGAAATGCTGATCAGACGCTGTTATCCACAAGAAACAAAAAACAAATAAAAGGAGTACAATACAGTACAGTGTAACCGTATAACTAGTTATACCATCTTCCATAGTAAAATGTCACCAAACGATTGAGTACACGGATGCAGTGTATCTGTTGTGTTCCAAATAAACTCATCTGTCATGATTCAAAAGCTTAGCACTTTCTCAGCATGATGCCTGATTTCCAAAGGTAATGCTATGCCACTGAGCACTAATAGCATAACTACAAAAGATCAGACAACCACAATGTAGATGAAGTGTGCCCAGTGCGTGCTTGTACAGTACAAGGGAATGTAAAGCCTGTTTCCCATTCTCAATCAATTAAGAGCTGTCTTTGTGGTCATTGTGAAACAGCTGTAGAGACTCCAGAAAGTCTATGCTGGAAAACTGAAGTGAGAAACTTAAGTAAAAAAAGTATATTCTCCAAAGGTATTGTAATAGATTTCCACTCTTGTGTGTGTCTGTGTCTGTCTGTCTATAACTGGGTCAGAACACCCAGAACTTAAAGTTCTTATCCATTAAACTGTCCCATGATGGAGCACCTAACCTATTATATGGTAAAAATGAGAAAGTAATTTTTCAGTAATAGTGTGCTGTGACACTTTTGTATTTTTATGTCTGATTTTGCAAGTGTGTAGTTTTTAAGTGAGGTGAAACTTGGGATACACAAGATAAATCAGACTCCTGAAAGGGGTACAGTAGTCTGGAAAGGTTGAGAACCACTGATCTAGCCAATACTGGTAGGGACCAAATGTAGTTGCAATCTGATAGTTAATCAGTGGCCTCTGTGAAATTAGTTCGTATAGATATGTTAGACTAGTTCCCACAAGACAGGTGTCTACAACACGCGCGCACACACACGCATGCATGCATGTAAAAACCCCAGTCAAAACAGTGGGCAGTGGTTGGCCTCTTTGCCTCTGCTGAGATTTCCAACAAAGGATTGACTGGGCATAGAGACTGAATTAAACCATAAAGGTATTCCCTCTATGTAGGGACTGAAGCATGGGGGTGGGCAAAGTAAGGGACATTTGTACTGCAGCATCTGTATTGGTTCTGTAGATTGAAATTCTCTATCACTGAGGCTTTGAACCGGATACCTTCCATCAGAACATGACCAGGCGTGATGTGGGGGAAATGAATGAAAAATGAACAGCTGCTGCTGGATCCCAGTAAGGCTAATGCAGACAGGAACTGTCAAAATGTTTACAAATGTCACAAGTTGGTTAAGGAATTCCTGTCTTTTAAAAACAAATTCTAAATGTCCATAAATTGGGGGCAGTGGGAGAACTTTGCAAAAAGCCCTATGGGCCATTTGTACCATTTGGAGTGTCAATAAATGTAGACGCATTTGTTTTTTATTAATAAGAAAATCATTTTAATGCTTTGTGTCTCTGCTTAATTGAATAAAACTGTTTCATATCAATGGTATGCTTGCTTAGTGGATGGTAGTTATTAAGGAAATCAGCGTATGCCAGGCTCTGTCACAATGGCTTACTGGGGATCGATGTGGCGTAACTATTTGTGTTTATTGAACAGAAGGAAGTTAAGGCAAAAGTGAGGAGGCGAGTGGTAGCCGGGAGGGTGGGCACGCCGAGCAGACAGCAAGGAGACTAGTGGGGAGGCTGATTTGTCCCAGTCCCCGCACCACTCTAGGGACGGCTTTTGTTAGATGCCTGATTCCCATTGACTTTCATCCTCTCTCTTATCTTTAAGTGCCTAAATACCTTTGTAAATCTGGCACATACAGATTTGTTAGAGCCAGCAAGCATACATTTATGAAGGGGGAAGGTCAGTGGAATTAGTAGGAGCTACAACTAAGGGTATGAGAAAATCACTCATCTTTGCTTTGCAAACTTCCCAAATTCGACTTGCTGAAAAATGTTTTTGCCCTGTGACAGCTCCTTCTGTCCGCTGGGATTGAATGTCTCCTCAGAGGCTTCTGGGAGTTGTATTCAACTTCCTTCCTAACAGATTGGCCCCCAGAAATAAGGCATATCTGGAAGAACAGGGAAGAAATCAACAGGTGACCAAAAAAGCCCATTAAGGAAAGGTTTCTGCTGCTGTCTGTCTTTTCAGATTCAAACCTACAAGGCTTATCAGTCCCAATACCTCAAATTGTTTCAGTCAAGTACAAACATAAACAGCTGTTCTGTTATTAGAACAGGAAAAATCCACCTGTTATATTTTGCAGTGGCTCTGAGTGCATATGTCTAGCATTGTGAACAAGCATCAACTTCAGAGAGCAATAAGCTACTCTTGGCCTGTTTGTTTCGTTAGTGAGCAGCAAGCAGTTAATGCTCAATGTGGCATGCCAGAATTTACCCACACAACTTTCATAGATGTTAGTGAGAGCCACACAGCTACATACCAGTAACCACTTACATGCAGGATTACATTTTCACACCATTTTTCGGAGATATACGTAATAACCAGGGAAATGTAAACTCCTCAGTATGGAGAGAACTCAAAGTATTATTCTCTAAAGCTGTGTTTCCCAAACTTGGGATGCCACCTGTTCAGGGAAACCCCCTGGCGGGCCGCGCCGGTTTGTTTACCTGCCGCGTCCACGGGTTCGGCCGATCGCGGCTCCCACTGGCTGCGGTTCGCTGTGCCCGGCCAATGGGAGCTGCTGGAAGCGGCGGCCAGTATGTCCCTCGGCCCGCGCCGCTTCCCGCAGCCCCCATTGGCTGGGCACAGCGAACCACGGCCAGTGGGAGCCACTATCAGCCGAACCTGTGGACGCGGCAGGTAAACAAACCGGCCCGGCGTGCCAGGGGCTTTCCCTGCACAAGCGGTGTCCCAAGTTTGGGAAACACTGCTCTAAAGTACTGCTCCCTGTAGGGCTTTAAATGAAGGCTAGGGAACACACACGAAGCAGTTCCATAGAATTGTTGATCATACATATTTTCATTGATACTATTTATGTCTTCTACTAAACACATCTGCTCATAAAGCCAGACTGTGTCCGTGTAACTGGCAGCGTAGTACTGTGGGCTGCTTGATTCTGTTTATTTAAAAGGACAAAACTAATTTCCTAAAGAACAGCCTACAGGAGCAGACTTTATGAAGTATGGCAAAAAGTTAAATACTTTAAAATGGCAGCCTTAAACTCCAGTCAGAGAAGGTAAACTTAAAAAAATGCACTTAGGTTAATATGCACTACTTTGGCTTAGGCCACTGTGCATTAATTCCTGCCAAAAGTATTTAGGAAAACATAAACTTAATTAAGACAGAAGGATTGATGTGGGTATTGGCCTTATTTTTATAAATCCTTCATTGTTGCTTCATTTAACTTTGCCAGTGAATCTTTTTTCTTTGATGTTAATCTTATAGGATTAAAATCAACTTGTTAAAATTGAAACTTGAGGTTACAGGGAAGATTCATGAAGATCAGAGTTTTATCAAAGTTGCTGCTTTTCTTTAAAAAAGTAGCACTTTAGAGAGCTTATTGCTCTAGTAAGTTTTCATTTCTCTTTCTGCTTTACCTGTTTCCAGTGAGCTGCACTGGATAGCAATTGTAATTCTACAGGGTTGCATAATATTTTCTTCAGACCTGAAGTGATGCATTTTTAAAGAAATTATCAGTCAGGCTGAATGCCATTTTTTCTTCCATTAAATTTGATACCAGAGATTTTACATTCTGTGAATCACCTAGATCCCCAACTCTCTCAAACTTTGAAACATTGAGGACTTCAAGGGCAACTTGCTAAAAGCCCTGGGAGTGTACCAAATGGAAATGAATATAACTTGTAAAATAAATACACACAATCATACCAGATCCTTGCATTTGAATCTTCCTTGATAGCTAAATAGAAATTGCTTGTTTGAGTTAATCAGGAAAAAATGGCTGTTGACCAGATTTCTCGTTGTTACGTAATTATGTGGAGGTGGCAGCTGTGTGTACATGTAGCAGATGGGCTTGCACTTTGGGCAGTAACTACAGTATGTATGTTATCCAGAATCTAATCGCATCATTTGGAATCTTATCTGTGGTATTGTAATGTGTGTTAAGTTGCAAAGTATTATGTCATTTACCTACGTTTTACAGACCCTTTCCTTTGAAGTGTTGGCACTAGTTGTGAGGTTAGTCACATTAACAACAAACTCTATAACAACATTTATTGCTACACAAAATTTCATCGTAAAACTAAGCATAATAGTGACTTCATTATTTAGCAGGGGTCTTATGTATCAATTTTATTTTTATTATCACAGTTGTTACATTGTAAAAATTGCCTACTTTATGAAGTACAAAACTACACTATAAACCTGAGTAAAGAGGCCAGGCAACCGTACATAACTGCTGCATTCTAGAATCAACATACCAGCTGAGTCTTATGCCAACACCACTCAGTTGTACAGTATAATATATAAGTAGAGCAAATCATGAAAAGGCATAAAGAGGTGAGCATTACATAGTGAGTTTAAACCTTATACCTTTACCTTAACAGCAAACAGCCTCAAAATATACATGTATCCAAGTACTGTTCAGTGAACTGAAACATACTGGTGAGAGCTGAAGAAATTGCTGTAACAATTTAATACAGTGTAAATAAAATGCTGAAGAATAATGGATACTGCACTGACGTGTGTTGTGAGGTTAGCACCATGTCACTGGTATGTTGGAAAAAACCATAATGGGTCGGGCCACTTGGCTGGTGTGAATCAGCACATGATGATTTATTTACACCAACTGAGCGACTCAGCCCTTATTTTATTTTCTCTTTTTTATTTTTATTTTGTAGTGGGCTTAAATTAGAATAGATCAATGTTTATATTCCTTACACTACACTTTTGATCCATTTATTTAGGTGTATTGGCCAGGTAGCAGATTTTCAGTCCACTACATTATTATAATGCTACCTTTTCTTCTAACGCCTGATCGTGCATTTACAGTATTTACTTGTAGCCTGTACATAAAAGGAAGACAACAGGGTCAAAATTCACATAGCTTGTACATTTCTGGACTGATCAAAGCATTGGGAAAATTTCACATAGAGAACAACCCTGAACTGGCAAAGAGGTGGACTTGATCTCCATCCCAAATGATTCTGTTAAAAGAACTAATTATAGTTTTAAAGTTGAAATTAGCACTGTTTCTCACATGTGTTGTATTAGTGTGCTTCTGCCCTCCTGCTTAAAAGTCTTCATTACTAGCTATTGATATAAGAAGCATATTGCAGATGACTGAGTGCGCTAACGAAGCACAAAGTGAAAAAAAATACTCAATTTCTTTAGAATCCAAAAATGTATTATTTTTATTGTATACAAGTTATATATACAAGTTATATTTACTTTGATCTGTAGATTGCTAAAGGAAAAGGCTGCTAAAAATAGAAAATGAGTTATTTATTTCATCCTCAAATATCTATTATGAACAGGACAGACTTTCTCCTTAAGGCAGGGGGAAAATTGTTAAAGTAAGAAGAAAAGTTTATCCTCTTTTAGCATTTTAAAAAACAATGGGAAGCACATTGGCAAGAGATCATCTTATGGCTCTGGAACATTTACAAATAAATGTGAATAAGCATACTGTAAAATTCACAAGCTTACTTCAGACCAACAGAAAAAAAGTTTTCAGGGCATAGATTCCAAATGCCACCAACCCACGGAGCCAAGCATTCATTCCAATTCAGAGAAGTGCAACAACATTCAAAATTTGTATTACAACGTCTTAGGTCAATGGGAAAAACTTCAGTGCTCATCTACAGAATTGAAATCAAAATGTGTTATATGCCAGGAAAAGATTTCTGCTGCTTAGAACAATGGTTTGTGCTTAGTTTTGAACTACTTCAGCTAATCAGTAAACTAAAAGCAGAAACTACCATTAGAAAAGCACAGTGGACAATTCTATAAGGAAAAAATTCACAGCAAGCATCACCTCAAGATATATTTTCTCCTCAGACTCCTTGACAGAACCTTATGGAAGATCTTCAGAGTAAGAGATAATTTGCAGGAACTAATGGACCATGGACAAGAAAATGTAGGTGGATGTTTAGAGTTTGTTAAAACAGATAATCACATGGAGGCAGATTCTAACCACCCATCCTTCCCCATCACAGTCCCTGAGTTGTGTTGTGTACTTTGTACGTAGACACATAGATTCTAATGAAAATACTCACCAAGTAAGATATCATTCTGTCTTGTCTTTAAGAGTGGAAGACTTGGGCCGATCGGAAGGCCAGAGAATGAACCTCAAGGAATGGAAAGTGCTGGGCCAAGCAATATGTTTATTCTGTAGTTACTTTTACCTTTGAGCTTGATTACATTAAACATTTGGACTGAGCAGAGGATTGAAATAGGAGAATAATGCATGTTTATTCTAGGTATTTTATGAAGGAAGGACACAGATGACATACTTAGCTTTGTCGAAAATGTGATTCCCCGAGTTACTTAAGGTAAATATAGAAAAATATCTAATTTATGTGGAAAAGCAGCTATACAATCTCAAGAAGACAATATAGTACAGAAAATCTTATAGCATATTTTAGAAGATTAGAGGTGTTAACTCCAGCATCCTGGCCAAATTCCTCTTTTAGTCAATCCGCTGACCTAGATTCCCTTTGGGGTTTCAACAGGATATGGTATAACTTTTTACCTCCTGTCCTTAACTTTTGTGTAGTGGTATTGTATAGTGTTAAACAGTTACTTCACTTCAACATAGAGGTGGCTGTTCTTCAGATGGGTCTATGTAGTTTTCAGACTGCTTTGGGATCCATCTGGATGAAAGATACCACGTAAAGACAAGTTCATTAAGATCATAAATGTCAGATCGTTATCATGCCAGCATCTAACTTAGCAGATAAAGAAAGCATACCAAAAGCAGTGGAAAAAAAGGTTTCTAGGACAATACAAAGATTAGCAAGCCCACTTTAATGTATCTTAACACAGTTATGAGGAACAGATAAAAGGAAATGACTAATTAAGGGACAGCACCCAGAGTAGCTTCAGTGTATTTGCCAGACTCCAAGACCCTGATTGAAGGCTGAAACAATCAGACACCTCAGATACTTTTAGAAAAGGGTGAAAAAATAAAAATGGTGATGGAGAAACAGTAAATGAAGAGAACTGATATTACCAGTCTTTCTTCATTTGTCAAATATTCATGTACAATCACAGAGACTCCTTATATGTGAACTATGCAAAAATGAGCCCTAAAATTTAAAAGACTGAAGGACTTTAAAAATATATACTATTTAGATCTCCCTCTCAACCCAGTCCCTTCAGGAAAAATCATATATGTTACCATTTTAAGTGAGGAAAGGATATGGTAGAGAGTATGAGCACAACAGAACTTATGGGCCAGAAAGAATGGTGCAGAAGGGAAAAGGTCAGAAGAAGAATGGTGAAGAGGAGAGAATGACAAAGAAAAAGTAGGTGACACACAGGGACAGGAAAAGAGAGGCAGGGCTTGTGGCCCATGTGGACCCATTTCACAGAATTTGCAGCAACCTGAAACTTCATACTTGAGAAATTAAGCAAAGGTGCCCAGAAACAGTGGGCACCTTAGCACTCTGGCCCCACCTGACAGCCAGTCACAGGGAGGAGTTAAGTGCCCTGATGGAGGAAGCTCCTCTGTGTAGTGAACTGAGGAGTCTTTATTAAAGATACTACTGTAACAGAAATGTCAGGATTCAGTTGCTCAGGACCTGGTGACTCTTAAGGCAGCAAAGGAACTAGAAGCAAGTTCCTTTTTTCTAAATATGAGTAAATACAGAAAATAAATACTTTTTTGCAGTCAGTTCTATGAACTCACACAACCTTATTCACTATGCTCAAATCCAAAACTAGCCACATCAGCCTGAGAGTTAGTTAATCTATTAAATAGTGAATAATGAAAACTGTATCATTTGTGTAATCTCTACTATTTTTATTAATGTTCTGTTTATCTTTCAGTGGATTTATCTCGCCAGTAGTGCCACTGTTTGGTGGCATAGGTTTGGCATTAATTTAAATGATCAAGTATGAATCTATAACATTCTCTGTCTCATGTAAAGACTCTTGTTTTTTTAAAAACAGGTTTAATTTATAACCGTTTCTCTGACAGTCATCTTACAAATATTTTGTTCATTTTGTGATGTTTTTATAGTCTCTAATACATGTAAACATGAATAATGCTGCTGAGGTCGGAATTACAAATATCACATTTATCATACAGTTTAGCAAAGTTTGAAGTAGCAGGCTTTGTTTCATGTTCAATATTAACTTCTTTTCAGAAAAGCAATAATAAAATGTGTTGGATATTACTTTATAATCTGTTTAGGCATGCCGGCTTTCATTAAGGAACATAAAAGCTTGGCTAAAGAGAAAAAAGGTCTAAAAATCAGAAGGAAAATTTCCCCTTTGCTTTGCGGTATTACTCCAACTATAACCCAGATGTAATCTATATTGACGTAATGCTTTATATAATTCTTGTTAAGTAATCACTCAAAACTTGTCGGAAAACAATAAAAGTATAATGTCCATATTGTTCATGTATTTGTTTCTATTCATCCCATTCTTGTGTGCAGTTACAGGCTTTAAGCTATGGAGCTGGTTTATTGTAAACTTCAAAAAGAATGCCAGGTAGTTTTAATCTTCACAATGTATGGCATGAAAGGAGTAGTTGCAGTGTTTGAAGGATTAACTAGCAGGCGCTTTAAACTGGCGACTCATGTAAGCTAGTGTCCCCAGTCAGCTTCCAGCCAAGCATGAATTAAAGCAGCCAAATTGGCAGCTGGCATTAAGGAGCACTCCTACATTGCATGGTTCTTTGGTTTTTAGTGGAAGGCCCTTGACATCAGAAAGGGTTGAACTTTGACCTTGACCCTTGCAACCTTGAATATCAGCAAGAGTAATTTGTTAAGGGTTATTGTGTGTGCAGACCTGAGTCTGTTGAGCATTTAGCAACTTCTAAAGCAAACTGCAAGTAGCTCTGTAATGTGCTGTAAAAGGAACCTTACATATACATTCATATATATTATGCACAAAATAATACGTTCAAAGAATATTAATGTTGCAGACTCAGCAGCAGAAAGTTAGGAAACATGCATGTGCATTATGATACAGTTACTAATTACACACAAACATACTATTTTTTTCTACAGGGTGGACTGTGCTCACTGAATGAGCAGCTATTTTATATGCAATTTTTCATTGTTCAATGTGTGGCCCCAGGCCTTACTTACTGCACACCATTTAAACTCTACTCTGAGTGCAGAATTATTAATTTCCTCTGGGGCTTTTCTATGGTACTCATCAGTGTAGCATAAGAGTTTTTCACAAACAATTTATTTTCATAACACCCCTGTTACGTTAAGGGGCATTATCATCGCCATCTTACAGATGGGGGACTGCAGCACAGAAAGATTAATGTCAAAACTGTCCTCTAATTTTGGATAACCTGTCTGAGATACCCAGGGCCTGATTTTCCAGAGTGCTTAGCAATATGTTGCTTTTTTATGTTCAAAGTTTGTACGACTTCAGTTGCAGTATTTCTGCAAATTGTACCAAAGATCTCAAGTTGGGCACCCATAAAATGTGGAATATGTAGTTAGTGGCCACCTGTTAGAAGTTTGGTTTAAATGACTTGTCTAGCATCACACAGGAACTCTGTGGCAGGGCAGAGATTGAATCCAGTTCTCCTGGGTAGCATTCAACTACCTTACCTATGAGACCATTCATTTCTCATCCCTTTCCAGCCAGTCTAATATCCACCACATCTCCCTGGGGTCCTTGTTCAAGTCCCTTTGCCACCCAATCAAAGTCTCTCACCCCTCTGGCTCCTCATCCTGTCTTGTCTCTCCAACACTTCCCAATCCCTCCCCAGCCCTCACATCCCAGTCTCATTGCTCAGCCAGTCTCAGTATCTCTCTTTCTCACGTACACACACAGTATCCAGTGCCAATCTTCCTACCCTAGGCTCCATGTCCCAATCCACTCCTCCTCACCCCCAACTCCTCTATATTTCAGTGAAGCTACTGCTTGGGTGCCACCAGGGGAGCATTGAGAGCATAGGAAAGACAAGTCTCCCTACTTAGTTCCTCTGCCCTGTATCTTTTTCCCTGTAGCAATGGCAGGGAAAATCATATTTAACCCTTCAGCCCTTGGTTGGAATGTGCTCAGTGCAGATACAATCTTCAGAGATTTTAGCTGCCAAATTCCAATGAGTCTCCACTGAATCGATGTGGGGTGAGATTTTTTTTAACTAGGCAAAATTTGGGCATTTGAGCAAAAGGCACATCCTTGACACCAGGGCGACAACCTCTACTAAATTGCTGAAAAGCTAGGTGCTATATTTTCTCAATGAAATAGCAGTGAGATTTTTCTTTTTTTGAACAAGGGATAAAACAACGTTTTCCCCCTAAACTTGTTGTCAGAAACAGCTGAACCATTTTTTGCAAAAACTTAAAAAGAAAATAAAATATTCCAGTCTAAGGCAGACACCCAGCATGGAAAAATTCAGCTCATTGGTTAAAGTTCAGTAAATTTGTAAGCAACTGAAAACACAGTCTTATAAGGGAAAGTGTCAGGCAACTTTAACTACAGGCAGTAGTTAAATTTGTATATTATTTATTATAAGCAGTTGTGCTTATAATATATAATATACAAAATATATATAACACACTTTAAGATTTGTACCCACTGCACTGGTTTCATCCTCTTCCTGGATTATTTACATATTTACATATTCAGTTTTACCACAGGATACTGGAGGCTTTAGGATGAAGAGCAGTGCAATCAACATGTAATGGTGGTGCCATGACATCTTTGTCATAAAGGATTGTGAGGTTCCCTAGCTACTTGGTGTTGTGTAGATGGAAGAAATGCTGTTTAACAATGGACATTCTGCAGCTGTGCATTTAAGAAAACAGAGCTATTAAGAAAGCCCTATAAGGACTATTGAAACCATAATCACCAGGTTACATTTGAGAATTATTGCAGTGATCAGGAATACTAGATTCCCACAAGGTAATTTTCCTTCTCTGGTAACCCCCCTCCCCCCCCCCAACTCCTCTTGATAACCTTTATTTTTAATTATTAACAACACTAGGTTATTTAAATAGTTTAATTAGTGCAAAAATACATCATTTGGCATGATACAGTTCTGTTCCCTGGTGTCTCCAGGGCAACAAAGACCCAAAGACAACAATTCCTGTTCTACTGTTCTGCTGACAAAGAATTGTTCATTACAAGGCTGATTTTTCTCTGTTGTTTCCTTGATACTGTCAGCTAAATTTTCAAAGGGAATACTTAAAAACAAACAAATAAAAACAAAACAAAACAGATCATCTGGTGACCAGATGCACTAGATATCTTCATCTGCCTCTACCAAAATAGGACTAAATAAAATTTCAGAATCCATTTCTAATAGCAACCAGGAGTCTGTAGTCACTGAAAATATGTCCTACTACTTTGTATCTCAGATCCCATTCTGAAATAAATTCATTAACATTCTTGGGAGTGTTATTTGAGTAAAGAGTGTAAGGTCTGTTCCATAGCCTGTAGGTTATTGGAATTAACTCTGGATAAGTTTTGATATATAAAGGTTGGAGAATTAATCAAATTTTGCTGCTTCATTAGCAGTGATATTTACTGAGAAAGTTTCTCTTTAATTATTGGAAACTGTATTGCAGAAAGGTGCTCCAGGTTTGAAGGTTTCCAGTCTGTATTGATACACATTTTAACTGTAATGTAACTATTCAAGTTACTCACCTGCAAAAGTATTTGCAAGGCCAGGCCCTTCACTTTCTCATGAAAACAAATCTAAGTTGCGTGTTTGAGCTGGAAGTGCATATGGTATAACATCATGACTGAATGCTGTACCATATGATAGCATAGCCTCGGAAGAAGAATTGAGTTTTGAATCCATAATGGATGTGAAATGTAATGAAAAAATCCCTGTAACACCTGTAAGTTCAGTATACTGGATTATTTGTTTTACTGAATAGTCTCTCTGCAAATGAAAAAGGTAATCCTCTCATGAATGCCTTTAAACTGCTTCAGATGTTTGTTTATTTTTCTGAAGTCGGAGTTTGTGTTTTTAGATGATGTGTTGTCAGATTGTGATGACCCATTAACTTTATGTACGCTTTAATGTACTTAGCAGACCCTTGACTTTGAGCAAGATCCTGCCAGATCCTGAGCTGGTGGAGCTATGCTAGTTTAACTCAGGGGAGGATCCATTTCTCTGTTACAGCAGTTGTAGATGCTGAACACGCAGTGTATATATTGAATGGACAGTGAACGCTTTGGCATTTGGAAGGTTATGCTGACAGGGAACATGTGTTGAACAAACCAAAGAAGAAGAAAAAACTTCCAGCTATTAGTTGAGGCAACCGTTATTCAGAAATTGCCTCATCCAATGCCCAGGAAAGTCAATGAAAGAGCGCCAATGGGCATGGGTCCAGGCCCATACTGCAGTATACACACATGTTCAAAAGGGTACTCACTCATTGTGGCAACTGAATTATTCGGCATTAACCAGCATCATATCCACCTTTATTTTTCTGCTCTGTTTGACCTTATGAAATATTGGCCCCGTTCCAAAAGTTTAAACTCAGTTGAATACGAATGCTTTTCATTTTGCATTCCCAGTTAAGAATGCCACTAACAGAGCACTTTTCTTCATAAATCTGAATTAATTAAATTAGAGTGTGCCAGTGAAAGTGACCACTTCTAAATACAGAATCCAACTTGGTGGGTCTCGTCCTTGAAAATCCCTCTTATTTGGAATAACTGATCTTACATCAAAGCAACCAGTGAAGACCAAGGGCTCTTTCATTTTTTAATAAAGAGATTTTCTGCTCTAAAGGCACACCTGACATTGTTTGCATCCAGAGCAAGTGGTCTGTAATAAGTGGCCCAATGGAGGTTTAAGCCTGCTTTCAAGGGTCATTGGCTTTCCTGACTGTTACTTGATCTGTTTAGAACTGGCTAATTTGTTAATCAGAACAAGGCTTAGATCTTACTGCGATTGCCCCTGAATTGCTGTTACACACATACACAACTTTAAAAAAAAAGACTTCAGTACCAAATTTTGATGTTCTTTGCTAAAATGGAAAGTGTAGCTGCATCCAGCACAATATAATGACTCATGCCATTGCAAATGTGGGTTTTTTACTCTATTTAATAATGTAGAATATTAAAACTAAAGAAGCAAAATTAATGTTCTTTTAAATTTTGCATCAACAACTTGTTTCTTCATCTCATAAATATACTAGACTCAGTTCTGATCTTACTTCCATAATTGTGCACGAAATTAGAATTAGCCCCTCATCTCTTTATAGACTACAGTGGAATGTTAGACCACTTATAGGGAGTGTAAAAGCTCAGCACGTTAGAGAATCTGAGGGCTTGTCTACATGAGGAAGTTGCTCTGGTTTAACTTTAATCTGCTTTTAAACCAGTGTAGTTTAAACCAATTCAAAAGACTGTGTGGACACTTATTTCAGTATAAAAGTGATTTACTTCAGTATAATTAAGCCTCTTCCTAATTGACTTAAGCGAAACTGAAGCTCTTATACTGAAATAAGTGTGTCCATGCAGCCTTTTTTGCAAGTTTAACTGCATTGGTTTAGATTCACACCTTAAGTTATACTGATACAACTTTCTCATGTAGACAAACTTTCCCATGTAAACACACTGAATTGAAGTAAGGGGCTCAGTCACTGCTAGTGGAAGGAGAAGTATTAAGTAGGTTGGAAAATCAGTGACCTGCTTCTGAGAATATGCCTTATGGCCTCAGGGAGAAAAATCTGACAAAACATCATCTGTAAGCAGGATGTTTCAACCCACTGGCAATCCACATGATGGGTATATGGTTGAGAGGCTTCTGGAAAAATGAAATGCTGTATTTTAATATTTTTGAAAGCTTCTTGAACAGACGCCTGTCCTGACATCCGCCCTTTAAGATCTAATTTCCAGTTCAGTTAGCATGCTTTGCCTTTTTGAACTGGTCACTTAGAAGTCATTGTAACTGAGGTGTGCCGCCTTGCATAGCCTTGTGTATGACTATTTCGTTAGAAAAAACAGGAGTTAATTCTTTAATGATACAAATACTGTTGCAGTTACATGTACAGGAAACCTGATTTCTAAGCCATTCTCAGACCCTTTGTAAGTAGAATATTTGTAAGGAAAGACATGTTAGCAGCATCTCTTGATCCTTATTTAAAGGGTAATATTGACATCATGCTCCTTACTCCATGCACACCTAAATCACTTGGATAATGCTGTTTTCCGTAAAACATTAGGTACCAAATCATTGTCCTCCATTTCCTCTGTCTACCCAGTACATTACTCTGGGTCAGTCCCATCACATGAAATAAAAAAAAAATATATTCCTAGCACATCACAGTTAGTCTTTAGCTGATTGACTGTAGTTAAACAGTAACAATGAGAGCGTTCACATTAGCAGGACCAGTGGCAAAGACAGCCGCACAAACAGGTCATTCATGAGAGCAGGCGAGCTTTTTGATAGCTTGAGCCTTTTCTCAACACTGCAGAGTGAAGCAGGATTATCAAGGGGGAAAAATCAATTTAGCCCTGCATGTCAGGTAGATTACATTCTAAAATGAAAGGACGCAAGGTATCAAGTAAGGCTTGTTAGTGTTCAACACTGAGAAGTCCACCATCACCAGCTCTGGGGGGAAAGTTGCTGTTCTCTGCTTGGACTTCTGTAATACTATGGAGTTATGTGGGGGAGGGATAGCTCAGTGGTTTGAGCATTGGCCTGCTAAACCCAGGGTTGTGAGTTCAATCCTTGAGGGGGCCACTTGGGGCAAAAATTGGGGATTGGCCCTGCTTTGAGCAGGGGGTTGGACTAGATGACCTCCTGAGGTCCCTTCCAACCCTGATATTCTATTCTATTTCAGTGCTCTTGATGGCACAGTTACACAGTAGATACAAAATGGAAGCTCCCAACATTAGTTGTAATAATACTTGTCCTGCCAAAACTGGGGGAACTCTTGTTTACATCAGTCCCCAACCCCCATTAGAGGATGGAACTGACCAAAAAGGCAATGGGGATGACTAAATCTATCTAGAGCAGATGAACTAATCTTCCTCCACCCCCACCCACTTTGCACCTGTGGATGATCATCCAGCAAAAAAAGGGGAAAAAAAAAGGCAGGATACTGAATGCTCAGTTAGCAAACACAAGTTTAGTGTCAGATACGCTATTGATCTATGTGCAGACCACATAATATGCCTATTGCTTCACTTCAGATGGTTTGGGAGAGTGGATCCTTGTCCAGTTAAGCAGCTTTCCCACCTCTCACTTGTCTCCTTTCATCTCCTGTGACATCCCTTTCATGTTTCTGTGTGTTTTGTGGGGGTGTTTTTTGTTATTCTGCTAAGCTGGCTGTGGCAGTGCTGATTTGACCATATTTAGGAAGCACCAGGAATTTATTTCATAAGCACTTCTTCTGGATAATGATCCATTCATTTTATGAGTATTTCCTTGAGGGTTGTGGGTACCTAACCCATATTTTTTTTCCTGTGGTATTTGGATATTGGATTACCTGATTATGCAGGTATATTTTCATGAGACACAGAATGGGTGCACGGATAAACTCATTCTAATTTTAGAGGTATTACAGGTTGGTAGCAATATTCCCTGAAATTTGATATAACTCAAGAACCAATATCATCTCTGGCACTAGACTGTACTAAGCCTGACAGATATATTCCCAGCCCATCAATACATTTTCATTCCTTAGTGTCACATTTTCAAAAACAGTTGCTAAATATGTCTGCAGAAGTTGTGTGTGCAAAACTGCAAACATAAACTGGGGAGTTAACCCTCTGACTACCTGATCTGTGCATGCAAGTGGGCTTTTGCAGACACAAAACTGGGTGCAAATGTATTGGATTGAAGCCACTTCTAGAATTTGGCTCTTAGTGATTATATATGATTATTTGCATATTGCATAAAAAGCCTGACCCTGCAACAGTGGAGTACACGCTGGTACTGTACAGGTATATACAGTACAGTGACAGTGGCAGGTAATCGCTATTATTGGCCCATGTCCTGGATCACGTGGGGTTTCAGAAATTGGATGAAGGAGATGAGTGAGGAAGCTGACCGGGAGGGTGTTCCAGGCACTGTAGGTGGATTATGACACTTTACAAAGTGCCAGGAAAGTGTAATTGAAAAAAAAATCCAACACCACGTATGTTACCATTGTTCTGAAATATGAAGCTGATTCAAAGAAGATTTTCAAAGCAGATGTCATATATATTATAAGTATGGATTCAGTTATTTAGTGTATTAAGTTACTGGATATTTACACTATCAGAGCAATTCATTTTGCAGCTTAGCGTACACAATACGTAGATTTTTATCTCTCCCTTCCCACCTGGATGAATAATTTTGACTAATACACCACCTCCTCCATTCCCAGTGCTCAGAGAAAGAAACTTAAAATATTTTTAACAAAATGTTTGAAATTTCAGGGTACTTATATACCATGGTGGTGATGAGAATGGTGCAAAAGTCTAGAGTAGAATCCACTGTTTTTCAGTTGCTTAGAACTTTCTCAAACAATTTCCTCTTGGCCAGGAATTTTTCATGCCTGATCTCTTTTAAAAGTCAGGTGGCTTTTGTTCCCCTGTTCAATTTCAGGGAAAGTTTCAGCAATTAGCCGTGCCATTTTTGAGTTCTGGGTGCTTTAAAACAACTGTAAAAGCAATTTTGTTCAGATGTGGCTTTTGTCGCTGGGCTTACGATCTAACAAACAAGCCAATTCTGAAGGAAACTGATTCAGTAGTTTTAAAGTTATCAGAAATGGAAGTGACTTTGAAAATTGGTCAGTGCACGGCAGACTTTACTGTTTCATTTTTCTGCTCAATCAAAAGCAGCTTTTTTCCCTAGATTTTTTATATCTTATTTTCCTGAGTGTTATGCTTTGAAAAAAATTACATTTTTCTCCACAATAGATTTTTACAGAAACTCAGTGAATCCTTTTATTTAAATTAAACCATGGATCCTGCTATGTCCATGTGAATATTAGGAAGTTTGCTTTACAAAGCTGCTAGTTAAGCAAGTGGAACATTAGAAACAGCTCCTTAAACCTGATCAAAATCCTGTGTTAAAGTTTAACTTTAGTTGTAAGCATATGTTGCAGGATGCATACAGATTTGTTTATCATTACCTTTAACCACAACAGTTTACAATTCAGAACATACTCTCAACTACATCTCCCACCATTGTCAAACTTAACTGTCATTAAAACAATCAAGTTAGTGTTGCTATGATAGTGGCCAACAGCTAGGGTGAGGTCTATACACAGATTTTGTTTTTCAGTTAGGGTTGTGATTTTTTTTTTTACCCATACACTTGTATCAGTACAACCCATAATGTGCACACTATACCGACGTAAAGGTGTCTTCCTGTACAGGAATATGCTGTGCCAATATAAACATTTGTATAACTGCATCCACACTAGGAGGGTTCTACTGCTTTAATTATACCAGTATATTTAAAGAGAGACAACTTGTGTGTGTAGACAAAATCCCATGCCTTCATGGGTCTCCTCTCCTCCCTCCCTACAGAGGGGCCAGACATAATTTCATTTCACTCAGAAACAGTCTAATTTTCAAAAGAAAAAGACCACGGAATTTTACAGTGTTTTTGCTCATTTGCTTATACAACCCTCAAATGGTGGGGCTGCTGAAAAGGCACTGCCAATAAATAGTGCAGTTCTGGCCACTCATTTTCACCTTAGTTCTGAGGCCCCCATGTTAACCTGCTTTCACTTGCTCCCAAAGTGCTGGCCTGACTTTTCCCATGGTTCAAATGCCAGGCTATCCTTTATGAACCTCGTCTTACCTCCAGCATATGCATACATACACACACACAAAAAAAGAAAAGGAGTACTTGTGGCACCTTAGAGACTAACAAATTTATTTGAGCATAAGCTTTTGTGAGCTACAGCTCACTTCATCAAATGCATGCAGTAGAAAATACAGTGGGGAGATTTTATATACACAGAGAACATGAAACAATGGGTGTTACCATACACACTGTAATGAGAGTGATCCGGTAAGGTGAGCAGGGAGAGGGGAAAAAAAACCCCAAAAAACCCTTTTGTAGTGATAATCAAGGTGGGCCATTTCCAGCAGTTGACAAGAACATGTGAGGAACAGTGGGGAGGGGGGGGATAAACATGGGGAAATCGTTTTACTTTGTGTAATGACGCATCCACTCCCAGTCTCTATTCAAGCCTAAGTTAATTGTGTCCAGTTTGCAAATTAATTCCAATTCAGCAGTCTCTAGTTGGAGTCTGTTTCTGAAGTTTTTTTGTTGAAGAATTGCCACTTTTAGGTCTGTAATTGAGTGACCAAAGAGACTGAAGTTTTCTCCGACTGGTTTTTGAATGTTATAATTCTTCTGATTTGTGTCCATTTATTCTTTTACGTAGAGACTGTCCAGTTTGCCCAGTGTACATGGCAGAGGGGCATTGCTGGCACATGATGACATATATCACATTGGTAGATGTGCAGGTGAACGAGCCTCTGATAGTGTGGCTGATGTGATTAGGCCCTATGATAGTGTCCCCTGAATAGATATGTGGACACAGTTGGCAACGGGTTTTGTTGCAAGGATAGGTTCCTGGGTTAGTGGTTCTGTTGTGTGTTGTGTGGTTGCTGGTGAGTATTTGCTTCAGGTTGGGGGCTGTCTATAAGCAAGGACTGGCCTGTCTCCCAGGATCTGTGAGAGTGATGGGTCGTCCTTCAGGATAGGTTGTAGATCCTTGATGATGCGTTGGAGAGGTTTTAGTTGGGGACTGAAGGTGATGGCTAGTTGCGTTCTGTTATTTTCTTTGTTGGGCCTGTCCTGTAGTAGGTGACTTCTGGGTACTCTTCTGGCTCTGTCAATCTCTTTCTTCACTTCAGCAAGATCCATAAACCTGGAAATCCTGGACGCCCCATCATCTCAGGCATTGGCACCCTGACAGCAGGATTGTCTGGCTATGTAGACTCCCTCCTCAGGCCCTACGCTACCAGCACTCCCAGCTATCTTTGAGACACCACTGACTTCCTGAGGAAACTACAATCTATCAGTGATCTTCCTGAAAACACAATCCTAGCCACTATGGATGTAGAAGCCCTCTACACCAACATTCCACACAAATATGGACTACAGGCCATCAGGAACAGTATCCCCGATATTGTCACGGCAAATCTGATGGCTGAACTTTGTGACTTTGTCCTCACCCATAACTATTTCGCATTTGGGGACAATGTATACCTTCAAATCAGCGGCACAGCTATGGGTACCCGCATGGCCCCACAGTATGCCAACATTTTTATGGCTGACTTAGAACAACGCTTCCTCAGCTCTCGTCCCCTAATGCCCCTACTCTACTTGCACTACATTGATGACATCTTCATCATCTGGACCCATGGAAAAGAAGCCCTTGAGGAATTCTCCCATGATTTCAACAATTTCCATCCCACCATCAATCTCAGCCTGGACCAGTCCACACAAGAGATCCACTTTCTGGACATTACTATTTCCCCGTGTTTATTCCCCCCCTTACTGTTCCTCTCATGTTCTTGTCAACTGCTGGAAATGGCCCACCTTGATTATCACTACAAAAGGTTTTTTGTTTTGTTTTTTTCCTTCCCCCCACCCCCTGCTGGTAATAGCTCACCTTACCTGATCACTCTCATTAGCGTGTGTATGGTCCCACCCATTGTTTCATGTTCTCTGTGTATATAAATCTCCCCACTGTATTTTCTACTGCATGCATCTGATGAAGTGAGCTGTAACTCACGAAAGCTCACGCTCAAATAAATTTGTTAGTTTCTAAGGTGCCACAAGTCCTCCTTTTCTTTTTGCGGATACAGACTAACACGGCTGCTACTCTGAAACACACATACTAGTGGATCATGTCTCCCGCAACCAGAGGCTCTTGCAAGGGAATACACGGTCTCTGTACTATTTTAAAGTCTGTTTATTGGTTTGTTTGTGAACTTGAGTACTTTACAGTTCATGACCTCAGTTCAGGAAAGCACTCAGGCAAACTCTAACTTTAAGCACATGCTAATGGAACTTAAGCATACGCTCAAGGTCTTTTCTGAGTAGGGTAGCTCTTCTGAATCAGGAACAAAGTATGCAGATAATTTGAGAAAACAAGCTTCAAATACTATTTTAAATATTGTTTTAAACTGCAGGTTCATAATAATGCCTTGGCCCTTTAGCTGTTTTTAAGGCAAAACTGTTTAATTGTCTCTGTTAAAGTATAACTTCTTTCCCAGCTTTACATTCAGTCTTTTACTATCCAGCCTCTTTGCCTTATGAGGTATAATACTGTACCTGGGCACAAAAAGTTAAAGCTGGATTTTCACCCTCCGTTCAGAATAGATTTGCTTTGATTAATTGAAATCAGATGCTAATTTATGGCCCAATCTGGCAACCCTTATTCACATAGGCAGTCTCACAAAATTCAATAGGAATAGATGTGTATATTAGATCTACTCATATAACAAGGGTTTGGGGATTTGCACTTTCTGTTTAACTTAATTAGTGGCACATCTAGGTTTTCTTTTCAAATCAAGGCCACCAGGCAGTGGAATTCATAAGTCCTTGTTTGCCAAAGTAGAATTTCTTCTCAGAAAAACAAAACAAAAACAAGAAAACTTGTCTTTATTTTAGTTAGTGTTTCACTGAACAATGAAACATAAAATCAAAGAGAAGAGCGTGTGCTACTAAGGAATAAACATAACAGCTCCTGAAATATTTAATCAATATATCCTATAGAATCACCATATACTGTCCACAGGTTCTAAATTTGGAGTGTACTTGTGAAAAATTCAGTATGAATTTTAGGGAAAATCTGACTAGCATTGCACGTATTTAGTTCTGCTGCACCAATGTTTATAGAACTGGTCAGAGAATGTTTTACTGCAACAAGATGAATATTTATTAACAATTCAAAGTGATCTGTTCCAAAATGTACAGTACACTCACAGAGATGTTTTACCACAGAAGTCCAGGTGTTTCCTGTCTGAAGTTTGGAATGGCTATTAGCTTATGATAGGTTTACTAAGCAATGCTTTTATAGCTTTAATATGCAGCAGCGAAATATTTTACTTTTTGTCTAACGCCTCAAAATACAAATGGTTACAGTCACTGAATAGAGACATGCCTTATTTAATGCATAAGATGCGCTTGAAAAAAGCATGTATAATGTGGGCTATGAACTGTTATATTAATTCCTTCTTCCAGATCTTTGCTATGGTTTTCTAAAGAACTGTGCTAACCCTCTCCAAGAACACACAAGTTATGTTTTCAAACATAGTTGCTAGTCAAAAGTTTACTTTCTGGTTCAGAAAGCTGCTGTATTGTTAACACCTCTGCTTTCTGTGAAATAGAAATATTAACTGTATACCTGGCTGGTTATCGGTTGTGATTATAGATAGAGCCAGACTTGATTTAGCCATCTAAAGGACAAGCACAACTTCTTAGAGGTTTGTTTTAAAGTGAATACAGTGAAGGGTTGGTTTTAAGTGCTAGTCTTAAATACATGTATTTGGATCATCACTGAAGAATAGACCACTTTTTGTTACTCTTCGGACTAGGTTGTGACAGCTCTTACACAATCACGCAGGAGAGAAAGGTCTTCACCCTGGTTCAGTTTGCAACTCCAGCCATGGAGGGGAGAGCAGAGGTTGTTCATCAAATACTTCCCCCTGCAAGCAATTGCGTAAGCATAGCGAGGGGCAGAGAGTGGGAGGAGCCCTGTCTCTGTCCCTCCCCACCCCTCCTATATGGGAAAGCAAGTTGCTCGGTGATAAGGGATGCAGTGATTTACTACTCCCCACCAGAGCAGGCAGGGAGCAGGAGAAGAAATGAGACTGCCAGGGCCTGTTGTGATGAGCAAAAAGGGTGGGGGTTTCCAGTCACGGTAGCTCAACCGTGATTCCTTAACATGGCTAAAAAGTCAAGTGAAGATGCAAACTAGACTTTTCCAGCTTATGCTACACAACGTTGCCAGTTCACACAGCTTCAGACATATTAGCCTGCATCTTAACAGGGCTTTTCAAGAGACTTACGCTAACCTAATTGAAACACACCCCTTTTCCCTATCTAAACAGGGTCTGAGTTACAATTCGTTCTCTGGTCTGCTTCTGGGACAGTGCAGCTACATGTCATCCCATACTGAGAGAGAATTGTAAAATCACAACCTAGCTCTTATTCATAACAGAGGTGCACCATTATAGTTAACTTCTATCAGATTTTGATTAGGAATTTCTGTATTCAGATTTATAAACACCCGTAAAATTTGATTCACATCTGAAAATTGATATTGCAGAGCTTTGACTCTAGAATCAATCACACCATTTTTTTCAGACTACAGAAACATGCTGTGGCCTACATTGTGACTGATACTACCATGACATGGTCCCCAGCTGGAAAGTTTTACTTTAGGATTGCAAATACGTGACATGGTGAAAGAATATGTACTTATAACAGTTCGCTTAGAGAGGAAGTTAGGTTTTTGTTTATTTCTGGTTATCACAGATGGACTCAATAAAGCTCACAGTCTTCAGAGTGTCTCACTCAGGTCCAGATTTTTAAGTGCTCAGCACCAGTCACCTCCCATTGTGACACTTATGACCCCAATGAGCTCAGCTCCTTTGCAAATCTGATGGTTAATTGTGGGTGCTGAGCCTCCTTGAAAATTCTGGTCTAAATGATTAGAAGAGCAATGGAAAGCAAAAATTTCTGTACGGTGTTTACATGTGACATTGACTTCACTGGGAATTCTACAGCAGATAATGGATAGTATATTGAATCTTCATTTGATGCCCCTTCCTCTAGCTGGCATATGGCATTGTTTATGGGATAAAATCACCCCCATTTAGGCACCCTGCCCTTCATTCTAGGTGTATTAATAATAAAAATATACCATGCAAAAATAAAATCCAGACAATATTATAAATATATAATAATAATAATAATAATTAATAATATTATAATAATATCAACCATCCCCCCACATTGAACCACATCTTTCTCAACCCACCCTCTTCCCAAATGCCTGAAAGGAGAGATGAGCTTTGCAGGGCTGTGGTGGACCAAGCTGGGAAGCAAGCTCCACAACTGACAGCAGCCTCCCCTGTTTTAAACCAGGGGTGTCCCAGCTCAAGAGTCCCAGCTGATCACAGCAGAGGTGAGGACAAATTATGTCTCAAACCATTTAGGGCTTTGTAGGTTGAAATTCTTAAACTCCACTGAAAGTTTAGAGGAAACCAGGTTAAAGTGTATTTGTATGTACTATCTAAATAATGTACCACTTAATATACCTGCAGCCACATACTGTATTAATTTCAGCATTGAGATGGTCTCAAACAGTAGTTGATTGGAGAGCACTTCACAATAGCCTAGTTTTGAGACATGATTAACCACAGCAGAGACCATATCCTAAGAAAGGACACATTTGACTATTGACCACAACTGCTGCCTGACCATCCAGGAGCAGCAAAAGATCTAACAATATCCCTAAATAGTGAATCTATATAGTGGAGTTAACACTTCCTCAAAAAGCTAGACATATCAGTCCAGATTCAAGAGTTTCTCTCTGCAGAACAGCAGGCAAATCCACCTCAACAAGGACACTTAACCAAGTGAAACCAGCCAGGGTTTATTAGGCTTTGTCCTTCTTGGGATAATTTTGCTCTGTGAGTTTTTGTGGGTGCTTTAGTGGAAGGACTTTCTTTAGTTCCTACACAGACGCAACCTAGGACTTCCAAAATTCTGTATGTCGCAGTCAATGAAATTCACCGGAAGACCTCTGCCATTAGCACAAATGAGCCTTCTCTCTTCCATCATTCATTATAGGTTATCTGTATACCGTTGTGACCTGTGACAGCACAGCTGGTGGAGAGAGTAATTTTAGAGACTGCTGTTTCAACAATAGAAGACAAAAGGTTATAATAAAGTCACGGATGGCCATTAGTAGAGAGTTCTGTCACTGAGAAACATTCTGCTTCAGAGCCACCGAGAAATGCATTGGTTCCATTAACCTCAGAGGGCAGATTATCAACTCACGTCCCTTGCTTTGACAGTTTAAGCATGCCCTAGTCGCAAACCAAATGAGGAAACAGCTGGTCCAAGACAAAGATATATTCTTCATGTGCCTAACTTCTAATCCCTGCCCAATTTCCCAATGATCCCTGCTCTGTGATTTTAGCCAAACCCTAAGATAGTCCTGAAGTCCATGAAAAATCACCATCTCTGTGGACGTCAGAATCAACAAGTGCCATTATTTTCAGCTTCTCCAGCACCATCACAGGAAGGATCCCAATTAACACCTTGGTCATAATGATGGTTTGTTTCCTTGGTCAAACAAATTGCCAGCTTTGTAAATTACACTTCTGTTCTTTATTTTATTTTAGATTCAGAACAAACCAACACACAAAACGAAATAAAGGGAACACTAATATGGCAAGTAAAATCTTACAAACTGGGGGCACAATCCTTCAAGCCCTTATTGGCATATATGGCCCCACTTCCTACTCACATGAAGCAGTGTTTGCAGGATTGGACCTCTATTGTGGATCATATAGCAAGTGAGATATAGGATAAAGATGTTAATCAAAAATGAAATAAGCATTGCAGAAGTCAAGGAGCTTCACTCCTCTCTTCTCCCCACCCTCCCATCAGAGGGAGGAAGCAAATGGTGACATAGAACAGTTAATACCTTCTGCAGTGGGTGGAAGGATCGATAGCTAGATAGATAGCAGGTTTAGTTAGGGGAGATAGGGCATAGCTAGTTCTACAGTACCTGCTCCCTGGTGCCAGTGGAAAAAGGAGGGCACTATGAGAATAGGAAGGGACATGGTTGAAGCACCTTGTACTCCAAAAATCTGGGTTTATTCCAGCAGTCGAAAGTTAGAGCAGCATTGGGGCTGCTCTAACTCACAGCAGTTTCTGAAACAGTACCCAGGTTGACTGTGTGTTGTGTACAGAAGTACTTCCTTGTGTTTGTTTTGAACCTGCTACCTATTAATTCCGTTGGGTGACCCCCGGTTCTTGTGCGATGAGAAGTAAATAACACTTCCTTATTCACTTGTTCCACCTCATTCATGATTTTATAGACTTCTGTGATATATATATATATACCCCCTTTTCCCAAGATGAACAGTCCCATTCTTTTTAATCTCCCCTCATATCCCTAATCATTTTTGTTGCCCATCTCTGTACTTTTTCCAATTCTGATTTATCTTTTTGGGAATAGGGTGACCAAAACTGCAGGCAGTGTTCAAGGGTGAGCATACCATGGATTTATATGGTGGAATTATGATATTTTCTGTCTTATTATCTATCCCTTTCCTAATGGTTCCTAACATTTTGTTAGCTTTTCTGACTGCCACTATACACTGAGCAGATGTTTTCAGAAAATTCTTAACAATGATTCCAAAATCTCTTTCTTGAGTGGTTACAGCTAATTTAAACCTTATCGTTTTGTATGCATAGCTGGGATCGTGGTTTCTGATGTGAATTACTTTGCATTTATCAACATTGAATTTCATCTGCCATTTTGTTGCCGAGTCACCAAGTTTTGTGACTCTTCACAGTCTGCTTTGGATTTAACTAACTTGAGTTGTTTTGTATTCTCTGCAAACCGTTACTTTTAATTTCAGTTTAACTCATTCTTACTGAAAGAGGAGAAGGAAGAGGCTTTTCTACCGTCCTAAGGAATAAAACAAAACAAAAAACAGTTGACAAGAGCCAATGTATCTTCAGGAATTCTTTAAAATCCTTTTATTTATTAAAATACATTGATACAGTTGCACATATTCATTCATAATTGACGGATTTATCTTAGAAAAATGGAATGGAAGGTCATTTTGTTTCACTGTAGTTCCCATAAGTGCAGTCCCTCTGAATTCTTTGCTAAAATGCCATCTAGCAACACCTTACTGCTAAAAGAGTCACAGCAGACATCACCAGGGCTCCTAGAGTAATAGACCACTACAGGGTCTAACTTTTCCCTCTCTCCAGCTCACTGTTGTTGCAAAGAACCCTCTCTATAGTAACATCATTAGGCTCAGCTCAGGAGATGTAGCCCACAGGCCAGATCTGTTCACCTTACTCAAGCAAGAAGTCCCTTGGAAGTCAAACTAGCTCCATAGCAGCTATTGTGTTGAGAAACTCAAGAGCTCAAAATCAGTGCTATAACTGTGGCACTTATCTCTGTTTTATTTGTTTGTTGAACCATGTTGGAATTGAAGTGGCGGGGTGTGGGGGGAGATCAAGATAGCATTAAGAATGATGTGATTTTTAAGTTCTGATATCTTTCAAACTACCAGAGCTAGAAATCCCAGTATAAATTCCTTCAGGGCTAGTGCATCTTCTTAAGCACTAGTTGTGGGTCAATGATATCAAAGAAAAACCTATGATTCTTGTAGAAGGTTATTTGTTAGAGAGACAGGAGGCCCCTCCTCTTTCTCCCAACCAGTGAATTTCCAGTATGGGAGTGGAGTTGCAGAAAAAGTGAGAAATGTTCTGATCCATCTGGCTACTCCTGTAGCACCCAGTGACCAGAAAGCTGCCCTCAGAAATGGTTTATCCGGCTTTAACATGTGCATCAGCTGTGGGTTCTATTTTGTTATTGTCCCATTTGTCTTTTGTTTCAGAATTCTTAGCCAAAAAGAAAGGTTGCTGTGCCACTGAGTCTTTGAAGTAAGTGTGCTGGGTGGTAACAAATAAAGGAGTCCCAGGGGAGTCCCTCAAAAACAAAAATGAATGTAAACACTGGGAAACTGGCAATTTTTAAGGTGTTATCCGGCTCAGAATTATTTCAGTCAGCATCAAAACTTGCTGCCCCTAGAGACCAGGGAACAATAGGCCTGATTCAAAGGCCTGTCAAGTAAATGAAAATGCGGTGGACTTTGGATCCGACTCATAGTAAGCCTTCAGGTACCATATGGAGGAGGGAAAGCAGGAGTTGCTATTCTTTGGCTGAGTACTGCAAGATGTAATTCCATCAAATCTCAGGCAAATGGTTTCAGCTCATGTTCAGAGCTGCTTTCAGGCAGCTCTCATGAATAAAACCCTCATTATTTCAAAGATTTACCAATTGTTTCCTTGATTTGGAACCCTGGATATGAGAACACATATTTTTCTTTTTTTGCTGACTCCCGTCCTTTTTTGGATTATGCGCCCTACGGGTGAAGTGGTGATTTGGTCGTCTGACCATGTAACAGCACAGGAATTAATGAATAACACATTTGTACTTTCCATCCTCAGTCTGAGAAAAGGCCCTATAAATAAAGATTATTGGCCCTCAGATCAAGAAACCATTTTTCTAAATAATGTCATTAAATATTAAATTATATGTCGATATAATTGCTGGTCAGAATGTTAAATAGTGTATAGCCTAACCATATGACCTAATTTAATATTTTATAAATGCTTGAATTCAATTAAATAAAACTTTTATGTAATTTTTAAAATATTTGCTTGGTTTTCCCTCGAGTTCACAGTAGGTTACTCTGAGCCAAACTGCATTACAGCATTTGTATAAAATGCCAGGAGTCTTAGGATAGATCTCATGCACTTCTAGTTGAATCCCTAGCCACTCACAGGAAGTACTGGGCAGAAGCCATTGTATTAAATAATTGCTGGCTAATAAATATATTTTAGACACATTATAAACGTGAATGTTAAACCTGTTGTGGTGAATTAAATGTTTGTTGCAGAAAAAAATACATTTTGCTGTTTTGACCTCGGTGCATCGTCATGGAAACGGAAACCTTTTTTGCGCAATAAAAAATCTGCTTGTCATCTGACTTGAGCCAGTTATTTGCACAGGTGGTTTTCCCACCAGACGACTACTTAGTAAAAACAAATCCATTCTTCCTCAATAGTTCCATTATATGTTCCTATTACAATGTGTTTCATTTCTCTAGCATTATAATTAATGATCCATTATCAACTAATTAAATCACCATTAGTTTTATACAAGCTCATGTGTCACACAACACTTGCTCGACAATCCTATTTCCTAGGTGTGTTTAACCTCATAACACTTTAAATGAATGGTGAAAATGAGGTACTATAGGTAGCATGGTACTCCAGACAGGCTAATGTAGTAACAATGTGGATATGTAAATATATCCACCGATTTCCTGAAACCAAATAAAGCAGCCATAGGAATAATTGAAATCAGATTTCCAGCATATGTATAAAACTGGTGTAAAATATTATTTTGTGTTGCATTCCATGGAAACTGAAACTTCAACTGCACCACCAATTCCAAAATGAAAAGGAGTACTTGTGGCACCTTAGAGACTAACCAATTTATTTGAGCATAAGCTTTCGTGAGCTACAGCTCATTCTCACTTTGTGGGGAAAGCCTATGCTTTCAGGCCTGATCCAAAGCCCACTGAGGTCAGTGAAAGGATTCTCATTTATTTCAAGGGGCTCTGGATCAGAACCATGAGATGGAAATAGATATTGATAAAAGCTTATAGACAAGTTTTTCCTTTCTGATCATGAAACCTGTGTCCTTAAGAAGCGTGAAGATTCACTGTAGCTATAGTAAAAAGAAAAACAGGATATAGTAGTAGGATCTTAAAACAACTTCCAGGTTTTTTTTAAATCTATGCATATTGCTTGTGTTTAAGAGCAGTGTATCATTTAAAGCTGTACCCATTTTCTCTAACAAATTCTGTAATCAAATAGGAACAGGTGGACATATTTTTCATTTCTCACTAAAGCAGACTAATGGATAGCAATGTCACTCACAGAGTAAAGCAAGCGTATTCAGGACTAATAATTAGTTTAAACTGAAAGATGTTTCAACAGCCTTTTAGAACCGAGGAGTAATGCATCATACATTCTTGAGGTTTAAAAAATGTGAAATTACCAATCTAAAGCCAAGGAATCCTGCTCTGCATTTCCAGCTGTTTTAACCATCTGTTATAAATGAGAACTTGTTCAGGATTTATGACCTTAAGAAACTATTTAAGGTAGATAACCGGCCCTTACACATCTTCTTCTAAGCATAGCAAATAATGTAAACAGCTTGTTGAGACTGATTATACAAGTTGTAGGTTAGTCTACAAAATGGTTAAAATAACTTAGGGTCCTTTGTTTCTACTTGGAATGGACTTAAAGAGTTTAAGAACTAGGCTTTTTATTTGCAATGGAATGTTAAGTCATGTACAGTTAGACCACCATAGGAAACCAAACATCATTCTGGAGAAAGAGCTGTAGCAGAACATAAAACTAATCAATAAGTTTATTATGTGTGCTTTTACATGGGACGGTGCCATTTTTTTCTAATCAGCAACTGAAGTTTACACAGAGAGCACCAGCATCACTGAGAGATGATATATTACACTTTCAGTGTTACGGCTTTTGGAAATGAATATTGTGCAATTTAATAACACCGGAATAAAGGTCTTCCTTGAACTATTATAACATGTAACCACTGTGAATACAGTGTTTCACTAGATGGCGCTAGAATACCATAAACTTTGAGTAAACGATACCATGGAGTAGATCAACTCTAGCATATCAGAGATACAGTGCAGTTCAGTTGTGTAATACAGTGGTTCTCAAGCAGGGGTATGCAGGGGTACCCTGGGGGTACACAGATGTCTTCCAGGAGGTACATCAGTTAATCTAGATATTTGCCTACTTTTACAACAGGCTACATTAAAAGCATGAGCAAAATCAATACAATTTCATACAGACAATGACTTGTTTATACTGCTCTATATACTATACACTGAAATGCAAGTACAATATTTATATTCCAATTGATTTATTTTATAATTATATGGTAAAAATGAGAAAGTCAGCAATTTTTCAGTAATAGTGTGCTGTGACCCTTCTGTATTTTTATGTCTGATTTTGTAAGCAACTAGTTTTTAAGGGAGGTGAAACTTGGGGTGCGCAAGACAAATCAGACTCCTGAAAGGAGTACTTTAGTTTGGAAAGGTTGAGAACCACTGGGGTAATAAACATGAGGTACTATTGTGATTAGTAATATCATAAAAAATAAATCATGTTGTAGTCTAGATCAACTCGCAGAGAGAAGTAGAACCTCTCTCACCTTTGACAGAGAAGGCCAAAAGCTAAAGCATAGTGGAAAGGTCTAAGGGAAGTTTTAAATAGAAAAAGTAATTCAGCTCACAGGGAAAAGAGGGGAGAAGAGAGTTCAACCAAGAATGGATGGGTCAGCAAAAGCATAACAACTATCAGCTGTAAATGAATACTAGGAAGGAGGAAGAGAGAGGAGGCCAAGACTGGAGGATCAGACAAAGTGGATGAAAAAGTAACTAACTATAATCTCAGAGAGATTCTAAATATATCAAGCAGAAACTCTACAGAGCTTTAAAAACCAAGACGGAATTTTCAGATTGAATTTGGAGGCTCATAAAAAGCCAGTGACAGTGACATACCCTGGGATATTATATGTCTTCTTCCTGGAGCAAGAAAGTAGTCTGGCCACAATCTTCTGACTCCCCTGAAGCTTAGAAAATAGAGATCTAGAGCCAGATCTTCATTTGGTGTAATTTGTCATAGCTTCACTGACTTCAGTGGAGTTTCAGTGGCATATACCAGATGACACTCTGGCCCCTAAATCTTAGAAGTGTTTACCAAGCAAGGAAATTTGTCCTACCACTAAATCTTTCTCTGAAGAATTCTATTAAATGGTGTGAAGAATATTATAAGGCACCCTGTATTTCCTCTAAACAGTATTAACAATGCAAGAGGAAGCTATTTGTAGAAAAGCACTGATATTCGTATTGCTAAGATTATCTGCATTTTCTTTAACTGTTCAAGGCTATGCAATTCAGATATGCAATATTATGCAATTCAGAATGAATAAATTGATTATCCTGTGATGAGACAATTACATGCATACGAAGCTCAGTGTATAGATACAGTACTAAGGCCCTCATAAAGCAAAGAGCTTAAGTGCATGCTTAAGTCTCTCCCTATTCAACAAAACACTTAGGCATGTGCTTAAGACCTAGTGACTTCACAGGCCTTAGTACCTGAGCCAAAGCCCGGGCAAGACACCCATTGACTTCAGATCAACCTTACATTTAGGATTCTTTTTAAACTCACTGTTTTTATATCAGTGAAAGTATTTGTAAGTTTACTTCTACACATCTCCCACTGGACTGCACTACACTGAACAGGTGAATACAATCATGAGTTTGACATATTCATTTATATTAACACAGTATAGGATTGTGTCCTATCAAGTCTTTCCTGTTGGTGCAGGGTCAACAGGGTTGGCTGGAGAACGGTCTGAAGGTACTTTAGAGAATAAATTTGTTCTTTTAGAAAAGTACAACCACCCATAAGCTTCCCATCTTTGTAATCTTGATATTCCTACTGTTCTGGTGAGAAAAAAAGTGTCAACCTTTTCTGTGAAACGAAAGTTTTATCCCATAAAGTACACCTACAGTATACAGGACTCTTATCTTCTTGATCATTTTTAGGATTGTTAAGTTTCTCAGTAATATAACCTATATCAAAACTATAGATATTTTAATACAAATAACATTTAACTTACAGAGTTCACCATGAAAATTATATAGCTGTTAACACAGATCTTCCGATTTTAGTTATGGAGGGGTTAAAAAATAGCAGAAAACTTACGAAAACTCCCAAATTGTTGAGCCTAAGAAGCATCATGGCCTTCTCCCTCTAACTCCACTTTCCCAATGACTCATAAGAACAGCCATACTGGATCAGGCCAGTGGTCCAGCTAGTCCAATATCCTGTCTTCTGACAATATTCAGTACCAGATGCTTCAGAGGGAATGAACAGAACAGGGCAATTTTGAGTGAGAAAAGGGCAATTTCAATCCAAGGACATCTGCAAAGTTGGAGGGCACACCCTTCTTTTCAGCCACCACAGGAAATGAGCGTGCGACAGCTTCAAGTTCATAGAGTTTCCCACTCACTTTGGGCCCTCCCTTGACTTTTGACATAAGAGGGCACCATCTGGCCCATCGTTTATAAGATGCTGCGTGATACGTATGAAAAACAACATGTAGTGCAATTACGAGATTTCTCCCTTTCCTATTGGCAGAAAGGACCCACTTATAGCTCTAAAGGTTCACAAGATATAACAGAATTTAAGATCTGATATTGTTATGTTTGGAATGTATGTTACTGTTCCAAGTCTGACTGTTGCCCCCATCCTGGGCGATGAGCCGAGGGGAAAGAGGAGAAAACCGATCTTTGCAAGGTTGAAAGAAGCAGCTTAGAAGTTTGGAATGCTGATAGTAGTCTCATGGAAGATGGATTAGTGAGGAGTGGGCAGGTGAGGCTCACAAACGTAACTGAATCACATGGCATCACAATTTATTACAGGTGGGAATTTCAAAAGCACTTAGTGTTAGCTATTCGGGCGTCAATTGAAGTCAACAGGAGTTTGACCATTGACTTTCTTGGAAGCAGAGTCAGACAGACACTGAGCACTTTTGCATTGATATCACCTCCATGTCTGTGGTATCTGTTACATACAATTACATGTATAGACTGAAAGAAAATTGAACTCTTAAACTGACACATTTGGGTATTGTGCCAGTGCACATTACAGAATTTCACTGAACTATCCAAATTCTTGGGACTGTATTACATTGCTAATATTTAGTCATTTTTACTGCTCATTAATAAATATCTTAACATTTTTAACATGAAGGCCCCACTAATCAGTGCATAAGCACTGTGATTCCAAAAAGTACCAATTGGCAGTCTGTTTTTAATAGTGTTGCACTTATTGAAGTGTTCTTTATATAGTCAACTAATTGGCTAATCACATTTCCAAATGATCAGTGTAGAGGTTGTCTCTCCTCTATATAAATATATCTGGCCCACTCATTTTATTGGAGATTTTTCTTTATAATCTCATTTAAAAGTGTGCAGTGAACACAAAACCATAATTTACCTGGCGTTGGGGATTCATTAAACATCAAAAGGATGCTTGATGGAGTAGAATAATCCTATTCTGCGCCCTTCATTGAACATCTTTTCAAAATAATTTTATTCATTTAATTAGAAGGTTTCTCTAAGTGAAGATTCCACTGGTTTTATTAGAGTAACAGAATTTGCATTTGTTATCCAAAGCACCCACTCTTTCACTGTACTTATGATCAGTATGTTAGAGCACATGCTGGAAAATATCTGAGCAAATTTATCCTCAGAATGATGTTATTTAATACTCATTCAAAAGAGGAGCAAAGAAGCTCCATTACACCTTAGAGTGGAATTTCCCCTTCAAATCCATGGATTAGTCATGGCAAACAATGAAATGTTTAACTCAGCAGTAAATAGGATTACAAAATACCTTTTCAAACTGGAAAATCACATACATTATTCTATTCCCAACACAAAAGGACAGTGAATTACTTTCTCTCTTCATTCTGCATGAAACAATGACTACTACCGTGGCTACATTTTTACCCTCTAAGGACTTTGCTGACTCACATGCCCTAAAAACTGGTTTTGATCATTTTAATATGAGGGCGACATTCTTTCTATGATTAAAACATGCAGTTGTTGTAATGGTGGTGGTGGAGTTGGAATGGGGTAAATCTCTGCGGTCCTGTAACTGCAGCAATTTCTAAACCTCAGACTTAGGTTTGGAATAAAGCTGTGGTTGTTGCTTTGCAGTTCAGCAGCAGCCATGATGAATAATAGCTAGACAAAAACTCCTTCGTCCCTATTGTTTTCTCTTTTTTTTCCTGGTTTCTTTGGGTCTGACCTTACTTCCACTGAAATCAACGGCAGTTTTGCTATTAATTTCGGTTGGAGCAGGATCTGGCCCTTTATGTAAAACTGCATAAAGAATACGGACCAGATCCCCAGATGCAGCCAAACTGAAGTAACACAGGATTGAAGGTCAGCTGTGGGAAGAAGCCACCTTTTCAGGCCCATTCTCTCAGCCTAAAGGATGGTCCAGATTACACTGGCTGGAGTACCGTTGCTCTGACCTCTTTCTCCTAACCATGCCATTGGCCACCTCACAACAGCCCTATACCTGGACTGGCGTGCAGGAGGAGTGGGTAACCTAGAGACAGTTGTAATGGCTTGACATCACAAGAGCAGTGGAAAGGGTTCAGAGCTGGAAACAGGGATCCAATAACTATTTTCAAGGTTAATATGTTTCGAATGGATACATTCAAGGTTGTGCTGGACATGGCTATATTTAAAGGCAAATACTTAGTTCCACAACATTTGTGCTCCCTCCCACTTTGGTGTCAGGTGTCATGGCAAGTACCAAAGAAATAGCCTATTTTTTCTCAAATAAGGTATATTTTTCCTGAGAAATAGCACAACTCACATCATAAGCCAGTGCAAATGTACATAAGTCCCAGATTTTTTATTGAGAGGTGTTGTTAGAATTCTCACCATTTGGTAAGTACAAAAAATGAAGGAAGAAAACTGTGATCCAACTGTAGAGAGGGAAATGGTGTCAATCTAACAGGCTGCAGTGCCTTATTACAAGTGCTTGTAGATCTTTGCAAAGTGGGGTGTTGATTAATGAGGTCATTGGTCGTATTTTAAGAGACATTCCAAGTTGCTGACAATCCCATGGGAATGCAAAAGATGACAATCATTCACCTTCCTGGCCCCATTTCATATCAAGCAATGACAAGGATGACTGAACTGTATTCTTTGGAGACTGCTGTAGAGAAGACTAAGTAAAATGCAGTTAGTAGCTTTTCTTAACATGTCTCATTTTCCGGTGGACTCCTAATCAGATGGACCCTTCTGCCACCCATGTGCTTGTCACAATTCATTGCAGTCAGTATCATCCAGATTGATCCTTGATTGAATAAAGGATTTCTGTTTTTCCTCATCAAGAGTTATTTTATAGCACTGAAACACTCATAGGGAGACCGGTATGGATATATCTCACCACTGCTTCACCACGTCTGGGCATTGAGTGATTTGGCATTTAAATGTTGGCAGCTGCTCTGCAGTTAACTCTGTGTAACATATTGGCCAACAACAATGGATAACCACACATCCAGGTGAATTCTGGATGCTCGATTCCTTTATTAGTAATATCAGCTTGGAGGCATATTAGCACGGAAAATAAGATGGATAAATCAAGCAGAGTACCCCCAATGGTCGGTCCTGGGGCCAGTTTTGTTCAATATCTTCATTAATGATCTGGAGGATGGTGTGGACTGCACCCTCAGCAAGTTTGCAGATGACACTAAACTGGGAGGAGTGGTAGATACGCTGGAGGGTAGGGATAGGATACAGAGGGACCTAGACAAATTAGAGGATTGGGCCAAAAGAAATCTGAGGAGGTTCAACAAGGACAAGCGCAGAGTCCTGCACTTAGGACGGAAGAATCCCATGCACTGCTACAGACTAGGGACCGAATGGCTAGGCAGCAGTTCTGCAGAAAAGGACCTAGGGGTTGCAGTGGACGAGAAGCTAGATATGAGTCGACAGCGTGTCCTTGTTGCCAAGAAGGCTAACGGCATTTTGGGCTGTATAAGTAGGGGCATTGCCAGCAGATCGAGGAACATGATCATTCCCCTCTATTCGACATTGGTGAGGCCTCATCTGGAGTACTGTGTCCAGTTTAGGGCCCCACACTACAAGAAGGATGTGGAAAAATTGGAAAGAGTCCAGCAGAGGGCAACAAAAATGATTAGGGGCTGGAGCACATGACTTATGAGGAGAGGCTGAGAGAACTGGGATTGTTTAGTCTGCAGAAGAGAAGAATGAGGGGGGATTTGATAGCTGCTTTCAACTACCTGAAGGGGGGTTCCAAAGAGGATGGATCTAGACTGTTCTCAGTGGTAGCAGATGAAAGAACAAGGAGTAATGGTCTCAAGTTGCAGTGGGGGAGGTTTAGATTGGATGTTAGGACAAACTTTTTCACTAGGAGGATGGTGAAGCACTGGAATGGGTTACCTAGGGAGGTGGTGGAATCTCCTTCTTCAGAGGTTTTCAAGGTCAGGCTTGACAAAGCCCTGGCTGGGATGATTTAGTTGGGGATTGGTCCTGCTTTGAGCAGGGGGTTGGACTAGATGACTTCCTGAGGTCCCTTCCAACCCTGATATTCTATGATTCTATGTCTGCACATTAATCCCATACCTGGCAAAAAGAATAACTGTGTACTCTCAGTGAGTAGCCTATGCACTGTTTAAATCCCACTTATACCTTTAGAATAGAAATTGGAAGGGATGCACAGGCCCAGTGCTAGCCTTTTACACACAAGTGAATTTCACCCTATCAGGTTTTGGAGAACTCTCAATCATTTGGTACAATAAAAAGGGATTTGCACCTAAACAGATGCTTCTATCTAGTACAATATGCAAAGGAATAAAATAATGGCCTATAACTGGGTCTATGTAAAGGCACTGGATGGAGAAAAATAGTCTTAGGTTAATTTACGTCAACACTGACAACGGCATGTAGAATACATGCACTGCATGCCCCCTAGCATGGGTATAAATAGCAGTTAAAAGAGTGAGGGTCTGCTCCGGTGAGGAGAGATATGACAGAACCTCAGGATACGTACCCTACACGGCTCTCTAAGCACGTGATCAGCGTTTCCTCCATCTACGCTGCTAATTTTAGGAGTGTAGTGTCCAACTGCCTCCCCAGCCAGAGCTTTTCACTGCTACGTGTAGCGATACACCACAATGGGTCTGTGCTGTAGGTAGAGTGAAGGCTTTTATACTGGGAGCTTTAATCCAGATTTCACACCCTGGGAGCATTTGAGAGTTTCACGACATGGGGTTTCACTATAGTGTTAGCAATCCCAATATCTTTCCATCCAAAGACTATCCTCCCATTAACTATCACCTTGTGCTTCCATGGGGGGTCCAATGGATCTGTAGCCAGAAGGGTGCAGCATCACAGATGGGCAGTGGTTTGGGGTGTGATGGCTCAGTATGAACATTATATGCCATCTGTGGATGGGCTGTTTGATTCCTTCCCTCTGGAGATTCAGTTACCCAGGTAACTCAGTGAGGTTGGGGTACAGGTGGCCTTTTCAGCACTGCGCTGGGCCTCGGTCTGCAATCCTGAGCAAAGTGACCCAGCTGGACACAGATGGACTACTACTTTTCCCCCCACTCATCCTGAGGCTTCTCAGAGGTGGTTTCCCTCCCCCTGGATGCTGGGTCTTGGCATGGGCTCAATCCCTGTCCTTTGATCTCATTCCATCCTTATTAGGCTTTCTATCAAACCTGGGCCAACTATCCACATAATGGTCTGCCAGTTTCCCAGGTAGGGTTACGTCTCTAGGCTCTTTGTCAATTAAAAAATTATCTTAGGTTTGGGTGACAGAGTTTGTAGAATTGTTCTAAGTCTATTCGTTCATAGACCTCATCAACAGTGATAACTCCCCAACCAGTTCCCCATTTTATTATATAACCCTGATTTGGGTTGACACCTCAACATAGGTCATATCCTCCCCCCAGCCCCCCCCCTTTTTTTTTAACTCCGTGAAACTTTCTCCTATACTCCTCAGGGGTCAATTTAACCTCTTCAATCAAAGCTTGTTCACATAGCCCATAATCTTTATAGTCCACTTTCTCCACCTGAGTGAAAATATCTGGGGCCTCTGTCTTTGACAGAAGTGGAGCAGGTACCTTACCATCTCCTCCTGGATCAAGTCATGCCCCATTTTAAAAGCATTTAGAAACACGTTCCTGTCGCTAAAGCACTGACATAATTTGGCGTCTATGCCACATACTGGGACAGGTACTTGGGGTCTGGCTCCACCTACCAGACTAGGATTTTGCTGGCGCTGTCTCTCCGTATTGAGCTGGTGATGATGATCCTTGTCCTGCTGTCAGGCTGGGGCTGCTTCTCCCAGTCTGCTGTCTCTTGCTCCTGATCTGCAAGCAGCTGGGTTTCCAGTCATAGTCTGTCCCTCTCCAGCTGCAGCTTCCCTTGCTCTAGCTGTCGATTTGTCCACAATACTTATTGCAGTTCTGCAATCGATCTGGATGGAACACAGTCGCTCTCTCTGTCAGCCTCTTCCCTGCTTCCTTTTAGGAAGGCATCTCCAAGATTTCCCCCACCTGCTGGACTCTCTGCCAGTGGGCTGGATGTTACCTCCAATACTAGACCATCATTCCTTTTCTGGTCCTCAGATTACAGCAGGTCAGCTAGCCATGCCTTTGTCAACTCCTCGGCCCTGAGCTGCCTTTCTCCACATATCTCAGCCAGCTGACCTTGTTTCAGCTGATCATAACTCATTTACCCTGTGTCTCATCACTGTTGCCAAGAAAGCCAAGGAAAGTGTGGGCCCCTTACTGAATGAGAGAGGCAACCTAGTGACAGAGGATGTGGAAAAAGCTAATGTGCTCAATGCTTTTTTTGCCTCTGTCTTCACTAACAAGGACAGCTCCCAGACTGCTGCGCTGGGCATCGCAACATGGGGAGTAGATGGCCAGCCCTCTGTGGAGAAAGAGGTGGTTAGGGACTATTTAGAAAAGCTGGACGTGCACAAGTCCATGGGGCCGGACGAGTTGCATCCGAGAGTGCTAAAGGAATTGGCGGATGTGATTGCAGAGCCATTGGCCATTATCTTTGAAAACTCGTGGCGAACGGGGGAAGTCCCAGATGACTGGAAAAAGGCTAATGTAGTGCCAATCTTTAAAAAGGGAAGGAGGAGGATCCTGGGAACTACAGGCCAGTCAGCCTCACCTCAGTCCCCGGAAAAATCATGGAGCAGGTCCTCAAGGAATCAATCCTGAAGCACTTACACGAGAGGAAAGTGATCAGGAACAGTCAGCATGGATTCACCAAGGGAAGGTCATGCCTGACTAATCTAATCGCCTTCTATGATGAGATTACTGATTCTGTGGATGAAGGGAAAGCAGTGGATGTATTGTTTCTTGACTTTAGCAAAGCTTTTGACACGGTCTCCCACAGTATTCTTGTCAGCAAGTTAAAGAAGTATGGGCTGGATGAATGTACAATAAGGTGGGTAGAAAGTTGGCTAGATTGTCGGGCTCAACGGGTAGTGATCAATGGCTCCATGTCTAGTTGGCAGCCGGTGTCAAGTGGAGTGCCCCAGGGGTTGGTCCTGGGGCCGGTTTTGTTCAATATCTTCATAAATGATCTGGAGGATGGTGTGGATTGCACTCTCAGCAAATTTGCGGATGATACTAAACTGGGAGGAGTGGTAGATACGCTGGAGGGCAGAGATAGGATACAGAGGGACCTAGACAAATTGGAGGATTGGGCCAAAAGAAACCTGATGAGGTTCAATAAGGATAAGTGCAGGGTCCTGCACTTAGGACGGAAGAACCCAATGCACAGCTACAGACTAGGGACCGAATGGCTAGGCAGCAGTTCTGCGGAAAAGGACGTAGGGGTTACAGTGGAGGAGAAGCTGGATATGAGTCAGCAGTGTGCCCTTGTTGCCAAGAAGGCCAATGGCATTTTGGGATGTATAAGTAGGGGCATAGCGAGCAGATCGAGGGACGTGATCGTTCCCCTCTATTCGACATTGGTGAGGCCTCATCTGGAGTACTGTGTCCAGTTTTGGGCCCCACGCTGCAAGAAGGATGTGGATAAATTGGAGAGAGTCCAGCGAAGGGCAACAAAAATGATTAGGGGTCTGGAACACATGACTTTGAGGAGAGGCTGAGGGAACTGGGATTGTTTAGTCTGCAGAAGAGAAGAATGAGGGGGGATTCGATAGCTGCTTTCAACTACCTGAGAGGTGGTTCCAGAGAGGATGGTTCTAGACTATTCTCAGTGGTAGAAGAGGACAGGACAAGGAGTAATGGTCTCAAATTGCAGTGGGGGAGGTTTAGGTTGGATATTAGGAAAAACTTTTTCACCAGGAGGGTGGTGAAACACTGGAATGTGTTACCTAGGGAGGTGGCAGAATCTCCTTCCTTGGAAGTTTTTAAGGTCAGGCTTGACAAAGCCTTGGCTGGGATGATTTGATTGGGGATTGGTCCTGCTTTGAGCAGGGGGTTGGACTAGATGACCTCCTGAGGTCCCTTCCAACCCTCATATTCTATGATTCTATGATTCTATGTTCCTTTCCCAAAAACTCTATGAGACTTTTCTCTGTGCTTTTCCCTTCCACTGTATTTTCTTTCACTGCTATCGGCATTTTACTGGCAATTCCCCACTATCATAGATCCCCCGGCCCCCCCGCAACCATAGTGTTTATTTGCAGATTTCTCTCACTTGGGTCATATACAAATCCCTGTATAACACTGTGGCTAATGAAATAAGAGAGGGTGCAAAATTATGCCAAAAATAATACTCAGCCCCAGGCTCAGAACGGGTTTTGGATTGAGTCAGCATCTCATGGCTCAGCAAGCTGGTGTTTTTTTGGGGTAGCTGCCATCCTGTGCTCCAGAATCTAAGCTTTTGTTTTTAAGATCATAGCAAAACTTCCATTGACTACAATGAGACCAGAATTTCAACATAAGTCTCTGGGCTCTGTAGGGTATTTCTTCTGTCTCACATGCCATGTTCTTGCATGTCATCTTTCCCTTGTTTCCTGTGGCTTCTTTTGATATGACAAATATGGCTTTATATTGTACGTCCCTTTGTTTTTCTTATTTCACTTTAAGGTTTTTTTTCCCCTGTATGAAATAAAAACATTAAACAAAAAAGACAATATTCAGTCTCTTGCCCTTCTGGTTACAAAGAAAACCTTCAATACCTGAATTGAAGGGCAGCTGATGAAGTGTTGTCTAAGAGAACACAATGTGAAATGGCTCTGAGAGGAATGCGAATTGGCATTGGAATTGGATATTGACTCTGAAGGAGAGTGATAATTTAAATGTCAGCATTGTTAACTATTTCATTGCTGTCAAGGAGCACAAGAAAAAATGCCTAGCATATTATGAAGATCTACACAATCTACTGTGAGCGGCCTATCATTTTGCATTATGCATGAGTAAAGCCTGGTGGTAGATGGAGATTTAGAGAATAATGCCTTCCCTCCCCACCCAATCACCCTTCTCCCAAACCCCTTTTAAAGAACCAGTAAAAACAAAATCCATGTTTGACATTTTTTATTAAGATTTTCACAAAGAATTTTCCTATTTTTCAACCAGATTTATTTCCCCTGCCTCCCATCTGATCCCTGCTTGAAACATTCGGTTTTGTTCATCACCAAGTAGTTGCTTACAAGCTTGGAGGTGAGGTGTTGACATGCGTATGCTGGCTTCATTCATAATGAGTGTAGATCCTACCTGTACATTCCATCTGTTTAACACTTTTGTCCGTTAAAAGGGCCTGTTCATCCGTCATTTTGTTAAAAAAAAGTAAGTACCGTACTCTGCTATTCAGAGCACAAATTCAATCCTAGATGAATGGTGGGCACAGACATTCATGAACACATTGACGGTTCATGGCATGAGAGATGCCCCTTTAAAAGGTTGACAGTGGATTTATTTGTATGCTTAGACACACCCAGTTTGGAACTAGCCTTCTGCCGGATCTTTGTTTCCACTACAATATGCCTGATGATGGTCAGATTTACCTTCCACTTGGCATTCAATGCTGGTGAACTGTAGAGTAGCTGATATTAATATGAGGACCTGATCCTTCCAGCCCTTATATAAATAGTCCTTAGTGGGGGGCTCTCTCATAATCATTAGACACAGGCCATTGTTTGGGCAATACAGAGCACACTACAGAGACCTCAGGGAACTGTTCTGTCTCAGGCAAGTAGAATGTCTCCCAGAGTTCCTTGGGGCAAAGGGAGAGAGTGTCCATTGCTACACCAGTACATAAGATACAGCCTGCTCCCAGGAGCTTTCTCACATGGAGGAGAAACATACCTATTGCTACACCCCTTGTGAGCAGCCCTGCTCCTGTGGATGAAGGGCTAAACATTGCCCAGGTTTCTTGTCCCCTACCCTCCATCCGCAGAAACAGGACTGCTCCGAAAGCGTATAGCAATGGATGTCCCATAGATGTCCAGCCAAGCTATCTCGGCATTCCTCGGTGCTCAAGGACTGTAATTCTCTAGGGCCTTGCACAGAGCAGTGATGTGTGTGGTATGCCTTGCATGTTTCTCCTCTTCTGGCACACCCACTTCAGATCATGAGTAAGGGTTTGCAAGATCAGATTCTAAGTGATAATGAAGTCAGTAAAGGGGACAAAGGTAAATACGATGGCTGCTTCATCATTTACACAGTTGTTCCAATACACCTTGCCATATTTGTATATCTAAAAACTCTACTAAGCTTGCCCAAACAATGATCTAACTATTCTTGAATTATACAGTTTAAATTAATCATGAGCCCTTGTTAAGGAAGCAAAATAAACAAGCAAAAAGCAAGCACTCCATTGGGCTTTTCAGATTATTATGAAGTTCAGAAAATTGGGTCCATTGTGCCTATTACCCACATCATAACATGGCAGCAATTGCATGATTTAGTTTGTTACTCTGTCATATATTCTTCTGGACATTAAAGCCTTGCCAAGTGTTTTATTTATTGGTAATTTTGCTGGATGCCATGGTAAAATGAAATAATTTTACTTTGTTTACAGTGCCAAAATAGGCTTTCCTGCATGATTATTTCCAAGAGCCAATTCAATTTAATAAGCCGTTGGCCCTGAGCATGATTGAGAAATTAAAGATTCTTACTGGTTATAATTTACGTCTTGCATCATCATCAGATTTTAGGTAAATAATGCACTTCAACTGGCAGTTTTAAACTGTGGTCTGTTTGCCTTCTTTTCCAATATCATCACCCCTCCCCCAAATAGATAGATGATTCTCTTCTGTGGGGCTTTTCCCTCTTCTTTCATGCATTCTGGCCTTACTCAGAGGGCCATCTTCCTGGGACAGGCTCTCTTACTCAGCAGCTAGCATATTTGGCCTTTGAGGGCTTACAGGTCTCAGGAAGCAGCACACATTTAAACCATAGACTCATAGACTTTATGGTCAGAAGGAACCATGATAGAATCATAAAATTGTAGGACTGGAAGGGACCTCAAGAGGTCATCTAGTCTAGTCCCCTGCACTCATGGCAGGGCTAAGTATTATCTAGACCATCCCTGATAGGTATTTGCCTAACCTGCGCTTAAAAATCTCCAATGACAGAGATTCCCCAACCTCCCTAGGCGATTTATTTCAGTGCTTAACCATTCCAACAGTTAGGAAGTTTTTCCTAATGTCCAGTCTTTGCTGCAATTTAAGCCCATTGCTTCTTGTCCTGTCCTCAAGGTTAACGAGAATAATTTTTCTCCCTCCTCCTTGTAACAACCTTTTATATACTTGAAAACTGTTATCATGTCCCCCCTCAATCTTCTCTTCTCCAGAGTAAACAAACCCAATTTCTTCACTTTTTCAATCTTCTCTCATAGGTCATGTTTTCTACACCTTTAATAATTTTTGTTGCTCTTCTCTGGACTCTCTCCAATTTGTCCATATCTTTGCTGAAATGTGGCGCCCAAAACTGGGCACAATACTCTAGTTGAGGCCAAATCAGCGTGCAGTAAAATGGAAGAATTACTTCTGTCTTGCTTACAACACTCCAGCCAACACATCCCAGAATGATATTTGTGCTTTTTTTTTTTGCAACAGTGTTACAATGTTGACTCGTATTTAGCTTGTGATCCACCATGAACCCCAGATCCCTTTCCGCATTACTCCATTTCCCGTTTTGTATGTGTGCAACTGATTGTTCCTTCCTAAGTGGAATATTTTGCATTTGTCCTTATTGAATTTCATCCTGTTTACTTCAGATCATTTCTCCAGTTTGTCAAAATCATTTTGAATTTTAATCCTATCCTCCAAAGCACTTGCAACCCCTCCCAGCTTGGTATTATCTGCAGACTTTATAAGTGTATTTTCTATGTCATTATCTAAATCATTGATGAAGATATTGAACAGAACTTGACCCAGAACTGATCCCTGCAGGACCCCACTCTATATGCCGTTCTAGCTTGACTATGAACCACTGATAACTACTCTCTGGGAACAGTTTTCCAACCAGTTATGTACCCACCTTGTAGTAGCTCCATCTAGGTTTTATTTCCCTAGTTTGCTTATGAGAAGGTCATGTGAGACAGACTCAAAAGCCTTACTAAAGTCAAGATATACCACATCTGCCGCTTCCCCTCTATCCACAAGGCTTGTTACGCTTTCAAAGAAAGCTGTTAGGTTGGCTTGACATGATTTTTTCTTGACAAATCAATGCTGACTTTTACGTATCACCTTATTATCTTCTAGGTGTTTGCAAATTGATTGTTTAATTATTTGCTCTATTATCTTTCTGGGTACTGAAGTTAAGCTGACTGATTTGCAATGCCCCGGGTTGTCCTTCCCCTTTTTATAGATTGGCACTACATTTGCCCTTTTCCAGTCCTCTAGAATCTCTCCATGACTTTCTAAGATAATCACTAATGGATCAAATATGGCTCATCATGATCATCCAGTCTGACCCATGGAAGATTACAGAATGAAAAAGGCTAATTCAGCATCCATAGATCCTACTACCGCTTTTCTCACCAAATAGTAACCTCATAATCTGATTCAATTAACTTCATATAATTTCTTCACTTGGGCCTCTTTTATACTGTCAGACTGATCACTGAATTGGGACTTTAGAGAGAATGGACTATCTTGTGGTCCTGGTCTGGGACTCAGGAGATTTGGATTAAGTCTGCCACAGACTTCTTCTGTGAGCTAATGACCTTGCACAGGCAGACATAAATTATGTTCATATACTTCCCTGGAGTAGCTTGATATAAGTGAATGTGACAATTATTATATGGATCTCCTCAATTAAAGAAGGGAAAGAACCAGAGCAACAGTGACTTTTGTAAAGTGTACCACATGATTTTATGGGATGGTCCTATTCCCAAAACTATTTATGCTGTGCCAAAAAATTTAAAATTCTGCACGCAATATTTTAATTCTGCAAAATTCTGTGTATTTTATTTTTCAAAACAACATGATATAATCACACCAGTTTCAATTATTTTTGGTTATTTATTTCAAAATACCTGTTAGCAAGTATATCTGTAACAATACAGACAACAAAAAAGATTCAAGAAATTTTTTTTGACAAATAGATTCCTTACTAGGCATATTAATAGAGAACTCTGAGTAATAATTCATTTAAACTACAATACAGAACCGTATTTCCCACACCCCTCAGAAGCAATTCAAAGGCTTGGGGGAGTCAGAGGTAATGGAGGAGCTGATGGAGAGGGAAGTAATTGCTGGGAAGGAGCCTGGGTGTGAACTTGGATGGTTGTTGGGTATGGGTGGGAAAACTATAGAACAGGGGTTTTTTTTTTGGGGGGGGGGGGGTAGAGAGGGATTGTTAGGGCACTTCCCCCATGCAGACCCTAGCTGACACCTAGCCTCTCCCATTCAATCAAGAACATCTGCCCCAGTCCACGTGTCCCTCCACCCCAACTCAGACACCCACTCTCCCCATCCCCATGTGGCCCTGTACCCCCTCCCCCTGTCCCCATGTGTCTCTGTGCCCCCACACAGCCATCCCCCTTCCTCCTGTACCTCTGCATCCCCACCCCTATCTCCATGTCGCCCTGCAACCCCTCCCCCTGTGGCCCTGTGCTTCCACTCCCATTCAGACCCTGCCCCAGTCTGTCCTCCCTCACTAGCCCTTATGAGCCCTGTCTGACCCCCCAGCAGCCCCACACTGTCTCCCCATAGCCCCGTCTCCTGATCTGGCCCAAGAGGCGCTGTGAAGAAGGCACTGCAGCCTCTTTCTCTTCCCTAGCTGGCCTGGAGCCGCTGCTCTAGTCTATCACCACAGCGCCCTCTGGTGGACAAAAGGCAGAACTGCAGCAACTTTTCAGCCAAAGTTATTTTCTGCTGATGCTGCTCTGTTCTAGTGCCATAGCTCCCACTGGTGGGAAAAAGGTGGAACTGCAGCAACTTTTCAGCAGATGCTTTTTTTCTGCACAAAAGATTAAAAATATGTGTGGCTCATTAATTATGCATGTGTGCAGTGGCACAGAATTCCCCCAGAAATAAATCATTCAAGAGAGCTATATTTAAAATGTGTAGCTGTTGTATTAAACTGTGGACAATGAAAATAACCATTTCAATTCTACTCTACTAAACTGCCTTTTAATTTGGAAGATGTTTCACTTCAGTGCTAAGTGTCCAAACTAGAGCTGGTCCAAAAAATTATGTCAGTGGTGGGCAACCCATTTTGACACATGGTCTACCTATGAGGTACTGCATGGTTAACTTGAGTGAGCTGACACCTTGAGATAGCCCAGCTCGAGTGAGAGAGCCATGATGCAAAATAACACTTGAGCTACACAGAATTATTGCATTAGCAGCTGACAAGTCAGTCTAACTCAAGTTGTAGCCCATAGCCCTTGACAGGCACTTTAAAAGCACTACCCGACTCGTGGTAAGGATTTTTGGGTGTGGCAGGACTCAAGTTAGGAGCAACAGTTAAATTATAACTTGTGTTAACTCTGCAGGGAAGACAAGTCCTGAGTGAAGTGTCACATGTAGGGCTGAAGGAGAGGAGTGAACTCAATCTGAACCAACCAGTCTTGCTGAAGTCTGCCGTACTAAACTTGAACACTGATAACCAAATTCTCAGCTGGTATAACTAGCCATAGCTCCATTGACTTCAGTGGAGTCTGGGCCCACTTTTGTCAGCTGAGAATCTGGCTCTGTAGCTGTGATATGGCAGATGTGTGGGTTGCATCGCAAATGTAGCAGAAGAAGGTGGGCACTCCACCCCCCCCCCATATATTCCATATAATTACCTAGAAAAAATATATATATATAGTCTCTTGGTAATTATAGGGCATATATCTTAGTACCACCTAAGAAAGTGAAATAACAGTAACAATGTCTCCTTTTTTTTCCTTCACAGCCTATAGGAAAAATAGTTTCATTTTGTTTGTGAGTGTGAGTAAGAAAGGTAGGTGAAGGCCTTGTTGAGAGAACACTGAAATGTCTTGTCCTTTCTTTGTTGCTATGTTTATTGTTTTCTCTTTTAATGGCTTTAATCCTCAGCTAGTTGGTTGATTTTTCCCCCCTTGAATTCTGGGGGTTGAGGTAGTGAGATCAGCTGTTTGCTTCCTTACTATGGCAGAAGAATTAGGATTCTGTTGTGGTTTAATACGTTGCTGCGATCAGCTCATATATTAGTAAGATAATACAGATATATGCAAAAATTCACACTTAAATTTTACTTAAAATATATAGTAAAATCCTAGTACTGTAGGGTCAAACACCATTTTAGAGTGATTAGATGGAGAGAGAGAGAGACAATGAATAAAAAGGAACTTAGGGTTTCCATTTTTTATGTGGGATTCTACGTTGCAAGTGAAGCTGAGATACATTTCCTTGTGAAATGTTACAAAGATTCTCATTAAGGTGATGCTTCTTTGACTTGTGCCATTATAAAACAGACTCAAAGGCAAGTGACCTTATTCTAATGAGGTGCAAGCACATCCTCACCTCTCACAATTAGAGCAAATTCAGTGGCAAAGCCAGATGGGGGCCTTTTAAAGGTTTCCACAAATATATGCTGGCCATAGATAACAGCAAAGAGTCCACAATGGCAATTGTCAAGCAACATTTTAATGAACAATTTAGTAGGGGGATTTGGTTGGGGGGGGGGGGGCGAGGGCAGGTAAAGGTGCTTTATACCAGGTTTTTTCCATTAAAATAATATACTTAGCCACATTCTGCTTAGAAAGGTTTTATTTTGTTTTCTAAGAAGATGTTTATGCTACAGTTGAACAAAAGCAGGTAACTTTGATGGCTCTATCCTGCTAAAACAGCAAATTTCTTGCTTCTGCCCTCACCTGCACAACCCCTCTCTGCTTACACATCTGCTTGCAATCCCTCCTGCTTCTCGTCTTCTTCCTTTTGCTTCTCCTGAGCCTCTCTCCCTCTTCTCTCCACCCCAGCTGCTCAAACATGGCTCGTTCTCATCTTTGTACCTTCCGACATGTTGACGGCCCCTTGCATGTGAACTCTCTCCCACTTCGTGCATGCCAGGAAAACCTCACTCTATTCTAGCAGAACTCTCCTTAAAACACAGTTATTCCCTAAAGCTATTCAGCAAGCCATTTCTCCAGGAGATCCAGGGAGGAGAGAAAGGGAGAGAATGTGCGCACCCACACGTGCAAAGATTTTTCAGAAGGGGTTAATAATTTTGCCGGCCTTTAGTTGACGCACCTTAAAGAGTTTTCAGAGTCTGGCTACTCAGCCTTTTAAACACTTTACGGTATCTCAACTTGGGCATCCCAAAACCAGAGGCAACCAAAGTCACTTGTGCCTGCTCCCCTCCAGAACTGGTCATATTGTCAGAATTACATGGTAAGTTCTTTTGGGCAGGGATACTATTTAGCCATAGGTTAGTACTGTACTGCGCACATAGTCAGTGCTCAGTAAATGCTAATGGTCTCATCACCAGGAGAGTTACATATCTATCTTAGATGCTTATTATATGCCCCCCATTACCATCTTTAATGTAATTATCCTCACAACACATCTGTGAAATAGGGATTTATTATCCCCCTTTTTATTTTATCATTATCCCTGTTTTACAGGGATCTGAGGCAGAGAATGAGTAAGATCTATATCCTCAAAGGTATTTCAGTGCCTAACTCCCATTGATTTCCTGGGGCCTAAGTGGCTTGTCTGGGCTCAGAGACGTCTGCAAAGCAGGGGCAGGGAACTGAACTCAGGTCTCCAGTGTCACAGGCTAACATTCTAACTGCTGGCCCCTCCTTTCTCTTCCTATTCAGTGAACTAAAACTTGCAGATAGATAGTGCTTTGAATCAAAGCCTTATTATTTTTTAACTTTTTAAAAACTATGAAGGACAGTTTGTGACAGTTGCAGATTCCAGGATGTGTGTCATGCTGGAACCACATCTGGTTAATTTTATGTCTAACAATGTGCATGAGGAACAGTGTGCACAACACACACTCCTGTGTGCCTGCTGGATTCTAAGTGATAGCAGGCACCAAATACATATAAATTTTCATCAGCCATTTTGCTGAAAGATGAGAAATATTTTGAACAGTGTTATTTTGTCATTAACATTGTTTCTAATCATAAGAACGGCCATAGTGGGACAGACCAAAGGACCATCTAGCTCAGTATCCTGTATCGAACAGTATCCAACAGTGGCCAATGCCAGGTGCTTCGGAAGGAATGAATAGAACAGGCAATCATCGATTGATCTATCCCCTGTCACCCATTCCCAGCTTCTGGCAAATAATCTGAATCTGTCAGAATTAGTCAGAATCTGTCTGTAGAACTTGACCTGTGGTGTAGTTTGGCAACCAAAACTTAAAGCATCTGTCCCTCTACCTGGGATGCTGGAAGCTCTCAGATACTTCCTATTCTGGGTGCTATCTGGCATCATAGGCGCCAACTCCGTGGGTGCTCCAGGGCTGGAGCACCCATGGGGAAAAAATCAGTGGGTGCTCTCACCCACTGGCAGCCAAGCTCCCCTCACCCCCTTCCCTACCACCTTCTCCACCCCTGAGCACACTGTGTCCCTGCTCCTCTGCCCACCTCCCAGCATTTCCCACCCGGCTGTCGCCAAACAGCTGTTTGGAAGTGTTAGCATGCTCCGGGAGGGAGAGGGAGGAGCGGGAATGTGGTGCGCTCATGGGAAGAGGCAGGGCTGGGGCAGGGATTTGGGGAAGGAGTTGGAATAGGGGCAGGGAGGGGGCGGGGACTTTGGGGAAGGGATTGGAATGAGGGCAGGGGCGGGGCCTCATAGAAGGGGTGGAGTGGGGGCGGGGCCAGGGGCAAACGTCGGGGGGGTCAAGCACCCACAGGAAAGAGGGGAAGTCGGCGCCTATGTCTGGTACCGTGCTGGGTTAGTTTATTGTTACTTTTCCCCAACTGATTTTAAATAAAATGAATGTAAGGGGATGTGCTGCACTGGAACTGGAAAGCATGAGAGACTGACGTACTATTTGTCCGTAGAATAGCTCAGCGTAAACATTGTGACCCTCACCTATACCATCCTGCCCATTGTGACCACTGGGTTACTAAGAAAGTAATTCAGCTGTCATACTCATTCAATCCTAAACTTCCATGGGAAGAATGCCAACCAGGTCCAATAGCATTGTAAAATGTTGATGATGTTTCTCATGTGCATCCCCTATCTGCTAGGAAATGTCCTGAGACCATCTTCCTCCTTTGGACATAAGCCACAGTAAGCCACAGTATAGCTTCAGTTGACAACAACATTCATAGTATAGTCCAAGTAAGAGTGAAACACCCTTTGGAAGCGTCAGGGCATCAACACCACATATCAGCTTGGACTCAGATGTGTATGCATCAAGCAGCAGTGATGTCTGTCCTTCTGTATGGCTCTGAAATCTGGGCCACCACAGAGACACAAATTTGCCAGCTGGACACATTCAACATGAAACAGCAACGATGCATTGAAGACATATAGCAGTTTCATGACATTATGAATGAGGATGTCAGGCGTCAGACCAACCTGCCTCCAATGTCCTTCCAAGTGACTCAACAGCAGCTCAGGTATCTTGGTCATCTGCTCCGTATGCTGGAGTCCATACCAATCCACCAGCTTTATGCTTTTGAGCCAACAAAAGCTGGATGGAGAAGACCTCTCACACGACCTCACATGGGCTGGAGGGTGTTATGGCTTCAGACCTCACCCGGCTTGAACATTATAGAGTGCAAAGTTCCATATGCCATTACCAGTCCTTTTAGACATTCCTTGTAGTGTGCATTTTCTCAGCTACATGACAACTGTATCCACCAAACCACTTTTCCTCATTGCTATCCATAGCCACTGATTAAGATAAAATTCTTGTGGACAAAAGCTGCTAAGCAGTATCTCATTTGCTGTTTATTGGTGAGGGAATATTTAATAGCTTTTAAATTCATTTAAAGAAAATGGGAGCAGTGAGTCACATGTAATTATTCCCAGATAGATCATTAATTACTAGATAAAATTTCTACATAATGCCGCCTTTTGCGTCTTTTCCCATAATGATGGGTTATTTCTCACTTATCTCAGTTTGCCTGTCAGTTTTTCCAATTCCCTTTCATCCCCTTTCTGTGAAATGTATGTAAATATTGCAGATTGAGATTGATAAAGGTTAAAAAAAGAGGCTGTTGCTTTATTGGATTATAGACCAGTTTATATGAAACTCATTTGATTATTGTGTTAGAGTGGCATCATTTGCACCAATACAATTAAGACTGTGTTGGTACCTACATTGTAAATTCCATTTTTCATAGGTTTATAACTCAGCTTCAGAAATTTGCTCTTGCTTGAGAACTGCCATACAAAGACCTTGGCCAGGAAATGGCTTTAAAAAAATTATTGAAATGGGTTTGATTTTTAAGTCACTTACAAAAAATCTCACCTGGTTAATGCTTTTGGGTTTGCTTGTTTTTGCATTTGTTGCAACTCAGAAGGAAGTAAATAGAACTTTAAATGCGCATTGTACAAGGAACATTAAGGTAGCAAGAACGTTTGAGCCATAATGTCTTGTTTAGGAACAATCGGTAGAGAGAAAACTATACAGGGAAAAACCCAGCCAAACGGACATCTAAATCTCTTTCCCATTCTCTTCTGACTGTGATACACAGCCATACTAACAGTTCAGAAAGAAATGAGAGGACGAGGCATAGAAAAGTGGCGTTCAATAAACCACCTTAGCCTTTGTATTGGTTTTTTATACATGTGACTGATTTAGCTACTGGACAAGTTGAAAAGGTGCTGGGTACATCCAGGTGGAATGCACCTGCTGTGCAGCAGAATCCACCAAATACTGTAATCTTCAAACATTCCTCTGATTATAAATTACTGTGTGACAGCAGGTGTAAAGGAGGGCCAGCATCCAAAGGGTTATATTTATCCCAGATGACAAGCATCTCAGTTATGCATTTGACATTCCAAACACGGCAATCAGAATAGAGTATCCTTTGCACTATTCACCTCTATCCACATGATGGGTATAATTAGGTATATAGCCTTTAAACTGACTGAAAACAGTGATGGGCCAGTCAGATTGCTAATAGTTAATGCTTGATGTGCCCAAATGATTAACTGCCATGCTAGGCACAGTTCACCAGCAATAAATGCCTAGAAAAAACGTTAAAGAGAATAGTGATAACTTCCTCAGTAGCATCTTGTGAACTCAGGGATAAATTTATCCTGCTCCATAAACACTTGGATGTTTAGGAGCAGAAGTTGCATTTATTCAATGATGCACCCAATACCACTGTGAGGTTTTCGCTAAATGAGCACTACCTTGGCTCACTAAAATACATCTAGCTGAAACATTTCAGATCAGCTTTACTATTCCACGTTGCACTCTCTGTTTCTCCGTAAAGTAAATGAATAAAATTACTAAAACACGGAAATTTGGAGAGCTGAACTCAAATATCTTTACTCTGAGTCCTAGCTGTTACTGTTCTCCCAAAGATTGTATTCTTTACCCTACGATGGTAGATTTTCATACCCCTAGCATGAATAATATGTTGCTGCAATACTAATCATTACAAAAGATCTCTCTGCAAAGAAGATAGAAAGGATTGTCTGCTATCTTGTGAGCTGATAACAAGACAGTCCTGTTTGTTGCATTATTACCCTACATCTGCTTTCAATTATTCTGCAGTTAATTTTAGTGCAAAATAAGTGGGATATATGACAGTAACAAGTCTTAAAACTGTCTGCAAAATCTAAACAAACCACAGAGTTAAACGTGAAAAAATGCACTGTTTACTCTCCCTGATAAATAGGCATAAGCTGTATATCCGAGACTTCAGTACCTCTGGTGCTGTGCTAAAATTCAGCATAGGCTGTGATTCATTGTTACACCACATTCAAGTTGGACAGATTAGATAGATAAGGTGTAAATACTGCTTATAGTTAGAAAAAGGCCCAAGAGTCATGGAGTTTGGATCAAATGTTGATCTGCTAGTGTTTATTGTGTGCACTGATTCTCTGCAAAATCAACTAAACAAGAAGCGGTTTGCTTCTCCCTGATCTTTTTCTTGTCATTAAGTAGATGCCATGATAACTTGTGATTTATTATAAAGAAAGTCTTGTAAATACTGTAAATGTGTAGAGAGAGTCAAGTTAAGGTACCAGTCCTAAAGTAAATTCCCTCTCTATTATGAGTGTTCAAAAAGGGAGGAGTAAGTAGCACACTGGGTTGGTTGATTAGAGTTCTTGCTCTGGGTTTGGCAGCGAAT